>NW_028322250.1:0-1360785 GCF_059928025.1 Delphinapterus leucas
TGGGAAGCCCGACCGTGCCGGCCAGCCCTCCCCAGGTGTGCCTGGGTTCAGATCAATATAAACACCGCTCCAGGCAGCAAGAGCCCCTGCAGCTGTGCCTGACGCCATTTTCTCTGCCCTGTCAGCAGTCTTGGGGCTGGACTGGTGGGAGGGAGTGAGAGGCCACGGCTTTGTGGGTGGCCCAGTGTGAGTGGGGCTCTGCTGGACTTTCTGCAGCAGTTGCCAAGATGCCACCTGCTAAAGAAGAGGATGTGTCACCCATACCTGCTGCTGGAATTTCTCCCTGGGCAGAGGTGAGTGAGGAAGAAAGCAGTGGGGGCCGGGACAGCAGGGGTATCTCAGGCAGGGAAATGGAAAGCTTCCAGAAGAGCACCCAGGGCCAGGACCATCCTGGCTGGCCTGCAGGCACCAAGTCGGCTGGCATGCTGTCACTCATGTGGCTCCATGGCCCTTCCTCTAGGCTTTCAAGTCCTTGTACATATTCAGGTGTTTTACCTGGGAAGGGTGGGAACATTTCAGCAGCAGCTGGCCTGGGGCTCAGCACACGTTTACTCACAGATGCCTCGGCACGGTCCCCCAGCTTT
This sequence comes from Delphinapterus leucas, assembly GCF_059928025.1. NCBI lineage: Eukaryota > Metazoa > Chordata > Mammalia > Artiodactyla > Monodontidae > Delphinapterus > Delphinapterus leucas. The sequence continues at coordinate 585 of NW_028322250.1, forward strand.
GCAATGAGGACGCTTGTTGCGTGGGGCCTGCTGGCTGAATGGGAGATGATTCCCCACCACTGACCAACTTCAGAATTGTTTACAACTGGAGCAAGTGCCCTGATACGGTTTTCCTCTGTGTAACTGGTGGGTTCTGTTTTTTTTTCTTTTTTTCGTTTTTGGTTCAAGGTAGATTTTATTCCTCTTTTTTGTATTTACAGATATAAGCATGGAAATAATTTATTCATATAAATACATGTATGTGAAGGGAAGAATATTTTTTCTGTTTTACTTTTTGTAATTTGAATTTTATTTTATTTTTTTATACAGCAGGTTCTTTTTGGTTATCTATTTTATACATATAAATGTATACATGCCAATCCCAAACTCTCAACTCCTCCCACCACCACCCCCCAACAGCTTTCCCCCCTTGGTGTCCATACGTTTGTTGTCTACATCTGTTGCTCTATTTCTGCCTGGCAAAACGGTTCATCTGTACAATTTTTCTAGGTTCCACATATATGCATTAATAGACAAGATTTGTTTCTCTTTCTGACTTACTTCACTCTGTATGACAGTCTCTAGATCCATCAACGTCTCTACAAATGACCCAATTTCATTCCTTTTTATGGCTTAGTAATATTCCATTTTATATATGTACCACATCTTTATGCATTCCTCTGTCTGTGGGCATTTAGGTTGCTTCCATTACCTGGATATTGTAAATAGTGATGCAATGAACATTGCGGTGAATGTCTCTTTTTGATTTATGGTTTTGTCTGGGTATATGCCCAGTAGTGGGATTGCTGTATCATATGGTAATTCTATTCTTAGTTTTATAAGAAACTCCATAATGTTCTCCACAGTGACTGTATCAATTTACATTCCCAACAATAGTGGAAGAGGGTTCCTTATCTCCACACCCTTTCCAGCATTTGTTGTTTGTAGATTTTCTGATGATGCCCATTCTAACAGGTGTGAGGTGATACACCATGGATGAGTCTATTTCGTTGAGCAAAGAGTAGGTCTTGTCTATTACATATTTGGCTTATGGAACGGTATGTGTGCTAATTTCAATCTCTGGTTTTATACAGCACCCCAACTCAACTTTCCCCTTAAGCAAGCATAAGTTTTTATCTAAATGTGAGACTCTGTTCGGTTTTGGAATTCAGTTTATGTGTAGCCAAGTTTACACTCTCTCTATTAGTGATATCTTATGATAATTATCTTTCTCTGTGTGACCTATTTCTCTTAGAATCATCATACTTAAATCCACTCAATTTGCTGCTACAGGCCTGATGACATTGATTTCATTGCTGAGTGATATTCCCTTGTACGTAAGTAGCACAACTCCTTTATCCATTTTTTTCTTTCTGGGATATTTAATTTGTACTGGACTCAAGGTTCTTGTAAACACAGCAGCCCTAAATTTGGTGTTGGCTGTGTCTTGTTGATTTTAATTTTCCTAAGCTATAGGGCCAAAAGTGGAAGTGCCCTAGGGTCTGCAGCTTTGTTTTTCAGATGTTTCAGGATACACCATAAACATCTCCAGAGTGTCTGTTGGCAATTTACATCCCGCCCATCAGCATAACAAGGCTCCCTGTTCTCCATGGCCTGTCCTGTGTTTCTGGTTTTTACACTTTTTTCAGATGGCCCTTTTGAGGAATGGGAAATGAGACTTCATTGTAGTGCAGATTTCCATTTCTCCAGTGCTTGGTTGGCCAAAAAGGGCATATGTGTTTTTTCCTGAATATATTCAGGAAAAAATGTTTACGCACTTTTGTCCAAGTGCATCAATGTCAAAGATCTGCCGCTTTTCACATGCTTTAAATGCAATTCCAATCTACCTCCTGAAATATGATTCCTGCAATTCTGCCTCGTTTTCAAGTCCTCTTTGCAGACTTACTTCCATATAATTTTGCTAATTACTGTCATTTATAACACTGCAGGTTTGTGAATTACAGTGCCCGTGATTTCCTTTCTTAACTCGTTTCCTTGAAAACTGGCCACACAACCGCAGGTTTGCTTCAGGCCGTAATCAGGGTCCGGCACGGCACTCTGAGACTTTGGTTCATTCCACTTCCTGGTGGGAAATTAGAGTTAAATGTGCCCCTCCAGCCACCTGCCTCACTCCTAGCCCCTTGGTGATGTGTGTCCTCTGGTTTGAGGCCACATGTGCTGGGTTCCTCACCTTTGGCTGATGTGGCCCCACTGGTGTGAGGACACTCCTGCCTGGTTCCCATCCCCTTGGTGATGTGGGCCCTCCGGTGAGAGTCTGATCCTGGTTGGGTTCCTCACACTTCTGTGACGTGGGCCCTCTTCTCTGAGGTCACTCCTGCCTGGCTGGCACACCCCGCCTTGGCGACGTCAGCTCTCTGGTGGGATTTGGTGCCTGCTGGGTGTCTCCTCCCCTCGGTAATGAGGGCCCTCTGGCGTCAGGCCCTAACTCCTGGGCTCCCAATATTTTCTGATATGCGCCCTGTGGTTCGAGTACACTCCTGCCAGGTTCCCAACCCCATGGGAATGTGGGCCTTCTGCTCTGAGGTCCCAACCGTGGGTTGCTCAGTTTCATGATGAGGGCCCTCTGCTGTGAGTTCTCTCCGGCCTGGATCCCATAGCCTCGCTGCTCCTGGCCACCTGCTGGGAGGTTACAACTGCGGGATTCCTCACCTTTTTTCTTCTATGTACCCTCTGTTTTGAGACTCCTCCTGCCTGCCTCACTCCCAGTCCCTTGGTGATGTGTGTCCTCTGGTGTGAGGCCACGTGTGCTGGGTCCCTTGCCTTTCGATGATGTGGCCCCACTGGTGTGAGGACACTCCTGCCTGCTTCCTATCCCCTTGATGATGTGGGCCCTCTGGTGAGAGTCTGATCCTGGCTGGGTTCCTCACCCTTCTGTGAGGGGGGCCCTCTGCTGTGAGGTCACTCCTGCCTGGCTGGCACACTCCACCTGGGCAACATCGGCCCTCTTGTGGCAGTTGGAGCCTGCTGGGAACCTCCCCTCGGTGATGGGGGCCCTCTTGCCTCAGGCCCTAACTGCTGGGTACCCACATTTTCTGATACGTGCTAAGTGGTGCGAGGACACTCCTGCGAGGTTCCCATCCCCATGGGCATGTGGGCCTTCTGCTCTAAGGTCCCAACACCTGTGTTGTTCACCGTTTCATGATGTTGGCTCTCTGGTGATAGTTCACCCAGGCCTAGATCCCATAGCCTCTGTGCTCTGAGTGGCCTGCTGGGAGGTTCCTACTGCTGGATTCCTTACCTTTTTTATTCTTTGGGTCCTGTGTTTTCATGCTCCTACTTCCTGACTCACTCCCAGCCCATTTGTGATGTAGGTCCTCTGGTTTAAGGCCACATGTACCGGTTTCCTCACCTTTATTGATGTGGCCCCACTGGTGTGAGGACACTCCTGCCTGGTTCCCATCCCCTTGGTGATGGGGGCCCTCTGGTGAGAGTCTGAACCTGTCTGGATTCCTCACACTTCTGGGAGGTGGGCCCTCTGCTGTGAGGTCACTCCTGCCTGGCTGGCACACATCACCTTGGCGATGTGGGCCCTCAGTTGGGAGTTGGTGCCTGCTGGGAGTCTCCTCCCCTCGGTAATGAGGGCGCTCTGGCGTCAGGCCCTAACTCATGGGCTCCCAAAATTTTCTGATGTGCGCCCTGTCGTGCGAGTACACTCCAGCCAGGGTCCCATCCCCATGGGGATGTGGGCTTTCTGCCCTGAGGTCCCAACGTCTGGGTTGCTCACAGTGTCAGAATGTGGGCCCTCTGCTGTGAGTTCACTCCGGCATGGATCCCACAGCCTCGGTGCTCTGGGCCACCTGCTTGGAGCTTCCAACTGCGGGGTTCCTCACCTTTTTTATTCTATGGGCGCTCTGTTGTGAGTCTCCTCCTGCATGCCTCACTCCCAGCCCTTTCGTGATGTGTGTCCCCTTGTTTGAGGCCACATGTGCTGTGTTCCTCACCTTTCGCTGATGTGGCCCCACTGGTGTGAGGACACTCCTGCCTGGTTTCCATCCCCTTGGTGATGTGGGCGCTCTGGTTAGAGTCTGATCCTGTTTGGGCTCCTCACACTTCTGTGAGGTGGGCCCTCTGCTGTGAGGTAACTCCTGCCTGGCTTGCTCCCATTGCCTTGGTGACGTCGGCCCTCTGGTGGCATTTGGAGCCTGCTGGTAGCCTCCTCTCCTCCGTGATGAGGGCCCTCTGGCGTCAGGCCATAACTGCTGGGTTCCCACATTTTCTGATACGTGCTAAGTTGTGCGAGGACACTCCTGCGAGGTTCCCATCCCCATGGGGATGTGGGCCTTCTGCTCTGAGGTCCCACTGGCTGGGTTGCTCACAGTTTCATGATGTGGGCCCTCTGCTGTGAGTTCACTGTGGCCTGGATCCCATAGACTCCATGCTCTGGGCCACCTGCTGGGAGGTTCAAACTGCTGGATTCCTCACATTTTTTATTCTGTGGGCCCTGTGTTGTTAGGCTACTCCTGCCTGCCTCACTCGGAGCACCTTGGAAATGTGGGTCCTCTGGTTTAGGCCACATGTGCTGGGTTCCTCACCTTTCTATAATGTGGCCACACTGGTGTGAGGACACTCCTGCCTTGTTCCGATCCCCTTGGTGATGTGGGCCCTCTGGTGAGAGTCTTATCCTGGCTGGGTTCCTCACCCTTCTGTGAGGTAGGCCCTCTGCTGTGAGGTCACTCCTGCCTGGCTGGCACACGTCAACATGGCGACGTGGGCCCTCAGTTGGGAGTTGGCGCCTGCTGGGAGTCTCCTCCCCTCGGTAATGAGGGCCCTCTGGCATCAGACCCTAACTCCTGGGCTCCCAAAATTTTCTGATGTGCGCCCTGTGGTGCGAGTACACTCCTGCCAGGATCCCAACCCCTTGGGAATGTGGGCCTTCTGCTCTAAGGTCCCAACGGCTGGGTTGCTCACAGTTTCATAATGAGGGCCCTCTGTTTTGAGTTCAGTCAGGCCTGGATCCCATAGCCTCGCTGCTCCTGGCCACCTGCTGGGAGGTTCCAACTGCGGGATTCCTCACCTTTTTTACGCTATGGGCCCTCTGTTTGGAGGCTCCTCCTGCCTGCCTCACTCCCAGCCCCTTGGTGATGTGTGTCCTGTAGTTTGAGGCCACGTGTGCTGGGTCCGTCACATTTCGGTGATGTGACCACACTGGTGTGAGAACACTCCTGCCTGGTTTCCATTCCCTTGGTGATGTGGGCCCTCCGGTGAGAGTCTGATCCTCTTTGGGTTCCTCACACTTTTGTGTGGTTGGCCCTCTGCTCTGACGTCACTCCTGCCTGGCTGGCACACCCTGCATTGGCGACGTCGGCCTTCTGGTAGCAGTTGGAGCTTGCTGGGAGCCTCCTCTCCTCAGTGATGAGGGCCCTCTGGCGTCCGGCCCTAACTGCTGGGCTCCCCACCTTTTCTGATGTGTGCCCACTGGTGCACTGACACTCCTGCTTGGTTCCCTTCCCCAGGGGGATGTGGGCCTTGTGCTCTGAGGTTACAACGGCTGGGTTGCTTACAGTATCACGATGAGTGCCCTCTGTTGTGAGTTCATCACTGCCTGGATCCCATAGCCTCGGTGCTCTGGGCCGCCTGCTGGGATGTTCCAACTGCTGGATTCCTCACCTTTTTTATACAATGGGCCATGTGTTTTGAGGTTAATCCTGCCTGCCTCGCTCCGAGACCCATGGTGATGTGGGTCCTCTGGTTTGAGGCCACATGTGCTGGGTACCTCAACTTTCGATGATGTGGCCCCACGGGTGTGAGGAAACTCCTGCCTGGTTCCCAGCCCCTTGCTTATGTGGGCATTCTGGTGAGAGTCTGATCTTGACTGGGTTCCTTACCCTTCTGTGAGGTGGGCCCTCTGATGTGAGGTCACTCCTGCCTGGATGGCTCATGTCGCCTTGGCGATGTAGGCCCTCTGTTGGCCACTGAAGCATGCTGGGAGCCTCCTACCCTCTTTAATAAGGGCCCTGGAAGAAACGCATATGCCCTTTTTGACCAAGTGCATCATTGTCGAGGTTCTGCCTCTTCTCCTATACTTTCAGAGGACTTCCCGTCTACCTCCTGAAATCGTATTCCTGGAATTCTGCCCCGCGTTCAAGTCCTCTTTGCAGCCTTACTTCAATATATTTTTGGACGATAGCTGTCATTTATAACTCTGCAGGTTTGTGAATTACAGTGCCCCTGAGCTCCTTTCTTCAACTCGCTTTCTTGTGAGCTGGCCGCAAGCCCGCAGGATTGCTTCAGGCCCTAATCTGGTTCCGACACGGCATGCTGAGCCTTTGGCTAATTCCTCTTCCTGGTGGGAAATGAGCGTTAAATTTGTTCGTGCAGACACCTACAGCTAATCTCTCATTGGTTCTCCCTATTCCTGTTCATCTTGCGCAGAAATTCCAAACTGTGCCAAACAGGAGGTTAAAGGCACTGACTCTCCAAGTGGGGAGAGTGTTAGTAAAGCGTCTGGAATGGTAAAACCGAGTACGAGGGGACGAAAACTGAGACGCATTTAAAAAGTTTTCCCGGTCACACGGTGGACCATATTCTGGGTTGCCCATGCATGTTTTACCTGAAGGAAGAATCCCTTCAACCTGGAGAGTTGGGACCCATGGAATGGGTACCACGCAGTATGACTTCAAAGGGTTGCCTTTGCTCACCGAACGTCACCAATGCTATCAGCCCGAAGTGTCCAGCCTTATGTCTCACTCAGCTCGGGGTGTAGATGTGGTAAATCCACGTTGCATCACAAGCCCTGAATGAATTATTTAAGAATTGCTCTCTATTTCACTGTCATTGTGTTTTGTTTTTGTAATTTATTTTGATAATGGGATTTATCGGATTTTCACTGCTGCGTTTATGCCGCTGTACACATGCTTGATTCTCTTATGGAGACATATAAATCCATGGGTTTGCAGATTCTTACTAGTCAGATATATTCCTAGGCATTGAATATGGGGTGTTGAGTCCATTTCGTGGAGCAAGGAGTAGGTCCTGACTATTACATATTTGCTTATGGAAAGGTATCTGTGCTAATTTCAATCTCTGGTTTTATGCAGCACCACAACTCACCATTCCCCTTAAGCAAGCATAAGTTGGTTTTCTAAATTTGAGACCCTTTTCGGTTTTGTAATTGAGTTCATGTGCAGCCATGTTTGCATTCCGTGTATTTGAGATATCTTATGGTGTTTCTTTCTCTGTGTGACTTAGTTAACTTAGAATGATCGTACCTGAATCCACTCATTATGCCGCGACGGGCCTCATGACATAGATTTCATTGCTGAGTGATATTCCATTGTACGTACGTAAAACAACTTCTTTATCCATTTTTTGCTTTCTGGGATATTTCACTTGTACCGTAAATGAGGTTCTTGTAAGCAGAGCCGTCCAAAATTTATGGGTGGCTGTGTCTTTTTGATTTTAATTTCCCTAAGCTATAGAACCATAAGTTGAAGTGCCGTAGGCTCCGTTGCTTAGTTTTTTAGGTGTTTGAGGAAACACCATACACTTCTCCAGAGTGGCTGTTGGCAATTTACATCCCGCCCATCAGCATAACAAGGCTCCCTGTTCTCCATGGCCTGTCCTGCCTTTCTGGATTTTTCACTTTTTTCAGATGTCCCTTTTGACAGGGGGGCAGTGAGACTTCATTGTAATGCAGATTTCTTTACAGGCTTGCTTGTTTGGCCAAAAAGGGCGTATGTGTTTTTTCTTGAATATATTCAGGAAAAAACGCATACGCCCTTTTTGACCAAGTGCATCATTGTCGACTTTCTGTCTCTTTCCTTATGCTTTAAATGCAATTCCAGTCTGCCCCTGAACTCGTTTTCCTGCAATTCTGCCCCGCTTTCAAGTCCTCTACGCAGCCTTACTTCAATACATTTTTGGACAATAGCTGACATTTATAACTCTGCAGGTTTGTGAATGACAGTGCGCCTGAGCTCCTTTCTTCTACTCGCTTTCTTGTGAGCTGGCCGCAAACCCGCAGGATTGCTTCATGCCCTAATCTGGTTCCGGCACAGCATGCTGATCCTTTGGTAAATTCCTCTTCCTGGTGGGAAATGAGTGTTATATTTGAACGTGCAGACACCTAGAGCTAGTCTCTCATTGGTTCTCCCTATTCCTGTTCATCTTGCGCAGAAATTGCAAACTGTGCCAAACAGGAGGTTAAAGGCACTGACTCTCTAAGTGGGGAGAGTATTAGTAAAGGGTCTTCAATCGTGAACCCGAGTAAAAGGGGACGAAAACTGAGATGCATTTGAAAAGGTTTCCCGGTCACACGGTGCACCATACTGTGGGTTTCCCATGCATGTTTTAGCTGAAGGAAGAATCCCTTAAACCTGGAGAGTTGGGACCCATGGAATGGGTACCATGCAGTATGACTTCAAAGGGCCTGCATTTTCTCAACGAACCTCACCAATGCTATCAGGCTGAAGTGTACAGCCTTATGTCTCACTCAGCTCTGGTTGTAGATGTGGTAAATCCAGGTTGCATCACAAGCCCTGAATGAATTATTTAAGAATTGCTCTCTATTTCACTGTCATTGTGTTTGTTTTTGTAATTCATTTTGATAATGGGATTTATCGGATTTTCTCTGCTGCATTCATGCCGCTGTACACACACTTGAGTCTCTTATGGAGACATATAAATCCATGGGTTTGAAGATACTTACTAGTCAGGTGTATTCCTAGGCGTTGAATATGGGGTGTTTAGTCCATTTCGTTGAGCAAGGGCTAGGTCTTGACTATTACATATTTGGCTTATGGAAATGTATCTGTGCTAATTTCTATCTCTGGTTTAATGCAGCACCCCAACTCACTTTTCCCCTTAAGCAAGCATAAGGTGGTTTTCTAAATTTGAGACCATGTTCTGTTTTGTAATTCAGTTCATCTGTAGTCAAGTTTACATTCCGTGTATTAGTGATATCTTATGATGTTTCTTTTTTGTGTGACTTATTTCTCGTAGAAGCATCATACCTGAATCTACTCATTATGCCGCTACGGACCTGATGACGTAGATTTCATTGCTGAGCGATATTCCATTGTACGTGCGTACCACAACTTCTTTATCCATTTTTTGCTTTCTCGGATATTTAACTTGTACCGTAGACGAGGTTTTTGTAAACAGAGCCATCCCAAACATTGGGGTGGCTGTGTGTTTTTGATTTTAATTTCCCTAAGCTATAGGACCATAAGTGGAAGTGCCATAGGCTGTGTTGCTTTGTTTCCTACGTGTTTCAGGAAACACCATACACTTCTCCAGAGTGGCTGTTGGCAATTTACATCCCGCCCATCAGCATAACAAGGCTCCCTGTTCTCCATGACCTGTCCTGCCTTTCTGGATTTTACACTTTTTTCAGATGGCCCATATGACCGGGGTGCAGTGAGACTTCATTGTAGTGCATATTTCCTTTACATGCTTGCTTGGTTGGCCAAAAAGGGCGTATGCGTTTTTTCCTGAATATATTCAGGAAAAAACGCATACACACTTTTTGGACAAGTGCATCACTGTCGACATTCTGCCTCTTTTCCTATGCTTTAAATGCAATTCCAGTCTACCCCCTGAAATCGATTTCCTGAAATTCTGCCCCACTTTCAAGTCCTCTTCGAAGACTTACTTCAATACATTTTTGGACGATAGCTGTCATTCATAACTCTGCAGTTTTGTGAATTACAGTACCCCTGAGCTCCTTTCTTCAACTCGCTTTCTTGTGAGCTGGCCGCAAAACAGCAGGATTGCTTCAGGCCCTAATCTGTTTCCGGCAGGGCACGCTGAGCCTTTGGTTAATTCCTCTTCCTGGTGGGAAATGAGCGTTCCATTTGCCCGTGCAGACACCTACAACTAGTCTCTCATTGGTTCTCCCTATTCCTGTTCATCTTGGGCCGAAATTGCAAACTGTGGCAAACAGGAGGTTAAAGGCACTGACTCTCCAAGTGGGGAGAGTGTTAGTAAAGCGTCTGGAATGGTGAACCCGAGTACCAGGGTTCGAAAACTGAGATGCATTTGAAAACGTTTCCCAATCACAAGGTGGACCATACTCTGGGTTTCCCATGCATGTTTTAGCTGAAGGAAGAATCCCTTAAACCTGGAGAGTTGGGACCCATGGAATGGGTACCATGTAGTATGACTTCAAAGGGTCTGCGTTTGCTCACCGAACCTCACCAATGCTATCAGCCCGAAGTGTCCAGCCTTATGTCTCACCAAGCTCTGGGTGTAGATGTGGTAAATCCAGGTTGCATCACAAGCCCTGAATGAATTATTTAAGGATTGCTCTCTATTTCACTGGCATTGTGTTTTGTTTTTGAAATTTATTTTGATAACGGGATTTATCGGATTTTCACTGCTGCATTTAGGCCGCTGTACACACGCTTGATTTCCTTATGGAGACATATAAATCCATGGGTTTTAAGATTCTTACTTGTCAGGTATATCCCAGGCGTTGAATATGGGGTGTTGAGTCCATTTCGTTGAGCAAGGGGTAGGTTTTGTCTATTATATATTTGGCTTATGGAAAGGTATCTGTGCTAATTTCAATCTCTGGTTTTATGCAGCACCCCAACTCACCTTTCCCCATAAGCAAGCATACGTTGGTTTTCTAAATTTGAGACCCTCTTCTGTTTTGTAATTCAGTTCATGTGTAGTCAAGTTTACATTCCGTGTATTAGTGATATCTTATGATGTTTCTTTTCCTATGTGACTTATTTCTCGTAGAATCATCGTACCTGAATCCACTCATTATTCCGCTACGGGCCTGATGACGTAGATTTCATTGCTGAGTCATATTCCATTGTACGTGCCTACCACAAGTTCTTTATCCATTTTTTGATTTCTCGGATATTTAACTTGTACCGTAGACGAGGTTTTTGTAAACAGAGCCATCCCAAACATTGGGGTGGCCCTGTGATTTTGATTTTAATTTCCCTAAGCTATAGGACCATAAGTGGAAGTGCCATAGGCTGTGTTGCTTTGTTTCCTACGTGTTTCAGGAAACACCATACACTTCTCCAGAGTGGCTGTTGGCTATTTACATCCCGCCCATCAGCATAACAAGGCTCCCTGTTCTCCATGACCTGTCCTGCCTTTCTGGATTTTACACTTTTTTCAGATGGCCCTTTTGACCGGGGGGCAGTGAGACTTCATTGTAGTGCAGATTTCCTTTACACGCTTGTTTGGTTGGCCAACAAGGGCGTATGCGTTTTTTCCTGAATATATTCAGGAAAAAACGCATACCCCCTTTTTGGCCAAGTGCATCATTGTCGACATTCTGCCTCTTTTCCTATGCTTTAAGTGCAATTCCAGTCTACCCCCTGAAATCGTTTTCCTGAAATTCTGCCCCGCTTTCAAGTCCTCTTTCAAAACTTACTTCAGTACACTTTTGGACGATAGCTGTCATTCATAACTCTGCAGGTTTGTGAATTACAGTGCCCCTGAGCTGCTTTCTTCAACTCGTTTTCTTGTGAGCTGGCCGCAAAACCGCAGGATTGCTTCAGGCCCTAATCTCTTTCTTGCAGGGCACGCTGAGCCTTTGGTTAATTCCTCTTCCTGGTGGGAAATGAGCGTTCAATTTGCCTGTGCAGACACCTACAGCTAGTCTCTCATTGGTTTTCCCTATTCCTGTTCATCTTGCGCAGAAATTGCAAACTGTGCCAAACAGGAGGTTAAAGGCACTGACTCTCCAAGGGGGGAGGCTGTTAGTAAAGCGTCTGGAATGGTGAACCCGAGTACCAGGGTTCGAAAACCGAGATGCATTTGAAAACGTTTCCCAATCACACGGTGGAGCATACTCTGGGTTTCCCATGCATGTTTTAGCTGAAGGAAGAATCCCTTAAACCTGGAGAGTTGGGACCCATGGAATGGGTACCATGCAGTATGACTTCAAGGGGTCTGCGTTTGCTCACCGAACCTCACCAATGCTATCAGCTCGAAGTGTCCAGCCTTATGTCTCACCCAGCTCTGGGTGTAGATGTGGTAAATCCAGGTTGCATCACAAGCCCTGAATGAATTATTTAAGAATTGCTCTCTATTTCACTGTCATTGTGTTTTGTTTTTGAAATTTATTTTGATAATGGGATTTATCAGATTGTCACTGCTGCGTTTAGGCCGCTGTACACAAGCTTGATTTCCTTATGGAGACATATAAATGCATGGGTTTTAAGATGCTTACTTGTCATGTATATTCCCAGGCGTTCAATTTGGGTGTTGAGTCCATTTCGTTGAGCAAGGAGTAGGTCTTGTCTATTATATATTTGGCTTATGGAAAGGTAACTGTGCTAATTTCAATCTCTGGTTTTATGCAGCACCCCAACTCACCTTTCCCCATAAGCAAGCATACGTTGGTTTTCTAAATTTGAGACCCTGTTCTGTTTTGTAATTCAGTTCATCTGTAGTCAAGTTTACATTCCGTGTATTAGTGATATCTTATGATGTTTCTTTTTCTGTGTGACTTATTTCTCGTAGAAGCATCGTACCTGAATCTACTCATTATGCCGCTACGGACCTGATGACGTAGATTTCATTGCTGAGCGATATTCCATTGTACGTGCGTACCACAACTTCTTTATCCATTTTTTGCTTTCTCGGATATTTAACTTGTACCGTAGACGAGGTTTTTGTAAACAGAGCCATCCCAAACATTGGGGTGGCTCTGTGATTTTGATTTTAATTTCCCTAAGCTATAGGACCATAAGTGGAAGTGCCATAGGCTGTGTTGCTTTGTTTCCTACGTGTTTCAGGAAACACCATACACTTCTCCAGAGTGGCTGTTGGCAATTTACATCCCGCCCATCAGCATAACAAGGCTCCCTGTTCTCCATGACCTGTCCTGCCTTTCTGGATTTTACACTTTTTTCAGATGACCCATGTGACCGGGGGGCAGTGAGGCTTCATTGTAGTGCATATTTCCTTTACACGCTTGCTTGGTTGGCCAAAAAGTGCGTATGCGTTTTTTCCTGAGGAAAAGACGCATACGCCCTTTTTGGCCAAGTGCATCATTGTTGACATTCTGCCTCTTTTCCTATGCTTTAAGTGCAATTCCAGTCTACCCCATGAAATCGTTTTCCTGAAATTCTGCCCCGCTTTCAAGTCCCCTTCGAAGACTTACTTCAATACATTTTTGGACGATAGCTGTCATTCATAACTCTGCAGGTTTGTGAATTACAGTGCCCCTGCGCTCCTTTCTTCAACTCGCTTTCTTGTGAGCTGGCCGCAAAACAGCAGGATTGTTTCAGGCCCTAATCTGTTTCCGGCAGGGCACACTGAGCCTTTGGCTAATTCCTCTTCCTGGTGGGAAATGAGCGTTCCATTTGCCCGTGTAGACACCTACAGCTAGTCTCTCATTGGTTCTCCCTATTCCTCTTCATCTTGCGCAGAAATTGCAAACTGTGGCAAACAGGAGGTTAAAGGCACTGACTCTCCAAGTGGGGAGAGTGTTAGTAAAGCGTCTGGAATGGTGAACCCGAGTACCAGGTTTCGAAAACTGAGATGCATTTGAAAACGTTTCCCAATCACACGGTGGACCATACTCTGGGTTTCCCATGCATGTTTTAGCTGAAGGAAGAATCCCTTAAACCTGGAGAGTTGGGACCCATGGAATGGGTACCATGCAGTATGACTTCAATGGGTCTGCGTTTGCTCACCGAACCTCACCAATGCCATCAGCCCGAAGAATCCAGCCGTATGTCTCACCCAGCTCTGCGTGTAGATGTGGTAAATCCAGGTTGCATCACAAGCCCTGAATAAATTATTTAAGAATTGCTCTCTATTTCACTGTCATTGTGTTTTGTTTTTGAAATTTATTTTGATAATGGGATTTATCGGATTTTCACTGCTGCGTTTAGTCCACTGTACACACGCTTGATTTCCTTATGGAGACATAAAAATTCATGGATTTTAAAATTCTTACTTGTCAGGTATATTCCCAGGCGTTGAATTTGGGTGTTGAGTCCATATCGTTGAGCAAGGAGTAGGTCTTGTCTATTATATATTTGGCTCAATGAAAGGTATCTCTGCTAATTTCAATCTCTGGTTTTATGCAGCACCCCAACTCACCTTTCCCCATAAGCAAGCATAAGTTGGTTTTCTAAATTTGAGACCCTGTTCGGTTTTGTAATTCAGTTCATCTGTAGTCAAGTTTACATTCCGTGTATTAGTGATATCTTATGTTTCTTTTTCTGTGTGACTTATTTCTCGTAGAATCATCGTACCTGAATCCACTCATTATGCCGCTACGGGCCTCATGACGTAGATTTCATTGCTGAGTCATATTCCATTGTACGTGCGTACCACAACTTCTTTATCCATTTTTTGCTTTCTCGGATATTTAACTTGTACCGTAGACGAGCTTCTTGTAAACAGAGCCGTCCCAAATTTTGGGGTGGCTGTGTGTTTTTGATTTTAATTTCCCTAAGCTATAGGACCATAAGTGGAAGTGCCATAGGCTGTGTTGCTTTGTTTCCTATGTGTTTCAGGAAACACCATACACTTCTCCAGAGTGGCTGTTGGCAATTTACATCCCGCCCATCAGCATAACAAGGCTCCCTGTTCTCCATGACCTGTCCTGCCTTTCTGGATTTTACAGTTTTTTCAGATGGCCCTTTTGACCGGGGGGCAGTGAGACTTCATTGTAGTACATATTTCTTTTACTCGCTTGCTTGGTTGCCAAAAAGTGCGTATGCGTTTTTTCCTGAATATATTCAGGAAAAAACGCATACCCCCTTTTTGGCCAAGTGCATCATTGTCGACATTCTGCCTCTTTTCCTATGCTTTAAGTGCAATTGCAGTCTACCCCCTGAAATCGTTTTCCTGAAATTCTGCCCCGCTTTCAAGTCCTCTTCGAAGACTTACTTCAATACATTTTTGGACGATTGCTGTCATTCATAACTCTGCAGGTTTGTGTATTACAGTGCCCCTGAGTTCCTTTCTTCAACTCGCTTTCTTGTGAGCTGACTGCAAAACTGCAGGATTGCTTCAGGCCCTAATCTGTTTCCGACAGGGCACGCTGAGCCTTTGGTTAATTCCTCTTCCTGGAGGGAAATGAGCATTCCATTTGCCTGTGCAGACACCTACAGCTAGTCTCTCATTGGTTCTCCCTATTCCTGTTCATCTTGCCCAGAAATTGCAAACTGTGCGAAACAGGAGGTTAAAGGTACAGACTCTTCAAGTGGGGAGAGTGTTAGTAAAGCGTCTGGAATGGCGAACCCGAGTACCAGGAGATGAAAACTGAGATGCCTTTAAAAAGGTTTCCCGGTCACACGGTGGACCATACTCTGGGTTTCCCATGCATGTTTTAGCTGAAAGAAGAATCCCTTAAACCTGGAGAGTTGGGACCCATGGAATGGGTACCATGCAGTATGACTTCAAAGGGTCTGCGTTTGCTCACCGAACCTCACCAATGCTATCAGCCCGAAGTGTCCAGCCTTATGTCTCACCCAGCTCTGCGTGTAGATGTGGTAAATCCAGGTTGCATCACAAGCCCTGAATGAATTATTTAAGAATTGCCCTCTATTTCACTGTCATTGTGTTTTGTTTTTGTAATTCATTTTGATAATGGGATTTATCAGATTTTCTCTACTGCATTCATGCCGCTGTGCACACACTTGGGTCTCTTATGGAGACATATAAATCCATGGGTTTGAAAATACTTACTAGTCAGGTGTATTCCTAGGCGTTGAATATGGGGTGTTTAGTCCATTTCGTTGAGCAAGTAGTAGGTCTTGACTATTACATATTTGGCTTATGGAAAGGTATCTGTGCTAATTTCTATCTCTGGTTTCATGCAGCACCCCAACTCACTTTTCCCCTTAAGCAAGCATAAGGTGGTTTTCTAAATTTGAGACCCTGTTCTGTTTTGTAATTCAGTTCATGTGTAGCCAAGTTTACATTCCGTGTATTAGTGATATCTTATGATGTTTCATTTTCTGTGTGACATATTTCACTTAGAATCATCGTACCTGAATCCACTCATTATGCCACGACGGGCCTGATGAAATAGATTTCATTGGTGAGTGATATTCCATTGTATGTATGTACCACACTTCTTTATCCATTTTTCGCTTTCTGGGATATTTAACTTGTACCGTAGAAGAGGTTCTTGTAACAGAGCCGTAAACAGAAAATTTGGGGTGGCTGTGTGTTTTTGATTTTAATTTCCCTAAGCTAGAGGACCATAAGTGGTAATGCCGTAGGCTCCGTTGCTTTGTTTTTTAGGTTTTTGAGGAAACACCATACACTTCTCCAGAGTGGCTGTTGGCAATTTACATACCGCCCATCAGCATAACAAGGCTCCCTGTTCTCCATGGCCTGTGCTGCCTTTCTGGATTTCACACTTTTTTCAGATGGCCCTTTTGACCGGGGGGCAGTGAGACTTCATTGTAGTGCAGATTTCTTTAACATGCTTGCTTGGTTGGCCAAAAAGGGCATATGCCTTTTTTCCTGAATATATTCAGGAAAAAACGCATATGCCCTTTTTGGCCAAGTGCATCATTGTCGACGTTCTGCCTCTTTTCCTATGCTTTAAATGCAATTCCAGTCTACCCCCTGAAATCGTTTTCTTGCAATTCTGCCCCGCTTTCAAGTGCTCTTCGCAGCCTTCCTTCAATATATTTTTGGGGGATAGCTGTCATTTATAACTCTGCAGGTTTGTGAATTACAGTGTCCCTGAGCTCCTTTCTTCAACTCGCTTTCTTTTGAGCTGGCCGCAAACCCACAGGATTGCTTCAGGCCCTAATCTGGTTCCGGCACGGCATGCTGAGCCTTTGGTTAATTCCTCTTCCTGGTGGGAAATGAGCGTTAAATTTGCCCGTGCAGACACCTTCACACGAGTCCTCATGGTGCCCCTTTGCCCCGCTTATCTCTATGGAGGTTGGAGTTGGAGGGCCTCCTCACTCAAGGTCAGTGTGCCCATGGCGCCAACCCTGCAAATTCAGGGCATGGTTGGGTGTTAGGATCACCACGTGGGGTCCTTTTCCCTTAGGAGGGAGGTGGCCTTTTGGGCTGCTGATTTCCAGGTTTTCAGATACTGCCAGTATCTGGGCCAGATGTGGTGGTGGGCCAAGCCCCTTGGTGACCGTAGTTTATTCTACCTGGATCGCATTCTTGCATTGTTCCATTTCAAGTGGTCCCAGGTTTTGCACTAATACTCCAATGGCGATTCACCGTTCACCAGGAATGTAAAGGTCAAAGGGTTTAGCTAAATTAGGGAGTTCCAGGGCAAGGGTCTGAATTGACTGCTCTTTCCATTCTTGAAAGGCCACTTCTGCATTCTATTCAAAAGGATCATCATCTTTTCCTTTCAGTGTTTCATATAGAGGCCCAGCTAGTAGACTGTAGTTAGGGATCCAGAAGCAGCAAACCCTGGCCTCCCCAGGAACCCCTAAGCTGTCTTCTAGTTTCAGAAATGGGTAAGGCTGTAAATTGTTTCTTCCCTTTCCTGGGATGGGCTTCTCCGACCTTCTGTGAGAATGAAGCCCAGGCAGGTCACCGTAGTCTGTGATATTTGAGCTTTGTCTTGGACAACTTGTATCCTTTATTGGCTTGGTAGTTCAGAGGTCTCCTTAGTAGGGCTGACGATAAGAATGTCGTCTGCATATTGAAGGAATGTTTCCTTTTCCAGAGGTAGAACTTTTAGTTCTTTAGCTGAGCTTTCCCCAAAGATGGTGTGGGAATTTTTGAACCCTTGGGGCAACACGGCCCGGAAGTATTGTTTTAGTTGTATGTTGAGTCCTGCCACTCACAAGCCAAAATTTCTTGTGACTCTGGGACTAATAGAATACAAAAGAAGGCATCATTGAAGACTAATACAGAATACCATGTCCTGGTGGTTGGTAGAATGACCAGCAGGGTGTAGGATTTAGGAACTACTGGAGGTATATCCTCGGTGGCTTCACTGACTGTCCTGACATCTTTTACCAGGACTCCAGCAGCCCATGGGGCTCTCGAGGTCAGGCCAATCCCAGGATATGGAGCTCACCTGGGCAGGTACCCCACCCCCACCCCAGCCCACGGGGCTCTCGTGTTCAGGCCCCTCCCAGGATATGGGGTTCCCTGGGCAGGTTCCCCTGCAGCCCATGGGGCTCTCGTGGTCAGGCCCCTCCCAGGATACAGAGCTACCCTTGCAGGTACCATGGCAGGGCTGGGAACACAGGAACCGTGCACATCGCCCTCATTTCAGAGCACTCCCAGCTCACCTGTCACTCAGATCTGACACAGAGCACCTCAGAGCAGGACTTGAACTAACAAACAGCAGCTCCGACAGGTCTGTGACCCTGGGCATCACTCTGTGTGGCCTCCCTCCACCTGGTCTTCCAGAGACTTCCACTGCACCCGGGGCACCAGGCCTCTGTCTCCACCCACCAGCCACCCCTCCTCTCCCTGACTCCTGGGTTCCTCTCATTAGGAGAGGGTTTTCTTGAAGTTGTCTCCCACTCATGGGCCAGATAATATAATTAGAAAACAAGCCAGAGCTGCAGCCCCTTGTCTATCCTGACTCTCAGGAGCCCACACCTGTTCCTTGGACCTGGCCGATTCAGCAAGTTCCAGTTTCTGCAACTGTGAGCCCCTGAGGGGTGATTATTGGCTGGCCTGGGAAGCCCGACCGTGCCGGCCAGCCCTCCCCAGGTGTGCCTGGGTTCAGATCAATATAAACACCGCTCCAGGCAGCAAGAGCCCCTGCAGCTGTGCCTGACGCCATTTTCTCTGCCCTGTCAGCAGTCTTGGGGCTGGACTGGTGGGAGGGAGTGAGAGGCCACGGCTTTGTGGGTGGCCCAGTGTGAGTGGGGCTCTGCTGGACTTTCTGCAGCAGTTGCCAAGATGCCACCTGCTAAAGAAGAGGATGTGTCACCCATACCTGCCGCTGGAATTTCTCCCTGCGCAGAGGTGAGTGAGGAAGAAAGCAGTGGGGGCCGGGACAGCAGGGGTATCTCAGGCAGGGAAATGGAAAGCTTCCAGAAGAGCACCCAGGGCCAGGACCATCCTGGCTGGCCTGCAGGCACCAAATCGGCTGGCATGCTGTCGCTCATGTGGCTCCATGGCCCTTCCTCTAGGCTTTCAAGTCCTTGTACATATTCAGGTGTTTTACCTGGGAAGGGTGGGAACATTTCAGCAGCAGCTGGCCTGGGGCTCAGCCCACGTTTACTCACAGATGCCTCGGCACGGTCCCCCAGCTTTGCAATGAGGACGCTTGTTGCGTGGGGCCTGCTGGCTGAATGGGAGATGATTCCCCACCACTGACCAACTTCAGAATTGTTTACAACTGGAGCAAGTGCCCTGATATGGTTTTCCTCTGTGTAACTGGTGGGTTCTGTTTTTTTTTCTTTTTTTCGTTTTTGGTTCAAGGTAGATTTTATTCCTCTTTTTTGTATTTACAGATATAAGCATGGAAATAATTTATTCATATAAATACATGTATGTGAAGGGAAGAATATTTTTTCTGTTTTACTTTTTGTAATTTGAATTTTATTTTATTTTTTTATACAGCAGGTTCTTTTTGGTTATCTATTTTATACATATAAATGTATACATGCCAATCCCAAACTCTCAACTCCTCCCACCACCACCCCCCAACAGCTTTCCCCCCTTGGTGTCCATACGTTTGTTGTCTACATCTGTTGCTCTATTTCTGCCTGGCAAAACGGTTCATCTGTACAATTTTTCTAGGTTCCACATATATGCATTAATAGACAAGATTTGTTTCTCTTTCTGACTTACTTCACTCTGTATGACAGTCTCTAGATCCATCAACGTCTCTACAAATGACCCAATTTCATTCCTTTTTATGGCTTAGTAATATTCCATTTTATATATGTACCACATCTTTATGCATTCCTCTGTCTGTGGGCATTTAGGTTGCTTCCATTACCTGGATATTGTAAATAGTGATGCAATGAACATTGCGGTGAATGTCTCTTTTTGATTTATGGTTTTGTCTGGGTATATGCCCAGTAGTGGGATTGCTGTATCATATGGTAATTCTATTCTTAGTTTTATAAGAAACTCCATAATGTTCTCCACAGTGACTGTATCAATTTACATTCCCAACAATAGTGGAAGAGGGTTCCTTATCTCCACACCCTTTCCAGCATTTGTTGTTTGTAGATTTTCTGATGATGCCCATTCTAACAGGTGTGAGGTGATACACCATGGATGAGTCTATTTCGTTGAGCAAAGAGTAGGTCTTGTCTATTACATATTTGGCTTATGGAACGGTATGTGTGCTAATTTCAATCTCTGGTTTTATACAGCACCCCAACTCAACTTTCCCCTTAAGCAAGCATAAGTTTTTATCTAAATGTGAGACTCTGTTCGGTTTTGGAATTCAGTTTATGTGTAGCCAAGTTTACACTCTCTCTATTAGTGATATCTTATGATAATTATCTTTCTCTGTGTGACCTATTTCTCTTAGAATCATCATACTTAAATCCACTCAATTTGCTGCTACAGGCCTGATGACATTGATTTCATTGCTGAGTGATATTCCCTTGTACGTAAGTAGCACAACTCCTTTATCCATTTTTTTCTTTCTGGGATATTTAATTTGTACTGGACTCAAGGTTCTTGTAAACACAGCAGCCCTAAATTTGGTGTTGGCTGTGTCTTGTTGATTTTAATTTTCCTAAGCTATAGGGCCAAAAGTGGAAGTGCCCTAGGGTCTGCAGCTTTGTTTTTCAGATGTTTCAGGATACACCATAAACATCTCCAGAGTGTCTGTTGGCAATTTACATCCCGCCCATCAGCATAACAAGGCTCCCTGTTCTCCATGGCCTGTCCTGTGTTTCTGGTTTTTACACTTTTTTCAGATGGCCCTTTTGAGGAATGGGAAATGAGACTTCATTGTAGTGCAGATTTCCATTTCTCCAGTGCTTGGTTGGCCAAAAAGGGCATATGTGTTTTTTCCTGAATATATTCAGGAAAAAATGTTTACGCACTTTTGTCCAAGTGCATCAATGTCAAAGATCTGCCGCTTTTCACATGCTTTAAATGCAATTCCAATCTACCTCCTGAAATATGATTCCTGCAATTCTGCCTCGTTTTCAAGTCCTCTTTGCAGACTTACTTCCATATAATTTTGCTAATTACTGTCATTTATAACACTGCAGGTTTGTGAATTACAGTGCCCGTGATTTCCTTTCTTAACTCGTTTCCTTGAAAACTGGCCACACAACCGCAGGTTTGCTTCAGGCCGTAATCAGGGTCCGGCACGGCACTCTGAGACTTTGGTTCATTCCACTTCCTGGTGGGAAATTAGAGTTAAATGTGCCCCTCCAGCCACCTGCCTCACTCCTAGCCCCTTGGTGATGTGTGTCCTCTGGTTTGAGGCCACATGTGCTGGGTTCCTCACCTTTGGCTGATGTGGCCCCACTGGTGTGAGGACACTCCTGCCTGGTTCCCATCCCCTTGGTGATGTGGGCCCTCCGGTGAGAGTCTGATCCTGGTTGGGTTCCTCACACTTCTGTGACGTGGGCCCTCTTCTCTGAGGTCACTCCTGCCTGGCTGGCACACCCCGCCTTGGCGACGTCAGCTCTCTGGTGGGATTTGGTGCCTGCTGGGTGTCTCCTCCCCTCGGTAATGAGGGCCCTCTGGCGTCAGGCCCTAACTCCTGGGCTCCCAATATTTTCTGATATGCGCCCTGTGGTTCGAGTACACTCCTGCCAGGTTCCCAACCCCATGGGAATGTGGGCCTTCTGCTCTGAGGTCCCAACCGTGGGTTGCTCAGTTTCATGATGAGGGCCCTCTGCTGTGAGTTCTCTCCGGCCTGGATCCCATAGCCTCGCTGCTCCTGGCCACCTGCTGGGAGGTTACAACTGCGGGATTCCTCACCTTTTTTCTTCTATGTACCCTCTGTTTTGAGACTCCTCCTGCCTGCCTCACTCCCAGTCCCTTGGTGATGTGTGTCCTCTGGTGTGAGGCCACGTGTGCTGGGTCCCTTGCCTTTCGATGATGTGGCCCCACTGGTGTGAGGACACTCCTGCCTGCTTCCTATCCCCTTGATGATG
The DNA here is from genome assembly GCF_059928025.1 of Delphinapterus leucas. Lineage (NCBI taxonomy): Eukaryota > Metazoa > Chordata > Mammalia > Artiodactyla > Monodontidae > Delphinapterus > Delphinapterus leucas. The sequence continues at coordinate 22,547 of NW_028322250.1, forward strand.
TGGGCCCTCTGGTGAGAGTCTGATCCTGGCTGGGTTCCTCACCCTTCTGTGAGGGGGGCCCTCTGCTGTGAGGTCACTCCTGCCTGGCTGGCACACTCCACCTGGGCAACATCGGCCCTCTTGTGGCAGTTGGAGCCTGCTGGGAACCTCCCCTCGGTGATGGGGGCCCTCTTGCCTCAGGCCCTAACTGCTGGGTACCCACATTTTCTGATACGTGCTAAGTGGTGCGAGGACACTCCTGCGAGGTTCCCATCCCCATGGGCATGTGGGCCTTCTGCTCTAAGGTCCCAACACCTGTGTTGTTCACCGTTTCATGATGTTGGCTCTCTGGTGATAGTTCACCCAGGCCTAGATCCCATAGCCTCTGTGCTCTGAGTGGCCTGCTGGGAGGTTCCTACTGCTGGATTCCTTACCTTTTTTATTCTTTGGGTCCTGTGTTTTCATGCTCCTACTTCCTGACTCACTCCCAGCCCATTTGTGATGTAGGTCCTCTGGTTTAAGGCCACATGTACCGGTTTCCTCACCTTTATTGATGTGGCCCCACTGGTGTGAGGACACTCCTGCCTGGTTCCCATCCCCTTGGTGATGGGGGCCCTCTGGTGAGAGTCTGAACCTGTCTGGATTCCTCACACTTCTGGGAGGTGGGCCCTCTGCTGTGAGGTCACTCCTGCCTGGCTGGCACACATCACCTTGGCGATGTGGGCCCTCAGTTGGGAGTTGGTGCCTGCTGGGAGTCTCCTCCCCTCGGTAATGAGGGCGCTCTGGCGTCAGGCCCTAACTCATGGGCTCCCAAAATTTTCTGATGTGCGCCCTGTCGTGCGAGTACACTCCAGCCAGGGTCCCATCCCCATGGGGATGTGGGCTTTCTGCCCTGAGGTCCCAACGTCTGGGTTGCTCACAGTGTCAGAATGTGGGCCCTCTGCTGTGAGTTCACTCCGGCATGGATCCCACAGCCTCGGTGCTCTGGGCCACCTGCTTGGAGCTTCCAACTGCGGGGTTCCTCACCTTTTTTATTCTATGGGCGCTCTGTTGTGAGTCTCCTCCTGCATGCCTCACTCCCAGCCCTTTCGTGATGTGTGTCCCCTTGTTTGAGGCCACATGTGCTGTGTTCCTCACCTTTCGCTGATGTGGCCCCACTGGTGTGAGGACACTCCTGCCTGGTTTCCATCCCCTTGGTGATGTGGGCGCTCTGGTTAGAGTCTGATCCTGTTTGGGCTCCTCACACTTCTGTGAGGTGGGCCCTCTGCTGTGAGGTAACTCCTGCCTGGCTTGCTCCCATTGCCTTGGTGACGTCGGCCCTCTGGTGGCATTTGGAGCCTGCTGGTAGCCTCCTCTCCTCCGTGATGAGGGCCCTCTGGCGTCAGGCCATAACTGCTGGGTTCCCACATTTTCTGATACGTGCTAAGTTGTGCGAGGACACTCCTGCGAGGTTCCCATCCCCATGGGGATGTGGGCCTTCTGCTCTGAGGTCCCACTGGCTGGGTTGCTCACAGTTTCATGATGTGGGCCCTCTGCTGTGAGTTCACTGTGGCCTGGATCCCATAGACTCCATGCTCTGGGCCACCTGCTGGGAGGTTCAAACTGCTGGATTCCTCACATTTTTTATTCTGTGGGCCCTGTGTTGTTAGGCTACTCCTGCCTGCCTCACTCGGAGCACCTTGGAAATGTGGGTCCTCTGGTTTAGGCCACATGTGCTGGGTTCCTCACCTTTCTATAATGTGGCCACACTGGTGTGAGGACACTCCTGCCTTGTTCCGATCCCCTTGGTGATGTGGGCCCTCTGGTGAGAGTCTTATCCTGGCTGGGTTCCTCACCCTTCTGTGAGGTAGGCCCTCTGCTGTGAGGTCACTCCTGCCTGGCTGGCACACGTCAACATGGCGACGTGGGCCCTCAGTTGGGAGTTGGCGCCTGCTGGGAGTCTCCTCCCCTCGGTAATGAGGGCCCTCTGGCGTCAGACCCTAACTCCTGGGCTCCCAAAATTTTCTGATGTGCGCCCTGTGGTGCGAGTACACTCCTGCCAGGATCCCAACCCCTTGGGAATGTGGGCCTTCTGCTCTAAGGTCCCAACGGCTGGGTTGCTCACAGTTTCATAATGAGGGCCCTCTGTTTTGAGTTCAGTCAGGCCTGGATCCCATAGCCTCGCTGCTCCTGGCCACCTGCTGGGAGGTTCCAACTGCGGGATTCCTCACCTTTTTTACGCTATGGGCCCTCTGTTTGGAGGCTCCTCCTGCCTGCCTCACTCCCAGCCCCTTGGTGATGTGTGTCCTGTAGTTTGAGGCCACGTGTGCTGGGTCCGTCACATTTCGGTGATGTGACCACACTGGTGTGAGAACACTCCTGCCTGGTTTCCATTCCCTTGGTGATGTGGGCCCTCCGGTGAGAGTCTGATCCTCTTTGGGTTCCTCACACTTTTGTGTGGTTGGCCCTCTGCTCTGACGTCACTCCTGCCTGGCTGGCACACCCTGCATTGGCGACGTCGGCCTTCTGGTAGCAGTTGGAGCTTGCTGGGAGCCTCCTCTCCTCAGTGATGAGGGCCCTCTGGCGTCCGGCCCTAACTGCTGGGCTCCCCACCTTTTCTGATGTGTGCCCACTGGTGCACTGACACTCCTGCTTGGTTCCCTTCCCCAGGGGGATGTGGGCCTTGTGCTCTGAGGTTACAACGGCTGGGTTGCTTACAGTATCACGATGAGTGCCCTCTGTTGTGAGTTCATCACTGCCTGGATCCCATAGCCTCGGTGCTCTGGGCCGCCTGCTGGGATGTTCCAACTGCTGGATTCCTCACCTTTTTTATACAATGGGCCATGTGTTTTGAGGTTAATCCTGCCTGCCTCGCTCCGAGACCCATGGTGATGTGGGTCCTCTGGTTTGAGGCCACATGTGCTGGGTACCTCAACTTTCGATGATGTGGCCCCACGGGTGTGAGGAAACTCCTGCCTGGTTCCCAGCCCCTTGCTTATGTGGGCATTCTGGTGAGAGTCTGATCTTGACTGGGTTCCTTACCCTTCTGTGAGGTGGGCCCTCTGATGTGAGGTCACTCCTGCCTGGATGGCTCATGTCGCCTTGGCGATGTAGGCCCTCTGTTGGCCACTGAAGCATGCTGGGAGCCTCCTACCCTCTTTAATAAGGGCCCTGGAAGAAACGCATATGCCCTTTTTGACCAAGTGCATCATTGTCGAGGTTCTGCCTCTTCTCCTATACTTTCAGAGGACTTCCCGTCTACCTCCTGAAATCGTATTCCTGGAATTCTGCCCCACGTTCAAGTCCTCTTTGCAGCCTTACTTCAATATATTTTTGGACGATAGCTGTCATTTATAACTCTGCAGGTTTGTGAATTACAGTGCCCCTGAGCTCCTTTCTTCAACTCGCTTTCTTGTGAGCTGGCCGCAAGCCCGCAGGATTGCTTCAGGCCCTAATCTGGTTCCGACACGGCATGCTGAGCCTTTGGCTAATTCCTCTTCCTGGTGGGAAATGAGCGTTAAATTTGTTCGTGCAGACACCTACAGCTAATCTCTCATTGGTTCTCCCTATTCCTGTTCATCTTGCGCAGAAATTCCAAACTGTGCCAAACAGGAGGTTAAAGGCACTGACTCTCCAAGTGGGGAGAGTGTTAGTAAAGCGTCTGGAATGGTAAAACCGAGTACGAGGGGACGAAAACTGAGACGCATTTAAAAAGTTTTCCCGGTCACACGGTGGACCATATTCTGGGTTGCCCATGCATGTTTTACCTGAAGGAAGAATCCCTTCAACCTGGAGAGTTGGGACCCATGGAATGGGTACCACGCAGTATGACTTCAAAGGGTTGCCTTTGCTCACCGAACGTCACCAATGCTATCAGCCCGAAGTGTCCAGCCTTATGTCTCACTCAGCTCGGGGTGTAGATGTGGTAAATCCACGTTGCATCACAAGCCCTGAATGAATTATTTAAGAATTGCTCTCTATTTCACTGTCATTGTGTTTTGTTTTTGTAATTTATTTTGATAATGGGATTTATCGGATTTTCACTGCTGCGTTTATGCCGCTGTACACATGCTTGATTCTCTTATGGAGACATATAAATCCATGGGTTTGCAGATTCTTACTAGTCAGATATATTCCTAGGCATTGAATATGGGGTGTTGAGTCCATTTCGTGGAGCAAGGAGTAGGTCCTGACTATTACATATTTGCTTATGGAAAGGTATCTGTGCTAATTTCAATCTCTGGTTTTATGCAGCACCACAACTCACCATTCCCCTTAAGCAAGCATAAGTTGGTTTTCTAAATTTGAGACCCTTTTCGGTTTTGTAATTGAGTTCATGTGCAGCCATGTTTGCATTCCGTGTATTTGAGATATCTTATGGTGTTTCTTTCTCTGTGTGACTTAGTTAACTTAGAATGATCGTACCTGAATCCACTCATTATGCCGCGACGGGCCTCATGACATAGATTTCATTGCTGAGTGATATTCCATTGTACGTACGTAAAACAACTTCTTTATCCATTTTTTGCTTTCTGGGATATTTCACTTGTACCGTAAATGAGGTTCTTGTAAGCAGAGCCGTCCAAAATTTATGGGTGGCTGTGTCTTTTTGATTTTAATTTCCCTAAGCTATAGAACCATAAGTTGAAGTGCCGTAGGCTCCGTTGCTTAGTTTTTTAGGTGTTTGAGGAAACACCATACACTTCTCCAGAGTGGCTGTTGGCAATTTACATCCCGCCCATCAGCATAACAAGGCTCCCTATTCTCCATGGCCTGTCCTGCCTTTCTGGATTTTTCACTTTTTTCAGATGTCCCTTTTGACAGGGGGGCAGTGAGACTTCATTGTAATGCAGATTTCTTTACAGGCTTGCTTGTTTGGCCAAAAAGGGCGTATGTGTTTTTTCTTGAATATATTCAGGAAAAAACGCATACGCCCTTTTTGACCAAGTGCATCATTGTCGACTTTCTGTCTCTTTCCTTATGCTTTAAATGCAATTCCAGTCTGCCCCTGAACTCGTTTTCCTGCAATTCTGCCCCGCTTTCAAGTCCTCTACGCAGCCTTACTTCAATACATTTTTGGACAATAGCTGACATTTATAACTCTGCAGGTTTGTGAATGACAGTGTGCCTGAGCTCCTTTCTTCTACTCGCTTTCTTGTGAGCTGGCCGCAAACCCGCAGGATTGCTTCATGCCCTAATCTGGTTCCGGCACAGCATGCTGATCCTTTGGTAAATTCCTCTTCCTGGTGGGAAATGAGTGTTATATTTGAACGTGCAGACACCTAGAGCTAGTCTCTCATTGGTTCTCCCTATTCCTGTTCATCTTGCGCAGAAATTGCAAACTGTGCCAAACAGGAGGTTAAAGGCACTGACTCTCTAAGTGGGGAGAGTATTAGTAAAGGGTCTTCAATCGTGAACCCGAGTAAAAGGGGACGAAAACTGAGATGCATTTGAAAAGGTTTCCCGGTCACACGGTGCACCATACTGTGGGTTTCCCATGCATGTTTTAGCTGAAGGAAGAATCCCTTAAACCTGGAGAGTTGGGACCCATGGAATGGGTACCATGCAGTATGACTTCAAAGGGCCTGCATTTTCTCAACGAACCTCACCAATGCTATCAGGCTGAAGTGTACAGCCTTATGTCTCACTCAGCTCTGGTTGTAGATGTGGTAAATCCAGGTTGCATCACAAGCCCTGAATGAATTATTTAAGAATTGCTCTCTATTTCACTGTCATTGTGTTTGTTTTTGTAATTCATTTTGATAATGGGATTTATCGGATTTTCTCTGCTGCATTCATGCCGCTGTACACACACTTGAGTCTCTTATGGAGACATATAAATCCATGGGTTTGAAGATACTTACTAGTCAGGTGTATTCCTAGGCGTTGAATATGGGGTGTTTAGTCCATTTCGTTGAGCAAGGGCTAGGTCTTGACTATTACATATTTGGCTTATGGAAATGTATCTGTGCTAATTTCTATCTCTGGTTTAATGCAGCACCCCAACTCACTTTTCCCCTTAAGCAAGCATAAGGTGGTTTTCTAAATTTGAGACCATGTTCTGTTTTGTAATTCAGTTCATCTGTAGTCAAGTTTACATTCCGTGTATTAGTGATATCTTATGATGTTTCTTTTTTGTGTGACTTATTTCTCGTAGAAGCATCATACCTGAATCTACTCATTATGCCGCTACGGACCTGATGACGTAGATTTCATTGCTGAGCGATATTCCATTGTACGTGCGTACCACAACTTCTTTATCCATTTTTTGCTTTCTCGGATATTTAACTTGTACCGTAGACGAGGTTTTTGTAAACAGAGCCATCCCAAACATTGGGGTGGCTGTGTGTTTTTGATTTTAATTTCCCTAAGCTATAGGACCATAAGTGGAAGTGCCATAGGCTGTGTTGCTTTGTTTCCTACGTGTTTCAGGAAACACCATACACTTCTCCAGAGTGGCTGTTGGCAATTTACATCCCGCCCATCAGCATAACAAGGCTCCCTGTTCTCCATGACCTGTCCTGCCTTTCTGGATTTTACACTTTTTTCAGATGGCCCATATGACCGGGGTGCAGTGAGACTTCATTGTAGTGCATATTTCCTTTACATGCTTGTTTGGTTGGCCAAAAAGGGCGTATGCGTTTTTTCCTGAATATATTCAGGAAAAAACGCATACACACTTTTTGGACAAGTGCATCACTGTCGACATTCTGCCTCTTTTCCTATGCTTTAAATGCAATTCCAGTCTACCCCCTGAAATCGATTTCCTGAAATTCTGCCCCACTTTCAAGTCCTCTTCGAAGACTTACTTCAATACATTTTTGGACGATAGCTGTCATTCATAACTCTGCAGTTTTGTGAATTACAGTACCCCTGAGCTCCTTTCTTCAACTCGCTTTCTTGTGAGCTGGCCGCAAAACAGCAGGATTGCTTCAGGCCCTAATCTGTTTCCGGCAGGGCACGCTGAGCCTTTGGTTAATTCCTCTTCCTGGTGGGAAATGAGCGTTCCATTTGCCCGTGCAGACACCTACAACTAGTCTCTCATTGGTTCTCCCTATTCCTGTTCATCTTGGGCCGAAATTGCAAACTGTGGCAAACAGGAGGTTAAAGGCACTGACTCTCCAAGTGGGGAGAGTGTTAGTAAAGCGTCTGGAATGGTGAACCCGAGTACCAGGGTTCGAAAACTGAGATGCATTTGAAAACGTTTCCCAATCACAAGGTGGACCATACTCTGGGTTTCCCATGCATGTTTTAGCTGAAGGAAGAATCCCTTAAACCTGGAGAGTTGGGACCCATGGAATGGGTACCATGTAGTATGACTTCAAAGGGTCTGCGTTTGCTCACCGAACCTCACCAATGCTATCAGCCCGAAGTGTCCAGCCTTATGTCTCACCAAGCTCTGGGTGTAGATGTGGTAAATCCAGGTTGCATCACAAGCCCTGAATGAATTATTTAAGGATTGCTCTCTATTTCACTGGCATTGTGTTTTGTTTCTGAAATTTATTTTGATAACGGGATTTATCGGATTTTCACTGCTGCATTTAGGCCGCTGTACACACGCTTGATTTCCTTATGGAGACATATAAATCCATGGGTTTTAAGATTCTTACTTGTCAGGTATATCCCAGGCGTTGAATATGGGGTGTTGAGTCCATTTCGTTGAGCAAGGGGTAGGTTTTGTCTATTATATATTTGGCTTATGGAAAGGTATCTGTGCTAATTTCAATCTCTGGTTTTATGCAGCACCCCAACTCACCTTTCCCCATAAGCAAGCATACGTTGGTTTTCTAAATTTGAGACCCTCTTCTGTTTTGTAATTCAGTTCATGTGTAGTCAAGTTTACATTCCGTGTATTAGTGATATCTTATGATGTTTCTTTTCCTATGTGACTTATTTCTCGTAGAATCATCGTACCTGAATCCACTCATTATTCCGCTACGGGCCTGATGACGTAGATTTCATTGCTGAGTCATATTCCATTGTACGTGCCTACCACAAGTTCTTTATCCATTTTTTGATTTCTCGGATATTTAACTTGTACCGTAGACGAGGTTTTTGTAAACAGAGCCATCCCAAACATTGGGGTGGCCCTGTGATTTTGATTTTAATTTCCCTAAGCTATAGGACCATAAGTGGAAGTGCCATAGGCTGTGTTGCTTTGTTTCCTACGTGTTTCAGGAAACACCATACACTTCTCCAGAGTGGCTGTTGGCTATTTACATCCCGCCCATCAGCATAACAAGGCTCCCTGTTCTCCATGACCTGTCCTGCCTTTCTGGATTTTACACTTTTTTCAGATGGCCCTTTTGACCGGGGGGCAGTGAGACTTCATTGTAGTGCAGATTTCCTTTACACGCTTGTTTGGTTGGCCAACAAGGGCGTATGCGTTTTTTCCTGAATATATTCAGGAAAAAACGCATACCCCCTTTTTGGCCAAGTGCATCATTGTCGACATTCTGCCTCTTTTCCTATGCTTTAAGTGCAATTCCAGTCTACCCCCTGAAATCGTTTTCCTGAAATTCTGCCCCGCTTTCAAGTCCTCTTTCAAAACTTACTTCAGTACACTTTTGGACGATAGCTGTCATTCATAACTCTGCAGGTTTGTGAATTACAGTGCCCCTGAGCTGCTTTCTTCAACTCGTTTTCTTGTGAGCTGGCCGCAAAACCGCAGGATTGCTTCAGGCCCTAATCTCTTTCTTGCAGGGCACGCTGAGCCTTTGGTTAATTCCTCTTCCTGGTGGGAAATGAGCGTTCAATTTGCCTGTGCAGACACCTACAGCTAGTCTCTCATTGGTTTTCCCTATTCCTGTTCATCTTGCGCAGAAATTGCAAACTGTGCCAAACAGGAGGTTAAAGGCACTGACTCTCCAAGGGGGGAGGCTGTTAGTAAAGCGTCTGGAATGGTGAACCCGAGTACCAGGGTTCGAAAACCGAGATGCATTTGAAAACGTTTCCCAATCACACGGTGGAGCATACTCTGGGTTTCCCATGCATGTTTTAGCTGAAGGAAGAATCCCTTAAACCTGGAGAGTTGGGACCCATGGAATGGGTACCATGCAGTATGACTTCAAGGGGTCTGCGTTTGCTCACCGAACCTCACCAATGCTATCAGCTCGAAGTGTCCAGCCTTATGTCTCACCCAGCTCTGGGTGTAGATGTGGTAAATCCAGGTTGCATCACAAGCCCTGAATGAATTATTTAAGAATTGCTCTCTATTTCACTGTCATTGTGTTTTGTTTTTGAAATTTATTTTGATAATGGGATTTATCAGATTGTCACTGCTGCGTTTAGGCCGCTGTACACAAGCTTGATTTCCTTATGGAGACATATAAATGCATGGGTTTTAAGATGCTTACTTGTCATGTATATTCCCAGGCGTTCAATTTGGGTGTTGAGTCCATTTCGTTGAGCAAGGAGTAGGTCTTGTCTATTATATATTTGGCTTATGGAAAGGTAACTGTGCTAATTTCAATCTCTGGTTTTATGCAGCACCCCAACTCACCTTTCCCCATAAGCAAGCATACGTTGGTTTTCTAAATTTGAGACCCTGTTCTGTTTTGTAATTCAGTTCATCTGTAGTCAAGTTTACATTCCGTGTATTAGTGATATCTTATGATGTTTCTTTTTCTGTGTGACTTATTTCTCGTAGAAGCATCGTACCTGAATCTACTCATTATGCCGCTACGGACCTGATGACGTAGATTTCATTGCTGAGCGATATTCCATTGTACGTGCGTACCACAACTTCTTTATCCATTTTTTGCTTTCTCGGATATTTAACTTGTACCGTAGACGAGGTTTTTGTAAACAGAGCCATCCCAAACATTGGGGTGGCCCTGTGATTTTGATTTTAATTTCCCTAAGCTATAGGACCATAAGTGGAAGTGCCATAGGCTGTGTTGCTTTGTTTCCTACGTGTTTCAGGAAACACCATACACTTCTCCAGAGTGGCTGTTGGCAATTTATATCCCGCCCATCAGCATAACAAGGCTCCCTGTTCTCCATGACCTGTCCTGCCTTTCTGGATTTTACACTTTTTTCAGATGACCCATGTGACCGGGGGGCAGTGAGGCTTCATTGTAGTGAATATTTCCTTTACACGCTTGCTTGGTTGGCCAAAAAGGGCGTATGCGTTTTTTCCTGAGGAAAAGACGCATACGCCCTTTTTGGCCAAGTGCATCATTGTTGACATTCTGCCTCTTTTCCTATGCTTTAAGTGCAATTGCAGTCTACCCCCTGAAATCGTTTTCCTGAAATTCTGCCCCGCTTTCAAGTCCTCTTCGAAGACTTACTTCAATACACTTTTGGACGATTGCTGTCATTTATAACTCTGCAGGTTTGTGTATTACAGTGCCCCTGAGTTCCTTTCTTCAACTCGCTTTCTTGTGAGCTGACTGCAAAACTGCAGGATTGCTTCAGGCCCTAATCTGTTTCCGACAGGGCACGCTGAGCCTTTGGTTAATTCCTCTTCCTGGAGGGAAATGAGCATTCCATTTGCCTGTGCAGACACCTACAGCTAGTCTCTCATTGGTTCTCCCTATTCCTGTTCATCTTGCCCAGAAATTGCAAACTGTGCGAAACAGGAGGTTAAAGGTACAGACTCTTCAAGTGGGGAGAGTGTTAGTAAAGCGTCTGGAATGGCGAACCCGAGTACCAGGAGATGAAAACTGAGATGCCTTTAAAAAGGTTTCCCGGTCACACGGTGGACCATACTCTGGGTTTCCCATGCATGTTTTAGCTGAAAGAAGAATCCCTTAAACCTGGAGAGTTGGGACCCATGGAATGGGTACCATGCAGTATGACTTCAAAGGGTCTGCGTTTGCTCACCGAACCTCACCAATGCTATCAGCCCGAAGTGTCCAGCCTTATGTCTCACCCAGCTCTGCGTGTAGATGTGGTAAATCCAGGTTGCATCACAAGCCCTGAATGAATTATTTAAGAATTGCCCTCTATTTCACTGTCATTGTGTTTTGTTTTTGTAATTCATTTTGATAATGGGATTTATCAGATTTTCTCTACTGCATTCATGCCGCTGTGCACACACTTGGGTCTCTTATGGAGACATATAAATCCATGGGTTTGAAAATACTTACTAGTCAGGTGTATTCCTAGGCGTTGAATATGGGGTGTTTAGTCCATTTCGTTGAGCAAGTAGTAGGTCTTGACTATTACATATTTGGCTTATGGAAATGTATCTGTGCTAATTTCTATCTCTGGTTTCATGCAGCACCCCAACTCACTTTTCCCCTTAAGCAAGCATAAGTTGGTTTTCTAAATTTGAGACCCTGTTCTGTTTTGTAATTCAGTTCATGTGTAGCCAAGTTTACATTCCGTGTATTAGTGATATCTTATGATGTTTCATTTTCTGTGTGACATATTTCACTTAGAATCATCGTACCTGAATCCACTCATTATGCCACAACGGGCCTGATGAAATAGATTTCATTGGTGAGTGATATTCCATTGTATGTATGTACCACACTTCTTTATCCATTTTTCGCTTTCTGGGATATTTAACTTGTACCGTAGAAGAGGTTCTTGTAACAGAGCCGTAAACAGAAAATTTGGGGTGGCTGTGTGTTTTTGATTTTAATTTCCCTAAGCTAGAGGACCATAAGTGGTAATGCCGTAGGCTCCGTTGCTTTGTTTTTTAGGTTTTTGAGGAAACACCATACACTTCTCCAGAGTGGCTGTTGGCAATTTACATACCGCCCATCAGCATAACAAGGCTCCCTGTTCTCCATGGCCTGTGCTGCCTTTCTGGATTTCACACTTTTTTCAGATGGCCCTTTTGACCGGGGGGCAGTGAGACTTCATTGTAGTGCAGATTTCTTTAACATGCTTGCTTGGTTGGCCAAAAAGGGCATATGCCTTTTTTCCTGAATATATTCAGGAAAAAACGCATATGCCCTTTTTGGCCAAGTGCATCATTGTCGACGTTCTGCCTCTTTTCCTATGCTTTAAATGCAATTCCAGTCTACCCCCTGAAATCGTTTTCTTGCAATTCTGCCCCGCTTTCAAGTGCTCTTCGCAGCCTTCCTTCAATATATTTTTGGGGGATAGCTGTCATTTATAACTCTGCAGGTTTGTGAATTACAGTGTCCCTGAGCTCCTTTCTTCAACTCGCTTTCTTTTGAGCTGGCCGCAAACCCACAGGATTGCTTCAGGCCCTAATCTGGTTCCGGCACGGCATGCTGAGCCTTTGGTTAATTCCTCTTCCTGGTGGGAAATGAGCGTTAAATTTGCCCGTGCAGACACCTTCACACGAGTCCTCATGGTGCCCCTTTGCCCCGCTTATCTCTATGGAGGTTGGAGTTGGAGGGCCTCCTCACTCAAGGTCAGTGTGCCCATGGCGCCAACCCTGCAAATTCAGGGCATGGTTGGGTGTTAGGATCACCACGTGGGGTCCTTTTCCCTTAGGAGGGAGGTGGCCTTTTGGGCTGCTGATTTCCAGGTTTTCAGATACTGCCAGTATCTGGGCCAGATGTGGTGGTGGGCCAAGCCCCTTGGTGACCGTAGTTTATTCTACCTGGATCGCATTCTTGCATTGTTCCATTTCAAGTGGTCCCAGGTTTTGCACTAATACTCCAATGGCGATTCACCGTTCACCAGGAATGTAAAGGTCAAAGGGTTTAGCTAAATTAGGGAGTTCCAGGGCAAGGGTCTGAATTGACTGCTCTTTCCATTCTTGAAAGGCCACTTCTGCATTCTATTCAAAAGGATCATCATCTTTTCCTTTCAGTGTTTCATATAGAGGCCCAGCTAGTAGACTGTAGTTAGGGATCCAGAAGCAGCAAACCCTGGCCTCCCCAGGAACCCCTAAGCTGTCTTCTAGTTTCAGAAATGGGTAAGGCTGTAAATTGTTTCTTCCCTTTCCTGGGATGGGCTTCTCCGACCTTCTGTGAGAATGAAGCCCAGGCAGGTCACCGTAGTCTGTGATATTTGAGCTTTGTCTTGGACAACTTGTATCCTTTATTGGCTTGGTAGTTCAGAGGTCTCCTTAGTAGGGCTGACGATAAGAATGTCGTCTGCATATTGAAGGAATGTTTCCTTTTCCAGAGGTAGAACTTTTAGTTCTTTAGCTGAGCTTTCCCCAAAGATGGTGTGGGAATTTTTGAACCCTTGGGGCAACACGGCCCGGAAGTATTGTTTTAGTTGTATGTTGAGTCCTGCCACTCACAAGCCAAAATTTCTTGTGACTCTGGGACTAATAGAATACAAAAGAAGGCATCATTGAAGACTAATACAGAATACCATGTCCTGGTGGTTGGTAGAATGACCAGCAGGGTGTAGGATTTAGGAACTACTGGAGGTATATCCTTGGTGGCTTCACTGACTGTCCTGACATCTTTTACCAGGACTCCAGCAGCCCATGGGGCTCTCGAGGTCAGGCCAATCCCAGGATATGGAGCTCACCTGGGCAGGTACCCCACCCCCACCCCAGCCCACGGGGCTCTCGTGTTCAGGCCCCTCCCAGGATATGGGGTTCCCTGGGCAGGTTCCCCTGCAGCCCATGGGGCTCTCGTGGTCAGGCCCCTCCCAGGATACAGAGCTACCCTTGCAGGTACCATGGCAGGGCTGGGAACACAGGAACCGTGCATATCGCCCTCATTGCAGAGCACTCCCAGCTCACCTGTCACTCAGATCTGACACAGAGCACCTCAGAGCAGGACTTGAACTAACAAACAGCAGCTCCGACAGGTCTGTGACCCTGGGCATCACTCTGTGTGGCCTCCCTCCACCTGGTCTTCTAGAGACTCCCACTGCACCCGGGGCACCAGGCCTCTGTTTCCACCCACCAGCCACCCCTCCTCTCCCTGACTCCTGGGTTCCTCTCATTAGGAGAGGGTTTTCTTGAAGTTGTCTCCCACTCATGGGCCAGATAATATAATTAGAAAACAAGCCAGAGCTGCAGCCCCTTGTCTATCCTGACTCTCAGGAGCCCACACCTGTTCCTTGGACCTGGCCGATTCAGCAAGTTCCAGTTTCTGCAACTGTGAGCCCCTGAGGGGTGATTATTGGCTGGCCTGGGAAGCCCGACCGTGCCGGCCAGCCCTCCCCAGGTGTGCCTGGGTTCAGATCAATATAAACACCGCTCCAGGCAGCAAGAGCCCCTGCAGCTGTGCCTCACACCATTTTCTCTGCCCTGTCAGCAGTCTTGGGGCTGGACTTGTGGGAGGGAGAGAGAGTCCACGGTTTTTGGGTGGCCCAGTGTGAGTGGGGCTCTGCTGGACTTTCTGCAGCAGTTGCCAAGATGCCACCTGCTAAAGAAGAGGATGTGTCACCCATACCTGCCGCTGGAATTTCTCCCTGGGCAGAGGTGAGTGAGGAAGAAAGCAGTGGGGGCCGGGACAGCAGGGGTATCTCAGGCAGGGAAATGGAAAGCTTCCAGAAGAGCACCCAGGGCCAGGACCATCCTGGCTGGCCTGCAGGCACCAAGTCGGCTGGCATGCTGTCACTCATGTGGCTCCATGGCCCTTCCTCTAGGCTTTCAAGTCCTTGTACATATTCAGGTGTTTTACCTGGGAAGGGTGGGAACATTTCAGCAGCAGCTGGCCTGGGGCTCAGCCCACGTTTACTCACAGATGCCTCGGCACGGTCCCCCAGCTTTGCAATGAGGACGCTTGTTGCGTGGGGCCTGCTGGCTGAATGGGGGATGATTCCCCACCACTGACCAACTTCAGAATTGTTTACAACTGGAGCAAGTGCCCTGATACGGTTTTCCTCTGTGTAACTGGTGGGTTCTGTTTTTTTTTCGTTTTTGGTTCAAGGTAGATTTTATTCCTCTTTTTTGTATTTACAGATATAAGCATGGAAATAATTTATTCATATAAATACATGTATGTGAAGGGAAGAATATTTTTTCTGTTTTACTTTTTGTAATTTGAATTTTATTTTATTTTTTTATACAGCAGGTTCTTTTTGGTTATCTATTTTATACATATAAATGTATACATGCCAATCCCAATCTCTCAACTCCTCCCACCACCACCCCCCAACAGCTTTCCCCCCTTGGTGTCCATACGTTTGTTGTCTACATCTGTTGCTCTATTTCTGCCTTGCAAAACGGGTCATCTGTACAATTTGTCTAGGTTCCACATATAAGCATTAATAGACAAGATTTCTTTTTCTCTTTCTGACTTACTTCACTCTGTATGACAGTCTCTAGATCCATCAACGTCTCTACAAATGACCCAATTTCATTCCTTTTTATGGCTTAGTAATATTCCATTTTATATATGTACCACATCTTTATGCATTCGTCTGTCTGTGGGCATTTAGGTTGCTTCCATTACCTGGATATTGTAAATAGTGATGCAATGAACATTGCGGTGAATGTCTCTTTTTGATTTATGGTTTTGTCTGGGTATATGCCCAGTAGTGGGACTGCTGTATCATATGGTAATTCTATTCTTAGTTTTATAAGAAACTCCATAACATTCTCCACAGTGACTGTATCAATTTCATTCCCAACAATAGCGGAAGAGGGTTCCTTATCTCCACACCGTTTCCAGCATTTGTTGTTTGTAGATTTTCTGATGATGCCCATTCTAACAGGTGTGAGGTGATACACCATGGATGAGTCTATTTCGTTGAGCAAAGAGTAGGTCTTGTCTATTACATATTTGGCTTATGGAACGGTATGTGTGCTAATTTCAATCTCTGCTTTTATACAGCACCGCAACTCAACTTTCCCCTTAAGCAAGCATAAGTTTTTATCTAAATGTGAGACTCTGTTCGGTTTTGGAATTCAGTTTATGTGTAGCCAAGTTTACATTCCCTCTATTAGTGATATCTTATGATAATTCTCTTTCTCTGTGTGACATATTTCTCTTAGAATCATCATACTTAAATCCACTCAATTTGCTGCTACAGGCCTGATGACATTGATTTCATTGCTGAGTGATATTCCGTTGTACGTAAGTAGAACAACTCCTTTATCCATATTTTTCTTTCTGGGATATTTAATTTGTACTGGACTCAAGGTTCTTGTAAACACAGCAGCCCTAAATTTTGTGTTGGCTGTGTCTTGTTGATTTTAATTTTCCTAAGCTATAGGGCCAAAAGTGGAAGTGCCCTAGGGTCTGTAGCTTTGTTTTTCAGATGTTTCAGGATACACCATAAACATCTCCAGAGTGTCTGTTGGCAATTTACATCCCGCCCATCAGCATAACAAGGCTCCCTGTTCTCCATGGCCTGTCCTGTGTTTCTGGTTTTTACACTTTTTTCAGATGGCCCTTTTGACGAATGGGAAATGAGACTTCATTGTAGTGCGGATTTCCATTGCTCGAGTGCTTGGTTGGCCAAAAAGGGCATATGTGTTTTTTCCTGAATATATTCAGGAAAAAATGTTTACGCACTTTTGTCCAAGTGCATCACTGTCAAAGATCTGCCGCTTTTCACATGCTTTAAATGCAATTCCAATCTACCTCCTGAAATATGATTCCTGCAATTCTGCCTCGTTTTGAAGTCCTCTTTGCAGACTTACTTCAGTATATTTTTGCCAATAGCTGTCATTTATAACTCTGCAGGTTTGTGAATTACAGTGCCCGTGATTTCCTTTCTTAACTCGTTTCCTTGAAAGCTGGCCACAGAACCGCAGGTTTGCTTTAGGCCATAATCAGGGTCTGGCACGGCACTCTGAGCCTTTGGTTAATTCCTCTTCTTGGTGGGAAATTAGAGTTAAATGTGCCCCTCCAGACACCTGCCTCACTCCCAGCCCCTTGGTGATGTGTGTCCTGTAGTTTGAGGCCACGTGTGCTGGGTCCGTCACATTTCGGTGATGTGGCCCCACTGGTGTGAGGACACGCCTGCCTGGTTCCCATCCCCTTGGTGATGCGGGCCCTCTGGTGAGACTCTTATCCTGGCTGGGTGCCTCACCCTTCTGGGACGTATGCCCTCTGCTGTGAGGTCACTCCTGCCTGGCTGGCGCACGTCACCTTGGCGACGTGGGCCCTCAGTTGGGAGTTGGTGCCTGCTGGGAGTCTCCTCCCCTCGGTAATGAGGGCCCTCTGACGTCAGGCCCTAACTCCTGGGCTCCCATACTTTTCTGATGTGTGCCCTCTGGTGGGAGTACACTCCTGCCAGGTTCCCAACCCCATGGGAATGTGGGCCTTCTTCTCTGTGGTCCCAACCGCTGGGTTGTTCACAGTTTCGTGATGAGGGCCTTCTGTTGTGAGTTCACACCGGCCGGGATCCCATAGCCTCG
The DNA here is from genome assembly GCF_059928025.1 of Delphinapterus leucas. Taxonomy (NCBI): domain Eukaryota; kingdom Metazoa; phylum Chordata; class Mammalia; order Artiodactyla; family Monodontidae; genus Delphinapterus; species Delphinapterus leucas. Next base: position 39,714 of record NW_028322250.1, read on the forward strand.
CTGCTCCTTGCCGCCTGCTGGGAGGTTCCAACTGCGGGTTACCTCACCTTTTTTATTTTATGACCCTCTGTTTGAGACACCTCCTGCCTGCCTCACTCTGAGCCCCTTGTTGATGTGGGTCCTCTGGTTTAGGCCATATGTTCTGGGTTCCTCACTTTTCTACGATTTGGCCACACTGGTGTGAGGCCACTCCTGCCTGGTTCTGATCCCCTTGGTGATGTGGGCCCTCTGGTGAGAGTCTTATCCTGGCTGGGTTCCTCCCCCTTCTGTGACATAGGCCCTCTGCTGTGAGGTCACTCCTGCCTGGCTAACGCACATCACCTTGGAGACGTGGGCCCTCAGGTGGGAGTTGGTGCCTTCTAGGAGTCTGCTCCCCTCGGTAATTAGGGCCGTCTGGCATCAGGCCCTAACCCCTGGGCTCCCAAAATTTTCTGATGTGTGCCCTGTGGTGCGAGTACACTCCTGCCAGGTTCCCAACCCCATGGGAATGTGGGCCTTCTGTTCTGTGGTCCCAACAGCTGTGTTGTTCACAGTTTCATGATGAGGGTCCTCTGTTGTGAGTTCACAACGGCCGGGACCCCATAGCCTCGCTGCTCCTTGCTGCATGCTAGGAGGTTCCAACTGCGGGATTCCTCACCTTTTTTATTCTATGGGTCCTCTGTTTTGAGGCTCCTCCTGCCTGCCTCACTCCGAGCCCCTTGGAGATGTGGGTCCTCTTGTTTAGGCCACATGTTCTGGGTTCCTCACCTTTCTATGATTTGGCCACACTGGTGTGAGGCCACTCCTGCCTGGATCAGATCCCCTTGGTGATGTGGGCCCTCTGGTGAGAGTCTGATCCTGGCTGGGTTCCTCACTCTTCTGTGAGGTGGGCCCTCTGCTGTGAGGTAACTCCTGCCTGGCTTGCTCCCGTTGCCCTAGTGACGTCGGACTTCTGGTGGCAGTTGGAGCCTTCTTGTACCCTCCTCTCCAAGGTGATGAGGGCCCTCTTGCGTCAGGCTCTAACTGCTGGGCTCCCCACGATTTCTGATGTGAGCCCAGTGATGCCAGGACACTCCTGTAAGGTTCCAATACTCATGGGGATGTGTGCCTTCTGCTCTGTGGTCGCAACGCCTGGGTTGCTCACAGTTTCGTTATGTTGGCACTCCGGTGTTAGTTCACTCAGGCCTAGATCCCATAGCCTCTGTGCTCTGGGCCGCCTGCTGGGAGGTTCCAACTGCTGGATTCCTCACCTTTCTTATACTTTGGGCCCTGTGTGGTGAAGCTCCTCCTGCCTGCCTCACACCGAGCCCCTTGGTGATGTAGGTCTTCTGGTTTGAGACCACGTGTGCCGTTTGTCTCACCTTTTAGGGATGTGGCCCTACTGGTGTGAGGACACTCCTGACTGGTTCCCATCCCCTTGTTGATGTGGGCCCTCTGGTGAGAGTCTGATCCTGGCTTGATTCCTCACACTTCTGTGAGGCGGGCCCTCTGCTGTGAGGTCACACCTGCCTGGCTGGCACACGACGCCTTGGCCACATGGGCCCTCTGGTTGCAGTTGGAGCGTGCTGGGAACCTCCTCCCATCGGTGATGAGGGCCCTCTGGCGTCCGGCCCTAACTGCTGGGCTCACCACATTTTCTGATGTGCGCCCACTTGTGCGATGACACTCCTGCCAGGTTCCCATCCCCATGCAGATTTGGGCCTTCTGTTCTGAGGTGCCAACGGCTGGCTTGCTCACAGTGTCAGGATGTGGGCCCTCTGCTGTGAGTTCACTCCGGCATGCATCCCATAGCCTCGGTGCTCTGGGCCACCTGCTTGGAGCTTCCAACTGCAGGATTCCTTACCTTTTTTCTTCTATGGGCCGTGTGTTGTGAGACACTTCCTGCCTGCCTCACTCTGAGCCCCTTGTTGATGTGGGTCTTCTGGTTTGAGGCCACATGTGGTGGGTTCCTTGCCTTTCAATGATGTGGCCCCACTGGTGTGAGCACACTCCTGCCTGGTTCGCATCCCCTTGGTGATGTGGGCCCTCTGGTGAGAATCTGATCCGGGTTGGGTTCCTCACACTTCCGTGAGCTTGGCCCTCAGCTCTGAGGTCACTCCTGCCTGGCTGGCACACCCCGCCTTGGCGACGTCGGCCCTCTGGTGGCAGTTGGAGCCTGCTGGGAGCCTCCTCCCCTCAGTGATGAGAGCCCTTTGGCGTCAGGCCCTAACTGCTGGGTACCCACATTTTCTAATACGTACTAAGTGGTGCGAGGATACGCCTGCCACGTTCCCATCCCCATGGGGATGTGGGCGTTCTGCTCTGAGGTCCCAACGGCTGGGTTGCTCACAGTTTCATGATGTGGGCCCTCTGCTGTGAGTTCACTTTGGCCTGGATCCCATAGACTCGGTGCTCTGGGCCTCCTGCTGCGAGGTTCCAACTGCTGGATTCCTCACATTTTTTAATCTATGGGCCCTGTGTTGTTAGGCTAGTCCTGCCTGCCTCACTCCGAGCCCCTTGGAGATGTGGTTCCTCTGGTTTAGGCCAAATGTTCTGGGTCCCTCACCTTTCCATTATTTGGCCACACTGGTGTGAGTATACTTCTGCCTGGTTCCGATCCCCTTGGTGATGCGGGCCCTCTGGTGAGAGTCTTATCCTGGCTGGGTTCCTCACCCTTCTGTGACGTATGCCCTCTGCTGTGATGTCACTCCTGCCTGGCTGGCGCACGTCACCTTGGTGACGTGGGCCCTCAGTTGGGATTTGGTGTCTGCTGGGAGTTTCCTCCCTTCGGTAATGAGGGCCCTCTGGCGTCAGGCCTTAAATCCTGGGCTCCCAAACTTTTCTGATGTGTGCCCTGTGGTGCGAGTACACTCCTGCCAGGTTCCCAACCCCATGGCAATGTGGGCCTTCTGCTCTGTGGACCCAATGGCTGGGCTATTCACAGTTTCATGATGAGGGCCCTCTTTTGTGAGTTCACACCGGCCGGGATCCCATAGCCTCGTCGTTGTTCCTTGCCGCCTGCTGGGATGTTCCAACTGCGGGATTCCTCACCTTTTTTATTCTATGGGCCCTCTGTTTTGAGACTACTCCTGCCTGCCTCCCTCCCAGCCCCTTGGTGATGTGTGTCCTCTGGTTTGAGGCCACATGTGGTGGTTTCCTCGCCTTTCAATGATGTGGCCCCACTGGACTGAGAACACTCCTGCCTGGTTCCCATCCTCTTGGTGATGTGGGCCCTCTGGTGAGAGTCTGATCCTGGTTGGGTTCCTCACACTTCCGTGAACTTGGCCCTCTGCTCTGAGGTCACTCCTGCCTGGCTGGCACACCCCGCCTTGGTGACGTCGGCCCTCTGGTGGCAGTTGGAGCGTGCTGGGAGCCTCCTTCCCTCAGTAATGAGGGCCCTTTGGCGTCAGGCCCTAACTGCTGTGTACCCACATTTTCTAATACGTACTAAGGGGTGCGAGGACACTCCTGCCAGGTTCCCATCCCCGTGGGGATGTGGGACTTCTGCTCTGATGTCCAAACGGCTGGGTTGCTCAAAGTTTCATGATGTGGGCCCTCTGCTGTGAGTGCACTGCGGCCTGGATCCCATAGACTGGGTGCTCTGGGCCACCTGCTGGGAGGTTCGAACTGTTGGATTCCTCACATTTTTTATTCTATGGGCCCTGCGTTGTGAGGCTAGTCCTGCCTGCCTCACTCTGAACCCCTTGGAGATGTGGATCCTCTGGTTTAGGCCACGTGTTCTGGGTTCCTCACCTTTCTATGATTTGGCCACACTGGTGTGAGGCCACTCTTGCCTGGATCCGATCCCCTTGGTGATGCGGGCCCTCTGGTGAGACTCTTATCCTGGCTGGGTGCCTCACCCTTCTGGGACGTATGCCCTCTGCTGTGAGGTCACTCCTGCCTGGCTGGCGCACGTCACCTTGGCGACGTGGGCCCTCAGTTGGGAGTTGGTGCCTGCTGGGAGTCTCCTCCCCTCGGTAATGAGGGCCCTCTGACGTCAGGCCCTAACTCCTGGGCTCCCATACTTTTCTGATGTGTGCCCTCTGGTGGGAGTACACTCCTGCCAGGTTCCCAACCCCATGGGAATGTGGGCCTTCTTCTCTGTGGTCCCAACCGCTGGGTTGTTCACAGTTTCGTGATGAGGGCCTTCTGTTGTGAGTTCACACCGGCCGGGATCCCATAGCCTCGCTGCTCCTTGCCGCCTGCTGGGAGGTTCCAACTGCGGGTTACCTCACCTTTTTTATTTTATGGCCCTCTGTTTGAGACACCTCCTGCCTGCCTCACTCTGAGCCCCTTGTTGATGTGGGTCCTCTGGTTTAGGCCATATGTTCTGGGTTCCTCACTTTTCTACGATTTGGCCACACTGGTGTGAGGCCACTCCTGCCTGGTTCTGATCCCCTTGGTGATGTGCGCCCTCTGGTGAGAGTCTTATACTGGCTGGGTTCCTCACCCTTCTGTGACGTAGGCCCTCTGCTGTGAGGTCACTCGTGCCTGGCTGGCGCAGGGCACCTTGGTGACGTGGGCCCTCAGTTGTGAGTTGGTGCCTGCTGGGAGTCTCCTCCCCTCGTTAATGAGGGCTCTCTGGCGTCAGGTCCTAACTCCTGGGCTCCCAAAATTTTCTGATATGTGCCCTGTGGTGTGAGTACACTCCTACCAGGTTCCCAACCTCATGGGAATGTGGGCCATCAGCTCTGTGGTCCCAACGGCTGGGTTGCTCACAGTTTCATGATGAGGGCCCTCTGTTGTGAGTTCACACCGGCCGGGATCCCATAGCCTCGCTGCTCCTTGCCGCCTGCTGGGAGATTCCAACTGCAGGATTCCTCACCTTTTTTATAATATGGGCCCTCAGTTTTGAGGCTCCTCCTGCCTGCCTCACTCCCAGCCTCTTGGTGATATTTGTCCTCATGTTTGAGGCCACGTGTGCTGGGTTCCTCTCCTTTCGATAATGTGTCCCCACTGGTGTGAGGACACTCCTGCCTAGATCCCATCCCCTTGGTGATGTGGGACCTCTGGTGAGAGTCTGATCCTGGCTGGGTTCCTCACCCTTCTGTGAGGTTGGCCCTCTCTGTGAGGTAATTCCTGCCTGGTTTGCTCCCGTTGCCTTGGTGACGTCGGCCCTCTGGTGGCAGTTGGAGCCTGCTGGGAACCTCCTCTCCTATGTGATGAGGGCCCTCTGGCATCAGGCTCTCACTGCTGGGCTCCGCATGTTTTTGTGCTGTGAGCCCAGTGATGCCAGGACACTCCTGTAAGTTTCCCATCCCCATGAGGACGTGTGCCTTCTGTTGTCTTGTCCCAACGCCTGGGTTGCTCACAGTTTCATGATGTTAGCTCCCTGGTGTTAGTTCACACAGGCCTAGATCCCATAGCCTCTGTGCTCTGGGTGGCCTGCTGTGAGGTCCCAAATGCAGAATACCTCACCATTTTTATTCTTCGGTCCCTGTGTTGTGAGGCTCCTCCTGCCTACATCATTGTGAGCCCCTTGTTGATGTAGGTCCTCTGGTTTGAGGCCACATGTGCCGGTAGCCTCACCTTTTAGTGATGTGACCCCACTGGTGTGAGGACACTCCTGCCTGGTTCCCATCCCCTTGGTGATGTGGGCCCTCTGGTGAGAGTCTGATCCTGGCTGGATTCCTCACACTTATGGGAGATGGGCCCTCTGCTGTGAGGTCACTTCTGCCTGGCTGGCACATTTCGCCTTGACCACATGTGCCCTCTGGTTGCAGTTGGACCGTGCTTGGTGCCTCCTCCCCTTGGTGATGAGGGCCCTCTGACGTCAGGCCCTAAGTGCTGGTCTCCCCACATTTTCTGATGTGCGCCCACATGTGTGATGACACTCCTGCCATGTTCCCATCCCCAGGGGGATGTGGAACTTCTGCCCTGAGGTACCAATGTCTGGGTTGCTCACATTGTCAGGATGTGGGCCCTCTGGTGTGAGCTCACTCAGGCTTGGATCCCATAGCCTCGCTGCTCCTGGCTCCTGCTGGGGGGTGCCATTTGCCGGATTCCTCAACTTTTTTATTCCATGTGCCCTCTGCTTTGAGGCTCCTCCTGCCTGCCTCACTCCCAGCTCCTCGTTGATGTGTGTTCTCTGGTTTGAAGCCACGTGTGCTGGGTTCCTCACCTTTCGCTGATGTGGTCCCACTGGTGTGAGGACACTCCTGCCTGGTTCCCATCCACTTGGTGATGTGGGCCCACTGGTGAGAGTTTGATCGTAGTTGGGTTCCTCATACTTCTGTGAGGTGGGCCCTCTGCTCTGAGGTCACTCCTGCCTGCTGGCGCACCGTGCCTTGGCAACGTCATCCCTCTGGTAGCAGTTGGAGCCTGCTGGGACCCTACTCCCCTCGGTGATGAGGGCCCTCTTGCGTCAGGCCCTAACTGCTGGGCTCCCCACATTTTCTGATGTGTGCCCACTAGTGCAATGAGACTCCTGCCAGGTTCCCATCCCCATGGGGATGTGGGCCTTCTGCTCTGTGGTCCAAACGTCTGGCTTGCTCACAGTTTCAGGATGTGGGCCCTCTGCTCTGAGTTCACTCCGGCCTGTATCCCATAACGTCGGTGCTCTCGGCCACCTGCTTGGAGGTTCCAAATTCTGGTTTCCTCTCCTTTTTTATTCTATGGGCCCTCTGTTGTGAGTCTCGTCCTGCCTGCCTCACTCCCAGCCCCTTAGTGATGTGTGTCCCCTTGTTTGAGGTCACATGTGCTGGGTTCCTCACCTTTCGCTGATGTGGCCCCACTGGTGTGAGGACACTCCTTCCTGGTTCGCATCCCCTTAGTGATATGGGCCCTCTGGTGAGAATCTGATCCTGATTGGGTACCTCACACTTCTGTGAGGTGGGCCCTCTGCTCTGAGGTCACACCTGCCTGGCTTGCACACACCCCCTTGGCGACTTCGGCACTCTGGTGGCAGTTGGGGCCTGCTGAGAGCCTCCTTCCCTCGGTGATGAGGGCCCTCTGGCGTCAGGCCCTAACTGCTGGGTACCTACATTTTCTGATACATGCTAAGTGGTGCGAGGACACTCCTGCCAGGTTCCCATTCCTATGGGGATGTGGGCCTTGTGCTCTGAGGTGCCAACGTCTGGGTTGCTCACAGTTTCATGATGTGGCTCTCTGCTGTGAGTTCACTCCGACCTGTATCCCATAGTCTCGGTTCTCTGGGCCGCCTGCTTGGAGCTTCCAAATGCTGGATTCCTCACCTTTTTTATTCTATAGGCCCTCGCTTGTGAGTCTCCTACTGCATGTCTCACTCCCATCCCCTTCTTGATGTGTGTCCCATTGTATGAGGCCACATGCGCTGGGTTCCACATCTTTCGCTGATGTGGCCCCACTGGTGTGAGGACACTCCTGCCTGGTTCCCATCCGCTTGGTGATGTGGGCCCTCTGGTGAGAGTCTGATCCTGGCTGCGTTCCTCAACCTTCTGTGAGGTGGGCCCTCTGCCGTGAGGTAAATCCTGCCTGTCTGGCACACGTCACCTTGGCGACGTGGGCCCTCAGTTGGCAGTTGGTGCGTGCTGTGGGTCTACTCCGCTTGGTAAGGAGGGCACTCGGGCTTCAGGCCCTAACTCCTGGGTTCCAAAAATTTTCTGATGTGTGCCCAGTGGTGCGAGGACACTCCTGCCAGTTTCCCATCCCCATGGGCATGTGGGCCTTCTGTTCTGAGGTCCCAACGGCTGGGTTGCTCACAGTTTCATGATGAGGGCCCTCTGTTGTGAGTTCATTCAGGCCTGGATCCCATAGCCTCGCTGCTCCTGGCCACGTGCTAGGAGGTTCCAACTGCTGGATTCCTCACATTTTTTATTCTATGGGCCTTCTGTTTTGAGTCTCCTCCTGCATGCCTCACTCCCATCCCCTTCGTGATGTGTTTCCCCTTGTTTGAGGCCACATGTGCTGGGTTCCTGAACTTTCGCTGATGTGGGCCCACTGGTGTGAGGACACTCTTGCCTGGTTCCCATCCCCTTGGTGATGTGGGCCCTCTGGTGAGAATCTGATCCTGGTTGGGTTCCTCACACTTCCGTGAGGTGGGCCCTCTGCGCTGAGGTCACTCCTGCCTGGCTGGCACACCCCGCCTTGGTGAAGTCGGCCCTCTGGTGGCATTTGGAGCGTGCTGGTAGCCTCCTCACCTCGGTGATGAGGGCCCTCTGGTGTCAGGCCCTAACTGCTGGGTACCCACATTTTCTGATACGTGCTAAGTTGTGCGAGGACACTCCTGCCAAATGCCCGTCCTCATGGGGATGTTGGCCTTCAGCTCTGAGGTCCCAATGGCTGGGTTGCTCACAGTTTCATGATGTGGGCCCTCTGCTCTGAGTTCACTACGGCCTGGATCCCATAGACTCTGTGCTCTGGGCCGCCTGCTGGGAGGTTCCAACTGCTGGATTCCTCACATTTTGTATGCCATGGGCCCTGTGTTGTGAGGCTACTCCTGCCTGCCTCACTCCGAGCCCCTTGGAGATGTGGGTCCTCTGGTTTAGGCCACATGTTCTGGGTTCCTCACCTTTCTATGATTTGGCAACACTGGTGTGAGGACACTCCTGCCTCGTTCCGATCCCCTTGGTGATGTGCGCCCTCTGGTGAGAGTCTTATACTGGCTGGGTTCCTCACCCTTGTGTGACGTAGGCCCTCTGCTGTGAGGTCACTCGTGCCTGGCTGGCGCACGGCACCTTGGTGACGTGGGCCTTCAGTTGGGAGTTGGTGCCTGCTGGGAGTCTCCTCCCCTCGTTAATGAGGGCTCTCTGGTGTCAGGTCCTAACTCCTGGGCTCCCCAAATTTTCTGATATGTGCCCTGTGGTGTGAGTACACTCCTGCCAGGTTCCCAACCTCATGGGAATGTGGGCCATCTGCTCTGTGGTCCCAACGGCTGGGTTGCTCACAGTTTCATAATGAGGGCCCTCTGTTGTGAGTTCACACCAGCCGGGATCCCATAGCCTCGCTGCTCCTTGCCGCCTGCTGGGAGATTCCAACTGCAGGATTCCTCACCTTTTTATTCTATGGGCCCTCAGTTTTGAGGCTCCTCCTGCCTGCCTCACTCCCAGCCTCTTGGTGATGTTTGTCCTCATGTTTGAGGCCACGTGTGCTGGGTTCCTCTCCTTTCGATAATGTGTCCCCACTGGTGTGAGGACACTCCTGCCTAGTTGCCATCCCCTTGGTGATGTGGGACCTCTGGTGAGAGTCTGATCCTGGCTGGGTTCCTCACCCTTCTGTGAGGTTGGCCCTCTCTGTGAGGTAATTCCTGCCTTGCTTGCTCCCGTTGCCTTGGTGACGTCTGCCCTCTGGTGGCAGTTGGAGCTTGCTGGGAACCTCCTCTCCTATGTGATGAGGGCCCTCTGGCGTCAGGCTCTAACTGCTGGGCTCCGCATGTTTTTGTGCTGTGAGCCCAGTGATGCCAGGACACTCCTGTAAGTTTCCCATCCCCATGAGGACGTGTGCCTTCTGTTGTCTTGTCCCAACGCCTGGGTTGCTCACAGTTTCATGATGTTAGCTCCCTGGTGTTAGTTCACACAGGCCTAGATCCCATAGCCTCTGTGCTCTGGGTGGCCTGCTGGGAGGCTCCAACAGCAGAATCCCTCACCATTTTTATTCTTCGGTCCCTGTGTTGTGAGGCTCCTCCTGCCTACATCATTGCGAGCCCCTTGTTGATGTAGGTCCTCTGGTTTGAGGCCACATGTGCCGGTTGCCTCACCTTTTAGTGATGTGACCCCACTGGTGTGAGGACACTCCTGCCTGGTTCCCATCCCCTTGGTGATGTGGGCCCTCTGGTGAGAGTCTGATCCTGGCTGGATTCCTCACCCTTCTGGGAGGTAGGCCGTCTGCTGTGAGGTCACTACTGCCTGGCTGGCACATTTCGCCTTGACCACATGTGCCCTCTGGTTGCAGTTGGAGCGTGCTGGGTGCCTCCTCCCCTTGGTGATGAGGGCCCTCTGATGTCAGGCCCTAAGTGCTGGGCTCCCCACATTTTCTGATGTGCGCCCACTGGTGTGATGACACTCCTGCCAGGTTCCCATCCCCATGGGGATGTGGAACTTCTGCTCTGAGGTACCAATGTCTGGGTTGCTCACAGTGTCAGGATGTGGGCCCTCTGGTGTGAGTTCACTCAGGCTTGGATCCCATAGCCTCGCTGCTCCTGGCTGCCTGCTGGGGGGTTCCATTTGCCGGATTGCTCAACTTTTTTATTCCATGGGCCCTCTGCTTTGAGGCTCCTCCTGCCTGCCTCACTCCCAGCCCCTCCTTGATGTGTGTCCTCTGGTTTGAGGCCACATGTGCCGGTTGCGTCACCTTTAATGATGTGGCCCCACTGGTGTGAGGACACTCCTGCCTGGTTCCCATCCCCTTGGTGATGTGGGCCCTCTGCTGAGAGTCTGATCCTGGCTGGATTCCTCACCCTTCTGGGAGGTAGGCCCTCTGCTCTGAGGTCACTCCTGCCTGGCTTGCACACGTCGCCTTGGACACGTGGGCCCTCTGGTTGCAGTTGGAGCATGCTGGGTCCTCCTCCCCTCGGTGATGAGGGCCCTATGTTGTCAGGACCTAAGTGCTGGGCTCCACACATTATCTGATGTGCGCCCAGTGGTGCGAGTACACTCCTGCCAGGTTCCCATCCTCATGGACATGTGGGCCTTCGGTTCTAAGGTCCCAACGGCTGGGTTGCTCACAGTTTCATGATGTGGGCACTCTGCTGTGAGTTCACTCCGACCTGTATCCCATAGCATCGGTTCTCTGGGCCGCCTGCTTGGAGCTTCCAAATGCTGGATTCCTCACCTTTTTTATTCTATAGGCCCTCGCTTGTGAGTCTCCTACTGCATGTCTCACTCCCATCCCCTTCTTGATGTGTGTCCCATTGTATGAGGCCACATGCGCTGGGTTCCACATCTTTCGCTGATGTGGCCCCACTGGTGTGAGGACACTCCTGCCTGGTTCCCATCCCCTTGGTGATGTGGGCCCTGTGGAGAGAGTCTGATCCTGGCTGCGTTCCTCAACCTTCTGTGAGGTGGGCCCTCTGCCGTGAGGTTAATCCTGCCTGTCTGGCACACGTCACCTTGGCGACGTGGGCCCTCAGTTGGCAGTTGGTGCGTGCTGTGGGTCTACTCCGCTTGGCAAGGAGGGCACTCGGGCTTCAGGCCCTAACTCCTGGGTTCCAAAAATTTTCTGATGTGCGCCCAGTGGTGCGAGGACACTGCTGCCTGTTTCCCATCCCCATGGGCATGTGGGCCTTCTGTTCTGAGGTCCCAACGGCTGGGTTGCTCACAGTTTCATGATGAGGGCCCTCTGTTGTGAGTTCACTCAGGCCTGGATCCCATAGCCTCGCTGCTCCTGGCCACGTGCTAGGAGGTTCCAACTGCTGGATTCCTCACATTTTTTATTCTATGGGCCTTCTGTTTTGAGTCTCCTCCTGCATGCCTCACTCCCATCCCCTTCGTGATGTGTTTCCCCTTGTTTGAGGCCACATGTGCTGGGTTCCTGAACTTTCGCTGATGTGGGCCCACTGGTGTGAGGACACTCTTGCCTGGTTCCCATCCCCTTGGTGATGTGGGCCCTCTGGTGAGAATCTGATCCTGGTTGGGTCCCTCGCACTTCCGTGAGGTGGGCCCTCTGCGCTGAGGTCACTCCTGCCTGGCTGGCACACCCCGCCTTGGTGAAGTCGGCCCTCTGGTGGCATTTGGAGCGTGCTGGTAGCCTCCTCACCTCGGTGATGAGGGCCCTCTGGTGTCAGGCCCTAACTGCTGGGTACCCACATTTTCTGATACGTGCTAAGTTGTGCGAGGACACTCCTGCCAAATGCCCGTCCTCATGGGGATGTTGGCCTTCTGCTCTGAGGTCCCAATGGCTGGGTTGCTCACAGTTTCATGATGTGGGCCCCCTGCTCTGAGTTCACTACGGCCTGGATCCCATAGACTCTGTGCTCTGGGCCGCCTGCTGGGAGGTTCCAACTGCTGGATTCCTCACATTTTGTATGCCATGGGCCCTGTGTTGTGAGGCTACTCCTGCCTGCCTCACTCTGAGCCCCTTGGAGATGTGGGTCCTCTGGTTTAGGCCACATGTTCTGGGTTCCTCACCTTTCTATGATTTGGCGACACTGGTGTGAGGACACTCCTGCCTCGTTCCGATCCCCTTGGTGATGTGCGCCCTCTGGTGAGAGTCTTATACTGGCTGGGTTCCTCACCCTTGTGTGACGTAGGCCCTCTGCTGTGAGGTCACTCGTGCCTGGCTGGCGCACGGCACCTTGGTGACGTGGGCCTTCAGTTGGGAGTTGGTGCCTGCTGGGAGTCTCCTCCCCTCGTTAATGAGGGCTCTCTGGTGTCAGGTCCTAACTCCTGGGCTCCCCAAATTTTCTGATATGTGCCCTGTGGTGTGAGTACACTCCTGCCAGGTTCCCAACCTCATGGGAATGTGGGCCTTCTGTTCTGAGGTCCCAACGGCTTGGTTGCTCACAGTTTCAGGATGTGGGCCCTCTGCTGTGAGTTCACTCCGGCCTGTATCCCATAAAGTCGGTGCTCTCGGCCACCTGCTTGGAGGTTCCAAATTCTGGTTTCCTCACCTTTTTTATTCTATAGGCCCTCTGTTGTGAGTCTCGTCCTGCATGCCTCACTCCCAGCCTCTTCGTGATATGTGTCCCCTTGTTTGAGGTCACATGTGCTGGGTTCCTCACCTTTAGCTGATGTGGCCCTCCTGGTGTGAGGACACTCCTTCCTGGTTCGCATCCCCTTAGTGATGTGGGCCCTCTGGTGAGAGTCTGATCCTGATTGGGTACCTCACACTTCTGTGAGGTGGACCCTCTGCTCTGAGGTCACACCTGCCTGGCTTGCACACACCCCCTTGGCGACTTCGGCACTCTGGTGGCAGTTGGGGCCTGCTGAGAGCCTCCTTCCCTCGGTGATGAGGGCCCTCTGGCGTCAGGCCCTAACTGCTGGGTACCTACATTTTCTGATACATGCTAAGTGGTGCAAGGACACTCCTGCCAGGTTCCCATTCCTATGGGGATGTGGGCCTTGTGCTCTGAGGTGCCAACGTCTGGGTTGCTCACAGTTTCATGATGTGGCTCTCTGCTGTGAGTTCACTGTGGCCTGGATCCCATAGTCTCGGTCCTCTGGGCTGCCTGCTGGCAGGTTCCTAGTGCTGGTTTGCTCACCTTTTTAATTCTATGGGCCATGTGTTGTGTGGCTACTCATGCCTGCCTTGCTCCAAGGCTCTTGGACATGTGGGTCCTCTGCTTTAGGCCACATGTGCTGGGTTCCTCACCTTTCTATGATGTGACCACACTGGTGTGAGGACACTCCTGCCTGGATCCAATCCCCTTGGTGATGTGGGCCCTCTGGTGAGAGTCTCATTCTGGTTGGGTTCCTCACAGTTTCGTAAGGTTGGCCATCTGCCCTGAGGTCCCTACTGCCTGGCTGGCACACCCCGCCTTGGTGACATCGGCTCTCTGGCAGCAGTTGGAGCATGCTGGGGGCATTCTCCTCTCTGTGATGAGGACCCTCTGGTGTCAGGCCTTAACTGCTGGGTACCCACATTTTCTGATACGTACTAAGTGTTGTGAGGGCAGTCCTGCCATGTTCCTATCCCCATGGGGATATGGGACTTCTGCTCTTATGTCCAAACGGCTGGGTTGCTCAAAGTTTCATGATGTGGGCCCTCTGCTGTGAGTTCACTGCGGCCTGGATCCCATAGACTGAGTGTTCTGGGCCACCTGCTGGGATGTTCCAACTGCTGGATTCCTCACATTTTTTATTCTGTGGGCCCTGTGATGTGAGGCTAGTCCTGCCTGCCTCAATCCGAGCCCCTTGGAGATGTGGTTCCTCTGGTTTAGGCCACATGTTCTGGGTTCCTCACCTTTCTATGATTTGGCCACACTGGTGTGAGGCCACTCCTGCCTGGATTCGATCCCCTTGGTGATGTGTGCCCTCTGGTGAGAGTCTTATCCTGGCTGGGTACCTCACCCTTCTGTGGCGTAGGCCCTCTGCTGTGAGGTCACTCCTGCCTGGCTGGTTCACGTTACCTTGGCGACGTGGGACCTCAGTTGAGATTTGGTGCCTGCTGGGAGTCTCCTCCCCTCGGTAATGAGGGCCGTCTGGCGTCAGGCCCTAACTCCTGGGCTCCCATAATTTTCTGATGTGTGTCCTCTGGTGGGAGTACACTCTTGCCAGTTTCCCAACTACATGGGAATGTGGGCCTTCTGCTCTGTGTTCCCAACCGCTGGGTTGTTCACAGTTTCCTGATGAGGGCCCTCTCTTGTGAGTTCACACCGGCCAGGATCCCATAGCCTCGCTGCTCCTTGCCGCATGCTGGGAGGTTCCAACTGTGGGATTCCTCACCTTTTCTATTTTATGGGCCCTCTGTTTGACACACCTCCTGCCTGCCTCACTCTGAGCCGCTTGTTGATGTGGGTCCTCTGGTTTAAGCCATATGTTCTGGTTTCCTCACTTTTCTATGATTTGGCCACACTGGTGTGAGGCTTCTCCTGCGTGGTTCTGATCCCCTTGGTGATGTGTGCCCTCTGGTGACAGTCTTATCCAGGCTGGGTACCTCACCCTTCTCTGACATAGGCCCTCTGCTGTGAGGTCACTCCTGCCTGACTGACGCACGTCACCTTGGCGACGTAGGCCCTCAGTTGGGAGTTGGTGCCTGCAAGGAGTCTGCTCCCCTCAGTAATTAGTGCCGTCTTTCGTCAGGCCCTAACTCCTGGGCTCCCCAAATTTTCTGATGTGTGCCCTGTGGTGCGAGTACACTCCTGCCAGGTTCCCAAGCCCATGGGAATGTGGGCCTTCTGTTCTGTGGTTCCAACAGCTGCGTTGTTCACAGCTTCATGATGAGGGCCCTCTGTTGTGAGTTCACACCGGCCGGGATCCCATAGCCTCGCTGCTCCTTGCCACATGCTAGGAGGTTCCAACTGCGGGATTCCTCACCTTTTTTATTCTATGGGTCCTCTGTTTTGAGGCTCCTCCTGCCTGCCTCACTCACAGCCCATTGGAGATGTGGGTCCTCTTGTTTAGGCCACATGTTCGGGGTTCCTCAACTTTCTATGATTTGGCCACACTGGTGTGAGGCCACTCCTGCCTGGATCCCATCCCCTTGGTGATGTGGGCCCTCTGGTGAGAGTCTGATCCTGGCTGTGTTCCTCACACCTCTGTGAGGTGGGCCCTCTGCTCTGAGGTCACTCCTGACCGGCTTGCACACACCTCCTTGGCGATTTCGGCACGCTGGTGGCAGTTGGAGCCTGCTGAGACCCTCCTTCCCTCGGTGATGACGGCCTTCTGGCGTCAGGCCCTAACTGCTGGGTAGCCACATTTTCTGATACGTGCTAAGTGGTGTGAGGACACTCCTGCCATGTTCCCATCCCTATGGGGATGTGGGCCTTGTGCTCTGAGGTCCCAACGTCTGGGTTGCTCACAGTTTCATGATGTGGCCCTCTGCTGTGAGTTCACTGTGGCCTGCATCCCATAGTCTCAGTGCTCTGTGCCGCCTGCTGGCAGGTTCCTACTGCTGGTTTCCTCACTTCTTTTATTCTATGAACCCTGTGTTGTGTGGCTACTCCTGCGTGTCTCACTCCGAGGCCCTTGGACATGTGAGTCCTATGGTTTAGGCCACATGTGCTGGGTTCCTCACCTTTCTATGATGTGACAACACTGGTGTGAGGACACTCCTGCCTGGTTTCGACCCCTTGTTGATTTGGCCCCTCTGGTGAGAGTCTTATCCTGGCTGGGTACCTCACCCTTCTGTGACGTAGGCTCTCTGCTGTGAGGTCAATCCAGCCTGGCTGGCGAACTTTACCTTGACAATGTTTGCCCTCAGTTGGGATTTGGTGTCTGCTTGGAGTCTCCTCCCCTCGGTATTGAGGGCCCTCTGGCGTCAGGCCCTAACTCCTGTGCTCCCAAATTTTCTGATGTGTGCCCTGTGGTGCGAGTACACTCCTGCCAGGTTCCCAACCACATGGGAATGTGGACCTTCAGCTCTGAGGTCCCAACGGCTGTTTTACTCACAGTTTCATGATGAGGGCCCTCTGTTCTGAGTTCACTCAGGCCTGGATCCCATAGCCTCGCTGCTCCTGGCCTCCTGCTGGGAGGTTCCAACTGCGGGGTTCCTCATCTTTTTTATTCTATGGGCCCTCGGTTTTGAGGCTCCTTTGAGGCTCCTCCTACCTACCCAGCTCCTTTGTGATGTGTGTTCTCTGGTTTGAGGTCATGTGTGCTGCGTCCCTCACGTTTCGATGATGTGGGCCCACTGGTGTGAGAACACTCCTGCCTGTTTCCCAACTCCTTGGTGATGTGGGCTCTCTGGTGAGTCTAATCTTTGTTGGGATCCTCACACTTCTGTGAGGTGGACCCTCTTTTCTGAGGTCACTCCTGCCTGGCTGGCACACCACACCTTGGTGACGTCGTCCCTTTGGTGGCAGTTGGAGCCTGCGGGGTGGCTCCTCCCCTCGGTCATGAGGGCCCTCTTGCGTCAGGCCATAAGTGTTGGGTACCCACATTTGCTGATACGTGCTAAGCGGTTCCAGGACATTCCTGCCAAGTTCCCATCCCCATGGGGATGTGGGTCTTCTGCCCTGAGGTCCCAACGCCTGGGTTGCTCACAGTTCCATGATGTGGGCCCTCTGCTCTGAATTCATTGTGGCCTGTATCGCGTAGACTCGGTGCTCTGGGCCGCCTGCTGGGAGGTTCCAACTGCTGGATTCCTCACATTTTTTATTGTATGGGCCCTGTGTTGTGAGGCTACACCTGCCTGCCTCACTCAGAGCCCCTTGGAGGTGTGGGTCCTCTGGTTTAGGTCACATGTTCCGGGTTCCTCACCTTTCTATGATTTGGTCACACTGGTGTGAGGACAGTCCTGCCTGGTTCCGATCCCCTTGGTGATGTGAGTCCTCTGGTGATAGTCTGATCCTGGCTAGGTTCCTCACCCTTCTGTGAAGTGAGCCCTCTGCTGTGAGGTAAGTCCTGCCTGTCTTGCTCCCATTGCCTTGGTGATGCCGGCCCTCTGGTGGCAGTTGTAGCCTGCTGGGTGCCTCCTCTCCTCCGTCATGAGGGCCCTCTTGTGTGAGGCTCTAAATGCTAGGCTCCCCATTTTTTCTGATGTGAGCCCAGTGATGCCAGGACACTCCTGTAAGGTTCCCATCCCCAAGGGGATGTGGGCCTTCTGCTCTTAGTTTTCAACGCCTTGGTTGCTCACAGTGTCATGATGTTGGCTCTGTGGTGTTCGTTCACTCTGGCCTAGATCCCATGGCCTCTGTTCTGTGGGCTGCCTGATGGGAGTTTCCAACTGCTGGATTCCTCACCTTTTTTATTCTTTGGCCCCTGTGTTGTGAGGCTCCTCCTGCCTGCTTCACTCCCAGCCCCTTTGTGATGTAGGTACTCTGGTTTGAGGCCACATGTGCCAGCCTCCCCACCTTTTAGTTATGTGGCCCAACTGGTGTGAGGACACTCCTGCCTGGTTCCCATCCCCTTGGTGATGTGGGCCCTCTGGTGATAGACTGATCCTGGCTGGGTACCTCACCCTTCTGTGAGGTGGGCCCTCTGGTGTTGGTCACTCCTGCCTGGATGGCAAACTTCGCCTTGGTGACGGGGGCCCTCTGTTGTCCACTAAAGGGTGTTGAGAGCCTCCTCCCCTTGTTAATGAGGGTTTTGGAAAAAAAGCTTATGCCCTTTCTGTCCAAGTACATCATTGTTGAGGTTCTGCCTCTTTTCCTATGCTTTAAGAGCAATTCCCATCTAACTCTTGAAATCAGATTCCTGTAATTCTGCCACAATTTCAAGTCCTCTTCGCAGCCTTACTTCAATATAGTTTTGGACGATAGCTGTCATTCATAACTCTGCAGGTTTGTGAATTACAGTGCCCCTGAGCTCCTTTCTTCAACTCGCTTTCTTGTGAGCTGGCCGCAAATCCGCAGGGTTGCTTCAGACCCTAAACTGATTCCGGCAGAGCATGCTGAGCATTTGTTTAATTCCTCCTCCTGGTGGGAAATGAGAGTTAAATTTTACCGTGCAGACACCTACAGCTGGTCTCTCATTGGTTCTCCCTATTCCTGTTCATCTTCCGCAGCAATTGTAAACTGTGCCAAACAGGAGGTTAAAGGCACTGACTCTCCAAGTGGGGAGAGTGTTAGTAAAGCGTCTGGAATGGTGAACCCGAGTACCAGGGGAAGAAATTTGAGATGCATTTAAAAACGTTTGCCGGTCACACGGTGCACCATACTGTGGGTTTCCCATGCATGTTTTAGCTGAAGGAAGAATCCCTTAAACCTGGAGAGTTGGGACCCATGGAATGGGTACCATGCAGTATGCCTTCAAAAGGTCTGTATTTGCTCACCGAACCTCACCAATGCTATTAGCCCAAAGTGTTCAGCCTTATATCGCAACCAGCTCTGGGTGTAGGTGTGGTAAATCCAGGTTGCATCACAAACCCTGAATGAATTATTTAAGAATTGCTCTCTATTTCTCTGTCATTGTGTTTTGTTTTTGAAATTTATTTTGATAATGCGATTTATCGGAATTTCACTGCTGCGTTTAGGCCGCTGTACACACGCTGGATTCTCTTATGGAGACATATAAATCCATGGGTTTTAAGATTCTTACTACTCAGGTATATTCCTAGGCATTGAATATGTGGTGTTGAGTCCATTTCGTTGAGCAAGGAGTAGGTCTAGTCTATTACATATTTGGCTTATGGAACGATATCTGTGCTAATTTCAAACCCTGGTTTTATGCAGCACGCCAATTCACCTTTCCCCATAAGCAAACATATGTTGGTTTTCTAAATTTGAGACCCTGTCCTGTTTTGTATTTCTGTTCTTGTGTAGCCAAGGTTACCATCCATGTATTAATGATATCTTATGATGTTTCTTTTTCTGTGTGACTTATTTCACGTAGAATCATCATACCTGAACCCACTCATTATGCCGCTACGGGCCTGATGACATAGATTTCATTGCTGAGTGATATTCCATTGTACGTACGTACCACAACTTCTTTATCCATTTTTCCCTTTCTGAGATATTTAACTTGTACCGTAGACGAGGTTCTTGTAAACAGAGCCGTCGCAAACTTTGGGGTGGCTGTGTGTTTTTGATTTTAATATCCGTAAGCTATAGGACCATAACTGGAAGTGCCATAGGCTGTGTTGCTTTGTTTCCTACGTGTTTCAGAAAACACAATACACTTCTCCAGAGTGGCTGTTGGCAGTTCACATCCAGCCCATCTGATTAACAAGTCTCGCTGTTCTCCATGACCTGTCCTGACTTTCTGGATTTTACACTTTTTTCAGATGGCCCTTTTGACCGGGGGGCAGTGAGACTTCATTGTAGTGCAGATTTCCTTTACATGCTTGCTTGGTTGGCCAAAAAGTGCTTATGCATTTTTTCCTGAATATATTCAGGAAAAAACGCATACGCCCTTTTTGGCCAAGTGCATCATTGTCGACATTCTGCCTCTTTTCCTATTCTTTAAGTGCAATTCCAGTCTACCCCCTGAAATCGTTTTCCTGAAATTCGGCCTCGCTTTCAAGTCCTGTTCGAAGACTTACTTCAATACATTTTTGGACGATAGCTGTCATTCATAACTCTGCAGGTTTGTGAGTTACAGTGCCCCTGAGCTCCTCTCTTCAACTCGCTTTCTTGTGAGCTGCCGCAAAACCGCAGGATTGCTTGTGGCCTTAATCTGTTTCAGGCAGGGCACGCTGAGCCTTTGGTTAATTCCTGTTCCTGGTGGGAAATGAGCGTTCCATTTGCCCGTGCAGACACCTACAGCTAGTATCTCATTGGTTCTCCCTATTCCTGTTGCGCAGAAATTGCAAACTGTGCCAAACAGGAGGGTAAAGGCACTGACTCTCCAAGTGGGGAGAGTGTAAGTAAAGCGTCTGGAATGGTGAACCCGAGTATCAGGGGACGAAAACTGAGATGCATTTGAAAACGTTTCCGAATCACACGGTGGACCATACTCTGGGTATCCCATGCATGTTTTAGCTGAAGGATGAATCCCTTAAACCTGGAGAGTTGGGACCCATGGAATGGGTACCATGCAGTATGACTTCAAAGGGTCTGCATTTGTTCACCGAACCTCACCAATGCTATCAGCCCGAAGTGTCAAGCCTTATGTTTCACCCAGCTCTGGGTGTAGATGTGGTAAATCCAGGTTGCATCACAAGCCCTGAATGAATTGTTTAAGAATTGCTCTCTATTTCACTGTCATTGTTTTTGGTTTTTGAAATTTATTTTGATAATGGGATTTATCGGATTTTCCCTGCTGAGTTTAGGCCGCTGTACGCACGCTTGATTTCCTTATGGAGACATATAAATCCATGGGTTTTAATATTCTTACTTGTCAGGTGTATTCCCAGGCGTTGAATATGGGGTGTTGAGTCCATTTCGTTGAGCAAGGAGTAGGTCTTCTCTATTATATTTGGCTTATGGAAAGCTATCTGTGCTAATTTCTATCTCTGGTTTTCTGCAGCACCCCAACTCACCTTTCCCCTTAAGCAAGCATAAGTTGGTTTTCTAAATTTGAGACCCTGTTCTGTTTTGTAATTCAGTTCATGTGTAGCCAAGTTTACATTCCGTGTATTAGTGATATCTTATGATGTTTCATTTTCTGTGTGACTTATTTCACTTAGAATCATCGTACCTGAATCCACTCATTATGCCACGACGGGCCTGATGACATAGATTTCATTGCTGAGTGATATTCCATTGTACGTACGTACCACAACTTCTTTATCCATTTTTCACATTCTGGGATATTGAACTTGTACCGTAGAGGAGGTTCTTGTAAACAGAGCCGTCCGACACTTTGGGGTGGCTGTGTGTTTCTGATTTTAATTTCCCTAAGCTATAGGATCATAAGTGGAAGTGCCATAGGCTCCGATGCTTTGTTTTTTAGTTGTTCCAGGAAACACCATACACTTCTCCAGAGTGGCTGTTGGCAATTTACATCCCGCCCATCAGCATAACAAGGCTCCCTGTTCTCCATGGCCTGTGCTGCCTTTCTGGATTTTACACTTTTTTCAGATGGCCCTTTTGACCTGGGGGCAGTGAGACTTCATTGTAGTGCAGATTTCTTTAACATGCTTGCTTGGTTGGCCAAAAAGGGCGTATGCGTTTTTTCCTGAATATATTCAGGAAAAAACGCATACGCCCTTTTTGGCCAAGAGCATCATTGTCGACGTTCTGCCTCTTTTCCTATGCTTTAAATGCAATTCCCGTCTACCCCCTGAAATCGTTTTCCTGCACTTCTGCCCCGCTTTCAAGTCGTCTTCGCAGCCTTCCTTCAATATATTGTTGACGATAGCTGTCATTTATAACTCTGCAGGTTTGTGAATTACAGTGCCCCTGAGCTCCTTTCTTCAACTCGCTTTCTAGTGAGCTGGCCGCAAACCCGCAGGATTGCTTCAGGCCCTAATCTTGTTCCGGCACGGCATGCTGAGCCTTTGGTTAATTCCTCTTCCTGGTGGGAAATGAGCGTTAAATTTGCCCGTGCAGACACCTACAGCTAGTCTCTCATTGGTTCTCCCTATTCCTGTTCATCTGCGCAGAAATTGCAAACTGTGCCAAACAGGAGGTTACAGGCAGTGACTCTCCAAGTGGAGAGAGTGTTAGTAAAGGGTCTGGAATGGTGAACCCGAGTAAAAGGGGACGAAAACTGAGAGGAATTTGAAAACGTTTCCCGATCACACGGTGCACCATACTGTGGGTTTCTCATGCATGTTTTAGCTGAAGGAAAAATCCCTTATACCTGGAGAGTTGGGACCCATGGAATGGGTACTATGCAGTATGACTTCAAACGGTATGCATTTGCTCATCGAACGTCACCAATGCTATCAGCCCGAAGTGTCCAACCTTATGTCTCACTCAGCTCTGGGTGTAGGTGTGGTAAATCCAGGTTGCATTACAAGCCCTGAGTGAATTATTTAAGAATTGCTCTCTATTTCACTGTCATTGGGTTTGTTTTTGAAATTTATTTTGATAATGGGATTTATCCGATTTTCACTGCAGCGTTTAGGACACTGTACACACGCTTGATTCTCTTACGGAGACATATAAATCCATGGGTTTGAAGATTCTTACTAGTCAGGTGTATTCCTAGGTGTTGAAAATGGGGTGTTTAGTCCATTTCGTTGAGCAAGGGGTAGGTCTTGACTATTACATATTTGGCTTATGGAAAGTATCTGTGCTAATTTCAATCTCTGCTTTTATGCAGCACCCCAACTCATGTTTCCCCATAAGCAAGCAAAAGTTGGTTTTCTAAATTTGAGACCCTGTTCTTTTTTGTAATTCAGTTCATGTGTAGCCAAGTTTACATTCCGTGTATTAGTGATATCTTATGATGTTTCTTTTTCTGTGTGACTTATTTCACGTAGAATCATTGTACCTGAATCCACTCATTATGCCACTACGGGCCTGATGACATAGATTTCATTGCTGAGTGATATTACATTGTACGTGCGTACCACAACTTCTTTATCAATTTTTTGCTCTCTGGGATATTTAACTTGTACCATAGACGAGGTTCTTGTAAACAAAGCCATCCCAAACTTTGGTGTGGCTGTGTGGTTTTGATTTTATTTCCCTAAGCTATAGGATCATACCTGGAAGTGCCATAGGCTGTGTTGCTTTGTTTATTACCTGTTTCAGGAAACACCATACACTTCTCCAGAGTGGCTGTTGGCAATTCACATCCCGCCCATCCGCATAACAAGGCTCCCTGTTCTCCATGGCCTGTCCTGCCTTTCTGGATTTTACACTTTTGTCAGATGGTCCTTTTGACCGGGGGCAGTGAGAGTTCATTGTAGTGCAGATTTCCTTTACACGCTTGCTTGTTTGTCCAGAAAGTTCGTATGCGTTTTTTCCTGAATATATTCCAGAAAAAACGCATACGCCCCTTTTCGCCAAGTGCATCATTGTCCCTATTCTGCCTCTTTGCCTATGCTTTAAGTGCAATTCCAGTCTACCCCCTGAAAAAGTTTTCATGAATTTCTGCCCCACTATCAATCCTCTTCGCAGACTTACTTCAATATATTTTTGGAAGAGAGATGTCATTTATAACTCTGCACGTTTGTGAATTACAGTGCCCCTGAGCTCCTTTTTTCAACTCGCTTTCTTGTGAGCTCTATGTAAAACCGCAGGATTGCTTCAGGCCCTAATCTGGTTCTGGCAGGGCATGCTGAGCCTTCGGTTAATTCCACTTCCTGGTGGGAAATGTGCGTTACATTTGCCCGTGCAGACACTTACAGATAGTCTCTCATTGGTTCTCCCTATTCCTGTTCATCTTGCGCAGAAATTGCAAAGTGTGCCAAACAGGAGGTTAAAGGCACTGACTCTCCAAGTGGGGAGAATGTTAGTTAAGCGTCTGGAATGGTGAACCGGAGTATAAAGGGACGAAATCTGAGGTGCATTTGAAAACGTTTCCCCATCACATGGTGGACCATACTCTGGGTTTCCCATGCATGATTTAGCGGAAGGATGATTCCCTTAAACCTGGAGAGTTGGGACCCTTGGAATGGGTATCATGCAGTATGACTTCAAAGGGTCTGCATTTGCTCACCGAACCTCACCAATGCTATCAGGCTGAAATGTCTGGCCTTATATCTCCCCAGCTCTGGGTGTAGATGTGGTAAATGCAGGTTGCATTAGAAGCCCTGAGTGAATTATTTAAGAATTGCTCTCTATTTCACTGTCATTGGGTTTGTTTTTGAAATTTATTTTGATAATGGGATTTATCCGATTTTCACTGCAGCGTTTAGGACACTGTACACACGCTTGATTCTCTTACGGAGACATATAAATCCATGGTTTTTAAGATTCTTACTAGTCAGGTATATTCCTAGGCGTTGAATATGGGGTGTTGAGTCCATTTCTTTGAGCAAGGTGTAGGTCTTGTCTATTACATATTTGGCTTATGGAACTGTATCTGTGCGAATTTCAATCTCTGTTTTTATGCAGCACCCCAACTCATCTTTCCCCATAAGCAAGCATAAGTTGGTTTTCTAAATTTGAGACACTGTTCTGTTTTGTAATTCAGTTCATGTGTAGCCAAGTTTACATTCCGTGTATTACTGATATCTTATGATGTTTCTTTTTCTGTGTGACTTATTTGACGTAGAATCATCGTACCTGAATCCACTCATTATGCCGCTACAGGACTGATGACATAGATTGCTTTGCTGAGTGATATTACATTGTACGTACGTACCACAACTTCTTTATCCATTTTTTGCTCTCTGGGATATTTAACTTGTACCATAGACGAGGTTCTTGTAAACAAAGCCGTCCCAAACTTTGGGGTGGCTGTGTGGTTTCGATTTTAATTTCCCTAAGCTATAGGACCATAAGTGGAAGTGCCATAGGCTGTGTTGCTTTGATTCTTACGTGTATCAGGAAACACCATACACTTCTCCAGAGTGGCTGTTGGCAATTCACATCCCGCTCATCAGCATAACAATGCTCCCTGTTCTCCATGGCCTGTCCTGCCTTTCTGGATATTACACTTTCTTCAGATGGCCCTTTTGACCGGGGGCAGTGAGACTTCATTTTAGTGCAGATTTCCTTTACATGCTTGCTTTGTTGGCCAAAAAGTGCATATGCGTTTTTTCCTGAATATATTCAGGAAAAAACTCATACGCCCTTTTTGGCCAAGTGCATCATTGTCGCCGTTCTGCCTCTTTTCCTATGCTTTAAGTGCAATTCCAGTCTACCCCCTGAAATCGTTTTCCTGAATTTCTGCCCCGCTTTCAATCCTCTTCCCAGATTTACTTCAATATATTTTTGGACGATAGCTGTCATTTATAACTCTGCAGGTTTGTGAATTACAGTGCCCCTGAGCTCCTTTTTTCAACTCGCTATCTTGTGAGCTGTCCGCAAAACCGCAGGATTGCTTCAGGCCGTAATCTGGTTCTGGCACGGCATGCTGAGCCTTTGGTTAATTCCTCTTCCTGGTGGGAAATGAGCGTTAAATTTGCCCGTGCAGACACCTACAGCTAGTCTCTCATTGGTTCTCCCTATTCCTGTTCATCTTGCGCAGAAATTGCAAACTGTGCCAAACAGGAGGTTAAAGGCACTGACTCTCCAAGTGGGGAGAGTGTTAGTAAACGGTCTGGAATGGTGAACCCGAGTAAAAGGGGGCGAAAACTGAGATGTATTTGAAAACGTTTGCCGGTCATATGGTGCAACATACTGTGGGATTCCCATGCATGTTTTAGCTGAAGGAAGAATCCCTTAAACCTGGAGAGTTGGGACCCATGGAATGGGTACCATGCAGTATGACTTCAAAGGGTCTGCATTTGCTTATCGAACCTCACCAATGCTATCAGCCCGAAGTGCCCAACCTTATGTCTCACTCAGCTCTGGGTGTAGATGTGGTAAATCCAGGTTGCATTACAAACCCTGAATGAATTATTTAAGAATTGCTCTCTATTTCACTGTCATTGTGTTTTGTTTTTGTAATTTATTTTGATAATGGGATTTATCACATTTTCACTGCTGCATTTATGCCACTGTACACACACTTGATTCTCTTCTGTAGACATATAAATCCATGGGTTTTATGATTCTTACTAGTCAGGTATATTCCTAGGCTTTGAATATGGGGTGTTGAGTCCATTTCGTTGAGCAAGTGTAGGTCTTGACTATTACATATTTGGGTAATGGAATGGTATCTGTGCTAATTTCAATCTCTGGTTTTATGCTGCACCCGAACTCATCTTTGCCCTTAAGGAAGCATTGGTTGGTTTTCTAAATTTGAGACCCTGTTTTGTAGTTCATTTCGTGTGTAGCCAAGTTTACATTCTGTGTATTAGTGATATCTTATGAGGTTTCTTTTTCTGTGTGACTTATTTCACTTAGAATCATCGTACCTGAATCCACTCATTATGCCGCGACGGGCCTGATGACATAAATTTCATTGCTGAGTGATATTCCATTGTATATACGTACCAAAAGTTCTTTATCCATTTTTCGCTTTCTGGGATATTTAACTTGTACCGCAGACGAGGTTCTTATAATCAGAGCCGTCTGAAAATTTGGGGTGGCTCTGTGTTTTTGATTTTAAATTCCCTAAGCTATATGACCATAAGTGAAAGTGCCATAGGCTCCGTTGCTTTGTTTTTGGTGTTTCAGGAACACCATACACTTCTCCAGAGTGGTTGTTGGCAATTTACATACCGCCCATCAACATAACAAGGCTCCCTATACTCCATGGCCTGACCTGCCTTTCTGGATTTTACACTTTTTTCAGATGACCCTTTTGACCGGGGTCAGTGAGGCTTCATTGTGGTGCAGATTTCCTTTACAAACTTGCTTGGTTGGCCCAAAAGGGCGTATGCGTTTTTTCCTGAATATATTCAGGAAAAAACGCATACGCCCTTTTGGGCCAACTGCTTCATTATCGACGTTCTGCCCCTATTCCTATGCTTAAAATGCAATTCCAGTCTACCCCCTGTAATCGTTTTCCTGAAATTCTGCCCCGGTTTCAAGTCCTCTTCGCAGCCTTCCTTCAATATATTTTTGGACGATAGCTGTCATTTATAACTCTGCATGTTTGTGAATTACAGTGCCCCTGAGCTCCTTTCTTCAACTCGCTTTCATGTGAGCTAGCCGCAAACGCACAGAATTGCTTCAGGCCTTAATCTGGTTCCGGCACGGCATGCTGAGCCTGTGGTTAATTCCTCTTCCTGGTGGGAAGTGAGAGTTAAATTTGCCCGTGCAGACACCTACAGCTAGTCTCTCATTGGTTCTCCCTATTCCTGTTCATCTTCCGCAGAAATTGCAAACTGTGCCAAACAGGAGGTTAAAGGCACTGACTCTCCAAGTGGGGAGAGTGTTAGTAAAGCGTCTGGAATGGTGAACCCGAGTACCAGGGGACGAAAACTGAGATGTATTTAAAAAAGTTTCCAGATCACACGGTGGACCATACTCTGGGTTTCCCATGCATGTTTTAGCTGAAGGAAGAATCCCTTAAACCTGGAGAGTTGGGACCCATGGAATGGGTACCCTGGAGTATGACTTCAAAGGCTCTGCATTTGCTCACTGTACCTCAACAATCCAATCAGGCCCAAGAGTCCAGCCTTATGTCTCACCCAGCTCTGGGGGGTAGAGGTGGTTAATCCAGGTTTCATCACAAGCCATGAATGAATCATTGAGGAATTGCTCTCTATTTCACTGTCATTGTGTTTTTTCTTGAAATTTATTTTTATAATGGGATTTAGCTGATTTTCACTGCTGCGTTTACTCTGCTGTACACACACTTGATTGTCTTACGGAGACATATAAATCCGTAGGCTTTAAGATTCTTACTAGTCAGGTATATGCCTAGGCGTTGAATATGGGGCGTTGAGGCCATTTCGTTGAGCAAGGAGTAGGTCTTCTCTATTACATATTTGGCTTATGGAAAGGTATCTGTGCTAAGTTCAATCTCTTGTTTTATGCAGCACCCCAACTCACCTTTCCCCGTAAGAAGCATAAGTTGGTTTTCTAAATTTGAGACCCTGTTCTTTTTTGTAATTCAGTTCATGTGTAACCAAGTTTATATTCCGTGTATTAGTGATATCTTATGATGTTTCTTTTTCTGTGTGACTGTTTTCACTTAGAATCATCATACCTGAATCCACACATTATGCCGCTACGGGCCTGATGACATAGATTTCATTGCTGAGTGATATTACATTATACGTACGTACCACAACTTCTTTATCCATTTTTCGATTTCTGGCATATTTAACTGGTAATGTCGACGAGGTTCTTGTCAACAGAGCCGTCCCAAACTTTGGGGTGGCTGTGTGTTTTTGATTGTAATTTCCTTAAGCTATAGGACTATAAGTGGAAGTGCCCTAGGCTCTGTTCCTTTGTTTTCTAGGTGTTTCAGGAAACACCATATACTTCTCCAGAGTGGCTGTTGGCAATTTACATCCCGCCCATCAGCATAACAAGGCTCCCTGTTCTCCATGGCCTGTGCTGCCTTTCTGGATTTTACACATTTTTCAGATGGCCCTTTTGACCGGGGAAGTGAGACTTCATTGTAGTGCAGATTTCTTTAACATGCTTGCTTGTTTGACCAAAAGGGGCGTATGCGTTTTTTCCTGAATATATTCAGGAGAAAACGCATACGCCCTTTTTGGCCAAGAGCATCATTGTCGCCGTTCTGCCTCTTTTCCTATGCTTTAAGTGCAATTCCAGTCTACCCCCTGAAATCGTTTTCCTGCAATTCTGCCCCGCTTTCAAGTCCTCTTTGCAGACTTACTTCAATATATTATTGGACGATAGCTGTCATTTTTAACCCTGCATGTTTGTGAATTACAGTGCCCCTGAGCTCCTTTCTTCAACTCGCTTTCTTGTGAGCTGGCCGCAAACCCGCAGGATTGCTTCAGGCCCTAATCTGGTTCCCGCACGGCATGCTGAGCCTTTGGTTAATTCGTCTTCCTGGTGGGAAATGAGCATTACATTTGCCCGTGCAGACACCCACAGCTAGTCTCTCATTGGTTCTCCCTATTCGTCTTCATCTTGTGCAGAATTTGCAAACTGTGCCAAACAGGAGGTTAAATGCATTGACTCTCCAAGTGGGGAGAGTGTTAGTTAAGCGTCTGGAATGGTGAACCCGAGTACAAAGGGATGAAAACTGAGATGCATTTGAAAACGTTTCCCAATCACACAGTGGACCATACTCTGGGTTTCCCATGCATGATTTAGTGGAGGGAAGAATCCCTTAAACCTGGAGAGTTGGGACCCATGGAATGGGTACCATGAAGTATGACTTCAAAGGGTCTGCATTTGCTCACCGAACCTCACCAATGCTATCATGCTGAAGTGTCTGGCCTTTTGTCTCCCCAGCTCTGGGTGTAGATGTGGTAAATCCAGGTTGCATCAGAAGCCCTGAGTGAATTTTTTAAGAATTGCTCTCTATTTCACTATCATGGTGTTGTGTTTTAGAAATTTATTTTGATAATGGGATTTATCGGATTTTCACTGCTGCGTTTAGGCCACTGAACAAACGCTTGATTCTCTTATGGAGACATATAAATCCATGGGTTTTAAGATTCTTACTAGTCAGGATATTCCTAGGCGTTGAATATGGGGTGTTGAGTCCATTTCGTTGAGCAAGGGGTAGGTCTTGCCTATTACATATTTGGCTTATGGAATGGTATCTGTGTTAATTTCAATCTCTGGTTTTATGCAGCAGCCCACCTCACCTTTCCCCATAAGCAAGTATAAGTTGGTTTTCTAAATTTGAGACCCTGTTCTGTTTTGTAATTCAGTTCATGTGTAGCCAAGTTTACATTCCGTGTATTAGTGATATCTTATGATGTTTCATTTTCTGTGTGACTTATTTCACTTAGAATCATCGTACCTGAATCCACTCATTATGCTGCGATGGGCCTGATGACATAGATTTCATTGCTGAATGATATTCCATTGTACGTACGTACCACAACTTCTTTATCCATTTTTCACATTGTGGGATATTGAACTTGTAGCGTAGACGAGGTTCTTGTAAACAGAGCCGTCCGAAACTTTGGGGTGGCTGTGTGTGTTTGATTTTAATTTC
Organism: Delphinapterus leucas; assembly: GCF_059928025.1. NCBI lineage: Eukaryota > Metazoa > Chordata > Mammalia > Artiodactyla > Monodontidae > Delphinapterus > Delphinapterus leucas. The sequence continues at coordinate 69,173 of NW_028322250.1, forward strand.
CCTAAGCTATAGGACCATAAGTGGAAGTGCCGTAGGCTCCGTTGCTTTGTTTTTTAGGTGTTCCAGGAAACACCATACACTTCTCCAGAGTGGCTGTTGGCAATTTACATCCCGCCCATCAGCATAACAAGGCTCCCGGTTCTCCATGGCCTGTGCTGCCTTTCTGGATTTTACACTTTTTTCAGATGGCCCTTTTGACCGGGGGGCAGTGAGACTTCATTTTAGTGCAGATTTCTTTAACATGCTTGCTTGGTTGGCCAAAAAGGGCGTATGCGTTTTTTCCTGAATATATTCAGGAAAAAACGCATACGCCCTTTTTGGCCAAGAGCATCATTGTCGCCGTTCTGCCTCTTTTACTATGCTTTAAATGCAATTCCCGTCTACCCCCTGAAATCGTTTTCCTGCAATTCTGCCCCGCTTACAAGTCGTCTTCGCAGCCTTCCTTCAATATTTTTTTGGACGATAGCTGTCATTTATAACTCTGCAGGTTTGTGAGTTACAGTGCCCCTGAGCTCCTTTCTTCAACTCGCTATCTTGTGAGCTGGCCGCAAACCCGCAGGATTGCTTCAGGCCCTAATCTGGTTCCGGCACGGCATGCTGAGCCTTTGGTTAATTCCTCTTCCTGGTGGGAAATGAGCGTTAAATTTGCCCGTGCAGACACCTACAGCTAGTCTCTCATTGGTTCTCCCTATTCCTGTTCATCTTGCGCAGAAATTGCAAACTGTGCCAAACAGGAGGTTAAAGGCACTGACTCTCCAAGTGGGGAGAGTGTTAGTAAAGGGTCTGGAATGGTGAACCCGAGTAAGAGGGGACGAAAACTGAGATGCATTTGAAAACTTTTCCCGGTCACACGGTGCACCATACTGTGGGTTTCCCGTGCATGTTTTAGCTGAAGGAAGAATCCCTTAAACCTGGAGAGTTGGGACCCATGGAATGGGTACCATGCAGTATGACTTCAAAGGGTCTGCATTTGCTCATCGAACGTCACCAATGCTATCAGCCCGAAGTGCCCAACCTTATGTCTCACTTGGCTCTGGGTGTAGATGTGGTAAATCCAAGTTGCATCACAAACCCTGAATGAATTATTTAAGAATTGCTCTCTATTTCACTGTCACTGTGTTTTGTTTTTTTAATTTATTTTGATAATGGGATTTATCACATTTTCACTGCTGCATTTATGCCGCTGTACACACAGTTGATTCTCTTCTGTAGACATATAAATCCATGGGTTTTATGATTCTTACTAGTCAGGTATATTCCTGGGCTTTGAATATGGGTTGTTGAGTCCATTTCGTTGAGCAAGGTGTAGGTCTTGACGATTACATATTTGGGTAATGGAATGGTATCTGTGTTAATTTCAATCTCTGGTTTTATGCTGCACCTGAACTCATCTTTGCCCTTAAGGAAGCTTTGGTTGGTTTTCTAAATTTGAGACCCTGTTTTGTAGTTCATTTCGTGTGTAGCCAAGTTTACATTCTGTGTATTAGTGATATCTTATGAGGTTTCTTTTTCTGTGTGACTTATTTCACTTAGAATCATCGTACCTGAATCCACTCATTATGCCGCGACGGGCCTGATGACATAGATTTCATTGCTGAGTGCTATTCCATTGTATATACGTACCAAAAGTTCTTTATCCATTTTTCGCTTTCTGGGATATTTAACTTGTACCGCAGACGATGTTCTTATAATCAGAGCCGTCTGAAAATTTGGGGTGGCTCTGTGTTTTTGATTTTAAATTCCCTAAGCTATATGACCATAAGTGAAAGTGCCATAGGCTCCGTTGCTTTGTTTTTGGTGTTTCAGGAACACCATACACTTCTCCAGAGTGGTTGTTGGCAATTTACATACCGCCCATCAACATAACAAGGCTGCCTATACTCCATGGCCTGACGTGCCTTTCTGGATTTTACACTTTTTTCAGCTGACCCTTTTGACCGGGGGGCAGTGAGGCTTCATTGTGGTGCAGAATTCCATTACAAGCTTGCTTGGTTGGCCCAAAAGGGCGTATGCGTTTTTTCCTGAATATATTCAGGAAAAAACGCATACGCCCTTTTGGGCCAACTGCTTCATTATCGACGTTCTGCCCCTATTCCTATGCTTAAAATGCAATTCCAGTCTACCCCCTGTAATCGTTTTCCTGAAATTCTGCCCCGGTTTCAAGTCCTCTTCGCAGCCTTCCTTCAATATATTTTTGGACGATAGCTGTCATTTATAACTCTGCATGTTTGTGAATTACAGTGCCCCTGAGCTCCTTTCTTCAACTCGCTTTCATGTGAGCTAGCCGCAAACGCACAGAATTGCTTCAGGCCTTAATCTGGTTCCGGCACGGCATGCTGAGCCTGTGGTTAATTCCTCTTCCTGGTGGGAAGTGAGAGTTAAATTTGCCCGTGCAGACACCTACAGCTAGTCTCTCATTGGTTCTCCCTATTCCTGTTCATCTTCCGCAGAAATTGCAAACTGTGCCAAACAGGAGGTTAAAGGCACTGACTCTCCAAGTGGGGAGAGTGTTAGTAAAGCGTCTGGAATGGTGAACCCGAGTACCAGGGGACGAAAACTGAGATGCATTAAAAACGTTTCCAGATCACACGGTGGACCATACTCTGGGTTTCCCATGCATGTTTTAGCTGAAGGAAGAATCCCTTAAACCTGGAGAGTTGGGACCCATGGAATGGGTACCCTGGAGTATGACTTCAAAGGCTCTGCATTTGCTCACTGTACCTCAACAATCCAATCAGGCCCAAGAGTCCAGCCTTATGTCTCACCCAGCTCTGGGGGGTAGAGGTGGTTAATCCAGGTTTCATCACAAGCCATGAATGAATCATTGAGGAATTGCTCTCTATTTCACTGTCATTGTGTTTTTTCTTGAAATTTATTTTTAAAATGGGATTTAGCTGATTTTCACTGCTGCGTTTACTCTGCTGTACACACACTTGATTGTCTTACGGAGACATATAAATCCGTAGGCTTTAAGATTCTTACTAGTCAGGTATATGCCTAGGCGTTGAATATGGGGCGTTGAGGCCATTTCGTTGAGCAAGGAGTAGGTCTTCTCTATTACATATTTGGCTTATGGAAAGGTATCTGTGCTAAGTTCAATCTCTTGTTTTATGCAGCACCCCAACTCACCTTTCCCCGTAAGCAAGCATAAGTTGGTTTTCTAAATTTGAGACCCTGTTCTTTTTTGTAATTCAGTTCATGTGTAGCCAAGTTTATATTCCGTGTATTAGTGATATCTTATGATGTTTCTTTTTCTGTGTGACTGTTTTCACTTAGAATCATCATACCTGAATCCACACATTATGCCGCTACGGGCCTGATGACATATATTTCATTGCTGAGTGATATTACATTATACGTACGTACCACAACTTCTTTATCCATTTTTCGATTTCTGGCATATTTAACTGGTAATGTCGACGAGGTTCTTGTCAACAGAGCCGTCCCAAACTTTGGGGTGGCTGTGTGTTTTTGATTGGAATTTCCTTAAGCTATAGGACTATAAGTGGAAGTGCCCTAGGCTCTGTTCCTTTGTTTTCTAGGTGTTTCAGGAAACACCATATACTTCTCCAGAGTGGCTGTTGGCAATTTACATCCCGCCCATCAGCATAACAAGGCTCCCTGTTCTCCATGGCCTGTGCTGCCTTTCTGGATTTTACACATTTTTCAGATGGCCCTTTTGACCGGGGAAGTGAGACTTCATTGTAGTGCAGATTTCTTTAACATGCTTGCTTGTTTGACCAAAAGGGGCGTATGCGTTTTTTCCTGAATATATTCAGGAGAAAACGCATACGCCCTTTTTGGCCAAGAGCATCATTGTCGCCGTTCTGCCTCTTTTCCTATGCTTTAAGTGCAATTCCAGTCTACCCCCTGAAATCGTTTTCCTGCAATTCTGCCCCGCTTTCAAGTCCTCTTCGCAGACTTACTTCAATATATTATTGGACGATAGCTGTCATTTTTAACCCTGCATGTTTGTGAATTACAGTGCCCCTGAGCTCCTTTCTTCAACTCGCTTTCTTGTGAGCTGGCCGCAAACCCGCAGGATTGCTTCAGGCCCTAATCTGGTTCCCGCACGGCATGCTGAGCCTTTGGTTAATTCCCCTTCCTGGTGGGAAATGAGCATTACATTTGCCCGTGCAGACACCCACAGCTAGTCTCTCATTGGTTCTCCCTATTCCTCTTCATCTTGTGCAGAAATTGCAAACTGTGCCAAACAGGAGGTTAAAGGCATTGACTCTCCAAGTGGGGAGAGTGTTAGTTAAGCGTCTGGAATGGTGAACCCGAGTACAAAGGCATGAAAACTGAGATGCATTTGAAAACGTTTCCCAATCACACAGTGGACCATACTCTGGGTTTCCCATGCATGATTTAGTGGAGGGAAGAATCCCTTAAACCTGGAGAGTTGGGACCCATGGAATGGGTACCATGAAGTATGACTTCAAAGGGTCTGCATTTGCTCACCGAACCTCACCAATGCTATCATGCTGAAGTGTCCGGCCTTTTGTCTCCCCAGCTCTGGGTGTAGATGTGGTAAATCCAGGTTGCATCAGAAGCCCTGAGTGAATTTTTTAAGAATTGCTCTCTATTTCACTGTCATGGTGTTGTGTTTTAGAAATTTATTTTGATAATGGGATTTATCGGATTTTCACTGCTGCGTTTAGGCCACTGAACAAACGCTTGATTCTCTTACGGAGACATATAAAACCATAGGTTTTAGGATTCTTACTAGTCAGGTATATTCCTAGGCGTTGAATATGGGGTGCTGAGTCCATTTCGTTGAGCAAGTAGTAGGTCTTGCCTATTACATATTTGGCTTATGGAAAGGTATCTGTGTTAATTTCAATCTCTGGTTTTATGCAGCAGCCCACCTCACCTTTCCCCATAAGCAAGTATAAGTTGGTTTTCTAAATTTGAGACCCTGTCCTGTTTTGTAATTCAGTTCATGTGTAGCCAAGTTTACATTCCGTGTATTAGTGATATCTTATGATGTTTCATTTTCTGTGTGACTGTTTTCACTTAAAATCATCGTACCTGAATCCACACATTATGCCGCTACGGGCCTGATGACATAGATTTCATTGCTGAGTGATATTACATTATACGTACGTACCACAACTTCTTTATCCATTTTTCACATTCTGGGATATTGAACTTGTAGCGTAGACGAGGTTCTTGTAAACAGAGCCGTCCGAAACTTTGGGGTGGCTGTGTGTGTTTGATTTTAATTTCCCTAAGCTATAGGACCATAAGTGGAAGTGCCGTAGGCTCCGTTGCTTTGTTTTTTAGGTGTTCCGGGAAACACCATACACTTCTCCAGAGTGGCTGTTGGCAATTTACATCCCGCCCATCAGCATAACAAGGCTCCCGGTTCTCCATGGCCTGTGCTGCCTTTCTGGATTTTACACTTTTTTCAGATGGCCCTTTTGACCGGGGGGCACTGAGACTTCATTTTAGTGCAGATTTCTTTAACATGCTTGCTTGGTTGGCCAAAAAGGGCGTATGCGTTTTTTCCTGAATATATTCAGGAAAAAACGCATACGCCCTTTTTGGCCAAGAGCATCATTGTCGAAGTTCTGCCTCTTTTCCTATGCTTTAAATGCAATTCCCGTCTACCCCCTGAAATCGTTTTCCTGCAATTCTGCCCCGCTTACAAGTCGTCTTCGCAGCCTTCCTTCAATATTTTTTTGGACGATAGCTGTCATTTATAACTCTGCAGGTTTGTGAGTTACAGTGCCCCTGAGCTCCTTTCTTCAACTCGCTATCTTGTGAGCTGGCCGCAAACCCGCAGGATTGCTTCAGGCCCTAATCTGGTTCCGGCACGGCATGCTGAGCCTTTGGTTAATTCCTCTTCCTGGTGGGAAATGAGCGTTAAATTTGCCCGTGCAGACACCTACAGCTAGTCTCTCATTGGTTCTCCCTATTCCTGTTCATCTTGCGCAGAAATTGCAAACTGTGCCAAACAGGAGGTTAAAGGCACTGACTCTCCAAGTGGGGAGAGTGTTAGTAAAGGGTCTGGAATGGTGAACCCGAGTAAAAGGGGACGAAAACTGAGATGCATTTGAAAACGTTTCCCGGTCACACGGTGCACCATACTGTGGGTTTCCCATGCATGTTTTAGCTGAAGGAAGAATCCCTTAAACCTGGAGAGTTGGGACCCATGGAATGGGTACCATGCAGTATGACTTCAAAGGGTCTGCATTTGCTCATCGAACGTCACCAATGCTATCAGCCCGAAGTGCCCAACCTTATGTCTCACTTGGCTCTGGGTGTAGATGTGGTAAATCCAGGTTGCATCACAAACCCTGAATGAATTATTTAAGAATTGCTCTCTATTTCACTGTCACTGTGTTTTGTTTTTTTAATTTATTTTGATAATGGGATTTATCACATTTTCACTGCTGCATTTATGCCGCTGTACACACACTTGATTCTCTTCTGTAGACATATAAATCCATGGGTTTTATGATTCTTACTAGTCAGGTATATTCCTGGGCTTTGAATATGGGTTGTTGAGTCCATTTCGTTGAGCAAGGTGTAGGTCTTGACTATTACATATTTGGGTTATGGAATGGTATCTGTGCTAATTTCAATCTCTGGTTTTATGCTGCACCCGAACTCATCTTTGCCCTTAAGGAAGCATTGGTTGGTTTTCTAAATTTGAGACCCTGTTTTGTAGTTCATTTCATGTGTAGCCAAGTTTACATTCTGTGTATTAGTGATATCTTATGAGGTTTCTTTTTCTGTGTGACTTATTTCACTTAGAATCATCGTACCTGAATCCACTCATTATGCCGCGACGGGCCTGATGACATAGATTTCATTGCTGAGTGATATTCCATTGTATATACGTACCAAAAGTTCTTTATCCATTTTTCGCTTTCTGGGATATTTAACTTGTACCGCAGACGAGGTTCTTATAATCAGAGCCGTCTGAAAATTTGGGGTGGCTCTGTGTTTTTGATTTTAAATTCCCTAAGCTATATGACCATAAGTGAAAGTGCCATAGGCTCCGTTGCTTTGTTTTTGGTGTTTCAGGAACACCATACACTTCTCCAGAGTGGTTGTTGGCAATTTACATACCGCCCATCAACATAACAAGGCTCCCTATACTCCATGGCCTGACCTGCCTTTCTGGATTTTACACTTTTTTCAGATGACCCTTTTGACCGGGGGGCAGTGAGGCTTCATTGTGGTGCAGAATTCCATTACAAGCTTGCTTGGTTGGCCCAAAAGGGCGTATGCGTTTTTTCCTGAATATATTCAGGAAAAAACGCATACGCCCTTTTGGGCCAACTGCTTCATTATCGACGTTCTGCCCCTATTCCTATGCTTAAAATGCAATTCCAGTCTACTCCCTGTAATCGTTTTCCTGAAATTCTGCCCCAGTTTCAAGTCCTCTTCGCAGCCTTCCTTCAACATATTTTTGGATGATAGCTGTCATTTATAACTCTGCATGTTTGTGAATTACAGTGCCCCTGAGCTCCTTTCTTCAACTCGCTTTCATGTGAGCTAGCCGCAAACGCACAGAATTGCTTCAGGCCTTAATCTGGTTCCGGCACGGCATGCTGAGCCTGTGGTTAATTCCTCTTCCTGGTGGGAAGTGAGAGTTAAATTTGCCCGTGCAGACACCTACAGCTAGTCTCTCATTGGTTCTCCCTATTCCTGTTCATCTTCCGCAGAAATTGCAAACTGTGCCAAACAGGAGGTTAAAGGCACTGACTCTCCAAGTGGGGAGAGTGTTAGTAAAGCGTCTGGAATGGTGAACCCGAGTACCAGGGGACGAAAACTGAGATGCATTTAAAAACGTTTCCAGATCACACGGTGGACCATACTCTGGGTTTCCCATGCATGTTTTAGCTGAAGGAAGAATCCCTTAAACTTGGAGAGTTGGGACCCATGGAATGGGTACCCTGGAGTATGACTTCAAAGGCTCTGCATTTGCTCACTGTGCGTCAACAATCCAATCAGGCCCAAGAGTCCAGCCTTATGTCTCACCCAGCTCTGGGGGGTAGAGGTGGTTAATCCAGGTTTCATCACAAGCCATGAATGAATCATTGAGGAATTGCTCTCTATTTCACTGTCATTGTGTTTTTTCTTGAAATTTATTTTTATAATGGGATTTAGCTGATTTTCACTGCTGCGTTTACTCTGCTGTACACACACTTGATTGTCTTACGGAGACATATAAATCCGTAGGCTTTAAGATTCTTACTAGTCAGGTAAATGCCTAGGCGTTGAATATGGGGCGTTGAGGCCATTTCGTTGAGCAAGGAGTAGGTCTTCTCTATTACATATTTGGCTTATGGAAAGGTATCTGTGCTAAGTTCAATCTCTTGTTTTATGCAGCACCCCAACTCACCTTTCCCCGTAAGCAAGCATAAGTTGGTTTTCTAAATTTGAGACCCTGTTCTTTTATGTAATTCAGTACATGTGTAGCCAAGTTTATATTCCGTGTATTAGTGATATCTTATGATGTTTCTTTTTCTGTGTGACTGTTTTCACTTAGAATCATCATACCTGAATCCACACATTATGCCGCTACGGGCCTGATGACATAGATTTCATTGCTGAGTGATATTACATTATACGTACGTACCACAACTTCTTTATCCATTTTTCACATTCTGGGATATTGAACTTGTAGCGTAGACGAGGTTCTTGTAAACAGAGCCGTCCGAAACTTTGGGGTGGCTGTGTGTTTTTGATTTTAATTTCCCTAAGCTATAGTACCATAAGTGGAAGTGCCGTAGGCTCCGTTGCTTTGTTTTTTAGGTGCTCCGGGAAACACCATACACTACTCCAGAGTGGCTGTTGGCAATTTACATCCCGCCCATCAGCATAACAAGGCTCCCTGTTCTCCATGGCCTGTGCTGCCTTTCTGGATTTTACACTTTTTTCAGATGGCCCTTTTGACCGGGGGGCAGTGAGACTTCATTTTAGTGCAGATTTCTTTAACATGCTTGCTTGGTTGGCCAAAAAGGGCGTATGCGTTTTTTCCTGAATATATTCAGGAAAAAACGCATACGCCCTTTTTGGCCAAGAGCATCATTGTCGAAGTTCTGCCTCTTTTCCTATGCTTTAAATGCAATTCCCGTCTACCCCCTGAAATCGTTTTCCTGCAATTCTGCCCCGCTTACAAGTCGTCTTCGCAGCCTTCCTTCAATATTTTTTTGGACGATAGCTGTCATTTATAACTCTGCAGGTTTGTGAGTTACAGTGCCCCTGAGCTCCTTTCTTCAACTCGCTATCTTGTGAGCTGCCCGCAAACCCGCCAGATTACTTCAGGCCCTAATCTGGTTCCGGCACGGCATGCTGAGCCTTTGGTTAATTCCTCTTCCTGGTGGGAAATGAGCGTTAAATTTGCCCGTGCAGACACCTACAGCTAGTCTCTCATTGGTTCTCCCTATTCCTCTTCATCTTGCGCAGAAATTGCAAACTGTGCCAAACAGGAGGTTAAAGGCACTGACTCTCCAAGTGGGGAGAGTGTTAGTAAAGGGTCTGGAATGGTGAACCCGAGTAAGAGGGGACGAAAAGTGAGATGCATTTGAAAACGTTTCCCGGTCACACGGTGCACCATACTGTGGGATTCCCATGCATGTTTTAGCTGAAGGAAGAATCCCTTAAACCTGGAGAGTTGGGACCCATGGAATGGGTGCCATGCAGTATGACTTCAAAGGGTCTGCATTTGCTCATCGAACGTCACCAATGCTATCAGCCCGAAGTGCCCAACCTTATGTCTCACTTGGCTCTGGGTGTAGATGTGGTAAATCCAGGTTGCATCACAAACCCTGAATGAATTATTTAAGAATTGCTCTCTATTTCACTGTCACTGTGTTTTGTTTTTTTAATTTATTTTGATAATGGGATTTATCACATTTTCACTGCTGCATTTATGCCGCTGTACACACACTTGATTCTCTTCTGTAGACATATAAATCCATGGGTTTTATGATTCTTACTAGTCAGGTATATTCCTGGGCTTTGAATATGGGTTGTTGAGTCCATTTCGTTGAGCAAGGTGTAGGTCTTGACTATTACATATTTGGGTTATGGAATGGTATCTGTGCTAATTTCAATCTCTGGTTTTATGCTGCACCCGAACTCATCTTTGCCCTTAAGGAAGCATTGGTTGGTTTTCTAAATTTGAGACCCTGTTTTGTAGTTCATTTCATGTGTAGCCAAGTTTACATTCTGTGTATTAGTGATATCTTATGAGGTTTCTTTTTCTGTGTGACTTATTTCACTTAGAATCATCGTACCTGAATCCACTCATTATGCCGCGACGGGCCTGATGACATAAATTTCATTGCTGAGTGATATTCCATTGTATATACGTACCAAAAGTTCTTTATCCATTTTTCGCTTTCTGGGATATTTAACTTGTACCGCAGACGAGGTTCTTATAATCAGAGCCGTCTGAAAATTTGGGGTGGCTCTGTGTTTTTGATTTTAAATTCCCTAAGCTATATGACCATAAGTGAAAGTGCCATAGGCTCCGTTGCTTTGTTTTTGGTGTTTCAGGAACACCATACACTTCTCCAGAGTGGTTGTTGGCAATTTACATACCGCCCATCAACATAACAAGGCTCCCTATACTCCATGGCCTGACCTGCCTTTCTGGATTTTACACTTTTTTCAGATGACCCTTTTGACCGGGGGGCAGTGAGGCTTCATTGTGGTGCAGAATTCCATTACAAGCTTGCTTGGTTGGCCCAAAAGGGCGTATGCGTTTTTTCCTGAATATATTCAGGAAAAAACGCATACGCCCTTTTGGGCCAACTGCTTCATTATCGACGTTCTGCCCCTATTCCTATGCTTAAAATGCAATTCCAGTCTACCCCCTGTAATCGTTTTCCTGAAATTCTGCCCCGGTTTCAAGTCCTCTTCGCAGCCTTCCTTCAACATATTTTTGGATGATAGCTGTCATTTATAACTCTGCATGTTTGTGAATTACAGTGCCCCTGAGCTCCTTTCTTCAACTCGCTTTCATGTGAGCTAGCCGCAAACGCACAGAATTGCTTCAGGCCTTAATCTGGTTCCGGCACGGCATGCTGAGCCTGTGGTTAATTCCTCTTCCTGGTGGGAAGTGAGAGTTAAATTTGCCCGTGCAGACACCTACAGCTAGTCTCTCATTGGTTCTCCCTATTCCTGTTCATCTTCCGCAGAAATTGCAAACTGTGCCAAACAGGAGGTTAAAGGCACTGACTCTCCAAGTGGGGAGAGTGTTAGTAAAGCGTCTGGAATGGTGAACCCGAGTACCAGGGGACGAAAACTGAGATGCATTGAAAAACGTTTCCAGATCACACGGTGGACCATACTCTGGGTTTCCCATGCATGTTTTAGCTGAAGGAAGAATCCCTTAAACCTGGAGAGTTGGGACCCATGGAATGGGTACCCTGGAGTATGACTTCAAAGGCTCTGCATTTGCTCACTGTACCTCAACAATCCAATCAGGCCCAAGAGTCCAGCCTTATGTCTCACCCAGCTCTGGGGGGTAGAGGTGGTTAATCCAGGTTTCATCACAAGCCATGAATGAATCATTGAAGAATTGCTCTCTATTTCACTGTCATTGTGTTTTTTCTTGAAATTTATTTTTATAATGGGATTTAGCTGATTTTCACTGCTGCGTTTACTCTGCTGTACACACACTTGATTGTCTTACGGAGACATATAAATCCGTAGGCTTTAAGATTCTTACTAGTCAGGTATATGCCTAGGCGTTGAATATGGGGCGTTGAGGCCATTTCGTTGAGCAAGGAGTAGGTCTTCTCTATTACATATTTGGCTTATGGAAAGGTATCTGTGCTAAGTTCAATCTCTTGTTTTATGCAGCACCCCAACTCACCTTTCCCCGTAAGCAAGCATAAGTTGGTTTTCTAAATTTGAGACCCTGTTCTTTTTTGTAATTCAGTTCATGTGTAGCCAAGTTTATATTCCGTGTATTAGTGATATCTTATGATGTTTCTTTTTCTGTGTGACTGTTTTCACTTAGAATCATCATACCTGAATCCACACATTATGCCGCTACGGGCCTGATGACATAGATTTCATTGCTGAGTGATATTACATTATACGTACGTACCACAACTTCTTTATCCATTTTTCGATTTCTGGCATATTTAACTGGTAATGTCGACGAGGTTCTTGTCAACAGAGCCGTCCCAAACTTTGGGGTGGCTGTGTGTTTTTGATTGTAATTTCCTTAAGCTATAGGACTATAAGTGGAAGTGCCCTAGGCTCTGTTCCTTTGTTTTCTAGGTGTTTCAGGAAACACCATATACTTCTCCAGAGTGGCTGTTGGCAATTTACATCCCGCCCATCAGCATAACAAGGCTCCCTGTTCTCCATGGCCTGTGCTGCCTTTCTGGATTTTACACATTTTTCAGATGGCCCTTTTGACCGGGGAAGTGAGACTTCATTGTAGTGCAGATTTCTTTAACATGCTTGCTTGTTTGACCAAAAGGGGCGTATGCGTTTTTTCCTGAATATATTCAGGAGAAAACGCATACGCCCTTTTTGGCCAAGAGCATCATTGACGCCGTTCTGCCTCTTTTCCTATGCTTTAAGTGCAATTCCAGTCTACCCCCTGAAATCGTTTTCCTGCAATTCTGCCCCGCTTTCAAGTCCTCTTCGCAGACTTACTTCAATATATTATTGGACGATAGCTGTCATTTTTAACCCTGCATGTTTGTGAATTACAGTGCCCCTGAGCTCCTTTCTTCAACTCGCTTTCTTGTGAGCTGGCCGCAAACCCGCAGGATTGCTTCAGGCCCTAATCTGGTTCCCGCACGGCATGCTGAGCCTTTGGTTAATTCCTCTTCCTGGTGGGAAATGAGCATTACATTTGCCCGTGCAGACACCCACAGCTAGTCTCTCATTGGTTCTCCGTATTCCTCTTTATCTTGTGCAGAAATTGCAAACTGTGCCAAACAGGAGGTTAAAGGCATTGACTCTCCAAGTGGGGAGAGTGTTAGTTAAGCGTCTGGAATGGTGAACCCGAGTACAAAGGGATGAAAACTGAGATGCATTTGAAAACGTTTTCCAATCACACAGTGGACCATACTCTGGGTTTCCCATGCATGATTTAGTGGAGGGAAGAATCCCTTAAACCTGGAGAGTTGGGACCCATGGAATGGGTACCATGAAGTATGACTTCAAAGGGTCTGCATTTGCTCACCGAACCTCACCAATGCTATCATGCTGAAGTGTCCGGCCTTTTGTCTCCCCAGCTCTGGGTGTAGATGTGGTAAATCCAGGTTGCATCAGAAGCCCTGAGTGAATTTTTTAAGAATTGCTCTCTATTTCACTGTCATGGTGTTGTGTTTTAGAAATTTATTTTGATAATGGGATTTATCGGATTTTCACTGCTGCGTTTAGGCCACTGAACAAACGCTTGATTCTCTTACGGAGACATATAAATCCATGGGTTTTAAGATTCTTACTAGTCAGGTATATTCCTAGGCGTTGAATATGGGGTGTTGAGTCCATTTCGTTGAGCAAGGAGTAGGTCTTGCCTATTACATATTTGGCTTATGGAAAGGTATCTGTGTTAATTTCAATCTCTGGTTTTATGCAGCAGCCCACCTCACCTTTCCCCATAAGCAAGTATAAGTTGGTTTTCTAAATTTGAGACCCTGTTCTGTTTTGTAATTCAGTTCATGTGTAGCCAAGTTTACATTCCGTGTATTAGTGATATCTTATGATGTTTCATTTTCTGTGTGACTTATTTCACTTAGAATCATCGTACCTGAATCCACTCATTATGCTGCGATGGGCCTGATGACATAGATTTCATTGCTGAATGATATTCCATTGTACGTACGTACCACAACTTCTTTATCCATTTTTCAAATTCTGGGATATTGAACTTGTAGCGTAGACGAGGTTCTTGTAAACAGAGCCGTCCGAAACTTTGGGGTGGCTGTTTGTTTTTGATTTTAATTTCCCTAAGCTATAGGACCATAAGTGGAAGTGCCGTAGGCTCCATTGCTTTGTTTTTTAGGTGTTCCAGGAAACACCATACACTTCTCCAGAGTGGCTGTTGGCAATTTACATCCCGCCCATCAGCATAACAAGGCTCCCGGTTCTCCATGGCCTGTGCTGCCTTTCTGGACTTTACACTTTTTTCAGATGGCCCTTTTAACCGGGGGGCAGTGAGACTTCATTTTAGTGCAGATTTCTTTAACATGCTTGCTTGGTTGGCCAAAAAGGGCGTATGCGTTTTTTCCTGAATATATTCAGGAAAAAACGCATACGCCCTTTTTGGCCAAGAGCATCATTGTCGAAGTTCTGCCTCTTTTCCTATGCTTTAAATGCAATTCCCGTCTACCCCCTGAAATCGTTTTCCTGCAATTCTGCCCCGCTTACAAGTCGTCTTCGCAGCCTTCCTTCAATATTTTTTTGGACGATAGCTGTCATTTATAACTCTGCAGGTTTGTGAGTTACAGTGCCCCTGAGCTCCTTTCTTCAACTCGCTATCTTGTGAGCTGCCCGCAAACCCGCAGGATTGCTTCAGGCCCTAATCTGGTTCCGGCACGGCATGCTGAGCCTTTGGTTAATTCCTCTTCCTGGTGGGAAATGAGCGTTAAATTTGCGCGTGCAGACACCTACAGCTAGTCTCTCATTGGTTCTCCCTATTCCTGTTCATCTTGCGCAGAAATTGCAAACTGTGCCAAACAGGAGGTTAAAGGCACTGACTCTCCAAGTGGGGAGAGTGTTAGTAAAGGGTCTGGAATGGTGAACCCGAGTAAGAGGGGACCAAAACTGAGATGCATTTGAAAACGTTTCCCGGTCACACGGTGCACCATACTGTGGGTTTCCCATGCATGTTTTAGCTGAAGGAAGAATCCCTTAAACCTGGAGAGTTGGGACCCTTGGAATGGGTTCCATGCAGTATGACTTCAAAGGGTCTGCATTTGCTCATCGAACGTCACCAATGCTATCAGCCCGAAGTGCCCAACCTTATGTCTCACTTGGCTCTGGGTGTAGATGTGGTAAATCCAGGTTGCATCACAAACCCTGAATGAATTATTTAAGAATTGCTCTCTATTTCACTGTCACTGTGTTTTGTTTTTTTAATTTATTTTGATAATGGGATTTATCACATTTTCACTGCTGCATTTATGCCGCTGTACACACACTTGATTCTCTTCTATAGACATATAAATCCATGGGTTTTATGATTCTTACTAGTCAGGTATATTCCTGGGCTTTGAATATGGGTTGTTGAGTCCATTTCGTTGAGCAAGGTGTAGGTCTTGACTATTACATATTTGGGTTATGGAATGGTATCTGTGCTAATTTCAATCTCTGGTTTTATGCTGCACCCGAACTCATCTTTGCCCTTAAGGAAGCATTGGTTGGTTTTCTAAATTTGAGACCCTGTTTTGTAGTTCATTTCATGTGTAGCCAAGTTTACATTCTGTGTATTAGTGATATCTTATGAGGTTTCTTTTTCTGTGTGACTTATTTCACTTAGAATCATCGTACCTGAATCCACTCATTATGCCGCGACGGGCCTGATGACATAAATTTCATTGCTGAGTGATATTCCATTGTATATACGAACCAAAAGTTCTTTATCCATTTTTCGCTTTCTGGGATATTTAACTTGTACCGCAGACGAGGTTCTTATAATCAGAGCCGTCTGAAAATTTGGGGTGGCTCTGTGTTTTTGATTTTAAATTCCCTAAGCTATATGACCATAAGTGAAAGTGCCATAGGCTCCGTTGCTTTGTTTTTGGTGTTTCAGGAACACCATACACTTCTCCAGAGTGGTTGTTGGCAATTTACATACCGCCCATCAACATAACAAGGCTCCCTATACTCCATGGCCTGACCTGCCTTTCTGGATTTTACACTTTTTTCAGATGACCCTTTTGACTGGGGGGCAGTGAGGCTTCATTGTGGTGCAGAATTCCATTACAAGCTTGCTTGGTTGGCCCAAAAGGGCGTATGCGTTTTTTCCTGAATATATTCAGGAAAAAACGCATACGCCCTTTTGGGCCAACTGCTTCATTATCGACGTTCTGCCCCTATTCCTATGCTTAAAATGCAATTCCAGTCTACCCCCTGTAATCGTTTTCCTGAAATTCTGCCCCGGTTTCAAGTCCTCTTCGCAGCCTTCCTTCAATATATTTTTGGACGATAGCTGTCATTTATAACTCTGCATGTTTGTGAATTACAGTGCCCCTGAGCTCCTTTCTTCAACTCGCTTTCATGTGAGCTAGCCGCAAACGCACAGAATTGCTTCAGGCCTTAATCTGGTTCCGGCACGGCATGCTGAGCCTGTGGTTAATTCCTCTTCCTGGTGGGAAGTGAGAGTTAAATTTGCCCGTGCAGACACCTACAGCTAGTCTCTCATTGGTTCTCCCTATTCCTGTTCATCTTCCGCAGAAATTGCAAACTGTGCCAAACAGGAGGTTAAAGGCACTGACTCTCCAAGTGGGGAGAGTGTTAGTAAAGCGTCTGGAATGGTGAACCCGAGTACCAGGGCACGAAAACTGAGATGCATTGAAAAACGTTTCCAGATCACACGGTGGACCATACTCTGGGTTTCCCATGCATGTTTTAGCTGAAGGAAGAATCCCTTAAACCTGGAGAGTTGGGACCCATGGAATGGGTACCCTGGAGTATGACTTCAAAGGCTCTGCATTTGCTCACTGTACCTCAACAATCCAATCAGGCCCAAGAGTCCAGCCTTATGTCTCACCCAGCTCTGGGGGGTAGAGGTGGTTAATCCAGGTTTCATCACAAGCCATGAATGAATCATTGAGGAATTGCTCTCTATTTCACTGTCATTGTGTTTTTTCTTGAAATTTATTTTTATAATGGGATTTAGCTGATTTTCACTGCTGCGTTTACTCTGCTGTACACACACTTGATTGTCTTACGGAGACATATAAATCCGTAGGCTTTAAGATTCTTACTAGTCAGGTATATGCCTAGGCGTTGAATATGGGGCGTTGAGGCCATTTCGTTGAGCAAGGAGTAGGTCTTCTCTATTACATATTTGGCTTATGGAAAGGTATCTGTGCTAAGTTCAATCTCTTGTTTTATGCAGCACCCCAACTCACCTTTCCCCGTAAGCAAGCATAAGTTGGTTTTCTAAATTTGAGACCCTGTTCTTTTTTGTAATTCAGTACATGTGTAGCCAAGTTTATATTCCGTGTATTAGTGATATCTTATGATGTTTCTTTTTCTGTGTGACTGTTTTCACTTAGAATCATCATACCTGAATCCACACATTATGCCGCTACGGGCCTGATGACATAGATTTCATTGCTGAGTGATATTACATTATACGTACATACCACAACTTCTTTATCCATTTTTCGATTTCTGGCATATTTAACTGGTAATGTCGACGAGGTTCTTGTCAACAGAGCCATCCCAAACTTTGGGGTGGATGTGTGTTTTTGATTGTAATTTCCTTAAGCTATAGGACTATAAGTGGAAGTGCCCTAGGCTCTGTTCCTTTGTTTTCTAGGTGTTTCAGGAAACACCATATACTTCTCCAGAGTGGCTGTTGGCAATTTACATCCCGCCCATCAGCATAACAAGGCTCCCTGTTCTCCATGGCCTGTGCTGCCTTTCTGGATTTTACACATTTTTCAGATGGCCCTTTTGACCGGGGAAGTGAGACTTCATTGTAGTGCAGATTTCTTTAACATGCTTGCTTGTTTGACCAAAAGGGGCGTATGCGATTTTTCCTGAATATATTCAGGTAAAAACGCATACGCCCTTTTTGGCCAAGAGCATCATTGTCGCCGTTCTGCCTCTTTTCCTATGCTTTAAGTGCAATTCCAGTCTATCCCCTGAAATCGTTTTCCTGCAATTCTGCCCCGCTTTCAAGTCGTCTTCGCAGACTTACTTCAATATATTATTGGACGATAGCTGTCATTTTTAACCCTGCATGTTTGTGAATTACAGTGCCCCTGAGCTCCTTTCTTCAACTCGCTTTCTTGTGAGCTGGCCGCAAACCCGCAGGATTGCTTCAGGCCCTAATCTGGTTCCCACACGGCATGCTGAGCCTTTGGTTAATTCGTCTTCCTGGTGGGAAATGAGCATTACATTTGCCCGTGCAGACACCCACAGCTAGTCTCTTATTGGTTCTCCCTATCCTCTTCATCTTGTGCAGAAATTGCAAACTGTGCCAAACAGGAGGTTAAAGGCATTGACTCTCCAAGTGGGGAGTGTGTTAGTTAAGCGTCTGGAATGGTGAACCCGAGTACAAAGGGATGAAAACTGAGATGCATTTGAAAACGTTTCCCAATCACACAGTGGACCATACTCTGGGTTTCCCATGCATGATTTAGTGGAAGGAAGAATCCCTTAAACCTGGAGAGTTGGGAACCATGGAATGGGTACCATGAAGTATGACTTCAAAGGGTCTGCATTTGCTCACCGAACCTCACCAATGCTATCATGCTGAAGTGTCCGGCCTTTTGTCTCCCCAGCTCTGGGTGTAGATGTGTGTAAATCCAGGTTGCATCAGAAGCCCTGAGTGAATTTCTTAAGAATTGCTCTCTATTTCACTGTCATGGTGTTGTGTTTTAGAAATTTATTTTGATAATGGGATTTATCGGATTTTCACTGCTGTGTTTAGGCCACTGAACAAACGCTTGATTATCTTATGGAGACATATAAATCCATGGGTTTTAAGATTCTTACTAGTCAGGTATATTCCTAGGCGTTGAATATGGGGTGTTGAGGCCATTTCGTTGAGCAAGGAGTAGGTCTTGCCTATTACATATTTGGCTTATGGAATGGTATCTGTGCTAATTTCAATCTCTGGTTTTATGCAGCAGCCCACCTCCCCTTTCCCCATAAGCAAGTATAAGTTGGTTTTCTAAATTTGAGACCCTGTTCTGTTTTGTAATTCAGTTCATGTGTAGCCAAGTTTACATTCCTTGTATTAGTGATACCTTATGATGTTTCATTTTCTGTGTGACTTATTTCACATAGAATCATCGTACCTGAATCCACTCATTATGCTGCGACGGGCCTGATGACATAGATTTCATTGCTGAATGATATTCCATTGTACGTACGTACCACAACTTCTTTATCCATTTTTCACATTCTGGGATATTGAACTTGTAGCGTAGACGAGGTTCTTGTAAACAGAGCCGTCCGAAACTTTGGGGTGGCTGTGTGTGTTTGATTTTAATTTCCCTAAGCTATAGGACCATAAGTGGAAGTGCCGTAGGCTCCGTTGCTTTGTTTTTTAGGTGTTCCAGGAAACACCATACACTTCTCCAGAGTGGCTGTTGGCAATTTACATCCTGCCCATCAGCATAACAAGGCTCCCGGTTCTCCATGGCCTGTGCTGCCTTTCTGGATTTTACACGTTTTTCAGATGGCCCTTTTGACCCGGGGGCAGTGAGACTTCATTTTAGTGCAGATTTCTTTAACATGCTTGCTTGGTTGGCCAAAAAGGGCGTATGCGTTTTTTCCTGAATATATTCAGGAAAAAACGCATACACACTTTTTGGCCAAGAGCATCATTGTCGACGTTCTGCCTCTTTTCCTATGCTTTAAATGCAATTCCCGTCTACCCCCTGAAATCGTTTTCCTGCAATTCTGCCCCGCATACAAGTCGTCTTCGCAGCCTTCCTTCAATATTTTTTTGGACGATAGCTGTCATTTATAACTCTGCAGGTTTGTGAGTTACAGTGCCCCTGAGCTCCTTTCTTCAACTCGTTATCTTGTGAGCTGCCCGCAAACCCGCAGGATTGCTTCAGGCCCTAATCTGGTTCCGGCACGGCATGCTGAGCCTTTGGTTAATTCCTCTTCCTGGTGGGAAATGAGCGTTAAATTTGCCCGTGCAGACACCTACAGCTAGTCTCTCATTAGTTCTCCCTATTCCTGTTCATCTTGCGTAGAAATTGCGAACTGTGCCAAACAGGAGGTTAAAGGCACTGACTCTCCAAGTGGGGAGAGTGTTAGTAAAGGGTCTGGAATGGTGAACCCGAGTAAAAGGGGACGAAAACTGAGATGCATTTGAAAACCTTTGCCGGTCACACGGTGCACCATACTGTGGGTTTCCCATGCATGTTTTAGCTGAAGGAAGAATCCCTTAAACCTGGAGAGTTTGGACCCATGGAATGGGTACCATGCAGTATGACTTCAAATGGTCTGCACTGGCTCATCGAACGTCACCAATGCTATCAGCCCGAAGTGCCCAACCTTATGTCTCACTTGGCTCTGGGTGTAGATGTGGTAAATCCAGGTTGTATCACAAACCCTGAATGAATTATTTAAGAATTGCTCTCTATTTCACTGTCACTGTGTTTTGTTTTTTTAATTTATTTTGATAATGGGATTTATCACATTTTCACTGCTGCATTTATGCCACTGTACACACACTTGATTCTCTTCTGTAGACATATAAATCCATGGGTTTTATGATTCTTACTAGTCAGGTATATTCCTAGGCTTTGAATATGGGGTGTTGAGTCCATTTCGTTGAGCAAGTGTAGGTCTTGACTATTACATATTTGGGTAATGGAATGGTATCTGTGCTAATTTCAATCTCTGGTTCTATGCTGCACCCTAACTCATCTTTGCCCTTAAGGAAGCATTGGTTGGTTTTCTAAATTTGAGACCCTGTTTTGTAGTTCATTTCGTGTGTAGCCAAGTTTACATTCTGTGTATTAGTGATATCTTATGAGGTTTCTTTTTCTGTGTGACTTATTTCACTTAGAATCATCGTACCTGAATCCACTCATTATGCCGCGACGGGCCTGATGACATAGATTTCATTGCTGAGTGATATTCCATTGTATATACGTACCAAAAGTTCTTTATCCATTTTTCGCTTTCTGGGATATTTAACTTGTACCGCAGACGAGGTTCTTATAATCAGAGCCGTCTGAAAATTTGGGGTGGCTCTGTGTTTTTGATGTTAAATTCCCTAAGCTATATGACCATAAGTGAAAGTGCCATAGGCTCCGTTGCTTTGTTTTTGGTGTTTCAGGAACACCATACACTTCTCCAGAGTGGTTGTTGGCAATTTACATACCGCCCATCAACATAACAAGGCTCCCTATACTCCATGGCCTGACCTGCCTTTCTGGATTTTACACTTTTTTCAGATGACCCTTTTGACCGGGGTCAGTGAGGCTTCATTGTGGTGCAGATTTCCTTTACAAACTTGCTTGGTTGGCCCAAAAGGGCGTATGCGTTTTTTCCTGAATATATTCAGGAAAAAACGCATACGCCCTTTTGGGCCAACTGCTTCATTATCGACGTTCTGCCCCTATTCCTATGCTTAAAATGCAATTCCAGTCTACCCCCTGTAATCGTTTTCCTGAAATTCTGCCCCGGTTTCAAGTCCTCTTCGCAGCCTTCCTTCAATATATTTTTGGATGATAGCTGTCATTTATAACTCTGCATGTTTGTGAATTACAGTGCCCCTGAGCTCCTTTCTTCAACTCGCTTTCATGTGAGCTAGCCGCAAACGCACAGAATTGCTTCAGGCCTTAATCTGGTTCCGGCACGGCATGCTGAGCCTGTGGTTAATTCCTCTTCCTGGTGGGAAGTGAGAGTTAAATTTGCCCGTGCGGACACCTACAGCTAGTCTCTCATTGGTTCTCCCTATTCCTGTTCATCTTCCGCAGAAATTGCAAACTGTGCCAAACAGGAGGTTAAAGGCACTGACTCTCCAAGTGGGGAGAGTGTTAGTAAAGCGTCTGGAATGGTGAACCCGAGTACCAGGGGACGAAAACTGAGATGTATTAAAAACGTTTCCAGATCACACGGTGGACCATACTCTGGGTTTCCCATGCATGTTTTAGCTGAAGGAAGAATCCCTTAAACCTGGAGAGTTGGGACCCATGGAATGGGTACCCTGGAGTATGACTTCAAAGGCTCTGCATTTGCTCACTGTACCTCAACAATCCAATCAGGCCCAAGAGTCCAGCCTTATGTCTCACCCAGCTCTGGGGGGTAGAGGTGGTTAATCCAGGTTTCATCACAAGCCATGAATGAATCATTGAGGAATTGCTCTCTATTTCACTGTCATTGTGTTTTTTCTTGAAATTTATTTTTATAATGGGATTTAGCTGATTTTCACTGCTGCGTTTACTCTGCTGTACACACACTTGATTGTCTTACGGAGACATATAAATCCGTAGGCTTTAAGATTCTTACTAGTCAGGTATATGCCTAGGCGTTGAATATGGGGCGTTGAGGCCATTTCGTTGAGCAAGGAGTAGGTCTTCTCTATTACATATTTGGCTTATGGAAAGGTATCTGTGCTAAGTTCAATCTCTTGTTTTATGCAGCACCCCAACTCACCTTTCCCCGTAAGCAAGCATAAGTTGGTTTTCTAAATTTGAGACCCTGTTCTTTTTTGTAATTCAGTTCATGTGTAGCCAAGTTTATATTCCGTGTATTAGTGATATCTTATGATGTTTCTTTTTCTGTGTGACTGTTTTC
Source organism: Delphinapterus leucas (assembly GCF_059928025.1). Classification (NCBI taxonomy): domain Eukaryota; kingdom Metazoa; phylum Chordata; class Mammalia; order Artiodactyla; family Monodontidae; genus Delphinapterus; species Delphinapterus leucas. Next base: position 91,616 of record NW_028322250.1, read on the forward strand.
ACTTAGAATCATCATACCTGAATCCACACATTATGCCGCTACGGGCCTGATGACATAGATTTCATTGCTGAGTGATATTACATTATACGTACGTACCACAACTTCTTTATCCATTTTTCGATTTCTGGCATATTTAACTGGTAATGTCGACGAGGTTCTTGTCAACAGAGCCGTCCCAAACTTTGGGGTGGCTGTGTGTTTTTGATTGTAATTTCCTTAAGCTATAGGACTATAAGTGGAAGTGCCCTAGGCTCTGTTCCTTTGTTTTCTAGGTGTTTCAGGAAACACCATATACTTCTCCAGAGTGGCTGTTGGCAATTTACATCCCGCCCATCAGCATAACAAGGCTCCCTGTTCTCCATGGCCTGTGCTGCCTTTCTGGATTTTACACATTTTTCAGATGGCCCTTTTGACCGGGGAAGTGAGACTTCATTGTAGTGCAGATTTCTTTAACATGCTTGCTTGTTTGACCAAAAGGGGCGTATGCGTTTTTTCCTGAATATATTCAGGAGAAAACGCATACGCCCTTTTTGGCCAAGAGCATCATTGTCGCCGTTCTGCCTCTTTTCCTATGCTTTAAGTGCAATTCCAGTCTACCCCCTGAAATCGTTTTCCTGCAATTCTGCCCCGCTTTCAAGTCCTCTTCGCAGACTTACTTCAATATATTATTGGACGATAGCTGTCATTTTTAACCCTGCATGTTTGTGAATTACAGTGCCCCTGAGCTCCTTTCTTCAACTCGCTTTCTTGTGAGCTGGCCGCAAACCCACAGGATTGCTTCAGGCCCTAATCTGGTTCCCGCACGGCATGCTGAGCCTTTGGTTAATTCCTCTTCCTGGTGGGAAATGAGCATTACATTTGCCCGTGCAGACACCCACAGCTAGTCTCTCATTGGTTCTCCCTATTCCTCTTCATCTTGTGCAGAAATTGCAAACTGTGCCAAACAGGAGGTTAAAGGCATTGACTCTCCAAGTGGGGAGAGTGTTAGTTAAGCGTCTGGAATGGTGAACCCGAGTACAAAGGGATGAAAACTGAGATGCATTTGAAAACGTTTCCCAATCACACAGTGGACCATACTCTGGGTTTCCCATGCATGATTTAGTGGAAGGAAGAATCCCTTAAACCTGGAGAGTTGGGACCCATGGAATGGGTACCATGAAGTATGACTTCAAAGGGTCTGCATTTGCTCACCGAACCTCACCAATGCTATCATGCTGAAGTGTCCGGCCTTTTGTCTCCCCAGCTCTGGGTGTAGATGTGGTAAATCCAGGTTGCATCAGAAGCCCTGAGTGAATTTTTTAAGAATTGCTCTCTATTTCACTGTCATGGTGTTGTGTTTTAGAAATTTATTTTGATAATGGGATTTATCGGATTTTCACTGCTGCGTTTAGGCCACTGAACAAACGCTTGATTCTCTTACGGAGACATATAAATCCATGGGTTTTAAGATTCTTACTAGTCAGGTATATTCCTAGGCGTTGAATATGGGGTGTTGAGGCCATTTCGTTGAGCAAGGAGTAGGTCTTGCCTATTACATATTTGGCTTATGGAATGGTTTCTGTGCTAATTTCAATCTCTGGTTTTATGCAGCAGCCCACCTCACCTTTCCCCATAAGCAAGTATAAGTTGGTTTTCTAAATTTGAGACCCTGTTCTGTTTTGTAATTCAGTTCATGTGTAGCCAAGTTTACATTCCTTGTATTAGTGATATCTTATGATGTTTCATTTTCTGTGTGACTTATTTCACTTAGAATCATCGTACCTGAATCCACTCATTATGCTGCGATGGGCCTGATGACATAGATTTCATTGCTGAATGATATTCCATTGTACGTACGTACCACAACTTCTTTATCCATTTTTCACATTCTGGGATATTGAACTTGTAGCGTAGACGAGGTTCTTGTAAACAGAGCCGTCCGAAACTTTGGGGTGGCTGTGTGTTTTTGATTTTAATTTCCCTAAGCTATAGGACCATAAGTGGAAGTGCCGTAGGCTCCGTTGCTTTGTTTTTTAGGTGTTCCAGGAAACACCATACACTTCTCCAGAGTGGCTGTTGGCAATTTACATCCCGCCCATCAGCATAACAAGGCTCCCGGTTCTCCATGGCCTGTGCTGCCTTTCTGGATTTTACACTTTTTTCAGATGGCCCTTTTGACCGGGGGGCAGTGAGACTTCATTTTAGTGCAGATTTCTTTAACATGCTTGCTTGGTTGGCCAAAAAGGGCGTATGCGTTTTTTCCTGAATATATTCAGGAAAAAACGCATACGCCCTTTTTGGCCAAGAGCATCATTGTCGACGTTCTGCCTCTTTTCCTATGCTTTAAATGCAATTCCCGTCTACCCCCTGAAATCGTTTTCCTGCAATTCTGCCCCGCTTACAAGTCGTCTTCGCAGCCTTCCTTCAATATTTTTTGGACGATAGCTGTCATTTATAACTCTGCAGGTTTGTGAGTTACAGTGCCCCTGAGCTCCTTTCTTCAACTCGCTATCTTGTGAGCTGCCCGCAAACCCGCAGGATTGCTTCAGGCCCTAATCTGGTTCCGGCACGGCATGCTGAGCCTTTGGTTAATTCCTCTTCCTGGTGGGAAATGAGCGTTAAATTTGCCCGTGCAGACACCTACAGCTAGTCTCTCATTGGTTCTCCCTATTCCTGTTCATCTTGCGCAGAAATTGCAAACTGTGCCAAACAGGAGGTTAAAGGCACTGACTCTCCAAGTGGGGAGAGTGTTAGTAAAGGGTCTGGAATGGTGAACCCGAGTAAAAGGGGACGAAAACTGAGATGCATTTGAAAACGTTTCCCGGTCACACGGTGCACCATACTGTGGGTTTCCCATGCATGTTTTAGCTGAAGGAAGAATCCCTTAAACCTGGAGAGTTGGGACCCATGGAATGGGTACCATGCAGTATGACTTCAAAGGGTCTGCATTTGCTCATCGAACGTCACCAATGCTATCAGCCCGAAGTGCCCAACCTTATGTCTCACTTGGCTCTGGGTGTAGATGTGGTAAATCCAGGTTGCATCACAAACCCTGAATGAATTATTTAAGAATTGCTCTCTATTTCACTGTCACTGTGTTTTGTTTTTTTAATTTATTTTGATAATGGGATTTATCACATTTTCACTGCTGCATTTATGCCGCTGTACACACACTTGATTCTCTTCTGTAGACATATAAATCCATGGGTTTTATGATTCTTACTAGTCAGGTATATTCCTGGGCTTTGAATATGGGTTGTTGAGTCCATTTCGTTGAGCAAGGTGTAGGTCTTGACTATTACATATTTGGGTTATGGAATGGTATCTGTGCTAATTTCAATCTCTGGTTTTATGCTGCACCCGAACTCATCTTTGCCCTTAAGGAAGCATTGGTTGGTTTTCTAAATTTGAGACCCTGTTTTGTAGTTCATTTCGTGTGTAGCCAAGTTTACATTCTGTGTATTAGTGATATCTTATGAGGTTTCTTTTTCTGTGTGACTTATTTCACTTAGAATCATCGTACCTGAATCCACTCATTATGCCGCGACGGGCCTGATGACATAGATTTCATTGCTGAGTGATATTCCATTGTATATACGTACCAAAAGTTCTTTATCCATTTTTCGCTTTCTGGGATATTTAACTTGTACCGCAGACGAGGTTCTTATAATCAGAGCCGTCTGAAAATTTGGGGTGGCTCTGTGTTTTTGATTTTAAATTCCCTAAGCTATATGACCATAAGTGAAAGTGCCATAGGCTCCGTTGCTTTGTTTTTGGTGTTTCAGGAACACCATACACTTCTCCAGAGTGGTTGTTGGCAATTTACATACCGCCCATCAACATAACAAGGCTCCCTATACTCCATGGCCTGACCTGCCTTTCTGGATTTTACACTTTTTTCAGATGACCCTTTTGACCGGGGGGCAGTGAGGCTTCATTGTGGTGCAGAATTCCATTACAAGCTTGCTTGGTTGGCCCAAAAGGGCGTATGCGTTTTTTCCTGAATATATTCAGGAAAAAACGCATACGCCCTTTTGGGCCAACTGCTTCATTATCGACGTTCTGCCCCTATTCCTATGCTTAAAATGCAATTCCAGTCTACCCCCTGTAATCGTTTTCCTGAAATTCTGCCCCGGTTTCAAGTCCTCTTCGCAGCCTTCCTTCAATATATTTTTGGACGATAGCTGTCATTTATAACTCTGCATGTTTGTGAATTACAGTGCCCCTGAGCTCCTTTCTTCAACTCGCTTTCATGTGAGCTAGCCGCAAACGCACAGAATTGCTTCAGGCCTTAATCTGGTTCCGGCACGGCATGCTGAGCCTGTGGTTAATTCCTCTTCCTGGTGGGAAGTGAGAGTTAAATTTGCCCGTGCAGACACCTACAGCTAGTCTCTCATTGGTTCTCCCTATTCCTGTTCATCTTCCGCAGAAATTGCAAACTGTGCCAAACAGGAGGTTAAAGGCACTGACTCTCCAAGTGGGGAGAGTGTTAGTAAAGCGTCTGGAATGGTGAACCCGAGTACCAGGGGACGAAAACTGAGATGCATTGAAAAACGTTTCCAGATCACACGGTGGACCATACTCTGGGTTTCCCATGCATGTTTTAGCTGAAGGAAGAATCCCTTAAACCTGGAGAGTTGGGACCCATGGAATGGGTACCCTGGAGTATGACTTCAAAGGCTCTGCATTTGCTCACTGTACCTCAACAATCCAATCAGGCCCAAGAGTCCAGCCTTATGTCTCACCCAGCTCTGGGGGGTAGAGGTGGTTAATCCAGGTTTCATCACAAGCCATGAATGAATCATTGAGGAATTGCTCTCTATTTCACTGTCATTGTGTTTTTTCTTGAAATTTATTTTTATAATGGGATTTAGCTGATTTTCACTGCTGCGTTTACTCTGCTGTACACACACTTGATTGTCTTACGGAGACATATAAATCCGTAGGCTTTAAGATTCTTACTAGTCAGGTATATGCCTAGGCGTTGAATATGGGGCGTTGAGGCCATTTCGTTGAGCAAGGAGTAGGTCTTCTCTATTACATATTTGGCTTATGGAAAGGTATCTGTGCTAAGTTCAATCTCTTGTTTTATGCAGCACCCCAACTCACCTTTCCCCGTAAGCAAGCATAAGTTGGTTTTCTAAATTTGAGACCCTGTTCTTTTTTGTAATTCAGTTCATGTGTAGCCAAGTTTATATTCCGTGTATTAGTGATATCTTATGATGTTTCTTTTTCTGTGTGACTGTTTTCACTTAGAATCATCATACCTGAATCCACACATTATGCCGCTACGGGCCTGATGACATAGATTTCATTGCTGAGTGATATTACATTATACGTACGTACCACAACTTCTTTATCCATTTTTCGATTTCTGGCATATTTAACTGGTAATGTCGACGAGGTTCTTGTCAACAGAGCCATCCCAAACTTTGGGGTGGCTGTGTGTTTTTGATTGTAATTTCCTTAAGCTATAGGACTATAAGTGGAAGTGCCCTAGGCTCTGTTCCTTTGTTTTCTAGGTGTTTCAGGAAACACCATATACTTCTCCAGAGTGGCTGTTGGCAATTTACATCCCGCCCATCAGCATAACAAGGCTCCCTGTTCTCCATGGCCTGTGCTGCCTTTCTGGATTTTACACATTTTTCAGATGGCCCTTTTGACCGGGGAAGTGAGACTTCATTGTAGTGCAGATTTCTTTAACATGCTTGCTTGTTTGACCAAAAGGGGCGTATGCGATTTTTCCTGAATATATTCAGGAAAAAACGCATACGCCCTTTTTGGCCAAGAGCATCATTGTCGCCGTTCTGCCTCTTTTCCTATGCTTTAAGTGCAATTCCAGTCTACCCCCTGAAATCGTTTTCCTGCAATTCTGCCCCGCTTTCAAGTCCTCTTCGCAGACTTACTTCAATATATTATTGGACGATAGCTGTCATTTTTAACCCTGCATGTTTGTGAATTACAGTGCCCCTGAGCTCCTTTCTTCAACTCGCTTTCTTGTGAGCTGGCCGCAAACCCGCAGGATTGCTTCAGGCCCTAATCTGGTTCCCGCACGGCATGCTGAGCCTTTGGTTAATTCCTCTTCCTGGTGGGAAATGAGCATTACATTTGCCCGTGCAGACACCCACAGCTAGTCTCTCATTGGTTCTCCCTATTCCTCTTCATCTTGTGCAGAAATTGCAAACTGTGCCAAACAGGAGGTTAAAGGCATTGACTCTCCAAGTGGGGAGAGTGTTAGTTAAGCGTCTGGAATGGTGAACCCGAGTACAAAGGGATGAAAACTGAGATGCATTTGAAAACGTTTCCCAATCACACAGTGGACCATACTCTGGGTTTCCCATGCATGATTTAGTGGAAGGAAGAATCCCTTAAACCTGGAGAGTTGGGACCCATGGAATGGGTACCATGAAGTATGACTTCAAAGGGTCTGCATTTGCTCACCGAACCTCACCAATGCTATCATGCTGAAGTGTCCGGCCTTTTGTCTCCCCAGCTCTGGGTGTAGATGTGGTAAATCCAGGTTGCATCAGAAGCCCTGAGTGAATTTTTTAAGAATTGCTCTCTATTTCACTGTCATGGTGTTGTGTTTTAGAAATTTATTTTGATAATGGGATTTATCGGATTTTCACTGCTGCGTTTAGGCCACTGAACAAACGCTTGATTCTCTTACGGAGACATATAAATCCATGGGTTTTAAGATTCTTACTAGTCAGGTATATTCCTAGGCGTTGAATATGGGGTGTTGAGTCCATTTCGTTGAGCAAGGAGTAGGTCTTGCCTATTACATATTTGGCTTATGGAAAGGTATCTGTGCTAATTTCAATCTCTGGTTTTATGCAGCAGCCCACCTCACCTTTCCCCATAAGCAAGTATAAGTTGGTTTTCTAAATTTGAGACCCTGTTCTGTTTTGTAATTCAGTTCATGTGTAGCCAAGTTTACATTCCTTGTATTAGTGATATCTTATGATGTTTCATTTTCTGTGTGACTTATTTCACATAGAATCATCGTACCTGAATCCACTCATTATGCTGCGACGGGCCTGATGACATAGATTTCATTGCTGAATGATATTCCATTGTACGTACGTACCACAACTTCTTTATCCATTTTTCACATTCTGGGATATTGAACTTGTAGCGTAGACGAGGTTCTTGTAAACAGAGCCGTCCGAAACTTTGGGGTGGCTGTGTGTTTTTGATTTTAATTTCCCTAAGCTATAGGACCATAAGTGGAAGTGCCGTAGGCTCCGTTGCTTTGTTTTTTAGGTGTTCCAGGAAACACCATACACTTCTCCAGAGTGGCTGTTGGCAATTTACATCCCGCCCATCAGCATAACAAGGCTCCCGGTTCTCCATGGCCTGTGCTGCCTTTCTGGATTTTACACTTTTTTCAGATGGCCCTTTTGACCGGGGGGCAGTGAGACTTCATTTTAGTGCAGATTTCTTTAACATGCTTGCTTGGTTGGCCAAAAAGGGCGTATGCGTTTTTTCCTGAATATATTCAGGAAAAAACGCATACGCACTTTTTGGCCAAGAGCATCATTGTCGACGTTCTGCCTCTTTTCCTATGCTTTAAATGCAATTCCCGTCTACCCCCTGAAATCGTTTTCCTGCAATTCTGCCCCGCTTACAAGTCGTCTTCGCAGCCTTCCTTCAATATTTTTTTGGACGATAGCTGTCATTTATAACTCTGCAGGTTTGTGAGTTACAGTGCCCCTGAGCTCCTTTCTTCAACTCGCTATCTTGTGAGCTGCCCGCAAACCCGCAGGATTGCTTCAGGCCCTAATCTGGTTCCGGCACGGCATGCTGAGCCTTTGGTTAATTCCTCTTCCTGGTGGGAAATGAGCGTTAAATTTGCCCGTGCAGACACCTACAGCTAGTCTCTCATTGGTTCTCCCTATTCCTGTTCATCTTGCGCAGAAATTGCAAACTGTGCCAAACAGGAGGTTAAAGGCACTGACTCTCCAAGTGGGGAGAGTGTTAGTAAAGGGTCTGGAATGGTGAACCCGAGTAAAAGGGGACGAAAACTGAGATGCATTTGAAAACGTTTGCCGGTCACACGGTGCACCATACTGTGGGTTTCCCATGCATGTTTTAGCTGAAGGAAGAATCCCTTAAACCTGGAGAGTTGGGACCCATGGAATGGGTACCATGCAGTATGACTTCAAAGGGTCTGCATTTGCTCATCGAACGTCACCAATGCTATCAGCCCGAAGTGCCCAACCTTATGTCTCACTTGGCTCTGGGTGTAGATGTGGTAAATCCAGGTTGCATCACAAACCCTGAATGAATTATTTAAGAATTGCTCTCTATTTCACTGTCACTGTGTTTTGTTTTTTTAATTTATTTTGATAATGGGATTTATCACATTTTCACTGCTGCATTTATGCCGCTGTACACACACTTGATTCTCTTCTGTAGACATATAAATCCATGGGTTTTATGATTCTTACTAGTCAGGTATATTCCTAGGCTTTGAATATGGGGTGTTGAGTCCATTTCGTTGAGCAAGGTGTAGGTCTTGACTATTACATATTTGGGTAATGGAATGGTATCTGTGCTAATTTCAATCTCTGGTTTTATGCTGCACCCGAACTCATCTTTGCCCTTAAGGAAGCATTGGTTGGTTTTCTAAATTTGAGACCCTGTTTTGTAGTTCATTTCGTGTGTAGCCAAGTTTACATTCTGTGTATTAGTGATATCTTATGAGGTTTCTTTTTCTGTGTGACTTATTTCACTTAGAATCATCGTACCTGAATCCACTCATTATGCCGCGACGGGCCTGATGACATAGATTTCATTGCTGAGTGATATTCCATTGTATATACGTACCAAAAGTTCTTTATCCATTTTTCGCTTTCTGGGATATTTAACTTGTACCGCAGACGAGGTTCTTATAATCAGAGCCGTCTGAAAATTTGGGGTGGCTCTGTGTTTTTGATTTTAAATTCCCTAAGCTATATGACCATAAGTGAAAGTGCCATAGGCTCCGTTGCTTTGTTTTTGGTGTTTCAGGAACACCATACACTTCTCCAGAGTGGTTGTTGGCAATTTACATACCGCCCATCAACATAACAAGGCTCCCTATACTCCATGGCCTGACCTGCCTTTCTGGATTTTACACTTTTTTCAGATGACCCTTTTGACCGGGGGGCAGTGAGGCTTCATTGTGGTGCAGAATTCCATTACAAGCTTGCTTGGTTGGCCCAAAAGGGCGTATGCGTTTTTTCCTGAATATATTCAGGAAAAAACGCATACGCCCTTTTGGGCCAACTGCTTCATTATCGACGTTCTGCCCCTATTCCTATGCTTAAAATGCAATTCCAGTCTACCCCCTGTAATCGTTTTCCTGAAATTCTGCCCCGGTTTCAAGTCCTCTTCGCAGCCTTCCTTCAATATATTTTTGGACGATAGCTGTCATTTATAACTCTGCATGTTTGTGAATTACAGTGCCCCTGAGCTCCTTTCTTCAACTCGCTTTCATGTGAGCTAGCCGCAAACGCACAGAATTGCTTCAGGCCTTAATCTGGTTCCGGCACGGCATGCTGAGCCTGTGGTTAATTCCTCTTCCTGGTGGGAAGTGAGAGTTAAATTTGCCCGTGCAGACACCTACAGCTAGTCTCTCATTGGTTCTCCCTATTCCTGTTCATCTTCCGCAGAAATTGCAAACTGTGCCAAACAGGAGGTTAAAGGCACTGACTCTCCAAGTGGGGAGAGTGTTAGTAAAGCGTCTGGAATGGTGAACCCGAGTACCAGGGGACGAAAACTGAGATGCATTAAAAACGTTTCCAGATCACACGGTGGACCATACTCTGGGTTTCCCATGCATGTTTTAGCTGAAGGAAGAATCCCTTAAACCTGGAGAGTTGGGACCCATGGAATGGGTACCCTGGAGTATGACTTCAAAGGCTCTGCATTTGCTCACTGTACCTCAACAATCCAATCAGGCCCAAGAGTCCAGCCTTATGTCTCACCCAGCTCTGGGGGGTAGAGGTGGTTAATCCAGGTTTCATCACAAGCCATGAATGAATCATTGAGGAATTGCTCTCTATTTCACTGTCATTGTGTTTTTTCTTGAAATTTATTTTTATAATGGGATTTAGCTGATTTTCACTGCTGCGTTTACTCTGCTGTACACACACTTGATTGTCTTACGGAGACATATAAATCCGTAGGCTTTAAGATTCTTACTAGTCAGGTATATGCCTAGGCGTTGAATATGGGGCGTTGAGGCCATTTCGTTGAGCAAGGAGTAGGTCTTCTCTATTACATATTTGGCTTATGGAAAGGTATCTGTGCTAAGTTCAATCTCTTGTTTTATGCAGCACCCCAACTCACCTTTCCCCGTAAGCAAGCATAAGTTGGTTTTCTAAATTTGAGACCCTGTTCTTTTTTGTAATTCAGTTCATGTGTAGCCAAGTTTATATTCCGTGTATTAGTGATATCTTATGATGTTTCTTTTTCTGTGTGACTGTTTTCACTTAGAATCATCATACCTGAATCCACACATTATGCCGCTACGGGCCTGATGACATAGATTTCATTGCTGAGTGATATTACATTATACGTACGTACCACAACTTCTTTATCCATTTTTCGATTTCTGGCATATTTAACTGGTAATGTCGACGAGGTTCTTGTCAACAGAGCCGTCCCAAACTTTGGGGTGGCTGTGTGTTTTTGATTGTAATTTCCTTAAGCTATAGGACTATAAGTGGAAGTGCCCTAGGCTCTGTTCCTTTGTTTTCTAGGTGTTTCAGGAAACACCATATACTTCTCCAGAGTGGCTGTTGGCAATTTACATCCCGCCCATCAGCATAACAAGGCTCCCTGTTCTCCATGGCCTGTGCTGCCTTTCTGGATTTTACACATTTTTCAGATGGCCCTTTTGACCGGGGAAGTGAGACTTCATTGTAGTGCAGATTTCTTTAACATGCTTGCTTGTTTGACCAAAAGGGGCGTATGCGTTTTTTCCTGAATATATTCAGGAGAAAACGCATACGCCCTTTTTGGCCAAGAGCATCATTGTCGCCGTTCTGCCTCTTTTCCTATGCTTTAAGTGCAATTCCAGTCTACCCCCTGAAATCGTTTTCCTGCAATTCTGCCCCGCTTTCAAGTCCTCTTCGCAGACTTACTTCAATATATTATTGGACGATAGCTGTCATTTTTAACCCTGCATGTTTGTGAATTACAGTGCCCCTGAGCTCCTTTCTTCAACTCGCTTTCTTGTGAGCTGGCCGCAAACCCGCAGGATTGCTTCAGGCCCTAATCTGGTTCCCGCACGGCATGCTGAGCCTTTGGTTAATTCCTCTTCCTGGTGGGAAATGAGCATTACATTTGCCCGTGCAGACACCCACAGCTAGTCTCTCATTGGTTCTCCCTATTCCTCTTCATCTTGTGCAGAAATTGCAAACTGTGCCAAACAGGAGGTTAAAGGCATTGACTCTCCAAGTGGGGAGAGTGTTAGTTAAGCGTCTGGAATGGTGAACCCGAGTACAAAGGGATGAAAACTGAGATGCATTTGAAAACGTTTCCCAATCACACAGTGGACCATACTCTGGGTTTCCCATGCATGATTTAGTGGAGGGAAGAATCCCTTAAACCTGGAGAGTTGGGACCCATGGAATGGGTACCATGAAGTATGACTTCAAAGGGTCTGCATTTGCTCACCGAACCTCACCAATGCTATCATGCTGAAGTGTCCGGCCTTTTGTCTCCCCAGCTCTGGGTGTAGATGTGGTAAATCCAGGTTGCATCAGAAGCCCTGAGTGAATTTTTTAAGAATTGCTCTCTATTTCACTGTCATGGTGTTGTGTTTTAGAAATTTATTTTGATAATGGGATTTATCGGATTTTCACTGCTGCGTTTAGGCCACTGAACAAACGCTTGATTCTCTTACGGAGACATATAAATCCATGGGTTTTAAGATTCTTACTAGTCAGGTATATTCCTAGGCGTTGAATATGGGGTGCTGAGGCCATTTCGTTGAGCAAGGAGTAGGTCTTGCCTATTACATATTTGGCTTATGGAAAGGTATCTGTGTTAATTTCAATCTCTGGTTTTATGCAGCAGCCCACCTCACCTTTCCCCATAAGCAAGTATAAGTTGGTTTTCTAAATTTGAGACCCTGTTCTGTTTTGTAATTCAGTTCATGTGTAGCCAAGTTTACATTCCGTGTATTAGTGATATCTTATGATGTTTCATTTTCTGTGTGACTTATTTCACATAGAATCATCGTACCTGAATCCACTCATTATGCTGCGATGGGCCTGATGACATAGATTTCATTGCTGAATGATATTCCATTGTACGTACGTACCACAACTTCTTTATCCATTTTTCACATTCTGGGATATTGAACTTGTAGCGTAGACGAGGTTCTTGTAAACAGAGCCGTCCGAAACTTTGGGGTGGCTGTGTGTTTTTGATTTTAATTTCCCTAAGCTATAGGACCATAAGTGGAAGTGCCATAGGCTCCGTTGCTTTGTTTTTTAGGTGTTCCAGGAAACACCATACACTTCTCCAGAGTGGCTGTTGGCAATTTACATCCCGCCCATCAGCATAACAAGGCTCCCGGTTCTCCATGGCCTGTGCTGCCTTTCTGGATTTTACACTTTTTTCAGATGGCCCTTTTGACCGGGGGGCAGTGAGACTTCATTTTAGTGCAGATTTCTTTAACATGCTTGCTTGGTTGGCCAAAAAGGGCGTATGCGTTTTTTCCTGAATATATTCAGGAAAAAACGCATACGCGCTTTTTGGCCAAGAGCATCATTGTCGCCGTTCTGCCTCTTTTACTATGCTTTAAATGCAATTCCCGTCTACCCCCTGAAATCGTTTTCCTGCAATTCTGCCCCGCTTACAAGTCGTCTTCACAGCCTTCCTTCAATATTTTTTGGACGATAGCTGTCATTTATAACTCTGCAGGTTTGTGAGTTACAGTGCCCCTGAGCTCCTTTCTTCAACTCGCTATCTTGTGAGCTGCCCGCAAACCCGCAGGATTGCTTCAGGCCCTAATCTGGTTCCGGCACGGCATGCTGAGCCTTTGGTTAATTCCTCTTCCTGGTGGGAAATGAGCGTTAAATTTGCCCGTGCAGACACCTACAGCTAGTCTCTCATTGGTTCTCCCTATTCCTGTTCATCTTGCGCAGAAATTGCAAACTGTGCCAAACAGGAGGTTAAAGGCACTGACTCTCCAAGTGGGGAGAGTGTTAGTAAAGGGTCTGGAATGGTGAACCCGAGTAAAAGGGGACGAAAACTGAGATGCATTTGAAAACGTTTCCCGGTCACACGGTGCACCATACTGTGGGTTTCCCATGCATGTTTTAGCTGAAGGAAGAATCCCTTAAACCTGGAGAGTTGGGACCCATGGAATGGGTACCATGCAGTATGACTTCAAAGGGTCTGCATTTGCTCATCGAACGTCACCAATGCTATCAGCCCGAAGTGCCCAACCTTATGTCTCACTTGGCTCTGGGTGTAGATGTGGTAAATCCAGGTTGCATCACAAACCCTGAATGAATTATTTAAGAATTGCTCTCTATTTCACTGTCACTGTGTTTTGTTTTTTTAATTTATTTTGATAATGGGATTTATCACATTTTCACTGCTGCATTTATGCCGCTGTACACACACTTGATTCTCTTCTGTAGACATATAAATCCATGGGTTTTATGATTCTTACTAGTCAGGTATATTCCTGGGCTTTGAATATGGGTTGTTGAGTCCATTTCGTTGAGCAAGGTGTAGGTCTTGACTATTACATATTTGGGTTATGGAATGGTATCTGTGCTAATTTCAATCTCTGGTTTTATGCTGCACCCGAACTCATCTTTGCCCTTAAGGAAGCATTGGTTGGTTTTCTAAATTTGAGACCCTGTTTTGTAGTTCATTTCGTGTGTAGCCAAGTTTACATTCTGTGTATTAGTGATATCTTATGAGGTTTCTTTTTCTGTGTGACTTATTTCACTTAGAATCATCGTACCTGAATCCACTCATTATGCCGCGACGGGCCTGATGACATAGATTTCATTGCTGAGTGATATTCCATTGTATATACGTACCAAAAGTTCTTTATCCATTTTTCGCTTTCTTGGATATTTAACTTGTACCGCAGACGAGGTTCTTATATTCAGAGCCGTCTGAAAATTTGGGGTGGCTCTGTGTTTTTGATTTTAAATTCCCTAAGCTATATGACCATAAGTGAAAGTGCCATAGGCTCCGTTGCTTTGTTTTTGGTGTTTCAGGAACACCATACACTTCTCCAGAGTGGTTGTTGGCAATTTACATACCGCCCATCAACATAACAAGGCTCCCTATACTCCATGGCCTGACCTGCCTTTCTGGATTTTACACTTTTTTCAGATGACCCTTTTGACCGGGGGGCAGTGAGGCTTCATTGTGGTGCAGAATTCCATTACAAGCTTGCTTGGTTGGCCCAAAAGGGCGTATGCGTTTTTTCCTGAATATATTCAGGAAAAAACGCATACGCCCTTTTGGGCCAACTGCTTCATTATCGACGTTCTGCCCCTATTCCTATGCTTAAAATGCAATTCCAGTCTACCCCCTGTAATCGTTTTCCTGAAATTCTGCCCCGGTTTCAAGTCCTCTTCGCAGCCTTCCTTCAATATATTTTTGGACGATAGCTGTCATTTATAACTCTGCATGTTTGTGAATTACAGTGCCCCTGAGCTCCTTTCTTCAACTCGCTTTCATGTGAGCTAGCCGCAAACGCACAGAATTGCTTCAGGCCTTAATCTGGTTCCGGCACGGCATGCTGAGCCTGTGGTTAATTCCTCTTCCTGGTGGGAAGTGAGAGTTAAATTTGCCCGTGCAGACACCTACAGCTAGTCTCTCATTGGTTCTCCCTATTCCTGTTCATCTTCCGCAGAAATTGCAAACTGTGCCAAACAGGAGGTTAAAGGCACTGACTCTCCAAGTGGGGAGAGTGTTAGTAAAGCGTCTGGAATGGTGAACCCGAGTACCAGGGGACGAAAACTGAGATGCATTGAAAAACGTTTCCAGATCACACGGTGGACCATACTCTGGGTTTCCCATGCATGTTTTAGCTGAAGGAAGAATCCCTTAAACCTGGAGAGTTGGGACCCATGGAATGGGTACCCTGGAGTATGACTTCAAAGGCTCTGCATTTGCTCACTGTACCTCAACAATCCAATCAGGCCCAAGAGTCCAGCCTTATGTCTCACCCAGCTCTGGGGGGTAGAGGTGGTTAATCCAGGTTTCATCACAAGCCATGAATGAATCATTGAGGAATTGCTCTCTATTTCACTGTCATTGTGTTTTTTCTTGAAATTTATTTTTATAATGGGATTTAGCTGATTTTCACTGCTGCGTTTACTCTGCTGTACACACACTTGATTGTCTTACGGAGACATATAAATCCGTAGGCTTTAAGATTCTTACTAGTCAGGTATATGCCTAGGCGTTGAATATGGGGCGTTGAGGCCATTTCGTTGAGCAAGGAGTAGGTCTTCTCTATTACATATTTGGCTTATGGAAAGGTATCTGTGCTAAGTTCAATCTCTTGTTTTATGCAGCACCCCAACTCACCTTTCCCCGTAAGCAAGCATAAGTTGGTTTTCTAATTTTGAGACCCTGTTCTTTTGTGTAATTCAGTTCATGTGTAGCCAAGTTTATATTCCGTGTATTAGTGATATCTTATGATGTTTCTTTTTCTGTGTGACTGTTTTCACTTAGAATCATCATACCTGAATCCACACATTATGCCGCTACGGCCCTGATGACATAGATTTCATTGCTGAGTGATATTACATTATACGTACGTACCACAACTTCTTTATCCATTTTTCGATTTCTGGCATATTTAACTGGTAATGTCGATGAGGTTCTTGTCAACAGAGCCGTCCCAAACTTTGGGGTGGCTGTGTGTTTTTGATTGTAATTTCCTTAAGCTATAGGACTATAAGTGGAAGTGCCCTAGGCTCTGTTCCTTTGTTTTCTAGGTGTTTCAGGAAACACCATATACTTCTCCAGAGTGGCTGTTGGCAATTTACATCCCGCCCATCAGCATAACAAGGCTCCCTGTTCTCCATGGCCTGTGCTGCCTTTCTGGATTTTACACATTTTTCAGATGGCCCTTTTGACCGGGGAAGTGAGACTTCATTGTAGTGCAGATTTCTTTAACATGCTTGCTTGTTTGACCAAAAGGGGCGTATGCGTTTTTTCCTGAATATATTCAGGAGAAAACGCATACGCCCTTTTTGGCCAAGAGCATCATTGTCGCCGTTCTGCCTCTTTTCCTATGCTTTAAGTGCAATTCCAGTCTACCCCCTGAAATCGTTTTCCTGCAATTCTGCCCCACTTTCAAGTCGTCTTCGCAGACTTACTTCAATATATTATTGGACGATAGCTGTCATTTATAACTCTGCAGGTTTGTGAATTACAGTGCCCCTGAGCTCCTTTCTTCAACTCGCTTTCTTGTGAGCTGGCCGCAAACCCGCAGGATTGCTTCAGGCCCTACTCTGGTTCCCGCACGGCATGCTGAGCCTTTGGTTAATGCGTCTTCCTGGTGGGAAATGAGCATTACATTTGCCCGTGCAGACACCCACAGCTAGTCTCTCATTGGTTCTCCCTATTCCTCTTCATCTTGTGCAGAAATTGCAAACTGTGCCAAACAGGAGGTTAAAGGCATTGACTCTCCAAGTGGGGAGAGTGTTAGTTAAGCGTCTGGAATGGTGAACCCGAGTACAAAGGGATGAAAACTGAGATGCATTTGAAAACGTTTCCCAATCACACAGTGGACCATACTCTGGGTTTCCCATGCATGATTTAGTGGAGGGAAGAATCCCTTAAACCTGGAGAGTTGGGACCCATGGAATGGGTACCATGAAGTATGACTTCAAAGGGTCTGCATTTGCTCACCGAACCTCACCAATGCTATCATGCTGAAGTGTCCGGCCTTTTGTCTCCCCAGCTCTGGGTGTAGATGTGGTAAATCCAGGTTGCATCAGAAGCCCTGAGTGAATTTTTTAAGAATTGCTCTCTATTTCACTGTCATGGTGTTGTGTTTTAGAAATTTATTTTGATAATGGGATTTATCGGATTTTCACTGCTGCGTTTAGGCCACTGAACAAACGCTTGATTCTCTTACGGAGACATATAAATCCATGGGTTTTAAGATTCTTACTAGTCAGGTATATTCCTAGGCGTTGAATATGGGGTGTTGAGTCCATTTCGTTGAGCAAGGAGTAGGTCTTGCCTATTACATATTTGGCTTATGGAAAGGTATCTGTGTTAATTTCAATCTCTGGTTTTATGCAGCAGCCCACCTCACCTTTCCCCATAAGCAAGTATAAGTTGGTTTTCTAAATTTGAGACCCTGTTCTGTTTTGTAATTCAGTTCATGTGTAGCCAAGTTTACATTCCTTGTATTAGTGATATCTTATGATGTTTCATTTTCTGTGTGACTTATTTCACATAGAATCATCGTACCTGAATCCACTCATTATGCTGCGATGGGCCTGATGACATAGATTTCATTGCTGAATGATATTCCATTGTACGTACGTACCACAACTTCTTTATCCATTTTTCACATTCTGGGATATTGAACTTGTAGCGTAGACGAGGTTCTTGTAAACAGAGCCGTCCGAAACTTTGGGGTGGCTGTGTGTTTTTGATTTTAATTTCCCTAAGCTATAGGACCATAAGTGGAAGTGCCGTAGGCTCCGTTGCTTTGTTTTTTAGGTGTTCCAGGAAACACCATACACTTCTCCAGAGTGGCTGTTGGCAATTTACATCCCGCCCATCAGCATAACAAGGCTCCCGGTTCTCCATGGCCTGTGCTGCCTTTCTGGATTTTACACTTTTTTCAGATGGCCCTTTTGACCCGGGGGCAGTGAGACTTCATTTTAGTGCAGATTTCTTTAACATGCTTGCTTGGTTGGCCAAAAAGGGCGTATGCGTTTTTTCCTGAATATATTCAGGAAAAAACGCATACGCACTTTTTGGCCAAGAGCATCATTGTCGACGTTCTGCCTCTTTTCCTATGCTTTAAATGCAATTCCCGTCTACCCCCTGAAATCGTTTTCCTGCAATTCTGCCCCGCTTACAAGTCGTCTTCGCAGCCTTCCTTCAATATTTTTTTGGACGATAGCTGTCATTTATAACTCTGCAGGTTTGTGAGTTACAGTGCCCCTGAGCTCCTTTCTTCAACTCGCTATCTTGTGAGCTGCCCGCAAACCCGCAGGATTGCTTCAGGCCCTAATCTGGTTCCGGCACGGCATGCTGAGCCTTTGGTTAATTCCTCTTCCTGGTGGGAAATGAGCGTTAAATTTGCCCGTGCAGACACCTACAGCTAGTCTCTCATTGGTTCTCCCTATTCCTGTTCATCTTGCGCAGAAATTGCAAACTGTGCCAAACAGGAGGTTAAAGGCACTGACTCTCCAAGTGGGGAGAGTGTTAGTAAAGGGTCTGGAATGGTGAACCCGAGTAAAAGGGGACGAAAACTGAGATGCATTTGAAAACGTTTGCCGGTCACACGGTGCACCATACTGTGGGTTTCCCATGCATGTTTTAGCTGAAGGAAGAATCCCTTAAACCTGGAGAGTTTGGACCCATGGAATGGGTACCATGCAGTATGACTTCAAAGGGTCTGCATTGGCTCATCGAACGTCACCAATGCTATCAGCCCGAAGTGCCCAACCTTATGTCTCACTTGGCTCTGGGTGTAGATGTGGTAAATCCAGGTTGTATCACAAACCCTGAATGAATTATTTAAGAATTGCTCTCTATTTCACTGTCACTGTGTTTTGTTTTTTTAATTTATTTTGATAATGGGATTTATCACATTTTCACTGCTGCATTTATGCCACTGTACACACACTTGATTCTCTTCTGTAGACATATAAATCCATGGGTTTTATGATTCTTACTAGTCAGGTATATTCCTAGGCTTTGAATATGGGGTGTTGAGTCCATTTCGTTGAGCAAGTGTAGGTCTTGACTATTACATATTTGGGTAATGGAATGGTATCTGTGCTAATTTCAATCTCTGGTTTTATGCTGCACCCGAACTCATCTTTGCCCTTAAGGAAGCATTGGTTGGTTTTCTAAATTTGAGACCCTGTTTTGTAGTTCATTTCGTGTGTAGCCAAGTTTACATTCTGTGTATTAGTGATATCTTATGAGGTTTCTTTTTCTGTGTGACTTATTTCACTTAGAATCATCGTACCTGAATCCACTCATTATGCCGCGACGGGCCTGATGACATAGATTTCATTGCTGAGTGATATTCCATTGTATATACGTACCAAAAGTTCTTTATCCATTTTTCGCTTTCTGGGATATTTAACTTGTACCGCAGACGAGGTTCTTATAATCAGAGCCGTCTGAAAATTTGGGGTGGCTCTGTGTTTTTGATGTTAAATTCCCTAAGCTATATGACCATAAGTGAAAGTGCCATAGGCTCCGTTGCTTTGTTTTTGGTGTTTCAGGAACACCATACACTTCTCCAGAGTGGTTGTTGGCAATTTACATACCGCCCATCAACATAACAAGGCTCCCTATACTCCATGGCCTGACCTGCCTTTCTGGATTTTACACTTTTTTCAGATGACCCTTTTGACCGGGGTCAGTGAGGCTTCATTGTGGTGCAGATTTCCTTTACAAACTTGCTTGGTTGGCCCAAAAGGGCGTATGCGTTTTTTCCTGAATATATTCAGGAAAAAACGCATACGCCCTTTTGGCCCAACTGCTTCATTATCGACGTTCTGCCCCTATTCCTATGCTTAAAATGCAATTCCAGTCTACCCCCTGTAATCGTTTTCCTGAAATTCTGCCCCGGTTTCAAGTCCTCTTCGCAGCCTTCCTTCAATATATTTTTGGATGATAGCTGTCATTTATAACTCTGCATGTTTGTGAATTACAGTGCCCCTGAGCTCCTTTCTTCAACTCGCTTTCATGTGAGCTAGCCGCAAACGCACAGAATTGCTTCAGGCCTTAATCTGGTTCCGGCACGGCATGCTGAGCCTGTGGTTAATTCCTCTTCCTGGTGGGAAGTGAGAGTTAAATTTGCCCGTGCGGACACCTACAGCTAGTCTCTCATTGGTTCTCCCTATTCCTGTTCATCTTCCGCAGAAATTGCAAACTGTGCCAAACAGGAGGTTAAAGGCACTGACTCTCCAAGTGGGGAGAGTGTTAGTAAAGCGTCTGGAATGGTGAACCCGAGTACCAGGGGACGAAAACTGAGATGTATTAAAAACGTTTCCAGATCACACGGTGGACCATACTCTGGGTTTCCCATGCATGTTTTAGCTGAAGGAAGAATCCCTTAAACCTGGAGAGTTGGGACCCATGGAATGGGTACCCTGGAGTATGACTTCAAAGGCTCTGCATTTGCTCACTGTACCTCAACAATCCAATCAGGCCCAAGAGTCCAGCCTTATGTCTCACCCAGCTCTGGGGGGTAGAGGTGGTTAATCCAGGTTTCATCACAAGCCATGAATGAATCATTGAGGAATTGCTCTCTATTTCACTGTCATTGTGTTTTTTCTTGAAATTTATTTTTATAATGGGATTTAGCTGATTTTCACTGCTGCGTTTACTCTGCTGTACACACACTTGATTGTCTTACGGAGACATATAAATCCGTAGGCTTTAAGATTCTTACTAGTCAGGTATATGCCTAGGCGTTGAATATGGGGCGTTGAGGCCATTTCGTTGAGCAAGGAGTAGGTCTTCTCTATTACATATTTGGCTTATGGAAAGGTATCTGTGCTAAGTTCAATCTCTTGTTTTATGCAGCACCCCAACTCACCTTTCCCCGTAAGCAAGCATAAGTTGGTTTTCTAAATTTGAGACCCTGTTCTTTTGTGTAATTCAGTTCATGTGTAGCCAAGTTTATATTCCGTGTATTAGTGATATCTTATGATGTTTCTTTTTCTGTGTGACTGTTTTCACTTAGAATCATCATACCTGAATCCACACATTATGCCGCTACGGGCCTGATGACATAGATTTCATTGCTGAGTGATATTACATTATACGTACGTACCACAACTTCTTTATCCATTTTTCGATTTCTGGCATATTTAACTGGTAACGTCGACGAGGTTCTTGTCAACAGAGCCGTCCCAAACTTTGGGGTGGCTGTGTGTTTTTGATTGGAATTTCCTTAAGCTATAGGACTATAAGTGGAAGTGCCCTAGGCTCTGTTCCTTTGTTTTCTAGGTGTTTCAGGAAACACCATATACTTCTCCAGAGTGGCTGTTGGCAATTTACATCCCGCCCATCAGCATAACAAGGCTCCCTGTTCTCCATGGCCTGTGCTGCCTTTCTGGATTTTACACATTTTTCAGATGGCCCTTTTGACCGGGGAAGTGAGACTTCATTGTAGTGCAGATTTCTTTAACATGCTTGCTTGTTTGACCAAAAGGGGCGTATGCGTTTTTTCCTGAATATATTCAGGAGAAAACGCATACGCCCTTTTTGGCCAAGAGCATCATTGTCGCCGTTCTGCCTCTTTTCCTATGCTTTAAGTGCAATTCCAGTCTACCCCCTGAAATCGTTTTCCTGCAATTCTGCCCCGCTTTCAAGTCCTCTTCGCAGACTTACTTCAATATATTATTGGACGATAGCTGTCATTTTTAACCGTGCATGTTTGTGAATTACAGTGCCCCTGAGCTCCTTTCTTCAACTCGCTTTCTTGTGAGCTGGCCGCAAACCCACAGGATTGCTTCAGGCCCTAATCTGGTTCCCGCACGACATGCTGAGCCTTTGGTTAATTCCTCTTCCTGGTGGGAAATGAGCATTACATTTGCCCGTGCAGACACCCACAGCTAGTCTCTCATTGGTTCTCCCTATTCCTCTTCATCTTGTGCAGAAATTGCAAACTGTGCCAAACAGGAGGTTAAAGGCATTGACTCTCCAAGTGGGGAGAGTGTTAGTTAAGCGTCTGGAATGGTGAACCCGAGTACAAAGGGATGAAAACTGAGATGCATTTGAAAACGTTTCCCAATCACACAGTGGACCATACTCTGAGTTTCCCATGCATGATTTAGTGGAAGGAAGAATCCCTTAAACCTGGAGAGTTGGGACCCATGGAATGGGTACCATGAAGTATGACTTCAAAGGGTCTGCATTTGCTCACCGAACCTCACCAATGCTATCATGCTGAAGTGTCCGGCCTTTTGTCTCCCCAGCTCTGGGTGTAGATGTGGTAAATCCAGGTTGCATCAGAAGCCCTGAGTGAATTTTTTAAGAATTGCTCTCTATTTCACTGTCATGGTGTTGTGTTTTAGAAATTTATTTTGATAATGGGATTTATCGGATTTTCACTGCTGCGTTTAGGCCACTGAACAAACGCTTGATTCTCTTACGGAGACATATAAATCCATGGGTTTTAAGATTCTTACTAGTCAGGTATATTCCTAGGCGTTGAATATGGGGTGTTGAGGCCATTT
The DNA here is from genome assembly GCF_059928025.1 of Delphinapterus leucas. NCBI lineage: Eukaryota > Metazoa > Chordata > Mammalia > Artiodactyla > Monodontidae > Delphinapterus > Delphinapterus leucas. Next base: position 114,034 of record NW_028322250.1, read on the forward strand.
CGTTGAGCAAGGAGTAGGTCTTGCCTATTACATATTTGGCTTATGGAATGGTATCTGTGCTAATTTCTATCTCTGGTTTTATGCAGCAGCCCACCTCACCTTTCCCCATAAGCAAGTATAAGTTGGTTTTCTAAATTTGAGACCCTGTTCTGTTTTGTAATTCAGTTCATGTGTAGCCAAGTTTACATTCCTTGTATTAGTGATATCTTATGATGTTTCATTTTCTGTGTGACTTATTTCACATAGAATCATCGTACCTGAATCCACTCATTATGCTGCGACGGGCCTGATGACATAGATTTCATTGCTGAATGATATTCCATTGTACGTACGTACCACAACTTCTTTATCCATTTTTCACATACTGGGATATTGAACTTGTAGCGTAGACGAGGTTCTTGTAAACAGAGCCATCCGAAACTTTGGGGTGGCTGTGTGTTTTTGATTTTAATTTCCCTAAGCTATAGGACCATAAGTGGAAGTGCCATAGGCTCTGTTGCTTTGTTTTTTAGGTGTTCCAGGAAACACCATACACTTCTCCAGAGTGGCTGTTGTCAATTTACATCCCGCCCATCAGCATAACAAGACTCCCGGTTCTCCATGGCCTGTGCTGCCTTTCTGGATTTTACACTTTTTTCAGATGGCCCTTTTGACCGGGGGGCAGTGAGACTTCATTTTAGTGCAGATTTCTTTAACATGCTTGCTTGGTTGGCCAAAAAGGGCGTATGCGTTTTTTCCTGAATATATTCAGGAAAAAACGCATACGCCCTCTTTGGCCAAGAGCATCATTGTCGACGTTCTGCCTCTTTTCCTATGCTTTAAATGCAATTCCCGTCTACCCCCTGAAATCGTTTTCCTGCAATTCTGCCCCGCTTACAAGTCGTCTTCACAGCCTTCCTTCAATATTTTTTGGACGATAGCTGTCATTTATAACTCTGCAGGTTTGTGAGTTACAGTGCCCCTGAGCTCCTTTCTTCAACTCGCTATCTTGTGAGCTGCCCGCAAACCCGCAGGATTGCTTCAGGCCCTAATCTGGTTCCGGCACCGCATGCTGAGCCTTTGGTTAATTCCTCTTCCTGGTGGGAAATGAGCGTTAAATTTGCCCGTGCAGACACCTACAGCTAGTCTCTCATTGGTTCTCCCAATTCCTGTTCATTTTGCGCAGAAATTGCAAACTGTGCCAAACAGGAGGTTAAAGGCACTGACTCTCCAAGTGGGGAGAGTGTTAGTAAAGGGTCTGGAATGGTGAACCCGAGTAAAAGGGGACGAAAACTGAGATGCATTTGAAAACGTTTCCTGGTCACACGGTGCACCATACTGTGGGTTTCCCATGCATGTTTTAGCTGAAGGAAGAATCCCTTAAACCTGGAGAGTTGGGACCCATGGAATGGGTACCATGCAGTATGACTTCAAAGGGTCTGCATTTGCTCATCGAACGTCACCAATGCTATCAGCCCGAAGTGCCCAACCTTATGTCTCACTTGGCTCTGGGTGTAGATGTGGTAAATCCAGGTTGCATCACAAACCCTGAATGAATTATTTAAGAATTGATCTCTATTTCACTGTCACTGTGTTTTGTTTTTTTAATTTATTTTGATAATGGGATTTATCACATTTTCACTGCTGCATTTATGCTGCTGTACACACACTCGATTCTCTTCTGTAGACATATAAATCCATGGGTTTTATGATTCTTACTAGTCAGGTATATTCCTGGGCTTTGAATATGGGTTGTTGAGTCCATTTCGTTGAGCAAGGTGTAGGTCTTGACTATTACATATTTGGGTTATGGAATGGTATCTGTGCTAATTTCAATCTCTGGTTTTATGCTGCACCCGAACTCATCTTTGCCCTTAAGGAAGCATTGGTTGGTTTTCTAAATTTGAGACCCTGTTTTGTAGTTCATTTCGTGTGTAGCCAAGTTTACATTCTGTGTATTAGTGATATCTTATGAGGTTTCTTTTTCTGTGTGACTTATTTCCCTTAGAATCATCGTAGCTGAATCCACTCATTATGCCGCGACGGGCCTGATGACATAGATTTCATTGCTGAGTGATATTCCATTGTATATAGGTACCAAAAGTTCTTTATCCATTTTTCGCTTTCTTGGATATTTAACTTGTACCGCAGACGAGGTTCTTATATTCAGAGCCGTCTGAAAATTTGGGGTGGCTCTGTGTTTTTGATTTTAAATTCCCTAAGCTATATGACCATAAGTGAAAGTGCCATAGGCTCCGTTGCTTTGTTTTTGGTGTTTCAGGAACACCATACACTTCTCCAGAGTGGTTGTTGGCAATTTACATACCGCCCATCAACATAACAAGGCTCCCTATACTCCATGGCCTGACCTGCCTTTCTGGATTTTACACTTTTTTCAGATGACCCTTTTGACCGGGGGGCAGTGAGGCTTCATTGTGGTGCAGAATTCCATTACAAGCTTGCTTGGTTGGCCCAAAAGGGCGTATGCGTTTTTTCCTGAATATATTCAGGAAAAAACGCATACGCCCTTTTGGGCCAACTGCTTCATTATCGACGTTCTGCCCCTATTCCTATGCTTAAAATGCAATTCCAGTCTACCCCCTGTAATCGTTTTCCTGAAATTCTGCCCCGGTTTCAAGTCCTCTTCGCAGCTTTCCTTCAACATATTTTTGGACGATAGCTGTCATTTATAACTCTGCATGTTTGTGAATTACAGTGCCCCTGAGCTCCTTTCTTCAACTCGCTTTCATGTGAGCTAGCCGCAAACGCACAGAATTGCTTCAGGCCTTAATCTGGTTCCGGCACGGCATGCTGAGCCTGTGGTTAATTCCTCTTCCTGGTGGGAAGTGAGAGTTAAATTTGCCCGTGCAGACACCTACAGCTAGTCTCTCATTGGTTCTCCCTATTCCTGTTCATCTTCCGCAGAAATTGCAAACTGTGCCAAACAGGAGGTTAAAGGCACTGACTCTCCAAGTGGGGAGAGTGTTAGTAAAGCGTCTGGAATGGTGAACCCGAGTACCAGGGGACGAAAACTGAGATGCATTGAAAAACGTTTCCAGATCACACGGTGGACCATACTCTGGGTTTCCCATGCATGTTTTAGCTGAAGGAAGAATCCCTTAAACCTGGAGAGTTGGGACCCATGGAATGGGTACCCTGGAGTATGACTTCAAAGGCTCTGCATTTGCTCACTGTACCTCAACAATCCAATCAGGCCCAAGAGTCCAGCCTTATGTCTCACCCAGCTCTGGGGGGTAGAGGTGGTTAATCCAGGTTTCATCACAAGCCATGAATGAATCATTGAGGAATTGCTCTCTATTTCACTGTCATTGTGTTTTTTCTTGAAATTTATTTTTATAATGGGATTTAGCTGATTTTCACTGCTGCGTTTACTCTGCTGTACACACACTTGATTGTCTTACGGAGACATATAAATCCGTAGGCTTTAAGATTCTTACTAGTCAGGTATATGCCTAGGCGTTGAATATGGGGCGTTGAGGCCATTTCGTTGAGCAAGGAGTAGGTCTTCTCTATTACATATTTGGCTTATGGAAAGGTATCTGTGCTAAGTTCAATCTCTTGTTTTATGCAGCACCCCAACTCACCTTTCCCCGTAAGCAAGCATAAGTTGGTTTTCTAAATTTGAGACCCTGTTCTTTTGTGTAATTCAGTTCATGTGTAGCCAAGTTTATATTCCGTGTATTAGTGATATCTTATGATGTTTCTTTTTCTGTGTGACTGTTTTCACTTAGAATCATCATACCTGAATCCACACATTATGCCGCTACGGGCCTGATGACATAGATTTCATTGCTGAGTGATATTACAATATACGTACGTACCACAACTTCTTTATCCATTTTTCGATTTCTGGCATATTTAACTGGTAATGTCGATGAGGTTCTTGTCAACAGAGCCGTCCCAAACTTTGGGGTGGCTGTGTGTTTTTGATTGTAATTTCCTTAAGCTATAGGACTATAAGTGGAAGTGCCCTAGGCTCTGTTCCTTTGCTTTCTAGGTGTTTCAGGAAACACCATATACTTCTCCAGAGTGGCTGTTGGCAATTTACATCCCGCCCATCAGCATAACAAGGCTTCCTGTTCTCCATGGCCTGTGCTGCCTTTCTGGATTTTACACATTTTTCAGATGGCCCTTTTGACCGGGGAAGTGAGACTTCATTGTAGTGCAGATTTCTTTAACATGCTTGCTTGTTTGACCAAAAGGGGCGTATGCGATTTTTCCTGAATATATTCAGGTAAAAACGCATACGCCCTTTTTGGCCAAGAGCATCATTGTCGCCGTTCTGCCTCTTTTCCTATGCTTTAAGTGCAATTCCAGTCTATCCCCTGAAATCGTTTTCCTGCAATTCTGCCCCGCTTTCAAGTCGTCTTCGCAGACTTACTTCAATATATTATTGGACGATAGCTGTCATTTTTAACCCTGCATGTTTGTGAATTACAGTGCCCCTGAGCTCCTTTCTTCAACTCGCTTTCTTGTGAGCTGGCCGCAAACCCGCAGGATTGCTTCAGGCCCTAATCTGGTTCCCGCACGGCATGCTGAGCCTTTGGTTAATGCGTCTTCCTGGTGGGAAATGAGCATTACATTTGCCCGTGCAGACACCCACAGCTAGTCTCTCATTGGTTCTCCCTATCCTCTTCATCTTGTGCAGAAATTGCAAACTGTGCCAAACAGGAGGTTAAAGGCATTGACTCTCCAAGTGGGGAGTGTGTTAGTTAAGCGTCTGGAATGGTGAACCCGAGTACAAAGGGATGAAAACTGAGATGCATTTGAAAACGTTTCCCAATCACACAGTGGACCATACTCTGGGTTTCCCATGCATGATTTAGTGGAAGGAAGAATCCCTTAAACCTGGAGAGTTGGGAACCATGGAATGGGTACCATGAAGTATGACTTCAAAGGGTCTGCATTTGCTCACCGAACCTCACCAATGCTATCATGCTGAAGTGTCCGGCCTTTTGTCTCCCCAGCTCTGGGTGTAGATGTGTGTAAATCCAGGTTGCATCAGAAGCCCTGAGTGAATTTCTTAAGAATTGCTCTCTATTTCACTGTCATGGTGTTGTGTTTTAGAAATTTATTTTGATAATGGGATTTATCGGATTTTCACTGCTGTGTTTAGGCCACTGAACAAACGCTTGATTATCTTATGGAGACATATAAATCCATGGGTTTTAAGATTCTTACTAGTCAGGTATATTCCTAGGCGTTGAATATGGGGTGTTGAGGCCATTTCGTTGAGCAAGGAGTAGGTCTTGCCTATTACATATTTGGCTTATGGAATGGTATCTGTGCTAATTTCAATCTCTGGTTTTATGCAGCAGCCCACCTCCCCTTTCCCCATAAGCAAGTATAAGTTGGTTTTCTAAATTTGAGACCCTGTTCTGTTTTGTAATTCAGTTCATGTGTAGCCAAGTTTACATTCCTTGTATTAGTGATATCTTATGATGTTTCATTTTCTGTGTGACTTATTTCACATAGAATCATCGTACCTGAATCCACTCATTATGCTGCGACGGGCCTGATGACATAGATTTCATTGCTGAATGATATTCCATTGTACGTACGTACCACAACTTCTTTATCCATTTTTCACATTCTGGGATATTGAACTTGTAGCGTAGACGAGGTTCTTGTAAACAGAGCCGTCCGAAACTTTGGGGTGGCTGTGTGTGTTTGATTTTAATTTCCCTAAGCTATAGGACCATAAGTGGAAGTGCCGTAGGCTCCGTTGCTTTGTTTTTTAGGTGTTCCAGGAAACACCATACACTTCTCCAGAGTGGCTGTTGGCAATTTACATCCCGCCCATCAGCATAACAAGGCTCCCGGTTCTCCATGGCTTGTGCTGCCTTTCTGGATTTCACACTTTTTTCAGATGGCCCTTTTGACCCGGGGGCAGTGAGACTTCATTGTAGTGCAGATTTCTTTAACATGCTTGCTTGGTTGGCCAAAAAGGGCGTATGCGTTTTTTCCTGAATATATTCAGGAAAAAACGCATACACACTTTTTGGCCAAGAGCATCATTGTCGACGTTCTGCCTCTTTTCCTATGCTTTAAATGCAATTCCCGTCTACCCCCTGAAATCGTTTTCCTGCAATTCTGCCCCGCATACAAGTCGTCTTCGCAGCCTTCCTTCAATATTTTTTTGGACGATAGCTGTCATTTATAACTCTGCAGGTTTGTGAGTTACAGTGCCCCTGAGCTCCTTTCTTCAACTCGTTATCTTGTGAGCTGCCCGCAAACCCGCAGGATTGCTTCAGGCCCTAATCTGGTTCCAGCACGGCATGCTGAGCCTTTGGTTAATTCCTCTTCCTGGTGGGAAATGAGCGTTAAATTTGCCCGTGCAGACACCTACAGCTAGTCTCTCATTAGTTCTCCCTATTCCTGTTCATCTTGCGTAGAAATTGCGAACTGTGCCAAACAGGAGGTTAAAGGCACTGACTCTCCAAGTGGGGAGAGTGTTAGTAAAGGGTCTGGAATGGTGAACCCGAGTAAAAGGGGACGAAAACTGAGATGCATTTGAAAACGTTTGCCGGTCACACGGTGCACCATACTGTGGGTTTCCCATGCATGTTTTAGCTGAAGGAAGAATCCCTTAAACCTGGAGAGTTTGGAACCATGGAATGGGTACCATGCAGTATGACTTCAAAGGGTCTGCACTGGCTCATCGAACGTCACCAATGCTATCAGCCCGAAGTGCCCAACCTTATGTCTCACTTGGCTCTGGGTGTAGATGTGGTAAATCCACGTTGTATCACAAACCCTGAATGAATTATTTAAGAATTGCTCTCTATTTCACTGTCACTGTGTTTTGTTTTTTTAATTTATTTTGATAATGGGATTTATCACATTTTCACTGCTGCATTTATGCCACTGTACACACACTTGATTCTCTTCTGTAGACATATAAATCCATGGGTTTTATGATTCTTACTAGTCAGGTATATTCCTGGGCTTTGAATATGGGGTGTTGAGTCCATTTCGTTGAGCAAGTGTAGGTCTTGACTATTACATATTTGGGTAATGGAATGGTATCTGTGCTAATTTCAATCTCTGGTTCTATGCTGCACCCTAACTCATCTTTGCCCTTAAGGAAGCATTGGTTGGTTTTCTAAATTTGAGACCCTGTTTTGTAGTTCATTTCGTGTGTAGCCAAGTTTACATTCTGTGTATTAGTGATATCTTATGAGGTTTCTTTTTCTGTGTGACTTATTTCACTTAGAATCATCGTACCTGAATCCACTCATTATGCCGCGACGGGCCTGATGACATAGATTTCATTGCTGAGTGATATTCCATTGTATATACGTACCAAAAGTTCTTTATCCATTTTTCGCTTTCTGGGATATTTAACTTGTACCACAGACGAGGTTCTTATAATCAGAGCCGTCTGAAAATTTGGGGTGGCTCTGTGTTTTTGATTTTAAATTCCCTATGCTATATGACCATAAGTGAAAGTGCCATAGGCTCCGTTGCTTTGTTTTTGGTGTTTCAGGAACACCATACACTTCTCCAGAGTGGTTGTTGGCAATTTACATACCGCCCATCAACATAACAAGGCTCCCTATACTCCATGGCCTGACCTGCCTTTCTGGATTTTACACTTTTTTCAGATGACCCTTTTGACCGGGGTCAGTGAGGCTTCATTGTGGTGCAGATTTCCTTTACAAACTTGCTTGGTTGGCCAAAAAGGGCGTATGCGTTTTTTCCTGAATATATTCAGGAAAAAACGCATACGCCCTTTTGGGCCAACTGCTTCATTATCGACGTTCTGCCCCTATTCCTATGCTTAAAATGCAATTCCAGTCTACCCCCTGTAATCGCTTTCCTGAAATTCTGCCCCGGTTTCAAGTCCTCTTCGCAGCCTTTGTTCAATATATTTTTGGATGATAGCTGTCATTTATAACTCTGCATGTTTGTGAATTACAGTGCCCCTGAGCTCCTTTCTTCAACTCGCTTTCATGTGAGCTAGCCGCAAACGCACAGAATTGCTTCAGGCCTTAATCTGGTTCTGGCACGGCATGCTGAGCCTGTGGTTAATTCCTCTTCCTGGTGGGAAGTGAGAGTTAAATTTGCCCGTGCAGACACCTACAGCTAGTCTCTCATTGGTTCTCCCTATTCCTGTTCATCTTCCGCAGAAATTGCAAACTGTGCCAAACAGGAGGTTAAAGGCACTGACTCTCCAAGTGGGGAGAGTGTTAGTAAAGCGTCTGGAATGGTGAACCCGAGTACCAGGGGACGAAAACTGAGATGTATTAAAAACGTTTCCAGATCACACGGTGGACCATACTCTGGGTTTCCCATGCATGTTTTAGCTGAAGGAAGAATCCCTTAAACCTGGAGAGTTGGGACCCATCGAATGGGTACCCTGGAGTATGACTTCAAAGGCTCTGCATTTGCTCACTGTACCTCAACAATCCAATCAGGCCCAAGAGTCCAGCCTTATGTCTCACCCAGCTCTGGGGGGTAGAGGTGGTTAATCCAGGTTTCATCACAAGCCATGAATGAATCATTGAGGAATTGCTCTCTATTTCACTGTCATTGTGTTTTTTCTTGAAATTTATTTTTATAATGGGATTTAGCTGATTTTCACTGCTGCGTTTACTCTGTTGTACACACACTTGATTGTCTTACGGAGACATATAAATCCGTAGGCTTTAAGATTCTTACTAGTCAGGTATATGCCTAGGCGTTGAATATGGGATGTTGAGGCCATTTCGTTGAGCAAGGAGTAGGTCTTCTCTATTACATATTTGGCTTATGGAAAGGTATCTGTGCTAAGTTCAATCTCTTGTTTTATGCAGCACCCCAACTCACCTTTCCCCGTAAGCAAGCATAAGTTGGTTTTCTAAATTTGAGACCCTGTTCTTTTGTGTAATTCAGTTCATGTGTAGCCAAGTTTATATTCCGTGTATTAGTGATATCTTATGATGTTTCTTTTTCTGTGTGACTGTTTTCACTTAGAATCATCATACCTGAATCCACACATTATGCCGCTACGGGCCTGATGACATAGATTTCATTGCTGAGTGATATTACATTATACGTACGTACCACAACTTCTTTATCCATTTTTCGATTTCTGGCATATTTAACTGGTAATGTCGACGAGGTTCTTGTCAACAGAGCCGTCCCAAACTTTGGGGTGGCTGTGTGTTTTTGATTGTAATTTCCTTAAGCTATAGGACTATAAGTGGAAGTGCCCTAGGCTCTGTTCCTTTGTTTTCTAGGTGTTTCAGGAAACACCATATACTTCTCCAGAGTGGCTGTTGGCAATTTACATCCCGCCCATCAGCATAACAAGGCTCCCTGTTCTCCATGGCCTGTGCTGCCTTTCTGGATTTTACACATTTTTCAGATGGCCCTTTTGACCGGGGAAGTGAGACTTCATTGTAGTGCAGATTTCTTTAACATGCTTGCTTGTTTGACCAAAAGGGGCGTATGCGTTTTCTCCTGAATATATTCAGGAGAAAACGCATACGCGCTTTTTGGCCAAGAGCATCATTGTCGCCGTTCTGCCTCTTTTCCTATGCTTTAAGTGCAATTCCAGTCTACCCCCTGAAATCGTTTTCCTGCAATTCTGCCCCGCTTTCAAGTCCTCTTCGCAGACTTACTTCAATATATTATTGGACGATAACTGTCATTTTTAACCCTGCATGTTTGTGAATTACAGTGCCCCTGAGCTCCTTTCTTCAACTCGCTTTCTTGTGAGCTGGCCGCAAACCCGCAGGATTGCTTCAGGCCCTAATCTGGTTCCCGCAAGGCATGCTGAGCCTTTGGTTAATTCCTCTTCCTGGTGGGAAATGAGCATTACATTTGCCCGTGCAGACACCCACAGCTAGTCTCTCATTGGTTCTCCCTATTCCTCTTCATCTTGTGCAGAAATTGCAAACTGTGCCAAACAGGAGGTTAAAGGCATTGACTCTCCAAGTGGGGAGAGCGTTAGTTAAGCGTCTGGAATGGTGAACCCGAGTACAAAGGGATGAAAACTGAGATGCATTTGAAAACGTTTCCTAATCACACAGTGGACCATACTCTGAGTTTCCCATGCATGATTTAGTGGAAGGAAGAATCCCTTAAACCTGGAGAGTTGGGACCCATGGAATGGGTACCATGAAGTATGACTTCAAAGGGTCTGCATTTGCTCACCGAACCTCACCAATGCTATCATGCTGAAGTGTCCGGCCTTTTGTCTCCCCAGCTCTGGGTGTAGATGTGGTAAATCCAGGTTGCATCAGAAGCCCTGAGTGAATTTTTTAAGAATTGCTCTCTATTTCACTGTCATGGTGTTGTGTTTTAGAAATTTATTTTGATAATGGGATTTATCGGATTTTCACTGCTGCGTTTAGGCCCCTGAACAAACGCTTGATTCTCTTACGGAGACATATAAATCCATGGGTTTTAAGATTCTTACTAGTCAGGTATATTCCTAGGCGTTGAATATGGGGTGTTGAGTCCATTTCGTTGAGCAAGGAGTAGGTCTTGCCTATTACATATTTGGCTTATGGAATGGTATCTGTGTTAATTTCAATCTCTGGTTTTATGCAGCAGCCCACCTCACCTTTCCCCATAAGCAAGTATAAGTTGATTTTCTAAATTTGAGACCCTGTTCTGTTTTGTAATTCAGTTCATGTGTAGCCAAGTTTACATTCCGTGTATTAGTGATATCTTATGATGTTTCATTTTCTGTGTGACTTATTTCACTTAGAATCATCGTACCTGAATCCACTCATTATGCTGCGATGGGCCTGATGACATAGATTTCATTGCTGAATGATATTCCATTGTACGTACGTACCACAAGTTCTTTATCCATTTTTCACATTCTGGGATATTGAACTTGTAGCGTAGACGAGGTTCTTGTAAACAGAGCCGTCCGAAACTTTGGGGTGGCTGTGTGTTTTTGATTTTAATTTCCCTAAGCTATAGGACCATAAGTGGAAGTGCCGTAGGCTCCGTTGCTTTGTTTTTTAGGTGTTCCAGGAAACACCATACACTTCTCCAGAGTGGCTGTTGGCAATTTACATCCCGCCCATCAGCATAACAAGGCTCCCGGTTCTCCATGGCCTGTGCTGCCTTTCTGGATTTTACACTTTTTTCATATGGCCCTTTTGACCGGGGGGCAGTGAGACTTCATTTTAGTGCAGATTTCTTTAACATGCTTGCTTGGTTGGCCAAAGAGGGCGTATGCGTTTTTTCCTGAATATATTCAGGAAAAAACGCATACGCCCTCTTTGGCCAAGAGCATCATTGTCGACGTTCTGCCTCTTTTCCTATGCTTTAAATGCAATTCCCGTCTACCCCCTGAAATCGTTTTCCTGCAATTCTGCCCCGCTTACAAGTCGTCTTCGCAGCCTTCCTTCAATATTTTTTGGACGATAGCTGTCATTTATAACTCTGCAGGTTTGTGAGTTACAGTGCCCCTGAGCTCCTTTCTTCAACTCGCTATCTTGTGAGCTGCCCGCAAACCCGCAGGATTGCTTCAGGCCCTAATCTGGTTCTGGCACGGCATGCTGAGCCTTTGGTTAATTCCTCTTCCTGGTGGGAAATGAGCATTAAATTTGCCCGTGCAGACACCTACAGCTAGTCTCTCATTGGTTCTCCCTATTCCTGTTCATCTTGCGCAGAAATTGCAAACTGTGCCAAACAGGAGGTTAAAGGCACTGACTCTCCAAGTGGGGAGAGTGTTAGTAAAGGGTCTGGAATGGTGAACCCGAGTAAAAGGGGACGAAAACTGAGATGCATTTGAAAACGTTTCCCGGTCACACGGTGCACCATACTGTGGGTTTCCCATGCATGTTTTAGCTGAAGGAAGAATCCCTTAAACCTGGAGAGTTGGGACCCATGGAATGGGTACCATGCAGTATGACTTCAAAGGGTCTGCATTTGCTCATCGAACGTCACCAATGCTATCAGCCCGAAGTGCCCAACCTTATGTCTCACTTGGCTCTTGGTGTAGATGTGGTAAATCTAGGTTGCATCACAAACTCTGAATGAATTATTTAAGAATTGCTCTCTATTTCACTGTCACTGTGTTTTGTTTTTTTAATTTATTTTGATAATGGGATTTATCACATTTTCACTGCTGCATTTATGCTGCTGTACACACACTCGATTCTCTTCTGTAGACATATAAATCCATGGGTTTTATGATTCTTACTAGTCAGGTATATTCCTGGGCTTTGAATATGGGTTGTTGAGTCCATTTCGTTGAGCAAGGTGTAGGTCTTGACTATTACATATTTGGGTTATGGAATGGTATCTGTGCTAATTTCAATCTCTGGTTTTATGCTGCACCCGAACTCATCTTTGCCCTTAAGGAAGCATTGGTTGGTTTTCTAAATTTGAGACCCTGTTTTGTAGTTCATTTCGTGTGTAGCCAAGTTTACATTCTGTGTATTAGTGATACCTTATGAGGTTTCTTTTTCTGTGTGACTTATTTCCCTTAGAATCATCGTAGCTGAATCCACTCATTATGCCGCGACGGGCCTGATGACATAGATTTCATTGCTGAGTGATATTCCATTGTATATAGGTACCAAAAGTTCTTTATCCATTTTTCGCTTTCTTGGATATTTAACTTGTACCGCAGACGAGGTTCTTATAATCAGAGCCGTCTGAAAATTTGGGGTGGCTCTGTGTTTTTGATTTTAAATTCCCTAAGCTATATGACCATAAGTGAAAGTGCCATAGGCTCCGTTGCTTTGTTTTTGGTGTTTCAGGAACACCATACACTTCTCCAGAGTGGTTGTTGGCAATTTACATACCGCCCATCAACATAACAAGGCTCCCTATACTCCATGGCCTGACGTGCCTTTCTGGATTTTACACTTTTTTCAGATGACCCTTTTGACCGGGGGGCAGTGAGGCTTCATTGTGGTGCAGATTTCCTTTACAAGCTTGCTTGGTTGGCCCAAAAGGGCGTATGCGTTTTTTCCTGAATATATTCAGGAAAAAACGCATACGCCCTTTTGGGCCAACTGCTTCATTATCGACGTTCTGCCCCTATTCCTATGCTTAAAATGCAATTCCAGTCTACCCCCTGTAATCGTTTTCCTGAAATTCTGCCCCGGTTTCAAGTCCTCTTCGCAGCTTTCCTTCAACATATTTTTGGACGATAGCTGTCATTTATAACTCTGCATGTTTGTGAATTACAGTGCCCCTGAGCTCCTTTCTTCAACTCGCTTTCATGTGAGCTAGCCGCAAACGCACAGAATTGCTTCAGGCCTTAATCTGGTTCCGGCACGGCATGCTGAGCCTGTGGTTAATTCCTCTTCCTGGTGGGAAGTGAGAGTTAAATTTGCCCGTGCAGACACCTACAGCTAGTCTCTCATTGGTTCTCCCTATTCCTGTTCATCTTCCGCAGAAATTGCAAACTGTGCCAAACAGGAGGTTAAAGGCACTGACTCTCCAAGTGGGGAGAGTGTTAGTAAAGCGTCTGGAATGGTGAACCCGAGTACCAGGGGACGAAAACTGAGATGCATTGAAAAACGTTTCCAGATCACACGGTGGACCATACTCTGGGTTTCCCATGCATGTTTTAGCTGAAGGAAGAATCCCTTAAACCTGGAGAGTTGGGACCCATGGAATGGGTACCCTGGAGTATGACTTCAAAGGCTCTGCATTTGCTCACTGTACCTCAACAATCCAATCAGGCCCAAGAGTCCAGCCTTATGTCTCACCCAGCTCTGGGGGGTAGAGGTGGTTAATCCAGGTTTCATCACAAGCCATAAATGAATCATTGAGGAATTGCTCTCTATTTCACTGTCATTGTGTTTTTTCTTGAAATTTATTTTTATAATGGGATTTAGCTGATTTTCACTGCTGCGTTTACTCTGCTGTACACACACTTGATTGTCTTACGGAGACATATAAATCCGTAGGCTTTAAGATTCTTACTAATCAGGTATATGCCTAGGCGTTGAATATGGGGCGTTGAGGCCATTTCGTTGAGCAAGGAGTAGGTCTTCTCTATTACATATTTGGCTTATGGAAAGGTATCTGTGCTAAGTTCAATCTCTTGTTTTATGCAGCACCCCAACTCACCTTTCCCCGTAAGCAAGCATAAGTTGGTTTTCTAAATTTGAGACCCTGTTCTTTTGTGTAATTCAGTTCATGTGTAGCCAAGTTTATATTCCGTGTATTAGTGATATCTTATGATGTTTCTTTTTCTGTGTGACTGTTTTCACTTAGAATCATCATACCTGAATCCACACATTATGCCGCTACGGGCCTGATGACATAGATTTCATTGCTGAGTGATATTACATTATACGTACATACCACAACTTCTTTATCCATTTTTCGATTTCTGGCATATTTAACTGGTAATGTCGACGAGGTTCTTGTCAACAGAGCCGTCCCAAACTTTGGGGTGGCTGTGTGTTTTTGATTGTAATTTCCTTAAGCTATAGGACTATAAGTGGAAGTGCCCTAGGCTCTGTTCCTTTGTTTTCTAGGTGTTTCAGGAAACACCATATACTTCTCCAGAGTGGCTGTTGGCAATTTACATCCCGCCCATCAGCATAACAAGGCTCCCTGTTCTCCATGGCCTGTGCTGCCTTTCTGGATTTTACACATTTTTCAGATGGCCCTTTTGACCGGGGAAGTGAGACTTCATTGTAGTGCAGATTTCTTTAACATGCTTGCTTGTTTGACCAAAAGGGGCGTATGCGTTTTTTCCTGAATATATTCAGGAGAAAACGCATACGCCCTTTTTGGCCAAGAGCATCATTGTCGCCGTTCTGCCTCTTTTCCTATGCTTTAAGTGCAATTCCAGTCTACCCCCTGAAATCGTTTTCCTGCAATTCTGCCCCGCTTTCAAGTCCTCTTCGCAGACTTACTTCAATATATTATTGGACGATAGCTGTCATTTTTAACCCTGCATGTTTGTGAATTACAGTGCCCCTGAGCTCCTTTCTTCAACTCGCTTTCTTGTGAGCTGGCCGCAAACCCGCAGGATTGCTTCAGGCCCTAATCTGGTTCCCGCACGGCATGCTGAGCCTTTGGTTAATTCCTCTTCCTGGTGGGAAATGAGCATTACATTTGCCCGTGCAGACACCCACAGCTAGTCTCTCATTGGTTCTCCCTATTCCTCTTCATCTTGTGCAGAAATTGCAAACTGTGCCAAACAGGAGGTTAAAGGCATTGACTCTCCAAGTGGGGAGAGTGTTAGTTAAGCGTCTGGAATGGTGAACCCGAGTACAAAGGGATGAAAACTGAGATGCATTTGAAAACGTTTCCCAATCACACAGTGGACCATACTCTGAGTTTCCCATGCATGATTTAGTGGAAGGAAGAATCCCTTAAACCTGGAGAGTTGGGACCCATGGAATGGGTACCATGAAGTATGACTTCAAAGGGTCTGCATTTGCTCACCGAACCTCACCAATGCTATCATGCTGAAGTGTCCGGCCTTTTGTCTCCCCAGCTCTGGGTGTAGATGTGGTAAATCCAGGTTGCATCAGAAGCCCTGAGTGAATTTTTTAAGAATTGCTCTCTATTTCACTGTCATGGTGTTGTGTTTTAGAAATTTATTTTGATAATGGGATTTACCGGATTTTCACTGCTGCGTTTAGGCCCCTGAACAAACGCTTGATTCTCTTACGGAGACATATAAATCCATGGGTTTTAAGATTCTTACTAGTCAGGTATATTCCTAGGCGTTGAATATGGGGTGTTGAGTCCATTTCGTTGAGCAAGGAGTAGGTCTTGCCTATTACATATTTGGCTTATGGAAAGGTATCTGTGTTAATTTCAATCCCTGGTTTTATGCAGCAGCCCACCTCACCTTTCCCCATAAGCAAGTATAAGTTGGTTTTCTAAATTTGAGACCCTGTTCTGTTTTGTAATTCAGTTCATGTGTAGCCAAGTTTACATTCCGTGTATTAGTGATATCTTATGATGTTTCATTTTCTGTGTGACTTATTTCACTTAGAATCATCGTACCTGAATCCACTCATTATGCTGCGATGGGCCTGATGACATAGATTTCATTGCTGAATGATATTCCATTGTACGTACGTACCACAACTTCTTTATCCATTTTTCACATTCTGGGATATTGAACTTGTAGCGTAGACGAGGTTCTTGTAAACAGAGCCGTCCGAAACTTTGGGGTGGCTGTGTGTTTTTGATTTTAATTTCCCTAAGCTATAGGACCATAAGTGGAAGTGCCGTAGGCTCCGTTGCTTTGTTTTTTAGGTGTTCCAGGAAACACCATACACTTCTCCAGAGTGGCTGTTGGCAATTTACATCCCGCCCATCAGCATAACAAGACTCCCGGTTCTCCATGGCCTGTGCTGCCTTTCTGGATTTTACACTTTTTTCATATGGCCCTTTTGACCGGGGGGCAGTGAGACTTCATTTTAGTGCAGATTTCTTTAACATGCTTGCTTGGTTGGCCAAAAAGGGCGTATGCGTTTTTTCCTGAATATATTCAGGAAAAAACGCATACGCCCTCTTTGGCCAAGAGCATCATTGTCGACGTTCTGCCTCTTTTCCTATGCTTTAAATGCAATTCCCGTCTACCCCCTGAAATCGTTTTCCTGCAATTCTGCCCCGCTTACAAGTCGTCTTCGCAGCCTTCCTTCAATATTTTTTGGACGATAGCTGTCATTTATAACTCTGCAGGTTTGTGATTTACAGTGCCCCTGAGCTCCTTTCTTCAACTCGCTATCTTGTGAGCTGCCCGCAAACCCGCAGGATTGCTTCAGGCCCTAATCTGGTTCCGGCACGGCATGCGGAGCCTTTGGTTAATTCCTCTTCCTGGTGGGAAATGAGCATTAAATTTGCCCGTGCAGACACCTACAGCTAGTCTCTCATTGGTTCTCCCTATTCCTGTTCATCTTGCGCAGAAATTGCAAACTGTGCCAAACAGGAGGTTAAAGGCACTGACTCTCCAAGTGGGGAGAGTGTTAGTAAAGGGTCTGGAATGGTGAACCCGAGTAAAAGGGGACGAAAACTGAGATGCATTTGAAAACGTTTCCCGGTCACACGGTGCACCATACTGTGGGTTTCCCATGCATGTTTTAGCTGAAGGAAGAATCCCTTAAACCTGGAGAGTTGGGACCCATGGAATGGGTACCATGCAGTATGACTTCAAAGGGTCTGCATTTGCTCATCGAACGTCACCAATGCTATCAGCCCGAAGTGCCCAACCTTATGTCTCTCTTGGCTCTGGGTGTAGATGTGGTAAATCCAGGTTGCATCACAAACCCTGAATGAATTATTTAAGAATTGCTCTCTATTTCACTGTCACTGTGTTTTGTTTTTTTAATTTATTTTGATAATGGGATTTATCACATTTTCACTGCTGCATTTATGCTGCTGTACACACACTCGATTCTCTTCTGTAGACATATAAATCCATGGGTTTTATGATTCTTACTAGTCAGGTATATTCCTGGGCTTTGAATATGGGTTGTTGAGTCCATTTCGTTGAGCAAGGTGTAGGTCTTGACTATTACATATTTGGGTTATGGAATGGTATCTGTGCTAATTTCAATCTCTGGTTTTATGCTGCACCCGAACTCATCTTTGCCCTTAAGGAAGCATTGGTTGGTTTTCTAAATTTGAGACCCTGTTTTGTAGTTCATTTCGTGTGTAGCCAAGTTTACATTCTGTGTATTAGTGATATCTTATGAGGTTTCTTTTTCTGTGTGACTTATTTCCCTTAGAATCATCGTAGCTGAATCCACTCATTATGCCGCGACGGGCCTGATGACATAGATTTCATTGCTGAGTGATATTCCATTGTATATAGGTACCAAAAGTTCTTTATCCATTTTTCGCTTTCTTGGATATTTAACTTGTACCGCAGACGAGGTTCTTATAATCAGAGCCGTCTGAAAATTTGGGGTGGCTCTGTGTTTTTGATTTTAAATTCCCTAAGCTATATGACCATAAGTGAAAGTGCCATAGGCTCCGTTGCTTTGTTTTTGGTGTTTCAGGAACACCATACACTTCTCCAGAGTGGTTGTTGGCAATTTACATACCGCCCATCAACATAACAAGGCTCCCTATACTCCATGGCCTGACCTGCCTTTCTGGATTTTACACTTTTTTCAGATGACCCTTTTGACCGGGGGGCAGTGAGGCTTCATTGTGGTGCAGATTTCCTTTACAAGCTTGCTTGGTTGGCCAAAAAGGGCGTATGCGTTTTTTCCTGAATATATTCAGGAAAAAACGCATACGCCCTTTTGGGCCAACTGCTTCATTATCGACGTTCTGCCCCTATTCCTATGCTTAAAATGCAATTCCAGTCTACCCCCTGTAATCGTTTTCCTGAAATTCTGCCCCGGTTTCAAGTCCTCTTCGCAGCTTTCCTTCAACATATTTTTGGACGATAGCTGTCATTTATAACTCTGCATGTTTGTGAATTACAGTGCCCCTGAGCTCCTTTCTTCAACTCGCTTTCATGTGAGCTAGCCGCAAACGCACAGAATTGCTTCAGGCCTTAATCTGGTTCCGGCACGGCATGCTGAGCCTGTGGTTAATTCCTCTTCCTGGTGGGAAGTGAGAGTTAAATTTGCCCGTGCAGACACCTACAGCTAGTCTCTCATTGGTTCTCCCTATTCCTGTTCATCTTCCGCAGAAATTGCAAACTGTGCCAAACAGGAGGTTAAAGGCACTGACTCTCCAAGTGGGGAGAGTGTTAGTAAAGCGTCTGGAATGGTGAACCCGAGTACCAGGGGACGAAAACTGAGATGCATTGAAAAACGTTTCCAGATCACACGGTGGACCATACTCTGGGTTTCCCATGCATGTTTTAGCTGAAGGAAGAATCCCTTAAACCTGGAGAGTTGGGACCCATGGAATGGGTACCCTGGAGTATGACTTCAAAGGCTCTGCATTTGCTCACTGTACCTCAACAATCCAATCAGGCCCAAGAGTCCAGCCTTATGTCTCACCCAGCTCTGGGGGGTAGAGGTGGTTAATCCAGGTTTCATCACAAGCCATAAATGAATCATTGAGGAATTGCTCTCTATTTCACTGTCATTGTGTTTTTTCTTGAAATTTATTTTTATAATGGGATTTAGCTGATTTTCACTGCTGCGTTTACTCTGCTGTACACACACTTGATTGTCTTACGGAGACATATAAATCCGTAGGCTTTAAGATTCTTACTAATCAGGTATATGCCTAGGCGTTGAATATGGGGCGTTGAGGCCATTTCGTTGAGCAAGGAGTAGGTCTTCTCTATTACATATTTGGCTTATGGAAAGGTATCTGTGCTAAGTTCAATCTCTTGTTTTATGCAGCACCCCAACTCACCTTTCCCCGTAAGCAAGCATAAGTTGGTTTTCTAAATTTGAGACCCTGTTCTTTTGTGTAATTCAGTTCATGTGTAGCCAAGTTTATATTCCGTGTATTAGTGATATCTTATGATGTTTCTTTTTCTGTGTGACTGTTTTCACTTAGAATCATCATACCTGAATCCACACATTATGCCGCTACGGGCCTGATGACATAGATTTCATTGCTGAGTGATATTACATTATACGTACATACCACAACTTCTTTATCCATTTTTCGATTTCTGGCATATTTAACTGGTAATGTCGACGAGGTTCTTGTCAACAGAGCCGTCCCAAACTTTGGGGTGGCTGTGTGTTTTTGATTGTAATTTCCTTAAGCTATAGGACTATAAGTGGAAGTGCCCTAGGCTCTGTTCCTTTGTTTTCTAGGTGTTTCAGGAAACACCATATACTTCTCCAGAGTGGCTGTTGGCAATTTACATCCCGCCCATCAGCATAACAAGGCTCCCTGTTCTCCATGGCCTGTGCTGCCTTTCTGGATTTTACACATTTTTCAGATGGCCCTTTTGACCGGGGAAGTGAGACTTCATTGTAGTGCAGATTTCTTTAACATGCTTGCTTGTTTGACCAAAAGGGGCGTATGCGTTTTTTCCTGAATATATTCAGGAGAAAACGCATACGCCCTTTTTGGCCAAGAGCATCATTGTCGCCGTTCTGCCTCTTTTCCTATGCTTTAAGTGCAATTCCAGTCTACCCCCTGAAATCGTTTTCCTGCAATTCTGCCCCGCTTTCAAGTCCTCTTCGCAGACTTACTTCAATATATTATTGGACGATAGCTGTCATTTTTAACCCTGCATGTTTGTGAATTACAGTGCCCCTGAGCTCCTTTCTTCAACTCGCTTTCTTGTGAGCTGGCCGCAAACCCGCAGGATTGCTTCAGGCCCTAATCTGGTTCCCGCACGGCATGCTGAGCCTTTGGTTAATTCCTCTTCCTGGTGGGAAATGAGCATTACATTTGCCCGTGCAGACACCCACAGCTAGTCTCTCATTGGTTCTCCCTATTCCTCTTCATCTTGTGCAGAAATTGCAAACTGTGCCAAACAGGAGGTTAAAGGCATTGACTCTCCAAGTGGGGAGAGTGTTAGTTAAGCGTCTGGAATGGTGAACCCGAGTACAAAGGGATGAAAACTGAGATGCATTTGAAAACGTTTCCCAATCACACAGTGGACCATACTCTGAGTTTCCCATGCATGATTTAGTGGAAGGAAGAATCCCTTAAACCTGGAGAGTTGGGACCCATGGAATGGGTACCATGAAGTATGACTTCAAAGGGTCTGCATTTGCTCACCGAACCTCACCAATGCTATCATGCTGAAGTGTCCGGCCTTTTGTCTCCCCAGCTCTGGGTGTAGATGTGGTAAATCCAGGTTGCATCAGAAGCCCTGAGTGAATTTTTTAAGAATTGCTCTCTATTTCACTGTCATGGTGTTGTGTTTTAGAAATTTATTTTGATAATGGGATTTATCGGATTTTCACTGCTGCGTTTAGGCCCCTGAACAAACGCTTGATTCTCTTACGGAGACATATAAATCCATGGGTTTTAAGATTCTTACTAGTCAGGTATATTCCTAGGCGTTGAATATGGGGTGTTGAGTCCATTTCGTTGAGCAAGGAGTAGGTCTTGCCTATTACATATTTGGCTTATGGAAAGGTATCTGTGTTAATTTCAATCCCTGGTTTTATGCAGCAGCCCACCTCACCTTTCCCCATAAGCAAGTATAAGTTGGTTTTCTAAATTTGAGACCCTGTTCTGTTTTGTAATTCAGTTCATGTGTAGCCAAGTTTACATTCCGTGTATTAGTGATATCTTATGATGTTTCATTTTCTGTGTGACTTATTTCACTTAGAATCATCGTACCTGAATCCACTCATTATGCTGCGATGGGCCTGATGACATAGATTTCATTGCTGAATGATATTCCATTGTACGTACGTACCACAACTTCTTTATCCATTTTTCACATTCTGGGATATTGAACTTGTAGCGTAGACGAGGTTCTTGTAAACAGAGCCGTCCGAAACTTTGGGGTGGCTGTGTGTTTTTGATTTTAATTTCCCTAAGCTATAGGACCATAAGTGGAAGTGCCGTAGGCTCCGTTGCTTTGTTTTTTAGGTGTTCCAGGAAACACCATACACTTCTCCAGAGTGGCTGTTGGCAATTTACATCCCGCCCATCAGCATAACAAGGCTCCCGGTTCTCCATGGCCTGTGCTGCCTTTCTGGATTTTACACTTTTTTCAGATGGCCCTTTTGACCGGGGGGCAGTGAGACTTCATTTTAGTGCAGATTTCTTTAACATGCTTGCTTGGTTGGCCAAAAAGGGCGTATGCGTTTTTTCCTGAATATATTCAGGAAAAAACGCATACGCCCTTTTTGGCCAAGAGCATCATTGTCGACGTTCTGCCTCTTTTCCTATGCTTTAAATGCAATTCCCGTCTACCCCCTGAAATCGTTTTCCTGCAATTCTGCCCCGCTTACAAGTCGTCTTCGCAGCCTTCCTTCAATATTTTTTGGACGATAGCTGTCATTTATAACTCTGCAGGTTTGTGAGTTACAGTGCCCCTGAGCTCCTTTCTTCAACTCGCTATCTTGTGAGCTGCCCGCAAACCCGCAGGATTGCTTCAGGCTCTAATCTGGTTCCGGCACGGCATGCTGAGCCTTTGGTTAATTCCTCTTCCTGGTGGGAAATGAGCGTTAAATTTGCCCGTGCAGACACCTACAGCTAGTCTCTCATTGGTTCTCCCTATTCCTGTTCATCTTGCGCAGAAATTGCAAACTGTGCCAAACAGGAGGTTAAAGGCACTGACTCTCCAAGTGGGGAGAGTGTTAGTAAAGGGTCTGGAATGGTGAACCCGAGTAAAAGGGGACGAAAACTGAGATGCATTTGAAAACGTTTCCCGGTCACACGGTGCACCATACTGTGGGTTTCCCATGCATGTTTTAGCTGAAGGAAGAATCCCTTAAACCTGGAGAGTTGGGACCCATGGAATGGGTACCATGCAGTATGACTTCAAAGGGTCTGCATTTGCTCATCGAACGTCACCAATGCTATCAGCCCGAAGTGCCCAACCTTATGTCTCACTTGGCTCTGGGTGTAGATGTGGTAAATCCAGGTTGCATCACAAACCCTGAATGAATTATTTAAGAATTGCTCTCTATTTCACTGTCACTGTGTTTTGTTTTTTTAATTTATTTTGATAATGGGATTTATCACATTTTCACTGCTGCATTTATGCCGCTGTACACACACTTGATTCTCTTCTGTAGACATATAAATCCATGGGTTTTATGATTCTTACTAGTCAGGTATATTCCTGGGCTTTGAATATGGGTTGTTGAGTCCATTTCGTTGAGCAAGGTGTAGGTCTTGACTATTACATATTTGGGTTATGGAATGGTATCTGTGCTAATTTCAATCTCTGGTTTTATGCTGCACCCGAACTCATCTTTGCCCTTAAGGAAGCATTGGTTGGTTTTCTAAATTTGAGACCCTGTTTTGTAGTTCATTTCGTGTGTAGCCAAGTTTACATTCTGTGTATTAGTGATATCTTATGAGGTTTCTTTTTCTGTGTGACTTATTTCACTTAGAATCATCGTACCTGAATCCACTCATTATGCCGCGACGGGCCTGATGACATAGATTTCATTGCTGAGTGATATTCCATTGTATATACGTACCAAAAGTTCTTTATCCATTTTTCGCTTTCTGGGATATTTAACTTGTACCGCAGACGAGGTTCTTATAATCAGAGCCGTCTGAAAATTTGGGGTGGCTCTGTGTTTTTGATTTTAAATTCCCTAAGCTATATGACCATAAGTGAAAGTGCCATAGGCTCCGTTGCTTTGTTTTTGGTGTTTCAGGAACACCATACACTTCTCCAGAGTGGTTGTTGGCAATTTACATACCGCCCATCAACATAACAAGGCTCCCTATACTCCATGGCCTGACCTGCCTTTCTGGATTTTACACTTTTTTCAGATGACCCTTTTGACCGGGGGGCAGTGAGGCTTCATTGTGGTGCAGATTTCCTTTACAAGCTTGCTTGGTTGGCCCAAAAGGGCGTATGCGTTTTTTCCTGAATATATTCAGGAAAAAACGCATACGCCCTTTTGGGCCAACTGCTTCATTATCGACGTTCTGCCCCTATTCCTATGCTTAAAATGCAATTCCAGTCTACCCCCTGTAATCGTTTTCCTGAAATTCTGCCCCGGTTTCAAGTCCTCTTCGCAGCCTTCCTTCAATATATTTTTGGACGATAGCTGTCATTTATAACTCTGCATGTTTGTGAATTACAGTGCCCCTGAGCTCCTTTCTTCAACTCGCTTTCATGTGAGCTAGCCGCAAACGCACAGAATTGCTTCAGGCCTTAATCTGGTTCCGGCACGGCATGCTGAGCCTGTGGTTAATTCCTCTTCCTGGTGGGAAGTGAGAGTTAAATTTGCCCGTGCAGACACCTACAGCTAGTCTCTCATTGGTTCTCCCTATTCCTGTTCATCTTCCGCAGAAATTGCAAACTGTGCCAAACAGGAGGTTAAAGGCACTGACTCTCCAAGTGGGGAGAGTGTTAGTAAAGCGTCTGGAATGGTGAACCCGAGTACCAGGGGACGAAAACTGAGATGCATTGAAAAACGTTTCCAGATCACACGGTGGACCATACTCTGGGTTTCCCATGCATGTTTTAGCTGAAGGAAGAATCCCTTAAACCTGGAGAGTTGGGACCCATGGAATGGGTACCCTGGAGTATGACTTCAAAGGCTCTGCATTTGCTCACTGTACCTCAACAATCCAATCAGGCCCAAGAGTCCAGCCTTATGTCTCACCCAGCTCTGGGGGGTAGAGGTGGTTAATCCAGGTTTCATCACAAGCCATGAATGAATCATTGAGGAATTGCTCTCTATTTCACTGTCATTGTGTTTTTTCTTGAAATTTATTTTTATAATGGGATTTAGCTGATTTTCACTGCTGCGTTTACTCTGCTGTACACACACTTGATTGTCTTACGGAGACATATAAATCCGTAGGCTTTAAGATTCTTACTAGTCAGGTATATGCCTAGGCGTTGAATATGGGGCGTTGAGGCCATTTCGTTGAGCAAGGAGTAGGTCTTCTCTATTACATATTTGGCTTATGGAAAGGTATCTGTGCTAAGTTCAATCTCTTGTTTTATGCAGCACCCCAACTCACCTTTCCCCGTAAGCAAGCATAAGTTGGTTTTCTAAATTTGAGACCCTGTTCTTTTTTGTAATTCAGTTCATGTGTAGCCAAGTTTATATTCCGTGTATTAGTGATATCTTATGATGTTTCTTTTTCTGTGTGACTGTTTTCACTTAGAATCATCATACCTGAATCCACACATTATGCCGCTACGGGCCTGATGACATAGATTTCATTGCTGAGTGATATTACATTATACGTACATACCACAACTTCTTTATCCATTTTTCGATTTCTGGCATATTTAACTGGTAATGTCGACGAGGTTCTTGTCAACAGAGCCGTCCCAAACTTTGGGGTGGCTGTGTGTTTTTGATTGTAATTTCCTTAAGCTATAGGACTATAAGTGGAAGTGCCCTAGGCTCTGTTCCTTTGTTTTCTAGGTGTTTCAGGAAACACCATATACTTCTCCAGAGTGGCTGTTGGCAATTTACATCCCGCCCATCAGCATAACAAGGCTCCCTGTTCTCCATGGCCTGTGCTGCCTTTCTGGATTTTACACATTTTTCAGATGGCCCTTTTGACCGGGGAAGTGAGACTTCATTGTAGTGCAGATTTCTTTAACATGCTTGCTTGTTTGACCAAAAGGGGCGTATGCGTTTTTTCCTGAATATATTCAGGAGAAAACGCATACGCCCTTTTTGGCCAAGAGCATCATTGTCGCCGTTCTGCCTCTTTTCCTATGCTTTAAGTGCAATTCCAGTCTACCCCCTGAAATCGTTTTCCTGCAATTCTGCCCCGCTTTCAAGTCCTCTTCGCAGACTTACTTCAATATATTATTGGACGATAGCTGTCATTTTTAACCCTGCATGTTTGTGAATTACAGTGCCCCTGAGCTCCTTTCTTCAACTCGCTTTCTTGTGAGCTGGCCGCAAACCCGCAGGATTGCTTCAGGCCCTAATCTGGTTCCCGCACGGCATGCTGAGCCTTTGGTTAATTCCTCTTCCTGGTGGGAAATGAGCATTACATTTGCCCGTGCAGACACCCACAGCTAGTCTCTCATTGGTTCTCCCTATTCCTCTTCATCTTGTGCAGAAATTGCAAACTGTGCCAAACAGGAGGTTAAAGGCATTGACTCTCCAAGTGGGGAGAGTGTTAGTTAAGCGTCTGGAATGGTGAACCCGAGTACAAAGGGATGAAAACTGAGATGCATTTGAAAACGTTTCCCAATCACACAGTGGACCATACTCTGAGTTTCCCATGCATGATTTAGTGGAAGGAAGAATCCCTTAAACCTGGAGAGTTGGGACCCATGGAATGGGTACCATGAAGTATGACTTCAAAGGGTCTGCATTTGCTCACCGAACCTCACCAATGCTATCATGCTGAAGTGTCCGGCCTTTTGTCTCCCCAGCTCTGGGTGTAGATGTGGTAAATCCAGGTTGCATCAGAAGCCCTGAGTG
Organism: Delphinapterus leucas; assembly: GCF_059928025.1. NCBI lineage: Eukaryota > Metazoa > Chordata > Mammalia > Artiodactyla > Monodontidae > Delphinapterus > Delphinapterus leucas. The sequence goes on from NW_028322250.1 coordinate 139,965, forward strand.
AATTTTTTAAGAATTGCTCTCTATTTCACTGTCATGGTGTTGTGTTTTAGAAATTTATTTTGATAATGGGATTTACCGGATTTTCACTGCTGCGTTTAGGCCCCTGAACAAACGCTTGATTCTCTTACGGAGACATATAAATCCATGGGTTTTAAGATTCTTACTAGTCAGGTATATTCCTAGGCGTTGAATATGGGGTGTTGAGTCCATTTCGTTGAGCAAGGAGTAGGTCTTGCCTATTACATATTTGGCTTATGGAAAGGTATCTGTGTTAATTTCAATCCCTGGTTTTATGCAGCAGCCCACCTCACCTTTCCCCATAAGCAAGTATAAGTTGGTTTTCTAAATTTGAGACCCTGTTCTGTTTTGTAATTCAGTTCATGTGTAGCCAAGTTTACATTCCGTGTATTAGTGATATCTTATGATGTTTCATTTTCTGTGTGACTTATTTCACTTAGAATCATCGTACCTGAATCCACTCATTATGCTGCGATGGGCCTGATGACATAGATTTCATTGCTGAATGATATTCCATTGTACGTACGTACCACAACTTCTTTATCCATTTTTCACATTCTGGGATATTGAACTTGTAGCGTAGACGAGGTTCTTGTAAACAGAGCCGTCCGAAACTTTGGGGTGGCTGTGTGTTTTTGATTTTAATTTCCCTAAGCTATAGGACCATAAGTGGAAGTGCCGTAGGCTCCGTTGCTTTGTTTTTTAGGTGTTCCAGGAAACACCATACACTTCTCCAGAGTGGCTGTTGGCAATTTACATCCCGCCCATCAGCATAACAAGACTCCCGGTTCTCCATGGCCTGTGCTGCCTTTCTGGATTTTACACTTTTTTCATATGGCCCTTTTGACCGGGGGGCAGTGAGACTTCATTTTAGTGCAGATTTCTTTAACATGCTTGCTTGGTTGGCCAAAAAGGGCGTATGCGTTTTTTCCTGAATATATTCAGGAAAAAACGCATACGCCCTCTTTGGCCAAGAGCATCATTGTCGACGTTCTGCCTCTTTTCCTATGCTTTAAATGCAATTCCCGTCTACCCCCTGAAATCGTTTTCCTGCAATTCTGCCCCGCTTACAAGTCGTCTTCGCAGCCTTCCTTCAATATTTTTTGGACGATAGCTGTCATTTATAACTCTGCAGGTTTGTGATTTACAGTGCCCCTGAGCTCCTTTCTTCAACTCGCTATCTTGTGAGCTGCCCGCAAACCCGCAGGATTGCTTCAGGCCCTAATCTGGTTCCGGCACGGCATGCGGAGCCTTTGGTTAATTCCTCTTCCTGGTGGGAAATGAGCATTAAATTTGCCCGTGCAGACACCTACAGCTAGTCTCTCATTGGTTCTCCCTATTCCTGTTCATCTTGCGCAGAAATTGCAAACTGTGCCAAACAGGAGGTTAAAGGCACTGACTCTCCAAGTGGGGAGAGTGTTAGTAAAGGGTCTGGAATGGTGAACCCGAGTAAAAGGGGACGAAAACTGAGATGCATTTGAAAACGTTTCCCGGTCACACGGTGCACCATACTGTGGGTTTCCCATGCATGTTTTAGCTGAAGGAAGAATCCCTTAAACCTGGAGAGTTGGGACCCATGGAATGGGTACCATGCAGTATGACTTCAAAGGGTCTGCATTTGCTCATCGAACGTCACCAATGCTATCAGCCCGAAGTGCCCAACCTTATGTCTCTCTTGGCTCTGGGTGTAGATGTGGTAAATCCAGGTTGCATCACAAACCCTGAATGAATTATTTAAGAATTGCTCTCTATTTCACTGTCACTGTGTTTTGTTTTTTTAATTTATTTTGATAATGGGATTTATCACATTTTCACTGCTGCATTTATGCTGCTGTACACACACTCGATTCTCTTCTGTAGACATATAAATCCATGGGTTTTATGATTCTTACTAGTCAGGTATATTCCTGGGCTTTGAATATGGGTTGTTGAGTCCATTTCGTTGAGCAAGGTGTAGGTCTTGACTATTACATATTTGGGTTATGGAATGGTATCTGTGCTAATTTCAATCTCTGGTTTTATGCTGCACCCGAACTCATCTTTGCCCTTAAGGAAGCATTGGTTGGTTTTCTAAATTTGAGACCCTGTTTTGTAGTTCATTTCGTGTGTAGCCAAGTTTACATTCTGTGTATTAGTGATATCTTATGAGGTTTCTTTTTCTGTGTGACTTATTTCCCTTAGAATCATCGTAGCTGAATCCACTCATTATGCCGCGACGGGCCTGATGACATAGATTTCATTGCTGAGTGATATTCCATTGTATATAGGTACCAAAAGTTCTTTATCCATTTTTCGCTTTCTTGGATATTTAACTTGTACCGCAGACGAGGTTCTTATAATCAGAGCCGTCTGAAAATTTGGGGTGGCTCTGTGTTTTTGATTTTAAATTCCCTAAGCTATATGACCATAAGTGAAAGTGCCATAGGCTCCGTTGCTTTGTTTTTGGTGTTTCAGGAACACCATACACTTCTCCAGAGTGGTTGTTGGCAATTTACATACCGCCCATCAACATAACAAGGCTCCCTATACTCCATGGCCTGACCTGCCTTTCTGGATTTTACACTTTTTTCAGATGACCCTTTTGACCGGGGGGCAGTGAGGCTTCATTGTGGTGCAGATTTCCTTTACAAGCTTGCTTGGTTGGCCAAAAAGGGCGTATGCGTTTTTTCCTGAATATATTCAGGAAAAAACGCATACGCCCTTTTGGGCCAACTGCTTCATTATCGACGTTCTGCCCCTATTCCTATGCTTAAAATGCAATTCCAGTCTACCCCCTGTAATCGTTTTCCTGAAATTCTGCCCCGGTTTCAAGTCCTCTTCGCAGCTTTCCTTCAACATATTTTTGGACGATAGCTGTCATTTATAACTCTGCATGTTTGTGAATTACAGTGCCCCTGAGCTCCTTTCTTCAACTCGCTTTCATGTGAGCTAGCCGCAAACGCACAGAATTGCTTCAGGCCTTAATCTGGTTCCGGCACGGCATGCTGAGCCTGTGGTTAATTCCTCTTCCTGGTGGGAAGTGAGAGTTAAATTTGCCCGTGCAGACACCTACAGCTAGTCTCTCATTGGTTCTCCCTATTCCTGTTCATCTTCCGCAGAAATTGCAAACTGTGCCAAACAGGAGGTTAAAGGCACTGACTCTCCAAGTGGGGAGAGTGTTAGTAAAGCGTCTGGAATGGTGAACCCGAGTACCAGGGGACGAAAACTGAGATGCATTGAAAAACGTTTCCAGATCACACGGTGGACCATACTCTGGGTTTCCCATGCATGTTTTAGCTGAAGGAAGAATCCCTTAAACCTGGAGAGTTGGGACCCATGGAATGGGTACCCTGGAGTATGACTTCAAAGGCTCTGCATTTGCTCACTGTACCTCAACAATCCAATCAGGCCCAAGAGTCCAGCCTTATGTCTCACCCAGCTCTGGGGGGTAGAGGTGGTTAATCCAGGTTTCATCACAAGCCATAAATGAATCATTGAGGAATTGCTCTCTATTTCACTGTCATTGTGTTTTTTCTTGAAATTTATTTTTATAATGGGATTTAGCTGATTTTCACTGCTGCGTTTACTCTGCTGTACACACACTTGATTGTCTTACGGAGACATATAAATCCGTAGGCTTTAAGATTCTTACTAATCAGGTATATGCCTAGGCGTTGAATATGGGGCGTTGAGGCCATTTCGTTGAGCAAGGAGTAGGTCTTCTCTATTACATATTTGGCTTATGGAAAGGTATCTGTGCTAAGTTCAATCTCTTGTTTTATGCAGCACCCCAACTCACCTTTCCCCGTAAGCAAGCATAAGTTGGTTTTCTAAATTTGAGACCCTGTTCTTTTGTGTAATTCAGTTCATGTGTAGCCAAGTTTATATTCCGTGTATTAGTGATATCTTATGATGTTTCTTTTTCTGTGTGACTGTTTTCACTTAGAATCATCATACCTGAATCCACACATTATGCCGCTACGGGCCTGATGACATAGATTTCATTGCTGAGTGATATTACATTATACGTACATACCACAACTTCTTTATCCATTTTTCGATTTCTGGCATATTTAACTGGTAATGTCGACGAGGTTCTTGTCAACAGAGCCGTCCCAAACTTTGGGGTGGCTGTGTGTTTTTGATTGTAATTTCCTTAAGCTATAGGACTATAAGTGGAAGTGCCCTAGGCTCTGTTCCTTTGTTTTCTAGGTGTTTCAGGAAACACCATATACTTCTCCAGAGTGGCTGTTGGCAATTTACATCCCGCCCATCAGCATAACAAGGCTCCCTGTTCTCCATGGCCTGTGCTGCCTTTCTGGATTTTACACATTTTTCAGATGGCCCTTTTGACCGGGGAAGTGAGACTTCATTGTAGTGCAGATTTCTTTAACATGCTTGCTTGTTTGACCAAAAGGGGCGTATGCGTTTTTTCCTGAATATATTCAGGAGAAAACGCATACGCCCTTTTTGGCCAAGAGCATCATTGTCGCCGTTCTGCCTCTTTTCCTATGCTTTAAGTGCAATTCCAGTCTACCCCCTGAAATCGTTTTCCTGCAATTCTGCCCCGCTTTCAAGTCCTCTTCGCAGACTTACTTCAATATATTATTGGACGATAGCTGTCATTTTTAACCCTGCATGTTTGTGAATTACAGTGCCCCTGAGCTCCTTTCTTCAACTCGCTTTCTTGTGAGCTGGCCGCAAACCCGCAGGATTGCTTCAGGCCCTAATCTGGTTCCCGCACGGCATGCTGAGCCTTTGGTTAATTCCTCTTCCTGGTGGGAAATGAGCATTACATTTGCCCGTGCAGACACCCACAGCTAGTCTCTCATTGGTTCTCCCTATTCCTCTTCATCTTGTGCAGAAATTGCAAACTGTGCCAAACAGGAGGTTAAAGGCATTGACTCTCCAAGTGGGGAGAGTGTTAGTTAAGCGTCTGGAATGGTGAACCCGAGTACAAAGGGATGAAAACTGAGATGCATTTGAAAACGTTTCCCAATCACACAGTGGACCATACTCTGAGTTTCCCATGCATGATTTAGTGGAAGGAAGAATCCCTTAAACCTGGAGAGTTGGGACCCATGGAATGGGTACCATGAAGTATGACTTCAAAGGGTCTGCATTTGCTCACCGAACCTCACCAATGCTATCATGCTGAAGTGTCCGGCCTTTTGTCTCCCCAGCTCTGGGTGTAGATGTGGTAAATCCAGGTTGCATCAGAAGCCCTGAGTGAATTTTTTAAGAATTGCTCTCTATTTCACTGTCATGGTGTTGTGTTTTAGAAATTTATTTTGATAATGGGATTTACCGGATTTTCACTGCTGCGTTTAGGCCCCTGAACAAACGCTTGATTCTCTTACGGAGACATATAAATCCATGGGTTTTAAGATTCTTACTAGTCAGGTATATTCCTAGGCGTTGAATATGGGGTGTTGAGTCCATTTCGTTGAGCAAGGAGTAGGTCTTGCCTATTACATATTTGGCTTATGGAAAGGTATCTGTGTTAATTTCAATCCCTGGTTTTATGCAGCAGCCCACCTCACCTTTCCCCATAAGCAAGTATAAGTTGGTTTTCTAAATTTGAGACCCTGTTCTGTTTTGTAATTCAGTTCATGTGTAGCCAAGTTTACATTCCGTGTATTAGTGATATCTTATGATGTTTCATTTTCTGTGTGACTTATTTCACTTAGAATCATCGTACCTGAATCCACTCATTATGCTGCGATGGGCCTGATGACATAGATTTCATTGCTGAATGATATTCCATTGTACGTACGTACCACAACTTCTTTATCCATTTTTCACATTCTGGGATATTGAACTTGTAGCGTAGACGAGGTTCTTGTAAACAGAGCCGTCCGAAACTTTGGGGTGGCTGTGTGTTTTTGATTTTAATTTCCCTAAGCTATAGGACCATAAGTGGAAGTGCCGTAGGCTCCGTTGCTTTGTTTTTTAGGTGTTCCAGGAAACACCATACACTTCTCCAGAGTGGCTGTTGGCAATTTACATCCCGCCCATCAGCATAACAAGACTCCCGGTTCTCCATGGCCTGTGCTGCCTTTCTGGATTTTACACTTTTTTCATATGGCCCTTTTGACCGGGGGGCAGTGAGACTTCATTTTAGTGCAGATTTCTTTAACATGCTTGCTTGGTTGGCCAAAAAGGGCGTATGCGTTTTTTCCTGAATATATTCAGGAAAAAACGCATACGCCCTCTTTGGCCAAGAGCATCATTGTCGACGTTCTGCCTCTTTTCCTATGCTTTAAATGCAATTCCCGTCTACCCCCTGAAATCGTTTTCCTGCAATTCTGCCCCGCTTACAAGTCGTCTTCGCAGCCTTCCTTCAATATTTTTTGGACGATAGCTGTCATTTATAACTCTGCAGGTTTGTGATTTACAGTGCCCCTGAGCTCCTTTCTTCAACTCGCTATCTTGTGAGCTGCCCGCAAACCCGCAGGATTGCTTCAGGCCCTAATCTGGTTCCGGCACGGCATGCGGAGCCTTTGGTTAATTCCTCTTCCTGGTGGGAAATGAGCATTAAATTTGCCCGTGCAGACACCTACAGCTAGTCTCTCATTGGTTCTCCCTATTCCTGTTCATCTTGCGCAGAAATTGCAAACTGTGCCAAACAGGAGGTTAAAGGCACTGACTCTCCAAGTGGGGAGAGTGTTAGTAAAGGGTCTGGAATGGTGAACCCGAGTAAAAGGGGACGAAAACTGAGATGCATTTGAAAACGTTTCCCGGTCACACGGTGCACCATACTGTGGGTTTCCCATGCATGTTTTAGCTGAAGGAAGAATCCCTTAAACCTGGAGAGTTGGGACCCATGGAATGGGTACCATGCAGTATGACTTCAAAGGGTCTGCATTTGCTCATCGAACGTCACCAATGCTATCAGCCCGAAGTGCCCAACCTTATGTCTCTCTTGGCTCTGGGTGTAGATGTGGTAAATCCAGGTTGCATCACAAACCCTGAATGAATTATTTAAGAATTGCTCTCTATTTCACTGTCACTGTGTTTTGTTTTTTTAATTTATTTTGATAATGGGATTTATCACATTTTCACTGCTGCATTTATGCTGCTGTACACACACTCGATTCTCTTCTGTAGACATATAAATCCATGGGTTTTATGATTCTTACTAGTCAGGTATATTCCTGGGCTTTGAATATGGGTTGTTGAGTCCATTTCGTTGAGCAAGGTGTAGGTCTTGACTATTACATATTTGGGTTATGGAATGGTATCTGTGCTAATTTCAATCTCTGGTTTTATGCTGCACCCGAACTCATCCTTGCCCTTAAGGAAGCATTGGTTGGTTTTCTAAATTTGAGACCCTGTTTTGTAGTTCATTTCGTGTGTAGCCAAGTTTACATTCTGTGTATTAGTGATATCTTATGAGGTTTCTTTTTCTGTGTGACTTATTTCCCTTAGAATCATCGTAGCTGAATCCACTCATTATGCCGCGACGGGCCTGATGACATAGATTTCATTGCTGAGTGATATTCCATTGTATATAGGTACCAAAAGTTCTTTATCCATTTTTCGCTTTCTTGGATATTTAACTTGTACCGCAGACGAGGTTCTTATAATCAGAGCCGTCTGAAAATTTGGGGTGGCTCTGTGTTTTTGATTTTAAATTCCCTAAGCTATATGACCATAAGTGAAAGTGCCATAGGCTCCGTTGCTTTGTTTTTGGTGTTTCAGGAACACCATACACTTCTCCAGAGTGGTTGTTGGCAATTTACATACCGCCCATCAACATAACAAGGCTCCCTATACTCCATGGCCTGACCTGCCTTTCTGGATTTTACACTTTTTTCAGATGACCCTTTTGACCGGGGGGCAGTGAGGCTTCATTGTGGTGCAGATTTCCTTTACAAGCTTGCTTGGTTGGCCCAAAAGGGCGTATGCGTTTTTTCCTGAATATATTCAGGAAAAAACGCATACGCCCTTTTGGGCCAACTGCTTCATTATCGACGTTCTGCCCCTATTCCTATGCTTAAAATGCAATTCCAGTCGACCCCCTGTAATCGTTTTCCTGAAATTCTGCCCCGGTTTCAAGTCCTCTTCGCAGCTTTCCTTCAACATATTTTTGGACGATAGCTGTCATTTATAACTCTGCATGTTTGTGAATTACAGTGCCCCTGAGCTCCTTTCTTCAACTCGCTTTCATGTGAGCTAGCCGCAAACGCACAGAATTGCTTCAGGCCTTAACCTGGTTCCGGCACGGCATGCTGAGCCTGTGGTTAATTCCTCTTCCTGGTGGGAAGTGAGAGTTAAATTTGCCCGTGCAGACACCTACAGCTAGTCTCTCATTGGTTCTCCCTATTCCTGTTCATCTTCCGCAGAAATTGCAAACTGTGCCAAACAGGAGGTTAAAGGCACTGACTCTCCAAGTGGGGAGAGTGTTAGTAAAGCGTCTGGAATGGTGAACCCGAGTACCAGGGGACGAAACCTGAGATGCATTTAAAAACGTTTCCAGATCACACGGTGGACCATACTCTGGGATTCCCATGCATGTTTTAGCTGAAGGAAGAATCCCTTAAACCTGGAGAGTTGGGACCCATGGAATGGGTACCCTGGAGTATGACTTCAAAGGCTCTGCATTTGCTCACTGTACCTCAACAATCCAATCAGGCCCAAGAGTCCAGCCTTATGTCTCACTCAGCTCTGGGGGGTAGAGGTGGTTAATCCAGGTTTCATCACAAGCCATAAATGAATCATTGAGGAATTGCTCTCTATTTCACTGTCATTGTGTTTTTTCTTGAAATTTATTTTTATAATGGGATTTAGCTGATTTTCACTGCTGCGTTTACTCTGCTGTACACACACTTGATTGTCTTACGGAGACATATAAATCCGTAGGCTTTAAGATTCTTACTAGTCAGGTATATGCCTAGGCGTTGAATATGGGGCGTTGAGGCCATTTCGTTGAGCAAGGAGTAGGTCTTCTCTATTACATATTTGGCTTATGGAAAGGTATCTGTGCTAAGTTCAATCTCTTGTTTTATGCAGCACCCCAACTCACCTTTCCCCGTAAGCAAGCATAAGTTGGTTTTCTAAATTTGAGACCCTGTTCTTTTGTGTAATTCAGTTCATGTGTAGCCAAGTTTATATTCCGTGTATTAGTGATATCTTATGATGTTTCTTTTTCTGTGTGACTGTTTTCACTTAGAATCATCATACCTGAATCCACACATTATGCCGCTACGGGCCTGATGACATAGATTTCATTGCTGAGTGATATTACATTATACGTACATACCACAACTTCTTTATCCATTTTTCGATTTCTGGCATATTTAACTGGTAATGTCGACGAGGTTCTTGTCAACAGAGCCGTCCCAAACTTTGGGGTGGCTGTGTGTTTTTGATTGTAATTTCCTTAAGCTATAGGACTATAAGTGGAAGTGCCCTAGGCTCTGTTCCTTTGTTTTCTAGGTGTTTCAGGAAACACCATATACTTCTCCAGAGTGGCTGTTGGCAATTTACATCCCGCCCATCAGCATAACAAGGCTCCCTGTTCTCCATGGCCTGTGCTGCCTTTCTGGATTTTACACATTTTTCAGATGGCCCTTTTGACCGGGGAAGTGAGACTTCATTGTAGTGCAGATTTCTTTAACATGCTTGCTTGTTTGACCAAAAGGGGCGTATGCGTTTTTTCCTGAATATATTCAGGAGAAAACGCATACGCCCTTTTTGGCCAAGAGCATCATTGTCGCCGTTCTGCCTCTTTTCCTATGCTTTAAGTGCAATTCCAGTCTACCCCCTGAAATCGTTTTCCTGCAATTCTGCCCCGCTTTCAAGTCCTCTTCGCAGACTTACTTCAATATATTATTGGACGATAGCTGTCATTTTTAACCCTGCATGTTTGTGAATTACAGTGCCCCTGAGCTCCTTTCTTCAACTCGCTTTCTTGTGAGCTGGCCGCAAACCCGCAGGATTGCTTCAGGCCCTAATCTGGTTCCCGCACGGCATGCTGAGCCTTTGGTTAATTCCTCTTCCTGGTGGGAAATGAGCATTACATTTGCCCGTGCAGACACCCACAGCTAGTCTCTCATTGGTTCTCCCTATTCCTCTTCATCTTGTGCAGAAATTGCAAACTGTGCCAAACAGGAGGTTAAAGGCATTGACTCTCCAAGTGGGGAGAGTGTTAGTTAAGCGTCTGGAATGGTGAACCCAAGTACAAAGGGATGAAAACTGAGATGCATTTGAAAACGTTTCCCAATCACACAGTGGACCATACTCTGAGTTTCCCATGCATGATTTAGTGGAGGGAAGAATCCCTTAAACCTGGAGAGTTGGGACCCATGGAATGGGTACCATGAAGTATGACTTCAAAGGGTCTGCATTTGCTCACCGAACCTCACCAATGCTATCATGCTGAAGTGTCCGGCCTTTTGTCTCCCCAGCTCTGGGTGTAGATGTGGTAAATCCAGGTTGCATCAGAAGCCCTGAGTGAATTTTTTAAGAATTGCTCTCTATTTCACTGTCATGGTGTTGTGTTTTAGAAATTTATTTTGATAATGGGATTTATCGGATTTTCACTGCTGCGTTTAGGCCCCTGAACAAACGCTTGATTCTCTTACGGAGACATATAAATCCATGGGTTTTAAGATTCTTACTAGTCAGGTATATTCCTAGGCGTTGAATATGGGGTGTTGAGTCCATTTCGTTGAGCAAGGAGTAGGTCTTGCCTATTACATATTTGGCTTATGGAAAGGTATCTGTGTTAATTTCAATCTCTGGTTTTATGCAGCAGCCCACCTCACCTTTCCCCATAAGCAAGTATAAGTTGGTTTTCTAAATTTGAGACCCTGTTCTGTTTTGTAATTCAGTTCATGTGTAGCCAAGTTTACATTCCGTGTATTAGTGATATCTTATGATGTTTCATTTTCTGTGTGACTTATTTCACTTAGAATCATCGTACCTGAATCCACTCATTATGCTGCGATGGGCCTGATGACATAGATTTCATTGCTGAATGATATTCCATTGTACGTACGTACCACAACTTCTTTATCCATTTTTCACATTCTGGGATACTGAACTTGTAGCGTAGACGAGGTTCTTGTAAACAGAGCCGTCCGAAACTTTGGGGTGGCTGTGTGTTTTTGATTTTAATTTCCCTAAGCTATAGGACCATAAGTGGAAGTGCCGTAGGCTCCGTTGCTTTGTTTTTTAGGTGTTCCAGGAAACACCATACACTTCTCCAGAGTGGCTGTTGGCAATTTACATCCCGCCCATCAGCATAACAAGGCTCCCGGTTCTCCATGGCCTGTGCTGCCTTTCTGGATTTTACACTTTTTTCAGATGGCCCTTTTTGAACCCGAGTAAAAGGGGACGAAAACTGAGATGCATTTGAAAACGTTTCCCGGTCACACGGTGCACCATACTGTGGGTTTCCCATGCATGTTTTAGCTGAAGGAAGAATCCCTTAAACCTGGAGAGTTGGGACCCATGGAATGGGTACCATGCAGTATGACTTCAAAGGGTCTGCATTTGCTCATCGAACGTCACCAATGCTATCAGCCCGAAGTGCCCAACCTTATGTTTCACTTGGCTCTGGGTGTAGATGTGGTAAATCCAGGTTGCATCACAAAACCTGAATGAATTATTTAAGAATTGCTCTCTATTTCACTGTCACTGTGTTTTGTTTTTTAATTTATTTTGATAATGGGATTTATCACATTTTCACTGCTGCATTTATGCCGCTGTACACACACTTGATTCTCTTCTGTAGACATATAAATCCATGGGTTTTATGATTCTTACTAGTCAGGTATATTCCTAGGCTTTGAATATGGGTTGTTGAGTCCATTTCGTTGAGCAAGGTGTAGGTCTTGACTATTACATATTTGGGTTATGGAATGGTATCTGTGCTAATTTCAATCTCTGGTTTTATGCTGAACCCGAACTCATCTTTGCCCTTAAGGAAGCATTGGTTGGTTTTCTAAATTTGAGACCCTGTTTTGTAGTTCATTTCGTGTGTAGCCAAGTTTACATTCTGTGTATTAGTGATATCTTATGAGGTTTCTTTTTCTGTGTGACTTATTTCACTTAGAATCATCGTACCTGAATCCACTCATTATGCCGCGACGGGCCTGATGACATACATTTCATTGCTGAGTGATATTCCATTGTATATACGTACCAAAAGTTCTTTATCCATTTTTCGCTTTCTGGGATATTTAACTTGTACCGCAGACGAGGTTCTTATAATCAGAGCCGTCTGAAAATTTGGGGTGGTTCTGTGTTTTTGATTTTAAATTCCCTAAGCTATATGACCATAAGTGAAAGTGCCATAGGCTCCGTTGCTTTGTTTTTGGTGTTTCAGGAACACCATACACTTCTCCAGAGTGGTTGTTGGAAATTTACATACCGCCCATCAACATAACAAGGCTCCCTATACTCCATGGCCTGACGTGCCTTTCTGGATTTTACACTTTTTTCAGATGACCCTTTTGACCGGGGGGCAGTGAGGCTTCATTGTGGTGCAGAATTCCATTACAAGCTTGCTTGGTTGGCCCAAAAGGGCGTATGCGTTTTTTTCCTGAATATATTCAGGAAAAAACGCATACGCCCTTTTGGGCCAACTGCTTCATTATCGACGTTCTGCCCCTATTCCTATGCTTAAAATGCAATTCCAGTCTACCCCCTGTAATCGTTTTCCTGAAATTCTGCCCCGGTTTCAAGTCCTCTTCGCAGCCTTCCTTCAATATATTTTTGGACGATAGCTGTCATTTATAACTCTGCATGTTTGTGAATTACAGTGCCCCTGAGCTCCTTTCTTCAACTCGATTTCATGTGAGCTAGCCGCAAACGCACAGAATTGCTTCAGGCCTTAATCTGGTTCCGGCACGGCATGCTGAGCCTGTGGTTAATTCCTCTTCCTGGTGGGAAGTGAGAGTTAAATTTGCCCGTGCAGACACCTACAGCTAGTCTCTCATTGGTTCTCCCTATTCCTGTTCATCTTCCGCAGAAATTGCAAACTGTGCCAAACAGGAGGTTAAAGGCACTGACTCTCCAAGTGGGGAGAGTGTTAGTAAAGCGTCTGGAATGGTGAACCCGAGTACCAGGGGACGAAAACTGAGATGCATTGAAAAACGTTTCCAGATCACACGGTGGACCATACTCTGGGTTTCCCATGCATGTTTTAGCTGAAGGAAGAATCCCTTAAACCTGGAGAGTTGGGACCCATGGAATGGGTACCCTGGAGTATGACTTCAAAGGCTCTGCATTTGCTCACTGTACCTCAACAATCCAATCAGGCCCAAGAGTCCAGCCTTATGTCTCACCCAGCTCTGGGGGGTAGAGGTGGTTAATCCAGGTTTCATCACAAGCCATGAATGAATCATTGAGGAATTGCTCTCTATTTCACTGTCATTGTGTTTTTTCTTGAAATTTATTTTTATAATGGGATTTAGCTGATTTTCACTGCTGCGTTTACTCTGCTGTACACACACTTGATTGTCTTACGGAGACATATAAATCCGTAGGCTTTAAGATTCTTACTAGTCAGGTATATGCCTAGGCGTTGAATATGGGGCGTTGAGGCCATTTCGTTGAGCAAGGAGTAGGTCTTCTCTATTACATATTTGGCTTATGGAAAGGTATCTGTGCTAAGTTCAATCTCTTGTTTTATGCAGCACCCCAACTCACCTTTCCCCGTAAGCAAGCATAAGTTGGTTTTCTAAATTTGAGACCCTGTTCTTTTTTGTAATTCAGTTCATGTGTAGCCAAGTTTATATTCCGTGTATTAGTGATATCTTATGATGTTTCTTTTTCTGTGTGACTGTTTTCACTTAGAATCATCATACCTGAATCCACACATTATGCCGCTACGGGCCTGATGACATAGATTTCATTGCTGAGTGATATTACATTATACGTATGTACCACAACTTCTTTATTCATTTTTCGATTTCTGGCATATTTAACTGGTAATGTCGACGAGGTTCTTGTCAACAGAGCCGTCCCAAACTTTGGGGTGGCTGTGTGTTTTTGATTGTAATTTCCTTAAGCTATAGGACTATAAGTGGAAGTGCCCTAGGCTCTGTTCCTTTGTTTTCTAGGTGTTTCAGGAAACACCATATACTTCTCCAGAGTGGCTGTTGGCAATTTACATCCCGCCCATCAGCATAACAAGGCTCCCTGTTCTCCATGGCCTGTGCTGCCTTTCTGGATTTTACACATTTTTCAGATGGCCCTTTTGACCGGGGAAGTGAGACTTCATTGTAGTGCAGATTTCTTTAACATGCTTGCTTGTTTGACCAAAAGGGGCGTATGCGTTTTTTCCTGAATATATTCAGGAGAAAACGCATACGCCCTTTTTGGCCAAGAGCATCATTGTCGCCGTTCTGCCTCTTTTCCTACGCTTTAAGTGCAATTCCAGTCTACCCCCTGAAATCGTTTTCCTGCAATTCTGCCCCGCTTTCAAGTCCTCTTCGCAGACTTACTTCAATATATTATTGGACGATAGCTGTCATTTTTAACCTTGCATGTTTGTGAATTACAGTGCCCCTGAGCTCCTTTCTTCAACTCGCTTTCTTGTGAGCTGGCCGCAAACCCACAGGATTGCCACAGGCCCTAATCTGGTTCCCGCACGACATGCTGAGCCTTTGGTTAATTCCTCTTCCTGGTGGGAAATGAGCATTACATTTGCCCGTGCAGACACCCACAGCTAGTCTCTCATTGGTTCTCCCTATTCCTCTTCATCTTGTGCAGAAATTGCAAACTGTGCCAAACAGGAGGTTAAAGGCATTGACTCTCCAAGTGGGGAGAGTGTTAGTTAAGCGTCTGGAATGGTGAACCCGAGTACAAAGGGATGAAAACTGAGATGAATTTGAAAACGTTTCCCAATCACACAGTGGACCATACTCTGAGTTTCCCATGCATGATTTAGTGGAAGGAAGAATCCCTTAAACCTGGAGAGTTGGGACCCATGGAATGGGTACCATGAAGTATGACTTCAAAGGGTCTGCATTTGCTCACCGAACCTCACCAATGCTATCATGCTGAAGTGTCCGGCCTTTTGTCTCCCCAGCTCTGGGTGTAGATGTGGTAAATCCAGGTTGCATCAGAAGCCCTGAGTGAATTTTTTAAGAATTGCTCTCTATTTCACTGTCATGGTGTTGTGTTTTAGAAATTTATTTTGATAATGGGATTTATCGGATTTTCACTGCTGCGTTTAGGCCACTGAACAAACGCTTGATTCTCTTACGGAGACATATAAATCCATGGGTTTTAAGATTCTTACTAGTCAGGTATATTCCTAGGCGTTGAATATGGGGTGTTGAGGCCATTTCGTTGAGCAAGGAGTAGGTCTTGCCTATTACATATTTGGCTTATGGAATGGTATCTGTGCTAATTTCTATCTCTGGTTTTATGCAGCAGCCCACCTCACCTTTCCCCATAAGCAAGTATAAGTTGGTTTTCTAAATTTGAGACCCTGTTCTGTTTTGTAATTCAGTTCATGTGTAGCCAAGTTTACATTCCTTGTATTAGTGATATCTTATGATGTTTCATTTTCTGTGTGACTTATTTCACATAGAATCATCGTACCTGAATCCACTCATTATGCTGCGACGGGCCTGATGACATAGATTTCATTGCTGAATGATATTCCATTGTACGTACGTACCACAACTTCTTTATCCATTTTTCACATACTGGGATATTGAACTTGTAGCGTAGACGAGGTTCTTGTAAACAGAGCCATCCGAAACTTTGGGGTGGCTGTGTGTTTTTGATTTTAATTTCCCTAAGCTATAGGACCATAAGTGGAAGTGCCGTAGGCTCTGTTGCTTTGTTTTTTAGGTGTTCCAGGAAACACCATACACTTCTCCAGAGTGGCTGTTGTCAATTTACATCCCGCCCATCAGCATAACAAGACTCCCGGTTCTCCATGGCCTGTGCTGCCTTTCTGGATTTTACACTTTTTTCAGATGGCCCTTTTGACCGGGGGGCAGTGAGACTTCATTTTAGTGCAGATTTCTTTAACATGCTTGCTTGGTTGGCCAAAAAGGGCGTATGCGTTTTTTCCTGAATATATTCAGGAAAAAACGCATACGCCCTCTTTGGCCAAGAGCATCATTGTCGACGTTCTGCCTCTTTTCCTATGCTTTAAATGCAATTCCCGTCTACCCCCTGAAATCGTTTTCCTGCAATTCTGCCCCGCTTACAAGTCGTCTTCACAGCCTTCCTTCAATATTTTTTGGACGATAGCTGTCATTTATAACTCTGCAGGTTTGTGAGTTACAGTGCCCCTGAGCTCCTTTCTTCAACTCGCTATCTTGTGAGCTGCCCGCAAACCCGCAGGATTGCTTCAGGCCCTAATCTGGTTCCGGCACCGCATGCTGAGCCTTTGGTTAATTCCTCTTCCTGGTGGGAAATGAGCGTTAAATTTGCCCGTGCAGACACCTACAGCTAGTCTCTCATTGGTTCTCCCAATTCCTGTTCATTTTGCGCAGAAATTGCAAACTGTGCCAAACAGGAGGTTAAAGGCACTGACTCTCCAAGTGGGGAGAGTGTTAGTAAAGGGTCTGGAATGGTGAACCCGAGTAAAAGGGGACGAAAACTGAGATGCATTTGAAAACGTTTCCTGGTCACACGGTGCACCATACTGTGGGTTTCCCATGCATGTTTTAGCTGAAGGAAGAATCCCTTAAACCTGGAGAGTTGGGACCCATGGAATGGGTACCATGCAGTATGACTTCAAAGGGTCTGCATTTGCTCATCGAACGTCACCAATGCTATCAGCCCGAAGTGCCCAACCTTATGTCTCACTTGGCTCTGGGTGTAGATGTGGTAAATCCAGGTTGCATCACAAACCCTGAATGAATTATTTAAGAATTGCTCTCTATTTCACTGTCACTGTGTTTTGTTTTTTTAATTTATTTTGATAATGGGATTTATCACATTTTCACTGCTGCATTTATGCTGCTGTACACACACTCGATTCTCTTCTGTAGACATATAAATCCATGGGTTTTATGATTCTTACTAGTCAGGTATATTCCTGGGCTTTGAATATGAGTTGTTGAGTCCATTTCGTTGAGCAAGGTGTAGGTCTTGACTATTACATATTTGGGTTAGGGAATGGTATCTGTGCTAATTTCAATCTCTGGTTTTATGCTGCACCCGAACTCATCTTTGCCCTTAAGGAAGCATTGGTTGGTTTTCTAAATTTGAGACCCTGTTTTGTAGTTCATTTCGTGTGTAGCCAAGTTTACATTCTGTGTATTAGTGATATCTTATGAGGTTTCTTTTTCTGTGTGACTTATTTCACTTAGAATCATCGTACCTGAATCCACTCATTATGCCGCGACGGGCCTGATGACATAGATTTCATTGCTGAGTGATATTCCATTGTATATAGGTACCAAAAGTTCTTTATCCATTTTTCGCTTTCTTGGATATTTAACTTGTACCGCAGACGAGGTTCTTATATTCAGAGCCGTCTGAAAATTTGGGGTGGCTCTGTGTTTTTGATTTTAAATTCCCTAAGCTATATGACCATAAGTGAAAGTGCCATAGGCTCCGTTGCTTTGTTTTTGGTGTTTCAGGAACACCATACACTTCTCCAGAGTGGTTGTTGGCAATTTACATACCGCCCATCAACATAACAAGGCTCCCTATATCCATGGCCTGACGTGCCTTTCTGGATTTTACACTTTTTTCAGATGACCCTTTTGACCGGGGGGCAGTGAGGCTTCATTGTGGTGCAGAATTCCATTACAAGCTTGCTTGGTTGGCCCAAAAGGGCGTATGCGTTTTTTCCTGAATATATTCAGGAAAAAACGCATACGCCCTTTTGGGCCAACTGCTTCATTATCGACGTTCTGCCCCTATTCCTATGCTTAAAATGCAATTCCAGTCTACCCCCTGTAATCGTTTTCCTGAAATTCTGCCCCGGTTTCAAGTCCTCTTCGCAGCTTTCCTTCAACATATTTTTGGACGATAGCTGTCATTTATAACTCTGCATGTTTGTGAATTACAGTGCCCCTGAGCTCCTTTCTTCAACTCGCTTTCATGTGAGCTAGCCGCAAACGCACAGAATTGCTTCAGGCCTTAATCTGGTTCCGGCACGGCATGCTGAGCCTGTGGTTAATTCCTCTTCCTGGTGGGAAGTGAGAGTTAAATTTGCCCGTGCAGACACCTACAGCTAGTCTCTCATTGGTTCTCCCTATTCCTGTTCATCTTCCGCAGAAATTGCAAACTGTGCCAAACAGGAGGTTAAAGGCACTGACTCTCCAAGTGGGGAGAGTGTTAGTAAAGCGTCTGGAATGGTGAACCCGAGTACCAGGGGACGAAAACTGAGATGCATTGAAAAACGTTTCCAGATCACACGGTGGACCATACTCTGGGTTTCCCATGCATGTTTTAGCTGAAGGAAGAATCCCTTAAACCTGGAGAGTTGGGACCCATGGAATGGGTACCCTGGAGTATGACTTCAAAGGCTCTGCATTTGCTCACTGTACCTCAACAATCCAATCAGGCCCAAGAGTCCAGCCTTATGTCTCACCCAGCTCTGGGGGGTAGAGGTGGTTAATCCAGGTTTCATCACAAGCCATGAATGAATCATTGAGGAATTGCTCTCTATTTCACTGTCATTGTGTTTTTTCTTGAAATTTATTTTTATAATGGGATTTAGCTGATTTTCACTGCTGCGTTTACTCTGCTGTACACACACTTGATTGTCTTACGGAGACATATAAATCCGTAGGCTTTAAGATTCTTACTAGTCAGGTATATGCCTAGGCGTTGAATATGGGGCGTTGAGGCCATTTGGTTGAGCAAGGAGTAGGTCTTCTCTATTACATATTTGGCTTATGGAAAGGTATCTGTGCTAAGTTCAATCTCTTGTTTTATGCAGCACCCCAACTCACCTTTCCCCGTAAGCAAGCATAAGTTGGTTTTCTAAATTTGAGACCCTGTTCTTTTGTGTAATTCAGTTCATGTTTAGCCAAGTTTATATTCCGTGTATTAGTGATATCTTATGATGTTTCTTTTTCTGTGTGACTGTTTTCACTTAGAATCATCATACCTGAATCCACACATTATGCCGCTACGGCCCTGATGACATAGATTTCATTGCTGAGTGATATTACATTATACGTACGTACCACAACTTCTTTATCCATTTTTCGATTTCTGGCATATTTAACTGGTAATGTCGATGAGGTTCTTGTCAACAGAGCCGTCCCAAACTTTGGGGTGGCTGTGTGTTTTTGATTGTAATTTCCTTAAGCTATAGGACTATAAGTGGAAGTGCCCTAGGCTCTGTTCCTTTGTTTTCTAGGTGTTTCAGGAAACACCATATACTTCTCCAGAGTGGCTGTTGGCAATTTACATCCCGCCCATCAGCATAACAAGGCTCCCTGTTCTCCATGGCCTGTGCTGCCTTTCTGGATTTTACACATTTTTCAGATGGCCCTTTTGACCGGGGAAGTGAGACTTCATTGTAGTGCAGATTTCTTTAACATGCTTGCTTGTTTGACCAAAAGGGGCGTATGCGTTTTTTCCTGAATATATTCAGGAGAAAACGCATACGCCCTTTTTGGCCAAGAGCATCATTGTCGCCGTTCTGCCTCTTTTCCTATGCTTTAAGTGCAATTCCAGTCTACCCCCTGAAATCGTTTTCCTGCAATTCTGCCCCGCTTACAAGTCGTCTTCGCAGGCTATCTTCAATATTTTATTGGACGATAGCTGTCATTTATAACTCTGCAGGTTTGTGAATTACAGTGCCCCTGAGCTCCTTTCTTCAACTCGCTTTCTTGTGAGCTGGCCGCAAACCCGCAGGATTGCTTCAGGCCCTACTCTGGTTCCCGCACGGCATGCTGAGCCTTTGGTTAATTCCTCTTCCTGGTGGGAAATGAGCATTACATTTGCCCGTGCAGACACCCACAGCTAGTCTCTCATTGGTTCTCCCTATTCCTCTTCATCTTGTGCAGAAATTGCAAACTGTGCCAAACAGGAGGTTAAAGGCGTTGACTCTCCAAGTGGGGAGAGTGTTAGTTAAGCGTCTGGAATGGTGAACCCGAGTACAAAGGGATGAAAACTGAGATGCATTTGAAAACGTTTCCCAATCACACAGTGGACCATACTCTGGGTGTCCCATGCATGATTTAGTGGAGGGAAGAATCCCTTAAACCTGGAGAGTTGGGAACCATGGAATGGGTACCATGAAGTATGACTTCAAAGGGTCTGCATTTGCTCACCGAACCTCACCAATGCTATCATGCTGAAGTGTCCGGCCTTTTGTCTCCCCAGCTCTGGGTGTAGATGTGGTAAATCCAGGTTGCATCAGAAGCCCTGAGTGAATTTTTTAAGAATTGCTCTCTATTTCACTGTCATGGTGTTGTGTTTTAGAAATTTATTTTGATAATGGGATTTATCGGATTTTCACTGCTGCGTTTAGGCCACTGAACAAACGCTTGATTCTCTTACGAAGACATATAAATCCATGGGTTTTAAGATTCTTACTAGTCAGGTATATTCCTAGGCGTTGAATATGGGGTGTTGAGTCCATTTCGTTGAGCAAGGAGTAGGTCTTGCCTATTACATATTTGGCTTATGGAAAGGTATCTGTGTTAATTTCAATCTCTGGTTTTATGCAGCAGCCCACCTCACCTTTCCCCATAAGCAAGTATAAGTTGGTTTTCTAAATTTGAGACCCTGTCCTGTTTTGTAATTCAGTTCATGTGTAGCCAAGTTTACATATCGTGTATTAGTGATATCTTATGATGTTTCATTTTCTGTGTCACTTATTTCACTTAGAATCATCGTACCTGAATCCACTCACTATGCTGCGATGAGCTTGATGACATAGATTTCATTGCTGAATGATATTCCATTGTACGTACGTACCACAACTTCTTTATCCATTTTTCACATTCTGGGATATTGAACTTGTAGCGTAGACGAGGTTCTTGTAAACAGAGCCGTCCGAAACTTTGGGGTGGCTGTGTGTTTTTGATTTTAATTTCCCTAAGCTATAGGACCATAAGTGGAAGTGCCGTTGGCTCCGTTGCTTTGTTTTTTAGGTGTTCCAGGAAACACCATACACTTCTCCAGAGTGGCTGTTGGCAATTTACATCCCGCCCATCAGCATAACAAGGCTCCCGGTTCTCCATGGCCTGTGCTGCCTTTCTGGATTTTACACTTTTTTCAGATGGCCCTTTTGACCGTGGGGCAGTGAGACTTCATTTTAGTGCAGATTTCTTTAACATGCTTGCTTGGTTGGCCAAAAAGGGCGTATGCGTTTTTTCCTGAATATATTCAGGAAAAAACGCATACGCACTTTTTGGCCAAGAGCATCATTGTCGAAGTTCTGCCTCTTTTCCTATGCTTTAAATGCAATTCCCGTCTACCCCCTGAAATCGTTTTCCTGCAATTCTGCCCCGCATACAAGTCGTCTTCGCAGTCTTCCTTCAATATTTTTTTGGACGATAGCTGTCATTTATAACTCTGCAGGTTTGTGAGTTACAGTGCCCCTGAGCTCCTTTCTTCAACTCGCTATCTTGTGACCTGCCCGCAAACCCGCAGGATTGCTTCAGGCCCTAATCTGGTTCCGGCACGGCATGCTGAGCCTTTGGTTAATTCCTCTTCCTGGTGGGAAATGAGCGTTAAATTTGCCCGTGCAGACACCTACAGCTAGTCTCTCATTGGTTCTCCCTATTCCTGTTCATCTTGCGCAGAAATTGCAAACTGTGCCAAACAGGAGGTTAAAGGCACTGACTCTCCAAGTGGGGAGAGTGTTAGTAAAGGGTCTGGAATGGTGAACCCGAGTAAAAGGGGACGAAAACTGAGATGCATTTGAAAACGTTTCCCGGTCACACGGTGCACCATACTGTGGGTTTCCCATGCATGTTTTAGCTGAAGGAAGAATCCCTTAAACCTGGAGAGTTGGGACCCATGGAATGGGTACCATGCAGTATGACTTCAAAGGGTCTGCATTTGCTCATCGAACGTCACCAATGCTATCAGCCCGAAGTGCCCAACCTTATGTCTCACTTGGCTCTGTGTGTAGATGTGGTAAATCCAGGTTGTATCACAAACCCTGAATGAATTATTTAAGAATTGCTCTCTATTTCACTGTCACTGTGTTTTGTTTTTTTAATTTATTTTGATAATGGGATTTATCACATTTTCACTGCTGCATTTATGCCGCTGTACACACACTTGATTCTCTTCTGTAGACATATAAATCCATGGGTTTTATGATTCTTACTAGTCAAGTATATTCCTGGGCTTTGAATATGGGTTGTTGAGTCCATTTCGTTGAGCAAGGTGTAGGTCTTGACTATTACATATTTGGGTTAGGGAATGGTATCTGTGCTAATTTCAATCTCTGGTTTTATGCTGCACCCGAACTCATCTTTGCCCTTAAGGAAGCATTGGTTGGTTTTCTAAATTTGAGACCCTGTTTTGTAGTTCATTTCATGTGTAGCCAAGTTTACATTCTGTGTATTAGTGGTATCGTATGAGGTTTCTTTTTCTGTGTGACTTATTTCACTTAGAATCATCGTACCTGAATCCACTCATTATGCCGCGACGGGCCTGATGACATAGATTTCATTGCTGAGTGATATTCCATTGTATATACGTACCAAAAGTTCTTTATCCATTTTTCGCTTTCTGGGATATTTAACTTGTACCGCAGACGAGGTTCTTATAATCAGAGCCGTCTGAAAATTTGGGGTGGCTCTGTGTTTTTGATTTTAAATTCCCTATGCTATATGACCATAAGTGAAAGTGCCATAGGCTCCGTTGCTTTGTTTTTGGTGTTTCAGGAACACCATACACTTCTCCAGAGTGGTTGTTGGCAATTTACATACCGCCCATCAGCATAACAAGGCTCCCTATACTCCATGGCCTGACGTGCCTTTCTGGATTTTACACTTTTTTCAGATGACCCTTTTGACCGGGGGGCAGTGAGGCTTCATTGTGGTGCAGAATTCCATTACAAGCTTGCTTGGTTGGCCCAAAAGGGCGTATGCGTTTTTTCCTGAATATATTCAGGAAAAAACGCATACGCCCTTTTGGGCCAACTGCTTCATTATTGACGTTCTGTCCCTATTCCTATGCTTAAAATGCAATTCCAGTCTACCCCCTGTAATCGTTTTCCTGAAATTCTGCCCCGGATTCAAGTCCTCTTCGCAGCCTTCCTTCAATATATTTTTGGACGATAACTGTCATTTATAACTCTGCATGTTTGTGAATTACAGTGCCCCTGAGCTCCTTTCTTCAACTCGCTTTCATGTGAGCTAGCCGCAAACGCACAGAATTGCTTCAGGCCTTAATCTGGTTCCGGCACGGCATGCTGAGCCTGTGGTTAATTCCTCTTCCTGGTGGGAAGTGAGAGTTAAATTTGCCCGTGCAGACACCTACAGCTAGTCTCTCATTGGTTCTCCCTATTCCTGTTCATCTTCCGCAGAAATTGCAAACTGTGCCAAACAGGAGGTTAAAGGCACTGACTCTCCAAGTGGGGAGAGTGTTAGTAAAGCGTCTGGAATGGTGAACCCGAGTACCAGGGGACGAAAACTGAGATGCATTGAAAAACGTTTCCAGATCACACGGTGGACCATACTCTGGGTTTCCCATGCATGTTTTAGCTGAAGGAAGAATCCCTTAAACCTGGAGAGTTGGGACCCATGGAATGGGTACCCTGGAGTATGACTTCAAAGGCTCTGCATTTGCTCACTGTACCTCAACAATCCAATCAGGCCCAAGAGTCCAGCCTTATGTCTCACCCAGCTCTGGGGGGTAGAGGTGGTTAATCCAGGTTTCATCACAAGCCATGAATGAATCATTGAGGAATTGCTCTCTATTTCACTGTCATTGTGTTTTTTCTTGAAATTTATTTTTATAATGGGATTTAGCTGATTTTCACTGCTGCGTTTACTCTGCTGTACACACACTTGATTGTCTTACGGAGACATATAAATCCGTAGGCTTTAAGATTCTTACTAGTCAGGTATATGCCTAGGCGTTGAATATGGGGCGTTGAGGCCATTTCGTTGAGCAAGGAGTAGGTCTTCTCTATTACATATTTGGCTTATGGAAAGGTATCTGTGCTAAGTTCAATCTCTTGTTTTATGCAGCACCCCAACTCACCTTTCCCCGTAAGCAAGCATAAGTTGGTTTTCTAAATTTGAGACCCTGTTCTTTTTTGTAATTCAGTTCATGTGTAGCCAAGTTTATATTCCGTGTATTAGTGATATCTTATGATGTTTCTTTTTCTGTGTGACTGTTTTCACTTAGAATCATCATACCTGAATCCACACATTATGCCGCTACGGGCCTGATGACATAGATTTCATTGCTGAGTGATATTACAATATACGTACGTACCACAACTTCTTTATCCATTTTTCGATTTCTGGCATATTTAACTGGTAATGTCGACGAGGTTCTTGTCAACAGAGCCGTCCCAAACTTTGGGGTGGCTGTGTGTTTTTGATTGTAATTTCCTTAAGCTATAGGACTATAAGTGGAAGTGCCCTAGGCTCTGTTCCTTTGCTTTCTAGGTGTTTCAGGAAACACCATATACTTCTCCAGAGTGGCTGTTGGCAATTTACATCCCGCCCATCAGCATAACAAGGCTTCCTGTTCTCCATGGCCTGTGCTGCCTTTCTGGATTTTACACATTTTTCAGATGGCCCTTTTGACCGGGGAAGTGAGACTTCATTGTAGTGCAGATTTCTTTAACATGCTTGCTTGTTTGACCAAAAGGGGCGTATGCGATTTTTCCTGAATATATTCAGGTAAAAACGCATACGCCCTTTTTGGCCAAGAGCATCATTGTCGCCGTTCTGCCTCTTTTCCTATGCTTTAAGTGCAATTCCAGTCTATCCCCTGAAATCGTTTTCCTGCAATTCTGCCCCGCTTTCAAGTCGTCTTCGCAGACTTACTTCAATATATTATTGGACGATAGCTGTCATTTTTAACCCTGCATGTTTGTGAATTACAGTGCCCCTGAGCTCCTTTCTTCAACTCGCTTTCTTGTGAGCTGGCCGCAAACCCGCAGGATTGCTTCAGGCCCTAATCTGGTTCCCACACGGCATGCTGAGCCTTTGGTTAATGCGTCTTCCTGGTGGGAAATGAGCATTACATTTGCCCGTGCAGACACCCACAGCTAGTCTCTCATTGGTTCTCCCTATCCTCTTCATCTTGTGCAGAAATTGCAAACTGTGCCAAACAGGAGGTTAAAGGCATTGACTCTCCAAGTGGGGAGTGTGTTAGTTAAGCGTCTGGAATGGTGAACCCGAGTACAAAGGGATGAAAACTGAGATGCATTTGAAAACGTTTCCCAATCACACAGTGGACCATACTCTGGGTTTCCCATGCATGATTTAGTGGAAGGAAGAATCCCTTAAACCTGGAGAGTTGGGAACCATGGAATGGGTACCATGAAGTATGACTTCAAAGGGTCTGCATTTGCTCACCGAACCTCACCAATGCTATCATGCTGAAGTGTCCGGCCTTTTGTCTCCCCAGCTCTGGGTGTAGATGTGTGTAAATCCAGGTTGCATCAGAAGCCCTGAGTGAATTTCTTAAGAATTGCTCTCTATTTCACTGTCATGGTGTTGTGTTTTAGAAATTTATTTTGATAATGGGATTTATCGGATTTTCACTGCTGTGTTTAGGCCACTGAACAAACGCTTGATTATCTTATGGAGACATATAAATCCATGGGTTTTAAGATTCTTACTAGTCAGGTATATTCCTAGGCGTTGAATATGGGGTGTTGAGGCCATTTCGTTGAGCAAGGAGTAGGTCTTGCCTATTACATATTTGGCTTATGGAATGGTATCTGTGCTAATTTCAATCTCTGGTTTTATGCAGCAGCCCACCTCCCCTTTCCCCATAAGCAAGTATAAGTTGGTTTTCTAAATTTGAGACCCTGTTCTGTTTTGTAATTCAGTTCATGTGTAGCCAAGTTTACATTCCTTGTATTAGTGATATCTTATGATGTTTCATTTTCTGTGTGACTTATTTCACATAGAATCATCGTACCTGAATCCACTCATTATGCTGCGACGGGCCTGATGACATAGATTTCATTGCTGAATGATATTCCATTGTACGTACGTACCACAACTTCTTTATCCATTTTTCACATTCTGGGATATTGAACTTGTAGCGTAGACGAGGTTCTTGTAAACAGAGCCGTCCGAAACTTTGGGGTGGCTGTGTGTGTTTGATTTTAATTTCCCTAAGCTATAGGACCATAAGTGGAAGTGCCGTAGGCTCCGTTGCTTTGTTTTTTAGGTGTTCCAGGAAACACCATACACTTCTCCAGAGTGGCTGTTGGCAATTTACATCCCGCCCATCAGCATAACAAGGCTCCCGGTTCTCCATGGCCTGTGCTGCCTTTCTGGATTTTACACGTTTTTCAGATGGCCCTTTTGACCCGGGGGCAGTGAGACTTCATTTTAGTGCAGATTTCTTTAACATGCTTGCTTGGTTGGCCAAAAAGGGCGTATGCGTTTTTTCCTGAATATATTCAGGAAAAAACGCATACACACTTTTTGGCCAAGAGCATCATTGTCGACGTTCTGCCTCTTTTCCTATGCTTTAAATGCAATTCCCGTCTACCCCCTGAAATCGTTTTCCTGCAATTCTGCCCCGCATACAAGTCGTCTTCGCAGCCTTCCTTCAATATTTTTTTGGACGATAGCTGTCATTTATAACTCTGCAGGTTTGTGAGTTACAGTGCCCCTGAGCTCCTTTCTTCAACTCGTTATCTTGTGAGCTGCCCGCAAACCCGCAGGATTGCTTCAGGCCCTAATCTGGTTCCAGCACGGCATGCTGAGCCTTTGGTTAATTCCTCTTCCTGGTGGGAAATGAGCGTTAAATTTGCCCGTGCAGACACCTACAGCTAGTCTCTCATTAGTTCTCCCTATTCCTGTTCATCTTGCGTAGAAATTGCGAACTGTGCCAAACAGGAGGTTAAAGGCACTGACTCTCCAAGTGGGGAGAGTGTTAGTAAAGGGTCTGGAATGGTGAACCCGAGTAAAAGGGGACGAAAACTGAGATGCATTTGAAAACGTTTGCCGGTCACACGGTGCACCATACTGTGGGTTTCCCATGCATGTTTTAGCTGAAGGAAGAATCCCTTAAACCTGGAGAGTTTGGAACCATGGAATGGGTACCATGCAGTATGACTTCAAAGGGTCTGCACTGGCTCATCGAACGTCACCAATGCTATCAGCCCGAAGTGCCCAACCTTATGTCTCACTTGGCTCTGGGTGTAGATGTGGTAAATCCAGGTTGTATCACAAACCCTGAATGAATTATTTAAGAATTGCTCTCTATTTCACTGTCACTGTGTTTTGTTTTTTTAATTTATTTTGATAATGGGATTTATCACATTTTCACTGCTGCATTTATGCCACTGTACACACACTTGATTCTCTTCTGTAGACATATAAATCCATGGGTTTTATGATTCTTACTAGTCAGGTATATTCCTGGGCTTTGAATATGGGGTGTTGAGTCCATTTCGTTGAGCAAGTGTAGGTCTTGACTATTACATATTTGGGTAATGGAATGGTATCTGTGCTAATTTCAATCTCTGGTTCTATGCTGCACCCTAACTCATCTTTGCCCTTAAGGAAGCATTGGTTGGTTTTCTAAATTTGAGACCCTGTTTTGTAGTTCATTTCGTGTGTAGCCAAGTTTACATTCTGTGTATTAGTGATATCTTATGAGGTTTCTTTTTCTGTGTGACTTATTTCACTTAGAATCATCGTACCTGAATCCACTCATTATGCCGCGACGGGCCTGATGACATAGATTTCATTGCTGAGTGATATTCCATTGTATATACGTACCAAAAGTTCTTTATCCATTTTTCGCTTTCTGGGATATTTAACTTGTACCACAGACGAGGTTCTTATAATCAGAGCCGTCTGAAAATTTGGGGTGGCTCTGTGTTTTTGATTTTAAATTCCCTATGCTATATGACCATAAGTGAAAGTGCCATAGGCTCCGTTGCTTTGTTTTTGGTGTTTCAGGAACACCATACACTTCTCCAGAGTGGTTGTTGGCAATTTACATACCGCCCATCAACATAACAAGGCTCCCTATACTCCATGGCCTGACCTGCCTTTCTGGATTTTACACTTTTTTCAGATGACCCTTTTGACCGGGGTCAGTGAGGCTTCATTGTGGTGCAGATTTCCTTTACAAACTTGCTTGGTTGGCCAAAAAGGGCGTATGCGTTTTTTCCTGAATATATTCAGGAAAAAACGCATACGCCCTTTTGGGCCAACTGCTTCATTATCGACGTTCTGCCCCTATTCCTATGCTTAAAATGCAATTCCAGTCTACCCCCTGTAATCGCTTTCCTGAAATTCTGCCCCGGTTTCAAGTCCTCTTCGCAGCCTTCGTTCAATATATTTTTGGATGATAGCTGTCATTTATAACTCTGCATGTTTGTGAATTACAGTGCCCCTGAGCTCCTTTCTTCAACTCGCTTTCATGTGAGCTAGCCGCAAACGCACAGAATTGCTTCAGGCCTTAATCTGGTTCCGGCACGGCATGCTGAGCCTGTGGTTAATTCCTCTTCCTGGTGGGAAGTGAGAGTTAAATTTGCCCGTGCAGACACCTACAGCTAGTCTCTCATTGGTTCTCCCTATTCCTGTTCATCTTCCGCAGAAATTGCAAACTGTGCCAAACAGGAGGTTAAAGGCACTGACTCTCCAAGTGGGGAGAGTGTTAGTAAAGCGTCTGGAATGGTGAACCCGAGTACCAGGGGACGAAAACTGAGATGTATTAAAAACGTTTCCAGATCACACGGTGGACCATACTCTGGGTTTCCCATGCATGTTTTAGCTGAAGGAAGAATCCCTTAAACCTGGAGAGTTGGGACCCATGGAATGGGTACCCTGGAGTATGACTTCAAAGGCTCTGCATTTGCTCACTGTACCTCAACAATCCAATCAGGCCCAAGAGTCCAGCCTTATGTCTCACCCAGCTCTGGGGGGTAGAGGTGGTTAATCCAGGTTTCATCACAAGCCATGAATGAATCATTGAGGAATTGCTCTCTATTTCACTGTCATTGTGTTTTTTCTTGAAATTTATTTTTATAATGGGATTTAGCTGATTTTCACTGCTGCGTTTACTCTGCTGTACACACACTTGATTGTCTTACGGAGACATATAAATCCGTAGGCTTTAAGATTCTTACTAGTCAGGTATATGCCTAGGCGTTGAATATGGGGCGTTGAGGCCATTTCGTTGAGCAAGGAGTAGGTCTTCTCTATTACATATTTGGCTTATGGAAAGGTATCTGTGCTAAGTTCAATCTCTTGTTTTATGCAGCACCCCAACTCACCTTTCCCCGTAAGCAAGCATAAGTTGGTTTTCTAAATTTGAGACCCTGTTCTTTTGTGTAATTCAGTTCATGTGTAGCCAAGTTTATATTCCGTGTATTAGTGATATCTTATGATGTTTCTTTTTCTGTGTGACTGTTTTCACTTAGAATCATCATACCTGAATCCACACATTATGCCGCTACGGGCCTGATGACATAGATTTCATTGCTGAGTGATATTACATTATACGTACGTACCACAACTTCTTTATCCATTTTTCGATTTCTGGCATATTTAACTGGTAATGTCGACGAGGTTCTTGTCAACAGAGCCGTCCCAAACTTTGGGGTGGCTGTGTGTTTTTGATTGTAATTTCCTTAAGCTATAGGACTATAAGTGGAAGTGCCCTAGGCTCTGTTCCTTTGTTTTCTAGGTGTTTCAGGAAACACCATATACTTCTCCAGAGTGGCTGTTGGCAATTTACATCCCGCCCATCAGCATAACAAGGCTCCCTGTTCTCCATGGCCTGTGCTGCCTTTCTGGATTTTACACATTTTTCAGATGGCCCTTTTGACCGGGGAAGTGAGACTTCATTGTAGTGCAGATTTCTTTAACATGCTTGCTTGTTTGACCAAAAGGGGCGTATGCGTTTTCTCCTGAATATATTCAGGTAAAAACGCATACGCCCTTTTTGGCCAAGAGCATCATTGTCGCCGTTCTGCCTCTTTTCCTATGCTTTAAGTGCAATTCCAGTCTACCCCGTGAAATCGTTTTCCTGCAATTCTGCCCCGCTTTCAAGTCCTCTTCGCAGACTTACTTCAATATATTATTGGACGATAGCTGTCATTTTTAACCCTGCATGTTTGTGAATTACAGTGCCCCTGAGCTCCTTTCTTCAACTCGCTTTCTTGTGAGCTGGCCGCAAACCCGCAGGATTGCTTCAGGCCCTAATCTGGTTCCCGCACGACATGCTGAGCCTTTGGTTAATTCCTCTTCCTGGTGGGAAATGAGCGTTAAATTTGCCCGTGCAGACACCTACAGCTAGTCTCTCATTGTTTCTCCCTATTCCTCTTCATCTTGTGCAGAAATTGCAAACTGTGCCAAACAGGAGGTTAAAGGCATTGACTCTCCAAGTGGGGAGAGTGTTAGTTAAGCGTCTGGAATGGTGAACCCGAGTACAAATGGATGAAAACTGAGATGAATTTGAAAACGTTTCCCAATCACACAGTGGACCATACTCTGAGTTTCCCATGCATGATTTAGTGGAAGGAAGAATCCCTTAAACCTGGAGAGTTGGGACCCATGGAATGGGTACCATGAAGTATGACTTCAAAGGGTCTGCATTTGCTCACCGAACCTCACCAATGCTATCATGCTGAAGTGTCCGGCCTTTTGTCTCCCCAGCTCTGGGTGTAGATGTGGTAAATCCAGGTTGCATCAGAAGCCCTGAGTGAAT
This sequence comes from Delphinapterus leucas, assembly GCF_059928025.1. Lineage (NCBI taxonomy): Eukaryota > Metazoa > Chordata > Mammalia > Artiodactyla > Monodontidae > Delphinapterus > Delphinapterus leucas. Next base: position 170,745 of record NW_028322250.1, read on the forward strand.
TTTTTAAGAATTGCTCTCTATTTCACTGTCATGGTGTTGTGTTTTAGAAATTTATTTTGATAATGGGATTTATCGGATTTTCACTGCTGCGTTTAGGCCACTGAACAAACGCTTGATTCTCTTACGGAGACATATAAATCCATGGGTTTTAAGATTCTTACTAGTCAGGTATATTCCTAGGCGTTGAATATGGGGTGTTGAGTCCATTTCGTTGAGCAAGGAGTAGGTCTTGCCTATTACATATTTGGCTTATGGAATGGTATCTGTGCTAATTTCTATCTCTGGTTTTATGCAGCAGCCCACCTCACCTTTCCCCATAAGCAAGTATAAGTTGGTTTTCTAAATTTGAGACCCTGTTCTGTTTTGTAATTCAGTTCATGTGTAGCCAAGTTTACATTCCTTGTATTAGTGATATCTTATGATGTTTCATTTTCTGTGTGACTTATTTCACATAGAATCATCGTACCTGAATCCACTCATTATGCTGCGACGGGCCTGATGACATAGATTTCATTGCTGAATGATATTCCATTGTACGTACGTACCACAACTTCTTTATCCATTTTTCACATTCTGGGATATTGAACTTGTAGCGTAGACGAGGTTCTTGTAAACAGAGCCGTCCGAAACTTTGGGGTGGCTGTGTGTTTTTGATTTTAATTTCCCTAAGCTATAGGACCATAAGTGGAAGTGCCGTAGGCTCTGTTGCTTTGTTTTTTAGGTGTTCCAGGAAACACCATACACTTCTCCAGAGTGGCTGTTGTCAATTTACATCCCGCCCATCAGCATAACAAGACTCCCGTTTCTCCATGGCCTGTGCTGCCTTTCTGGATTTTACACTTTTTTCAGATGGCCCTTTTGACCGGGGGGCAGTGAGACTTCATTTTAGTGCAGATTTCTTTAACATGTTTGCTTGGTTGGCCAAAAAGGGCGTATGCGTTTTTTCCTGAATATATTCAGGAAAAAACGCATACGCCCTCTTTGGCCAAGAGCATCATTGTCGACGTTCTGCCTCTTTTCCTATGCTTTAAATGCAATTCCCGTCTACCCCCTGAAATCGTTTTCCTGCAATTCTGCCCCGCTTACAAGTCGTCTTCACAGCCTTCCTTCAATATTTTTTGTACGATAGCTGTCATTTATAACTCTGCAGGTTTGTGAGTTACAGTGCCCCTGAGCTCCTTTCTTCAACTCGCTATCTTGTGAGCTGCCCGCAAACCCGCAGGATTGCTTCAGGCCCTAATCTGGTTCCGGCACCGCATGCTGAGCCTTTGGTTAATTCCTCTTCCTGGTGGGAAATGAGCGTTAAATTTGCCCGTGCAGACACCTACAGCTAGTCTCTCATTGGTTCTCCCAATTCCTGTTCATTTTGCGCAGAAATTGCAAACTGTGCCAAACAGGAGGTTAAAGGCACTGACTCTCCAAGTGGGGAGAGTGTTAGTAAAGTGTCTGGAATGGTGAACGCGAGTAAAAGGGGACGAAAACTGAGATGCATTTGAAAACGTTTCCCGGTCACACGGTGCACCATACTGTGGGTTTCCCATGCATGTTTTAGCTGAAGGAAGAATCCCTTAAACCTGGAGAGTTTGGACCCATGGAATGGGTACCATGCAGTATGACTTCAAAGGGTCTGCATTTGCTCATCGAACGTCACCAATGCTATCAGCCCGAAGTGCCCAACCTTATGTCTCACTTGGCTCTGGGTGTAGATGTGGTAAATCCAGGTTGCATCACAAACCCTGAATGAATTATTTAAGAATTGCTCTCTATTTCACTGTCACTGTGTTTTGTTTTTTTAATTTATTTTGATAATGGGATTTATCACATTTTCACTGCTGCATTTATGCTGCTGTACACACACTTGATTCTCTTCTGTAGACATATAAATCCATGGGTTTTATGATTCTTACTAGTCAGGTATATTCCTGGGCTTTGAATATGGGTTGTTGAGTCCATTTCGTTGAGCAAGGTGTAGGTCTTGACTATTACATATTTGGGTTAGGGAATGGTATCTGTGCTAATTTCAATCTCTGGTTTTATGCTGCACCCGAACTCATCTTTGCCCTTAAGGAAGCATTGGTTGGTTTTCTAAATTTGAGACCCTGTTTTGTAGTTCATTTCGTGTGTAGCCAAGTTTACATTCTGTGTATTAGTGATATCTTATGAGGTTTCTTTTTCTGTGTGACTTATTTCACTTAGAATCATCGTAGCTGAATCCACTCATTATGCCGCGACGGGCCTGATGACATAGATTTCATTGCTGAGTGATATTCCATTGTATATAGGTACCAAAAGTTCTTTATCCATTTTTCGCTTTCTTGGATATTTAACTTGTACCGCAGACGAGGTCCTTATAATCAGAGCCGTCTGAAAATTTGGGGTGGCTCTGTGTTTTTGATTTTAAATTCCCTAAGCTATATGACCATAAGTGAAAGTGCCATAGGCTCCGTTGCTTTGTTTTTGGTGTTTCAGGAACACCATACACTTCTCCAGAGTGGTTGTTGGCAATTTACATACCGCCCATCAACATAACAAGGCTCCCTATACTCCATGGCCTGACCTGCCTTTCTGGATTTTACACTTTTTTCAGATGACCCTTTTGACCGGGGGCAGTGAGGCTTCATTGTGGTGCAGATTTCCTTTACAAGCTTGCTTGGTTGGCCCAAAAGGGCGTATGCGTTTTTTCCTGAATATATTCAGGAAAAAACGCATACGCACTTTTGGGCCAACTGCTTCATTATCGACGTTCTGCCCCTATTCCTATGCTTAAAATGCAATTCCAGTCTACCCCCTGTAATCGTTTTCCTGAAATTCTGCCCCGGTTTCAAGTCCTCTTCGCAGCCTTCCTTCAACATATTTTTGGACGATAGCTGTCATTTATAACTCTGCATGTTTGTGAATTACAGTGCCCCTGAGCTCCTTTCTTCAACTCGCTTTCATGTGAGCTAGCCGCAAACGCACAGAATTGCTTCAGGCCTTAATCTGGTTCTGGCACGGCATGCTGAGCCTGTGGTTAATTCCTCTTCCTGGTGGGAAGTGAGAGTTAAATTTGCCCGTGCAGACACCTACAGCTAGTCTCTCATTGGTTCTCCCGATTCCTGTTCATCTTCCGCAGAAATTGCAAACTGTGCCAAACAGGAGGTTAAAGGCACTGACTCTCCAAGTGGGGAGAGTGTTAGTAAAGCGTCTGGAATGGTGAACCCGAGTACCAGGGGACGAAAACTGAGATGCATTTAAAAACGTTTCCAGATCACACGGTGGACCATACTCTGGGTTTCCCATGCATGTTTTAGCTGAAGGAAGAATCCCTTAAACCTGGAGAGTTGGGACCCATGGAATGGGTACCCTGGAGTATGACTTCAAAGGCTCTGCATTTGCTCACTGTACCTCAACAATCCAATCAGGCCCAAGAGTCCAGCCTTATGTCTCACCCAGCTCTGGGGGGTAGAGGTGGTTAATCCAGGTTTCATCACAAGCCATGAATGAATCATTGAGGAATTGCTCTCTATTTCACTGTCATTGTGTTTTTTCTTGAAATTTATTTTTATAATGGGATTTAGCTGATTTTCACTGCTGCGTTTACTCTGTTGTACACACACTTGATTGTCTTACGGAGACATATAAATCCGTAGGCTTTAAGATTCTTACTAGTCAGGTATATGCCTAGGCGTTGAATATGGGATGTTGAGGCCATTTCGTTGAGCAAGGAGTAGGTCTTCTCTATTACATATTTGGCTTATGGAAAGGTATCTGTGCTAAGTTCAATCTCTTGTTTTATGCAGCACCCCAACTCACCTTTCCCCGTAAGCAAGCATAAGTTGGTTTTCTAAATTTGAGACCCTGTTCTTTTGTGTAATTCAGTTCATGTGTAGCCAAGTTTATATTCCGTGTATTAGTGATATCTTATGATGTTTCTTTTTCTGTGTGACTGTTTTCACTTAGAATCATCATACCTGAATCCACACATTATGCCGCTACGGGCCTGATGACATAGATTTCATTGCTGAGTGATATTACATTATACGTACGTACCACAACTTCTTTATCCATTTTTCGATTTCTGGCATATTTAACTGGTAATGTCGACGAGGTTCTTGTCAACAGAGCCGTCCCAAACTTTGGGGTGGCTGTGTGTTTTTGATTGTAATTTCCTTAAGCTATAGGACTATAAGTGGAAGTGCCCTAGGCTCTGTTCCTTTGTTTTCTAGGTGTTTCAGGAAACACCATATACTTCTCCAGAGTGGCTGTTGGCAATTTACATCCCGCCCATCAGCATAACAAGGCTCCCTGTTCTCCATGGCCTGTGCTGCCTTTCTGGATTTTACACATTTTTCAGATGGCCCTTTTGACCGGGGAAGTGAGACTTCATTGTAGTGCAGATTTCTTTAACATGCTTGCTTGTTTGACCAAAAGGGGCGTATGCGTTTTCTCCTGAATATATTCAGGAGAAAACGCATACGCGCTTTTTGGCCAAGAGCATCATTGTCGCCGTTCTGCCTCTTTTCCTATGCTTTAAGTGCAATTCCAGTCTACCCCCTGAAATCGTTTTCCTGCAATTCTGCCCCGCTTTCAAGTCCTCTTCGCAGACTTACTTCAATATATTATTGGACGATAACTGTCATTTTTAACCCTGCATGTTTGTGAATTACAGTGCCCCTGAGCTCCTTTCTTCAACTCGCTTTCTTGTGAGCTGGCCGCAAACCCGCAGGATTGCTTCAGGCCCTAATCTGGTTCCCGCAAGGCATGCTGAGCCTTTGGTTAATTCCTCTTCCTGGTGGGAAATGAGCATTACATTTGCCCGTGCAGACACCCACAGCTAGTCTCTCATTGGTTCTCCCTATTCCTCTTCATCTTGTGCAGAAATTGCAAACTGTGCCAAACAGGAGGTTAAAGGCATTGACTCTCCAAGTGGGGAGAGTGTTAGTTAAGCGTCTGGAATGGTGAACCCGAGTACAAAGGGATGAAAACTGAGATGCATTTGAAAACGTTTCCTAATCACACAGTGGACCATACTCTGAGTTTCCCATGCATGATTTAGTGGAAGGAAGAATCCCTTAAACCTGGAGAGTTGGGACCCATGGAATGGGTACCATGAAGTATGACTTCAAAGGGTCTGCATTTGCTCACCGAACCTCACCAATGCTATCATGCTGAAGTGTCCGGCCTTTTGTCTCCCCAGCTCTGGGTGTAGATGTGGTAAATCCAGGTTGCATCAGAAGCCCTGAGTGAATTTTTTAAGAATTGCTCTCTATTTCACTGTCATGGTGTTGTGTTTTAGAAATTTATTTTGATAATGGGATTTATCGGATTTTCACTGCTGCGTTTAGGCCACTGAACAAACGCTTGATTCTCTTACGGAGACATATAAATCCATGGGTTTTAAGATTCTTACTAGTCAGGTATATTCCTAGGCGTTGAATATGGGGTGTTGAGTCCATTTCGTTGAGCAAGGAGTAGGTCTTGCCTATTACATATTTGGCTTATGGAAAGGTATCTGTGTTAATTTCAATCTCTGGTTTTATGCAGCAGCCCACCTCACCTTTCCCCATAAGCAAGTATAAGTTGATTTTCTAAATTTGAGACCCTGTTCTGTTTTGTAATTCAGTTCATGTGTAGCCAAGTTTACATTCCGTGTATTAGTGATATCTTATGATGTTTCATTTTCTGTGTGACTTATTTCACTTAGAATCATCGTACCTGAATCCACTCATTATGCTGCGATGGGCCTGATGACATAGATTTCATTGCTGAATGATATTCCATTGTACGTACGTACCACAAGTTCTTTATCCATTTTTCACATTCTGGGATATTGAACTTGTAGCGTAGACGAGGTTCTTGTAAACAGAGCCGTCCGAAACTTTGGGGTGGCTGTGTGTTTTTGATTTTAATTTCCCTAAGCTATAGGACCATAAGTGGAAGTGCCGTAGGCTCCGTTGCTTTGTTTTTTAGGTGTTCCAGGAAACACCATACACTTCTCCAGAGTGGCTGTTGGCAATTTACATCCCGCCCATCAGCATAACAAGGCTCCCGGTTCTCCATGGCCTGTGCTGCCTTTCTGGATTTTACACGTTTTTCAGATGGCCCTTTTGACCCGGGGGCAGTGAGACTTCATTTTAGTGCAGATTTCTTTAACATGCTTGCTTGGTTGGCCAAAAAGGGCGTATGCGTTTTTTCCTGAATATATTCAGGAAAAAACGCATACACACTTTTTGGCCAAGAGCATCATTGTCGACGTTCTGCCTCTTTTCCTATGCTTTAAATGCAATTCCCGTCTACCCCCTGAAATCGTTTTCCTGCAATTCTGCCCCGCATACAAGTCGTCTTCGCAGCCTTCCTTCAATATTTTTTTGGACGATAGCTGTCATTTATAACTCTGCAGGTTTGTGAGTTACAGTGCCCCTGAGCTCCTTTCTTCAACTCGTTATCTTGTGAGCTGCCCGCAAACCCGCAGGATTGCTTCAGGCCCTAATCTGGTTCCAGCACGGCATGCTGAGCCTTTGGTTAATTCCTCTTCCTGGTGGGAAATGAGCGTTAAATTTGCCCGTGCAGACACCTACAGCTAGTCTCTCATTAGTTCTCCCTATTCCTGTTCATCTTGCGTAGAAATTGCGAACTGTGCCAAACAGGAGGTTAAAGGCACTGACTCTCCAAGTGGGGAGAGTGTTAGTAAAGGGTCTGGAATGGTGAACCCGAGTAAAAGGGGACGAAAACTGAGATGCATTTGAAAACGTTTGCCGGTCACACGGTGCACCATACTGTGGGTTTCCCATGCATGTTTTAGCTGAAGGAAGAATCCCTTAAACCTGGAGAGTTTGGAACCATGGAATGGGTACCATGCAGTATGACTTCAAAGGGTCTGCACTGGCTCATCGAACGTCACCAATGCTATCAGCCCGAAGTGCCCAACCTTATGTCTCACTTGGCTCTGGGTGTAGATGTGGTAAATCCAGGTTGTATCACAAACCCTGAATGAATTATTTAAGAATTGCTCTCTATTTCACTGTCACTGTGTTTTGTTTTTTTAATTTATTTTGATAATGGGATTTATCACATTTTCACTGCTGCATTTATGCCACTGTACACACACTTGATTCTCTTCTGTAGACATATAAATCCATGGGTTTTATGATTCTTACTAGTCAGGTATATTCCTGGGCTTTGAATATGGGGTGTTGAGTCCATTTCGTTGAGCAAGTGTAGGTCTTGACTATTACATATTTGGGTAATGGAATGGTATCTGTGCTAATTTCAATCTCTGGTTCTATGCTGCACCCTAACTCATCTTTGCCCTTAAGGAAGCATTGGTTGGTTTTCTAAATTTGAGACCCTGTTTTGTAGTTCATTTCGTGTGTAGCCAAGTTTACATTCTGTGTATTAGTGATATCTTATGAGGTTTCTTTTTCTGTGTGACTTATTTCACTTAGAATCATCGTACCTGAATCCACTCATTATGCCGCGACGGGCCTGATGACATAGATTTCATTGCTGAGTGATATTCCATTGTATATACGTACCAAAAGTTCTTTATCCATTTTTCGCTTTCTGGGATATTTAACTTGTACCACAGACGAGGTTCTTATAATCAGAGCCGTCTGAAAATTTGGGGTGGCTCTGTGTTTTTGATTTTAAATTCCCTATGCTATATGACCATAAGTGAAAGTGCCATAGGCTCCGTTGCTTTGTTTTTGGTGTTTCAGGAACACCATACACTTCTCCAGAGTGGTTGTTGGCAATTTACATACCGCCCATCAACATAACAAGGCTCCCTATACTCCATGGCCTGACCTGCCTTTCTGGATTTTACACTTTTTTCAGATGACCCTTTTGACCGGGGTCAGTGAGGCTTCATTGTGGTGCAGATTTCCTTTACAAACTTGCTTGGTTGGCCAAAAAGGGCGTATGCGTTTTTTCCTGAATATATTCAGGAAAAAACGCATACGCCCTTTTGGGCCAACTGCTTCATTATCGACGTTCTGCCCCTATTCCTATGCTTAAAATGCAATTCCAGTCTACCCCCTGTAATCGCTTTCCTGAAATTCTGCCCCGGTTTCAAGTCCTCTTCGCAGCCTTCGTTCAATATATTTTTGGACGATAGCTGTCATTTATAACTCTGCATGTTTGTGAATTACAGTGCCCCTGAGCTCCTTTCTTCAACTCGCTTTCATGTGAGCTAGCCGCAAACGCACAGAATTGCTTCAGGCCTTAATCTGGTTCTGGCACGGCATGCTGAGCCTGTGGTTAATTCCTCTTCCTGGTGGGAAGTGAGAGTTAAATTTGCCCGTGCAGACACCTACAGCTAGTCTCTCATTGGTTCTCCCGATTCCTGTTCATCTTCCGCAGAAATTGCAAACTGTGCCAAACAGGAGGTTAAAGGCACTGACTCTCCAAGTGGGGAGAGTGTTAGTAAAGCGTCTGGAATGGTGAACCCGAGTACCAGGGGACGAAAACTGAGATGCATTTAAAAACGTTTCCAGATCACACGGTGGACCATACTCTGGGTTTCCCATGCATGTTTTAGCTGAAGGAAGAATCCCTTAAACCTGGAGAGTTGGGACCCATGGAATGGGTACCCTGGAGTATGACTTCAAAGGCTCTGCATTTGCTCACTGTACCTCAACAATCCAATCAGGCCCAAGAGTCCAGCCTTATGTCTCACCCAGCTCTGGGGGGTAGAGGTGGTTAATCCAGGTTTCATCACAAGCCATGAATGAATCATTGAGGAATTGCTCTCTATTTCACTGTCATTGTGTTTTTTCTTGAAATTTATTTTTATAATGGGATTTAGCTGATTTTCACTGCTGCGTTTACTCTGTTGTACACACACTTGATTGTCTTACGGAGACATATAAATCCGTAGGCTTTAAGATTCTTACTAGTCAGGTATATGCCTAGGCGTTGAATATGGGATGTTGAGGCCATTTCGTTGAGCAAGGAGTAGGTCTTCTCTATTACATATTTGGCTTATGGAAAGGTATCTGTGCTAAGTTCAATCTCTTGTTTTATGCAGCACCCCAACTCACCTTTCCCCGTAAGCAAGCATAAGTTGGTTTTCTAAATTTGAGACCCTGTTCTTTTGTGTAATTCAGTTCATGTGTAGCCAAGTTTATATTCCGTGTATTAGTGATATCTTATGATGTTTCTTTTTCTGTGTGACTGTTTTCACTTAGAATCATCATACCTGAATCCACACATTATGCCGCTACGGGCCTGATGACATAGATTTCATTGCTGAGTGATATTACATTATACGTACGTACCACAACTTCTTTATCCATTTTTCGATTTCTGGCATATTTAACTGGTAATGTCGACGAGGTTCTTGTCAACAGAGCCGTCCCAAACTTTGGGGTGGCTGTGTGTTTTTGATTGTAATTTCCTTAAGCTATAGGACTATAAGTGGAAGTGCCCTAGGCTCTGTTCCTTTGTTTTCTAGGTGTTTCAGGAAACACCATATACTTCTCCAGAGTGGCTGTTGGCAATTTACATCCCGCCCATCAGCATAACAAGGCTCCCTGTTCTCCATGGCCTGTGCTGCCTTTCTGGATTTTACACATTTTTCAGATGGCCCTTTTGACCGGGGAAGTGAGACTTCATTGTAGTGCAGATTTCTTTAACATGCTTGCTTGTTTGACCAAAAGGGGCGTATGCGTTTTCTCCTGAATATATTCAGGAGAAAACGCATACGCGCTTTTTGGCCAAGAGCATCATTGTCGCCGTTCTGCCTCTTTTCCTATGCTTTAAGTGCAATTCCAGTCTACCCCCTGAAATCGTTTTCCTGCAATTCTGCCCCGCTTTCAAGTCCTCTTCGCAGACTTACTTCAATATATTATTGGACGATAACTGTCATTTTTAACCCTGCATGTTTGTGAATTACAGTGCCCCTGAGCTCCTTTCTTCAACTCGCTTTCTTGTGAGCTGGCCGCAAACCCGCAGGATTGCTTCAGGCCCTAATCTGGTTCCCGCAAGGCATGCTGAGCCTTTGGTTAATTCCTCTTCCTGGTGGGAAATGAGCATTACATTTGCCCGTGCAGACACCCACAGCTAGTCTCTCATTGGTTCTCCCTATTCCTCTTCATCTTGTGCAGAAATTGCAAACTGTGCCAAACAGGAGGTTAAAGGCATTGACTCTCCAAGTGGGGAGAGTGTTAGTTAAGCGTCTGGAATGGTGAACCCGAGTACAAAGGGATGAAAACTGAGATGCATTTGAAAACGTTTCCTAATCACACAGTGGACCATACTCTGAGTTTCCCATGCATGATTTAGTGGAAGGAAGAATCCCTTAAACCTGGAGAGTTGGGACCCATGGAATGGGTACCATGAAGTATGACTTCAAAGGGTCTGCATTTGCTCACCGAACCTCACCAATGCTATCATGCTGAAGTGTCCGGCCTTTTGTCTCCCCAGCTCTGGGTGTAGATGTGGTAAATCCAGGTTGCATCAGAAGCCCTGAGTGAATTTTTTAAGAATTGCTCTCTATTTCACTGTCATGGTGTTGTGTTTTAGAAATTTATTTTGATAATGGGATTTATCGGATTTTCACTGCTGCGTTTAGGCCACTGAACAAACGCTTGATTCTCTTACGGAGACATATAAATCCATGGGTTTTAAGATTCTTACTAGTCAGGTATATTCCTAGGCGTTGAATATGGGGTGTTGAGTCCATTTCGTTGAGCAAGGAGTAGGTCTTGCCTATTACATATTTGGCTTATGGAAAGGTATCTGTGTTAATTTCAATCTCTGGTTTTATGCAGCAGCCCACCTCACCTTTCCCCATAAGCAAGTATAAGTTGATTTTCTAAATTTGAGACCCTGTTCTGTTTTGTAATTCAGTTCATGTGTAGCCAAGTTTACATTCCGTGTATTAGTGATATCTTATGATGTTTCATTTTCTGTGTGACTTATTTCACTTAGAATCATCGTACCTGAATCCACTCATTATGCTGCGATGGGCCTGATGACATAGATTTCATTGCTGAATGATATTCCATTGTACGTACGTACCACAAGTTCTTTATCCATTTTTCACATTCTGGGATATTGAACTTGTAGCGTAGACGAGGTTCTTGTAAACAGAGCCGTCCGAAACTTTGGGGTGGCTGTGTGTTTTTGATTTTAATTTCCCTAAGCTATAGGACCATAAGTGGAAGTGCCGTAGGCTCCGTTGCTTTGTTTTTTAGGTGTTCCAGGAAACACCATACACTTCTCCAGAGTGGCTGTTGGCAATTTACATCCCGCCCATCAGCATAACAAGGCTCCCGGTTCTCCATGGCCTGTGCTGCCTTTCTGGATTTTACACGTTTTTCAGATGGCCCTTTTGACCCGGGGGCAGTGAGACTTCATTTTAGTGCAGATTTCTTTAACATGCTTGCTTGGTTGGCCAAAAAGGGCGTATGCGTTTTTTCCTGAATATATTCAGGAAAAAACGCATACACACTTTTTGGCCAAGAGCATCATTGTCGACGTTCTGCCTCTTTTCCTATGCTTTAAATGCAATTCCCGTCTACCCCCTGAAATCGTTTTCCTGCAATTCTGCCCCGCATACAAGTCGTCTTCGCAGCCTTCCTTCAATATTTTTTTGGACGATAGCTGTCATTTATAACTCTGCAGGTTTGTGAGTTACAGTGCCCCTGAGCTCCTTTCTTCAACTCGTTATCTTGTGAGCTGCCCGCAAACCCGCAGGATTGCTTCAGGCCCTAATCTGGTTCCAGCACGGCATGCTGAGCCTTTGGTTAATTCCTCTTCCTGGTGGGAAATGAGCGTTAAATTTGCCCGTGCAGACACCTACAGCTAGTCTCTCATTAGTTCTCCCTATTCCTGTTCATCTTGCGTAGAAATTGCGAACTGTGCCAAACAGGAGGTTAAAGGCACTGACTCTCCAAGTGGGGAGAGTGTTAGTAAAGGGTCTGGAATGGTGAACCCGAGTAAAAGGGGACGAAAACTGAGATGCATTTGAAAACGTTTGCCGGTCACAAGGTGCACCATACTGTGGGTTTCCCATGCATGTTTTAGCTGAAGGAAGAATCCCTTAAACCTGGAGAGTTTGGAACCATGGAATGGGTACCATGCAGTATGACTTCAAAGGGTCTGCACTGGCTCATCGAACGTCACCAATGCTATCAGCCCGAAGTGCCCAACCTTATGTCTCACTTGGCTCTGGGTGTAGATGTGGTAAATCCAGGTTGTATCACAAACCCTGAATGAATTATTTAAGAATTGCTCTCTATTTCACTGTCACTGTGTTTTGTTTTTTTAATTTATTTTGATAATGGGATTTATCACATTTTCACTGCTGCATTTATGCCACTGTACACACACTTGATTCTCTTCTGTAGACATATAAATCCATGGGTTTTATGATTCTTACTAGTCAGGTATATTCCTGGGCTTTGAATATGGGGTGTTGAGTCCATTTCGTTGAGCAAGTGTAGGTCTTGACTATTACATATTTGGGTAATGGAATGGTATCTGTGCTAATTTCAATCTCTGGTTCTATGCTGCACCCTAACTCATCTTTGCCCTTAAGGAAGCATTGGTTGGTTTTCTAAATTTGAGACCCTGTTTTGTAGTTCATTTCGTGTGTAGCCAAGTTTACATTCTGTGTATTAGTGATATCTTATGAGGTTTCTTTTTCTGTGTGACTTATTTCACTTAGAATCATCGTACCTGAATCCACTCATTATGCCGCGACGGGCCTGATGACATAGATTTCATTGCTGAGTGATATTCCATTGTATATACGTACCAAAAGTTCTTTATCCATTTTTCGCTTTCTGGGATATTTAACTTGTACCACAGACGAGGTTCTTATAATCAGAGCCGTCTGAAAATTTGGGGTGGCTCTGTGTTTTTGATTTTAAATTCCCTATGCTATATGACCATAAGTGAAAGTGCCATAGGCTCCGTTGCTTTGTTTTTGGTGTTTCAGGAACACCATACACTTCTCCAGAGTGGTTGTTGGCAATTTACATACCGCCCATCAACATAACAAGGCTCCCTATACTCCATGGCCTGACCTGCCTTTCTGGATTTTACACTTTTTTCAGATGACCCTTTTGACCGGGGTCAGTGAGGCTTCATTGTGGTGCAGATTTCCTTTACAAACTTGCTTGGTTGGCCAAAAAGGGCGTATGCGTTTTTTCCTGAATATATTCAGGAAAAAACGCATACGCCCTTTTGGGCCAACTGCTTCATTATCGACGTTCTGCCCCTATTCCTATGCTTAAAATGCAATTCCAGTCTACCCCCTGTAATCGCTTTCCTGAAATTCTGCCCCGGTTTCAAGTCCTCTTCGCAGCCTTCGTTCAATATATTTTTGGATGATAGCTGTCATTTATAACTCTGCATGTTTGTGAATTACAGTGCCCCTGAGCTCCTTTCTTCAACTCGCTTTCATGTGAGCTAGCCGCAAACGCACAGAATTGCTTCAGGCCTTAATCTGGTTCCGGCACGGCATGCTGAGCCTGTGGTTAATTCCTCTTCCTGGTGGGAAGTGAGAGTTAAATTTGCCCGTGCAGACACCTACAGCTAGTCTCTCATTGGTTCTCCCTATTCCTGTTCATCTTCCGCAGAAATTGCAAACTGTGCCAAACAGGAGGTTAAAGGCACTGACTCTCCAAGTGGGGAGAGTGTTAGTAAAGCGTCTGGAATGGTGAACCCGAGTACCAGGGGACGAAAACTGAGATGTATTAAAAACGTTTCCAGATCACACGGTGGACCATACTCTGGGTTTCCCATGCATGTTTTAGCTGAAGGAAGAATCCCTTAAACCTGGAGAGTTGGGACCCATGGAATGGGTACCCTGGAGTATGACTTCAAAGGCTCTGCATTTGCTCACTGTACCTCAACAATCCAATCAGGCCCAAGAGTCCAGCCTTATGTCTCACCCAGCTCTGGGGGGTAGAGGTGGTTAATCCAGGTTTCATCACAAGCCATGAATGAATCATTGAGGAATTGCTCTCTATTTCACTGTCATTGTGTTTTTTCTTGAAATTTATTTTTATAATGGGATTTAGCTGATTTTCACTGCTGCGTTTACTCTGCTGTACACACACTTGATTGTCTTACGGAGACATATAAATCCGTAGGCTTTAAGATTCTTACTAGTCAGGTATATGCCTAGGCGTTGAATATGGGGCGTTGAGGCCATTTCGTTGAGCAAGGAGTAGGTCTTCTCTATTACATATTTGGCTTATGGAAAGGTATCTGTGCTAAGTTCAATCTCTTGTTTTATGCAGCACCCCAACTCACCTTTCCCCGTAAGCAAGCATAAGTTGGTTTTCTAAATTTGAGACCCTGTTCTTTTGTGTAATTCAGTTCATGTGTAGCCAAGTTTATATTCCGTGTATTAGTGATATCTTATGATGTTTCTTTTTCTGTGTGACTGTTTTCACTTAGAATCATCATACCTGAATCCACACATTATGCCGCTACGGGCCTGATGACATAGATTTCATTGCTGAGTGATATTACATTATACGTACGTACCACAAATTCTTTATCCATTTTTCGATTTCTGGCATATTTAACTGGTAATGTCGACGAGGTTCTTGTCAACAGAGCCGTCCCAAACTTTGGGGTGGCTGTGTGTTTTTGATTGTAATTTCCTTAAGCTATAGGACTATAAGTGGAAGTGCCCTAGGCTCTGTTCCTTTGTTTTCTAGGTGTTTCAGGAAACACCATATACTTCTCCAGAGTGGCTGTTGGCAATTTACATCCCGCCCATCAGCATAACAAGGCTCCCTGTTCTCCATGGCCTGTGCTGCCTTTCTGGATTTTACACATTTTTCAGATGGCCCTTTTGACCGGGGAAGTGAGACTTCATTGTAGTGCAGATTTCTTTAACATGCTTGCTTGTTTGACCAAAAGGGGCGTATGCGTTTTCTCCTGAATATATTCAGGTAAAAACGCATACGCCCTTTTTGGCCAAGAGCATCATTGTCGCCGTTCTGCCTCTTTTCCTATGCTTTAAGTGCAATTCCAGTCTACCCCGTGAAATCGTTTTCCTGCAATTCTGCCCCGCTTTCAAGTCCTCTTCGCAGACTTACTTCAATATATTATTGGACGATAGCTGTCATTTTTAACCCTGCATGTTTGTGAATTACAGTGCCCCTGAGCTCCTTTCTTCAACTCGCTTTCTTGTGAGCTGGCCGCAAACCCGCAGGATTGCTTCAGGCCCTAATCTGGTTCCCGCACGACATGCTGAGCCTTTGGTTAATTCCTCTTCCTGGTGGGAAATGAGCGTTACATTTGCCCGTGCAGACACCTACAGCTAGTCTCTCATTGGTTCTCCCTATTCCTCTTCATCTTGTGCAGAAATTGCAAACTGTGCCAAACAGGAGGTTAAAGGCATTGACTCTCCAAGTGGGGAGAGTGTTAGTTAAGCGTCTGGAATGGTGAACCCGAGTACAAAGGGATGAAAACTGAGATGCATTTGAAAACGTTTGCCGGTCACACGGTGCACCATACTCTGAGTTTCCCATGCATGATTTAGTGGAAGGAAGAATCCCTTAAACCTGGAGAGTTGGGACCCATGGAATGGGTACCATGAAGTATGACTTCAAAGGGTCTGCATTTGCTCACCGAACCTCACCAATGCTATCATGCTGAAGTGTCCGGCCTTTTGTCTCCCCAGCTCTGGGTGTAGATGTGGTAAATCCAGGTTGCATCAGAAGCCCTGAGTGAATTTTTTAAGAATTGCTCTCTATTTCACTGTCATGGTGTTGTGTTTTAGAAATTTATTTTGATAATGGGATTTATCGGATTTTCACTGCTGCGTTTAGGCCACTGAACAAACGCTTGATTCTCTTACGGAGACATATAAATCCATGGGTTTTAAGATTCTTACTAGTCAGGTATATTCCTAGGCGTTGAATATGGGGTGTTGAGTCCATTTCGTTGAGCAAGGAGTAGGTCTTGCCTATTACATATTTGGCTTATGGAATGGTATCTGTGCTAATTTCTATCTCTGGTTTTATGCAGCAGCCCACCTCACCTTTCCCCATAAGCAAGTATAAGTTGGTTTTCTAAATTTGAGACCCTGTTCTGTTTTGTAATTCAGTTCATGTGTAGCCAAGTTTACATTCCTTGTATTAGTGATATCTTATGATGTTTCATTTTCTGTGTGACTTATTTCACATAGAATCATCGTACCTGAATCCACTCATTATGCTGCGACGGGCCTGATGACATAGATTTCATTGCTGAATGATATTCCATTGTACGTACGTACCACAACTTCTTTATCCATTTTTCACATTCTGGGATATTGAACTTGTAGCGTAGACGAGGTTCTTGTAAACAGAGCCGTCCGAAACTTTGGGGTGGCTGTGTGTTTTTGATTTTAATTTCCCTAAGCTATAGGACCATAAGTGGAAGTGCCGTAGGCTCTGTTGCTTTGTTTTTTAGGTGTTCCAGGAAACACCATACACTTCTCCAGAGTGGCTGTTGTCAATTTACATCCCGCCCATCAGCATAACAAGACTCCCGTTTCTCCATGGCCTGTGCTGCCTTTCTGGATTTTACACTTTTTTCAGATGGCCCTTTTGACCGGGGGGCAGTGAGACTTCATTTTAGTGCAGATTTCTTTAACATGTTTGCTTGGTTGGCCAAAAAGGGCGTATGCGTTTTTTCCTGAATATATTCAGGAAAAAACGCATACGCCCTCTTTGGCCAAGAGCATCATTGTCGACGTTCTGCCTCTTTTCCTATGCTTTAAATGCAATTCCCGTCTACCCCCTGAAATCGTTTTCCTGCAATTCTGCCCCGCTTACAAGTCGTCTTCACAGCCTTCCTTCAATATTTTTTGTACGATAGCTGTCATTTATAACTCTGCAGGTTTGTGAGTTACAGTGCCCCTGAGCTCCTTTCTTCAACTCGCTATCTTGTGAGCTGCCCGCAAACCCGCAGGATTGCTTCAGGCCCTAATCTGGTTCCGGCACCGCATGCTGAGCCTTTGGTTAATTCCTCTTCCTGGTGGGAAATGAGCGTTAAATTTGCCCGTGCAGACACCTACAGCTAGTCTCTCATTGGTTCTCCCAATTCCTGTTCATTTTGCGCAGAAATTGCAAACTGTGCCAAACAGGAGGTTAAAGGCACTGACTCTCCAAGTGGGGAGAGTGTTAGTAAAGGGTCTGGAATGGTGAACGCGAGTAAAAGGGGACGAAAACTGAGATGCATTTGAAAACGTTTCCCGGTCACACGGTGCACCATACTGTGGGTTTCCCATGCATGTTTTAGCTGAAGGAAGAATCCCTTAAACCTGGAGAGTTTGGACCCATGGAATGGGTACCATGCAGTATGACTTCAAAGGGTCTGCATTTGCTCATCGAACGTCACCAATGCTATCAGCCCGAAGTGCCCAACCTTATGTCTCACTTGGCTCTGGGTGTAGATGTGGTAAATCCAGGTTGCATCACAAACCCTGAATGAATTATTTAAGAATTGCTCTCTATTTCACTGTCACTGTGTTTTGTTTTTTTAATTTATTTTGATAATGGGATTTATCACATTTTCACTGCTGCATTTATGCTGCTGTACACACACTCGATTCTCTTCTGTAGACATATAAATCCATGGGTTTTATGATTCTTACTAGTCAGGTATATTCCTGGGCTTTGAATATGGGTTGTTGAGTCCATTTCGTTGAGCAAGGTGTAGGTCTTGACTATTACATATTTGGGTTAGGGAATGGTATCTGTGCTAATTTCAATCTCTGGTTTTATGCTGCACCCGAACTCATCTTTGCCCTTAAGGAAGCATTGGTTGGTTTTCTAAATTTGAGACCCTGTTTTGTAGTTCATTTCATGTGTAGCCAAGTTTACATTCTGTGTATTAGTGATATCTTATGAGGTTTCTTTTTCTGTGTGACTTATTTCACTTAGAATCATCGTAGCTGAATCCACTCATTATACCGCGACGGGCCTGATGACATAGATTTCATTGCTGAGTGATATTCCATTGTATATAGGTACCAAAAGTTCTTTATCCATTTTTCGCTTTCTTGGATATTTAACTTGTACCGCAGACGAGGTCCTTATAATCAGAGCCGTCTGAAAATTTGGGGTGGCTCTGTGTTTTTGATTTTAAATTCCCTAAGCTATATGACCATAAGTGAAAGTGCCATAGGCTCCGTTGCTTTGTTTTTGGTGTTTCAGGAACACCATACACTTCTCCAGAGTGGTTGTTGGCAATTTACATACCGCCCATCAACATAACAAGGCTCCCTATACTCCATGGCCTGACCTGCCTTTCTGGATTTTACACTTTTTTCAGATGACCCTTTTGACCGGGGGCAGTGAGGCTTCATTGTGGTGCAGATTTCCTTTACAAGCTTGCTTGGTTGGCCCAAAAGGGCGTATGCGTTTTTTCCTGAATATATTCAGGAAAAAACGCATACGCACTTTTGGGCCAACTGCTTCATTATCGACGTTCTGCCCCTATTCCTATGCTTAAAATGCAATTCCAGTCTACCCCCTGTAATCGTTTTCCTGAAATTCTGCCCCGGTTTCAAGTCCTCTTCGCAGCCTTCCTTCAACATATTTTTGGACGATAGCTGTCATTTATAACTCTGCATGTTTGTGAATTACAGTGCCCCTGAGCTCCTTTCTTCAACTCGCTTTCATGTGAGCTAGCCGCAAACGCACAGAATTGCTTCAGGCCTTAATCTGGTTCTGGCACGGCATGCTGAGCCTGTGGTTAATTCCTCTTCCTGGTGGGAAGTGAGAGTTAAATTTGCCCGTGCAGACACCTACAGCTAGTCTCTCATTGGTTCTCCCGATTCCTGTTCATCTTCCGCAGAAATTGCAAACTGTGCCAAACAGGAGGTTAAAGGCACTGACTCTCCAAGTGGGGAGAGTGTTAGTAAAGCGTCTGGAATGGTGAACCCGAGTACCAGGGGACGAAAACTGAGATGCATTTAAAAACGTTTCCAGATCACACGGTGGACCATACTCTGGGTTTCCCATGCATGTTTTAGCTGAAGGAAGAATCCCTTAAACCTGGAGAGTTGGGACCCATGGAATGGGTACCCTGGAGTATGACTTCAAAGGCTCTGCATTTGCTCACTGTACCTCAACAATCCAATCAGGCCCAAGAGTCCAGCCTTATGTCTCACCCAGCTCTGGGGGGTAGAGGTGGTTAATCCAGGTTTCATCACAAGCCATGAATGAATCATTGAGGAATTGCTCTCTATTTCACTGTCATTGTGTTTTTTCTTGAAATTTATTTTTATAATGGGATTTAGCTGATTTTCACTGCTGCGTTTACTCTGTTGTACACACACTTGATTGTCTTACGGAGACATATAAATCCGTAGGCTTTAAGATTCTTACTAGTCAGGTATATGCCTAGGCGTTGAATATGGGATGTTGAGGCCATTTCGTTGAGCAAGGAGTAGGTCTTCTCTATTACATATTTGGCTTATGGAAAGGTATCTGTGCTAAGTTCAATCTCTTGTTTTATGCAGCACCCCAACTCACCTTTCCCCGTAAGCAAGCATAAGTTGGTTTTCTAAATTTGAGACCCTGTTCTTTTGTGTAATTCAGTTCATGTGTAGCCAAGTTTATATTCCGTGTATTAGTGATATCTTATGATGTTTCTTTTTCTGTGTGACTGTTTTCACTTAGAATCATCATACCTGAATCCACACATTATGCCGCTACGGGCCTGATGACATAGATTTCATTGCTGAGTGATATTACATTATACGTACGTACCACAACTTCTTTATCCATTTTTCGATTTCTGGCATATTTAACTGGTAATGTCGACGAGGTTCTTGTCAACAGAGCCGTCCCAAACTTTGGGGTGGCTGTGTGTTTTTGATTGTAATTTCCTTAAGCTATAGGACTATAAGTGGAAGTGCCCTAGGCTCTGTTCCTTTGTTTTCTAGGTGTTTCAGGAAACACCATATACTTCTCCAGAGTGGCTGTTGGCAATTTACATCCCGCCCATCAGCATAACAAGGCTCCCTGTTCTCCATGGCCTGTGCTGCCTTTCTGGATTTTACACATTTTTCAGATGGCCCTTTTGACCGGGGAAGTGAGACTTCATTGTAGTGCAGATTTCTTTAACATGCTTGCTTGTTTGACCAAAAGGGGCGTATGCGTTTTCTCCTGAATATATTCAGGAGAAAACACATACGCGCTTTTTGGCCAAGAGCATCATTGTCGCCGTTCTGCCTCTTTTCCTATGCTTTAAGTGCAATTCCAGTCTACCCCCTGAAATCGTTTTCCTGCAATTCTGCCCCGCTTTCAAGTCCTCTTCGCAGACTTACTTCAATATATTATTGGACGATAACTGTCATTTTTAACCCTGCATGTTTGTGAATTACAGTGCCCCTGAGCTCCTTTCTTCAACTCGCTTTCTTGTGAG
Organism: Delphinapterus leucas; assembly: GCF_059928025.1. Lineage (NCBI taxonomy): Eukaryota > Metazoa > Chordata > Mammalia > Artiodactyla > Monodontidae > Delphinapterus > Delphinapterus leucas. Next base: position 191,115 of record NW_028322250.1, read on the forward strand.
CTGGCCGCAAACCCGCAGGATTGCTTCAGGCCCTAATCTGGTTCCCGCAAGGCATGCTGAGCCTTTGGTTAATTCCTCTTCCTGGTGGGAAATGAGCATTACATTTGCCCGTGCAGACACCCACAGCTAGTCTCTCATTGGTTCTCCCTATTCCTCTTCATCTTGTGCAGAAATTGCAAACTGTGCCAAACAGGAGGTTAAAGGCATTGACTCTCCAAGTGGGGAGAGTGTTAGTTAAGCGTCTGGAATGGTGAACCCGAGTACAAAGGGATGAAAACTGAGATGCATTTGAAAACGTTTCCTAATCACACAGTGGACCATACTCTGAGTTTCCCATGCATGATTTAGTGGAAGGAAGAATCCCTTAAACCTGGAGAGTTGGGACCCATGGAATGGGTACCATGAAGTATGACTTCAAAGGGTCTGCATTTGCTCACCGAACCTCACCAATGCTATCATGCTGAAGTGTCCGGCCTTTTGTCTCCCCAGCTCTGGGTGTAGATGTGGTAAATCCAGGTTGCATCAGAAGCCCTGAGTGAATTTTTTAAGAATTGCTCTCTATTTCACTGTCATGGTGTTGTGTTTTAGAAATTTATTTTGATAATGGGATTTATCGGATTTTCACTGCTGCGTTTAGGCCACTGAACAAACGCTTGATTCTCTTACGGAGACATATAAATCCATGGGTTTTAAGATTCTTACTAGTCAGGTATATTCCTAGGCGTTGAATATGGGGTGTTGAGTCCATTTCGTTGAGCAAGGAGTAGGTCTTGCCTATTACATATTTGGCTTATGGAAAGGTATCTGTGTTAATTTCAATCTCTGGTTTTATGCAGCAGCCCACCTCACCTTTCCCCATAAGCAAGTATAAGTTGATTTTCTAAATTTGAGACCCTGTTCTGTTTTGTAATTCAGTTCATGTGTAGCCAAGTTTACATTCCGTGTATTAGTGATATCTTATGATGTTTCATTTTCTGTGTGACTTATTTCACTTAGAATCATCGTACCTGAATCCACTCATTATGCTGCGATGGGCCTGATGACATAGATTTCATTGCTGAATGATATTCCATTGTACGTACGTACCACAAGTTCTTTATCCATTTTTCACATTCTGGGATATTGAACTTGTAGCGTAGACGAGGTTCTTGTAAACAGAGCCGTCCGAAACTTTGGGGTGGCTGTGTGTTTTTGATTTTAATTTCCCTAAGCTATAGGACCATAAGTGGAAGTGCCGTAGGCTCCGTTGCTTTGTTTTTTAGGTGTTCCAGGAAACACCATACACTTCTCCAGAGTGGCTGTTGGCAATTTACATCCCGCCCATCAGCATAACAAGGCTCCCGGTTCTCCATGGCCTGTGCTGCCTTTCTGGATTTTACACTTTTTTCATATGGCCCTTTTGACCGGGGGGCAGTGAGACTTCATTTTAGTGCAGATTTCTTTAACATGCTTGCTTGGTTGGCCAAAAAGGGCGTATGCGTTTTTTCCTGAATATATTCAGGAAAAAACGCATACGCCCTCTTTGGCCAAGAGCATCATTGTCGACGTTCTGCCTCTTTTCCTATGCTTTAAATGCAATTCCCGTCTACCCCCTGAAATCGTTTTCCTGCAATTCTGCCCCGCTTACAAGTCGTCTTCGCAGCCTTCCTTCAATATTTTTTGGACGATAGCTGTCATTTATAACTCTGCAGGTTTGTGAGTTACAGTGCCCCTGAGCTCCTTTCTTCAACTCGCTATCTTGTGAGCTGCCCGCAAACCCGCAGGATTGCTTCAGGCCCTAATCTGGTTCTGGCACGGCATGCTGAGCCTTTGGTTAATTCCTCTTCCTGGTGGGAAATGAGCATTAAATTTGCCCGTGCAGACACCTACAGCTAGTCTCTCATTGGTTCTCCCTATTCCTGTTCATCTTGCGCAGAAATTGCAAACTGTGCCAAACAGGAGGTTAAAGGCACTGACTCTCCAAGTGGGGAGAGTGTTAGTAAAGGGTCTGGAATGGTGAACCCGAGTAAAAGGGGACGAAAACTGAGATGCATTTGAAAACGTTTCCCGGTCACACGGTGCACCATACTGTGGGTTTCCCATGCATGTTTTAGCTGAAGGAAGAATCCCTTAAACCTGGAGAGTTGGGACCCATGGAAAGGGTACCATGCAGTATGACTTCAAAGGGTCTGCATTTGCTCATCGAACGTCACCAATGCTATCAGCCCGAAGTGCCCAACCTTATGTCTCACTTGGCTCTTGGTGTAGATGTGGTAAATCTAGGTTGCATCACAAACTCTGAATGAATTATTTAAGAATTGCTCTCTATTTCACTGTCACTGTGTTTTGTTTTTTTAATTTATTTTGATAATGGGATTTATCACATTTTCACTGCTGCATTTATGCTGCTGTACACACACTCGATTCTCTTCTGTAGACATATAAATCCATGGGTTTTATGATTCTTACTAGTCAGGTATATTCCTGGGCTTTGAATATGGGTTGTTGAGTCCATTTCGTTGAGCAAGGTGTAGGTCTTGACTATTACATATTTGGGTTATGGAATGGTATCTGTGCTAATTTCAATCTCTGGTTTTATGCTGCACCCGAACTCATCTTTGCCCTTAAGGAAGCATTGGTTGGTTTTCTAAATTTGAGACCCTGTTTTGTAGTTCATTTCGTGTGTAGCCAAGTTTACATTCTGTGTATTAGTGATATCTTATGAGGTTTCTTTTTCTGTGTGACTTATTTCACTTAGAATCATCGTACCTGAATCCACTCATTATGCCGCGACGGGCCTGATGACATAGATTTCATTGCTGAGTGATATTCCATTGTATATAGGTACCAAAAGTTCTTTATCCATTTTTCGCTTTCTTGGATATTTAACTTGTACCGCAGACGAGGTTCTTATAATCAGAGCCGTCTGAAAATTTGGGGTGGCTCTGTGTTTTTGATTTTAAATTCCCTAAGCTATATGACCATAAGTGAAACTGCCATAGGCTCCGTTGCTTTGTTTTTGGTGTTTCAGGAACACCATACACTTCTCCAGAGTGGTTGTTGGCAATTTACATACCGCCCATCAACATAACAAGGCTCCCTATACTCCATGGCCTGACCTGCCTTTCTGGATTTTACACTTTTTTCAGATGACCCTTTTGACCGGGGGGCAGTGAGGCTTCATTGTGGTGCAGATTTCCTTTACAAGCTTGCTTGGTTGGCCCAAAAGGGCGTATGCGTTTTTTCCTGAATATATTCAGGAAAAAACGCATACGCCCTTTTGGGCCAACTGCTTCATTATCGACGTTCTGCCCCTATTCCTATGCTTAAAATGCAATTCCAGTCTACCCCCTGTAATCGTTTTCCTGAAATTCTGCCCCGGTTTCAAGTCCTCTTCGCAGCTTTCCTTCAACATATTTTTGGACGATAGCTGTCATTTATAACTCTGCATGTTTGTGAATTACAGTGCCCCTGAGCTCCTTTCTTCAACTCGCTTTCATGTGAGCTAGCCGCAAACGCACAGAATTGCTTCAGGCCTTAATCTGGTTCCGGCACGGCATGCTGAGCCTGTGGTTAATTCCTCTTCCTGGTGGGAAGTGAGAGTTAAATTTGCCCGTGCAGACACCTACAGCTAGTCTCTCATTGGTTCTCCCTATTCCTGTTCATCTTCCGCAGAAATTGCAAACTGTGCCAAACAGGAGGTTAAAGGCACTGACTCTCCAAGTGGGGAGAGTGTTAGTAAAGCGTCTGGAATGGTGAACCCGAGTACCAGGGGACGAAAACTGAGATGCATTTAAAAACGTTTCCAGATCACACGGTGGACCATACTCTGGGTTTCCCATGCATGTTTTAGCTGAAGGAAGAATCCCTTAAACCTGGAGAGTTGGGACCCATGGAATGGGTACCCTGGAGTATGACTTCAAAGGCTCTGCATTTGCTCACTGTACCTCAACAATCCAATCAGGCCCAAGAGTCCAGCCTTATGTCTCACCCAGCTCTGGGGGGTAGAGGTGGTTAATCCAGGTTTCATCACAAGCCATAAATGAATCATTGAGGAATTGCTCTCTATTTCACTGTCATTGTGTTTTTTCTTGAAATTTATTTTTATAATGGGATTTAGCTGATTTTCACTGCTGCGTTTACTCTGCTGTACACACACTTGATTGTCTTACGGAGACATATAAATCCGTAGGCTTTAAGATTCTTACTAGTCAGGTATATGCCTAGGCGTTGAATATGGGGCGTTGAGGCCATTTCGTTGAGCAAGGAGTAGGTCTTCTCTATTACATATTTGGCTTATGGAAAGGTATCTGTGCTAAGTTCAATCTCTTGTTTTATGCAGCACCCCAACTCACCTTTCCCCGTAAGCAAGCATAAGTTGGTTTTCTAAATTTGAGACCCTGTTCTTTTGTGTAATTCAGTTCATGTGTAGCCAAGTTTATATTCCGTGTATTAGTGATATCTTATGATGTTTCTTTTTCTGTGTGACTGTTTTCACTTAGAATCATCATACCTGAATCCACACATTATGCCGCTACGGGCCTGATGACATAGATTTCATTGCTGAGTGATATTACATTATACGTACATACCACAACTTCTTTATCCATTTTTCGATTTCTGGCATATTTAACTGGTAATGTCGACGAGGTTCTTGTCAACAGAGCCGTCCCAAACTTTGGGGTGGCTGTGTGTTTTTGATTGTAATTTCCTTAAGCTATAGGACTATAAGTGGAAGTGCCCTAGGCTCTGTTCCTTTGTTTTCTAGGTGTTTCAGGAAACACCATATACTTCTCCAGAGTGGCTGTTGGCAATTTACATCCCGCCCATCAGCATAACAAGGCTCCCTGTTCTCCATGGCCTGTGCTGCCTTTCTGGATTTTACACATTTTTCAGATGGCCCTTTTGACCGGGGAAGTGAGACTTCATTGTAGTGCAGATTTCTTTAACATGCTTGCTTGTTTGACCAAAAGGGGCGTATGCGTTTTTTCCTGAATATATTCAGGAGAAAACGCATACGCCCTTTTTGGCCAAGAGCATCATTGTCGCCGTTCTGCCTCTTTTCCTATGCTTTAAGTGCAATTCCAGTCTACCCCCTGAAATCGTTTACCTGCAATTCTGCCCCGCTTTCAAGTCCTCTTCGCAGACTTACTTCAATATATTATTGGACGATAGCTGTCATTTTTAACCCTGCATGTTTGTGAATTACAGTGCCCCTGAGCTCCTTTCTTCAACTCGCTTTCTTGTGAGCTGGCCGCAAACCCGCAGGATTGCTTCAGGCCCTAATCTGGTTCCCGCACGGCATGCTGAGCCTTTGGTTAATTCCTCTTCCTGGTGGGAAATGAGCATTACATTTGCCCGTGCAGACACCCACAGCTAGTCTCTCATTGGTTCTCCCTATTCCTCTTCATCTTGTGCAGAAATTGCAAACTGTGCCAAACAGGAGGTTAAAGGCATTGACTCTCCAAGTGGGGAGAGTGTTAGTTAAGCGTCTGGAATGGTGAACCCGAGTACAAAGGGATGAAAACTGAGATGCATTTGAAAACGTTTCCCAATCACACAGTGGACCATACTCTGAGTTTCCCATGCATGATTTAGTGGAAGGAAGAATCCCTTAAACCTGGAGAGTTGGGACCCATGGAATGGGTACCATGAAGTATGACTTCAAAGGGTCTGCATTTGCTCACCGAACCTCACCAATGCTATCATGCTGAAGTGTCCGGCCTTTTGTCTCCCCAGCTCTGGGTGTAGATGTGGTAAATCCAGGTTGCATCAGAAGCCCTGAGTGAATTTTTTAAGAATTGCTCTCTATTTCACTGTCATGGTGTTGTGTTTTAGAAATTTATTTTGATAATGGGATTTATCGGATTTTCACTGCTGCGTTTAGGCCCCTGAACAAACGCTTGATTCTCTTACGGAGACATATAAATCCATGGGTTTTAAGATTCTTACTAGTCAGGTATATTCCTAGGCGTTGAATATGGGGTGTTGAGTCCATTTCGTTGAGCAAGGAGTAGGTCTTGCCTATTACATATTTGGCTTATGGAAAGGTATCTGTGTTAATTTCAATCCCTGGTTTTATGCAGCAGCCCACCTCACCTTTCCCCATAAGCAAGTATAAGTTGGTTTTCTAAATTTGAGACCCTGTTCTGTTTTGTAATTCAGTTCATGTGTAGCCAAGTTTACATTCCGTGTATTAGTGATATCTTATGATGTTTCATTTTCTGTGTGACTTATTTCACTTAGAATCATCGTACCTGAATCCACTCATTATGCTGCGATGGGCCTGATGACATAGATTTCATTGCTGAATGATATTCCATTGTACGTACGTACCACAAGTTCTTTATCCATTTTTCACATTCTGGGATATTGAACTTGTAGCGTAGACGAGGTTCTTGTAAACAGAGCCGTCCGAAACTTTGGGGTGGCTGTGTGTTTTTGATTTTAATTTCCCTAAGCTATAGGACCATAAGTGGAAGTGCCGTAGGCTCCGTTGCTTTGTTTTTTAGGTGTTCCAGGAAACACCATACACTTCTCCAGAGTGGCTGTTGGCAATTTACATCCCGCCCATCAGCATAACAAGGCTCCCGGTTCTCCATGGCCTGTGCTGCCTTTCTGGATTTTACACTTTTTTCAGATGGCCCTTTTTGAACCCGAGTAAAAGCGGACGAAAACTGAGATGCATTTGAAAACGTTTCCCGGTCACACGGTGCACCATACTGTGGGTTTCCCATGCATGTTTTAGCTGAAGGAAGAATCCCTTAAACCTGGAGAGTTGGGACCCATGGAATGGGTACCATGCAGTATGACTTCAAAGGGTCTGCATTTGCTCATCGAACGTCACCAATGCTATCAGCCCGAAGTGCCCAACCTTATGTCTCACTTGGCTCTGGGTGTAGATGTGGTAAATCCAGGTTGCATCACAAAACCTGAATGAATTATTTAAGAATTGCTCTCTATTTCACTGTCACTGTGTTTTGTTTTTTAATTTATTTTGATAATGGGATTTATCACATTTTCACTGCTGCATTTATGCCGCTGTACACACACTTGATTCTCTTCTGTAGACATATAAATCCATGGGTTTTATGATTCTTACTAGTCAGGTATATTCCTAGGCTTTGAATATGGGTTGTTGAGTCCATTTCGTTGAGCAAGGTGTAGGTCTTGACTATTACATATTTGGGTTATGGAATGGTATCTGTGCTAATTTCAATCTCTGGTTTTATGCTGAACCCGAACTCATCTTTGCCCTTAAGGAAGCATTGGTTGGTTTTCTAAATTTGAGACCCTGTTTTGTAGTTCATTTCGTGTGTAGCCAAGTTTACATTCTGTGTATTAGTGATATCTTATGAGGTTTCTTTTTCTGTGTGACTTATTTCACTTAGAATCATCGTACCTGAATCCACTCATTATGCCGCGACGGGCCTGATGACATACATTTCATTGCTGAGTGATATTCCATTGTATATACGTACCAAAAGTTCTTTATCCATTTTTCGCTTTCTGGGATATTTAACTTGTACCGCAGACGAGGTTCTTATAATCAGAGCCGTCTGAAAATTTGGGGTGGTTCTGTGTTTTTGATTTTAAATTCCCTAAGCTATATGACCATAAGTGAAAGTGCCATAGGCTCCGTTGCTTTGTTTTTGGTGTTTCAGGAACACCATACACTTCTCCAGAGTGGTTGTTGGAAATTTACATACCGCCCATCAACATAACAAGGCTCCCTATACTCCATGGCCTGACGTGCCTTTCTGGATTTTACACTTTTTTCAGATGACCCTTTTGACCGGGGGGCAGTGAGGCTTCATTGTGGTGCAGAATTCCATTACAAGCTTGCTTGGTTGGCCCAAAAGGGCGTATGCGTTTTTTTCCTGAATATATTCAGGAAAAAACGCATACGCCCTTTTGGGCCAACTGCTTCATTATCGACGTTCTGCCCCTATTCCTATGCTTAAAATGCAATTCCAGTCTACCCCCTGTAATCGTTTTCCTGAAATTCTGCCCCGGTTTCAAGTCCTCTTCGCAGCCTTCCTTCAATATATTTTTGGACGATAGCTGTCATTTATAACTCTGCATGTTTGTGAATTACAGTGCCCCTGAGCTCCTTTCTTCAACTCGATTTCATGTGAGCTAGCCGCAAACGCACAGAATTGCTTCAGGCCTTAATCTGGTTCCGGCATGGCATGCTGAGCCTGTGGTTAATTCCTCTTCCTGGTGGGAAGTGAGAGTTAAATTTGCCCGTGCAGACACCTACAGCTAGTCTCTCATTGGTTCTCCCTATTCCTGTTCATCTTCCGCAGAAATTGCAAACTGTGCCAAACAGGAGGTTAAAGGCACTGACTCTCCAAGTGGGGAGAGTGTTAGTAAAGCGTCTGGAATGGTGAACCCGAGTACCAGGGGACGAAAACTGAGATGCATTGAAAAACGTTTCCAGATCACACGGTGGACCATACTCTGGGTTTCCCATGCATGTTTTAGCTGAAGGAAGAATCCCTTAAACCTGGAGAGTTGGGACCCATGGAATGGGTACCCTGGAGTATGACTTCAAAGGCTCTGCATTTGCTCACTGTACCTCAACAATCCAATCAGGCCCAAGAGTCCAGCCTTATGTCTCACCCAGCTCTGGGGGGTAGAGGTGGTTAATCCAGGTTTCATCACAAGCCATGAATGAATCATTGAGGAATTGCTCTCTATTTCACTGTCATTGTGTTTTTTCTTGAAATTTATTTTTATAATGGGATTTAGCTGATTTTCACTGCTGCGTTTACTCTGCTGTACACACACTTGATTGTCTTACGGAGACATATAAATCCGTAGGCTTTAAGATTCTTACTAGTCAGGTATATGCCTAGGCGTTGAATATGGGGCGTTGAGGCCATTTCGTTGAGCAAGGAGTAGGTCTTCTCTATTACATATTTGGCTTATGGAAAGGTATCTGTGCTAAGTTCAATCTCTTGTTTTATGCAGCACCCCAACTCACCTTTCCCCGTAAGCAAGCATAAGTTGGTTTTCTAAATTTGAGACCCTGTTCTTTTGTGTAATTCAGTTCATGTGTAGCCAAGTTTATATTCCGTGTATTAGTGATATCTTATGATGTTTCTTTTTCTGTGTGACTGTTTTCACTTAGAATCATCATACCTGAATCCACACATTATGCCGCTACGGGCCTGATGACATAGATTTCATTGCTGAGTGATATTACATTATACGTATGTACCACAACTTCTTTATTCATTTTTCGATTTCTGGCATATTGAACTGGTAATGTCGACGAGGTTCTTGTCAACAGAGCCGTCCCAAACTTTGGGGTGGCTGTGTGTTTTTGATTGTAATTTCCTTAAGCTATAGGACTATAAGTGGAAGTGCCCTAGGCTCTGTTCCTTTGTTTTCTAGGTGTTTCAGGAAACACCATATACTTCTCCAGAGTGGCTGTTGGCAATTTACATCCCGCCCATCAGCATAACAAGGCTCCCTGTTCTCCATGGCCTGTGCTGCCTTTCTGGATTTTACACATTTTTCAGATGGCCCTTTTGACCGGGGAAGTGAGACTTCATTGTAGTGCAGATTTCTTTAACATGCTTGCTTGTTTGACCAAAAGGGGCGTATGCGTTTTTTCCTGAATATATTCAGGAGAAAACGCATACGCCCTTTTTGGCCAAGAGCATCATTGTCGCCGTTCTGCCTCTTTTCCTATGCTTTAAGTGCAATTCCAGTCTACCCCCTGAAATCGTTTTCCTGCAATTCTGCCCCGCTTTCAAGTCCTCTTCGCAGACTTACTTCAATATATTATTGGACGATAGCTGTCATTTTTAACCCTGCATGTTTGTGAATTACAGTGCCCCTGAGCTCCTTTCTTCAACTCGCTTTCTTGTGAGCTGGCCGCAAACCCGCAGGATTGCTTCAGGCCCTAATCTGGTTCCCGCACGGCATGCTGAGCCTTTGGTTAATTCGTCTTCCTGGTGGGAAATGAGCATTACATTTGCCCGTGCAGACACCCACAGCTAGTCTCTCATTGGTTCTCCCTATTCCTCTTCATCTTGTGCAGAAATTGCAAACTGTGCCAAACAGGAGGTTAAAGGCATTGACCCTCCAAGTGGGGAGAGTGTTAGTTAAGCGTCTGGAATGGTGAACCCGAGTACAAAGGGATGAAAACTGAGATGCATTTGAAAACGTTTCCCAATCACACAGTGGACCATACTCTGGGTTTCCCATGCATGATTTAGTGGAAGGAAGAATCCCTTAAACCTGGAGAGTTGGGACCCATGGAATGGGTACCATGAAGTATGACTTCAAAGGGTCTGCATTTGCTCACCGAACCTCACCAATGCTATCATGCTGAAGTGTCCGGCCTTTTGTCTCCCCAGCTCTGGGTGTAGATGTGGTAAATCCAGGTTGCATCAGAAGCCCTGAGTGAATTTTTTAAGAATTGCTCTCTATTTCACTGTCATGGTGTTGTGTTTTAGAAATTTATTTTGATAATGGGATTTATCGGATTTTCACTGCTGCGTTTAGGCCCCTGAACAAACGCTTGATTCTCTTACGGAGACATATAAATCCATGGGTTTTAAGATTCTTACTAGTCAGGTATATTCCTAGGCGTTGAATATGGGGTGTTGAGTCCATTTCGTTGAGCAAGGAGTAGGTCTTGCCTATTACATATTTGGCTTATGGAAAGGTATCTGTGTTAATTTCAATCTCTGGTTTTATGCAGCAGCCCAGCTCACCTTTCCCCATAAGCAAGTATAAGTTGGTTTTCTAAATTTGAGACCCTGTTCTGTTTTGTAATTCAGTTCATGTGTAGCCAAGTTTACATTCCGTGTATTAGTGATATCTTATGATGTTTCATTTTCTGTGTGACTTATTTCACTTAGAATCATCGTACCTGAATCCACTCATTATGCTGCGATGGGCCTGATGACATAGATTTCATTGCTGAATGATATTCCATTGTACGTACGTACCACAACTTCTTTATCCATTTTTCACATTCTGGGATATTGAACTTGTGGCGTAGACGAGGTTCTTGTAAACAGAGCCGTCCGAAACTTTGGGGTGGCTGTGTGTTTTTGATTTTAATTTCCCTAAGCTATAGGACCATAAGTGGAAGTGCCGTAGGCTCCGTTGCTTTGTTTTTTAGGTGTTCCAGGAAACACCATACACTTCTCCAGAGTGGCTGTTGGCAATTTACATCCCGCCCATCAGCATAACAAGGCTCCCGGTTCTCCATGGCCTGTGCTGCCTTTCTGGATTTTACACTTTTTTCAGATGGCCCTTTTTGAACCCGAGTAAAAGGGGACGAAAACTGAGATGCATTTGAAAACGTTTCCCGGTCACACGGTGCACCATACTGTGGGTTTCCCATGCATGTTTTAGCTGAAGGAAGAATCCCTTAAACCTGGAGAGTTGGGACCCATGGAATGGGTACCATGCAGTATGACTTCAAAGGGTCTGCATTTGCTCATCGAACGTCACCAATGCTATCAGCCCGAAGTGCCCAACCTTATGTCTCACTTGGCTCTGGGTGTAGATGTGGTAAATCCAGGTTGCATCACAAAACCTGAATGAATTATTTAAGAATTGCTCTCTATTTCACTGTCACTGTGTTTTGTTTTTTAATTTATTTTGATAATGGGATTTATCACATTTTCACTGCTGCATTTATGCCGCTGTACACACACTTGATTCTCTTCTGTAGACATATAAATCCATGGGTTTTATGATTCTTACTAGTCAGGTATATTCCTAGGCTTTGAATATGGGTTGTTGAGTCCATTTCGTTGAGCAAGGTGTAGGTCTTGACTATTACATATTTGGGTTATGGAATGGTATCTGTGCTAATTTCAATCTCTGGTTTTATGCTGCACCCGAACTCATCTTTGCCCTTAAGGAAGCATTGGTTGGTTTTCTAAATTTGAGACCCTGTTTTGTAGTTTATTTCGTGTGTAGCCAAGTTTACATTCTGTGTATTAGTGATATCTTATGAGGTTTCTTTTTCTGTGTGACTTATTTCACTTAGAATCATCGTACCTGAATCCACTCATTATGCCGCGACGGGCCTGATGACATACATTTCATTGCTGAGTGATATTCCATTGTATATACGTACCAAAAGTTCTTTATCCATTTTTCGCTTTCTGGGATATTTAACTTGTACCGCAGACGAGGTTCTTATAATCAGAGCCGTCTGAAAATTTGGGGTGGCTCTGTGTTTTTGATTTTAAATTCCCTAAGCTATATGACCATAAGTGAAAGTGCCATAGGCTCCGTTGCTTTGTTTTTGGTGTTTCAGGAACACCATACACTTCTCCAGAGTGGTTGTTGGAAATTTACATACCGCCCATCAACATAACAAGGCTCCCTATACTCCATGGCCTGACGTGCCTTTCTGGATTTTACACTTTTTTCAGATGACCCTTTTGACCGGGGGGCAGTGAGGCTTCATTGTGGTGCAGAATTCCATTACAAGCTTGCTTGGTTGGCCCAAAAGGGCGTATGCGTTTTTTCCTGAATATATTCAGGAAAAAACGCATACGCCCTTTTGGGCCAACTGCTTCATTATCGACGTTCTGCCCCTATTCCTATGCTTAAAATGCAATTCCAGTCTACCCCCTGTAATCGTTTTCCTGAAATTCTGCCCCGGTTTCAAGTCCTCTTCGCAGCCTTCCTTCAATATATTTTTGGACGATAGCTGTCATTTATAACTCTGCATGTTTGTGAATTACAGTGCCCCTGAGCTCCTTTCTTCAACTCGCTTTCATGTGAGCTAGCTGCAAACGCACAGAATTGCTTCAGGCCTTAATCTGGTTCCGGCACGGCATGCTGAGCCTGTGGTTAATTCCTCTTCCTGGTGGGAAGTGAGAGTTAAATTTGCCCGTGCAGACACCTACAGCTAGTCTCTCATTGGTTCTCCCTATTCCTGTTCATCTTCCGCAGAAATTGCAAACTGTGCCAAACAGGAGGTTAAAGGCACTGACTCTCCAAGTGGGGAGAGTGTTAGTAAAGCGTCTGGAATGGTGAACCCGAGTACCAGGGGACGAAACCTGAGATGCATTTAAAAACGTTTCCAGATCACACGGTGGACCATACTCTGGGCTTCCCATGCATGTTTTAGCTGAAGGAAGAATCCCTTAAACCTGGAGAGTTGGGACCCATGGAATGGGTACCCTGGAGTATGACTTCAAAGGCTCTGCATTTGCTCACTGTACCTCAACAATCCAATCAGGCCCAAGAGTCCAGCCTTATGTCTCACCCAGCTCTGGGGGGTAGAGGTGGTTAATCCAGGTTTCATCACAAGCCATGAATGAATCATTGAGGAATTGCTCTCTATTTCACTGTCATTGTGTTTTTTCTTGAAATTTATTTTTATAATGGGATTTAGCTGATTTTCACTGCTGCGTTTACTCTGCTGTACACACACTTGATTGTCTTACGGAGACATATAAATCCGTAGGCTTTAAGATTCTTACTAGTCAGGTATATGCCTAGGCGTTGAATATGGGGCGTTGAGGCCATTTCGTTGAGCAAGGAGTAGGTCTTCTCTATTACATATTTGGCTTATGGAAAGGTATCTGTGCTAAGTTCAATCTCTTGTTTTATGCAGCACCCCAACTCACCTTTCCCCGTAAGCAAGCATAAGTTGGTTTTCTAAATTTGAGACCCTGTTCTTTTTTGTAATTCAGTTCATGTGTAGCCAAGTTTATATTCCGTGTATTAGTGATATCTTATGATGTTTCTTTTTCTGTGTGACTGTTTTCACTTAGAATCATCATACCTGAATCCACACATTATGCCGCTACGGGCCTGATGACATAGATTTCATTGCTGAGTGATATTACATTATACGTACGTACCACAACTTCTTTATCCATTTTTCGATTTCTGGCATATTGAACTGGTAATGTCGACGAGGTTCTTGTCAACAGAGCCGTCCCAAACTTTGGGGTGGCTGTGTGTTTTTGATTGTAATTTCCTTAAGCTATAGGACTATAAGTGGAAGTGCCCTAGGCTCTGTTCCTTTGTTTTCTAGGTGTTTCAGGAAACACCATATACTTCTCCAGAGTGGCTGTTGGCAATTTACATCCCGCCCATCAGCATAACAAGGCTCCCTGTTCTCCATGGCCTGTGCTGCCTTTCTGGATTTTACACATTTTTCAGATGGCCCTTTTGACCGGGGAAGTGAGACTTCATTGTAGTGCAGATTTCTTTAACATGCTTGCTTGTTTGACCAAAAGGGGCGTATGCATTTTTTCCTGAATATATTCAGGAGAAAACGCATACGCCCTTTTTGGCCAAGAGCATCATTGTCGCCGTTCTGCCTCTTTTCCTATGCTTTAAGTGCAATTCCAGTCTACCCCGTGAAATCGTTTTCCTGCAATTCTGCCCCGCTTTCAAGTCCTCTTCGCAGACTTACTTCAATATATTATTGGACGATAGCTGTCATTTTTAACCCTGCATGTTTGTGAATTACAGTGCCCCTGAGCTCCTTTCTTCAACTCGCTTTCTTGTGAGCTGGCCGCAAACCCGCAGGATTGCTTCAGGCCCTAATCTGGTTCCCGCACGGCATGCTGAGCCTTTGGTTAATTCCTCTTCCTGGTGGGAAATGAGCATTACATTTGTCCGTGCAGACACCCACAGCTAGTCTCTCATTGGTTCTCCCTATTCCTCTTCATCTTGCGCAGAAATTGCAAAGTGTGCCAAACAGGAGGTTAAAGGCATTGACTCTCCAAGTGGGGAGAGTGTTAGTTAAGCGTCTGGAATGGTGAACCCGAGTACAAAGGTGTGAAAACTGAGATGCATTTGAAAACGTTTCCCAATCACACAGTGGACCATACTCTGGGTTTCCCATGCATGATTTAGTGGAAGGAAGAATCCCTTAAATCTGGAGAGTTGGGACCCATGGAATGGGTACCATGAAGTATGACTTCAAAGGGTCTGCATTTGCTCACCGAACCTCACCAATGCTATCATGCTGAAGTGTCTGGCCTTTTGTCTCCCCAGCTCTGGGTGTAGATGTGGTAAATCCAGGTTGCATCAGAAGCCCTGAGTGAATTTTTTAAGAATTGCTCTCTATTTCACTGTCATGGTGTTGTGTTTTAGAAATTTATTTTGATAATGGGATTTATCGGATTTTCACTGCTGCGTTTAGGCCACTGAACAAACGCTTGATTCTCTTACGGAGACATATAAATCCATGGGTTTTAAGATTCTTACTAGTCAGGTATATTCCTAGGCGTTGAATATGGGGTGTTGAGTCCATTTCGTTGAGCAAGGAGTAGGTCTTGCCTATTACATATTTGGCTTATGGAAAGGTATCTGTGTTAATTTCAATCTCTGGTTTATGCAGCAGCCCACCTCACCTTTCCCCATAAGCAAGTATAAGTTGGTTTTCTAAATTTGAGACCCTGTTCTGTTTTGTAATTTAGTTCATGTGTAGCCAAGTTTACATTCCGTGTATTAGTGATATCTTATGATGTTTCATTTTCTGTGTGACTTATTTCACTTAGAATCATCGTGCCTGAATCCACTCATTATGCCGCGACGGGCCTGATGACATAGATTTCATTGCTGAGTGATATTCCATTGTACGTATGTACCACAACTTCTTTATCCATTTTTCACATTCTGGGATATTGAACTTGTAGCGTAGACGAGTTTCTTGTAAACAGAGCCGTCCGAAACTTTGGGGTGGCTGTGTGTTTTTGATTTTAATTTCCCTAAGCTATAGGACCATAATTGGAAGTGCCGTAGGCTCCGTTGCTTTGTTTTTTAGGTGTTCCAGGAAACACCATACACTTCTCCAGAGTGGCTGTTGGCAGTTTACATCCCACCCATCAGCATAACAAGGCTCCATGTTCTCCATGGCCTGTGCTGCCTTTCTGGATTTTACACTTTTTTCAGATGGCCCTTTTGACCGGGGTGCAGTGAGACTTCATTGTAGTGCAGATTTCTTTAACATGCTTGCTTGGTTGGCCAAAAAGGGCGTATGCGTTTTTTCCTGAATATATTCAGGAAAAAACGCATACGCCCTTTTTGGCCAAGAGAATCATTGTCGACGTTTTGCCTCTTTTCCTATGCTTTAAATGCAATTCCCGTCTACCTCCTGAAATCGTTGTCCTGCAATTCTGCCCCGCTTACACGTTCTCTTCGCAGCCTTCCTTCAATATTTTTTTGGACGATAGCTGTCATTTATAACTCTGCAGGTTTGTGAGTTACAGTGCCCCTGAGCTCCTTTCTTCAACTCGCTATCTTGTGAGCTGGCCGCAAACCCGCAGGATTGCTTCAGGCCCTGATCTGGTTCTGGTAGGGCATTCTGAGCCTTTGGGTAATTCCACTTCCTGGTGGGAAATGAGCGTTAAATTTGCCCGTGCACACACCAACAGCTAGTCTCTCATTGGTTCTCCCTATTCCTGTTCATCTTGCGCAGAAATTGCAAACTGTGCCAAACAGGAGGTTAAAGGCCCTGACTCTCTAAGTGGGGAGAGTGTTAGTAAAGGGTCTGGAATGGTGAACCCGAGTAAAAGGGGACGAAAACTGAGATGCATTTGAAAACGTTTGCCGGTCACACGGTGCACCATACTGTGGGTTTCCCATGCATGATTTTGCTGAAGGAAGAATCCCTTAAAACTGGAGAGTTGGGACCCATGGAATGGGTACCATGCAGTATGACTTCAAAGGGTCTGCATTTGCTCATCGAACCTCACCAATGCTATCAGCCCGAAGTGCCCAACCTTATGTCTCACTCAGCTCTGGGTGTAGATGTGGTAAATACAGGTTGCATCACAAGCCGTGAATGAATTATTTAAAAATTGCTCTCTATTTCACTGTCCTTGTGTTTTGTTTAGGTAATTCATTTTGATAATGGGATTTATCGGATTTTCTCTGCTGCATTCATGCCGCTGTACACACGCTTCATTCTCTTACGGAGACATATATATCCATGGGTTTGAAGATTCTTACTAGTCAGGTGCATTCCTAGGCGTTGAATATGGGCTGTTTAGTACATTTCGTTGAGCATGGGGTAGGTCTTGACTATTACATATTTGGCTTATGGAAAGGTATCTGTGCTAATTTCTATCTCTGATTTTATGCAGCACCCCAACTCACTTTTCCCCTTAAGCAAGCATAAGTTGGTTTTCTAAATTTGAGACCCTGTTCTGCTTTGTAATTCACTTCATGTGTAGCCAAGTTTACATTCCGTGTAATAGTGATATCTTATGATGTTTCATTTTCTGTGTGACTTATTTCACTTAGAATCATCGTGCCTGAATCCACTCATTATGCCGCGACGGGCCTGATGACATAGATTTCATTGCTGAGTGATATTCCATTGTACGTCTGTACCACAACTTCTTTATCCATTTTTCACATTCTGGGATATTGAACTTGTAGCGTAGACGAGTTTCTTGTAAACAGAGCCGTCCGAAAATTTGGGGTGGCTGTGTGTTTTTGATTTTAATTTCCCTAAGCTATAGGACCATAATTGGAAGTGCCGTAGGCTCCGTTGCTTTGTTTTTTAGGTGTTCCAGGAAACACCATACACTTCTCCAGAGTGGCTGTTGGCAGTTTACATCCCGCCCATCAGCATAACAAGGCTCCATGTTCTCCATGGCCTGTGCTGCCTTTCTGGATTTTACACTTTTTTCAGATGGCCCTTTTGACCGGGGTGCAGTGAGACTTCATTGTAGTGCAGATTTCTTTAACATGCTTGCTTGGTTGGCCAGAAAGGGCGTATGCGTTTTTTCCTGAATATATCCTGGAATAAACGCATACGCCCTTTTTGGCCAAGTGCATCATTGTCGACGTTCAGCCTCTTTTCCTATGCTTTAAATGCAATTTGGGTCTACCCCCTGAAATCGTTCTCCTGCAATTCTGCCCCGCTTTATATTACTCTTCGCAGCCTACCTTCAATATATTTTTGGACGATAGCTGTCCATTATAACTCTGCAGGTTTTTGAATTACAGTGTCCCTTAGCTCCTTTCTTCAACTCGCTTTCTTATGAGCTATCCACAAACCCGCAGGATTGCTTCAGGCCCTCATCTGGTTCCGGCACGGCATGCTGAGCCTTTGGTTAATTCCTCTTCCTGGTGGGAAATGAGCGTTAAATTTGCACGTGCAGACACCTACAGCTAGTCACTCATTGGTTCTCCCTATTCCTGTTCATCTTGGGCGGAAATTGCAAACTGTGCCAAACAGGAGGTTAAACGCACTGACTCTCCAAGTGGTGAGAGTGTTAGTAAATGGTCTGGAATTGTGAACACGAGTAAAAGGGGATGAAATATGAGATGCATTTGAAAAGTCTTCCCAGTCACACGGTGCACCATACTCTGGTGTTCCCATGCATGCTTTAGCTGAAGGAAGAATCCCTTAAACCTGGAGATTTTGGACCCATGGAATGGGTACCATGCAGTATGACTTCAAAGGGTCTGCATTTGTTCACCGAACCTCACCAATGCTATCAGCCCGAAGTGTCCAGCCTTATGTCTCACTTGGCTCTGGGTGTAGATGTGGTAAATCCAGGTTGCATCACAAGCCCTGAATGAATTATTTAAGAATTGCTCTCTATTTCACTGTCATTGTGTTTTGTTTTTGAAATTTATTTTGATAATGGGATTTAGCTGATTTTCACTGCTGCGTTTATGTCACTGTACACACGCTTGATTCTCTTACGGAGACATATAAATCCATAGGTATTAAGACTCTTACTCGTCCCGTATATTCCTAGGCGCTGAATATGGGGTGTTGAGTCCATTTCGTTGACCAGGGTGTAGGTTTTTTCTATTACATATTTGGCTTATGGAACGGTATCTGTGCTAATTTCAATCTATGGTTTTATGCAGCACCCCAACTCTCCTTTATCCTTAAGCAAGCATAAGTTGGTTTTCTAAATTTGAGACCCCGTTCTGTTTTGTAATTCAGTTCATTTGTAGCCTCGTTTATATTCCATGTATTAGTAATATCTTATGTCTTTTTCTGTTTGAATTATGTGACTTCGAATGATCATATGTAACTCCTCTGGTGTTGTTACAACTGGCCATATTTCATTGATTTTCAGGCTGAGTAATATTCCACTTTACATAAGTGCCACATCTCTATCCAGTTTTTCCCTCCACAGACATATAAATTATATCCTAGTCGAGGATCTTTTAAACAGAGAGGCGGTAAACATTGGGGTGCCTGTGTCCTCTCCATTTTTGTTTTTCCCAAGATATACGTCCATGAGTGCAAGTGCCCTGTGCTCTGTAGCTCATTTTTTAGATGCTTTAGTAAACACAATACACTTCTCCAGAGTGACCGTTGGCAATATACATTTCCACTATAAGCCTCACAGGGCTCCCTTTTCTCCTTGCCCTGTTCTGCATTTCTGGTGTTTACACTTTATGAGGAAGGCTCTTCTGACTGATGCGAAGTGATATGTTTTGTAGTATTGATTTCCAGTGCCCACCTGTTTGGTTGGCTAAAAAAGTGTATGCCATTTTCTTGAATATATACAGGAAAAGACGCATACACCCTTTTTGGCCAACTGCAATGTTGGCAATGTTCAGCCCCTTTTCTTGTGCTTAATGGCGAGTCCTTTCTACCTCTTCCAATCCCTTTCCTGCCATTCTCCATTGCTTACAAGTCCTATTCTCTGACTTTCCTCAAGACATTTTTCAGTGATAGATATTTTCAACTCTGCAGTTTCGTGAATTTTAGTGTCCCTGAGTTCCATTTTTCAACTTGTGTTTATGGGAACTGGCCACAAAGCAGCGGGATTTCCTCAAGCCCTATTCTGTTTCCATGGGCAACCCTAGCCTTTGGTCAATTCGTCTTCCTGATTGGAAATTAGAGTGACATGTGCCTGTCCGAAAACCTAGGACTCGTCTCTCATTGTTCCTCCTCCTTCTGCTTCATCCTCTGGACAAATTCCAAACAGGATGTTGACAGTGCTGACATCTCCAAGTGGGGAGACTGTTCGTAAAGACGCTGGAGGGGTGAACCCGAGCACCAGGAGATGAGGAGATGAGATGCCTTTTCCAAACTCTTCCCGATCAGACGGTATACCATCCTCTGGGTGTGACAGGCATGTTTTAGCTGTAGGAAGTGTCCCATTCATGTGAGGAGAACACCAGGGCTTTTTCAAAATCAGTGTCTCTCCACAACCCAAACTGGGGAATTTTTTAAGCTACGGCTACACATATGTTCATTAAGGGCCTTGGGAAGTAGGCAGAGTCCAAACTTTAGATGATTGAAGTCCTCAGGGTCAGAAGCACTCACCACTGGCTTCCCTTAGGTTCCATTTTAACTGTCATTAATAGATGATGTCAATAAAAATATCTATTCTTTTTCAGATTATTTCCCCTTATAGGTTATTGCAAAATATTGAGTGTAGTTCCCTGTGCTATACAGTAGTTCCTTGTTGATGATCGATTTTATACATAGCAGTGTGTATGTGTTAATCCCAAACTGTTAATTTATCCCTCCTCCCACCTTTCCCATTTGGTCATAATAAATTATAAGATTTTATACTTCTCAGAAATGGGGGAGCTGAAAGAGAGGTATCATTTTCAATGGAAAAGCATTTAAAACAAGATTGAAGCTTTAACCAAGATTATTAGATGTATATCCTTGGAAAGAAATCACCTCGTTTCTCTAGTATTGACCTGACAAATAAGATCTTTTCACTGAACTTGCTTATAATAAAGTGATGGAAATAGCAAATGGAAGTGTTAGAAACATCTTATTTTGCCCGAGCCTTATACACTGTTCTATGTTAATTACAGTTTGGCTCACACATCTGTTCCTTGAAGTTACAATGGTCTCAATTTCTGTTACTGATCCTCCAGAGTGGACCCCAACAAGTCTCCCCCTGCCCAGTGTCATTGGAGCCAACAGATTGAGACTGAGTTTGGTTCAGAAGCAAAGGAAACTTTATATTTTGATCAGAGAATGGAGAGGTGAGAGCATGTGCTACCCCGTGGGCTGTGGGCTGGGCTGCTGTGTAGAGATCCTGTCAGAGTCAATGGGAGGGAGGGGGCGGAGCTCTCGAGGACCAGGTTGGCTGCAGCTCAGGCTCTATATCGCGGAGTCTGCACTGTGCCCCAGGAGCTGAGGTGTCGACCCAGCCATTCTGCACTAGGAAATCTGGTCTGAAGTGCCGGCTGTTGAACCTCTGTATGCGGGACCCTAGGAGAACGTGAAATTAGACAAAGCACAAAGGATAAAAAAGGTTAGACTTTATTTTATTGCCCAGATTCTATTTTTATCTCCCAGGGATTTTTAAGGGGCTTTGCCTGGGACAAACCCCTCTTCTGCATTTTGTCCCCTTCCTCATTCTTAGAGTGCTGAGGGTGCAGACCCTTCATCTGTAACTGCTGAGTGCTGAGTTAGGAGCCCTCATACCCGTGGGCGAGGGTCAGAACTTCTCCCCAGCAGCCTCCAGGTGAAGTTGATTGTCCCCAGGCCTCCTGCCTCCCTGCTCGTCCGCCTGAGCACAAGTATTGGTAGTGTTATAGATTCTAATGACCTTTAAGGGTCCAGGAAGGAGATGTGCAGTGACGCTGTGAGGTCCAGTTTCAACCCGCCCCACATTTGTTCGGCCACCTTAGGCTGACCGTTTCTGCCAGCCTAGATGCTCTGACCAGTAGTCTGCACTTTCTTCAATTAGGCCCCTGAATTAACGTAAAAACAGCACCAGGTGTCAGGACCCTGCCTGCTCAACTCCCAGACAGTCCAGGGTCAGTGGTGATGAAGGGCCATGATGGCCACTGAGTCAACAGCCTTTTGAAGTAAACAGGAGTCCAGCCGGTCTTATTGGCCATCATCATCACAGGGTCTGTAGGCCCTTCTATGGTGACAGCGTGATATACGGTACCCCCGCCAAGATTATTACCTCCCCTCTGGGTGTAGTAAGTCCTGCAAGCAGTAGTCTACTCTTTTGGGACACACTCTTGTTGTTTTATGAGAGAAACTCCAGGTCAAGTGATGGTCACACGAGTCGTCATGGTGCCCCTTGGCCCTGGTTATCTCTCTGGATGTTGGAGTTGGAGGGCCTCCTCACTCAAGGTCAGTGTGCCCACGGGGCAAACCCTGCAACTTCAGGGCATGGTTGGGGGTTAGGATCACCACGTGGGGTCCTTTTCCCTTAGGAGGGAGGTGGCTTTTTGGGCTGCTGATTTCCAGGTTTTCAGATACTGCCAGTATCTTGGCCAGATGTGGCGGTGGGCCAAGCCCCTTGGTGACCGTAGTTTATCTTACCTGGATGGCATTCTTGCATTGTTCCATTTCAAGTGGTCCCAGGTTTTGCACTAATACTCCAATGGCGATTCACCGTTCAACAGGAATGTAAGGGTCAAAGGGTTTAGCTAAATTAGGGAGTTCCAGGGCAAGGGTCTAAATTGACTGCTCTTTCCATTCTTGAAAGGCCACTTCTGGATTCTATTCAAAAGGATCATCACCTTTTCCTTTCAGTGTTTCATATAGAGGCCCAGCTAGTAGACTGTAGTTAGGGATCCAGAAGCAGCAAACCCTGGCCTCCCCAGGAACCCCTAAGCTGTCTTCTAGTTTTAGAAATGGGTAAGGCTGTAAATTGTTTCTTCCCTTTCCTGGGATGGGCTTCTCCGACCTTCTGTGAGAATGAAGCCCAGGAAGGTCACCGTAGTCTGTGATATTTGAGCTTTTTCTTGGACAACTTGTATCCTTTATTGGCTTGGTAGTTCAGAGGTCTCCTTAGTAGGGCTGGCGATCAGAATGTAGTCTGCATATTGAAGGAGTGTTTCCTTTTCCAGAGGTAGAACTTTTAGGTCTTTAGCTGAACTTTCCCCAAAGATGGTTTGGGAATTTTTGAACCCTTGGGGCAACACGGCCCAGAAGTATTGTTTTAGTTGTGTGTTGAGTCCTGCCACTCACAAGCCAAAATTTCTTGTGACTCTGGGACTAATAGAATACAAAAGAAGGCATCATTGAAGACTAATACAGAATACCATGTCCTGGTGGTTGGTAGAATGACCAGCAGGGTGTAGGATTTAGGAACTACTGGAGGTATATCCTCGGTGGCTTCACTGACTGTCCTGACATCCTTTACCAGGACTCCAGCAGCCCATGGGGCTCTCGAGGTCAGGCCAATCCCAGGATATGGAGCTCACCTGGGCAGGTACCCCACCCCCACCCCAGCCCACGGGGCTCTCGTGTTCAGGTCCCTCCCAGGATATGGGGTTCCCTAGGCAGGTTCCCCTGCAGCCCATGGGGCTCTCGTGGTCAGGCCCCTCCCCGGTTACAGAGCTACGCTTGCAGGTACTGTGGCAGGGCTGGGCGCACAGGAACCGTGCACATCGCCCTCATTGCAGAGCACTCCCAGCTCACCTGTCACTCAGATCTGACACAGAGCACCTCAGAGCAGGACTTGAACTAACAAACAGCAG
This sequence comes from Delphinapterus leucas, assembly GCF_059928025.1. NCBI lineage: Eukaryota > Metazoa > Chordata > Mammalia > Artiodactyla > Monodontidae > Delphinapterus > Delphinapterus leucas. Next base: position 214,500 of record NW_028322250.1, read on the forward strand.
CTCCGACAGGTCTGTGACCCTGGGCATCACTCTGTGTGGCCTCCCTCCACCTGGTCTTCCAGAGACTTCCACTGCACCCGGGGCACCAGGCCTCTGTCTCCACCCACCACCCACCCCTCCTCTCCCGGACTCCTGGGTTCCTCTCATTAGGAGAGGGTTTTCTTGAAGTTGTCTCCCACTCATGGGCCAGATAATATAATTAGAAAACAAGCCAGAGCTGCAGCCCCTTGTCTACCCTGACTCTCAGGAGCCCACACCTGTTCCTTGGACCTGGCCGATTCAGCAAGTTCCAGTTTCTGCAACTGTGAGCCCCTGAGGGGTGATTATTGGCTGGCCTGGGAAGCCTGACCGTGCTGGCCAGCCCTCCCCAGGTGTGCCTGGGTTGAGATCAATATAAACACCGCTCCAGGCAGCAAGAGCCCCTGCAGCTGTGCCTAACGCCATTTTCTCTGCCCTGTCAGCAGTCTCGGGGCTGGGCTGGTGGGAGGGAGTGAGAGGCCACAGCTTTGTGGGTGGCCCAGTGTGAGTGTGGCTCTGCTGGACTTTCTGCAGCAGTTGCCAAGATGCCACCTGCTAAAGAAGAGGGTGTGTCACCCATACCTGCCGCTGGAATTTCTCCCTGGGCAGAGGTGAGTGAGGAAGAAAACAGTGGGGGCCGGGACAGCAGGGGTATCTCAGGCAGGGAAATGGAAAGCTTCCAGAAGAGCACCCAGGGCCAGGACCATCCTGGCTGGCCTGCAGGCACCTAGTCGGCTGGCATGCTGTTGCTCATGTGGCTCCATGGCCCTTCCTCTAGGCTTTCAAGTCCTTGTACATATTCAGGTGTTTTACCTGGGAAGGGTGGGAACATTTCAGCAGCAGCTGGCCTGGAGCTCGGCCCACGTTTACTCACAGATGCCTCGGCACGGTCCCCCGGTTTTGCAATGAGGACGCTTGTTGCGTGGGGCATGCTGGCTGAATGGGAGATGATTCCCCACCACTGACCAACTTCAGAATTGTTTACAACTGGAGCAAGTGCCCTGATACGGTTTTCCTCTGTGTAACTGGTGGGTTCTGTTTTTTTTTTCTTTCCTTCGTTTTTGGTTCAAGGTAGATTTTATTCCTCTTTTTTGTATTTACAGATATAAGCATGGAAATAATTTATTCATATAAATACATGTATGTGAAGGGAAGAATATTTTGTCTGTTTTACTTTTTGTAATTTTGAATTTTATTTTATTTTTTTATACAGCAGGTTCTTTTTGGTTATCTATTTTATACATAGAAATGTATACATGCCAATCCCAATCTCTCAACTCCTCCCACCACCACCCCCCAACAGCTTTCCCCCCTTGGTGTCCATACGTTTGTTGTCTACATCTGTTACTCTATTTCTGCCTTGCAAAACGGTTCATCTGTACAATTTTTCTAGGTTCCACATATATGCATTAATATACAAGATTTGTTTTTCTATTTCTGACTTACTTCACTCTGTTTGACAGTCTCTAGATCCATCAGCGTCTCTACAAATGACCCAATTTCATTCCTTTTTATGGCTTAGTGATATTCCATTTTATATATGTTCCACATCTTTATGCATTCATCTGTCTGTGGGCATTTAGCTTGCTTCCATTACCTGGACATTGTAAATAGTGATGCAATGAACATCGCGGTGAACGTCTCTTTTTGATTTATGGTTTTGTCTGGGTATATGCCCAGTAGTGGGATTGCTGTATCATATGGTAATTCTATTCTTAGTTTTATAAGAAACTCCATAATGTTCTCCACAGTGACTGTATCAATTTACATTCCCAACAATAGTGGAAGAGGGTTCCTTATCTCCACACCCTTTCCAGCATCTGTTGTTTGTAGATTTTCTGATGATGCCCATTCTAACAGGTGTGAGGTGATACACCATGGATGAGTCTATTTCGTTGAACAAAGAGTAGGTCTTGTCTATTACATATTTGGCTTATGGAACGGTATGTGTGCTAATTACAATCTCTGGTTTTATACAGCACCCCAACTCAACTTTCCCCTTAAGCAAGCATAAGTTTTTATCTAAATGTGAGACTCTGTTCGGTTTTGTAATTCAGTTTATGTGTAGCCAAGTTTACACTCTCTCTATTAGTGATATCTTATGATAATTATCTTACTCTGTGTGACATATTTCTCTTAGAATCATCATACTTAAATCCACTCAATTTGCTGCTACAGGCCTGATGACATTGATTTCATTGCTGAGTGATATTCCGTTGTACGTAAGTAGCACAACTCCTTTATCCATTTTTTTCTTTCTGGGATATTTAATTTGTACTGGACTCGAGGTTCTTGTAAACACAGCAGCCCTAAATTTTGTGTTGGCTGTGTCTTGTTGATTTTAATTTTCCTAAGCTATAGGGCCAAAAGTGGAAGTGCCCTAGCGTCTGTAGTTTTGTTTGTCAGATGTTTCAGGATACACCATAAACATCTCCAGAGTGTCTGTTGGCAATTTACATCCCGCCCATCAGCATAACAAGGCTCCCTGTTCTCCATGGCCTGTCCTGTGTTTCTGGTTTTTACACTTTTTTCAGATGGCCCTTTTGACGAATGGGAAATGAGAGTTCATTGTAGTGCGGATTTCCATTGCTTGAGTGCTTGGTTGGCCAAAAAGGGCATATGCGTTTTTTCCTGAATATATTCAGGAAAAAATGTATACGCACTTTTGTCCAAGTGCATCACTGTCAAAGATCTGCCGCTTTTCACATGCTTTAAATGCAATTCCAATCTACCTCCTGAAATATGATTCCTGCAATTCTGCCTCGTTTTCAAGTCCTCTTTGCAGACTTACTTCAATATATTTTTGCCAATAGCTGTCATTTATTACTCTGCAGGTTTGTGAATTACAGTGCCCGTGATTTCTTTTAAAACTCGTTTCCTTGAAAGCTGGCCACAGAACCGCAGGTTTGCTTCAGGCCGTAATCAGGGTCCGGCACGTCACTCTGAGCCTTTGGTTAATTCCTCTTCCTGGTGGGAAATTAGAGTTAAATGTGCCCCTCCAGACACCTGCCTCACTCCCACCCCCGTGGTGATGTGTGTCCTCTGGTTTGAGGCCACATGTGCTGGGTTCCTCACTTTTGGCTGATGTGGGCCCACTGGTGTGAGGACACTCCTGCCTGGTTCCCATCCCCTTGGTGATGTGGGCCCTCCGGTGAGAGTCTGATCCTGGTTGGGTTACTCACACTTCTGTGAGGTGGGCCCTCTTCTCTGAGGTCACTCCTGCCTGGCTGGCACACCCCGCCTTGGCGACGTCGGCCCTCTGGTGGGAGTTGGTGCCTGCTGGGAGTCTCCTCCCCTCGGTAATGAGGGCCGTCTGGCGTCAGGCCCTAACTCCTGGGCTCACAAAATTTTCTGATGTGCACCCTGTGGTGCGAGTACACTCCTGCCAGGTTCCCAACCCCATGGGAATGTGGGCCTTCTGCTCTGAGGTCCCAACGGTGGGTTGCTCAGTTTCATGATGAGGGCCCTCTGGTGTGAGTTCACTCCGGCCTGGATCCCATAGCCTCGCTGCTCCTGGCCACCTGCGGGGAGGTTACAACTGTGGGATTCCTCACCTTTTTTCTTCTAAAGGCTCTCTGTTTTGAGACTCCTCCAGCCTGCCTCACTCCCAGCCCCTTGGTGATGTGTGTCCTCTGGTTTGAGGCCACGTGTGCTGGGTCCCTCACCTTTCGATGATGTGGCCCCACTGGTGTGAGGACACTCCTGCCTGGTTCCTATCCCCTTGATGATGTGGGCCCTCTGGTGAGAGTCTGATCCTGGCTGGGTTCCTCACCCTTCTGTGAGGTGGGCCCTATGCTGTGAGGTCATTCCTGCCTGGCTGGCACAGCCCACATGGGCAACATCGGCCCTCTTGTGGCAGTTGGAGCCTGCTGGGAGCCTCCTCCCCTCGGTGATGAGGGCCCTCTTGCGTCAGGCCCTAACTGCTGGGTACCCACATTTTCTGATACGTGCTAAGTGGTGCGAGGACACTCCTGTGAGGTTCCCATCCCCATGGGGATGTGGGCCTTCTGCTCTGAGGTCCCAATGGCTGGGTTGCTCACAGTTTCATGATGTGGGCCCTCTGCTGTGAGTTCACTGCAGCCTGGATCGCATAGACTCGGTGCTCTGGGCCACCTGCTGGGAGGTTCCCACTGCAGGATTCCTCAGCTTTTTTATTCTATGGGCCCTGTGTTGTGAGGCTCCTCCTGCCTGCCTCACTCCGAGCCCCTTGGAGATGTGGGTCCTCTGGATTAGGCCACAGGTTCTGGGTTCCTCACCTTTCTATGATGTGTCCACACTGGTGTGAAGACAGTCCTGCCTGGTTCTGATGCCCTTGGTGATGTGGACCCTCTGTTGAGAGTCTTATCCTGGCTGGGTTCCTCACCCTTCTGTGAGGTAGGCCCTCTGCTGTGAGGTCACTCCTGCCTGGCTGTCACACGTCACCTTGACGACATGGGCCCTCAGTTGGGAGTTGGTGCCTGCTTGGAGTCTCCTCCCCTTGGTAATGAGGGCCCTCTGGCGTCAGGCCCTAACTTCTGAGCTCCCCAAATTCTCTGATGTGTGCCCTGTGGTGCGAGTACACTTATGCCATGTTCCCAACCACATGGGAATGTGGGCCTTCTGCTCTGAGGTCCCAACGGCTGGGTTGCTCACAGTTTCATGATGAGGGCCCTCTGTTTTGAGTTCAGTCAGGTCTGGATCCCATAGCCTCGCTGCTCCTGGCCGCCTGCTGGGAGGTCCCAACTGCAGGATTCCTCACTATTTTTATTCTATGGGCCCTATGTTTTGAGGCTCCTCCTTCCTGCCTCACTCCCAGCCCCTTGGTGATGTGTGTCCTCTGGTTTGAGGCCACGTGTGCTGGGTCACTCACATTTCGGTGATGAGGCCCCACTGGTGTGAGGACACTCTAGCCTGGTTCCCATTCCCTTGGTGATGTGGGCCCTGTGGTGAGAGTCTGATCCTCTTTGGGTTCCTCACACTTTTGTGAGGTGGGCCCTCTGCTCTGAGGTCACTCCTGCCTGGCTGGCACATCCCGCATTGGCGATGGCGGCCCTCTGGTAGCAGTTGGAGCCTGCTGGGAGCCTCGTCTCCTCGGTGATGAGAGCCCTCTGGCATCAGGCCCTAACTGCTGGGCTCCCCACATTTTCTGATGTGTGCCCACTGGTGCAATGACACTCCTGCTTGGTTCCCTTCCCCATGGGGATGTGGGCCTTGTGCTCTGAGGCCACAACGGCTGGTTTGCTCACAGTTTCATGATGAGGGCCCTCTGTTGTGAGTTCATCACTGCCTGGATCCCATAGCCTCGGTGCTCTGGGCCGCCTGCTGGGATGTTCCAACTGCTGGGTTCCTCACCTTTTTTATACAATGGGCCATGTGTTGTGAGGTTAATCCTGCCTGCCTCGCTCCGAAACTCATGGTGATGTGGCTCCTCTGGTTTGAGGCCACATTTTCTGGGTACCTCAACTTTTGATGATGTGGCCCCACAGGTGTGATGATACTCCTGCCTGGTTCACAGCCCCTTGCTTATGTGGGCACTCTGGTGAGAGTCTGATCCTGGCTGGGTTCCTTACCATTCTGGGAGGTGGGCCCTATGATGTGAGGTCACTCCTGCCTGGCTGGCTCACATCGCCTTGGTGATGTGGGCCCTCTGTTGGCCACGAAAGCATGCTGGGAGCCTCCTACCCTCTTTAATGAGGGCCCTGAAAAAACGCATATGCACTTTTTGACCAAATGCATCATTGTCGAGGATCGGCCTCTTCTCCTATGCTTTCAGAGCACTTCCCGTCTACGTCCTGAAATCATATTCCTGGAATTCTGCCCTGCTTTCAAGCCCTCTTCGCAGCCTTACTTCAGTATATTTTTGTATGATACCTGTCATTTATAACTCTGCAGGTTTGTTAATTACAGTGTCCCTGAGCTCCTTTCTTCAACTCGCTTTCTTGTGAGCTGGCCGTAAACCCGCAAGATTGCTTCAGGCCCTATTCTGGTTTCGGCACAGCACGCTGAGACTTTGGTAAATTCCTCTTTCTGGTGGGAAACGAGCATTTAAGTTGCCCGTGCAGACCGTACAGCTAGTCTCTCATTGGTTCTCCCTATTCCTGTTCATCTTGCTCAGAAATTGGAAACTGTGCCAAACAGGAGGTTAAAGGCACTGACTCTCCAAGTGGGGAGAGTGTTAGTAAAGGGTCTGGAATGGTGAACCCGAGTAAAAGGGGACGAAACCTGAGATGCATTTGAAAACGTTTGCCGGTCACACGGTGCACCATACTGTGGGTTTCCCATGCATGTTTTAGCTGAAGGAAGAATCCCTTAAACCTGGAGAGTTGGGACCCATGGAATGGGTACCATGCAGTATGACTTCAAAGGGTCTGCATTTGCTCATCGAACCTCACCAATGCTATCAGCCCGAAGTGCCCAACCTTATGTCTCACTCAGCTCTGGGTGTAGATGTGGTAAATCCAGGTTGCATCACAAGCCCTGAATGAATTATTTAAGAATTGCTCTCTATTTCACTGTCCTTGTGTTTTGTTTTTGTAATTCATTTTGATAATGGGATTTATCGAATTTTCTCTGCTGCGTTCATGCCGCTGTACACACGCTTCATTCTCTTACGGAGACATATAAATCCATGGGTTTGAAGATTCTTACTAGTCAGGTGTATTCCTAGGCGTTGAATATGGGCTGTTTGGTCCATTTCGTTGAGCAAGGGGTAGGTCTTGACTATTATATATTTGGCTTATGGAAAGGTATCTGTGCTAATTTCTATCTCTGGTTTTATGCAGCACCCCAACTCACCTTTCCCCTTAAGCAAGCATAAGTTGGTTTTCTCAATTTGAGACCCTGTTATGTTTTGTAATTTAGTTCATGTGTAGCCAAGTTTATATTCCCTATATTAGTGATATCTTATGATGTTTCATTTTCTGTGTGACTTATTTCACTGAGAATCATCGTACGTGAATCCACTCATTATTCCGCGACGGGCCTGATGACATAGATTTCATTGGTGAGTGATATTCCATTGTATGTACGTACCACAACTTCTTTATCCATTTTTCACATTCTGGGATATTTAACTTGTACCGTAGACGAGGTTCTTGTAAACAGAGCCGTCCGAAACGTTGGGGTGGCTGTGTGTTTTTGATTTTAAATTCCCTAAGCTATAGGACCATAAGTGGAAGTGCCATAGGCTCCGTTGCTTTGTTTTTTAGGTCTTCCAGGAAATACCATACACTTCTCCAGAGTGGCTGTTGGCAATTTATATCCCGCCCATCAGCATAACAAGGCTCCCTGTTCTCCATGGCCTGTGCTGCCTTTCTGGATTTTACACTTTTTTCAGATGGCCCTTTTGACCGGGGGGCAGTGAGACTTCATTTTACTGCAGATTTCTTTAACTTGCTTGCTTGGTTGGCGAAAAAGGGCGTATGCGTTTTTTCCTGAATATATTCAGGAAAAAACGCATACGCCCTTTTTGGCCAAGAGCATCATTGTCGACGTTCTGCCTCTTTTCCTATGCTTTAAATGCAATTCCCGTCTACCCCCTGAAATCGTTTTCCTGCAATTCTGCCCCGCTTACAAGTCGTCTTCGCAGCCTTCCTTCAATATTTTTTTGGACGATAGCTGGCATTTATAAGACTGCAGGTTTGTGAGTTACAGTGCCCCTGAGCTCCTTTCTTCAACTCGCTATCTTGTGAGCTGACCGCAAACCCGCAGGATTGCTTCAGGCCCTAATCTGGTTCCGGCACGGCATGCTGAGCCTTTGGTTAATTCCTCTTCCTGGTGGGAAATGAGCGTTAAATTTGCCCGTGCAGACACCTACAGCTAGTCTCTCATTGGTTCTCCCTATTCCTGTTCATCTTGCGCAGAAATTGCAAACTGTGCCAAACAGGAGGTTAAAGGCACTGACTCTCCAAGTGGGGAGAGTGTTAGTAAAGGGTCTGAAATGGTGAACCCGAGTAAAAGGGGACGAAAACTGAGATGCATTTGAAAACGTTTGCCGGTCACACGGTGCACCATACTGTGGGTTTCCCATGCATGTTTTAGCTGAAGGAAGAATCCCTTAAACCAGGAGAGTTGGGGTCCATGGAATGGGTACCATGCAGTATGACTTCCACGGGTCTGCATTTGCTCATCGAACCTCACCAATGCTATCAGCCCGAAGTGTCCTACATTATGTCTCAATCAGCTCTGGGTGTAGATGTGGTATATCCAGGTTGCATCACAAGCCCTGAATGAATTATTTAAGAATTGCTCTCTATTTCTCTGTCATTGTGATTTGTTTTTGTAATTCATTTTCATAATGGGATTTATAGGATTTTTTCTGTTACATACATGCTGCTGTATGCACACTAGTTTCTCTTATGGAGACATATAATTCCAGCGGTGTTAAGATTCTTACTAATCAGGTGTATTACTAGGCGTTGAATATGGGGTGTTTATTCCATTTCGTTGAGCAAGGAGCAGGTCTTGACTATTACATATTTGGCTTATGGAAAAGTATCTTTGCTAATTTCTATCTCAGGATTTATACAGCACCCCAACACACCTTTCCCCTTAAGCTAGCATAAGTTGGTTTTCTAAATTTGGGACACTGTTCTGTTTTGTAATTCAGTTCATGTGTAGCCAAGATTACATTCCATGTATTAGTTATATCTTCTGATGTTTCATTTTCTGTGTGACTTATTTCACTTAGAATCATGGTACCTGAATCCACTCATTATGCCGCGATGGGCCTGATGACATAGATTTCATTGCTGAGTGATATTCCATTGTACGTACGTACCAAAACTTCTTTATCCATTTTTCGCTCTCTGGGATATATAAATTGTACCGTAGACGAGGTTCTTGTAAACAGAGCGGTCCGAAATTTTCGGGTGGCTGTGTGTTTTTGATTTTAATTTCCCTAAGCTATAGGACCATAAGGGGAAATCCCGTAAGCTCGGTTGCTTTTTTTTTTAAGTGTTTCAGGAAACACCATACACTTCTCCAGAGTGGCTGTTGGCAATTTACATCCCGCACATCAGCATAACAAGGCTCCCTGTTCTCCATGGCCTGTCCTGTCTTTCTGGATTTTGCACTTTTTTCAGATGGCCGTTTTGACCGGGGGGCAGTGAGACTTCATTGTAGTGCAGATTTCTTCAACATGCTTGCTTGGTTGGTCAAAAAGTGCGTATGCGTTTTTTCCTGAATATATTCAGGAAAAAACGCATACGCCCTTTTTGGCCAAGTGCATCATGGTCGACGTTCTGCCTCATTTCCTATGGTTTAAATGTAATTCCAATCTACCCCCTGAAATCGTTTTCCTGCAATTCTGACCCGATTTCAAGTCCTCTTGGCAGCCTTACTTCAATATATTTTTGACGATAGGTGTCATTTATAAATCTGCAGGTTTGTGAATTACAGTGCCCCTGAGCTCCTTTCTTCAACTCGCTATCTTGTGAGCTGGCCACAAACCCGCAGGGTTGCTTCAGGCCCTAATCGTGTTTCAGCATGGCATGCTGAGCCTTTGGTTAATTCCCCTTCCTGGTGTGAAATGAGCATTAAATTTGCCCGTGCAGACACCTACAGCTAGTCTCTCATTGGTTCTCCCTATTCCTGTACATCTTGCGCAGAAATTGCAAACTGTGCCAAACAGGAGGTTAAAGGCACTGACTCTCCAAGTGGGGAGAGTGTTAGTAAAGGGTCTGCCATGGTGAACACGAGTACAAGGGGACGAAAATTGAGATGCATTTGAAAATGTTTCCCGGTCACACGGTGCACCATACTGTGGGTTTCCCATGCATGTTTTAGCTGAAGGAAGAATCCCTTAAACCTGGAGAGTTGGGACCCATGGAATGGGTACCATGCAGTATGACTTCCACGGGTCTGCATTTGCTCATCGAACCTCTGTAATGCTATCAGCCCGACGCGTCCAGCCTTATGTCTCACTCAGCTCTGGGTGTAGATGTAGTAAATCCAGGTTGCATCAGAAGCCCTGAATGAATTATTTAAAAATAGCTCTCTATTTAACTGTAATTGTGTTTTGTTTTTGGGATTCATTTTGATAATGGGATTTATCAGATTTTCTATGCTGCATTCATGCTGCGGTACACACACTTGATTCTATTACGGCGACATATAATTCCATGGGTTTGAAGATTCTTACTAGTCACGTGTATTCTTAGGCGTTGAATATGGGGTGTTTAGTCCATTTCGTTGAGCAAGGGGTATGTCTTGACTATTACATATTTGGCTTACGGAAAAGTATCTGTGCTAATTTCTATCTCTGGTTTTATGCAGCACCCCAACTCACCTTTCCCCTTAAGCAAGCATAAGTTGGTTTTCTCAATTTGAGACCCTGTTATGTTTTGTAATTCAGTTCATGTGTAGCCAAGTTTACATTCCCTGTATTAGTGATATCTTATGATGTTTCATTTTATGTGTGACTTATTTCACTTAGAATCATCGTACCTGTATCTACTCATTATGCCGCTATGGGCCTGGTGACATAGATTTCATTGGTGAGTGATATTCCTTTGTACGTACGTACCACAAATTCTTTATCCATTTTTCACATTCTGGGATATTAAACTTGTACCGTAGACGAGGTTCTTGTAAACAGAGCTGTCCGAAACTTTGGGGTGGCTGTGTGTTTTTTATTTTAATTTCCCTAAGCTATAGGACCATAAGTGGAAGTGCCATAGGCTCCGTTCCTTTGTTTTCTAGGTGTTTCAGGAAACACCATTCACGTCTCCAGAGTGGCTGTTGGCAATTTACACCCAGCCTATCAGCATAACAAAGCTCCCTGTTCTCCATGGCCTGTGCTGCCTTTCTGGATTTTACACTTTTTTCAGATGGCCCTTTTGACCTGGGGGCAGTGAGACTTCATTGTAGTGCAGATTACTTTAACATGCTTGTTTGGTTGGCCAAAAAGGGCGTATGCGTTTTTTCCTGAATATATTCAGGAAAAAACGCATACGCCCTTTTTGGCCATGTGCATCATTGTCGACGTTCAGCCTCTTTTCCTATGCTTTAAATGCAATTTGTGTCTACCCCCTGAAATCGTTCTCCTGCAATTCTGCCCCGCTTTAAATTCCTCTTAGCAGCCTACCTTCAATATATTTTTGGACGATAGCTGTCCATTATAACTCTGCAGGTTTTTGAATTACAGTGTCCCTTAGCTCCTTTCTTCAACTCGCTTTCTTATGAGCTATCCACAAACCCGCAGGATTGCTTCAGGCCCTCATCTGGTTCCAGCACGGCATGCTGAGCCTTTGGTTAATTCCTCTTCCTGGTGGGAAATGAGCGTTAAATTTGCACGTGCAGACTCCTACAGCTAGTCACTCATTGGTTCTCCCTATTCCTGTTCATCTTGGGCGGAAATTGCAAACTGTGCCAAACAGGAGGTTAAACGCACTGACTCTCCAAGTGGTGAGAGTGTTAGTAAATGGTCTGGAATTGTGAACACAAGTAAAAGGGGATGAAATATGAGATGCATTTGAAAAGACTTCCCAGTTACACGGTGCACCATACTCTGGGGTTCCAATGCATGCTTTAGCTGAAGGAAGAATCCCTTAAACCTGGAGATTTGGGACCCATGGAATGGGTACCATGCAGTATGACTTCAAAGGGTCTGCATTTGTTCACCGAACCTCACCAATGCTATCAGCCCGAAGTGTCCAGCCTTATGTCTCACCCAGCTCTGGGTGTAGATGTGGTGAATCCAGGTTGCATCACAAGCCCTGAATGAATTATTTAAGAATTGCTCTCTATTTCACTGTCATTGTGTTTTGTTTTTGAAATTTATTTTGATAATGGGATTTAGCTGATTTTCACTGCTGCGTTTATGTCACTGTACACACGCTTGATTCTCTTACGGAGACATATAAATCCATAGGTATTAAGACTCTTACTCGTCCCGTATATTCCTAGGCGCTGAATATGGGGTGTTGAGTCCATTTCGTTGACCAGGGTGTAGGTTTTTTCTATTACATATTTGGCTTATGGAACGGTATCTGTGCTAATTTCAATCTATGGTTTTATGCAGCACCCCAACTCTCCTTTATCCTTAAGCAAGCATAAGTTGGTTTTCTAAATTTGAGACCCCGTTCTGTTTTGTAATTCAGTTCATTTGTAGCCTCGTTTATATTCCATGTATTAGTAATATCTTATGTCTTTTTCTGTTTGAATTATGTGACTTCGAATGATCATATGTAACTCCTCTGGTGTTGTTACAACTGGCCATATTTCATTGATTTTCAGGCTGAGTAATATTCCACTTTACATAAGTGCCACATCTCTATCCAGTTTTTCCCTCCACAGACATATAAATTATATCCTAGTCGAGGATCTTTTAAACAGAGAGGCGGTAAACATTGGGGTGCCTGTGTCCTCTCCATTTTTGTTTTTCCCAAGATATACGTCCATGAGTGCAAGTGCCCTGTGCTCTGTAGCTCATTTTTTAGATGCTTTAGTAAACACAATACACTTCTCCAGAGTGACCGTTGGCAATATACATTTCCACTATAAGCCTCACAGGGCTCCCTTTTCTCCTTGCCCTGTTCTGCATTTCTGGTGTTTACACTTTATGAGGAAGGCTCTTCTGACTGATGCGAAGTGATATGTTTTGTAGTATTGATTTCCAGTGCCCACCTGTTTGGTTGGCTAAAAAAGTGTATGCCATTTTCTTGAATATATACAGGAAAAGACGCATACACCCTTTTTGGCCAACTGCAATGTTGGCAATGTTCAGCCCCTTTTCTTGTGCTTAATGGCGAGTCCTTTCTACCTCTTCCAATCCCTTTCCTGCCATTCTCCATTGCTTACAAGTCCTATTCTCTGACTTTCCTCAAGACATTTTTCAGTGATAGATATTTTCAACTCTGCAGTTTCGTGAATTTTAGTGTCCCTGAGTTCCATTTTTCAACTTGTGTTTATGGGAACTGGCCACAAAGCAGCGGGATTTCCTCAAGCCCTATTCTGTTTCCATGGGCAACCCTAGCCTTTGGTCAATTCGTCTTCCTGATTGGAAATTAGAGTGACATGTGCCTGTCCGAAAACCTAGGACTCGTCTCTCATTGTTCCTCCTCCTTCTGCTTCATCCTCTGGACAAATTCCAAACAGGATGTTGACAGTGCTGACATCTCCAAGTGGGGAGACTGTTCGTAAAGACGCTGGAGGGGTGAACCCGAGCACCAGGAGATGAGGAGATGAGATGCCTTTTCCAAACTCTTCCCGATCAGACGGTATACCATCCTCTGGGTGTGACAGGCATGTTTTAGCTGTAGGAAGTGTCCCATTCATGTGAGGAGAACACCAGGGCTTTTTCAAAATCAGTGTCTCTCCACAACCCAAACTGGGGAATTTTTTAAGCTACGGCTACACATATGTTCATTAAGGGCCTTGGGAAGTAGGCAGAGTCCAAACTTTAGATGATTGAAGTCCTCAGGGTCAGAAGCACTCACCACTGGCTTCCCTTAGGTTCCATTTTAACTGTCATTAATAGATGATGTCAATAAAAATATCTATTCTTTTTCAGATTATTTCCCCTTATAGGTTATTGCAAAATATTGAGTGTAGTTCCCTGTGCTATACAGTAGTTCCTTGTTGATGATCGATTTTATACATAGCAGTGTGTATGTGTTAATCCCAAACTGTTAATTTATCCCTCCTCCCACCTTTCCCATTTGGTCATAATAAATTATAAGATTTTATACTTCTCAGAAATGGGGGAGCTGAAAGAGAGGTATCATTTTCAATGGAAAAGCATTTAAAACAAGATTGAAGCTTTAACCAAGATTATTAGATGTATATCCTTGGAAAGAAATCACCTCGTTTCTCTAGTATTGACCTGACAAATAAGATCTTTTCACTGAACTTGCTTATAATAAAGTGATGGAAATAGCAAATGGAAGTGTTAGAAACATCTTATTTTGCCCGAGCCTTATACACTGTTCTATGTTAATTACAGTTTGGCTCACACATCTGTTCCTTGAAGTTACAATGGTCTCAATTTCTGTTACTGATCCTCCAGAGTGGACCCCAACAAGTCTCCCCCTGCCCAGTGTCATTGGAGCCAACAGATTGAGACTGAGTTTGGTTCAGAAGCAAAGGAAACTTTATATTTTGATCAGAGAATGGAGAGGTGAGAGCATGTGCTACCCCGTGGGCTGTGGGCTGGGCTGCTGTGTAGAGATCCTGTCAGAGTCAATGGGAGGGAGGGGGCGGAGCTCTCGAGGACCAGGTTGGCTGCAGCTCAGGCTCTATATCGCGGAGTCTGCACTGTGCCCCAGGAGCTGAGGTGTCGACCCAGCCATTCTGCACTAGGAAATCTGGTCTGAAGTGCCGGCTGTTGAACCTCTGTATGCGGGACCCTAGGAGAACGTGAAATTAGACAAAGCACAAAGGATAAAAAAGGTTAGACTTTATTTTATTGCCCAGATTCTATTTTTATCTCCCAGGGATTTTTAAGGGGCTTTGCCTGGGACAAACCCCTCTTCTGCATTTTGTCCCCTTCCTCATTCTTAGAGTGCTGAGGGTGCAGACCCTTCATCTGTAACTGCTGAGTGCTGAGTTAGGAGCCCTCATACCCGTGGGCGAGGGTCAGAACTTCTCCCCAGCAGCCTCCAGGTGAAGTTGATTGTCCCCAGGCCTCCTGCCTCCCTGCTCGTCCGCCTGAGCGCAAGTATTGGTAGTGTTATAGATTCTAATGACCTTTAAGGGTCCAGGAAGGAGATGTGCAGTGACGCTGTGAGGTCCAGTTTCAACCCGCCCCACATTTGTTCGGCCACCTTAGGCTGACCGTTTCTGCCAGCCTAGATGCTCTGACCAGTAGTCTGCACTTTCTTCAATTAGGCCCCTGAATTAATGTAAAAACAGCACCATGTGTCAGGACCCTGCCTGCTCAACTCCCAGACAGTCCAGGGTCAGTGGTGATGAAGGGCCATGATGGCCACTGAGTCAACAGCCTTTTGAAGTAAACAGGAGTCCAGCCGGTCTTATTGGCCATCATCATCACAGGGTCTGTAGGCCCTTCTATGGTGACAGCGTGATATACGGTACCCCCGCCAAGATTATTACCTCCCCTCTGGGTGTAGTAAGTCCTGCAAGCAGTAGTCTACTCTTTTGGGACACACTCTTGTTGTTTTATGAGAGAAACTCCAGGTCAAGTGATGGTCACACGAGTCGTCATGGTGCCCCTTGGCCCTGGTTATCTCTCTGGATGTTGGAGTTGGAGGGCCTCCTCACTCAAGGTCAGTGTGCCCACGGGGCAAACCCTGCAACTTCAGGGCATGGTTGGGGGTTAGGATCACCACGTGGGGTCCTTTTCCCTTAGGAGGGAGGTGGCTTTTTGGGCTGCTGATTTCCAGGTTTTCAGATACTGCCAGTATCTTGGCCAGATGTGGCGGTGGGCCAAGCCCCTTGGTGACCGTAGTTTATCCTACCTGGATGGCATTCTTGCATTGTTCCATTTCAAGTGGTCCCAGGTTTTGCACTAATACTCCAATGGCGATTCACCGTTCAACAGGAATGTAAGGGTCAAAGGGTTTAGCTAAATTAGGGAGTTCCAGGGCAAGGGTCTAAATTGACTGCTCTTTCCATTCTTGAAAGGCCACTTCTGGATTCTATTCAAAAGGATCATCACCTTTTCCTTTCAGTGTTTCATATAGAGGCCCAGCTAGTAGACTGTAGTTAGGGATCCAGAAGCAGCAAACCCTGGCCTCCCCAGGAACCCCTAAGCTGTCTTCTAGTTTTAGAAATGGGTAAGGCTGTAAATTGTTTCTTCCCTTTCCTGGGATGGGCTTCTCCGACCTTCTGTGAGAATGAAGCCCAGGAAGGTCACCGTAGTCTGTGATATTTGAGCTTTTTCTTGGACAACTTGTATCCTTTATTGGCTTGGTAGTTCAGAGGTCTCCTTAGTAGGGCTGGCGATCAGAATGTAGTCTGCATATTGAAGGAGTGTTTCCTTTTCCAGAGGTAGAACTTTTAGGTCTTTAGCTGAACTTTCCCCAAAGATGGTTTGGGAATTTTTGAACCCTTGGGGCAACACGGCCCAGAAGTATTGTTTTAGTTGTGTGTTGAGTCCTGCCACTCACAAGCCAAAATTTCTTGTGACTCTGGGACTAATAGAATACAAAAGAAGGCATCATTGAAGACTAATACAGAATACCATGTCCTGGTGGTTGGTAGAATGACCAGCAGGGTGTAGGATTTAGGAACTACTGGAGGTATATCCTCGGTGGCTTCACTGACTGTCCTGACATCCTTTACCAGGACTCCAGCAGCCCATGGGGCTCTCGAGGTCAGGCCAATCCCAGGATATGGAGCTCACCTGGGCAGGTACCCCACCCCCACCCCAGCCCACGGGGCTCTCGTGTTCAGGTCCCTCCCAGGATATGGGGTTCCCTAGGCAGGTTCCCCTGCAGCCCATGGGGCTCTCGTGGTCAGGCCCCTCCCCGGTTACAGAGCTACGCTTGCAGGTACTGTGGCAGGGCTGGGCGCACAGGAACCGTGCACATCGCCCTCATTTCAGAGCACTCCCAGCTCACCTGTCACTCAGATCTGACACAGAGCACCTCAGAGCAGGACTTGAACTAGCAAACAGCAGCTCCGACAGGTCTGTGACCCTGGGCATCACTCTGTGTGGCCTCCCTCCACCTGGTCTTCCAGAGACTTCCACTGCACCCGGGGCACCAGGCCTCTGTCTCCACCCACCACCCACCCCTCCTCTCCCGGACTCCTGGGTTCCTCTCATTAGGAGAGGGTTTTCTTGAAGTTGTCTCCCACTCATGGGCCAGATAATATAATTAGAAAACAAGCCAGAGCTGCAGCCCCTTGTCTACCCTGACTCTCAGGAGCCCACACCTGTTCCTTGGACCTGGCCGATTCAGCAAGTTCCAGTTTCTGCAACTGTGAGCCCCTGAGGGGTGATTATTGGCTGGCCTGGGAAGCCTGACCGTGCTGGCCAGCCCTCCCCAGGTGTGCCTGGGTTGAGATCAATATAAACACTGCTCCAGGCAGCAAGAGCCCCTGCAGCTGTGCCTAACGCCATTTTCTCTGCCCTGTCAGCAGTCTCGGGGCTGGGCTGGTGGGAGGGAGTGAGAGGCCACAGCTTTGTGGGTGGCCCAGTGTGAGTGTGGCTCTGCTGGACTTTCTGCAGCAGTTGCCAAGATGCCACCTGCTAAAGAAGAGGGTGTGTCACCCATACCTGCCGCTGGAATTTCTCCCTGGGCAGAGGTGAGTGAGGAAGAAAACAGTGGGGGCCGGGACAGCAGGGGTATCTCAGGCAGGGAAATGGAAAGCTTCCAGAAGAGCACCCAGGGCCAGGACCATCCTGGCTGGCCTGCAGGCACCTAGTCGGCTGGCATGCTGTTGCTCATGTGGCTCCATGGCCCTTCCTCTAGGCTTTCAAGTCCTTGTACATATTCAGGTGTTTTACCTGGGAAGGGTGGGAACATTTCAGCAGCAGCTGGCCTGGAGCTCGGCCCACGTTTACTCACAGATGCCTCGGCACGGTCCCCCGGTTTTGCAATGAGGACGCTTGTTGCGTGGGGCATGCTGGCTGAATGGGAGATGATTCCCCACCACTGACCAACTTCAGAATTGTTTACAACTGGAGCAAGTGCCCTGATACGGTTTTCCTCTGTGTAACTGGTGGGTTCTGTTTTTTTTTTCTTTCCTTCGTTTTTGGTTCAAGGTAGATTTTATTCCTCTTTTTTGTATTTACAGATATAAGCATGGAAATAATTTATTCATATAAATACATGTATGTGAAGGGAAGAATATTTTGTCTGTTTTACTTTTTGTAATTTTGAATTTTATTTTATTTTTTTATACAGCAGGTTCTTTTTGGTTATCTATTTTATACATAGAAATGTATACATGCCAATCCCAATCTCTCAACTCCTCCCACCACCACCCCCCAACAGCTTTCCCCCCTTGGTGTCCATACGTTTGTTGTCTACATCTGTTACTCTATTTCTGCCTTGCAAAACGGTTCATCTGTACAATTTTTCTAGGTTCCACATATATGCATTAATATACAAGATTTGTTTTTCTATTTCTGACTTACTTCACTCTGTTTGACAGTCTCTAGATCCATCAGCGTCTCTACAAATGACCCAATTTCATTCCTTTTTATGGCTTAGTGATATTCCATTTTATATATGTTCCACATCTTTATGCATTCATCTGTCTGTGGGCATTTAGCTTGCTTCCATTACCTGGACATTGTAAATAGTGATGCAATGAACATCGCGGTGAACGTCTCTTTTTGATTTATGGTTTTGTCTGGGTATATGCCCAGTAGTGGGATTGCTGTATCATATGGTAATTCTATTCTTAGTTTTATAAGAAACTCCATAATGTTCTCCACAGTGACTGTATCAATTTACATTCCCAACAATAGTGGAAGAGGGTTCCTTATCTCCACACCCTTTCCAGCATCTGTTGTTTGTAGATTTTCTGATGATGCCCATTCTAACAGGTGTGAGGTGATACACCATGGATGAGTCTATTTCGTTGAACAAAGAGTAGGTCTTGTCTATTACATATTTGGCTTATGGAACGGTATGTGTGCTAATTACAATCTCTGGTTTTATACAGCACCCCAACTCAACTTTCCCCTTAAGCAAGCATAAGTTTTTATCTAAATGTGAGACTCTGTTCGGTTTTGTAATTCAGTTTATGTGTAGCCAAGTTTACACTCTCTCTATTAGTGATATCTTATGATAATTATCTTACTCTGTGTGACATATTTCTCTTAGAATCATCATACTTAAATCCACTCAATTTGCTGCTACAGGCCTGATGACATTGATTTCATTGCTGAGTGATATTCCGTTGTACGTAAGTAGCACAACTCCTTTATCCATTTTTTTCTTTCTGGGATATTTAATTTGTACTGGACTCGAGGTTCTTGTAAACACAGCAGCCCTAAATTTTGTGTTGGCTGTGTCTTGTTGATTTTAATTTTCCTAAGCTATAGGGCCAAAAGTGGAAGTGCCCTAGCGTCTGTAGTTTTGTTTGTCAGATGTTTCAGGATACACCATAAACATCTCCAGAGTGTCTGTTGGCAATTTACATCCCGCCCATCAGCATAACAAGGCTCCCTGTTCTCCATGGCCTGTCCTGTGTTTCTGGTTTTTACACTTTTTTCAGATGGCCCTTTTGACGAATGGGAAATGAGAGTTCATTGTAGTGCGGATTTCCATTGCTTGAGTGCTTGGTTGGCCAAAAAGGGCATATGCGTTTTTTCCTGAATATATTCAGGAAAAAATGTATACGCACTTTTGTCCAAGTGCATCACTGTCAAAGATCTGCCGCTTTTCACATGCTTTAAATGCAATTCCAATCTACCTCCTGAAATATGATTCCTGCAATTCTGCCTCGTTTTCAAGTCCTCTTTGCAGACTTACTTCAATATATTTTTGCCAATAGCTGTCATTTATTACTCTGCAGGTTTGTGAATTACAGTGCCCGTGATTTCTTTTAAAACTCGTTTCCTTGAAAGCTGGCCACAGAACCGCAGGTTTGCTTCAGGCCGTAATCAGGGTCCGGCACGTCACTCTGAGCCTTTGGTTAATTCCTCTTCCTGGTGGGAAATTAGAGTTAAATGTGCCCCTCCAGACACCTGCCTCACTCCCACCCCCGTGGTGATGTGTGTCCTCTGGTTTGAGGCCACATGTGCTGGGTTCCTCACTTTTGGCTGATGTGGGCCCACTGGTGTGAGGACACTCCTGCCTGGTTCCCATCCCCTTGGTGATGTGGGCCCTCCGGTGAGAGTCTGATCCTGGTTGGGTTACTCACACTTCTGTGAGGTGGGCCCTCTTTTCTGAGGTCACTCCTGACTGGCTGGCACACCCCGCCTTGGCGACGTCGGCCCTCTGGTGGGAGTTGGTGCCTGCTGGGAGTCTCCTCCCCTCGGTAATGAGGGCCGTCTGGCGTCAGGCCCTAACTCCTGGGCTCACAAAATTTTCTGATGTGCACCCTGTGGTGCGAGTACACTCCTGCCAGGTTCCCAACCCCATGGGAATGTGGGCCTTCTGCTCTGAGGTCCCAACGGTGGGTTGCTCAGTTTCATGATGAGGGCCCTCTGGTGTGAGTTCACTCCGGCCTGGATCCCATAGCCTCGCTGCTCCTGGCCACCTGCGGGGAGGTTACAACTGTGGGATTCCTCACCTTTTTTCTTCTAAAGGCTCTCTGTTTTGAGACTCCTCCAGCCTGCCTCACTCCCAGCCCCTTGGTGATGTGTGTCCTCTGGTTTGAGGCCACGTGTGCTGGGTCCCTCACCTTTCGATGATGTGGCCCCACTGGTGTGAGGACACTCCTGCCTGGTTCCTATCCCCTTGATGATGTGGGCCCTCTGGTGAGAGTCTGATCCTGGCTGGGTTCCTCACCCTTCTGTGAGGTGGGCCCTATGCTGTGAGGTCATTCCTGCCTGGCTGGCACAGCCCACATGGGCAACATCGGCCCTCTTGTGGCAGTTGGAGCCTGCTGGGAGCCTCCTCCCCTCGGTGATGAGGGCCCTCTTGCGTCAGGCCCTAACTGCTGGGTACCCACATTTTCTGATACGTGCTAAGTGGTGCGAGGACACTCCTGTGAGGTTCCCATCCCCATGGGGATGTGGGCCTTCTGCTCTGAGGTCCCAATGGCTGGGTTGCTCACAGTTTCATGATGTGGGCCCTCTGCTGTGAGTTCACTGCAGCCTGGATCGCATAGACTCGGTGCTCTGGGCCACCTGCTGGGAGGTTCCCACTGCAGGATTCCTCAGCTTTTTTATTCTATGGGCCCTGTGTTGTGAGGCTCCTCCTGCCTGCCTCACTCCGAGCCCCTTGGAGATGTGGGTCCTCTGGATTAGGCCACAGGTTCTGGGTTCCTCACCTTTCTATGATGTGTCCACACTGGTGTGAAGACAGTCCTGCCTGGTTCTGATGCCCTTGGTGATGTGGACCCTCTGTTGAGAGTCTTATCCTGGCTGGGTTCCTCACCCTTCTGTGAGGTAGGCCCTCTGCTGTGAGGTCACTCCTGCCTGGCTGTCACACGTCACCTTGACGACATGGGCCCTCAGTTGGGAGTTGGTGCCTGCTTGGAGTCTCCTCCCCTTGGTAATGAGGGCCCTCTGGCGTCAGGCCCTAACTTCTGAGCTCCCCAAATTCTCTGATGTGTGCCCTGTGGTGCGAGTACACTTATGCCATGTTCCCAACCACATGGGAATGTGGGCCTTCTGCTCTGAGGTCCCAACGGCTGGGTTGCTCACAGTTTCATGATGAGGGCCCTCTGTTTTGAGTTCAGTCAGGTCTGGATCCCATAGCCTCGCTGCTCCTGGCCGCCTGCTGGGAGGTCCCAACTGCAGGATTCCTCACTATTTTTATTCTATGGGCCCTATGTTTTGAGGCTCCTCCTTCCTGCCTCACTCCCAGCCCCTTGGTGATGTGTGTCCTCTGGTTTGAGGCCACGTGTGCTGGGTCACTCACATTTCGGTGATGAGGCCCCACTGGTGTGAGGACACTCTAGCCTGGTTCCCATTCCCTTGGTGATGTGGGCCCTGTGGTGAGAGTCTGATCCTCTTTGGGTTCCTCACACTTTTGTGAGGTGGGCCCTCTGCTCTGAGGTCACTCCTGCCTGGCTGGCACATCCCGCATTGGCGATGGCGGCCCTCTGGTAGCAGTTGGAGCCTGCTGGGAGCCTCGTCTCCTCGGTGATGAGAGCCCTCTGGCATCAGGCCCTAACTGCTGGGCTCCCCACATTTTCTGATGTGTGCCCACTGGTGCAATGACACTCCTGCTTGGTTCCCTTCCCCATGGGGATGTGGGCCTTGTGCTCTGAGGCCACAACGGCTGGTTTGCTCACAGTTTCATGATGAGGGCCCTCTGTTGTGAGTTCATCACTGCCTGGATCCCATAGCCTCGGTGCTCTGGGCCGCCTGCTGGGATGTTCCAACTGCTGGGTTCCTCACCTTTTTTATACAATGGGCCATGTGTTGTGAGGTTAATCCTGCCTGCCTCGCTCCGAAACTCATGGTGATGTGGCTCCTCTGGTTTGAGGCCACATTTTCTGGGTACCTCAACTTTTGATGATGTGGCCCCACAGGTGTGATGATACTCCTGCCTGGTTCACAGCCCCTTGCTTATGTGGGCACTCTGGTGAGAGTCTGATCCTGGCTGGGTTCCTTACCATTCTGGGAGGTGGGCCCTATGATGTGAGGTCACTCCTGCCTGGCTGGCTCACATCGCCTTGGTGATGTGGGCCCTCTGTTGGCCACGAAAGCATGCTGGGAGCCTCCTACCCTCTTTAATGAGGGCCCTGAAAAAACGCATATGCACTTTTTGACCAAATGCATCATTGTCGAGGATCGGCCTCTTCTCCTATGCTTTCAGAGCACTTCCCGTCTACGTCCTGAAATCATATTCCTGGAATTCTGCCCTGCTTTCAAGCCCTCTTCGCAGCCTTACTTCAGTATATTTTTGTATGATACCTGTCATTTATAACTCTGCAGGTTTGTTAATTACAGTGTCCCTGAGCTCCTTTCTTCAACTCGCTTTCTTGTGAGCTGGCCGTAAACCCGCAAGATTGCTTCAGGCCCTATTCTGGTTTCGGCACAGCACGCTGAGACTTTGGTAAATTCCTCTTTCTGGTGGGAAACGAGCATTTAAGTTGCCCGTGCAGACCGTACAGCTAGTCTCTCATTGGTTCTCCCTATTCCTGTTCATCTTGCTCAGAAATTGCAAACTGTGCCAAACAGGAGGTTAAAGGCACTGACTCTCCAAGTGGGGAGAGTGTTAGTAAAGGGTCTGGAATGGTGAACCCGAGTAAAAGGGGACGAAACCTGAGATGCATTTGAAAACGTTTGCCGGTCACACGGTGCACCATACTGTGGGTTTCCCATGCATGTTTTAGCTGAAGGAAGAATCCCTTAAACCTGGAGAGTTGGGACCCATGGAATGGGTACCATGCAGTATGACTTCAAAGGGTCTGCATTTGCTCATCGAACCTCACCAATGCTATCAGCCCGAAGTGCCCAACCTTATGTCTCACTCAGCTCTGGGTGTAGATGTGGTAAATCCAGGTTGCATCACAAGCCCTGAATGAATTATTTAAGAATTGCTCTCTATTTCACTGTCCTTGTGTTTTGTTTTTGTAATTCATTTTGATAATGGGATTTATCGAATTTTCTCTGCTGCGTTCATGCCGCTGTACACACGCTTCATTCTCTTACGGAGACATATAAATCCATGGGTTTGAAGATTCTTACTAGTCAGGTGTATTCCTAGGCGTTGAATATGGGCTGTTTGGTCCATTTCGTTGAGCAAGGGGTAGGTCTTGACTATTATATATTTGGCTTATGGAAAGGTATCTGTGCTAATTTCTATCTCTGGTTTTATGCAGCACCCCAACTCACCTTTCCCCTTAAGCAAGCATAAGTTGGTTTTCTCAATTTGAGACCCTGTTATGTTTTGTAATTTAGTTCATGTGTAGCCAAGTTTATATTCCCTATATTAGTGATATCTTATGATGTTTCATTTTCTGTGTGACTTATTTCACTGAGAATCATCGTACGTGAATCCACTCATTATTCCGCGACGGGCCTGATGACATAGATTTCATTGGTGAGTGATATTCCATTGTATGTACGTACCACAACTTCTTTATCCATTTTTCACATTCTGGGATATTTAACTTGTACCGTAGACGAGGTTCTTGTAAACAGAGCCGTCCGAAACGTTGGGGTGGCTGTGTGTTTTTGATTTTAAATTCCCTAAGCTATAGGACCATAAGTGGAAGTGCCATAGGCTCCGTTGCTTTGTTTTTTAGGTCTTCCAGGAAACACCATACACTTCTCCAGAGTGGCTGTTGGCAATTTATATCCCGCCCATCAGCATAACAAGGCTCCCTGTTCTCCATGGCCTGTGCTGCCTTTCTGGATTTTACACTTTTTTCAGATGGCCCTTTTGACCGGGGGGCAGTGAGACTTCATTTTACTACAGATTTCTTTAACTTGCTTGCTTGGTTGGCGAAAAAGGGCGTATGCGTTTTTTCCTGAATATATTCAGGAAAAAACGCATATGCCCTTTTTGGCCAAGAGCATCATTGTCGACGTTCTGCCTCTTTTCCTATGCTTTAAATGCAATTCCCGTCTACCCCCTGAAATCGTTTTCCTGCAATTCTGCCCCGCTTACAAGTCGTCTTCGCAGCCTTCCTTCAATATTTTTTTGGACGATAGCTGGCATTTATAAGACTGCAGGTTTGTGAGTTACAGTGCCCCTGAGCTCCTTTCTTCAACTCGCTATCTTGTGAGCTGACCGCAAACCCGCAGGATTGCTTCAGGCCCTAATCTGGTTCCGGCACGGCATGCTGAGCCTTTGGTTAATTCCTCTTCCTGGTGGGAAATGAGCGTTAAATTTGCCCGTGCAGACACCTACAGCTAGTCTCTCATTGGTTCTCCCTATTCCTGTTCATCTTGCGCAGAAATTGCAAACTGTGCCAAACAGGAGGTTAAAGGCACTGACTCTCCAAGTGGGGAGAGTGTTAGTAAAGGGTCTGAAATGGTGAACCCGAGTAAAAGGGGACGAAAACTGAGATGCATTTGAAAACGTTTGCCGGTCACACGGTGCACCATACTGTGGGTTTCCCATGCATGTTTTAGCTGAAGGAAGAATCCCTTAAACCAGGAGAGTTGGGGCCCATGGAATGGGTACCATGCAGTATGACTTCCACGGGTCTGCATTTGCTCATCGAACCTCACCAATGCTATCAGCCCGAAGTGTCCTACATTATGTCTCAATCAGCTCTGGGTGTAGATGTGGTATATCCAGGTTGCATCACAAGCCCTGAATGAATTATTTAAGAATTGCTCTCTATTTCTCTGTCATTGTGATTTGTTTTTGTAATTCATTTTCATAATGGGATTTATAGGATTTTTTCTGTTACATACATGCTGCTGTATGCACACTAATTTCTCTTATGGAGACATATAATTCCAGCGGTGTTAAGATTCTTACTAATCAGGTGTATTACTAGGCGTTGAATATGGGGTGTTTAGTCCATTTCGTTGAGCAAGGAGCAGGTCTTGACTATTACATATTTGGCTTATGGAAAAGTATCTTTGCTAATTTCTATCTCAGGATTTATACAGCACCCCAACACACCTTTCCCCTTAAGCTAGCATAAGTTGGTTTTCTAAATTTGGGACACTGTTCTGTTTTGTAATTCAGTTCATGTGTAGCCAAGATTACATTCCATGTATTAGTTATATCTTCTGATGTTTCATTTTCTGTGTGACTTATTTCACTTAGAATCATGGTACCTGAATCCACTCATTATGCCGCGACGGGCCTGATGACATAGATTTCATTGCTGAGTGATATTCCATTGTACGTACGTACCAAAACTTCTTTATCCATTTTTCGCTCTCTGGGATATATAAATTGTACCGTAGACGAGGTTCTTGTAAACAGAGCGGTCCGAAATTTTCGGGTGGCTGTGTGTTTTTGATTTTAATTTCCCTAAGCTATAGGACCATAAGGGGAAATCCCGTAAGCTCGGTTGCTTTTTTTTTTAAGTGTTTCAGGAAACACCATACACTTCTCCAGAGTGGCTGTTGGCAATTTACATCCCGCACATCAGCATAACAAGGCTCCCTGTTCTCCATGGCCTGTCCTGTCTTTCTGGATTTTACACTTTTTTCAGATGGCCGTTTTGACCGGGGGGCAGTGAGACTTCATTGTAGTGCAGATTTCTTCAACATGCTTGCTTGGTTGGTCAAAAAGTGCGTATGCGTTTTTTCCTGAATATATTCAGGAAAAAACGCATACGCCCTTTTTGGCCAAGTGCATCATGGTCGACGTTCTGCCTCATTTCCTATGGTTTAAATGTAATTCCAGTCTACCCCCTGAAATCGTTTTCCTGCAATTCTGACCCGATTTCAAGTCCTCTTGGCAGCCTTACTTCAATATATTTTTTACGATAGTTGTCATTTATAAATCTGCAGGTTTGTGAATTACAGTGCCCCTGAGCTCCTTTCTTCAACTCGCTATCTTGTGAGCTGGCCGCAAACCCGCAGGGTTGCTTCAGGCCCTAATCGTGTTTCAGCATGGCATGCTGAGCCTTTGGTTAATTCCTCTTCCTGGTGGGAAATGAGCGTTAAATTTGCCCGTGCAGACACCTACAGCTAGTCTCTCATTGGTTCTCCCTATTCCTGTACATCTTGCGCAGAAATTGCAAAATGTGCCAAACAGGAGGTTAAAGGCACTGACTCTCCAAGTGGGGAGAGTGTTAGTAAAGGGTCTGCCATGGTGAACACGAGTACAAGGGGACGAAAATTGAGATGCATTTGAAAATGTTTCCCGGTCACACGGTGCACCATACTGTGGGTTTCCCATGCATGTTTTAGCTGAAGGAAGAATCCCTTAAACCTGGAGAGTTGGGACCCATGGAATGGGTACCATGCAGTATGACATCCACGGGTCTGCATTTGCTCATCGAACCTCTGTAATGCTATCAGCCCGACGCGTCCAGCCTTATGTCTCACTCAGCTCTGGGTGTAGATGTAGTAAATCCAGGTTGCATCAGAAGCCCTGAATGAATTATTTAAAAATAGCTCTCTATTTAACTGTAATTGTGTTTTGTTTTTGGGATTCATTTTGATAATGGGATTTATCAGATTTTCTATGCTGCATTCATGCTGCGGTACACACACTTGATTCTATTACGGCGACATATAATTCCATGGGTTTGAAGATTCTTACTAGTCACGTGTATTCTTAGGCGTTGAATATGGGGTGTTTAGTCCATTTCGTTGAGCAAGGGGTATGTCTTGACTATTACATATTTGGCTTACGGAAAAGTATCTGTGCTAATTTCTATCTCTGGTTTTATGCAGCACCCCAACTCACCTTTCCCCTTAAGCAAGCATAAGTTGGTTTTCTCAATTTGAGACCCTGTTATGTTTTGTAATTCAGTTCATGTGTAGCCAAGTTTACATTCCCTGTATTAGTGATATCTTATGATGTTTCATTTTATGTGTGACTTATTTCACTTAGAATCATCGTACCTGTATCTACTCATTATGCCGCTATGGGCCTGGTGACATAGATTTCATTGGTGAGTGATATTCCTTTGTACGTACGTACCACAAATTCTTTATCCATTTTTCACATTCTGGGATATTTAACTTGTACCGTAGACGAGGTTCTTGTAAACAGAGCTGTCCGAAACTTTGGGGTGGCTGTGTGTTTTTTATTTTAATTTCCCTAAGCTATAGGACCATAAGTGGAAGTGCCATAGGCTCCGTTCCTTTGTTTTCTAGGTGTTTCAGGAAACACCATTCACGTCTCCAGAGTGGCTGTTGGCAATTTACACCCAGCCTATCAGCATAACAAAGCTCCCTGTTCTCCATGGCCTGTGCTGCCTTTCTGGATTTTACACTTTTTTCAGATGGCCCTTTTGACCTGGGGGCAGTGAGACTTCATTGTAGTGCAGATTACTTTAACATGCTTGTTTGGTTGGCCAAAAAGGGCGTATGCGTTTTTTCCTGAATATATTCAGGAAAAAACGCATACGCCCTTTTTGGCCATGTGCATCATTGTCGACGTTCAGCCTCTTTTCCTATGCTTTAAATGCAATTTGTGTCTACCCCCTGAAATCGTTCTCCTGCAATTCTGCCCCGCTTTAAATTCCTCTTAGCAGCCTACCTTCAATATATTTTTGGACGATAGCTGTCCATTATAACTCTGCATGTTTTTGAATTACAGTGTCCCTTAGCTCCTTTCTTCAACTCGCTTTCTTATGAGCTATCCACAAACCCGCAGGATTGCTTCAGGCCCTCATCTGGTTCCAGCACGGCATGCTGAGCCTATGGTTAATTCCTCTTCCTGGTGGGAAATGAGCGTTAAATTTGCACGTGCAGACTCCTACAGCTAGTCACTCATTGGTTCTCCCTATTCCTGTTCATCTTGGGCGGAAATTGCAAACTGTGCCAAACAGGAGGTTAAACGCACTGACTCTCCAAGTGGTGAGAGTGTTAGTAAATGGTCTGGAATTGTGAACACAAGTAAAAGGGGATGAAATATGAGATGCATTTGAAAAGACTTCCCAGTTACACGGTGCACCATACTCTGGGGTTCCAATGCATGCTTTAGCTGAAGGAAGAATCCCTTAAACCTGGAGATTTGGGACCCATGGAATGGGTACCATGCAGTATGACTTCAAAGGGTCTGCATTTGTTCACCGAACCTCACCAATGCTATCAGCCCGAAGTGTCCAGCCTTATGTCTCACCCAGCTCTGGGTGTAGATGTGGTGAATCCAGGTTGCATCACAAGCCCTGAATGAATTATTTAAGAATTGCTCTCTATTTCACTGTCATTGTGTTTTGTTTTTGAAATTTATTTTGATAATGGGATTTAGCTGATTTTCACTGCTGCGTTTATGTCACTGTACACACGCTTGATTCTCTTACGGAGACATATAAATCCATAGGTATTAAGACTCTTACTCGTCCCGTATATTCCTAGGCACTGAATATGGGGTGTTGAGTCCATTTCGTTGACCAGGGTGTAGGTTTTTTCTATTACATATTTGGCTTATGGAACGGTATCTGTGCTAATTTCAATCTATGGTTTTATGCAGCACCCCAACTCTCCTTTATCCTTAAGCAAGCATAAGTTGGTTTTCTAAATTTGAGACCCCGTTCTGTTTTGTAATTCAGTTCATTTGTAGCCTCGTTTATATTCCATGTATTAGTAATATCTTATGTCTTTTTCTGTTTGAATTATGTGACTTCGAATGATCATATGTAACTCCTCTGGTGTTGTTACAACTGGCCATATTTCATTGATTTTCAGGCTGAGTAATATTCCACTTTACATAAGTGCCACATCTCTATCCAGTTTTTCCCTCCACAGACATATAAATTATATCCTAGTCGAGGATCTTTTAAACAGAGAGGCGGTAAACATTGGGGTGCCTGTGTCCTCTCCATTTTTGTTTTTCCCAAGATATACGTCCATGAGTGCAAGTGCCCTGTGCTCTGTAGCTCATTTTTTAGATGCTTTAGTAAACACAATACACTTCTCCAGAGTGACCGTTGGCAATATACATTTCCACTATAAGCCTCACAGGGCTCCCTTTTCTCCTTGCCCTGTTCTGCATTTCTGGTGTTTACACTTTATGAGGAAGGCTCTTCTGACTGATGCGAAGTGATATGTTTTGTAGTATTGATTTCCAGTGCCCACCTGTTTGGTTGGCTAAAAAAGTGTATGCCATTTTCTTGAATATATACAGGAAAAGACGCATACACCCTTTTTGGCCAACTGCAATGTTGGCAATGTTCAGCCCCTTTTCTTGTGCTTAATGGCGAGTCCTTTCTACCTCTTCCAATCCCTTTCCTGCCATTCTCCATTGCTTACAAGTCCTATTCTCTGACTTTCCTCAAGACATTTTTCAGTGATAGATATTTTCAACTCTGCAGTTTCGTGAATTTTAGTGTCCCTGAGTTCCATTTTTCAACTTGTGTTTATGGGAACTGGCCACAAAGCAGCGGGATTTCCTCAAGCCCTATTCTGTTTCCATGGGCAACCCTAGCCTTTGGTCAATTCGTCTTCCTGATTGGAAATTAGAGTGACATGTGCCTGTCCGAAAACCTAGGACTCGTCTCTCATTGTTCCTCCTCCTTCTGCTTCATCCTCTGGACAAATTCCAAACAGGATGTTGACAGTGCTGACATCTCCAAGTGGGGAGACTGTTCGTAAAGACGCTGGAGGGGTGAACCCGAGCACCAGGAGATGAGGAGATGAGATGCCTTTTCCAAACTCTTCCCGATCAGACGGTATACCATCCTCTGGGTGTGACAGGCATGTTTTAGCTGTAGGAAGTGTCCCATTCATGTGAGGAGAACACCAGGGCTTTTTCAAAATCAGTGTCTCTCCACAACCCAAACTGGGGAATTTTTTAAGCTACGGCTACACATATGTTCATTAAGGGCCTTGGGAAGTAGGCAGAGTCCAAACTTTAGATGATTGAAGTCCTCAGGGTCAGAAGCACTCACCACTGGCTTCCCTTAGGTTCCATTTTAACTGTCATTAATAGATGATGTCAATAAAAATATCTATTCTTTTTCAGATTATTTCCCCTTATAGGTTATTGCAAAATATTGAGTGTAGTTCCCTGTGCTATACAGTAGTTCCTTGTTGATGATCGATTTTATACATAGCAGTGTGTATGTGTTAATCCCAAACTGTTAATTTATCCCTCCTCCCACCTTTCCCATTTGGTCATAATAAATTATAAGATTTTATACTTCTCAGAAATGGGGGAGCTGAAAGAGAGGTATCATTTTCAATGGAAAAGCATTTAAAACAAGATTGAAGCTTTAACCAAGATTATTAGATGTATATCCTTGGAAAGAAATCACCTCGTTTCTCTAGTATTGACCTGACAAATAAGATCTTTTCACTGAACTTGCTTATAATAAAGTGATGGAAATAGCAAATGGAAGTGTTAGAAACATCTTATTTTGCCCGAGCCTTATACACTGTTCTATGTTAATTACAGTTTGGCTCACACATCTGTTCCTTGAAGTTACAATGGTCTCAATTTCTGTTACTGATCCTCCAGAGTGGACCCCAACAAGTCTCCCCCTGCCCAGTGTCATTGGAGCCAACAGATTGAGACTGAGTTTGGTTCAGAAGCAAAGGAAACTTTATATTTTGATCAGAGAATGGAGAGGTGAGAGCATGTGCTACCCCGTGGGCTGTGGGCTGGGCTGCTGTGTAGAGATCCTGTCAGAGTCAATGGGAGGGAGGGGGCGGAGCTCTCGAGGACCAGGTTGGCTGCAGCTCAGGCTCTATATCGCGGAGTCTGCACTGTGCCCCAGGAGCTGAGGTGTCGACCCAGCCATTCTGCACTAGGAAATCTGGTCTGAAGTGCCGGCTGTTGAACCTCTGTATGCGGGACCCTAGGAGAACGTGAAATTAGACAAAGCACAAAGGATAAAAAAGGTTAGACTTTATTTTATTGCCCAGATTCTATTTTTATCTCCCAGGGATTTTTAAGGGGCTTTGCCTGGGACAAACCCCTCTTCTGCATTTTGTCCCCTTCCTCATTCTTAGAGTGCTGAGGGTGCAGACCCTTCATCTGTAACTGCTGAGTGCTGAGTTAGGAGCCCTCATACCCGTGGGCGAGGGTCAGAACTTCT
The DNA here is from genome assembly GCF_059928025.1 of Delphinapterus leucas. Lineage (NCBI taxonomy): Eukaryota > Metazoa > Chordata > Mammalia > Artiodactyla > Monodontidae > Delphinapterus > Delphinapterus leucas. The sequence goes on from NW_028322250.1 coordinate 245,664, forward strand.
CCCCAGCAGCCTCCAGGTGAAGTTGATTGTCCCCAGGCCTCCTGCCTCCCTGCTCGTCCGCCTGAGCGCAAGTATTGGTAGTGTTATAGATTCTAATGACCTTTAAGGGTCCAGGAAGGAGATGTGCAGTGACGCTGTGAGGTCCAGTTTCAACCCGCCCCACATTTGTTCGGCCACCTTAGGCTGACCGTTTCTGCCAGCCTAGATGCTCTGACCAGTAGTCTGCACTTTCTTCAATTAGGCCCCTGAATTAATGTAAAAACAGCACCATGTGTCAGGACCCTGCCTGCTCAACTCCCAGACAGTCCAGGGTCAGTGGTGATGAAGGGCCATGATGGCCACTGAGTCAACAGCCTTTTGAAGTAAACAGGAGTCCAGCCGGTCTTATTGGCCATCATCATCACAGGGTCTGTAGGCCCTTCTATGGTGACAGCGTGATATACGGTACCCCCGCCAAGATTATTACCTCCCCTCTGGGTGTAGTAAGTCCTGCAAGCAGTAGTCTACTCTTTTGGGACACACTCTTGTTGTTTTATGAGAGAAACTCCAGGTCAAGTGATGGTCACACGAGTCGTCATGGTGCCCCTTGGCCCTGGTTATCTCTCTGGATGTTGGAGTTGGAGGGCCTCCTCACTCAAGGTCAGTGTGCCCACGGGGCAAACCCTGCAACTTCAGGGCATGGTTGGGGGTTAGGATCACCACGTGGGGTCCTTTTCCCTTAGGAGGGAGGTGGCTTTTTGGGCTGCTGATTTCCAGGTTTTCAGATACTGCCAGTATCTTGGCCAGATGTGGCGGTGGGCCAAGCCCCTTGGTGACCGTAGTTTATCCTACCTGGATGGCATTCTTGCATTGTTCCATTTCAAGTGGTCCCAGGTTTTGCACTAATACTCCAATGGCGATTCACCGTTCAACAGGAATGTAAGGGTCAAAGGGTTTAGCTAAATTAGGGAGTTCCAGGGCAAGGGTCTAAATTGACTGCTCTTTCCATTCTTGAAAGGCCACTTCTGGATTCTATTCAAAAGGATCATCACCTTTTCCTTTCAGTGTTTCATATAGAGGCCCAGCTAGTAGACTGTAGTTAGGGATCCAGAAGCAGCAAACCCTGGCCTCCCCAGGAACCCCTAAGCTGTCTTCTAGTTTTAGAAATGGGTAAGGCTGTAAATTGTTTCTTCCCTTTCCTGGGATGGGCTTCTCCGACCTTCTGTGAGAATGAAGCCCAGGAAGGTCACCGTAGTCTGTGATATTTGAGCTTTTTCTTGGACAACTTGTATCCTTTATTGGCTTGGTAGTTCAGAGGTCTCCTTAGTAGGGCTGGCGATCAGAATGTAGTCTGCATATTGAAGGAGTGTTTCCTTTTCCAGAGGTAGAACTTTTAGGTCTTTAGCTGAACTTTCCCCAAAGATGGTTTGGGAATTTTTGAACCCTTGGGGCAACACGGCCCAGAAGTATTGTTTTAGTTGTGTGTTGAGTCCTGCCACTCACAAGCCAAAATTTCTTGTGACTCTGGGACTAATAGAATACAAAAGAAGGCATCATTGAAGACTAATACAGAATACCATGTCCTGGTGGTTGGTAGAATGACCAGCAGGGTGTAGGATTTAGGAACTACTGGAGGTATATCCTCGGTGGCTTCACTGACTGTCCTGACATCCTTTACCAGGACTCCAGCAGCCCATGGGGCTCTCGAGGTCAGGCCAATCCCAGGATATGGAGCTCACCTGGGCAGGTACCCCACCCCCACCCCAGCCCACGGGGCTCTCGTGTTCAGGTCCCTCCCAGGATATGGGGTTCCCTAGGCAGGTTCCCCTGCAGCCCATGGGGCTCTCGTGGTCAGGCCCCTCCCCGGATACAGAGCTACGCTTGCAGGTACTGTGGCAGGGCTGGGCGCACAGGAACCGTGCACATCGCCCTCATTGCAGAGCACTCCCAGCTCACCTGTCACTCAGATCTGACACAGAGCACCTCAGAGCAGGACTTGAACTAACAAACAGCAGCTCCGACAGGTCTGTGACCCTGGGCATCACTCTGTGTGGCCTCCCTCCACCTGGTCTTCCAGAGACTTCCACTGCACCCGGGGCACCAGGCCTCTGTCTCCACCCACCACCCACCCCTCCTCTCCCGGACTCCTGGGTTCCTCTCATTAGGAGAGGGTTTTCTTGAAGTTGTCTCCCACTCATGGGCCAGATAATATAATTAGAAAACAAGCCAGAGCTGCAGCCCCTTGTCTACCCTGACTCTCAGGAGCCCACACCTGTTCCTTGGACCTGGCCGATTCAGCAAGTTCCAGTTTCTGCAACTGTGAGCCCCTGAGGGGTGATTATTGGCTGGCCTGGGAAGCCTGACCGTGCTGGCCAGCCCTCCCCAGGTGTGCCTGGGTTGAGATCAATATAAACACCGCTCCAGGCAGCAAGAGCCCCTGCAGCTGTGCCTAACGCCATTTTCTCTGCCCTGTCAGCAGTCTCGGGGCTGGGCTGGTGGGAGGGAGTGAGAGGCCACAGCTTTGTGGGTGGCCCAGTGTGAGTGTGGCTCTGCTGGACTTTCTGCAGCAGTTGCCAAGATGCCACCTGCTAAAGAAGAGGGTGTGTCACCCATACCTGCCGCTGGAATTTCTCCCTGGGCAGAGGTGAGTGAGGAAGAAAACAGTGGGGGCCGGGACAGCAGGGGTATCTCAGGCAGGGAAATGGAAAGCTTCCAGAAGAGCACCCAGGGCCAGGACCATCCTGGCTGGCCTGCAGGCACCTAGTCGGCTGGCATGCTGTTGCTCATGTGGCTCCATGGCCCTTCCTCTAGGCTTTCAAGTCCTTGTACATATTCAGGTGTTTTACCTGGGAAGGGTGGGAACATTTCAGCAGCAGCTGGCCTGGAGCTCGGCCCACGTTTACTCACAGATGCCTCGGCACGGTCCCCCGGTTTTGCAATGAGGACGCTTGTTGCGTGGGGCATGCTGGCTGAATGGGAGATGATTCCCCACCACTGACCAACTTCAGAATTGTTTACAACTGGAGCAAGTGCCCTGATACGGTTTTCCTCTGTGTAACTGGTGGGTTCTGTTTTTTTTTTCTTTCCTTCGTTTTTGGTTCAAGGTAGATTTTATTCCTCTTTTTTGTATTTACAGATATAAGCATGGAAATAATTTATTCATATAAATACATGTATGTGAAGGGAAGAATATTTTGTCTGTTTTACTTTTTGTAATTTTGAATTTTATTTTATTTTTTTATACAGCAGGTTCTTTTTGGTTATCTATTTTATACATATAAATGTATACATGCCAATCCCAATCTCTCAACTCCTCCCACCACCACCCCCCAACAGCTTTCCCCCCTTGGTGTCCATACGTTTGTTGTCTACATCTGTTACTCTATTTCTGCCTTGCAAAACGGTTCATCTGTACAATTTTTCTAGGTTCCACATATATGCATTAATATACAAGATTTGTTTTTCTATTTCTGACTTACTTCACTCTGTTTGACAGTCTCTAGATCCATCAGCGTCTCTACAAATGACCCAATTTCATTCCTTTTTATGGCTTAGTGATATTCCATTTTATATATGTTCCACATCTTTATGCATTCATCTGTCTGTGGGCATTTAGCTTGCTTCCATTACCTGGACATTGTAAATAGTGATGCAATGAACATCGCGGTGAACGTCTCTTTTTGATTTATGGTTTTGTCTGGGTATATGCCCAGTAGTGGGATTGCTGTATCATATGGTAATTCTATTCTTAGTTTTATAAGAAACTCCATAATGTTCTCCACAGTGACTGTATCAATTTACATTCCCAACAATAGTGGAAGAGGGTTCCTTATCTCCACACCCTTTCCAGCATCTGTTGTTTGTAGATTTTCTGATGATGCCCATTCTAACAGGTGTGAGGTGATACACCATGGATGAGTCTATTTCGTTGAACAAAGAGTAGGTCTTGTCTATTACATATTTGGCTTATGGAACGGTATGTGTGCTAATTACAATCTCTGGTTTTATACAGCACCCCAACTCAACTTTCCCCTTAAGCAAGCATAAGTTTTTATCTAAATGTGAGACTCTGTTCGGTTTTGTAATTCAGTTTATGTGTAGCCAAGTTTACACTCTCTCTATTAGTGATATCTTATGATAATTATCTTACTCTGTGTGACATATTTCTCTTAGAATCATCATACTTAAATCCACTCAATTTGCTGCTACAGGCCTGATGACATTGATTTCATTGCTGAGTGATATTCCGTTGTACGTAAGTAGCACAACTCCTTTATCCATTTTTTTCTTTCTGGGATATTTAATTTGTACTGGACTCGAGGTTCTTGTAAACACAGCAGCCCTAAATTTTGTGTTGGCTGTGTCTTGTTGATTTTAATTTTCCTAAGCTATAGGGCCAAAAGTGGAAGTGCCCTAGCGTCTGTAGTTTTGTTTGTCAGATGTTTCAGGATACACCATAAACATCTCCAGAGTGTCTGTTGGCAATTTACATCCCGCCCATCAGCATAACAAGGCTCCCTGTTCTCCATGGCCTGTCCTGTGTTTCTGGTTTTTACACTTTTTTCAGATGGCCCTTTTGACGAATGGGAAATGAGACTTCATTGTAGTGCGGATTTCCATTGCTTGAGTGCTTGGTTGGCCAAAAAGGGCATATGCGTTTTTTCCTGAATATATTCAGGAAAAAATGTATACGCACTTTTGTCCAAGTGCATCACTGTCAAAGATCTGCCGCTTTTCACATGCTTTAAATGCAATTCCAATCTACCTCCTGAAATATGATTCCTGCAATTCTGCCTCGTTTTCAAGTCCTCTTTGCAGACTTACTTCAATATATTTTTGCCAATAGCTGTCATTTATTACTCTGCAGGTTTGTGAATTACAGTGCCCGTGATTTCTTTTAAAACTCGTTTCCTTGAAAGCTGGCCACAGAACCGCACGTTTGCTTCAGGCCGTAATCAGGGTCCGGCACGTCACTCTGAGCCTTTGGTTAATTCCTCTTCCTGGTGGGAAATTAGAGTTAAATGTGCCCCTCCAGACACCTGCCTCACTCCCACCCCCGTGGTGATGTGTGTCCTCTGGTTTGAGGCCACATGTGCTGGGTTCCTCACTTTTGGCTGATGTGGGCCCACTGGTGTGAGGACACTCCTGCCTGGTTCCCATCCCCTTGGTGATGTGGGCCCTCCGGTGAGAGTCTGATCCTGGTTGGGTTACTCACACTTCTGTGAGGTGGGCCCTCTTCTCTGAGGTCACTCCTGCCTGGCTGGCACACCCCGCCTTGGCGACGTCGGCCCTCTGGTGGGAGTTGGTGCCTGCTGGGAGTCTCCTCCCCTCGGTAATGAGGGCCGTCTGGCGTCAGGCCCTAACTCCTGGGCTCACAAAATTTTCTGATGTGCACCCTGTGGTGCGAGTACACTCCTGCCAGGTTCCCAACCCCATGGGAATGTGGGCCTTCTGCTCTGAGGTCCCAACGGTGGGTTGCTCAGTTTCATGATGAGGGCCCTCTGGTGTGAGTTCACTCCGGCCTGGATCCCATAGCCTCGCTGCTCCTGGCCACCTGCGGGGAGGTTACAACTGTGGGATTCCTCACCTTTTTTCTTCTAAAGGCTCTCTGTTTTGAGACTCCTCCAGCCTGCCTCACTCCCAGCCCCTTGGTGATGTGTGTCCTCTGGTTTGAGGCCACGTGTGCTGGGTCCCTCACCTTTCGATGATGTGGCCCCACTGGTGTGAGGACACTCCTGCCTGGTTCCTATCCCCTTGATGATGTGGGCCCTCTGGTGAGAGTCTGATCCTGGCTGGGTTCCTCACCCTTCTGTGAGGTGGGCCCTATGCTGTGAGGTCATTCCTGCCTGGCTGGCACAGCCCACATGGGCAACATCGGCCCTCTTGTGGCAGTTGGAGCCTGCTGGGAGCCTCCTCCCCTCGGTGATGAGGGCCCTCTTGCGTCAGGCCCTAACTGCTGGGTACCCACATTTTCTGATACGTGCTAAGTGGTGCGAGGACACTCCTGTGAGGTTCCCATCCCCATGGGGATGTGGGCCTTCTGCTCTGAGGTCCCAATGGCTGGGTTGCTCACAGTTTCATGATGTGGGCCCTCTGCTGTGAGTTCACTGCAGCCTGGATCGCATAGACTCGGTGCTCTGGGCCACCTGCTGGGAGGTTCCCACTGCAGGATTCCTCAGCTTTTTTATTCTATGGGCCCTGTGTTGTGAGGCTCCTCCTGCCTGCCTCACTCCGAGCCCCTTGGAGATGTGGGTCCTCTGGATTAGGCCACAGGTTCTGGGTTCCTCACCTTTCTATGATGTGTCCACACTGGTGTGAAGACAGTCCTGCCTGGTTCTGATGCCCTTGGTGATGTGGACCCTCTGTTGAGAGTCTTATCCTGGCTGGGTTCCTCACCCTTCTGTGAGGTAGGCCCTCTGCTGTGAGGTCACTCCTGCCTGGCTGTCACACGTCACCTTGACGACATGGGCCCTCAGTTGGGAGTTGGTGCCTGCTTGGAGTCTCCTCCCCTTGGTAATGAGGGCCCTCTGGCGTCAGGCCCTAACTTCTGAGCTCCCCAAATTCTCTGATGTGTGCCCTGTGGTGCGAGTACACTTATGCCATGTTCCCAACCACATGGGAATGTGGGCCTTCTGCTCTGAGGTCCCAACGGCTGGGTTGCTCACAGTTTCATGATGAGGGCCCTCTGTTTTGAGTTCAGTCAGGTCTGGATCCCATAGCCTCGCTGCTCCTGGCCGCCTGCTGGGAGGTCCCAACTGCAGGATTCCTCACTATTTTTATTCTATGGGCCCTATGTTTTGAGGCTCCTCCTTCCTGCCTCACTCCCAGCCCCTTGGTGATGTGTGTCCTCTGGTTTGAGGCCACGTGTGCTGGGTCACTCACATTTCGGTGATGAGGCCCCACTGGTGTGAGGACACTCTAGCCTGGTTCCCATTCCCTTGGTGATGTGGGCCCTGTGGTGAGAGTCTGATCCTCTTTGGGTTCCTCACACTTTTGTGAGGTGGGCCCTCTGCTCTGAGGTCACTCCTGCCTGGCTGGCACATCCCGCATTGGCGATGGCGGCCCTCTGGTAGCAGTTGGAGCCTGCTGGGAGCCTCGTCTCCTCGGTGATGAGAGCCCTCTGGCATCAGGCCCTAACTGCTGGGCTCCCCACATTTTCTGATGTGTGCCCACTGGTGCAATGACACTCCTGCTTGGTTCCCTTCCCCATGGGGATGTGGGCCTTGTGCTCTGAGGCCACAACGGCTGGTTTGCTCACAGTTTCATGATGAGGGCCCTCTGTTGTGAGTTCATCACTGCCTGGATCCCATAGCCTCGGTGCTCTGGGCCGCCTGCTGGGATGTTCCAACTGCTGGGTTCCTCACCTTTTTTATACAATGGGCCATGTGTTGTGAGGTTAATCCTGCCTGCCTCGCTCCGAAACTCATGGTGATGTGGCTCCTCTGGTTTGAGGCCACATTTTCTGGGTACCTCAACTTTTGATGATGTGGCCCCACAGGTGTGATGATACTCCTGCCTGGTTCACAGCCCCTTGCTTATGTGGGCACTCTGGTGAGAGTCTGATCCTGGCTGGGTTCCTTACCATTCTGGGAGGTGGGCCCTATGATGTGAGGTCACTCCTGCCTGGCTGGCTCACATCGCCTTGGTGATGTGGGCCCTCTGTTGGCCACGAAAGCATGCTGGGAGCCTCCTACCCTCTTTAATGAGGGCCCTGAAAAAACGCATATGCACTTTTTGACCAAATGCATCATTGTCGAGGATCGGCCTCTTCTCCTATGCTTTCAGAGCACTTCCCGTCTACGTCCTGAAATCATATTCCTGGAATTCTGCCCTGCTTTCAAGCCCTCTTCGCAGCCTTACTTCAGTATATTTTTGTATGATACCTGTCATTTATAACTCTGCAGGTTTGTTAATTACAGTGTCCCTGAGCTCCTTTCTTCAACTCGCTTTCTTGTGAGCTGGCCGTAAACCCGCAAGATTGCTTCAGGCCCTATTCTGGTTTCGGCACAGCACGCTGAGACTTTGGTAAATTCCTCTTTCTGGTGGGAAACGAGCATTTAAGTTGCCCGTGCAGACCGTACAGCTAGTCTCTCATTGGTTCTCCCTATTCCTGTTCATCTTGCTCAGAAATTGCAAACTGTGCCAAACAGGAGGTTAAAGGCACTGACTCTCCAAGTGGGGAGAGTGTTAGTAAAGGGTCTGGAATGGTGAACCCGAGTAAAAGGGGACGAAACCTGAGATGCATTTGAAAACGTTTGCCGGTCACACGGTGCACCATACTGTGGGTTTCCCATGCATGTTTTAGCTGAAGGAAGAATCCCTTAAACCTGGAGAGTTGGGACCCATGGAATGGGTACCATGCAGTATGACTTCAAAGGGTCTGCATTTGCTCATCGAACCTCACCAATGCTATCAGCCCGAAGTGCCCAACCTTATGTCTCACTCAGCTCTGGGTGTAGATGTGGTAAATCCAGGTTGCATCACAAGCCCTGAATGAATTATTTAAGAATTGCTCTCTATTTCACTGTCCTTGTGTTTTGTTTTTGTAATTCATTTTGATAATGGGATTTATCGAATTTTCTCTGCTGCGTTCATGCCGCTGTACACACGCTTCATTCTCTTACGGAGACATATAAATCCATGGGTTTGAAGATTCTTACTAGTCAGGTGTATTCCTAGGCGTTGAATATGGGCTGTTTGGTCCATTTCGTTGAGCAAGGGGTAGGTCTTGACTATTATATATTTGGCTTATGGAAAGGTATCTGTGCTAATTTCTATCTCTGGTTTTATGCAGCACCCCAACTCACCTTTCCCCTTAAGCAAGCATAAGTTGGTTTTCTCAATTTGAGACCCTGTTATGTTTTGTAATTTAGTTCATGTGTAGCCAAGTTTATATTCCCTATATTAGTGATATCTTATGATGTTTCATTTTCTGTGTGACTTATTTCACTGAGAATCATCGTACGTGAATCCACTCATTATTCCGCGACGGGCCTGATGACATAGATTTCATTGGTGAGTGATATTCCATTGTATGTACGTACCACAACTTCTTTATCCATTTTTCACATTCTGGGATATTTAACTTGTACCGTAGACGAGGTTCTTGTAAACAGAGCCGTCCGAAACGTTGGGGTGGCTGTGTGTTTTTGATTTTAAATTCCCTAAGCTATAGGACCATAAGTGGAAGTGCCATAGGCTCCGTTGCTTTGTTTTTTAGGTCTTCCAGGAAATACCATACACTTCTCCAGAGTGGCTGTTGGCAATTTATATCCCGCCCATCAGCATAACAAGGCTCCCTGTTCTCCATGGCCTGTGCTGCCTTTCTGGATTTTACACTTTTTTCAGATGGCCCTTTTGACCGGGGGGCAGTGAGACTTCATTTTACTGCAGATTTCTTTAACTTGCTTGCTTGGTTGGCGAAAAAGGGCGTATGCGTTTTTTCCTGAATATATTCAGGAAAAAACGCATACGCCCTTTTTGGCCAAGAGCATCATTGTCGACGTTCTGCCTCTTTTCCTATGCTTTAAATGCAATTCCCGTCTACCCCCTGAAATCGTTTTCCTGCAATTCTGCCCCGCTTACAAGTCGTCTTCGCAGCCTTCCTTCAATATTTTTTTGGACGATAGCTGGCATTTATAAGACTGCAGGTTTGTGAGTTACAGTGCCCCTGAGCTCCTTTCTTCAACTCGCTATCTTGTGAGCTGACCGCAAACCCGCAGGATTGCTTCAGGCCCTAATCTGGTTCCGGCACGGCATGCTGAGCCTTTGGTTAATTCCTCTTCCTGGTGGGAAATGAGCGTTAAATTTGCCCGTGCAGACACCTACAGCTAGTCTCTCATTGGTTCTCCCTATTCCTGTTCATCTTGCGCAGAAATTGCAAACTGTGCCAAACAGGAGGTTAAAGGCACTGACTCTCCAAGTGGGGAGAGTGTTAGTAAAGGGTCTGCCATGGTGAACACGAGTACAAGGGGACGAAAATTGAGATGCATTTGAAAACGTTTGCCGGTCACACGGTGCACCATACTGTGGGTTTCCCATGCATGTTTTAGCTGAAGGAAGAATCCCTTAAACCAGGAGAGTTGGGGCCCATGGAATGGGTACCATGCAGTATGACTTCCACGGGTCTGCATTTGCTCATCGAACCTCACCAATGCTATCAGCCCGAAGTGTCCTACCTTATGTCTCACTCAGCTCTGGGTGTAGATGTGGTATATCCAGGTTGCATCACAAGCCCTGAATGAATTATTTAAGAATTGCTCTCTATTTCTCTGTCATTGTGATTTGTTTTTGTAATTCATTTTCATAATGGGATTTATAGGATTTTTTCTGTTACATACATGCTGCTGTATGCACACTAGTTTCTCTTATGGAGACATATAATTCCAGCGGTGTTAAGATTCTTACTAATCAGGTGTATTACTAGGCGTTGAATATGGGGTGTTTATTCCATTTCGTTGAGCAAGGAGCAGGTCTTGACTATTACATATTTGGCTTATGGAAAAGTATCTTTGCTAATTTCTATCTCAGGATTTATACAGCACCCCAACACACCTTTCCCCTTAAGCTAGCATAAGTTGGTTTTCTAAATTTGGGACACTGTTCTGTTTTGTAATTCAGTTCATGTGTAGCCAAGATTACATTCCATGTATTAGTTATATCTTCTGATGTTTCATTTTCTGTGTGACTTATTTCACTTAGAATCATGGTACCTGAATCCACTCATTATGCCGCGATGGGCCTGATGACATAGATTTCATTGCTGAGTGATATTCCATTGTACGTACGTACCAAAACTTCTTTATCCATTTTTCGCTCTCTGGGATATATAAATTGTACCGTAGACGAGGTTCTTGTAAACAGAGCGGTCCGAAATTTTCGGGTGGCTGTGTGTTTTTGATTTTAATTTCCCTAAGCTATAGGACCATAAGGGGAAATCCCGTAAGCTCGGTTGCTTTTTTTTTTAAGTGTTTCAGGAAACACCATACACTTCTCCAGAGTGGCTGTTGGCAATTTACATCCCGCACATCAGCATAACAAGGCTCCCTGTTCTCCATGGCCTGTCCTGTCTTTCTGGATTTTACACTTTTTTCAGATGGCCGTTTTGACCGGGGGGCAGTGAGACTTCATTGTAGTGCAGATTTCTTCAACATGCTTGCTTGGTTGGTCAAAAAGTGCGTATGCGTTTTTTCCTGAATATATTCAGGAAAAAACGCATACGCCCTTTTTGGCCAAGTGCATCATGGTCGACGTTCTGCCTCATTTCCTATGGTTTAAATGTAATTCCAGTCTACCCCCTGAAATCGTTTTCCTGCAATTCTGACCCGATTTCAAGTCCTCTTGGCAGCCTTACTTCAATATATTTTTTACGATAGTTGTCATTTATAAATCTGCAGGTTTGTGAATTACAGTGCCCCTGAGCTCCTTTCTTCAACTCGCTATCTTGTGAGCTGGCCGCAAACCCGCAGGGTTGCTTCAGGCCCTAATCGTGTTTCAGCATGGCATGCTGAGCCTTTGGTTAATTCCTCTTCCTGGTGGGAAATGAGCGTTAAATTTGCCCGTGCAGACACCTACAGCTAGTCTCTCATTGGTTCTCCCTATTCCTGTACATCTTGCGCAGAAATTGCAAAATGTGCCAAACAGGAGGTTAAAGGCACTGACTCTCCAAGTGGGGAGAGTGTTAGTAAAGGGTCTGCCATGGTGAACACGAGTACAAGGGGACGAAAATTGAGATGCATTTGAAAATGTTTCCCGGTCACACGGTGCACCATACTGTGGGTTTCCCATGCATGTTTTAGCTGAAGGAAGAATCCCTTAAACCTGGAGAGTTGGGACCCATGGAATGGGTACCATGCAGTATGACATCCACGGGTCTGCATTTGCTCATCGAACCTCTGTAATGCTATCAGCCCGACGCGTCCAGCCTTATGTCTCACTCAGCTCTGGGTGTAGATGTAGTAAATCCAGGTTGCATCAGAAGCCCTGAATGAATTATTTAAAAATAGCTCTCTATTTAACTGTAATTGTGTTTTGTTTTTGGGATTCATTTTGATAATGGGATTTATCAGATTTTCTATGCTGCATTCATGCTGCGGTACACACACTTGATTCTATTACGGCGACATATAATTCCATGGGTTTGAAGATTCTTACTAGTCACGTGTATTCTTAGGCGTTGAATATGGGGTGTTTAGTCCATTTCGTTGAGCAAGGGGTATGTCTTGACTATTACATATTTGGCTTACGGAAAAGTATCTGTGCTAATTTCTATCTCTGGTTTTATGCAGCACCCCAACTCACCTTTCCCCTTAAGCAAGCATAAGTTGGTTTTCTCAATTTGAGACCCTGTTATGTTTTGTAATTCAGTTCATGTGTAGCCAAGTTTACATTCCCTGTATTAGTGATATCTTATGATGTTTCATTTTATGTGTGACTTATTTCACTTAGAATCATCGTACCTGTATCTACTCATTATGCCGCTATGGGCCTGGTGACATAGATTTCATTGGTGAGTGATATTCCTTTGTACGTACGTACCACAAATTCTTTATCCATTTTTCACATTCTGGGATATTTAACTTGTACCGTAGACGAGGTTCTTGTAAACAGAGCTGTCCGAAACTTTGGGGTGGCTGTGTGTTTTTTATTTTAATTTCCCTAAGCTATAGGACCATAAGTGGAAGTGCCATAGGCTCCGTTCCTTTGTTTTCTAGGTGTTTCAGGAAACACCATTCACGTCTCCAGAGTGGCTGTTGGCAATTTACACCCAGCCTATCAGCATAACAAAGCTCCCTGTTCTCCATGGCCTGTGCTGCCTTTCTGGATTTTACACTTTTTTCAGATGGCCCTTTTGACCTGGGGGCAGTGAGACTTCATTGTAGTGCAGATTACTTTAACATGCTTGTTTGGTTGGCCAAAAAGGGCGTATGCGTTTTTTCCTGAATATATTCAGGAAAAAACGCATACGCCCTTTTTGGCCATGTGCATCATTGTCGACGTTCAGCCTCTTTTCCTATGCTTTAAATGCAATTTGTGTCTACCCCCTGAAATCGTTCTCCTGCAATTCTGCCCCGCTTTAAATTCCTCTTAGCAGCCTACCTTCAATATATTTTTGGACGATAGCTGTCCATTATAACTCTGCATGTTTTTGAATTACAGTGTCCCTTAGCTCCTTTCTTCAACTCGCTTTCTTATGAGCTATCCACAAACCCGCAGGATTGCTTCAGGCCCTCATCTGGTTCCAGCACGGCATGCTGAGCCTATGGTTAATTCCTCTTCCTGGTGGGAAATGAGCGTTAAATTTGCACGTGCAGACTCCTACAGCTAGTCACTCATTGGTTCTCCCTATTCCTGTTCATCTTGGGCGGAAATTGCAAACTGTGCCAAACAGGAGGTTAAACGCACTGACTCTCCAAGTGGTGAGAGTGTTAGTAAATGGTCTGGAATTGTGAACACAAGTAAAAGGGGATGAAATATGAGATGCATTTGAAAAGACTTCCCAGTTACACGGTGCACCATACTCTGGGGTTCCAATGCATGCTTTAGCTGAAGGAAGAATCCCTTAAACCTGGAGATTTGGGACCCATGGAATGGGTACCATGCAGTATGACTTCAAAGGGTCTGCATTTGTTCACCGAACCTCACCAATGCTATCAGCCCGAAGTGTCCAGCCTTATGTCTCACCCAGCTCTGGGTGTAGATGTGGTGAATCCAGGTTGCATCACAAGCCCTGAATGAATTATTTAAGAATTGCTCTCTATTTCACTGTCATTGTGTTTTGTTTTTGAAATTTATTTTGATAATGGGATTTAGCTGATTTTCACTGCTGCGTTTATGTCACTGTACACACGCTTGATTCTCTTACGGAGACATATAAATCCATAGGTATTAAGACTCTTACTCGTCCCGTATATTCCTAGGCGCTGAATATGGGGTGTTGAGTCCATTTCGTTGACCAGGGTGTAGGTTTTTTCTATTACATATTTGGCTTATGGAACGGTATCTGTGCTAATTTCAATCTATGGTTTTATGCAGCACCCCAACTCTCCTTTATCCTTAAGCAAGCATAAGTTGGTTTTCTAAATTTGAGACCCCGTTCTGTTTTGTAATTCAGTTCATTTGTAGCCTCGTTTATATTCCATGTATTAGTAATATCTTATGTCTTTTTCTGTTTGAATTATGTGACTTCGAATGATCATATGTAACTCCTCTGGTGTTGTTACAACTGGCCATATTTCATTGATTTTCAGGCTGAGTAATATTCCACTTTACATAAGTGCCACATCTCTATCCAGTTTTTCCCTCCACAGACATATAAATTATATCCTAGTCGAGGATCTTTTAAACAGAGAGGCGGTAAACATTGGGGTGCCTGTGTCCTCTCCATTTTTGTTTTTCCCAAGATATACGTCCATGAGTGCAAGTGCCCTGTGCTCTGTAGCTCATTTTTTAGATGCTTTAGTAAACACAATACACTTCTCCAGAGTGACCGTTGGCAATATACATTTCCACTATAAGCCTCACAGGGCTCCCTTTTCTCCTTGCCCTGTTCTGCATTTCTGGTGTTTACACTTTATGAGGAAGGCTCTTCTGACTGATGCGAAGTGATATGTTTTGTAGTATTGATTTCCAGTGCCCACCTGTTTGGTTGGCTAAAAAAGTGTATGCCATTTTCTTGAATATATACAGGAAAAGACGCATACACCCTTTTTGGCCAACTGCAATGTTGGCAATGTTCAGCCCCTTTTCTTGTGCTTAATGGCGAGTCCTTTCTACCTCTTCCAATCCCTTTCCTGCCATTCTCCATTGCTTACAAGTCCTATTCTCTGACTTTCCTCAAGACATTTTTCAGTGATAGATATTTTCAACTCTGCAGTTTCGTGAATTTTAGTGTCCCTGAGTTCCATTTTTCAACTTGTGTTTATGGGAACTGGCCACAAAGCAGCGGGATTTCCTCAAGCCCTATTCTGTTTCCATGGGCAACCCTAGCCTTTGGTCAATTCGTCTTCCTGATTGGAAATTAGAGTGACATGTGCCTGTCCGAAAACCTAGGACTCGTCTCTCATTGTTCCTCCTCCTTCTGCTTCATCCTCTGGACAAATTCCAAACAGGATGTTGACAGTGCTGACATCTCCAAGTGGGGAGACTGTTCGTAAAGACGCTGGAGGGGTGAACCCGAGCACCAGGAGATGAGGAGATGAGATGCCTTTTCCAAACTCTTCCCGATCAGACGGTATACCATCCTCTGGGTGTGACAGGCATGTTTTAGCTGTAGGAAGTGTCCCATTCATGTGAGGAGAACACCAGGGCTTTTTCAAAATCAGTGTCTCTCCACAACCCAAACTGGGGAATTTTTTAAGCTACGACTACACATATGTTCATTAAGGGCCTTGGGAAGTAGGCAGAGTCCAAACTTTAGATGATTGAAGTCCTCAGGGTCAGAAGCACTCACCACTGGCTTCCCTTAGGTTCCATTTTAACTGTCATTAATAGATGATGTCAATAAAAATATCTATTCTTTTTCAGATTATTTCCCCTTATAGGTTATTGCAAAATATTGAGTGTAGTTCCCTGTGCTATACAGTAGTTCCTTGTTGATGATCGATTTTATACATAGCAGTGTGTATGTGTTAATCCCAAACTGTTAACTTATCCCTCCTCCCACCTTTCCCATTTGGTCATAATAAATTATAAGATTTTATACTTCTCAGAAATGGGGGAGCTGAAAGAGAGGTATCATTTTCAATGGAAAAGCATTTAAAACAAGATTGAAGCTTTAACCAAGATTATTAGATGTATATCCTTGGAAAGAAATCACCTCGTTTCTCTAGTATTGACCTGACAAATAAGATCTTTTCACTGAACTTGCTTATAATAAAGTGATGGAAATAGCAAATGGAAGTGTTAGAAACATCTTATTTTGCCCGAGCCTTATACACTGTTCTATGTTAATTACAGTTTGGCTCACACATCTGTTCCTTGAAGTTACAATGGTCTCAATTTCTGTTACTGATCCTCCAGAGTGGACCCCAACAAGTCTCCCCCTGCCCAGTGTCATTGGAGCCAACAGATTGAGACTGAGTTTGGTTCAGAAGCAAAGGAAACTTTATATTTTGATCAGAGAATGGAGAGGTGAGAGCATGTGCTACCCCGTGGGCTGTGGGCTGGGCTGCTGTGTAGAGATCCTGTCAGAGTCAATGGGAGGGAGGGGGCGGAGCTCTCGAGGACCAGGTTGGCTGCAGCTCAGGCTCTATATCGCGGAGTCTGCACTGTGCCCCAGGAGCTGAGGTGTCGACCCAGCCATTCTGCACTAGGAAATCTGGTCTGAAGTGCCGGCTGTTGAACCTCTGTATGCGGGACCCTAGGAGAACGTGAAATTAGACAAAGCACAAAGGATAAAAAAGGTTAGACTTTATTTTATTGCCCAGATTCTATTTTTATCTCCCAGGGATTTTTAAGGGGCTTTGCCTGGGACAAACCCCTCTTCTGCATTTTGTCCCCTTCCTCATTCTTAGAGTGCTGAGGGTGCAGACCCTTCATCTGTAACTGCTGAGTGCTGAGTTAGGAGCCCTCATACCCGTGGGCGAGGGTCAGAACTTCTCCCCAGCAGCCTCCAGGTGAAGTTGATTGTCCCCAGGCCTCCTGCCTCCCTGCTCGTCCGCCTGAGCGCAAGTATTGGTAGTGTTATAGATTCTAATGACCTTTAAGGGTCCAGGAAGGAGATGTGCAGTGACGCTGTGAGGTCCAGTTTCAACCCGCCCCACATTTGTTCGGCCACCTTAGGCTGACCGTTTCTGCCAGCCTAGATGCTCTGACCAGTAGTCTGCACTTTCTTCAATTAGGCCCCTGAATTAATGTAAAAACAGCACCATGTGTCAGGACCCTGCCTGCTCAACTCCCAGACAGTCCAGGGTCAGTGGTGATGAAGGGCCATGATGGCCACTGAGTCAACAGCCTTTTGAAGTAAACAGGAGTCCAGCCGGTCTTATTGGCCATCATCATCACAGGGTCTGTAGGCCCTTCTATGGTGACAGCGTGATATACAGTACCCCCGCCAAGATTATTACCTCCCCTCTGGGTGTAGTAAGTCCTGCAAGCAGTAGTCTACTCTTTTGGGACACACTCTTGTTGTTTTATGAGAGAAACTCCAGGTCAAGTGATGGTCACACGAGTCGTCATGGTGCCCCTTGGCCCTGGTTATCTCTCTGGATGTTGGAGTTGGAGGGCCTCCTCACTCAAGGTCAGTGTGCCCACGGGGCAAACCCTGCAACTTCAGGGCATGGTTGGGGGTTAGGATCACCACGTGGGGTCCTTTTCCCTTAGGAGGGAGGTGGCCTTTTGGGCTGCTGATTTCCAGGTTTTCAGATACTGCCAGTATCTTGGCCAGATGTGGCGGTGGGCCAAGCCCCTTGGTGACCGTAGTTTATCCTACCTGGATGGCATTCTTGCATTGTTCCATTTCAAGTGGTCCCAGGTTTTGCACTAATACTCCAATGGCGATTCACCGTTCAACAGGAATGTAAGGGTCAAAGGGTTTAGCTAAATTAGGGAGTTCCAGGGCAAGGGTCTAAATTGACTGCTCTTTCCATTCTTGAAAGGCCACTTCTGGATTCTATTCAAAAGGATCATCACCTTTTCCTTTCAGTGTTTCATATAGAGGCCCAGCTAGTAGACTGTAGTTAGGGATCCAGAAGCAGCAAACCCTGGCCTCCCCAGGAACCCCTAAGCTGTCTTCTAGTTTTAGAAATGGGTAAGGCTGTAAATTGTTTCTTCCCTTTCCTGGGATGGGCTTCTCCGACCTTCTGTGAGAATGAAGCCCAGGAAGGTCACCGTAGTCTGTGATATTTGAGCTTTTTCTTGGACAACTTGTATCCTTTATTGGCTTGGTAGTTCAGAGGTCTCCTTAGTAGGGCTGGCGATCAGAATGTAGTCTGCATATTGAAGGAGTGTTTCCTTTTCCAGAGGTAGAACTTTTAGGTCTTTAGCTGAACTTTCCCCAAAGATGGTTTGGGAATTTTTGAACCCTTGGGGCAACACGGCCCAGAAGTATTGTTTTAGTTGTGTGTTGAGTCCTGCCACTCACAAGCCAAAATTTCTTGTGACTCTGGGACTAATAGAATACAAAAGAAGGCATCATTGAAGACTAATACAGAATACCATGTCCTGGTGGTTGGTAGAATGACCAGCAGGGTGTAGGATTTAGGAACTACTGGAGGTATATCCTCGGTGGCTTCACTGACTGTCCTGACATCCTTTACCAGGACTCCAGCAGCCCATGGGGCTCTCGAGGTCAGGCCAATCCCAGGATATGGAGCTCACCTGGGCAGGTACCCCACCCCCACCCCAGCCCACGGGGCTCTCGTGTTCAGGTCCCTCCCAGGATATGGGGTTCCCTAGGCAGGTTCCCCTGCAGCCCATGGGGCTCTCGTGGTCAGGCCCCTCCCCGGATACAGAGCTACGCTTGCAGGTACTGTGGCAGGGCTGGGCGCACAGGAACCGTGCACATCGCCCTCATTGCAGAGCACTCCCAGCTCACCTGTCACTCAGATCTGACACAGAGCACCTCAGAGCAGGACTTGAACTAACAAACAGCAGCTCCGACAGGTCTGTGACCCTGGGCATCACTCTGTGTGGCCTCCCTCCACCTGGTCTTCCAGAGACTTCCACTGCACCCGGGGCACCAGGCCTCTGTCTCCACCCACCACCCACCCCTCCTCTCCCGGACTCCTGGGTTCCTCTCATTAGGAGAGGGTTTTCTTGAAGTTGTCTCCCACTCATGGGCCAGATAATATAATTAGAAAACAAGCCAGAGCTGCAGCCCCTTGTCTACCCTGACTCTCAGGAGCCCACACCTGTTCCTTGGACCTGGCCGATTCAGCAAGTTCCAGTTTCTGCAACTGTGAGCCCCTGAGGGGTGATTATTGGCTGGCCTGGGAAGCCTGACCGTGCTGGCCAGCCCTCCCCAGGTGTGCCTGGGTTGAGATCAATATAAACACCGCTCCAGGCAGCAAGAGCCCCTGCAGCTGTGCCTAACGCCATTTTCTCTGCCCTGTCAGCAGTCTCGGGGCTGGGCTGGTGGGAGGGAGTGAGAGGCCACAGCTTTGTGGGTGGCCCAGTGTGAGTGTGGCTCTGCTGGACTTTCTGCAGCAGTTGCCAAGATGCCACCTGCTAAAGAAGAGGATGTGTCACCCATACCTGCCGCTGGAATTTCTCCCTGGGCAGAGGTGAGTGAGGAAGAAAACAGTGGGGGCCGGGACAGCAGGGGTATCTCAGGCAGGGAAATGGAAAGCTTCCAGAAGAGCACCCAGGGCCAGGACCATCCTGGCTGGCCTGCAGGCACCTAGTCGGCTGGCATGCTGTTGCTCATGTGGCTACATGGCCCTTCCTCTAGGCTTTCAAGTCCTTGTACATATTCAGGTGTTTTACCTGGGAAGGGTGGGAACATTTCAGCAGCAGCTGGCCTGGAGCTCGGCCCACGTTTACTCACAGATGCCTCGGCACGGTCCCCCGGTTTTGCAATGAGGACGCTTGTTGCGTGGGGCATGCTGGCTGAATGGGAGATGATTCCCCACCACTGACCAACTTCAGAATTGTTTACAACTGGAGCAAGTGCCCTGATACGGTTTTCCTCTGTGTAACTGGTGGGTTCTGTTTTTTTTTTCTTTCCTTCGTTTTTGGTTCAAGGTAGATTTTATTCCTCTTTTTTGTATTTACAGATATAAGCATGGAAATAATTTATTCATATAAATACATGTATGTGAAGGGAAGAATATTTTGTCTGTTTTACTTTTTGTAATTTTGAATTTTATTTTATTTTTTTATACAGCAGGTTCTTTTTGGTTATCTATTTTATACATAGAAATGTATACATGCCAATCCCAATCTCTCAACTCCTCCCACCACCACCCCCCAACAGCTTTCCCCCCTTGGTGTCCATACGTTTGTTGTCTACATCTGTTACTCTATTTCTGCCTTGCAAAACGGTTCATCTGTACAATTTTTCTAGGTTCCACATATATGCATTAATATACAAGATTTGTTTTTCTATTTCTGACTTACTTCACTCTGTTTGACAGTCTCTAGATCCATCAGCGTCTCTACAAATGACCCAATTTCATTCCTTTTTATGGCTTAGTGATATTCCATTTTATATATGTTCCACATCTTTATGCATTCATCTGTCTGTGGGCATTTAGCTTGCTTCCATTACCTGGACATTGTAAATAGTGATGCAATGAACATCGCGGTGAACGTCTCTTTTTGATTTATGGTTTTGTCTGGGTATATGCCCAGTAGTGGGATTGCTGTATCATATGGTAATTCTATTCTTAGTTTTATAAGAAACTCCATAATGTTCTCCACAGTGACTGTATCAATTTACATTCCCAACAATAGTGGAAGAGGGTTCCTTATCTCCACACCCTTTCCAGCATCTGTTGTTTGTAGATTTTCTGATGATGCCCATTCTAACAGGTGTGAGGTGATACACCATGGATGAGTCTATTTCGTTGAACAAAGAGTAGGTCTTGTCTATTACATATTTGGCTTATGGAACGGTATGTGTGCTAATTACAATCTCTGGTTTTATACAGCACCCCAACTCAACTTTCCCCTTAAGCAAGCATAAGTTTTTATCTAAATGTGAGACTCTGTTCGGTTTTGTAATTCAGTTTATGTGTAGCCAAGTTTACACTCTCTCTATTAGTGATATCTTATGATAATTATCTTACTCTGTGTGACATATTTCTCTTAGAATCATCATACTTAAATCCACTCAATTTGCTGCTACAGGCCTGATGACATTGATTTCATTGCTGAGTGATATTCCGTTGTACGTAAGTAGCACAACTCCTTTATCCATTTTTTTCTTTCTGGGATATTTAATTTGTACTGGACTCGAGGTTCTTGTAAACACAGCAGCCCTAAATTTTGTGTTGGCTGTGTCTTGTTGATTTTAATTTTCCTAAGCTATAGGGCCAAAAGTGGAAGTGCCCTAGCGTCTGTAGTTTTGTTTGTCAGATGTTTCAGGATACACCATAAACATCTCCAGAGTGTCTGTTGGCAATTTACATCCCGCCCATCAGCATAACAAGGCTCCCTGTTCTCCATGGCCTGTCCTGTGTTTCTGGTTTTTACACTTTTTTCAGATGGCCCTTTTGACGAATGGGAAATGAGAGTTCATTGTAGTGCGGATTTCCATTGCTTGAGTGCTTGGTTGGCCAAAAAGGGCATATGCGTTTTTTCCTGAATATATTCAGGAAAAAATGTATACGCACTTTTGTCCAAGTGCATCACTGTCAAAGATCTGCCGCTTTTCACATGCTTTAAATGCAATTCCAATCTACCTCCTGAAATATGATTCCTGCAATTCTGCCTCGTTTTCAAGTCCTCTTTGCAGACTTACTTCAATATATTTTTGCCAATAGCTGTCATTTATTACTCTGCAGGTTTGTGAATTACAGTGCCCGTGATTTCTTTTAAAACTCGTTTCCTTGAAAGCTGGCCACAGAACCGCAGGTTTGCTTCAGGCCGTAATCAGGGTCCGGCACGTCACTCTGAGCCTTTGGTTAATTCCTCTTCCTGGTGGGAAATTAGAGTTAAATGTGCCCCTCCAGACACCTGCCTCACTCCCACCCCCGTGGTGATGTGTGTCCTCTGGTTTGAGGCCACATGTGCTGGGTTCCTCACTTTTGGCTGATGTGGGCCCACTGGTGTGAGGACACTCCTGCCTGGTTCCCATCCCCTTGGTGATGTGGGCCCTCCGGTGAGAGTCTGATCCTGGTTGGGTTACTCACACTTCTGTGAGGTGGGCCCTCTTCTCTGAGGTCACTCCTGCCTGGCTGGCACACCCCGCCTTGGCGACGTCGGCCCTCTGGTGGGAGTTGGTGCCTGCTGGGAGTCTCCTCCCCTCGGTAATGAGGGCCGTCTGGCGTCAGGCCCTAACTCCTGGGCTCACAAAATTTTCTGATGTGCACCCTGTGGTGCGAGTACACTCCTGCCAGGTTCCCAACCCCATGGGAATGTGGGCCTTCTGCTCTGAGGTCCCAACGGTGGGTTGCTCAGTTTCATGATGAGGGCCCTCTGGTGTGAGTTCACTCCGGCCTGGATCCCATAGCCTCGCTGCTCCTGGCCACCTGCGGGGAGGTTACAACTGTGGGATTCCTCACCTTTTTTCTTCTAAAGGCTCTCTGTTTTGAGACTCCTCCAGCCTGCCTCACTCCCAGCCCCTTGGTGATGTGTGTCCTCTGGTTTGAGGCCACGTGTGCTGGGTCCCTCACCTTTCGATGATGTGGCCCCACTGGTGTGAGGACACTCCTGCCTGGTTCCTATCCCCTTGATGATGTGGGCCCTCTGGTGAGAGTCTGATCCTGGCTGGGTTCCTCACCCTTCTGTGAGGTGGGCCCTATGCTGTGAGGTCATTCCTGCCTGGCTGGCACAGCCCACATGGGCAACATCGGCCCTCTTGTGGCAGTTGGAGCCTGCTGGGAGCCTCCTCCCCTCGGTGATGAGGGCCCTCTTGCGTCAGGCCCTAACTGCTGGGTACCCACATTTTCTGATACGTGCTAAGTGGTGCGAGGACACTCCTGTGAGGTTCCCATCCCCATGGGGATGTGGGCCTTCTGCTCTGAGGTCCCAATGGCTGGGTTGCTCACAGTTTCATGATGTGGGCCCTCTGCTGTGAGTTCACTGCAGCCTGGATCGCATAGACTCGGTGCTCTGGGCCACCTGCTGGGAGGTTCCCACTGCAGGATTCCTCAGCTTTTTTATTCTATGGGCCCTGTGTTGTGAGGCTCCTCCTGCCTGCCTCACTCCGAGCCCCTTGGAGATGTGGGTCCTCTGGATTAGGCCACAGGTTCTGGGTTCCTCACCTTTCTATGATGTGTCCACACTGGTGTGAAGACAGTCCTGCCTGGTTCTGATGCCCTTGGTGATGTGGACCCTCTGTTGAGAGTCTTATCCTGGCTGGGTTCCTCACCCTTCTGTGAGGTAGGCCCTCTGCTGTGAGGTCACTCCTGCCTGGCTGTCACACGTCACCTTGACGACATGGGCCCTCAGTTGGGAGTTGGTGCCTGCTTGGAGTCTCCTCCCCTTGGTAATGAGGGCCCTCTGGCGTCAGGCCCTAACTTCTGAGCTCCCCAAATTCTCTGATGTGTGCCCTGTGGTGCGAGTACACTTATGCCATGTTCCCAACCACATGGGAATGTGGGCCTTCTGCTCTGAGGTCCCAACGGCTGGGTTGCTCACAGTTTCATGATGAGGGCCCTCTGTTTTGAGTTCAGTCAGGTCTGGATCCCATAGCCTCGCTGCTCCTGGCCGCCTGCTGGGAGGTCCCAACTGCAGGATTCCTCACTATTTTTATTCTATGGGCCCTATGTTTTGAGGCTCCTCCTTCCTGCCTCACTCCCAGCCCCTTGGTGATGTGTGTCCTCTGGTTTGAGGCCACGTGTGCTGGGTCACTCACATTTCGGTGATGAGGCCCCACTGGTGTGAGGACACTCTAGCCTGGTTCCCATTCCCTTGGTGATGTGGGCCCTGTGGTGAGAGTCTGATCCTCTTTGGGTTCCTCACACTTTTGTGAGGTGGGCCCTCTGCTCTGAGGTCACTCCTGCCTGGCTGGCACATCCCGCATTGGCGATGGCGGCCCTCTGGTAGCAGTTGGAGCCTGCTGGGAGCCTCGTCTCCTCGGTGATGAGAGCCCTCTGGCATCAGGCCCTAACTGCTGGGCTCCCCACATTTTCTGATGTGTGCCCACTGGTGCAATGACACTCCTGCTTGGTTCCCTTCCCCATGGGGATGTGGGCCTTGTGCTCTGAGGCCACAACGGCTGGTTTGCTCACAGTTTCATGATGAGGGCCCTCTGTTGTGAGTTCATCACTGCCTGGATCCCATAGCCTCGGTGCTCTGGGCCACCTGCTGGGATGTTCCAACTGCTGGGTTCCTCACCTTTTTTATACAATGGGCCATGTGTTGTGAGGTTAATCCTGCCTGCCTCGCTCCGAAACTCATGGTGATGTGGCTCCTCTGGTTTGAGGCCACATTTTCTGGGTACCTCAACTTTTGATGATGTGGCCCCACAGGTGTGATGATACTCCTGCCTGGTTCACAGCCCCTTGCTTATGTGGGCACTCTGGTGAGAGTCTGATCCTGGCTGGGTTCCTTACCATTCTGGGAGGTGGGCCCTATGATGTGAGGTCACTCCTGCCTGGCTGGCTCACATCGCCTTGGTGATGTGGGCCCTCTGTTGGCCACGAAAGCATGCTGGGAGCCTCCTACCCTCTTTAATGAGGGCCCTGAAAAAACGCATATGCACTTTTTGACCAAATGCATCATTGTCGAGGATCGGCCTCTTCTCCTATGCTTTCAGAGCACTTCCCGTCTACGTCCTGAAATCATATTCCTGGAATTCTGCCCTGCTTTCAAGCCCTCTTCGCAGCCTTACTTCAGTATATTTTTGTATGATACCTGTCATTTATAACTCTGCAGGTTTGTTAATTACAGTGTCCCTGAGCTCCTTTCTTCAACTCGCTTTCTTGTGAGCTGGCCGTAAACCCGCAAGATTGCTTCAGGCCCTATTCTGGTTTCGGCACAGCACGCTGAGACTTTGGTAAATTCCTCTTTCTGGTGGGAAACGAGCATTTAAGTTGCCCGTGCAGACCGTACAGCTAGTCTCTCATTGGTTCTCCCTATTCCTGTTCATCTTGCTCAGAAATTGCAAACTGTGCCAAACAGGAGGTTAAAGGCACTGACTCTCCAAGTGGGGAGAGTGTTAGTAAAGGGTCTGGAATGGTGAACCCGAGTAAAAGGGGACGAAACCTGAGATGCATTTGAAAACGTTTGCCGGTCACACGGTGCACCATACTGTGGGTTTCCCATGCATGTTTTAGCTGAAGGAAGAATCCCTTAAACCTGGAGAGTTGGGACCCATGGAATGGGTACCATGCAGTATGACTTCAAAGGGTCTGCATTTGCTCATCGAACCTCACCAATGCTATCAGCCCGAAGTGCCCAACCTTATGTCTCACTCAGCTCTGGGTGTAGATGTGGTAAATCCAGGTTGCATCACAAGCCCTGAATGAATTATTTAAGAATTGCTCTCTATTTCACTGTCCTTGTGTTTTGTTTTTGTAATTCATTTTGATAATGGGATTTATCGAATTTTCTCTGCTGCGTTCATGCCGCTGTACACACGCTTCATTCTCTTACGGAGACATATAAATCCATGGGTTTGAAGATTCTTACTAGTCAGGTGTATTCCTAGGCGTTGAATATGGGCTGTTTGGTCCATTTCGTTGAGCAAGGGGTAGGTCTTGACTATTATATATTTGGCTTATGGAAAGGTATCTGTGCTAATTTCTATCTCTGGTTTTATGCAGCACCCCAACTCACCTTTCCCCTTAAGCAAGCATAAGTTGGTTTTCTCAATTTGAGACCCTGTTATGTTTTGTAATTTAGTTCATGTGTAGCCAAGTTTATATTCCCTATATTAGTGATATCTTATGATGTTTCATTTTCTGTGTGACTTATTTCACTGAGAATCATCGTACGTGAATCCACTCATTATTCCGCGACGGGCCTGATGACATAGATTTCATTGGTGAGTGATATTCCATTGTATGTACGTACCACAACTTCTTTATCCATTTTTCACATTCTGGGATATTTAACTTGTACCGTAGACGAGGTTCTTGTAAACAGAGCCGTCCGAAACGTTGGGGTGGCTGTGTGTTTTTGATTTTAAATTCCCTAAGCTATAGGACCATAAGTGGAAGTGCCATAGGCTCCGTTGCTTTGTTTTTTAGGTCTTCCAGGAAACACCATACACTTCTCCAGAGTGGCTGTTGGCAATTTATATCCCGCCCATCAGCATAACAAGGCTCCCTGTTCTCCATGGCCTGTGCTGCCTTTCTGGATTTTACACTTTTTTCAGATGGCCCTTTTGACCGGGGGGCAGTGAGACTTCATTTTACTGCAGATTTCTTTAACTTGCTTGCTTGGTTGGCGAAAAAGGGCGTATGCGTTTTTTCCTGAATATATTCAGGAAAAAACGCATACGCCCTTTTTGGCCAAGAGCATCATTGTCGACGTTCTGCCTCTTTTCCTATGCTTTAAATGCAATTCCCGTCTACCCCCTGAAATCGTTTTCCTGCAATTCTGCCCCGCTTACAAGTCGTCTTCGCAGCCTTCCTTCAATATTTTTTTGGACGATAGCTGGCATTTATAAGACTGCAGGTTTGTGAGTTACAGTGCCCCTGAGCTCCTTTCTTCAACTCGCTATCTTGTGAGCTGACCGCAAACCCGCAGGATTGCTTCAGGCCCTAATCTGGTTCCGGCACGGCATGCTGAGCCTTTGGTTAATTCCTCTTCCTGGTGGGAAATGAGCGTTAAATTTGCCCGTGCAGACACCTACAGCTAGTCTCTCATTGGTTCTCCCTATTCCTGTTCATCTTGCGCAGAAATTGCAAACTGTGCCAAACAGGAGGTTAAAGGCACTGACTCTCCAAGTGGGGAGAGTGTTAGTAAAGGGTCTGAAATGGTGAACCCGAGTAAAAGGGGACGAAAACTGAGATGCATTTGAAAACGTTTGCCAGTCACACGGTGCACCATACTGTGGGTTTCCCATGCATGTTTTAGCTGAAGGAAGTATCCCTTAAACCAGGAGAGTTGGGGCCCATGGAATGGGTACCATGCAGTATGACTTCCACGGGTCTGCATTTGCTCATCGAACCTCACCAATGCTATCAGCCCGAAGTGTCCTACATTATGTCTCAATCAGCTCTGGGTGTAGATGTGGTATATCCAGGTTGCATCACAAGCCCTGAATGAATTATTTAAGAATTGCTCTCTATTTCTCTGTCATTGTGATTTGTTTTTGTAATTCATTTTCATAATGGGATTTATAGGATTTTTTCTGTTACATACATGCTGCTGTATGCACACTAATTTCTCTTATGGAGACATATAATTCCAGCGGTGTTAAGATTCTTACTAATCAGGTGTATTACTAGGCGTTGAATATGGGGTGTTTAGTCCATTTCGTTGAGCAAGGAGCAGGTCTTGACTATTACATATTTGGCTTATGGAAAAGTATCTTTGCTAATTTCTATCTCAGGATTTATACAGCACCCCAACACACCTTTCCCCTTAAGCTAGCATAAGTTGGTTTTCTAAATTTGGGACACTGTTCTGTTTTGTAATTCAGTTCATGTGTAGCCAAGATTACATTCCGTGTATTAGTGATATCTTCTGATGTTTCATTTTCTGTGTGACTTATTTCACTTAGAATCATCGTACCTGAATCCACTCATTATGCCGCGACGGGCCTGATGACATAGATTTCATTGCTGAGTGATATTCCATTGTACGTACGTACCAAAACTTCTTTATCCATTTTTCGCTCTCTGGGATATATAAATTGTACCGTAGACGAGGTTATGTAAACAGAGCGGTCCGAAATTTTCGGGTGGCTGTGTGTTTTTGATTTTAATTTCCCTAAGCTATAGGACCATAAGGGGAAATCCCGTAAGCTCGGTTGCTTTTTTTTTTAAGTGTTTCAGGAAACACCATACACTTCTCCAGAGTGGCTGTTGGCAATTTACATCCCGCACATCAGCATAACAAGGCTCCCTGTTCTCCATGGCCTGTCCTGCCTTTCTGGATTTTACACTTTTTTCAGATGGCCGTTTTCACCGGGGGGCAGTGAGACTTCATTGTAGTGCAGATTTCTTCAACATGCTTGCTTGGTTGGTCAAAAAGTGCGTATGCGTTTTTTCCTGAATATATTCAGGAAAAAACGCATACGCCCTTTTTGGCCAAGTGCATCATGGTCGACGTTCTGCCTCATTTCCTATGGTTTAAATGTAATTCCAGTCTACCCCCTGAAATCGTTTTCCTGCAATTCTGACCCGATTTCAAGTCCTCTTGGCAGCCTTACTTCAATATATTTTTTACGATAGTTGTCATTTATAAATCTGCAGGTTTGTGAATTACAGTGCCCCTGAGCTCCTTTCTTCAACTCGCTATCTTGTGAGCTGGCCGCAAACCCGCAGGGTTGCTTCAGGCCCTAATCGTGTTTCAGCATGGCATGCTGAGCCTTTGGTTAATTCCTCTTCCTGGTGGGAAATGAGCGTTAAATTTGCCCGTGCAGACACCTACAGCTAGTCTCTCATTGGTTCTCCCTATTCCTGTACATCTTGCGCAGAAATTGCAAAATGTGCCAAACAGGAGGTTAAAGGCACTGACTCTCCAAGTGGGGAGAGTGTTAGTAAAGGGTCTGCCATGGTGAACACGAGTACAAGGGGACGAAAATTGAGATGCATTTGAAAACGTTTCCCGGTCACACGGTGCACCATACTGTGGGTTTCCCATGCATGTTTTAGCTGAAGGAAGAATCCCTTAAACCTGGAGAGTTGGGACCCATGGAATGGGTACCATGCAGTATGACATCCACGGGTCTGCATTTGCTCATCGAACCTCTGTAATGCTATCAGCCCGACGCGTCCAGCCTTATGTCTCACTCAGCTCTGGGTGTAGATGTAGTAAATCCAGGTTGCATCAGAAGCCCTGAATGAATTATTTAAAAATAGCTCTCTATTTAACTGTAATTGTGTTTTGTTTTTGGGATTCATTTTGATAATGGGATTTATCAGATTTTCTATGCTGCATTCATGCTGCGGTACACACACTTGATTCTATTACGGCGACATATAATTCCATGGGTTTGAAGATTCTTACTAGTCACGTGTATTCTTAGGCGTTGAATATGGGGTGTTTAGTCCATTTCGTTGAGCAAGGGGTATGTCTTGACTATTACATATTTGGCTTACGGAAAAGTATCTGTGCTAATTTCTATCTCTGGTTTTATGCAGCACCCCAACTCACCTTTCCCCTTAAGCAAGCATAAGTTGGTTTTCTCAATTTGAGACCCTGTTATGTTTTGTAATTCAGTTCATGTGTAGCCAAGTTTACATTCCCTGTATTAGTGATATCTTATGATGTTTCATTTTATGTGTGACTTATTTCACTTAGAATCATCGTACCTGTATCTACTCATTATGCCGCTATGGGCCTGGTGACATAGATTTCATTGGTGAGTGATATTCCTTTGTACGTACGTACCACAAATTCTTTATCCATTTTTCACATTCTGGGATATTAAACTTGTACCGTAGACGAGGTTCTTGTAAACAGAGCTGTCCGAAACTTTGGGGTGGCTGTGTGTTTTTTATTTTAATTTCCCTAAGCTATAGGACCATAAGTGGAAGTGCCATAGGCTCCGTTCCTTTGTTTTCTAGGTGTTTCAGGAAACACCATTCACGTCTCCAGAGTGGCTGTTGGCAATTTACACCCAGCCTATCAGCATAACAAAGCTCCCTGTTCTCCATGGCCTGTGCTGCCTTTCTGGATTTTACACTTTTTTCAGATGGCCCTTTTGACCTGGGGGCAGTGAGACTTCATTGTAGTGCAGATTACTTTAACATGCTTGTTTGGTTGGCCAAAAAGGGCGTATGCGTTTTTTCCTGAATATATTCAGGAAAAAACGCATACGCCCTTTTTGGCCATGTGCATCATTGTCGACGTTCAGCCTCTTTTCCTATGCTTTAAATGCAATTTGTGTCTACCCCCTGAAATCGTTCTCCTGCAATTCTGCCCCGCTTTAAATTCCTCTTAGCAGCCTACCTTCAATATATTTTTGGACGATAGCTGTCCATTATAACTCTGCAGGTTTTTGAATTACAGTGTCCCTTAGCTCCTTTCTTCAACTCGCTTTCTTATGAGCTATCCACAAACCCGCAGGATTGCTTCAGGCCCTCATCTGGTTCCAGCACGGCATGCTGAGCCTTTGGTTAATTCCTCTTCCTGGTGGGAAATGAGCGTTAAATTTGCACGTGCAGACTCCTACAGCTAGTCACTCATTGGTTCTCCCTATTCCTGTTCATCTTGGGCGGAAATTGCAAACTGTGCCAAACAGGAGGTTAAACGCACTGACTCTCCAAGTGGTGAGAGTGTTAGTAAATGGTCTGGAATTGTGAACACAAGTAAAAGGGGATGAAATATGAGATGCATTTGAAAAGACTTCCCAGTTACACGGTGCACCATACTCTGGGGTTCCAATGCATGCTTTAGCTGAAGGAAGAATCCCTTAAACCTGGAGATTTGGGACCCATGGAATGGGTACCATGCAGTATGACTTCAAAGGGTCTGCATTTGTTCACCGAACCTCACCAATGCTATCAGCCCGAAGTGTCCAGCCTTATGTCTCACCCAGCTCTGGGTGTAGATGTGGTGAATCCAGGTTGCATCACAAGCCCTGAATGAATTATTTAAGAATTGCTCTCTATTTCACTGTCATTGTGTTTTGTTTTTGAAATTTATTTTGATAATGGGATTTAGCTGATTTTCACTGCTGCGTTTATGTCACTGTACACACGCTTGATTCTCTTACGGAGACATATAAATCCATAGGTATTAAGACTCTTACTCGTCCCGTATATTCCTAGGTGCTGAATATGGGGTGTTGAGTCCATTTCGTTGACCAGGGTGTAGGTTTTTTCTATTACATATTTGGCTTATGGAATGGTATCTGTGCTAATTTCAATCTATGGTTTTATGCAGCACCCCAACTCTCCTTTATCCTTAAGCAAGCATAAGTTGGTTTTCTAAATTTGAGACCCCGTTCTGTTTTGTAATTCAGTTCATTTGTAGCCTCGTTTATATTCCATGTATTAGTAATATCTTATGTCTTTTTCTGTTTGAATTATGTGACTTCGAATGATCATATGTAACTCCTCTGGTGTTGTTACAACTGGCCATATTTCATTGATTTTCAGGCTGAGTAATATTCCACTTTACATAAGTGCCACATCTCTATCCAGTTTTTCCCTCCACAGACATATAAATTATATCCTAGTCGAGGATCTTTTAAACAGAGAGGCGGTAAACATTGGGGTGCCTGTGTCCTCTCCATTTTTGTTTTTCCCAAGATATACGTCCATGAGTGCAAGTGCCCTGTGCTCTGTAGCTCATTTTTTAGATGCTTTAGTAAACACAATACACTTCTCCAGAGTGACCGTTGGCAATATACATTTCCACTATAAGCCTCACAGGGCTCCCTTTTCTCCTTGCCCTGTTCTGCATTTCTGGTGTTTACACTTTATGAGGAAGGCTCTTCTGACTGATGCGAAGTGATATGTTTTGTAGTATTGATTTCCAGTGCCCACCTGTTTGGTTGGCTAAAAAAGTGTATGCCATTTTCTTGAATATATACAGGAAAAGACGCATACACCCTTTTTGGCCAACTGCAATGTTGGCAATGTTCAGCCCCTTTTCTTGTGCTTAATGGCGAGTCCTTTCTACCTCTTCCAATCCCTTTCCTGCCATTCTCCATTGCTTACAAGTCCTATTCTCTGACTTTCCTCAAGACATTTTTCAGTGATAGATATTTTCAACTCTGCAGTTTCGTGAATTTTAGTGTCCCTGAGTTCCATTTTTCAACTTGTGTTTATGGGAACTGGCCACAAAGCAGCGGGATTTCCTCAAGCCCTATTCTGTTTCCATGGGCAACCCTAGCCTTTGGTCAATTCGTCTTCCTGATTGGAAATTAGAGTGACATGTGCCTGTCCGAAAACCTAGGACTCGTCTCTCATTGTTCCTCCTCCTTCTGCTTCATCCTCTGGACAAATTCCAAACAGGATGTTGACAGTGCTGACATCTCCAAGTGGGGAGACTGTTCGTAAAGACGCTGGAGGGGTGAACCCGAGCACCAGGAGATGAGGAGATGAGATGCCTTTTCCAAACTCTTCCCGATCAGACGGTATACCATCCTCTGGGTGTGACAGGCATGTTTTAGCTGTAGGAAGTGTCCCATTCATGTGAGGAGAACACCAGGGCGTTTTCAAAATCAGTGTCTCTCCACAACCCAAACTGGGGAATTTTTTAAGCTACGGCTACACATATGTTCATTAAGGGCCTTGGGAAGTAGGCAGAGTCCAAACTTTAGATGATTGAAGTCCTCAGGGTCAGAAGCACTCACCACTGGCTTCCCTTAGGTTCCATTTTAACTGTCATTAATAGATGATGTCAATAAAAATATCTATTCTTTTTCAGATTATTTCCCCTTATAGGTTATTGCAAAATATTGAGTGTAGTTCCCTGTGCTATACAGTAGTTCCTTGTTGATGATCGATTTTATACATAGCAGTGTGTATGTGTTAATCCCAAACTGTTAATTTATCCCTCCTCCCACCTTTCCCATTTGGTCATAATAAATTATAAGATTTTATACTTCTCAGAAATGGGGGAGCTGAAAGAGAGGTATCATTTTCAATGGAAAAGCATTTAAAACAAGATTGAAGCTTTAACCAAGATTATTAGATGTATATCCTTGGAAAGAAATCACCTCGTTTCTCTAGTATTGACCTGACAAATAAGATCTTTTCACTGAACTTGCTTATAATAAAGTGATGGAAATAGCAAATGGAAGTGTTAGAAACATCTTATTTTGCCCGAGCCTTATACACTGTTCTATGTTAATTACAGTTTGGCTCACACATCTGTTCCTTGAAGTTACAATGGTCTCAATTTCTGTTACTGATCCTCCAGAGTGGACCCCAACAAGTCTCCCCCTGCCCAGTGTCATTGGAGCCAACAGATTGAGACTGAGTTTGGTTCAGAAGCAAAGGAAACTTTATATTTTGATCAGAGAATGGAGAGGTGAGAGCATGTGCTACCCCGTGGGCTGTGGGCTGGGCTGCTGTGTAGAGATCCTGTCAGAGTCAATGGGAGGGAGGGGGCGGAGCTCTCGAGGACCAGGTTGGCTGCAGCTCAGGCTCTATATCGCGGAGTCTGCACTGTGCCCCAGGAGCTGAGGTGTCGACCCAGCCATTCTGCACTAGGAAATCTGGTCTGAAGTGCCGGCTGTTGAACCTCTGTATGCGGGACCCTAGGAGAACGTGAAATTAGACAAAGCACAAAGGATAAAAAAGGTTAGACTTTATTTTATTGCCCAGATTCTATTTTTATCTCCCAGGGATTTTTAAGGGGCTTTGCCTGGGACAAACCCCTCTTCTGCATTTTGTCCCCTTCCTCATTCTTAGAGTGCTGAGGGTGCAGACCCTTCATCTGTAACTGCTGAGTGCTGAGTTAGGAGCCCTCATACCCGTGGGCGAGGGTCAGAACTTCTCCCCAGCAGCCTCCAGGTGAAGTTGATTGTCCCCAGGCCTCCTGCCTCCCTGCTCGTCCGCCTGAGCGCAAGTATTGGTAGTGTTATAGATTCTAATGACCTTTAAGGGTCCAGGAAGGAGATGTGCAGTGACGCTGTGAGGTCCAGTTTCAACCCGCCCCACATTTGTTCGGCCACCTTAGGCTGACCGTTTCTGCCAGCCTAGATGCTCTGACCAGTAGTCTGCACTTTCTTCAATTAGGCCCCTGAATTAATGTAAAAACAGCACCATGTGTCAGGACCCTGCCTGCTCAACTCCCAGACAGTCCAGGGTCAGTGGTGATGAAGGGCCATGATGGCCACTGAGTCAACAGCCTTTTGAAGTAAACAGGAGTCCAGCCGGTCTTATTGGCCATCATCATCACAGGGTCTGTAGGCCCTTCTATGGTGACAGCGTGATATACGGTACCCCCGCCAAGATTATTACCTCCCCTCTGGGTGTAGTAAGTCCTGCAAGCAGTAGTCTACTCTTTTGGGACACACTCTTGTTGTTTTATGAGAGAAACTCCAGGTCAAGTGATGGTCACACGAGTCGTCATGGTGCCCCTTGGCCCTGGTTATCTCTCTGGATGTTGGAGTTGGAGGGCCTCCTCACTCAAGGTCAGTGTGCCCACGGGGCAAACCCTGCAACTTCAGGGCATGGTTGGGGGTTAGGATCACCACGTGGGGTCCTTTTCCCTTAGGAGGGAGGTGGCTTTTTGGGCTGCTGATTTCCAGGTTTTCAGATACTGCCAGTATCTTGGCCAGATGTGGCGGTGGGCCAAGCCCCTTGGTGACCGTAGTTTATCCTACCTGGATGGCATTCTTGCATTGTTCCATTTCAAGTGGTCCCAGGTTTTGCACTAATACTCCAATGGCGATTCACCGTTCAACAGGAATGTAAGGGTCAAAGGGTTTAGCTAAATTAGGGAGTTCCAGGGCAAGGGTCTAAATTGACTGCTCTTTCCATTCTTGAAAGGCCACTTCTGGATTCTATTCAAAAGGATCATCACCTTTTCCTTTCAGTGTTTCATATAGAGGCCCAGCTAGTAGACTGTAGTTAGGGATCCAGAAGCAGCAAACCCTGGCCTCCCCAGGAACCCCTAAGCTGTCTTCTAGTTTTAGAAATGGGTAAGGCTGTAAATTGTTTCTTCCCTTTCCTGGGATGGGCTTCTCCGACCTTCTGTGAGAATGAAGCCCAGGAAGGTCACCGTAGTCTGTGATATTTGAGCTTTTTCTTGGACAACTT
The DNA here is from genome assembly GCF_059928025.1 of Delphinapterus leucas. Lineage (NCBI taxonomy): Eukaryota > Metazoa > Chordata > Mammalia > Artiodactyla > Monodontidae > Delphinapterus > Delphinapterus leucas. The sequence goes on from NW_028322250.1 coordinate 280,088, forward strand.
GTATCCTTTATTGGCTTGGTAGTTCAGAGGTCTCCTTAGTAGGGCTGGCGATCAGAATGTAGTCTGCATATTGAAGGAGTGTTTCCTTTTCCAGAGGTAGAACTTTTAGGTCTTTAGCTGAACTTTCCCCAAAGATGGTTTGGGAATTTTTGAACCCTTGGGGCAACACGGCCCAGAAGTATTGTTTTAGTTGTGTGTTGAGTCCTGCCACTCACAAGCCAAAATTTCTTGTGACTCTGGGACTAATAGAATACAAAAGAAGGCATCATTGAAGACTAATACAGAATACCATGTCCTGGTGGTTGGTAGAATGACCAGCAGGGTGTAGGATTTAGGAACTACTGGAGGTATATCCTCGGTGGCTTCACTGACTGTCCTGACATCCTTTACCAGGACTCCAGCAGCCCATGGGGCTCTCGAGGTCAGGCCAATCCCAGGATATGGAGCTCACCTGGGCAGGTACCCCACCCCCACCCCAGCCCACGGGGCTCTCGTGTTCAGGTCCCTCCCAGGATATGGGGTTCCCTAGGCAGGTTCCCCTGCAGCCCATGGGGCTCTCGTGGTCAGGCCCCTCCCCGGATACAGAGCTACGCTTGCAGGTACTGTGGCAGGGCTGGGCGCACAGGAACCGTGCACATCGCCCTCATTGCAGAGCACTCCCAGCTCACCTGTCACTCAGATCTGACACAGAGCACCTCAGAGCAGGACTTGAACTAACAAACAGCAGCTCCGACAGGTCTGTGACCCTGGGCATCACTCTGTGTGGCCTCCCTCCACCTGGTCTTCCAGAGACTTCCACTGCACCCGGGGCACCAGGCCTCTGTCTCCACCCACCACCCACCCCTCCTCTCCCGGACTCCTGGGTTCCTCTCATTAGGAGAGGGTTTTCTTGAAGTTGTCTCCCACTCATGGGCCAGATAATATAATTAGAAAACAAGCCAGAGCTGCAGCCCCTTGTCTACCCTGACTCTCAGGAGCCCACACCTGTTCCTTGGACCTGGCCGATTCAGCAAGTTCCAGTTTCTGCAACTGTGAGCCCCTGAGGGGTGATTATTGGCTGGCCTGGGAAGCCTGACCGTGCTGGCCAGCCCTCCCCAGGTGTGCCTGGGTTGAGATCAATATAAACACCGCTCCAGGCAGCAAGAGCCCCTGCAGCTGTGCCTAACGCCATTTTCTCTGCCCTGTCAGCAGTCTCGGGGCTGGGCTGGTGGGAGGGAGTGAGAGGCCACAGCTTTGTGGGTGGCCCAGTGTGAGTGTGGCTCTGCTGGACTTTCTGCAGCAGTTGCCAAGATGCCACCTGCTAAAGAAGAGGGTGTGTCACCCATACCTGCCGCTGGAATTTCTCCCTGGGCAGAGGTGAGTGAGGAAGAAAACAGTGGGGGCCGGGACAGCAGGGGTATCTCAGGCAGGGAAATGGAAAGCTTCCAGAAGAGCACCCAGGGCCAGGACCATCCTGGCTGGCCTGCAGGCACCTAGTCGGCTGGCATGCTGTTGCTCATGTGGCTCCATGGCCCTTCCTCTAGGCTTTCAAGTCCTTGTACATATTCAGGTGTTTTACCTGGGAAGGGTGGGAACATTTCAGCAGCAGCTGGCCTGGAGCTCGGCCCACGTTTACTCACAGATGCCTCGGCACGGTCCCCCGGTTTTGCAATGAGGACGCTTGTTGCGTGGGGCATGCTGGCTGAATGGGAGATGATTCCCCACCACTGACCAACTTCAGAATTGTTTACAACTGGAGCAAGTGCCCTGATACGGTTTTCCTCTGTGTAACTGGTGGGTTCTGTTTTTTTTTTCTTTCCTTCGTTTTTGGTTCAAGGTAGATTTTATTCCTCTTTTTTGTATTTACAGATATAAGCATGGAAATAATTTATTCATATAAATACATGTATGTGAAGGGAAGAATATTTTGTCTGTTTTACTTTTTGTAATTTTGAATTTTATTTTATTTTTTTATACAGCAGGTTCTTTTTGGTTATCTATTTTATACATATAAATGTATACATGCCAATCCCAATCTCTCAACTCCTCCCACCACCACCCCCCAACAGCTTTCCCCCCTTGGTGTCCATACGTTTGTTGTCTACATCTGTTACTCTATTTCTGCCTTGCAAAACGGTTCATCTGTACAATTTTTCTAGGTTCCACATATATGCATTAATATACAAGATTTGTTTTTCTATTTCTGACTTACTTCACTCTGTTTGACAGTCTCTAGATCCATCAGCGTCTCTACAAATGACCCAATTTCATTCCTTTTTATGGCTTAGTGATATTCCATTTTATATATGTTCCACATCTTTATGCATTCATCTGTCTGTGGGCATTTAGCTTGCTTCCATTACCTGGACATTGTAAATAGTGATGCAATGAACATCGCGGTGAACGTCTCTTTTCGATTTATGGTTTTGTCTGGGTATATGCCCAGTAGTGGGATTGCTGTATCATATGGTAATTCTATTCTTAGTTTTATAAGAAACTCCATAATGTTCTCCACAGTGACTGTATCAATTTACATTCCCAACAATAGTGGAAGAGGGTTCCTTATCTCCACACCCTTTCCAGCATCTGTTGTTTGTAGATTTTCTGATGATGCCCATTCTAACAGGTGTGAGGTGATACACCATGGATGAGTCTATTTCGTTGAACAAAGAGTAGGTCTTGTCTATTACATATTTGGCTTATGGAACGGTATGTGTGCTAATTACAATCTCTGGTTTTATACAGCACCCCAACTCAACTTTCCCCTTAAGCAAGCATAAGTTTTTATCTAAATGTGAGACTCTGTTCGGTTTTGTAATTCAGTTTATGTGTAGCCAAGTTTACACTCTCTCTATTAGTGATATCTTATGATAATTATCTTACTCTGTGTGACATATTTCTCTTAGAATCATCATACTTAAATCCACTCAATTTGCTGCTACAGGCCTGATGACATTGATTTCATTGCTGAGTGATATTCCGTTGTACGTAAGTAGCACAACTCCTTTATCCATTTTTTTCTTTCTGGGATATTTAATTTGTACTGGACTCGAGGTTCTTGTAAACACAGCAGCCCTAAATTTTGTGTTGGCTGTGTCTTGTTGATTTTAATTTTCCTAAGCTATAGGGCCAAAAGTGGAAGTGCCCTAGCGTCTGTAGTTTTGTTTGTCAGATGTTTCAGGATACACCATAAACATCTCCAGAGTGTCTGTTGGCAATTTACATCCCGCCCATCAGCATAACAAGGCTCCCTGTTCTCCATGGCCTGTCCTGTGTTTCTGGTTTTTACACTTTTTTCAGATGGCCCTTTTGACGAATGGGAAATGAGACTTCATTGTTGTGCGGATTTCCATTGCTTGAGTGCTTGGTTGGCCAAAAAGGGCATATGTGTTTTTTCCTGAATATATTCAGGAAAAAATGTATACGCACTTTTGTCCAAGTGCATCACTGTCAAAGATCTGCCGCTTTTCACATGCTTTAAATGCAATTCCAATCTACCTCCTGAAATATGATTCCTGCAATTCTGCCTCGTTTTCAAGTCCTCTTTGCAGACTTACTTCAATATATTTTTGCCAATAGCTGTCATTTATTACTCTGCAGGTTTGTGAATTACAGTGCCCGTGATTTCTTTTAAAACTCGTTTCCTTGAAAGCTGGCCACAGAACCGCACGTTTGCTTCAGGCCGTAATCAGGGTCCGGCACGTCACTCTGAGCCTTTGGTTAATTCCTCTTCCTGGTGGGAAATTAGAGTTAAATGTGCCCCTCCAGACACCTGCCTCACTCCCAGCCCCTTGGTGATGTGTGTCCTCTGGTTTGAGGCCACATGTGCTGGGATCCTCACTTTTGGCTGATGTGGGCCCACTGGTGTGAGGACACTCCTGCCTGGCTCCCATCCCCTTGGTGATGTGGGCCCTCCGGTGAGAGTCTGATCCTGGTTGGGTTACTCACACTTCTGTGAGGTGGGCCCTCTTCTCTGAGGTCACTCCTGCCTGGCTGGCACACCCCGCCTTGGCGACGTCGGCCCTCTGGTGGGAGTTGGTGCCTGCTGGGAGTCTCCTCCCCTCGGTAATGAGGGCCGTCTGGCGTCAGGCCCTAACTCCTGGGCTCACAAAATTTTCTGATGTGCACCCTGTGGTGCGAGTACACTCCTGCCAGGTTCCCAACCCCATGGGAATGTGGGCCTTCTGCTCTGAGGTCCCAACGGTGGGTTGCTCAGTTTCATGATGAGGGCCCTCTGGTGTGAGTTCACTCCGGCCTGGATCCCATAGCCTCGCTGCTCCTGGCCACCTGCGGGGAGGTTACAACTGTGGGATTCCTCACCTTTTTTCTTCTAAAGGCTCTCTGTTTTGAGACTCCTCCAGCCTGCCTCACTCCCAGCCCCTTGGTGATGTGTGTCCTCTGGTTTGAGGCCACGTGTGCTGGGTCCCTCACCTTTCGATGATGTGGCCCCACTGGTGTGAGGACACTCCTGCCTGGTTCCTATCCCCTTGATGATGTGGGCCCTCTGGTGAGAGTCTGATCCTGGCTGGGTTCCTCACCCTTCTGTGAGGTGGGCCCTATGCTGTGAGGTCATTCCTGCCTGGCTGGCACAGCCCACATGGGCAACATCGGCCCTCTTGTGGCAGTTGGAGCCTGCTGGGAGCCTCCTCCCCTCGGTGATGAGGGCCCTCTTGCGTCAGGCCCTAACTGCTGGGTACCCACATTTTCTGATACGTGCTAAGTGGTGCGAGGACACTCCTGTGAGGTTCCCATCCCCATGGGGATGTGGGCCTTCTGCTCTGAGGTCCCAATGGCTGGGTTGCTCACAGTTTCATGATGTGGGCCCTCTGCTGTGAGTTCACTGCAGCCTGGATCGCATAGACTCGGTGCTCTGGGCCACCTGCTGGGAGGTTCCCACTGCAGGATTCCTCAGCTTTTTTATTCTATGGGCCCTGTGTTGTGAGGCTCCTCCTGCCTGCCTCACTCCGAGCCCCTTGGAGATGTGGGTCCTCTGGATTAGGCCACAGGTTCTGGGTTCCTCACCTTTCTATGATGTGTCCACACTGGTGTGAAGACAGTCCTGCCTGGTTCTGATGCCCTTGGTGATGTGGACCCTCTGTTGAGAGTCTTATCCTGGCTGGGTTCCTCACCCTTCTGTGAGGTAGGCCCTCTGCTGTGAGGTCACTCCTGCCTGGCTGTCACACGTCACCTTGACGACATGGGCCCTCAGTTGGGAGTTGGTGCCTGCTTGGAGTCTCCTCCCCTTGGTAATGAGGGCCCTCTGGCGTCAGGCCCTAACTTCTGAGCTCCCCAAATTCTCTGATGTGTGCCCTGTGGTGCGAGTACACTTATGCCATGTTCCCAACCACATGGGAATGTGGGCCTTCTGCTCTGAGGTCCCAACGGCTGGGTTGCTCACAGTTTCATGATGAGGGCCCTCTGTTTTGAGTTCAGTCAGGTCTGGATCCCATAGCCTCGCTGCTCCTGGCCGCCTGCTGGGAGGTCCCAACTGCAGGATTCCTCACTATTTTTATTCTATGGGCCCTATGTTTTGAGGCTCCTCCTTCCTGCCTCACTCCCAGCCCCTTGGTGATGTGTGTCCTCTGGTTTGAGGCCACGTGTGCTGGGTCACTCACATTTCGGTGATGAGGCCCCACTGGTGTGAGGACACTCTAGCCTGGTTCCCATTCCCTTGGTGATGTGGGCCCTGTGGTGAGAGTCTGATCCTCTTTGGGTTCCTCACACTTTTGTGAGGTGGGCCCTCTGCTCTGAGGTCACTCCTGCCTGGCTGGCACATCCCGCATTGGCGATGGCGGCCCTCTGGTAGCAGTTGGAGCCTGCTGGGAGCCTCGTCTCCTCGGTGATGAGAGCCCTCTGGCATCAGGCCCTAACTGCTGGGCTCCCCACATTTTCTGATGTGTGCCCACTGGTGCAATGACACTCCTGCTTGGTTCCCTTCCCCATGGGGATGTGGGCCTTGTGCTCTGAGGCCACAACGGCTGGTTTGCTCACAGTTTCATGATGAGGGCCCTCTGTTGTGAGTTCATCACTGCCTGGATCCCATAGCCTCGGTGCTCTGGGCCGCCTGCTGGGATGTTCCAACTGCTGGGTTCCTCACCTTTTTTATACAATGGGCCATGTGTTGTGAGGTTAATCCTGCCTGCCTCGCTCCGAAACTCATGGTGATGTGGCTCCTCTGGTTTGAGGCCACATTTTCTGGGTACCTCAACTTTTGATGATGTGGCCCCACAGGTGTGATGATACTCCTGCCTGGTTCACAGCCCCTTGCTTATGTGGGCACTCTGGTGAGAGTCTGATCCTGGCTGGGTTCCTTACCATTCTGGGAGGTGGGCCCTATGATGTGAGGTCACTCCTGCCTGGCTGGCTCACATCGCCTTGGTGATGTGGGCCCTCTGTTGGCCACGAAAGCATGCTGGGAGCCTCCTACCCTCTTTAATGAGGGCCCTGAAAAAACGCATATGCACTTTTTGACCAAATGCATCATTGTCGAGGATCGGCCTCTTCTCCTATGCTTTCAGAGCACTTCCCGTCTACGTCCTGAAATCATATTCCTGGAATTCTGCCCTGCTTTCAAGCCCTCTTCGCAGCCTTACTTCAGTATATTTTTGTATGATACCTGTCATTTATAACTCTGCAGGTTTGTTAATTACAGTGTCCCTGAGCTCCTTTCTTCAACTCGCTTTCTTGTGAGCTGGCCGTAAACCCGCAAGATTGCTTCAGGCCCTATTCTGGTTTCGGCACAGCACGCTGAGACTTTGGTAAATTCCTCTTTCTGGTGGGAAACGAGCATTTAAGTTGCCCGTGCAGACCGTACAGCTAGTCTCTCATTGGTTCTCCCTATTCCTGTTCATCTTGCTCAGAAATTGCAAACTGTGCCAAACAGGAGGTTAAAGGCACTGACTCTCCAAGTGGGGAGAGTGTTAGTAAAGGGTCTGGAATGGTGAACCCGAGTAAAAGGGGACGAAACCTGAGATGCATTTGAAAACGTTTGCCGGTCACACGGTGCACCATACTGTGGGTTTCCCATGCATGTTTTAGCTGAAGGAAGAATCCCTTAAACCTGGAGAGTTGGGACCCATGGAATGGGTACCATGCAGTATGACTTCAAAGGGTCTGCATTTGCTCATCGAACCTCACCAATGCTATCAGCCCGAAGTGCCCAACCTTATGTCTCACTCAGCTCTGGGTGTAGATGTGGTAAATCCAGGTTGCATCACAAGCCCTGAATGAATTATTTAAGAATTGCTCTCTATTTCACTGTCCTTGTGTTTTGTTTTTGTAATTCATTTTGATAATGGGATTTATCGAATTTTCTCTGCTGCGTTCATGCCGCTGTACACACGCTTCATTCTCTTACGGAGACATATAAATCCATGGGTTTGAAGATTCTTACTAGTCAGGTGTATTCCTAGGCGTTGAATATGGGCTGTTTGGTCCATTTCGTTGAGCAAGGGGTAGGTCTTGACTATTATATATTTGGCTTATGGAAAGGTATCTGTGCTAATTTCTATCTCTGGTTTTATGCAGCACCCCAACTCACCTTTCCCCTTAAGCAAGCATAAGTTGGTTTTCTCAATTTGAGACCCTGTTATGTTTTGTAATTTAGTTCATGTGTAGCCAAGTTTATATTCCCTATATTAGTGATATCTTATGATGTTTCATTTTCTGTGTGACTTATTTCACTGAGAATCATCGTACGTGAATCCACTCATTATTCCGCGACGGGCCTGATGACATAGATTTCATTGGTGAGTGATATTCCATTGTATGTACGTACCACAACTTCTTTATCCATTTTTCACATTCTGGGATATTTAACTTGTACCGTAGACGAGGTTCTTGTAAACAGAGCCGTCCGAAACGTTGGGGTGGCTGTGTGTTTTTGATTTTAAATTCCCTAAGCTATAGGACCATAAGTGGAAGTGCCATAGGCTCCGTTGCTTTGTTTTTTAGGTCTTCCAGGAAATACCATACACTTCTCCAGAGTGGCTGTTGGCAATTTATATCCCGCCCATCAGCATAACAAGGCTCCCTGTTCTCCATGGCCTGTGCTGCCTTTCTGGATTTTACACTTTTTTCAGATGGCCCTTTTGACCGGGGGGCAGTGAGACTTCATTTTACTGCAGATTTCTTTAACTTGCTTGCTTGGTTGGCGAAAAAGGGCGTATGCGTTTTTTCCTGAATATATTCAGGAAAAAACGCATACGCCCTTTTTGGCCAAGAGCATCATTGTCGACGTTCTGCCTCTTTTCCTATGCTTTAAATGCAATTCCCGTCTACCCCCTGAAATCGTTTTCCTGCAATTCTGCCCCGCTTACAAGTCGTCTTCGCAGCCTTCCTTCAATATTTTTTTGGACGATAGCTGGCATTTATAAGACTGCAGGTTTGTGAGTTACAGTGCCCCTGAGCTCCTTTCTTCAACTCGCTATCTTGTGAGCTGACCGCAAACCCGCAGGATTGCTTCAGGCCCTAATCTGGTTCCGGCACGGCATGCTGAGCCTTTGGTTAATTCCTCTTCCTGGTGGGAAATGAGCGTTAAATTTGCCCGTGCAGACACCTACAGCTAGTCTCTCATTGGTTCTCCCTATTCCTGTTCATCTTGCGCAGAAATTGCAAACTGTGCCAAACAGGAGGTTAAAGGCACTGACTCTCCAAGTGGGGAGAGTGTTAGTAAAGGGTCTGAAATGGTGAACCCGAGTAAAAGGGGACGAAAACTGAGATGCATTTGAAAACGTTTGCCGGTCACACGGTGCACCATACTGTGGGTTTCCCATGCATGTTTTAGCTGAAGGAAGAATCCCTTAAACCAGGAGAGTTGGGGCCCATGGAAAGGGTACCATGCAGTATGACTTCCACGGGTCTGCATTTGCTCATCGAACCTCACCAATGCTATCAGCCCGAAGTGTCCTACATTATGTCTCAATCAGCTCTGGGTGTAGATGTGGTATATCCAGGTTGCATCACAAGCCCTGAATGAATTATTTAAGAATTGCTCTCTATTTCTCTGTTATTGTGATTTGTTTTTGTAATTCATTTTCATAATGGGATTTATAGGATTTTTTCTGTTACATACATGCTGCTGTATGCACACTAGTTTCTCTTATGGAGACATATAATTCCAGCGGTGTTAAGATTCTTACTAATCAGGTGTATTACTAGGCGTTGAATATGGGGTGTTTATTCCATTTCGTTGAGCAAGGAGCAGGTCTTGACTATTACATATTTGGCTTATGGAAAAGTATCTTTGCTAATTTCTATCTCAGGATTTATACAGCACCCCAACACACCTTTCCCCTTAAGCTAGCATAAGTTGGTTTTCTAAATTTGGGACACTGTTCTGTTTTGTAATTCAGTTCATGTGTAGCCAAGATTACATTCCGTGTATTAGTTATATCTTCTGATGTTTCATTTTCTGTGTGACTTATTTCACTTAGAATCATGGTACCTGAATCCACTCATTATGCCGCGACGGGCCTGATGACATAGATTTCATTGCTGAGTGATATTCCATTGTACGTACGTACCAAAACTTCTTTATCCATTTTTCGCTCTCTGGGATATATAAATTGTACCGTAGACGAGGTTATGTAAACAGAGCGGTCCGAAATTTTCGGGTGGCTGTGTGTTTTTGATTTTAATTTCCCTAAGCTATAGGACCATAAGGGGAAATCCCGTAAGCTCGGTTGCTTTTTTTTTTAAGTGTTTCAGGAAACACCATACACTTCTCCAGAGTGGCTGTTGGCAATTTACATCCCACACATCAGCATAACAAGGCTCCCTGTTCTCCATGGCCTGTCCTGTCTTTCTGGATTTTACACTTTTTTCAGATGGCCGTTTTGACCGGGGGGCAGTGAGACTTCATTGTAGTGCAGATTTCTTCAACATGCTTGCTTGGTTGGTCAAAAAGTGCGTATGCGTTTTTTCCTGAATATATTCAGGAAAAAACGCATACGCCCTTTTTGGCCAAGTGCATCATTGTCGACGTTCTGCCTCATTTCCTATGGTTTAAATGTAATTCCAATCTACCCCCTGAAATCGTTTTCCTGCAATTCTGACCCGATTTCAAGTCCTCTTGGCAGCCTTACTTCAATATATTTTTGACGATAGTTGTCATTTATAAATCTGCAGGTTTGTGAATTACAGTGCCCCTGAGCTCCTTTCTTCAACTCGCTATCTTGTGAGCTGGCCACAAACCCGCAGGGTTGCTTCAGGCCCTAATCGTGTTTCAGCATGGCATGCTGAGCCTTTGGTTAATTCCTCTTCCTGGTGGGAAATGAGCATTAAATTTGCCCGTGCAGACACCTACAGCTAGTCTCTCATTGGTTCTCCCTATTCCTGTACATCTTGCGCAGAAATTGCAAACTGTGCCAAACAGGAGGTTAAAGGCACTGACTCTCCAAGTGGGGAGAGTGTTAGTAAAGGGTCTGCCATGGTGAACACGAGTACAAGGGGACGAAAATTGAGATGCATTTGAAAACGTTTCCCGGTCACACGGTGCACCATACTGTGGGTTTCCCATGCATGTTTTAGCTGAAGGAAGAATCCCTTAAACCTGGAGAGTTGGGACCCATGGAATGGGTACCATGCAGTATGACTTCCACGGGTCTGCATTTGCTCATCGAACCTCTGTAATGCTATCAGCCCGACGCGTCCAGCCTTATGTCTCACTCAGCTCTGGGTGTAGATGTAGTAAATCCAGGTTGCATCAGAAGCCCTGAATGAATTATTTAAAAATAGCTCTCTATTTAACTGTAATTGTGTTTTGTTTTTGGGATTCATTTTGATAATGGGATTTATCAGATTTTCTATGCTGCATTCATGCTGCGGTACACACACTTGATTCTATTACGGCGACATATAATTCCATGGGTTTGAAGATTCTTACTAGTCACGTGTATTCTTAGGCGTTGAATATGGGGTGTTTAGTCCATTTCGTTGAGCAAGGGGTATGTCTTGACTATTACATATTTGGCTTACGGAAAAGTATCTGTGCTAATTTCTATCTCTGGTTTTATGCAGCACCCCAACTCACCTTTCCCCTTAAGCAAGCATAAGTTGGTTTTCTCAATTTGAGACCCTGTTATGTTTTGTAATTCAGTTCATGTGTAGCCAAGTTTACATTCCCTGTATTAGTGATATCTTATGATGTTTCATTTTATGTGTGACTTATTTCACTTAGAATCATCGTACCTGTATCTACTCATTATGCCGCTATGGGCCTGGTGACATAGATTTCATTGGTGAGTGATATTCCTTTGTACGTACGTACCACAAATTCTTTATCCATTTTTCACATTCTGGGATATTTAACTTGTACCGTAGACGAGGTTCTTGTAAACAGAGCTGTCCGAAACTTTGGGGTGGCTGTGTGTTTTTTATTTTAATTTCCCTAAGCTATAGGACCATAAGTGGAAGTGCCATAGGCTCCGTTCCTTTGTTTTCTAGGTGTTTCAGGAAACACCATTCACGTCTCCAGAGTGGCTGTTGGCAATTTACACCCAGCCTATCAGCATAACAAAGCTCCCTGTTCTCCATGGCCTGTGCTGCCTTTCTGGATTTTACACTTTTTTCAGATGGCCCTTTTGACCTGGGGGCAGTGAGACTTCATTGTAGTGCAGATTACTTTAACATGCTTGTTTGGTTGGCCAAAAAGGGCGTATGCGTTTTTTCCTGAATATATTCAGGAAAAAACGCATACGCCCTTTTTGGCCATGTGCATCATTGTCGACGTTCAGCCTCTTTTCCTATGCTTTAAATGCAATTTGTGTCTACCCCCTGAAATCGTTCTCCTGCAATTCTGCCCCGCTTTAAATTCCTCTTAGCAGCCTACCTTCAATATATTTTTGGACGATAGCTGTCCATTATAACTCTGCAGGTTTTTGAATTACAGTGTCCCTTAGCTCCTTTCTTCAACTCGCTTTCTTATGAGCTATCCACAAACCCGCAGGATTGCTTCAGGCCCTCATCTGGTTCCAGCACGGCATGCTGAGCCTTTGGTTAATTCCTCTTCCTGGTGGGAAATGAGCGTTAAATTTGCACGTGCAGACTCCTACAGCTAGTCACTCATTGGTTCTCCCTATTCCTGTTCATCTTGGGCGGAAATTGCAAACTGTGCCAAACAGGAGGTTAAACGCACTGACTCTCCAAGTGGTGAGAGTGTTAGTAAATGGTCTGGAATTGTGAACACAAGTAAAAGGGGATGAAATATGAGATGCATTTGAAAAGACTTCCCAGTTACACGGTGCACCATACTCTGGGGTTCCAATGCATGCTTTAGCTGAAGGAAGAATCCCTTAAGCCTGGAGATTTGGGACCCATGGAATGGGTACCATGCAGTATGACTTCAAAGGGTCTGCATTTGTTCACCGAACCTCACCAATGCTATCAGCCCGAAGTGTCCAGCCTTATGTCTCACCCAGCTCTGGGTGTAGATGTGGTGAATCCAGGTTGCATCACAAGCCCTGAATGAATTATTTAAGAATTGCTCTCTATTTCACTGTCATTGTGTTTTGTTTTTGAAATTTATTTTGATAATGGGATTTAGCTGATTTTCACTGCTGCGTTTATGTCACTGTACACACGCTTGATTCTCTTACGGAGACATATAAATCCATAGGTATTAAGACTCTTACTCGTCCCGTATATTCCTAGGCGCTGAATATGGGGTGTTGAGTCCATTTCGTTGACCAGGGTGTAGGTTTTTTCTATTACATATTTGGCTTATGGAACGGTATCTGTGCTAATTTCAATCTATGGTTTTATGCAGCACCCCAACTCTCCTTTATCCTTAAGCAAGCATAAGTTGGTTTTCTAAATTTGAGACCCCGTTCTGTTTTGTAATTCAGTTCATTTGTAGCCTCGTTTATATTCCATGTATTAGTAATATCTTATGTCTTTTTCTGTTTGAATTATGTGACTTCGAATGATCATATGTAACTCCTCTGGTGTTGTTACAACTGGCCATATTTCATTGATTTTCAGGCTGAGTAATATTCCACTTTACATAAGTGCCACATCTCTATCCAGTTTTTCCCTCCACAGACATATAAATTATATCCTAGTCGAGGATCTTTTAAACAGAGAGGCGGTAAACATTGGGGTGCCTGTGTCCTCTCCATTTTTGTTTTTCCCAAGATATACGTCCATGAGTGCAAGTGCCCTGTGCTCTGTAGCTCATTTTTTAGATGCTTTAGTAAACACAATACACTTCTCCAGAGTGACCGTTGGCAATATACATTTCCACTATAAGCCTCACAGGGCTCCCTTTTCTCCTTGCCCTGTTCTGCATTTCTGGTGTTTACACTTTATGAGGAAGGCTCTTCTGACTGATGCGAAGTGATATGTTTTGTAGTATTGATTTCCAGTGCCCACCTGTTTGGTTGGCTAAAAAAGTGTATGCCATTTTCTTGAATATATACAGGAAAAGACGCATACACCCTTTTTGGCCAACTGCAATGTTGGCAATGTTCAGCCCCTTTTCTTGTGCTTAATGGCGAGTCCTTTCTACCTCTTCCAATCCCTTTCCTGCCATTCTCCATTGCTTACAAGTCCTATTCTCTGACTTTCCTCAAGACATTTTTCAGTGATAGATATTTTCAACTCTGCAGTTTCGTGAATTTTAGTGTCCCTGAGTTCCATTTTTCAACTTGTGTTTATGGGAACTGGCCACAAAGCAGCGGGATTTCCTCAAGCCCTATTCTGTTTCCATGGGCAACCCTAGCCTTTGGTCAATTCGTCTTCCTGATTGGAAATTAGAGTGACATGTGCCTGTCCGAAAACCTAGGACTCGTCTCTCATTGTTCCTCCTCCTTCTGCTTCATCCTCTGGACAAATTCCAAACAGGATGTTGACAGTGCTGACATCTCCAAGTGGGGAGACTGTTCGTAAAGACGCTGGAGGGGTGAACCCGAGCACCAGGAGATGAGGAGATGAGATGCCTTTTCCAAACTCTTCCCGATCAGACGGTATACCATCCTCTGGGTGTGACAGGCATGTTTTAGCTGTAGGAAGTGTCCCATTCATGTGAGGAGAACACCAGGGCTTTTTCAAAATCAGTGTCTCTCCACAACCCAAACTGGGGAATTTTTTAAGCTACGGCTACACATATGTTCATTAAGGGCCTTGGGAAGTAGGCAGAGTCCAAACTTTAGATGATTGAAGTCCTCAGGGTCAGAAGCACTCACCACTGGCTTCCCTTAGGTTCCATTTTAACTGTCATTAATAGATGATGTCAATAAAAATATCTATTCTTTTTCAGATTATTTCCCCTTATAGGTTATTGCAAAATATTGAGTGTAGTTCCCTGTGCTATACAGTAGTTCCTTGTTGATGATCGATTTTATACATAGCAGTGTGTATGTGTTAATCCCAAACTGTTAATTTATCCCTCCTCCCACCTTTCCCATTTGGTCATAATAAATTATAAGATTTTATACTTCTCAGAAATGGGGGAGCTGAAAGAGAGGTATCATTTTCAATGGAAAAGCATTTAAAACAAGATTGAAGCTTTAACCAAGATTATTAGATGTATATCCTTGGAAAGAAATCACCTCGTTTCTCTAGTATTGACCTGACAAATAAGATCTTTTCACTGAACTTGCTTATAATAAAGTGATGGAAATAGCAAATGGAAGTGTTAGAAACATCTTATTTTGCCCGAGCCTTATACACTGTTCTATGTTAATTACAGTTTGGCTCACACATCTGTTCCTTGAAGTTACAATGGTCTCAATTTCTGTTACTGATCCTCCAGAGTGGACCCCAACAAGTCTCCCCCTGCCCAGTGTCATTGGAGCCAACAGATTGAGACTGAGTTTGGTTCAGAAGCAAAGGAAACTTTATATTTTGATCAGAGAATGGAGAGGTGAGAGCATGTGCTACCCCGTGGGCTGTGGGCTGGGCTGCTGTGTAGAGATCCTGTCAGAGTCAATGGGAGGGAGGGGGCGGAGCTCTCGAGGACCAGGTTGGCTGCAGCTCAGGCTCTATATCGCGGAGTCTGCACTGTGCCCCAGGAGCTGAGGTGTCGACCCAGCCATTCTGCACTAGGAAATCTGGTCTGAAGTGCCGGCTGTTGAACCTCTGTATGCGGGACCCTAGGAGAACGTGAAATTAGACAAAGCACAAAGGATAAAAAAGGTTAGACTTTATTTTATTGCCCAGATTCTATTTTTATCTCCCAGGGATTTTTAAGGGGCTTTGCCTGGGACAAACCCCTCTTCTGCATTTTGTCCCCTTCCTCATTCTTAGAGTGCTGAGGGTGCAGACCCTTCATCTGTAACTGCTGAGTGCTGAGTTAGGAGCCCTCATACCCGTGGGCGAGGGTCAGAACTTCTCCCCAGCAGCCTCCAGGTGAAGTTGATTGTCCCCAGGCCTCCTGCCTCCCTGCTCGTCCGCCTGAGCGCAAGTATTGGTAGTGTTATAGATTCTAATGACCTTTAAGGGTCCAGGAAGGAGATGTGCAGTGACGCTGTGAGGTCCAGTTTCAACCCGCCCCACATTTGTTCGGCCACCTTAGGCTGACCGTTTCTGCCAGCCTAGATGCTCTGACCAGTAGTCTGCACTTTCTTCAATTAGGCCCCTGAATTAATGTAAAAACAGCACCATGTGTCAGGACCCTGCCTGCTCAACTCCCAGACAGTCCAGGGTCAGTGGTGATGAAGGGCCATGATGGCCACTGAGTCAACAGCCTTTTGAAGTAAACAGGAGTCCAGCCGGTCTTATTGGCCATCATCATCACAGGGTCTGTAGGCCCTTCTATGGTGACAGCGTGATATACGGTACCCCCGCCAAGATTATTACCTCCCCTCTGGGTGTAGTAAGTCCTGCAAGCAGTAGTCTACTCTTTTGGGACACACTCTTGTTGTTTTATGAGAGAAACTCCAGGTCAAGTGATGGTCACACGAGTCGTCATGGTGCCCCTTGGCCCTGGTTATCTCTCTGGATGTTGGAGTTGGAGGGCCTCCTCACTCAAGGTCAGTGTGCCCACGGGGCAAACCCTGCAACTTCAGGGCATGGTTGGGGGTTAGGATCACCACGTGGGGTCCTTTTCCCTTAGGAGGGAGGTGGCTTTTTGGGCTGCTGATTTCCAGGTTTTCAGATACTGCCAGTATCTTGGCCAGATGTGGCGGTGGGCCAAGCCCCTTGGTGACCGTAGTTTATCCTACCTGGATGGCATTCTTGCATTGTTCCATTTCAAGTGGTCCCAGGTTTTGCACTAATACTCCAATGGCGATTCACCGTTCAACAGGAATGTAAGGGTCAAAGGGTTTAGCTAAATTAGGGAGTTCCAGGGCAAGGGTCTAAATTGACTGCTCTTTCCATTCTTGAAAGGCCACTTCTGGATTCTATTCAAAAGGATCATCACCTTTTCCTTTCAGTGTTTCATATAGAGGCCCAGCTAGTAGACTGTAGTTAGGGATCCAGAAGCAGCAAACCCTGGCCTCCCCAGGAACCCCTAAGCTGTCTTCTAGTTTTAGAAATGGGTAAGGCTGTAAATTGTTTCTTCCCTTTCCTGGGATGGGCTTCTCCGACCTTCTGTGAGAATGAAGCCCAGGAAGGTCACCGTAGTCTGTGATATTTGAGCTTTTTCTTGGACAACTTGTATCCTTTATTGGCTTGGTAGTTCAGAGGTCTCCTTAGTAGGGCTGGCGATCAGAATGTAGTCTGCATATTGAAGGAGTGTTTCCTTTTCCAGAGGTAGAACTTTTAGGTCTTTAGCTGAACTTTCCCCAAAGATGGTTTGGGAATTTTTGAACCCTTGGGGCAACACGGCCCAGAAGTATTGTTTTAGTTGTGTGTTGAGTCCTGCCACTCACAAGCCAAAATTTCTTGTGACTCTGGGACTAATAGAATACAAAAGAAGGCATCATTGAAGACTAATACAGAATACCATGTCCTGGTGGTTGGTAGAATGACCAGCAGGGTGTAGGATTTAGGAACTACTGGAGGTATATCCTCGGTGGCTTCACTGACTGTCCTGACATCCTTTACCAGGACTCCAGCAGCCCATGGGGCTCTCGAGGTCAGGCCAATCCCAGGATATGGAGCTCACCTGGGCAGGTACCCCACCCCCACCCCAGCCCACGGGGCTCTCGTGTTCAGGTCCCTCCCAGGATATGGGGTTCCCTAGGCAGGTTCCCCTGCAGCCCATGGGGCTCTCGTGGTCAGGCCCCTCCCCGGTTACAGAGCTACGCTTGCAGGTACTGTGGCAGGGCTGGGCGCACAGGAACCGTGCACATCGCCCTCATTTCAGAGCACTCCCAGCTCACCTGTCACTCAGATCTGACACAGAGCACCTCAGAGCAGGACTTGAACTAACAAACAGCAGCTCCGACAGGTCTGTGACCCTGGGCATCACTCTGTGTGGCCTCCCTCCACCTGGTCTTCCAGAGACTTCCACTGCACCCGGGGCACCAGGCCTCTGTCTCCACCCACCACCCACCCCTCCTCTCCCGGACTCCTGGGTTCCTCTCATTAGGAGAGGGTTTTCTTGAAGTTGTCTCCCACTCATGGGCCAGATAATATAATTAGAAAACAAGCCAGAGCTGCAGCCCCTTGTCTACCCTGACTCTCAGGAGCCCACACCTGTTCCTTGGACCTGGCCGATTCAGCAAGTTCCAGTTTCTGCAACTGTGAGCCCCTGAGGGGTGATTATTGGCTGGCCTGGGAAGCCTGACCGTGCTGGCCAGCCCTCCCCAGGTGTGCCTGGGTTGAGATCAATATAAACACCGCTCCAGGCAGCAAGAGCCCCTGCAGCTGTGCCTAACGCCATTTTCTCTGCCCTGTCAGCAGTCTCGGGGCTGGGCTGGTGGGAGGGAGTGAGAGGCCACAGCTTTGTGGGTGGCCCAGTGTGAGTGTGGCTCTGCTGGACTTTCTGCAGCAGTTGCCAAGATGCCACCTGCTAAAGAAGAGGGTGTGTCACCCATACCTGCCGCTGGAATTTCTCCCTGGGCAGAGGTGAGTGAGGAAGAAAACAGTGGGGGCCGGGACAGCAGGGGTATCTCAGGCAGGGAAATGGAAAGCTTCCAGAAGAGCACCCAGGGCCAGGACCATCCTGGCTGGCCTGCAGGCACCTAGTCGGCTGGCATGCTGTTGCTCATGTGGCTCCATGGCCCTTCCTCTAGGCTTTCAAGTCCTTGTACATATTCAGGTGTTTTACCTGGGAAGGGTGGGAACATTTCAGCAGCAGCTGGCCTGGAGCTCGGCCCACGTTTACTCACAGATGCCTCGGCACGGTCCCCCGGTTTTGCAATGAGGACGCTTGTTGCGTGGGGCATGCTGGCTGAATGGGAGATGATTCCCCACCACTGACCAACTTCAGAATTGTTTACAACTGGAGCAAGTGCCCTGATACGGTTTTCCTCTGTGTAACTGGTGGGTTCTGTTTTTTTTTTCTTTCCTTCGTTTTTGGTTCAAGGTAGATTTTATTCCTCTTTTTTGTATTTACAGATATAAGCATGGAAATAATTTATTCATATAAATACATGTATGTGAAGGGAAGAATATTTTGTCTGTTTTACTTTTTGTAATTTTGAATTTTATTTTATTTTTTTATACAGCAGGTTCTTTTTGGTTATCTATTTTATACATAGAAATGTATACATGCCAATCCCAATCTCTCAACTCCTCCCACCACCACCCCCCAACAGCTTTCCCCCCTTGGTGTCCATACGTTTGTTGTCTACATCTGTTACTCTATTTCTGCCTTGCAAAACGGTTCATCTGTACAATTTTTCTAGGTTCCACATATATGCATTAATATACAAGATTTGTTTTTCTATTTCTGACTTACTTCACTCTGTTTGACAGTCTCTAGATCCATCAGCGTCTCTACAAATGACCCAATTTCATTCCTTTTTATGGCTTAGTGATATTCCATTTTATATATGTTCCACATCTTTATGCATTCATCTGTCTGTGGGCATTTAGCTTGCTTCCATTACCTGGACATTGTAAATAGTGATGCAATGAACATCGCGGTGAACGTCTCTTTTTGATTTATGGTTTTGTCTGGGTATATGCCCAGTAGTGGGATTGCTGTATCATATGGTAATTCTATTCTTAGTTTTATAAGAAACTCCATAATGTTCTCCACAGTGACTGTATCAATTTACATTCCCAACAATAGTGGAAGAGGGTTCCTTATCTCCACACCCTTTCCAGCATCTGTTGTTTGTAGATTTTCTGATGATGCCCATTCTAACAGGTGTGAGGTGATACACCATGGATGAGTCTATTTCGTTGAACAAAGAGTAGGTCTTGTCTATTACATATTTGGCTTATGGAACGGTATGTGTGCTAATTACAATCTCTGGTTTTATACAGCACCCCAACTCAACTTTCCCCTTAAGCAAGCATAAGTTTTTATCTAAATGTGAGACTCTGTTCGGTTTTGTAATTCAGTTTATGTGTAGCCAAGTTTACACTCTCTCTATTAGTGATATCTTATGATAATTATCTTACTCTGTGTGACATATTTCTCTTAGAATCATCATACTTAAATCCACTCAATTTGCTGCTACAGGCCTGATGACATTGATTTCATTGCTGAGTGATATTCCGTTGTACGTAAGTAGCACAACTCCTTTATCCATTTTTTTCTTTCTGGGATATTTAATTTGTACTGGACTCGAGGTTCTTGTAAACACAGCAGCCCTAAATTTTGTGTTGGCTGTGTCTTGTTGATTTTAATTTTCCTAAGCTATAGGGCCAAAAGTGGAAGTGCCCTAGCGTCTGTAGTTTTGTTTGTCAGATGTTTCAGGATACACCATAAACATCTCCAGAGTGTCTGTTGGCAATTTACATCCCGACCATCAGCATAACAAGGCTCCCTGTTCTCCATGGCCTGTCCTGTGTTTCTGGTTTTTACACTTTTTTCAGATGGCCCTTTTGACGAATGGGAAATGAGAGTTCATTGTAGTGCGGATTTCCATTGCTTGAGTGCTTGGTTGGCCAAAAAGGGCATATGTGTTTTTTCCTGAATATATTCAGGAAAAAATGTATACGCACTTTTGTCCAAGTGCATCACTGTCAAAGATCTGCCGCTTTTCACATGCTTTAAATGCAATTCCAATCTACCTCCTGAAATATGATTCCTGCAATTCTGCCTCGTTTTCAAGTCCTCTTTGCAGACTTACTTCAATATATTTTTGCCAATAGCTGTCATTTATTACTCTGCAGGTTTGTGAATTACAGTGCCCGTGATTTCTTTTAAAACTCGTTTCCTTGAAAGCTGGCCACAGAACCGCACGTTTGCTTCAGGCCGTAATCAGGGTCCGGCACGTCACTCTGAGCCTTTGGTTAATTCCTCTTCCTGGTGGGAAATTAGAGTTAAATGTGCCCCTCCAGACACCTGCCTCACTCCCAGCCCCTTGGTGATGTGTGTCCTCTGGTTTGAGGCCACATGTGCTGGGATCCTCACTTTTGGCTGATGTGGGCCCACTGGTGTGAGGACACTCCTGCCTGGCTCCCATCCCCTTGGTGATGTGGGCCCTCCGGTGAGAGTCTGATCCTGGTTGGGTTACTCACACTTCTGTGAGGTGGGCCCTCTTCTCTGAGGTCACTCCTGCCTGGCTGGCACACCCCGCCTTGGCGACGTCGGCCCTCTGGTGGGAGTTGGTGCCTGCTGGGAGTCTCCTCCCCTCGGTAATGAGGGCCGTCTGGCGTCAGGCCCTAACTCCTGGGCTCACAAAATTTTCTGATGTGCACCCTGTGGTGCGAGTACACTCCTGCCAGGTTCCCAACCCCATGGGAATGTGGGCCTTCTGCTCTGAGGTCCCAACGGTGGGTTGCTCAGTTTCATGATGAGGGCCCTCTGGTGTGAGTTCACTCCGGCCTGGATCCCATAGCCTCGCTGCTCCTGGCCACCTGCGGGGAGGTTACAACTGTGGGATTCCTCACCTTTTTTCTTCTAAGGGCCCTCTGTTTTGAGACTCCTCCTGCCTGCCTCACTCCCAGCCCCTTGGTGATGTGTGTCCTCTCGTTTGAGGCCACGTGTGCTGGGTCCCTCACCTTTCGATGATGTGGCCCCACTGGTGTGAGGACACTCCTGCCTGGTTCCTATCCCCTTGATGATGTGGGCCCTCTGGTGAGAGTCTGATCCTGGCTGGGTTCCTCACCCTTCTGTGAGGTGGGCCCTATGCTGTGAGGTCATTCCTGCCTGGCTGGCACAGCCCACATGGGCAACATCGGCCCTCTTGTGGCAGTTGGAGCCTGCTGGGAGCCTCCTCCCCTCGGTGATGAGGGCCCTCTTGCGTCAGGCCCTAACTGCTGGGTACCCACATTTTCTGATACGTGCTAAGTGGTGCGAGGACACTCCTGTGAGGTTCCCATCCCCATGGGGATGTGGGCCTTCTGCTCTGAGGTCCCAATGGCTGGGTTGCTCACAGTTTCATGATGTGGGCCCTCTGCTGTGAGTTCACTGCAGCCTGGATCGCATAGACTCGGTGCTCTGGGCCACCTGCTGGGAGGTTCCCACTGCAGGATTCCTCAGCTTTTTTATTCTATGGGCCCTGTGTTGTGAGGCTCCTCCTGCCTGCCTCACTCCGAGCCCCTTGGAGATGTGGGTCCTCTGGTTTAGGCCACAGGTTCTGGGTTCCTCAACTTTCTATGATGTGTCCACACTGGTGTGAAGACAGTCGTGCCTGGTTCTGATGCCCTTGGTGATGTGGACCCTCTGTTGAGAGTCTTATCCTGGCTGGGTTCCTCACCCTTCTGTGAGGTAGGCCCTCTGCTGTGAGGTCACTCCTGCCTGGCTGTCACACGTCACCTTGACGACATGGGCCCTCAGTTGGGAGTTGGTGCCTGCTTGGAGTCTCCTCCCCTTGGTAATGAGGGCCCTCTGGCGTCAGGCCCTAACTTCTGAGCTCCCCAAATTCTCTGATGTGTGCCCTGTGGTGCGAGTACACTTATGCCATGTTCCCAACCACATGGGAATGTGGGCCTTCTGCTCTGAGGTCCCAACGGCTGGGTTGCTCACAGTTTCATGATGAGGGCCCTCTGTTTTGAGTTCAGTCAGGTCTGGATCCCATAGCCTCGCTGCTCCTGGCCGCCTGCTGGGAGGTCCCAACTGCAGGATTCCTCACCATTTTTATTCTATGGGCCCTATGTTTTGAGGCTCCTCCTGCCTGCCTCACTCCCAGCCCCTTGGTGTTGTGTGTCCTCTGGTTTGAGGCAACGTGTGCTGGGTCACTAACATTTCGGTGATGAGGCCCCACTGGTGTGAGGACACTCTAGCCTGGTTCCCATTCCCTTGGTGATGTGGGCCCTGTGGTGAGAGTCTGATCCTCTTTGGGTTCCTCACACTTTTGTGAGGTGGGCCCTCTGCTCTGAGGTCACTCCTGCCTGGCTGGCACATCCCGCATTGGCGATGGCGGCCCTCTGGTAGCAGTTGGAGCCTGCTGGGAGCCTCGTCTCCTCGGTGATGAGAGCCGTCTGGCATCAGGCCCTAACTGCTGGGCTCCCCACATTTTCTGATGTGTGCCCACTGGTGCGATGACACTCCTGCTTGGTTCCCTTCCCCATGGGGATGTGGGCCTTGTGCTCTGAGGCCACAACAGCTGGTTTGCTCACAGTTTCATGATGAGGGCCCTCTGTTGTGAGTTCATCACTGCCTGGATCCCATAGCCTCGGTGCTCTGGGCCACCTGCTGGGATGTTCCAACTGCTGGGTTCCTCACCTTTTTTATACAATGGGCCATGTGTTGTGAGGTTAATCCTGCCTGCCTCGCTCCGAAACTCATGGTGATGTGGCTCCTCTGGTTTGAGGCCACATTTTCTGGGTACCTCAACTTTTGATGATGTGGCCCCACAGGTGTGATGATACTCCTGCCTGGTTCACAGCCCCTTGCTTATGTGGGCACTCTGGTGAGAGTCTGATCCTGGCTGGGTTCCTTACCATTCTGGGAGGTGGGCCCTATGATGTGAGGTCACTCCTGCCTGGCTGGCTCACATCGCCTTGGTGATGTGGGCCCTCTGTTGGCCACGAAAGCATGCTGGGAGCCTCCTACCCTCTTTAATGAGGGCCCTGAAAAAACGCATATGCACTTTTTGACCAAATGCATCATTGTCGAGGATCGGCCTCTTCTCCTATGCTTTCAGAGCACTTCCCGTCTACGTCCTGAAATCATATTCCTGGAATTCTGCCCTGCTTTCAAGCCCTCTTCGCAGCCTTACTTCAGTATATTTTTGTATGATACCTGTCATTTATAACTCTGCAGGTTTGTTAATTACAGTGTCCCTGAGCTCCTTTCTTCAACTCGCTTTCTTGTGAGCTGGCCGCAAACCCGCAAGATTGCTTCAGGCCCTAATCTGGTTTCGGCACAGCACGCTGAGACTTTGGTAAATTCCTCTTTCTGGTGGGAAATGTGCATTTAAGTTGCCGGTGCAGACCGTACAGCTAGTCTCTCATTGGTTCTCCCTATTCCTGTTCATCTTGCGCAGAAATTGCAAACTGTGCCAAACAGGAGGTAAAAGGCACTGACTCTCCAAGTGGGGAGAGTGTTAGTAAAGGGTCTGAAATGGTGAACCCGAGTAAAAGGGGACGAAACCTGAGATGCATTTGAAAACGTTTGCCGGTCACACGGTGCACCATACTGTGGGTTTCCCATGCATGTTTTAGCTGAAGGAAGAATCCCTTAAACCTGGAGAGTTGGGACCCATGGAATGGGTACCATGCAGTATGACTTCAAAGGGTCTGCATTTGCTCATCGAACCTCACCAATGCTATCAGCCCGAAGTGCCCAACCTTATGTCTCACTCAGCTCTGGGTGTAGATGTGGTAAATCCAGGTTGCATCACAAGCCCTGAATGAATTATTTAAGAATTGCTCTCTATTTCACTGTCCTTGTGTTTTGTTTTTGTAATTCATTTTGATAATGGGATTTATCGAATTTTCTCTGCTGCGTTCATGCCACTGTACACACGCTTCATTCTCTTACGGAGACATATAAATCCATGGGTTTGAAGATTCTTACTAGTCAGGTGTATTCCTAAGCGTTGAATATGGGGTGTTTAGTCCATTTCGTTGAGCAAGGGGTAGGTCTTGACTATTACATATTTGGCTTATGGAAAGGTATCTGTGGTAATTTCTATCTCTGGTTTGATGCAGCACCCCAACTCACCTTTCCCCTTAAGCAAGCATAAGTTGGTTTTCTAAATTTGAGACCCTGTTCTGTTTTGTAATTCAGTTCATGTGTAGCCATGTTTACATGCAGTGTATTAGTGATATGTTATGATGTTTCATTTTCTGTGTGACTTATTTCACTTAGAATCATCGTGCCTGAATCCACTCATTATGCCGTGACGGGCCTGATGACATAGATTTCATTGGTGAGTGATATTCCATTGTACATACGTACCACAACATCTTTATCCATTTTTCATTCTCTGAGATATTTAACTTGTACGGTAGACGAGGCTTTTGTTACAGAGCCGTCTGAAACTTTGTGGTGGCTGTGTGTTTTTGATTTTAATTTCTCTAATCTATAGGACCATAAGTGGAAGTGCCGTAATCTCCGTTGCTTTCTTTTTTAGGTGTTCCAGGAAACACCATACACTTCTCCAGAATGGCTGTTGGCAATTTACATCCCGCCCATCAGCATAACAAGGCTCCCTGTTCTCCATGGCCTGTGCTGCCTTTCTGGATTTTACACTCTTTTCAGATGGCCCTTTTGACCGGGGGGCAGTGAGACTACATTGTACTGCAGATTTCTTTACATTGCTTGCTTGGTTGGCCAAAAAGGGCGTATGCGTTTTTTCCTGAATATATTCAGGAAAAAACGCATACGCCCTTTTTGGCCAAGAGCATCATAGTCGATGTTCTGCCTCTGTTCCTATGCTTTAAATGCAATTCCCGTCTACCCCCTGACATCGTTTTCCTGCAATTCTGCCCCGCTTACAAGTTCTCTTCGCAGCCTTCCTTCAATATATCTTTGGACGATAGCTGTCATTTGTAACTCTGCAGGTTTGTGAGTTTCAGTGTCCCTGAGCTCCTTTCTTCAACTCGTTATCTTGTGAGGTGGCCGCAAACCAGCCGGGTTGCTTCAGTCCCTAATCTGGTTCTGGCACGGCATGCTGAGCCTTTGGTTAATTCCTCATCCTGGTGGGAAATGAGCGTTAAATTTGCCCGTGCAGACACCTACAGCTAGTCTCTCATTGGTTCTCCCTATTCCTGTTCATCTTGCGCAGAAATTGCAAACTGTGCCAAACAGGAGGTTAAAGGCACTGACTCTCCAAGTGGGGAGAGTGTTAGTAAAGGGTCTGGAATGGTGAACCCGAGTAAAAGGTGACGAAACCTGAGATGCATTTGAAAACGTTTGACGGTCACACGGTGCACCATACTGTGGGTTTCCCATGCATGTTTTAGCTGAAGGAAGAATCCCTTAAACCTGGAGAGTTGGGACCCGTGGAATGGGTACCATGAAGTATGACTTCAAAGGGTCTGCATTTGCTCATCGAACCTCACCAATGCTATCAGTCCGAAGTGTCCAACCTTATGTCTCACTCACCTCTGGGTGTAGGTGTCGTAAATCCAGGTTGCATCACAAGCCCTGAATGAATTATTTAAGAATTGCTCTCTATTTCACTGTCCTTGTGTTTGGTTTTTTTTAATTCATTTTGATAATGGGATTTATCAGATTTTCTCTGCTGCATTCATGCCACTGTACAGACGCTTCATTCTCTTACGGAGACATATAAATCCATGGGTTTGAAGATTCGTACTAGTCAGGTGTATTCCTAGGCATTGAATATGGGGTGTTTAGTCCATTTCGTTGAGCAAGGCGTAGGTCTTCACTATTACATATTTGGCTTATGGAAATGTATCTGTGCTAATTTCTATCTCTGGTTTTATATAGCACCCCAACTCACCTTTCACCTTCAGAAAGCATAAGTTGGTTTGCTAAATTTGAGACCCTGTTCTGTTTTGTAATTCAGCTCATGTGTAGCCAAGTTTACATTCCGTGTATTAGTGATATCTTATGATGTTTCATTTTCTGTGTGACTTATTTCACTTAGAAACATCGTACCTGAATGCAATCATTATGCTGCGACGGGCCTGATGACATAGATTTCATTGCTGAGTGATATTCCATTGTACGTACGTACCACAACATCTTTATCCATTTTTCACATTCTGGGATATTGAACTTGTACCGTAGACGAGGTTCTTGTGAACAGAGCCGTCTGAAACTTTGGAGTGGCTGTGTGTTTTTAATTTTAATTTCCCTAAGCTATAGGACCATAAGTGGAAGTGCCGTAGGCTCCGTTGCTTTGTTTTTCAGGTGTTCCAGGAAACACCATACACTTCTCCAGAGTGGCTGTTGGCAATTTACATCCCGCCCATCAGCATAACAAGGCTCCCTGTTCTCCATGGCCTGTGCTGCCTTTCTGGATTATACACTTTTACAGATGGCCCT
Organism: Delphinapterus leucas; assembly: GCF_059928025.1. Lineage (NCBI taxonomy): Eukaryota > Metazoa > Chordata > Mammalia > Artiodactyla > Monodontidae > Delphinapterus > Delphinapterus leucas. The sequence continues at coordinate 306,480 of NW_028322250.1, forward strand.
TTTGACGGGGGGGCAGTGAGACTTCATTGTAGTGCAGATTTCTTTAACATGCTTGCTTGGTTGGCCAAAAAGTGCGTATGCGTTTTTTCCTGAATATATTCAGGAAAAACCCCATACGCCCTTTTTGGCCAAGAGCATTAGTTTCAACGTTCTGCCTCTTTTCCTATGCTTTAAATGCAATTCCTGTCTACCCCCTGAAATCGTTTTCCTGCAGTTCTGCCCCGCATACAAGTCATCTTCGCAGCCTTCCTTCAATATATTTTTGGACGATAGCTGTCATTTATAACTCGGCAGGTTTGTGAGTTACAGTGCCCCTGAGCTCCTTTCTTCAACTGTCTATCTTGTGAGCTGGCCGCAAACCCGCAGGGTTGCTTCAGGCCCTAATCTGGTTCTGGCACGGCAGGCTGAGCCTTTTGTTAATTCGTCTTCCTGGTGGAAAATGAGTGTTAAATTTGCCCGTGCAGACACCTACAGCTAGTCTCTCATCGGTTCTCCCTATTCCTGTTCATCGTGCGCAGAAATTGCAAACTGTGCCAAACAGGAGGTTAAAGGAACTGACTCTCCAAGGGGGGAGAGTGTTAGTAAAGGGTATGGAATGGCGAACCCGAGTAAAAGGGGACGAAAACTGAGATGCATTTAAAACGTTTCCCGGTCACACGGTGCACCATACTGTGGGTTTCCCATGCATGTTTTAGCTGAAGGAAGAATCCCTTAAACCTGGATAGTTGTGACCCATGGAATGGGTACCATGCAGTATGAATTCAAAGAGTCTGCATTTGCTCATCGATCCTCAACAATGCTATCAACATTAAGTGCCCAACATTATGTCTCACTCAGCTCTGGGTGTAGATGTGGTAAATCGAGGTTGCATCACGATCCCTGAATGAATTATTCAAGAATTGCTCTCTATTTCACTGTCCTTCTGTTTTGTTTTTGTAATTCATTTTGATAATGGGATTTATCGGATTTTCTCTGGTGCATTCATGTCGCTGTACACACGCTTCATTCTCTTACGGAGACATATAAATCCATGGGTTTGATGATTCTTACTAGTCAGGTGTATTCCTAGGCGTTGAATATGGGGTGTTTAGTCCATTTCGTTAGGCAAGGGGTAGGTCTTGACTATGATATATTTGGCTTATGGAAAGGAATCTGTGCTAATTTCTATCTCTGGTTTTATGCAGCACCCTAGCTCACCTTTCCCCTTAAGCAAGCATAAGTTGGTTTTCTAAATATGAGACCCTGTTCCGTTTTGTAATTCAGTTCATGTGTAGCCAAGTTTACATTCCGTGTATTAGTGATATCTTATGATGTTTCATTTTCTGTGTGACTTATTTCACTTAGAATCATCGTACCTGAATCCACTCATTATGCTGTGACGGGCCTGATGACATAGATTTCATTGCTGAGTGATATTCCATTCTACGTACATACCACAACTTCTTTATTCATTTCTCACATTCTGGGATATTTAACTTGTACCGTAGATGAGGTTCTTTTAAACAGAGTCGTCCGAAACTTTGGGGTGGCTGTGTGTTTTTGATTTTAATTTCCCTAAGCTATAGGACCATAATTGCAAGTGCCATAGGCTGTGTTGCTTTGGTTTTTAGGTGTTCCGGGAAACACCATACACTTCTCCAGAGTGGCTGTTGGCAATTTACATCCCGCCCATCAGCATAACAAGGCTCCCTGTTCTCCATGGCCTGTGCTGCCTTTCTGGATTTTACACTTTTTTCAGATGACCCTTTTGACGGGGGGGGGAAGTGAGACTTCATTTTACTGCAGATTTGTTTAACATGCTTGCTTGGTTGGCCAAAAAGGGCGTATGCGTTTTTTCCTGAATATATTCAGGAAAAAACGCATACGCCCTTTTTGGCCAAGAGCATCATTGTCGACATTCTGCCTCTTTTCCTATGCTTTAAATGCAATTCCCGTCTACCCCCTGAAATCGTTTTCCTGCAATTCTGCCCCGCTTACAAGTCGTCTTCGCAGCCTTCCTTCAATATATTTTTGGACGATAGCTGTCATTTATAACTCTGCAGGTTTGTGAGTTACAGTGCCCCTGAGCTCCTTTCTTCAACTCGCTATCTTGGGAGCTGACCGCAAACCAGCAGGATTGCTTCAGGCCCTAAACTTGTTCCAGCACGGCATGCTGAGCCTGTGGTTAATTCCTCTTCCTGGGGGGAAATGAGCGTTAAATTTGCCCGTGCAGACACCTACAGCTAGTCTCTCATTGGTTCTCCCTATTCCTGTTCATCTTGCGCAGAAATTGCAAACTGTGCCAAACAGGAGGTTAAAGGCACTGACTCTCCTAGTGGGGAGAGTGTTAGTAAAGGGTCTGGAAAGGTGAACCCGAGTAAAAGGGGGCGAAAACTGAGATGCATTTGAAAACCTTTCCCAGTCACACGGTGCACCATACTGTGGGTTTCCCATGCATGTTTTAGCTGAAGGAAGAATCCCTTAAACCTGGAGAGTTGGGACCCATTAAATGGGTACCATGCAGTATGACTTCAAAGGGTCTGCATTTGCTCATCGAACCTCACCAAAGCTATCAGCCCGAAGTGCCCAACCTTATGTCTCACTCAGCTCTGGGTGTAGATTTGGTAAATCCAGGTTGCATCACAAGCCCTGAATAAATTATTTAAGAATTGCTCTCTGTTTCTCTGTCCTCGTGTTTTGTTTTTGTAATTCATTTTGATAATGGGATTTATCGGATTTTCTCTGCTGCATTCATGCCGCTGTACACACGCTTCATTCTCTTATGGAGACATATAAATCCATGGGTTTGAAGATTCTTACTAGTCAGGTGTATTCCTAGGTGTTGAATATGGGGTGTTTAGTCCATTTCGTTGATCAAGGAGTAGGTGTTGACTATTACATATTTGTCTTATGGAAAGGTGTCTGTGCTAATTTCTATCTGTGGTTTTATGCAGCACCCCAACTCATCTTTCCCCTTAAGCAAGCATAAGTTGGTTTTCTAAATTTGAGACCCTGTTCTGTTTTGTAATTCAGTTCATGTGTAGCCAAGTTTACATTCCGTGCATTAGTGATATCTTATCATGTTTCATTTTCTGTGTGACTTATTTCACTTAGAATCATCGTACCTGAATCCACTCATTATGCCGCGATGGGCCTGATGACATAGATTTCATTGCTGAGTGATATTCCATTGTACATACGTACCACAACTTCTTTATCCATTTTTCACATTCTGGGATATTTAACTTGTACCGTAGACGAGGTTCTTGTAAACAGAGCCGTCCGAAACTTTGGGGTGGCTGTGTGTTTTTCATTTTAATTTCCCTAAGCTATAGGACCATAAGTGGAAGTGCCATAGGCTGTGTTGCTTTGGTTTTTAGGTGTTCCGGGAAACACCATACACTTCTCCAGAGGGGCTGTTGGCAATTTACATCCCGCCCATCAGCATAACAAGGCTCCCTGTTCTCCATGGCCTGTGCTGCCTTTCTGGATTATACACTTTTACAGATGGCCCTTTTGACGGGGGGGCAGTGAGACTTCATTGTAGTGCAGATTTCTTTAACATGCTTGCTTGGTTGGCCAAAAAGTGCGTATGCGTTTTTTCCTGAATATATTCAGGAAAAACCCCATACGCCCTTTTTGGCCAAGAGCATTAGTTTCAACGTTCTGCCTCTTTTCCTATGCTTTAAATGCAATTCCTGTCTACCCCCTGAAATCGTTTTCCTGCAGTTCTGCCCCGCATACAAGTCATCTTCGCAGCCTTCCTTCAGTATATTTCTGGACGATAGCTGTCATTTATAACTCGGCAGGTTTGTGAGTTACAGTGCCCCTGAGCTCCTTTCTTCAACTCTCTATCTTGTGAGCTGGCCGCAAACCCGCAGGGTTGCTTCAGGCCCTAATCTGGTTCTGGCACGGCAGGCTGAGCCTTTTGTTAATTCGTCTTCCTGGTGGAAAATGAGTGTTAAATTTGCCCGTGCAGACACCTACAGCTAGTCTCTCATTGGTTCTCCCTATTCCTGTTCATCGTGCGCAGAACTTGCAAACTGTGCTCAACAGGAGTTTAAAGGAACTGACTCTCCAAGGGGGGAGAGTGTTAGTAAAGGGTATGGAATGGCGAACCCGAGTAAAAGGGGACGAAAACTGAGATGCATTTGAAAACGTTTCCCGGTCACACGGTGCACCATACTGTGGGTTTCCCATGCATGTTTTAGCTGAAGGAAGAATCCCTTAAACCTGGATAGTTGTGACCCATGGAATGGGTACCATGCAGTATGACTTCAAAGAGTCTGTATTTGCTCATCGATCCTCAACAATGCTATCAACTTTAAGTGCCCAACATTATGTCTCACTCAGCTCTGGGTGTAGATGTGGTAAATCGAGGTTGCATCACGATCCCTGAATGAATTATTCAAGAATTGCTCTCTATTTCACTGTCCTTCTGTTTTGTTTTTGTAATTCATTTTGATAATGGGATTTATCGGATTTTCTCTGGTGCATTCATGTCGCTGTACACACGCTTCATTCTCTTACGGAGACATATAAATCCATGGGTTTGATGATTCTTACTAGTCTGGTGTATTCCTAGGCGTTGAATATGGGGTGTTTAGTCCATTTCGTTAGGCAAGGGGTAGGTCTTGACTATGATATATTTGGCTTATGGAAAGGAATCTGTGCTAATTTCTATCTCTGGTTTTATGCAGCACCCTAGCTCACCTTTCCCCTTAAGCAAGCATAAGTTGGTTTTCTAAATATGAGACCCTGTTCCGTTTTGTAATTCAGTTCATGTGTAGCCAAGTTTACATTCCGTGTATTAGTGATATCTTATGATGTTTCATTTTCTGTGTGACTTATTTCACTTAGAATCATCGTACCTGAATCCACTCATTATGCTGTGACGGGCCTGATGACATAGATTTCATTGCTGAGTGATATTCCATTCTACGTACATACCACAACTTCTTTATTCATTTCTCACATTCTGGGATATTTAACTTGTACCGTAGATGAGGTTCTTTTAAACAGAGTCGTCCGAAACTTTGGGGTGGCTGTGTGTTTTTGATTTTAATTTCCCTAAGCTATAGGACCATAATTGCAAGTGCCATAGGCTGTGTTGCTTTGGTTTTTAGGTGTTCCAGGAAACACCATACACTTCTCCAGAGTGGCTGTTGGCAATTTACATCCCGCCCATCAGCATAACAAGGCTCCCTGTTCTCCATGGCCTGTGCTGCCTTTCTGGATTTTACACTTTTTTCAGATGACCCTTTTGACGGGGGGGGAAGTGAGACTTCATTTTACTGCAGATTTGTTTAACATGCTTGCTTGGTTGGCCAAAAAGGGCGTATGCGTTTTTTCCTGAATATATTCAGGAAAAAACGCATACGCCCTTTTTGGCCAAGAGCATCATTGTCGACATTCTGCCTCTTTTCCTATGCTTTAAATGCAATTCCCGTCTACCCCCTGAAATCGTTTTCCTGCAATTCTGCCCCGCTTACAAGTCGTCTTCGCAGCCTTCCTTCAATATATTTTTGGACGATAGCTGTCATTTATAACTCTGCAGGTTTGTGAGTTACAGTGCCCCTGAGCTCCTTTCTTCAACTCGCTATCTTGGGAGCTGACCGCAAACCAGCAGGATTGCTTCAGGCCCTAAACTTGTTCCAGCACGGCATGCTGAGCCTGTGGTTAATTCCTCTTCCTGGGGGGAAATGAGCGTTAAATTTGCCCGTGCAGACACCTACAGCTAGTCTCTCATTGGTTCTCCCTATTCCTGTTCATCTTGCGCAGAAATTGCAAACTGTGCCAAACAGGAGGTTAAAGGCACTGACTCTCCTAGTGGGGAGAGTGTTAGTAAAGGGTCTGGAAAGGTGAACCCGAGTAAAAGGGGGCGAAAACTGAGATGCATTTGAAAACCTTTCCCAGTCACACGGTGCACCATACTGTGGGTTTCCCATGCATGTTTTAGCTGAAGGAAGAATCCCTTAAACCTGGAGAGTTGGGACCCATTAAATGGGTACCATGCAGTATGACTTCAAAGGGTCTGCATTTGCTCATCGAACCTCACCAAAGCTATCAGCCCGAAGTGCCCAACCTTATGTCTCACTCAGCTCTGGGTGTAGATTTGGTAAATCCAGGTTGCATCACAAGCCCTGAATAAATTATTTAAGAATTGCTCTCTGTTTCTCTGTCCTCGTGTTTTGTTTTTGTAATTCATTTTGATAATGGGATTTATCGGATTTTCTCTGCTGCATTCATGCCGCTGTACACACGCTTCATTCTCTTATGGAGACATATAAATCCATGGGTTTGAAGATTCTTACTAGTCAGGTGTATTCCTAGGTGTTGAATATGGGGTGTTTAGTCCATTTCGTTGATCAAGGAGTAGGTGTTGACTATTACATATTTGTCTTATGGAAAGGTGTCTGTGCTAATTTCTATCTGTGGTTTTATGCAGCACCCCAACTCATCTTTCCCCTTAAGCAAGCATAAGTTGGTTTTCTAAATTTGAGACCCTGTTCTGTTTTGTAATTCAGTTCATGTGTAGCCAAGTTTACATTCCGTGCATTAGTGATATCTTATCATGTTTCATTTTCTGTGTGACTTATTTCACTTAGAATCATCGTACCTGAATCCACTCATTATGCCGCGATGGGCCTGATGACATAGATTTCATTGCTGAGTGATATTCCATTGTACGTACGTACCACAACTTCTTTATCCATTTTTCACATTCTGGGATATTTAACTTGTACCGTAGACGAGGTTCTTGTAAACAGAGCCGTCCGAAACTTTGGGGTGGCTGTGTGTTTTTCATTTTAATTTCCCTAAGCTATAGGACCATAAGTGGAAGTGCCATAGGCTGTGTTGCTTTGGTTTTTAGGTGTTCCGGGAAACACCATACACTTCTCCAGAGGGGCTGTTGGCAATTTACCTCCCGCCCATCAGCATAACAAGGCTCCCTGTTCTCCATGGCCTGTGCTGCCTTTCTGGATTATACACTTTTACAGATGGCCCTTTTGACGGGGGGGCAGTGAGACTTCATTGTAGTGCAGATTTCTTTAACATGCTTGCTTGGTTGGCCAAAAAGTGCGTATGCGTTTTTTCCTGAATATATTCAGGAAAAACCCCATACACCCTTTTTGGCCAAGAGCATTAGTTTCAACGTTTTGCCTCTTTTCCTATGCTTTAAATGCAATTCCTGTCTACCCCCTGAAATCGTTTTCCTGCAGTTCTGCCCCGCATACAAGTCATCTTCGCAGCCTTCCTTCAATATATTTTTGGACGATAGCTGTCATTTATAACTCGGCAGGTTTGTGAGTTACAGTGCCCCTGAGCTCCTTTCTTCAACTCTCTATCTTGTGAGCTGGCCGCAAACCCGCAGGGTTGCTTCAGGCCCTAATCTGGTTCTGGCACGGCAGGCTGAGCCTTTGGTTAATTCGTCTTCCTGGTGGAAAATGAGTGTTAAATTTGCCCGTGCAGACACCTACAGCTAGTCTCTCATCGGTTCTCCCTATTCCTGTTCATCGTGCGCAGAAATTGCAAACTGTGCTCAACAGGAGTTTAAAGGAACTGACTCTCCAAGGTGGGAGAGTGTTAGTAAAGGGTCTGGAATGGCGAACCCGAGTAAAAGGGGACGAAAACTGAGATGCATTTGAAAACGTTTCCCGGTCACACGGTGCACCATACTGTGGGTTTCCCATGCATGTTTTAGCTGAAGGAAGAATCCCTTAAACCTGGATAGTTGTGACCCATGGAATGGGTACCATGCAGTATGAATTCAAAGAGTCTGCATTTGCTCATCGATCCTCAACAATGCTATCAACATTAAGTGCCCAACATTATGTCTCACTCAGCTCTGGGTGTAGATGTGGTAAATCGAGGTTGCATCATGATCCCTGAATGAATTATTCAAGAATTGCTCTCTATTTCACTGTCCTTCTGTTTTGTTTTTGTAATTCATTTTGATAATGGGATTTATCGGATTTTCTCTGGTGCATTCATGCCGCTGTACACACGCTTCATTCACTTACGGAGACATATAAATCCATGGGTTTGATGATTCTTACTAGTCAGGTGTATTCCTAGGCGTTGAATATGGGGTGTTTAGTCCATTTCGTTAGGCAAGGGGTAGGTCTTGACTATGATATATTTGGCTTATGGAAAGGAATCTGTGCTAATTTCTATCTCTGGTTTTATGCAGCACCCTAGCTCACCTTTCCCCTTAAGCAAGCATAAGTTGGTTTTCTAAATATGAGACCCTGTTCCGTTTTGTAATTCAGTTCATGTGTAGCCAAGTTTACATTCCGTGTATTAGTGATATCTTATGATGTTTCATTTTCTGTGTGACTTATTTCACTTAGAATCATCGTACCTGAATCCACTCATTATGCTGTGACGGGCCTGATGACATAGATTTCATTGCTGAGTGATATTCCATTCTACGTACATACCACAACTTCTTTATCCATTTCTCACATTCTGGGATATTTAACTTGTACCGTAGATGAGGTTCTTTTAAACAGAGTCGTCCGAAACTTTGGGGTGGCTGTGTGTTTTTCATTTTAATTTCCCTAAGCTATAGGACCATAATTGCAAGTGCCATAGGCTGTGTTGCTTTGGTTTTTAGGTGTTCCAGGAAACACCATACACTTCTCCAGAGTGGCTGTTGGCAATTTACATCCCGCCCATCAGCATAACAAGGCTCCCTGTTCTCCATGGCCTGTGCTGCCTTTCTGGATTTTACACTTTTTTCAGATGACCCTTTTGACGGGGGGGGAAGTGAGACTTCATTTTACTGCAGATTTGTTTAACATGCTTGCTTGGTTGGCCAAAAAGGGCGTATGCGTTTTTTCCTGAATATATTCAGGAAAAAACGCATACGCCCTTTTTGGCCAAGAGCATCATTGTCGACATTCTGCCTCTTTTCCTATGCTTTAAATGCAATTCCCGTCTACCCCCTGAAATCGTTTTCCTGCAATTCTGCCCCGCTTACAAGTCGTCTTCGCAGCCTTCCTTCAATATATTTTTGGACGATAGCTGTCATTTATAACTCTGCAGGTTTGTGAGTTACAGTGCCCCTGAGCTCCTTTCTTCAACTCGCTATCTTGGGAGCTGACCGCAAACCAGCAGGATTGCTTCAGGCCCTAAACTTGTTCCAGCACGGCATGCTGAGCCTGTGGTTAATTCCTCTTCCTGGGGGGAAATGAGCGTTAAATTTGCCCGTGCAGACACCTACAGCTAGTCTCTCATTGGTTCTCCCTATTCCTGTTCATCTTGCGCAGAAATTGCAAACTGTGCCAAACAGGAGGTTAAAGGCACTGACTCTCCTAGTGGGGAGAGTGTTAGTAAAGGGTCTGGAAAGGTGAACCCGAGTAAAAGGGGGCGAAAACTGAGATGCATTTGAAAACCTTTCCCAGTCACACGGTGCACCATACTGTGGGTTTCCCATGCATGTTTTAGCTGAAGGAAGAATCCCTTAAACCTGGAGAGTTGGGACCCATTAAATGGGTACCATGCAGTATGACTTCAAAGGGTCTGCATTTGCTCATCGAACCTCACCAAAGCTATCAGCCCGAAGTGCCCAACCTTATGTCTCACTCAGCTCTGGGTGTAGATTTGGTAAATCCAGGTTGCATCACAAGCCCTGAATAAATTATTTAAGAATTGCTCTCTGTTTCTCTGTCCTCGTGTTTTGTTTTTGTAATTCATTTTGATAATGGGATTTATCGGATTTTCTCTGCTGCATTCATGCCGCTGTACACACGCTTCATTCTCTTATGGAGACATATAAATCCATGGGTTTGAAGATTCTTACTAGTCAGGTGTATTCCTAGGTGTTGAATATGGGGTGTTTAGTCCATTTCGTTGATCAAGGAGTAGGTGTTGACTATTACATATTTGTCTTATGGAAAGGTGTCTGTGCTAATTTCTATCTGTGGTTTTATGCAGCACCCCAACTCATCTTTCCCCTTAAGCAAGCATAAGTTGGTTTTCTAAATTTGAGACCCTGTTCTGTTTTGTAATTCAGTTCATGTGTAGCCAAGTTTACATTCCGTGCATTAGTGATATCTTATCATGTTTCATTTTCTGTGTGACTTATTTCACTTAGAATCATCGTACCTGAATCCACTCATTATGCCGCGATGGGCCTGATGACATAGATTTCATTGCTGAGTGATATTCCATTGTACGTACGTACCACAACTTCTTTATCCATTTTTCACATTCTGGGATATTTAACTTGTACCGTAGACGAGGTTCTTGTAAACAGAGCCGTCCGAAACTTTGGGGTGGCTGTGTGTTTTTCATTTTAATTTCCCTAAGCTATAGGACCATAAGTGGAAGTGCCATAGGCTGTGTTGCTTTGGTTTTTAGGTGTTCCGGGAAACACCATACACTTCTCCAGAGGGGCTGTTGGCAATTTACCTCCCGCCCATCAGCATAACAAGGCTCCCTGTTCTCCATGGCCTGTGCTGCCTTTCTGGATTATACACTTTTACAGATGGCCCTTTTGACGGGGGGGCAGTGAGACTTCATTGTAGTGCAGATTTCTTTAACATGCTTGCTTGGTTGGCCAAAAAGTGCGTATGCGTTTTTTCCTGAATATATTCAGGAAAAACCCCATACACCCTTTTTGGCCAAGAGCATTAGTTTCAACGTTCTGCCTCTTTTCCTATGCTTTAAATGCAATTCCTGTCTACCCCCTGAAATCGTTTTCCTGCAGTTCTGCCCCGCATACAAGTCATCTTCGCAGCCTTCCTTCAATATATTTTTGGACGATAGCTGTCATTTATAACTCGGCAGGTTTGTGAGTTACAGTGCCCCTGAGCTCCTTTCTTCAACTGTCTATCTTGTGAGCTGGCCGCAAACCCGCAGGGTTGCTTCAGGCCCTAATCTTGTTCTGGCACGGCAGGCTGAGCCTTTTGTTAATTCGTCTTCCTGGTGGAAAATGAGTGTTAAATTTGCCCGTGCAGACACCTACAGCTAGTCTCTCATTGGTTCTCCCTATTCCTGTTCATCGTGCGCAGAAATTGCAAACTGTGCTCAACAGGAGTTTAAAGGAACTGACTCTCCAAGGTGGGAGAGTGTTAGTAAAGGGTCTGGAATGGCGAACCCGAGTAAAAGGGGACGAAAACTGAGATGCATTTGAAAACGTTTCCCGGTCACACGGTGCACCATACTGTGGGTTTCCCATGCATGTTTTAGCTGAAGGAAGAATCCCTTAAACCTGGATAGTTGTGACCCATGGAATGGGTACCATGCAGTATGACTTCAAAGAGTCTGCATTTGCTCATCGATCCTCAACAATGCTATCAACATTAAGTGCCCAACATTATGTCTCACTCAGCTCTGGGTGTAGATGTGGTAAATCGAGGTTGCATCACGATCCCTGAATGAATTATTCAAGAATTGCTCTCTATTTCACTGTCCTTCTGTTTTGTTTTTGTAATTCATTTTGATAATGGGATTTATCGGATTTTCTCTGGTGCATTCATGCCGCTGTACACACGCTTCATTCACTTACGGAGACATATAAATCCATGGGTTTGATGATTCTTACTAGTCAGGTGTATTCCTAGGCGTTGAATATGGGGTGTTTAGTCCATTTCGTTAGGCAAGGGGTAGGTCTTGACTATGATATATTTGGCTTATGGAAAGGAATCTGTGCTAATTTCTATCTCTGGTTTTATGCAGCACCCTAGCTCACCTTTCCCCTTAAGCAAGCATAAGTTGGTTTTCTAAATATGAGACCCTGTTCCGTTTTGTAATTCAGTTCATGTGTAGCCAAGTTTACATGCCGTGTATTAGTGATATCTTATGATGTTTCATTTTCTGTGTGACTTATTTCACTTAGAATCATCGTACCTGAATCCACTCATTATGCTGTGACGGGCCTGATGACATAGATTTCATTGCTGAGTGATATTCCATTCTACGTACATACCACAACTTCTTTATCCATTTCTCACATTCTGGGATATTTAACTTGTACCGTAGATGAGGTTCTTTTAAACAGAGTCGTCCGAAACTTTGGGGTGGCTGTGTGTTTTTCATTTTAATTTCCCTAAGCTATAGGACCATAAGTGGAAGTGCCATAGGCTGTGTTGCTTTGGTTTTTAGGTGTTCCGGGAAACACCATACACTTCTCCAGAGGGGCTGTTGGCAATTTACCTCCCGCCCATCAGCATAACAAGGCTCCCTGTTCTCCATGGCCTGTGCTGCCTTTCTGGATTATACACTTTTACAGATGGCCCTTTTGACGGGGGGGCAGTGAGACTTCATTGTAGTGCAGATTTCTTTAACATGCTTGCTTGGTTGGCCAAAAAGTGCGTATGCGTTTTTTCCTGAATATATTCAGGAAAAACCCCATACGCCCTTTTTGGCCAAGAGCATTAGTTTCAACGTTCTGCCTCTTTTCCTATGCTTTAAATGCAATTCCTGTCTACCCCCTGAAATCGTTTTCCTGCAGTTCTGCCCCGCATACAAGTCGTCTTCGCAGCCTTCCTTCAATATATTTTTGGACGATAGCTGTCATTTATAACTCGGCAGGTTTGTGAGTTACAGTGCCCCTGAGCTCCTTTCTTCAACTCTCTATCTTGTGAGCTGGCCGCAAACCCGCAGGGTTGCTTCAGGCCCTAATCTGGTTCTGGCACGGCAGGCTGAGCCTTTGGTTAATTCGTCTTCCTGGTGGAAAATGAGTGTTAAATTTGCCCGTGCAGACACCTACAGCTAGTCTCTCATCGGTTCTCCCTATTCCTGTTCATCGTGCGCAGAAATTGCAAACTGTGCCAAACAGGAGGTTAAAGGAACTGACTCTCCAAGGGGGGAGAGTGTTAGTAAAGGGTATGGAATGGCGAACCCGAGTAAAAGGGGACGAAAACTGAGATGCATTTGAAAACATTTCCCGGTCACACGGTGCACCATACTGTGGGTTTCCCATGCATGTTTTAGCTGAAGGAAGAATCCCTTAAACCTGGATAGTTGTGACCCATGGAATGGGTACCATGCAGTATGACTTCAAAGAGTCTGCATTTGCTCATCGATCCTCAACAATGCTATCAACATTAAGTGCCCAACATTATGTCTCACTCAGCTCTGGGTGTAGATGTGGTAAATCGAGGTTGCATCACGATCCCTGAATGAATTATTCAAGAATTGCTCTCTATTTCACTGTCCTTCTGTTTTGTTTTTGTAATTCATTTTGATAATGGGATTTATCGGATTTTCTCTGGTGCATTCATGTCGCTGTACACACGCTTCATTCTCTTACGGAGACATATAAATCCATGGGTTTGATGATTCTTACTAGTCAGGTGTATTCCTAGGCGTTGAATATGGGGTGTTTAGTCCATTTCGTTAGGCAAGGGGTAGGTCTTGACTATGATATATTTGGCTTATGGAAAGGAATCTGTGCTAATTTCTATCTCTGGTTTTATGCAGCACCCTAGCTCACCTTTCCCCTTAAGCAAGCATAAGTTGGTTTTCTAAATATGAGACCCTGTTCCGTTTTGTAATTCAGTTCATGTGTAGCCAAGTTTACATTCCGTGTATTAGTGATATCTTATGATGTTTCATTTTCTGTGTGACTTATTTCACTTAGAATCATCGTACCTGAATCCACTCATTATGCTGTGACGGGCCTGATGACATAGATTTCATTGCTGAGTGATATTCCATTCTACGTACATACCACAACTTCTTTATTCATTTCTCACATTCTGGGATATTTAACTTGTACCGTAGATGAGGTTCTTTTAAACAGAGTCGTCCGAAACTTTGGGGTGGCTGTGTGTTTTTGATTTTAATTTCCCTAAGCTATAGGACCATAATTGCAAGTGCCATAGGCTGTGTTGCTTTGGTTTTTAGGTGTTCCAGGAAACACCATACACTTCTCCAGAGTGGCTGTTGGCAATTTACATCCCGCCCATCAGCATAACAAGGCTCCCTGTTCTCCATGGCCTGTGCTGCCTTTCTGGATTTTACACTTTTTTCAGATGACCCTTTTGACGGGGGGGGAAGTGAGACTTCATTTTACTGCAGATTTGTTTAACATGCTTGCTTGGTTGGCCAAAAAGGGCGTATGCGTTTTTTCCTGAATATATTCAGGAAAAAACGCATACGCCCTTTTTGGCCAAGAGCATCATTGTCGACATTCTGCCTCTTTTCCTATGCTTTAAATGCAATTCCCGTCTACCCCCTGAAATCGTTTTCCTGCAATTCTGCCCCGCTTACAAGTCGTCTTCGCAGCCTTCCTTCAATATATTTTTGGACGATAGCTGTCATTTATAACTCTGCAGGTTTGTGAGTTACAGTGCCCCTGAGCTCCTTTCTTCAACTCGCTATCTTGGGAGCTGACCGCAAACCAGCAGGATTGCTTCAGACCCTAATCTTGTTCCAGCACGGCATGCTGAGCCTGTGGTTAATTCCTCTTCCTGGGGGGAAATGAGCGTTAAATTTGCCCGTGCAGACACCTACAGCTAGTCTCTCATTGGTTCTCCCTATTCCTGTTCATCTTGCGCAGAAATTGCAAACTGTGCCAAACAGGAGGTTAAAGGCACTGACTCTCCTAGTGGGGAGAGTGTTAGTAAAGGGTCTGGAAAGGTGAACCCGAGTAAAAGGGGGCGAAAACTGAGATGCATTTGAAAACCTTTCCCGGTCACACGGTGCACCATACTGTGGGTTTCCCATGCATGTTTTAGCTGAAGGAAGAATCCCTTAAACCTGGAGAGTTGGGACCCATTAAATGGGTACCATGCAGTATGACTTCAAAGGGTCTGCATTTGCTCATCGAACCTCACCAAAGCTATCAGCCCGAAGTGCCCAACCTTATGTCTCACTCAGCTCTGGGTGTAGATTTGGTAAATCCAGGTTGCATCACAAGCCCTGAATAAATTATTTAAGAATTGCTCTCTGTTTCTCTGTCCTCGTGTTTTCTTTTTGTAATTCATTTTGATAATGGGATTTATCGGATTTTCTCTGCTGCATTCATGCCGCTGTACACACGCTTCATTCTCTTATGGAGACATATAAATCCATGGGTTTGAAGATTCTTACTAGTCAGGTGTATTCCTAGGTGTTGAATATGGGGTGTTTAGTCCATTTCGTTGATCAAGGAGTAGGTGTTGACTATTACATATTTGTCTTATGGAAAGGTGTCTGTGCTAATTTCTATCTGTGGTTTTATGCAGCACCCCAACTCATCTTTCCCCTTAAGCAAGCATAAGTTGGTTTTCTAAATTTGAGACCCTGTTCTGTTTTGTAATTCAGTTCATGTGTAGCCAAGTTTACATTCCGTGCATTAGTGATATCTTATCATGTTTCATTTTCTGTGTGACTTATTTCACTTAGAATCATCGTACCTGAATCCACTCATTATGCCGCGATGGGCCTGATGACATAGATTTCATTGCTGAGTGATATTCCATTGTACGTACGTACCACAACTTCTTTATCCATTTTTCACATTCTGGGATATTTAACTTGTACCGTAGACGAGGTTCTTGTAAACAGAGCCGTCCGAAACTTTGGGGTGGCTGTGTGTTTTTCATTTTAATTTCCCTAAGCTATAGGACCATAAGTGGAAGTGCCATAGGCTGTGTTGCTTTGGTTTTTAGGTGTTCCGGGAAACACCATACACTTCTCCAGAGGGGCTGTTGGCAATTTACATCCCGCCCATCAGCATAACAAGGCTCCCTGTTCTCCATGGCCTGTGCTGCCTTTCTGGATTATACACTTTTACAGATGGCCCTTTTGACGGGGGGGCAGTGAGACTTCATTGTAGTGCAGATTTCTTTAACATGCTTGCTTGGTTGGCCAAAAAGTGCGTATGCGTTTTTTCCTGAATATATTCAGGAAAAACCCCATACGCCCTTTTTGGCCAAGAGCATTAGTTTCAACGTTCTGCCTCTTTTCCTATGCTTTAAATGCAATTCCTGTCTACCCCCTGAAATCGTTTTCCTGCAGTTCTGCCCCGCATACAAGTCATCTTCGCAGCCTTCCTTCAGTATATTTCTGGACGATAGCTGTCATTTATAACTCGGCAGGTTTGTGAGTTACAGTGCCCCTGAGCTCCTTTCTTCAACTGTCTATCTTGTGAGCTGGCCGCAAACCCGCAGGGTTGCTTCAGGCCCTAATCTGGTTCTGGCACGGCAGGCTGAGCCTTTTGTTAATTCATCTTCCTGGTGGAAAATGAGTGTTAAATTTGCCCGTGCAGACACCTACAGCTAGTCTCTCATTGGTTCTACCTATTCCTGTTCATCGTGCGCAGAAATTGCAAACTGTGCTCAACAGGAGTTTAAAGGAACTGACTCTCCAAGGGGGGAGAGTGTTAGTAAAGGGTCTGGAATGGCGAACCCGAGTAAAAGGGGACGAAAACTGAGATGCATTTGAAAACGTTTCCCGGTCACACGGTGCACCATACTGTGGGTTTCCCATGCATGTTTTAGCTGAAGGAAGAATCCCTTAAACCTGGATAGTTGTGACCCATGGAATGGGTACCATGCAGTATGACTTCAAAGAGTCTGTATTTGCTCATCGATCCTCAACAATGCTATCAACTTTAAGTGCCCAACATTATGTCTCACTCAGCTCTGGGTGTAGATGTGGTAAATCGAGGTTGCATCACGATCCCTGAATGAATTATTCAAGAATTGCTCTCTATTTCACTGTCCTTCTGTTTTGTTTTTGTAATTCATTTTGATAATGGGATTTATCGGATTTTCTCTGGTGCATTCATGCCGCTGTACACACGCTTCATTCACTTACGGAGACATATAAATCCATGGGTTTGATGATTCTTACTAGTCAGGTGTATTCCTAGGCGTTGAATATGGGGTGTTTAGTCCATTTCGTTAGGCAAGGGGTAGGTCTTGACTATGATATATTTGGCTTATGGAAAGGAATCTGTGCTAATTTCTATCTCTGGTTTTATGCAGCACCCTAGCTCACCTTTCCCCTTAAGCAAGCATAAGTTGGTTTTCTAAATATGAGACCCTGTTCCGTTTTGTAATTCAGTTCATGTGTAGCCAAGTTTACATTCCGTGTATTAGTGATATCTTATGATGTTTCATTTTCTGTGTGACTTATTTCACTTAGAATCATCGTACCTGAATCCACTCATTATGCTGTGATGGGCCTGATGACATAGATTTCATTGCTGAGTGATATTCCTTTCTACGTACATACCACAACTTCTTTATCCATTTCTCACATTCTGGGATATTTAACTTGTACCGTAGATGAGGTTCTTTTAAACAGAGTCGTCCGAAACTTTGGGGTGGCTGTGTGTTTTTCATTTTAATTTCCCTAAGCTATAGGACCATAAGTGGAAGTGCCATAGGCTGTGTTGCTTTGGTTTTTAGGTGTTCCGGGAAACACCATACACTTCTCCAGAGGGGCTGTTGGCAATTTACCTCCCGCCCATCAGCATAACAAGGCTCCCTGTTCTCCATGGCCTGTGCTGCCTTTCTGGATTATACACTTTTACAGATGGCCCTTTTGACGGGGGGGCAGTGAGACTTCATTGTAGTACAGATTTCTTTAACATGCTTGCTTGGTTGGCCAAAAAGTGCGTATACGTTTTTTCCTGAATATATTCAGGAAAAACCCCATACGCCCTTTTTGGCCAAGAGCATTAGTTTCAACGTTCTGCCTCTTTTCCTATGCTTTAAATGCAATTCCTGTCTACCCCCTGAAATCGTTTTCCTGCAGTTCTGCCCCGCATACAAGTCGTCTTCGCAGCCTTCCTTCAATATATTTTTGGACGATAGCTGTCATTTATAACTCGGCAGGTTTGTGAGTTACAGTGCCCCTGAGCTCCTTTCTTCAACTGTCTATCTTGTGAGCTGGCCGCAAACCCGCAGGGTTGCTTCAGGCCCTAATCTGGTTCTGGCACGGCAGGCTGAGCCTTTGGTTAATTCGTCTTCCTGGTGGAAAATGAGTGTTAAATTTGCCCGTGCAGACACCTACAGCTAGTCTCTCATCGGTTCTCCCTATTCCTGTTCATCGTGCGCAGAAATTGCAAACTGTGCCAAACAGGAGGTTAAAGGAACTGACTCTCCAAGGGGGGAGAGTGTTAGTAAAGGGTATGGAATGGCGAACCCGAGTAAAAGGGGACGAAAACTGAGATGCATTTGAAAACATTTCCCGGTCACACGGTGCACCATACTGTGGGTTTCCCATGCATGTTTTAGCTGAAGGAAGAATCCCTTAAACCTGGATAGTTGTGACCCATGGAATGGGTACCATGCAGTATGACTTCAAAGAGTCTGCATTTGCTCATCGATCCTCAACAATGCTATCAACATTAAGTGCCCAACATTATGTCTCACTCAGCTCTCGGTGTAGATGTGGTAAATCGAGGTTGCATCACGATCCCTGAATGAATTATTCAAGAATTGCTCTCTATTTCACTGTCCTTCTGTTTTGTTTTTGTAATTCATTTTGATAATGGGATTTATCGGATTTTCTCTGGTGCATTCATGTCGCTGTACACACGCTTCATTCTCTTACGGAGACATATAAATCCATGGGTTTGATGATTCTTACTAGTCAGGTGTATTCCTAGGCGTTGAATATGGGGTGTTTAGTCCATTTCGTTAGGCAAGGGGTAGGTCTTGACTATGATATATTTGGCTTATGGAAAGGAATCTGTGCTAATTTCTATCTCTGGTTTTATGCAGCACCCTAGCTCACCTTTCCCCTTAAGCAAGCATAAGTTGGTTTTCTAAATATGAGACCCTGTTCCGTTTTGTAATTCAGTTCATGTGTAGCCAAGTTTACATTCCGTGTATTAGTGATATCTTATGATGTTTCATTTTCTGTGTGACTTATTTCACTTAGAATCATCGTACCTGAATCCACTCATTATGCTGTGACGGGCCTGATGACATAGATTTCATTGCTGAGTGATATTCCATTCTACGTACATACCACAACTTCTTTATTCATTTCTCACATTCTGGGATATTTAACTTGTACCGTAGATGAGGTTCTTTTAAACAGAGTCGTCCGAAACTTTGGGGTGGCTGTGTGTTTTTGATTTTAATTTCCCTAAGCTATAGGACCATAATTGCAAGTGCCATAGGCTGTGTTGCTTTGGTTTTTAGGTGTTCCAGGAAACACCATACACTTCTCCAGAGTGGCTGTTGGCAATTTACATCCCGCCCATCAGCATAACAAGGCTCCCTGTTCTCCATGGCCTGTGCTGCCTTTCTGGATTTTACACTTTTTTCAGATGACCCTTTTGACGGGGGGGGAAGTGAGACTTCATTTTACTGCAGATTTGTTTAACATGCTTGCTTGGTTGGCCAAAAAGGGCGTATGCGTTTTTTCCTGAATATATTCAGGAAAAAACGCATACGCCCTTTTTGGCCAAGAGCATCATTGTCGACATTCTGCCTCTTTTCCTATGCTTTAAATGCAATTCCCGTCTACCCCCTGAAATCGTTTTCCTGCAATTCTGCCCCGCTTACAAGTCGTCTTCGCAGCCTTCCTTCAATATATTTTTGGACGATAGCTGTCATTTATAACTCTGCAGGTTTGTGAGTTACAGTGCCCCTGAGCTCCTTTCTTCAACTCGCTATCTTGGGAGCTGACCGCAAACCAGCAGGATTGCTTCAGACCCTAATCTTGTTCCAGCACGGCATGCTGAGCCTGTGGTTAATTCCTCTTCCTGGGGGGAAATGAGCGTTAAATTTGCCCGTGCAGACACCTACAGCTAGTCTCTCATTGGTTCTCCCTATTCCTGTTCATCTTGCGCAGAAATTGCAAACTGTGCCAAACAGGAGGTTAAAGGCACTGACTCTCCTAGTGGGGAGAGTGTTAGTAAAGGGTCTGGAAAGGTGAACCCGAGTAAAAGGGGGCGAAAACTGAGATGCATTTGAAAACCTTTCCCGGTCACACGGTGCACCATACTGTGGGTTTCCCATGCATGTTTTAGCTGAAGGAAGAATCCCTTAAACCTGGAGAGTTGGGACCCATTAAATGGGTACCATGCAGTATGACTTCAAAGGGTCTGCATTTGCTCATCGAACCTCACCAAAGCTATCAGCCCGAAGTGCCCAACCTTATGTCTCACTCAGCTCTGGGTGTAGATTTGGTAAATCCAGGTTGCATCACAAGCCCTGAATAAATTATTTAAGAATTGCTCTCTGTTTCTCTGTCCTCGTGTTTTCTTTTTGTAATTCATTTTGATAATGGGATTTATCGGATTTTCTCTGCTGCATTCATGCCGCTGTACACACGCTTCATTCTCTTATGGAGACATATAAATCCATGGGTTTGAAGATTCTTACTAGTCAGGTGTATTCCTAGGTGTTGAATATGGGGTGTTTAGTCCATTTCGTTGATCAAGGAGTAGGTGTTGACTATTACATATTTGTCTTATGGAAAGGTGTCTGTGCTAATTTCTATCTGTGGTTTTATGCAGCACCCCAACTCATCTTTCCCCTTAAGCAAGCATAAGTTGGTTTTCTAAATTTGAGACCCTGTTCTGTTTTGTAATTCAGTTCATGTGTAGCCAAGTTTACATTCCGTGCATTAGTGATATCTTATCATGTTTCATTTTCTGTGTGACTTATTTCACTTAGAATCATCGTACCTGAATCCACTCATTATGCCGCGATGGGCCTGATGACATAGATTTCATTGCTGAGTGATATTCCATTGTACGTACGTACCACAACTTCTTTATCCATTTTTCACATTCTGGGATATTTAACTTGTACCGTAGACGAGGTTCTTGTAAACAGAGCCGTCCGAAACTTTGGGGTGGCTGTGTGTTTTTCATTTTAATTTCCCTAAGCTATAGGACCATAAGTGGAAGTGCCATAGGCTGTGTTGCTTTGGTTTTTAGGTGTTCCGGGAAACACCATACACTTCTCCAGAGGGGCTGTTGGCAATTTACATCCCGCCCATCAGCATAACAAGGCTCCCTGTTCTCCATGGCCTGTGCTGCCTTTCTGGATTATACACTTTTACAGATGGCCCTTTTGACGGGGGGGCAGTGAGACTTCATTGTAGTGCAGATTTCTTTAACATGCTTGCTTGGTTGGCCAAAAAGTGCGTATACGTTTTTTCCTGAATATATTCAGGAAAAACCCCATACGCCCTTTTTGGCCAAGAGCATTAGTTTCAACGTTCTGCCTCTTTTCCTATGCTTTAAATGCAATTCCTGTCTACCCCCTGAAATCGTTTTCCTGCAGTTCTGCCCCGCATACAAGTCGTCTTCGCAGCCTTCCTTCAATATATTTTTGGACGATAGCTGTCATTTATAACTCGGCAGGTTTGTGAGTTACAGTGCCCCTGAGCTCCTTTCTTCAACTGTCTATCTTGTGAGCTGGCCGCAAACCCGCAGGGTTGCTTCAGGCCCTAATCTGGTTCTGGCACGGCAGGCTGAGCCTTTGGTTAATTCGTCTTCCTGGTGGAAAATGAGTGTTAAATTTGCCCGTGCAGACACCTACAGCTAGTCTCTCATCGGTTCTCCCTATTCCTGTTCATCGTGCGCAGAAATTGCAAACTGTGCCAAACAGGAGGTTAAAGGAACTGACTCTCCAAGGGGGGAGAGTGTTAGTAAAGGGTATGGAATGGCGAACCCGAGTAAAAGGGGACGAAAACTGAGATGCATTTGAAAACATTTCCCGGTCACATGGTGCACCATACTGTGGGTTTCCCATGCATGTTTTAGCTGAAGGAAGAATCCCTTAAACCTGGATAGTTGTGACCCATGGAATGGGTACCATGCAGTATGACTTCAAAGAGTCTGCATTTGCTCATCGATCCTCAACAATGCTATCAACATTAAGTGCCCAACATTATGTCTCACTCAGCTCTGGGTGTAGATGTGGTAAATCGAGGTTGCATCACGATCCCTGAATGAATTATTCAAGAATTGCTCTCTATTTCACTGTCCTTCTGTTTTGTTTTTGTAATTCATTTTGATAATGGGATTTATCGGATTTTCTCTGGTGCATTCATGTCGCTGTACACACGCTTCATTCTCTTACGGAGACATATAAATCCATGGGTTTGATGATTCTTACTAGTCAGGTGTATTCCTAGGCGTTGAATATGGGGTGTTTAGTCCATTTCGTTAGGCAAGGGGTAGGTCTTGACTATGATATATTTGGCTTATGGAAAGGAATCTGTGCTAATTTCTATCTCTGGTTTTATGCAGCACCCTAGCTCACCTTTCCCCTTAAGCAAGCATAAGTTGGTTTTCTAAATATGAGACCCTGTTCCGTTTTGTAATTCAGTTCATGTGTAGCCAAGTTTACATTCCGTGTATTAGTGATATCTTATGATGTTTCATTTTCTGTGTGACTTATTTCACTTAGAATCATCGTACCTGAATCCACTCATTATGCTGTGACGGGCCTGATGACATAGATTTCATTGCTGAGTGATATTCCATTCTACGTACATACCACAACTTCTTTATTCATTTCTCACATTCTGGGATATTTAACTTGTACCGTAGATGAGGTTCTTTTAAACAGAGTCGTCCGAAACTTTGGGGTGGCTGTGTGTTTTTGATTTTAATTTCCCTAAGCTATAGGACCATAATTGCAAGTGCCATAGGCTGTGTTGCTTTGGTTTTTAGGTGTTCCAGGAAACACCATACACTTCTCCAGAGTGGCTGTTGGCAATTTACATCCCGCCCATCAGCATAACAAGGCTCCCTGTTCTCCATGGCCTGTGCTGCCTTTCTGGATTTTACACTTTTTTCAGATGACCCTTTTGACGGGGGGGGAAGTGAGACTTCATTTTACTGCAGATTTGTTTAACATGCTTGCTTGGTTGGCCAAAAAGGGCGTATGCGTTTTTTCCTGAATATATTCAGGAAAAAACGCATACGCCCTTTTTGGCCAAGAGCATCATTGTCGACATTCTGCCTCTTTTCCTATGCTTTAAATGCAATTCCCGTCTACCCCCTGAAATCGTTTTCCTGCAATTCTGCCCCGCTTACAAGTCGTCTTCGCAGCCTTCCTTCAATATATTTTTGGACGATAGCTGTCATTTATAACTCTGCAGGTTTGTGAGTTACAGTGCCCCTGAGCTCCTTTCTTCAACTCGCTATCTTGGGAGCTGACCGCAAACCAGCAGGATTGCTTCAGGCCCTAATCTTGTTCCAGCACGGCATGCTGAGCCTGTGGTTAATTCCTCTTCCTGGGGGGAAATGAGCGTTAAATTTGCCCGTGCAGACACCTACAGCTAGTCTCTCATTGGTTCTCCCTATTCCTGTTCATCTTGCGCAGAAATTGCAAACTGTGCCAAACAGGAGGTTAAAGGCACTGACTCTCCTAGTGGGGAGAGTGTTAGTAAAGGGTCTGGAAAGGTGAACCCGAGTAAAAGGGGGCGAAAACTGAGATGCATTTGAAAACCTTTCCCGGTCACACGGTGCACCATACTGTGGGTTTCCCATGCATGTTTTAGCTGAAGGAAGAATCCCTTAAACCTGGAGAGTTGGGACCCATTAAATGGGTACCATGCAGTATGACTTCAAAGGGTCTGCATTTGCTCATCGAACCTCACCAAAGCTATCAGCCCGAAGTGCCCAACCTTATGTCTCACTCAGCTCTGGGTGTAGATTTGGTAAATCCAGGTTGCATCACAAGCCCTGAATAAATTATTTAAGAATTGCTCTCTGTTTCTCTGTCCTCGTGTTTTCTTTTTGTAATTCATTTTGATAATGGGATTTATCGGATTTTCTCTGCTGCATTCATGCCGCTGTACACACGCTTCATTCTCTTATGGAGACATATAAATCCATGGGTTTGAAGATTCTTACTAGTCAGGTGTATTCCTAGGTGTTGAATATGGGGTGTTTAGTCCATTTCGTTGATCAAGGAGTAGGTGTTGACTATTACATATTTGTCTTATGGAAAGGTGTCTGTGCTAATTTCTATCTGTGGTTTTATGCAGCACCCCAACTCATCTTTCCCCTTAAGCAAGCATAAGTTGGTTTTCTAAATTTGAGACCCTGTTCTGTTTTGTAATTCAGTTCATGTGTAGCCAAGTTTACATTCCGTGCATTAGTGATATCTTATCATGTTTCATTTTCTGTGTGACTTATTTCACTTAGAATCATCGTACCTGAATCCACTCATTATGCCGCGATGGGCCTGATGACATAGATTTCATTGCTGAGTGATATTCCATTGTACGTACGTACCACAACTTCTTTATCCATTTTTCACATTCTGGGATATTTAACTTGTACCGTAGACGAGGTTCTTGTAAACAGAGCCGTCCGAAACTTTGGGGTGGCTGTGTGTTTTTCATTTTAATTTCCCTAAGCTATAGGACCATAAGTGGAAGTGCCATAGGCTGTGTTGCTTTGGTTTTTAGGTGTTCCGGGAAACACCATACACTTCTCCAGAGGGGCTGTTGGCAATTTACATCCCGCCCATCAGCATAACAAGGCTCCCTGTTCTCCATGGCCTGTGCTGCCTTTCTGGATTATACACTTTTACAGATGGCCCTTTTGACCGGGGGGCAGTGAGACTTCATTGTAGTGCAGATTTCTTTAACATGCTTGCTTGGTTGGCCAAAAAGTGCGTATGCGTTTTTTCCTGAATATATTCAGGAAAAACCCCATACGCCCTTTTTGGCCAAGAGCATTAGTTTCAACGTTCTGCCTCTTTTCCTATGCTTTAAATGCAATTCCTGTCTACCCCCTGAAATCGTTTTCCTGCAGTTCTGCCCCGCATACAAGTCATCTTCGCAGCCTTCCTTCAGTATATTTCTGGACGATAGCTGTCATTTATAACTCGGCAGGTTTGTGAGTTACAGTGCCCCTGAGCTCCTTTCTTCAACTGTCTATCTTGTGAGCTGGCCGCAAACCCGCAGGGTTGCTTCAGGCCCTAATCTGGTTCTGGCACGGCAGGCTGAGCCTTTTGTTAATTCGTCTTCCTGGTGGAAAATGAGTGTTAAATTTGCCCGTGCAGACACCTACAGCTAGTCTCTCATTGGTTCTCCCTATTCCTGTTCATCGTGCGCAGAAATTGCAAACTGTGGTCAACAGGAGTTTAAAGGAACTGACTCTCCAAGGGGGGAGAGTGTTAGTAAAGGGTCTGGAATGGCGAACCCGAGTAAAAGGGGACGAAAACTGAGA
The DNA here is from genome assembly GCF_059928025.1 of Delphinapterus leucas. NCBI lineage: Eukaryota > Metazoa > Chordata > Mammalia > Artiodactyla > Monodontidae > Delphinapterus > Delphinapterus leucas. Next base: position 331,567 of record NW_028322250.1, read on the forward strand.
TGCATTTGAAAACGTTTCCCGGTCACACGGTGCACCATACTGTGGGTTTCCCATGCATGTTTTAGCTGAAGGAAGAATCCCTTAAACCTGGATAGTTGTGACCCATGGAATGGGTACCATGCAGTATGACTTCAAAGAGTCTGTATTTGCTCATCGATCCTCAACAATGCTATCAACTTTAAGTGCCCAACATTATGTCTCACTCAGCTCTGGGTGTAGATGTGGTAAATCGAGGTTGCATCACGATCCCTGAATGAATTATTCAAGAATTGCTCTCTATTTCACTGTCCTTCTGTTTTGTTTTTGTAATTCATTTTGATAATGGGATTTATCGGATTTTCTCTGGTGCATTCATGCCGCTGTACACACGCTTCATTCACTTACGGAGACATATAAATCCATGGGTTTGATGATTCTTACTAGTCAGGTGTATTCCTAGGCGTTGAATATGGGGTGTTTAGTCCATTTCGTTAGGCAAGGGGTAGGTCTTGACTATGATATATTTGGCTTATGGAAAGGAATCTGTGCTAATTTCTATCTCTGGTTTTATGCAGCACCCTAGCTCACCTTTCCCCTTAAGCAAGCATAAGTTGGTTTTCTAAATATGAGACCCTGTTCCGTTTTGTAATTCAGTTCATGTGTAGCCAAGTTTACATTCCGTGTATTAGTGATATCTTATGATGTTTCATTTTCTGTGTGACTTATTTCACTTAGAATCATCGTACCTGAATCCACTCATTATGCTGTGACGGGCCTGATGACATAGATTTCATTGCTGAGTGATATTCCATTCTACGTACATACCACAACTTCTTTATCCATTTCTCACATTCTGGGATATTTAACTTGTACCGTAGATGAGGTTCTTTTAAACAGAGTCGTCCGAAACTTTGGGGTGGCTGTGTGTTTTTCATTTTAATTTCCCTAAGCTATAGGACCATAAGTGGAAGTGCCATAGGCTGTGTTGCTTTGGTTTTTAGGTGTTCCGGGAAACACCATACACTTCTCCAGAGGGGCTGTTGGCAATTTACCTCCCGCCCATCAGCATAACAAGGCTCCCTGTTCTCCATGGCCTGTGCTGCCTTTCTGGATTATACACTTTTACAGATGGCCCTTTTGACGGGGGGGCAGTGAGACTTCATTGTAGTGCAGATTTCTTTCACATGCTTGCTTGGTTGGCCAAAAAGTGCGTATACGTTTTTTCCTGAATATATTCAGGAAAAACCCCATACGCCCTTTTTGGCCAAGAGCATTAGTTTCAACGTTCTGCCTCTTTTCCTATGCTTTAAATGCAATTCCTGTCTACCCCCTGAAATCGTTTTCCTGCAGTTCTGCCCCGCATACAAGTCGTCTTCGCAGCCTTCCTTCAATATATTTTTGGACGATAGCTGTCATTTATAACTCGGCAGGTTTGTGAGTTACAGTGCCCCTGAGCTCCTTTCTTCAACTGTCTATCTTGTGAGCTGGCCGCAAACCCGCAGGGTTGCTTCAGGCCCTAATCTGGTTCTGGCACGGCAGGCTGAGCCTTTGGTTAATTCGTCTTCCTGGTGGAAAATGAGTGTTAAATTTGCCCGTGCAGACACCTACAGCTAGTCTCTCATCGGTTCTCCCTATTCCTGTTCATCGTGCGCAGAAATTGCAAACTGTGCCAAACAGGAGGTTAAAGGAACTGACTCTCCAAGGGGGGAGAGTGTTAGTAAAGGGTATGGAATGGCGAACCCGAGTAAAAGGGGACGAAAACTGAGATGCATTTGAAAACATTTCCCGGTCACACGGTGCACCATACTGTGGGTTTCCCATGCATGTTTTAGCTGAAGGAAGAATCCCTTAAACCTGGATAGTTGTGACCCATGGAATGGGTACCATGCAGTATGACTTCAAAGAGTCTGCATTTGCTCATCGATCCTCAACAATGCTATCAACATTAAGTGCCCAACATTATGTCTCACTCAGCTCTGGGTGTAGATGTGGTAAATCGAGGTTGCATCACGATCCCTGAATGAATTATTCAAGAATTGCTCTCTATTTCACTGTCCTTCTGTTTTGTTTTTGTAATTCATTTTGATAATGGGATTTATCGGATTTTCTCTGGTGCATTCATGTCGCTGTACACACGCTTCATTCTCTTACGGAGACATATAAATCCATGGGTTTGATGATTCTTACTAGTCAGGTGTATTCCTAGGCGTTGAATATGGGGTGTTTAGTCCATTTCGTTAGGCAAGGGGTAGGTCTTGACTATGATATATTTGGCTTATGGAAAGGAATCTGTGCTAATTTCTATCTCTGGTTTTATGCAGCACCCTAGCTCACCTTTCCCCTTAAGCAAGCATAAGTTGGTTTTCTAAATATGAGACCCTGTTCCGTTTTGTAATTCAGTTCATGTGTAGCCAAGTTTACATTCCGTGTATTAGTGATATCTTATGATGTTTCATTTTCTGTGTGACTTATTTCACTTAGAATCATCGTACCTGAATCCACTCATTATGCTGTGACGGGCCTGATGACATAGATTTCATTGCTGAGTGATATTCCATTCTACGTACATACCACAACTTCTTTATTCATTTCTCACATTCTGGGATATTTAACTTGTACCGTAGATGAGGTTCTTTTAAACAGAGTCGTCCGAAACTTTGGGGTGGCTGTGTGTTTTTGATTTTAATTTCCCTAAGCTATAGGACCATAATTGCAAGTGCCATAGGCTGTGTTGCTTTGGTTTTTAGGTGTTCCAGGAAACACCATACACTTCTCCAGAGTGGCTGTTGGCAATTTACATCCCGCCCATCAGCATAACAAGGCTCCCTGTTCTCCATGGCCTGTGCTGCCTTTCTGGATTTTACACTTTTTTCAGATGACCCTTTTGACGGGGGGGGAAGTGAGACTTCATTTTACTGCAGATTTGTTTAACATGCTTGCTTGGTTGGCCAAAAAGGGCGTATGCGTTTTTTCCTGAATATATTCAGGAAAAAACGCATACGCCCTTTTTGGCCAAGAGCATCATTGTCGACATTCTGCCTCTTTTCCTATGCTTTAAATGCAATTCCCGTCTACCCCCTGAAATCGTTTTCCTGCAATTCTGCCCCGCTTACAAGTCGTCTTCACAGCCTTCCTTCAATATATTTTTGGACGATAGCTGTCATTTATAACTCTGCAGGTTTGTGAGTTACAGTGCCCCTGAGCTCCTTTCTTCAACTCGCTATCTTGGGAGCTGACCGCAAACCAGCAGGATTGCTTCAGGCCCTAATCTTGTTCCAGCACGGCATGCTGAGCCTGTGGTTAATTCCTCTTCCTGGGGGGAAATGAGCGTTAAATTTGCCCGTGCAGACACCTACAGCTAGTCTCTCATTGGTTCTCCCTATTCCTGTTCATCTTGCGCAGAAATTGCAAACTGTGCCAAACAGGAGGTTAAAGGCACTGACTCTCCTAGTGGGGAGAGTGTTAGTAAAGGGTCTGGAAAGGTGAACCCGAGTAAAAGGGGGCGAAAACTGAGATGCATTTGAAAACCTTTCCCGGTCACATGGTGCACCATACTGTGGGTTTCCCATGCATGTTTTAGCTGAAGGAAGAATCCCTTAAACCTGGAGAGTTGGGACCCATTAAATGGGTACCATGCAGTATGACTTCAAAGGGTCTGCATTTGCTCATCGAACCTCACCAAAGCTATCAGCCCGAAGTGCCCAACCTTATGTCTCACTCAGCTCTGGGTGTAGATTTGGTAAATCCAGGTTGCATCACAAGCCCTGAATAAATTATTTAAGAATTGCTCTCTGTTTCTCTGTCCTCGTGTTTTCTTTTTGTAATTCATTTTGATAATGGGATTTATCGGATTTTCTCTGCTGCATTCATGCCGCTGTACACACGCTTCATTCTCTTATGGAGACATATAAATCCATGGGTTTGAAGATTCTTACTAGTCAGGTGTATTCCTAGGTGTTGAATATGGGGTGTTTAGTCCATTTCGTTGATCAAGGAGTAGGTGTTGACTATTACATATTTGTCTTATGGAAAGGTGTCTGTGCTAATTTCTATCTGTGGTTTTATGCAGCACCCCAACTCATCTTTCCCCTTAAGCAAGCATAAGTTGGTTTTCTAAATTTGAGACCCTGTTCTGTTTTGTAATTCAGTTCATGTGTAGCCAAGTTTACATTCCGTGCATTAGTGATATCTTATCATGTTTCATTTTCTGTGTGACTTATTTCACTTAGAATCATCGTACCTGAATCCACTCATTATGCCGCGATGGGCCTGATGACATAGATTTCATTGCTGAGTGATATTCCATTGTACGTACGTACCACAACTTCTTTATCCATTTTTCACATTCTGGGATATTTAACTTGTACCGTAGACGAGGTTCTTGTAAACAGAGCCGTCCGAAACTTTGGGGTGGCTGTGTGTTTTTCATTTTAATTTCCCTAAGCTATAGGACCATAAGTGGAAGTGCCATAGGCTGTGTTGCTTTGGTTTTTAGGTGTTCCGGGAAACACCATACACTTCTCCAGAGGGGCTGTTGGCAATTTACATCCCGCCCATCAGCATAACAAGGCTCCCTGTTCTCCATGGCCTGTGCTGCCTTTCTGGATTATACACTTTTACAGATGGCCCTTTTGACGGGGGGGCAGTGAGACTTCATTGTAGTGCAGATTTCTTTAACATGCTTGCTTGGTTGGCCAAAAAGTGCGTATGCGTTTTTTCCTGAATATATTCAGGAAAAACCCCATACGCCCTTTTTGGCCAAGAGCATTAGTTTCAACGTTCTGCCTCTTTTCCTATGCTTTAAATGCAATTCCTGTCTACCCCCTGAAATCGTTTTCCTGCAGTTCTGCCCCGCATACAAGTCATCTTCGCAGCCTTCCTTCAGTATATTTCTGGACGATAGCTGTCATTTATAACTCGGCAGGTTTGTGAGTTACAGTGCCCCTGAGCTCCTTTCTTCAACTGTCTATCTTGTGAGCTGGCCGCAAACCCGCAGGGTTGCTTCAGGCCCTAATCTGGTTCTGGCACGGCAGGCTGAGCCTTTTGTTAATTCGTCTTCCTGGTGGAAAATGAGTGTTAAATTTGCCCGTGCAGACACCTACAGCTAGTCTCTCATTGGTTCTCCCTATTCCTGTTCATCGTGCGCAGAAATTGCAAACTGTGGTCAACAGGAGTTTAAAGGAACTGACTCTCCAAGGGGGGAGAGTGTTAGTAAAGGGTCTGGAATGGCGAACCCGAGTAAAAGGGGACGAAAACTGAGATGCATTTGAAAACGTTTCCCGGTCACACGGTGCACCATACTGTGGGTTTCCCATGCATGTTTTAGCTGAAGGAAGAATCCCTTAAACCTGGATAGTTGTGACCCATGGAATGGGTACCATGCAGTATGACTTCAAAGAGTCTGTATTTGCTCATCGATCCTCAACAATGCTATCAACTTTAAGTGCCCAACATTATGTCTCACTCAGCTCTGGGTGTAGATGTGGTAAATCGAGGTTGCATCACGATCCCTGAATGAATTATTCAAGAATTGCTCTCTATTTCACTGTCCTTCTGTTTTGTTTTTGTAATTCATTTTGATAATGGGATTTATCGGATTTTCTCTGGTGCATTCATGCCGCTGTACACACGCTTCATTCACTTACGGAGACATATAAATCCATGGGTTTGATGATTCTTACTAGTCAGGTGTATTCCTAGGCGTTGAATATGGGGTGTTTAGTCCATTTCGTTAGGCAAGGGGTAGGTCTTGACTATGATATATTTGGCTTATGGAAAGGAATCTGTGCTAATTTCTATCTCTGGTTTTATGCAGCACCCTAGCTCACCTTTCCCCTTAAGCAAGCATAAGTTGGTTTTCTAAATATGAGACCCTGTTCCGTTTTGTAATTCAGTTCATGTGTAGCCAAGTTTACATGCCGTGTATTAGTGATATCTTATGATGTTTCATTTTCTGTGTGACTTATTTCACTTAGAATCATCGTACCTGAATCCACTCATTATGCTGTGACGGGCCTGATGACATAGATTTCATTGCTGAGTGATATTCCTTTCTACGTACATACCACAACTTCTTTATCCATTTCTCACATTCTGGGATATTTAACTTGTACCGTAGATGAGGTTCTTTTAAACAGAGTCGTCCGAAACTTTGGGGTGGCTGTGTGTTTTTCATTTTAATTTCCCTAAGCTATAGGACCATAAGTGGAAGTGCCATAGGCTGTGTTGCTTTGGTTTTTAGGTGTTCCGGGAAACACCATACACTTCTCCAGAGGGGCTGTTGGCAATTTACCTCCCGCCCATCAGCATAACAAGGCTCCCTGTTCTCCATGGCCTGTGCTGCCTTTCTGGATTATACACTTTTACAGATGGCCCTTTTGACGGGGGGGCAGTGAGACTTCATTGTAGTACAGATTTCTTTAACATGCTTGCTTGGTTGGCCAAAAAGTGCGTATACGTTTTTTCCTGAATATATTCAGGAAAAACCCCATACGCCCTTTTTGGCCAAGAGCATTAGTTTCAACGTTCTGCCTCTTTTCCTATGCTTTAAATGCAATTCCTGTCTACCCCCTGAAATCGTTTTCCTGCAGTTCTGCCCCGCATACAAGTCGTCTTCGCAGCCTTCCTTCAATATATTTTTGGACGATAGCTGTCATTTATAACTCGGCAGGTTTGTGAGTTACAGTGCCCCTGAGCTCCTTTCTTCAACTCTCTATCTTGTGAGCTGGCCGCAAACCCGCAGGGTTGCTTCAGGCCCTAATCTGGTTCTGGCACGGCAGGCTGAGCCTTTGGTTAATTCGTCTTCCTGGTGGAAAATGAGTGTTAAATTTGCCCGTGCAGACACCTACAGCTAGTCTCTCATCGGTTCTCCCTATTCCTGTTCATCGTGCGCAGAAATTGCAAACTGTGCCAAACAGGAGGTTAAAGGAACTGACTCTCCAAGGGGGGAGAGTGTTAGTAAAGGGTATGGAATGGCGAACCCGAGTAAAAGGGGACGAAAACTGAGATGCATTTGAAAACATTTCCCGGTCACACGGTGCACCATACTGTGGGTTTCCCATGCATGTTTTAGCTGAAGGAAGAATCCCTTAAACCTGGATAGTTGTGACCCATGGAATGGGTACCATGCAGTATGACTTCAAAGAGTCTGCATTTGCTCATCGATCCTCAACAATGCTATCAACATTAAGTGCCCAACATTATGTCTCACTCAGCTCTCGGTGTAGATGTGGTAAATCGAGGTTGCATCACGATCCCTGAATGAATTATTCAAGAATTGCTCTCTATTTCACTGTCCTTCTGTTTTGTTTTTGTAATTCATTTTGATAATGGGATTTATCGGATTTTCTCTGGTGCATTCATGTCGCTGTACACACGCTTCATTCTCTTACGGAGACATATAAATCCATGGGTTTGATGATTCTTACTAGTCAGGTGTATTCCTAGGCGTTGAATATGGGGTGTTTAGTCCATTTCGTTAGGCAAGGGGTAGGTCTTGACTATGATATATTTGGCTTATGGAAAGGAATCTGTGCTAATTTCTATCTCTGGTTTTATGCAGCACCCTAGCTCACCTTTCCCCTTAAGCAAGCATAAGTTGGTTTTCTAAATATGAGACCCTGTTCCGTTTTGTAATTCAGTTCATGTGTAGCCAAGTTTACATTCCGTGTATTAGTGATATCTTATGATGTTTCATTTTCTGTGTGACTTATTTCACTTAGAATCATTGTACCTGAATCCACTCATTATGCTGTGACGGGCCTGATGACATAGATTTCATTGCTGAGTGATATTCCATTCTACGTACATACCACAACTTCTTTATTCATTTCTCACATTCTGGGATATTTAACTTGTACCGTAGATGAGGTTCTTTTAAACAGAGTCGTCCGAAACTTTGGGGTGGCTGTGTGTTTTTGATTTTAATTTCCCTAAGCTATAGGACCATAATTGCAAGTGCCATAGGCTGTGTTGCTTTGGTTTTTAGGTGTTCCAGGAAACACCATACACTTCTCCAGAGTGGCTGTTGGCAATTTACATCCCGCCCATCAGCATAACAAGGCTCCCTGTTCTCCATGGCCTGTGCTGCCTTTCTGGATTTTACACTTTTTTCAGATGACCCTTTTGACGGGGGGGGAAGTGAGACTTCATTTTACTGCAGATTTGTTTAACATGCTTGCTTGGTTGGCCAAAAAGGGCGTATGCGTTTTTTCCTGAATATATTCAGGAAAAAACGCATACGCCCTTTTTGGCCAAGAGCATCATTGTCGACATTCTGCCTCTTTTCCTATGCTTTAAATGCAATTCCCGTCTACCCCCTGAAATCGTTTTCCTGCAATTCTGCCCCGCTTACAAGTCGTCTTCGCAGCCTTCCTTCAATATATTTTTGGACGATAGCTGTCATTTATAACTCTGCAGGTTTGTGAGTTACAGTGCCCCTGAGCTCCTTTCTTCAACTCGCTATCTTGGGAGCTGACCGCAAACCAGCAGGATTGCTTCAGACCCTAATCTTGTTCCAGCACGGCATGCTGAGCCTGTGGTTAATTCCTCTTCCTGGGGGGAAATGAGCGTTAAATTTGCCCGTGCAGACACCTACAGCTAGTCTCTCATTGGTTCTCCCTATTCCTGTTCATCTTGCGCAGAAATTGCAAACTGTGCCAAACAGGAGGTTAAAGGCACTGACTCTCCTAGTGGGGAGAGTGTTAGTAAAGGGTCTGGAAAGGTGAACCCGAGTAAAAGGGGGCGAAAACTGAGATGCATTTGAAAACCTTTCCCGGTCACACGGTGCACCATACTGTGGGTTTCCCATGCATGTTTTAGCTGAAGGAAGAATCCCTTAAACCTGGAGAGTTGGGACCCATTAAATGGGTACCATGCAGTATGACTTCAAAGGGTCTGCATTTGCTCATCGAACCTCACCAAAGCTATCAGCCCGAAGTGCCCAACCTTATGTCTCACTCAGCTCTGGGTGTAGATTTGGTAAATCCAGGTTGCATCACAAGCCCTGAATAAATTATTTAAGAATTGCTCTCTGTTTCTCTGTCCTCGTGTTTTCTTTTTGTAATTCATTTTGATAATGGGATTTATCGGATTTTCTCTGCTGCATTCATGCCGCTGTACACACGCTTCATTCTCTTATGGAGACATATAAATCCATGGGTTTGAAGATTCTTACTAGTCAGGTGTATTCCTAGGTGTTGAATATGGGGTGTTTAGTCCATTTCGTTGATCAAGGAGTAGGTGTTGACTATTACATATTTGTCTTATGGAAAGGTGTCTGTGCTAATTTCTATCTGTGGTTTTATGCAGCACCCCAACTCATCTTTCCCCTTAAGCAAGCATAAGTTGGTTTTCTAAATTTGAGACCCTGTTCTGTTTTGTAATTCAGTTCATGTGTAGCCAAGTTTACATTCCGTGCATTAGTGATATCTTATCATGTTTCATTTTCTGTGTGACTTATTTCACTTAGAATCATCGTACCTGAATCCACTCATTATGCCGCGACGGGCCTGATGACATAGATTTCATTGCTGAGTGATATTCCATTGTACGTACGTACCACAACTTCTTTATCCATTTTTCACATTCTGGGATATTTAACTTGTACCGTAGACGAGGTTCTTGTAAACAGAGCCGTCCGAAACTTTGGGGTGGCTGTGTGTTTTTCATTTTAATTTCCCTAAGCTATAGGACCATAAGTGGAAGTGCCATAGGCTGTGTTGCTTTGGTTTTTAGGTGTTCCGGGAAACACCATACACTTCTCCAGAGGGGCTGTTGGCAATTTACATCCCGCCCATCAGCATAACAAGGCTCCCTGTTCTCCATGGCCTGTGCTGCCTTTCTGGATTATACACTTTTACAGATGGCCCTTTTGACGGGGGGGCAGTGAGACTTCATTGTAGTGCAGATTTCTTTAACATGCTTGCTTGGTTGGCCAAAAAGTGCGTATACGTTTTTTCCTGAATATATTCAGGAAAAACCCCATACGCCCTTTTTGGCCAAGAGCATTAGTTTCAACGTTCTGCCTCTTTTCCTATGCTTTAAATGCAATTCCTGTCTACCCCCTGAAATCGTTTTCCTGCAGTTCTGCCCCGCATACAAGTCGTCTTCGCAGCCTTCCTTCAATATATTTTTGGACGATAGCTGTCATTTATAACTCGGCAGGTTTGTGAGTTACAGTGCCCCTGAGCTCCTTTCTTCAACTGTCTATCTTGTGAGCTGGCCGCAAACCCGCAGGGTTGCTTCAGGCCCTAATCTGGTTCTGGCACGGCAGGCTGAGCCTTTGGTTAATTCGTCTTCCTGGTGGAAAATGAGTGTTAAATTTGCCCGTGCAGACACCTACAGCTAGTCTCTCATCGGTTCTCCCTATTCCTGTTCATCGTGCGCAGAAATTGCAAACTGTGCCAAACAGGAGGTTAAAGGAACTGACTCTCCAAGGGGGGAGAGTGTTAGTAAAGGGTATGGAATGGCGAACCCGAGTAAAAGGGGACGAAAACTGAGATGCATTTGAAAACATTTCCCGGTCACATGGTGCACCATACTGTGGGTTTCCCATGCATGTTTTAGCTGAAGGAAGAATCCCTTAAACCTGGATAGTTGTGACCCATGGAATGGGTACCATGCAGTATGACTTCAAAGAGTCTGCATTTGCTCATCGATCCTCAACAATGCTATCAACATTAAGTGCCCAACATTATGTCTCACTCAGCTCTGGGTGTAGATGTGGTAAATCGAGGTTGCATCACGATCCCTGAATGAATTATTCAAGAATTGCTCTCTATTTCACTGTCCTTCTGTTTTGTTTTTGTAATTCATTTTGATAATGGGATTTATCGGATTTTCTCTGGTGCATTCATGTCGCTGTACACACGCTTCATTCTCTTACGGAGACATATAAATCCATGGGTTTGATGATTCTTACTAGTCAGGTGTATTCCTAGGCGTTGAATATGGGGTGTTTAGTCCATTTCGTTAGGCAAGGGGTAGGTCTTGACTATGATATATTTGGCTTATGGAAAGGAATCTGTGCTAATTTCTATCTCTGGTTTTATGCAGCACCCTAGCTCACCTTTCCCCTTAAGCAAGCATAAGTTGGTTTTCTAAATATGAGACCCTGTTCCGTTTTGTAATTCAGTTCATGTGTAGCCAAGTTTACATTCCGTGTATTAGTGATATCTTATGATGTTTCATTTTCTGTGTGACTTATTTCACTTAGAATCATCGTACCTGAATCCACTCATTATGCTGTGACGGGCCTGATGACATAGATTTCATTGCTGAGTGATATTCCATTCTACGTACATACCACAACTTCTTTATTCATTTCTCACATTCTGGGATATTTAACTTGTACCGTAGATGAGGTTCTTTTAAACAGAGTCGTCCGAAACTTTGGGGTGGCTGTGTGTTTTTGATTTTAATTTCCCTAAGCTATAGGACCATAAGTGGAAGTGCCATAGGCTGTGTTGCTTTGGTTTTTAGGTGTTCCGGGAAACACCATACACTTCTCCAGAGGGGCTGTTGGCAATTTACATCCCGCCCATCAGCATAACAAGGCTCCCTGTTCTCCATGGCCTGTGCTGCCTTTCTGGATTATACACTTTTACAGATGGCCCTTTTGACGGGGGGGCAGTGAGACTTCATTGTAGTGCAGATTTCTTTAACATGCTTGCTTGGTTGGCCAAAAAGTGCGTATACGTTTTTTCCTGAATATATTCAGGAAAAACCCCATACGCCCTTTTTGGCCAAGAGCATTAGTTTCAACGTTCTGCCTCTTTTCCTATGCTTTAAATGCAATTCCTGTCTACCCCCTGAAATCGTTTTCCTGCAGTTCTGCCCCGCATACAAGTCGTCTTCGCAGCCTTCCTTCAATATATTTTTGGACGATAGCTGTCATTTATAACTCGGCAGGTTTGTGAGTTACAGTGCCCCTGAGCTCCTTTCTTCAACTGTCTATCTTGTGAGCTGGCCGCAAACCCGCAGGGTTGCTTCAGGCCCTAATCTGGTTCTGGCACGGCAGGCTGAGCCTTTGGTTAATTCGTCTTCCTGGTGGAAAATGAGTGTTAAATTTGCCCGTGCAGACACCTACAGCTAGTCTCTCATCGGTTCTCCCTATTCCTGTTCATCGTGCGCAGAAATTGCAAACTGTGCCAAACAGGAGGTTAAAGGAACTGACTCTCCAAGGGGGGAGAGTGTTAGTAAAGGGTATGGAATGGCGAACCCGAGTAAAAGGGGACGAAAACTGAGATGCATTTGAAAACATTTCCCGGTCACATGGTGCACCATACTGTGGGTTTCCCATGCATGTTTTAGCTGAAGGAAGAATCCCTTAAACCTGGATAGTTGTGACCCATGGAATGGGTACCATGCAGTATGACTTCAAAGAGTCTGCATTTGCTCATCGATCCTCAACAATGCTATCAACATTAAGTGCCCAACATTATGTCTCACTCAGCTCTGGGTGTAGATGTGGTAAATCGAGGTTGCATCACGATCCCTGAATGAATTATTCAAGAATTGCTCTCTATTTCACTGTCCTTCTGTTTTGTTTTTGTAATTCATTTTGATAATGGGATTTATCGGATTTTCTCTGGTGCATTCATGTCGCTGTACACACGCTTCATTCTCTTACGGAGACATATAAATCCATGGGTTTGATGATTCTTACTAGTCAGGTGTATTCCTAGGCGTTGAATATGGGGTGTTTAGTCCATTTCGTTAGGCAAGGGGTAGGTCTTGACTATGATATATTTGGCTTATGGAAAGGAATCTGTGCTAATTTCTATCTCTGGTTTTATGCAGCACCCTAGCTCACCTTTCCCCTTAAGCAAGCATAAGTTGGTTTTCTAAATATGAGACCCTGTTCCGTTTTGTAATTCAGTTCATGTGTAGCCAAGTTTACATTCCGTGTATTAGTGATATCTTATGATGTTTCATTTTCTGTGTGACTTATTTCACTTAGAATCATCGTACCTGAATCCACTCATTATGCTGTGACGGGCCTGATGACATAGATTTCATTGCTGAGTGATATTCCATTCTACGTACATACCACAACTTCTTTATTCATTTCTCACATTCTGGGATATTTAACTTGTACCGTAGATGAGGTTCTTTTAAACAGAGTCGTCCGAAACTTTGGGGTGGCTGTGTGTTTTTGATTTTAATTTCCCTAAGCTATAGGACCATAATTGCAAGTGCCATAGGCTGTGTTGCTTTGGTTTTTAGGTGTTCCAGGAAACACCATACACTTCTCCAGAGTGGCTGTTGGCAATTTACATCCCGCCCATCAGCATAACAAGGCTCCCTGTTCTCCATGGCCTGTGCTGCCTTTCTGGATTTTACACTTTTTTCAGATGACCCTTTTGACGGGGGGGGAAGTGAGACTTCATTTTACTGCAGATTTGTTTAACATGCTTGCTTGGTTGGCCAAAAAGGGCGTATGCGTTTTTTCCTGAATATATTCAGGAAAAAACGCATACGCCCTTTTTGGCCAAGAGCATCATTGTCGACATTCTGCCTCTTTTCCTATGCTTTAAATGCAATTCCCGTCTACCCCCTGAAATCGTTTTCCTGCAATTCTGCCCCGCTTACAAGTCGTCTTCGCAGCCTTCCTTCAATATATTTTTGGACGATAGCTGTCATTTATAACTCTGCAGGTTTGTGAGTTACAGTGCCCCTGAGCTCCTTTCTTCAACTCGCTATCTTGGGAGCTGACCGCAAACCAGCAGGATTGCTTCAGACCCTAATCTTGTTCCAGCACGGCATGCTGAGCCTGTGGTTAATTCCTCTTCCTGGGGGGAAATGAGCGTTAAATTTGCCCGTGCAGACACCTACAGCTAGTCTCTCATTGGTTCTCCCTATTCCTGTTCATCTTGCGCAGAAATTGCAAACTGTGCCAAACAGGAGGTTAAAGGCACTGACTCTCCTAGTGGGGAGAGTGTTAGTAAAGGGTCTGGAAAGGTGAACCCGAGTAAAAGGGGGCGAAAACTGAGATGCATTTGAAAACCTTTCCCGGTCACACGGTGCACCATACTGTGGGTTTCCCATGCATGTTTTAGCTGAAGGAAGAATCCCTTAAACCTGGAGAGTTGGGACCCATTAAATGGGTACCATGCAGTATGACTTCAAAGGGTCTGCATTTGCTCATCGAACCTCACCAAAGCTATCAGCCCGAAGTGCCCAACCTTATGTCTCACTCAGCTCTGGGTGTAGATTTGGTAAATCCAGGTTGCATCACAAGCCCTGAATAAATTATTTAAGAATTGCTCTCTGTTTCTCTGTCCTCGTGTTTTCTTTTTGTAATTCATTTTGATAATGGGATTTATCGGATTTTCTCTGCTGCATTCATGCCGCTGTACACACGCTTCATTCTCTTATGGAGACATATAAATCCATGGGTTTGAAGATTCTTACTAGTCAGGTGTATTCCTAGGTGTTGAATATGGGGTGTTTAGTCCATTTCGTTGATCAAGGAGTAGGTGTTGACTATTACATATTTGTCTTATGGAAAGGTGTCTGTGCTAATTTCTATCTGTGGTTTTATGCAGCACCCCAACTCATCTTTCCCCTTAAGCAAGCATAAGTTGGTTTTCTAAATTTGAGACCCTGTTCTGTTTTGTAATTCAGTTCATGTGTAGCCAAGTTTACATTCCGTGCATTAGTGATATCTTATCATGTTTCATTTTCTGTGTGACTTATTTCACTTAGAATCATCGTACCTGAATCCACTCATTATGCCGCGATGGGCCTGATGACATAGATTTCATTGCTGAGTGATATTCCATTGTACGTACGTACCACAACTTCTTTATCCATTTTTCACATTCTGGGATATTTAACTTGTACCGTAGACGAGGTTCTTGTAAACAGAGCCGTCCGAAACTTTGGGGTGGCTGTGTGTTTTTCATTTTAATTTCCCTAAGCTATAGGACCATAAGTGGAAGTGCCATAGGCTGTGTTGCTTTGGTTTTTAGGTGTTCCGGGAAACACCATACACTTCTCCAGAGGGGCTGTTGGCAATTTACATCCCGCCCATCAGCATAACAAGGCTCCCTGTTCTCCATGGCCTGTGCTGCCTTTCTGGATTATACACTTTTACAGATGGCCCTTTTGACGGGGGGGCAGTGAGACTTCATTGTAGTGCAGATTTGTTTAACATGCTTGCTTGGTTGGCCAAAAAGTGCGTATACGTTTTTTCCTGAATATATTCAGGAAAAACCCCATACGCCCTTTTTGGCCAAGAGCATTAGTTTCAACGTTCTGCCTCTTTTCCTATGCTTTAAATGCAATTCCTGTCTACCCCCTGAAATCGTTTTCCTGCAGTTCTGCCCCGCATACAAGTCGTCTTCGCAGCCTTCCTTCAATATATTTTTGGACGATAGCTGTCATTTATAACTCGGCAGGTTTGTGAGTTACAGTGCCCCTGAGCTCCTTTCTTCAACTGTCTATCTTGTGAGCTGGCCGCAAACCCGCAGGGTTGCTTCAGGCCCTAATCTGGTTCTGGCACGGCAGGCTGAGCCTTTGGTTAATTCGTCTTCCTGGTGGAAAATGAGTGTTAAATTTGCCCGTGCAGACACCTACAGCTAGTCTCTCATTGGTTCTCCCTATTCCTGTTCATCGTGCGCAGAAATTGCAAACTGTGCCAAACAGGAGGTTAAAGGAACTGACTCTCCAAGGGGGGAGAGTGTTAGTAAAGGGTATGGAATGGCGAACCCGAGTAAAAGGGGACGAAAACTGAGATGCATTTGAAAACATTTCCCGGTCACACGGTGCACCATACTGTGGGTTTCCCATGCATGTTTTAGCTGAAGGAAGAATCCCTTAAACCTGGATAGTTGTGACCCATGGAATGGGTACCATGCAGTATGACTTCAAAGAGTCTGCATTTGCTCATCGATCCTCAACAATGCTATCAACATTAAGTGCCCAACATTATGTCTCACTCAGCTCTGGGTGTAGATGTGGTAAATCGAGGTTGCATCACGATCCCTGAATGAATTATTCAAGAATTGCTCTCTATTTCACTGTCCTTCTGTTTTGTTTTTGTAATTCATTTTGATAATGGGATTTATCGGATTTTCTCTGGTGCATTCATGTCGCTGTACACATGCTTCATTCTCTTACGGAGACATATAAATCCATGGGTTTGATGATTCTTACTAGTCAGGTGTATTCCTAGGCGTTGAATATGGGGTGTTTAGTCCATTTCGTTAGGCAAGGGGTAGGTCTTGACTATGATATATTTGGCTTATGGAAAGGAATCTGTGCTAATTTCTATCTCTGGTTTTATGCAGCACCCTAGCTCACCTTTCCCCTTAAGCAAGCATAAGTTGGTTTTCTAAATATGAGACCCTGTTCCGTTTTGTAATTCAGTTCATGTGTAGCCAAGTTTACATTCCGTGTATTAGTGATATCTTATGATGTTTCATTTTCTGTGTGACTTATTTCACTTAGAATCATCGTACCTGAATCCACTCATTATGCTGTGACGGGCCTGATGACATAGATTTCATTGCTGAGTGATATTCCATTCTACGTACATACCACAACTTCTTTATCCATTTCTCACATTCTGGGATATTTAACTTGTACCGTAGATGAGGTTCTTTTAAACAGAGTCGTCCGAAACTTTGGGGTGGCTGTGTGTTTTTGATTTTAATTTCCCTAAGCTATAGGACCATAATTGCAAGTGCCATAGGCTGTGTTGCTTTGGTTTTTAGGTGTTCCAGGAAACACCATACACTTCTCCAGAGTGGCTGTTGGCAATTTACATCCCGCCCATCAGCATAACAAGGCTCCCTGTTCTCCATGGCCTGTGCTGCCTTTCTGGATTTTACACTTTTTTCAGATGACCCTTTTGACGGGGGGGGAAGTGAGACTTCATTTTACTGCAGATTTGTTTAACATGCTTGCTTGGTTGGCCAAAAAGGGCGTATGCGTTACGCATACGCCCTTTTTGGCCAAGAGCATCATTGTCGACATTCTGCCTCTTTTCCTATGCTTTAAATGCAATTCCCGTCTACCCCCTGAAATCGTTTTCCTGCAATTCTGCCCCGCTTACAAGTCGTCTTCGCAGCCTTCCTTCAATATATTTTTGGACGATAGCTGTCATTTATAACTCTGCAGGTTTGTGAGTTACAGTGCCCCTGAGCTCCTTTCTTCAACTCGCTATCTTGGGAGCTGACCGCAAACCAGCAGGATTGCTTCAGGCCCTAATCTTGTTCCAGCACGGCATGCTGAGCCTGTGGTTAATTCCTCTTCCTGGGGGGAAATGAGCGTTAAATTTGCCCGTGCAGACACCTACAGCTAGTCTCTCATTGGTTCTCCCTATTCCTGTTCATCTTGCGCAGAAATTGCAAACTGTGCCAAACAGGAGGTTAAAGGCACTGACTCTCCTAGTGGGGAGAGTGTTAGTAAAGGGTCTGGAAAGGTGAACCCGAGTAAAAGGGGGCGAAAACTGAGATGCATTTGAAAACCTTTCCCGGTCACACGGTGCACCATACTGTGGGTTTCCCATGCATGTTTTAGCTGAAGGAAGAATCCCTTAAACCTGGAGAGTTGGGACCCATTAAATGGGTACCATGCAGTATGACTTCAAAGGGTCTGCATTTGCTCATCGAACCTCACCAAAGCTATCAGCCCGAAGTGCCCAACCTTATGTCTCACTCAGCTCTGGGTGTAGATTTGGTAAATCCAGGTTGCATCACAAGCCCTGAATAAATTATTTAAGAATTGCTCTCTGTTTCTCTGTCCTCGTGTTTTCTTTTTGTAATTCATTTTGATAATGGGATTTATCGGATTTTCTCAGCTGCATTCATGCCGCTGTACACATGCTTCATTCTCTTATGGAGACATATAAATCCATGGGTTTGAAGATTCTTACTAGTCAGGTGTATTCCTAGGTGTTGAATATGGGGTGTTTAGTCCATTTCGTTGATCAAGGAGTAGGTGTTGACTATTACATATTTGTCTTATGGAAAGGTGTCTGTGCTAATTTCTATCTGTGGTTTTATGCAGCACCCCAACTCATCTTTCCCCTTAAGCAAGCATAAGTTGGTTTTCTAAATTTGAGACCCTGTTCTGTTTTGTAATTCAGTTCATGTGTAGCCAAGTTTACATTCCGTGCATTAGTGATATCTTATCATGTTTCATTTTCTGTGTGACTTATTTCACTTAGAATCATCGTACCTGAATCCACTCATTATGCCGCGATGGGCCTGATGACATAGATTTCATTGCTGAGTGATATTCCATTGTACGTACGTACCACAACTTCTTTATCCATTTTTCACATTCTGGGATATTTAACTTGTACCGTAGACGAGGTTCTTGTAAACAGAGCCGTCCGAAACTTTGGGGTGGCTGTGTGTTTTTCATTTTAATTTCCCTAAGCTATAGGACCATAAGTGGAAGTGCCATAGGCTGTGTTGCTTTGGTTTTTAGGTGTTCCGGGAAACACCATACATTTCTCCAGAGGGGCTGTTGGCAATTTACATCCCGCCCATCAGCATAACAAGGCTCCCTGTTCTCCATGGCCTGTGCTGCCTTTCTGGATTATACACTTTTACAGATGGCCCTTTTGACGGGGGGGCAGTGAGACTTCATTGTAGTGCAGATTTCTTTAACATGCTTGCTTGGTTGGCCAAAAAGTGCGTATGCGTTTTTTCCTGAATATATTCAGGAAAAACCCCATACGCCCTTTTTGGCCAAGAGCATTAGTTTCAACGTTCTGCCTCTTTTCCTATGCTTTAAATGCAATTCCTGTCTACCCCCTGAAATCGTTTTCCTGCAGTTCTGCCCCGCATACAAGTCATCTTCGCAGCCTTCCTTCAATATATTTTTGGACGATAGCTGTCATTTATAACTCGGCAGGTTTGTGAGTTACAGTGCCCCTGAGCTCCTTTCTTCAACTGTCTATCTTGTGAGCTGGCCGCAAACCCACAGGGTTGCTTCAGGCCCTAATCTGGTTCTGGCACGGCAGGCTGAGCCTTTTGTTAATTCGTCTTCCTGGTGGAAAATGAGTGTTAAATTTGCCCGTGCAGACACCTACAGCTAGTCTCTCATTGGTTCTCCCTATTCCTGTTCATCGTGCGCAGAAATTGCAAACTGTGCTCAACAGGAGTTTAAAGGAACTGACTCTCCAAGGGGGGAGAGTGTTAGTAAAGGGTCTGGAATGGCGAACCCGAGTAAAAGGGGACGAAAACTGAGATGCATTTGAAAACGTTTCCCGGTCACACGGTGCACCATACTGTGGGTTTCCCATGCATGTTTTAGCTGAAGGAAGAATCCCTTAAACCTGGATAGTTGTGACCCATGGAATGGGTACCATGCAGTATGACTTCAAAGAGTCTGTATTTGCTCATCGATCCTCAACAATGCTATCAACTTTAAGTGCCCAACATTATGTCTCACTCAGCTCTGGGTGTAGATGTGGTAAATCGAGGTTGCATCACGATCCCTGAATGAATTATTCAAGAATTGCTCTCTATTTCACTGTCCTTCTGTTTTGTTTTTGTAATTCATTTTGATAATGGGATTTATCGGATTTTCTCTGGTGCATTCATGCCGCTGTACACACGCTTCATTCACTTACGGAGACATATAAATCCATGGGTTTGATGATTCTTACTAGTCAGGTGTATTCCTAGGCGTTGAATATGGGGTGTTTAGTCCATTTCGTTAGGCAAGGGGTAGGTCTTGACTATGATATATTTGGCTTATGGAAAGGAATCTGTGCTAATTTCTATCTCTGGTTTTATGCAGCACCCTAGCTCACCTTTCCCCTTAAGCAAGCATAAGTTGGTTTTCTAAATATGAGACCCTGTTCCGTTTTGTAATTCAGTTCATGTGTAGCCAAGTTTACATTCCGTGTATTAGTGATATCTTATGATGTTTCATTTTCTGTGTGACTTATTTCACTTAGAATCATCGTACCTGAATCCACTCATTATGCTGTGACGGGCCTGATGACATAGATTTCATTGCTGAGTGATATTCCATTCTACGTACATACCACAACTTCTTTATCCATTTCTCACATTCTGGGATATTTAACTTGTACCGTAGATGAGGTTCTTTTAAACAGAGTCGTCCGAAACTTTGGGGTGGCTGTGTGTTTTTCATTTTAATTTCCCTAAGCTATAGGACCATAAGTGGAAGTGCCATAGGCTGTGTTGCTTTGGTTTTTAGGTGTTCCGGGAAACACCATACACTTCTCCAGAGGGGCTGTTGGCAATTTACCTCCCGCCCATCAGCATAACAAGGCTCCCTGTTCTCCATGGCCTGTGCTGCCTTTCTGGATTATACACTTTTACAGATGGCCCTTTTGACGGGGGGGCAGTGAGACTTCATTGTAGTGCAGATTTCTTTAACATGCTTGCTTGGTTGGCCAAAAAGTGCGTATACGTTTTTTCCTGAATATATTCAGGAAAAACCCCATACGCCCTTTTTGGCCAAGAGCATTAGTTTCAACGTTCTGCCTCTTTTCCTATGCTTTAAATGCAATTCCTGTCTACCCCCTGAAATCGTTTTCCTGCAGTTCTGCCCCGCATACAAGTCGTCTTCGCAGCCTTCCTTCAATATATTTTTGGACGATAGCTGTCATTTATAACTCGGCAGGTTTGTGAGTTACAGTGCCCCTGAGCTCCTTTCTTCAACTCTCTATCTTGTGAGCTGGCCGCAAACCCGCAGGGTTGCTTCAGGCCCTAATCTGGTTCTGGCACGGCAGGCTGAGCCTTTGGTTAATTCGTCTTCCTGGTGGAAAATGAGTGTTAAATTTGCCCGTGCAGACACCTACAGCTAGTCTCTCATTGGTTCTCCCTATTCCTGTTCATCGTGCGCAGAAATTGCAAACTGTGCCAAACAGGAGGTTAAAGGAACTGACTCTCCAAGGGGGGAGAGTGTTAGTAAAGGGTATGGAATGGCGAACCCGAGTAAAAGGGGACGAAAACTGAGATGCATTTGAAAACATTTCCCGGTCACACGGTGCACCATACTGTGGGTTTCCCATGCATGTTTTAGCTGAAGGAAGAATCCCTTAAACCTGGATAGTTGTGACCCATGGAATGGGTACCATGCAGTATGACTTCAAAGAGTCTGCATTTGCTCATCGATCCTCAACAATGCTATCAACATTAAGTGCCCAACATTATGTCTCACTCAGCTCTGGGTGTAGATGTGGTAAATCGAGGTTGCATCACGATCCCTGAATGAATTATTCAAGAATTGCTCTCTATTTCACTGTCCTTCTGTTTTGTTTTTGTAATTCATTTTGATAATGGGATTTATCGGATTTTCTCTGGTGCATTCATGTCGCTGTACACACGCTTCATTCTCTTACGGAGACATATAAATCCATGGGTTTGATGATTCTTACTAGTCAGGTGTATTCCTAGGCGTTGAATATGGGGTGTTTAGTCCATTTCGTTAGGCAAGGGGTAGGTCTTGACTATGATATATTTGGCTTATGGAAAGGAATCTGTGCTAATTTCTATCTCTGGTTTTATGCAGCACCCTAGCTCACCTTTCCCCTTAAGCAAGCATAAGTTGGTTTTCTAAATATGAGACCCTGTTCCGTTTTGTAATTCAGTTCATGTGTAGCCAAGTTTACATTCCGTGTATTAGTGATATCTTATGATGTTTCATTTTCTGTGTGACTTATTTCACTTAGAATCATCGTACCTGAATCCACTCATTATGCTGTGACGGGCCTGATGACATAGATTTCATTGCTGAGTGATATTCCATTCTACGTACATACCACAACTTCTTTATTCATTTCTCACATTCTGGGATATTTAACTTGTACCGTAGATGAGGTTCTTTTAAACAGAGTCGTCCGAAACTTTGGGGTGGCTGTGTGTTTTTGATTTTAATTTCCCTAAGCTATAGGACCATAATTGCAAGTGCCATAGGCTGTGTTGCTTTGGTTTTTAGGTGTTCCAGGAAACACCATACACTTCTCCAGAGTGGCTGTTGGCAATTTACATCCCGCCCATCAGCATAACAAGGCTCCCTGTTCTCCATGGCCTGTGCTGCCTTTCTGGATTTTACACTTTTTTCAGATGACCCTTTTGACGGGGGGGGAAGTGAGACTTCATTTTACTGCAGATTTGTTTAACATGCTTGCTTGGTTGGCCAAAAAGGGCGTATGCGTTTTTTCCTGAATATATTCAGGAAAAAACGCATACGCCCTTTTTGGCCAAGAGCATCATTGTCGACATTCTGCCTCTTTTCCTATGCTTTAAATGCAATTCCCGTCTACCCCCTGAAATCGTTTTCCTGCAATTCTGCCCCGCTTACAAGTCGTCTTCGCAGCCTTCCTTCAATATATTTTTGGACGATAGCTGTCATTTATAACTCTGCAGGTTTGTGAGTTACAGTGCCCCTGAGCTCCTTTCTTCAACTCGCTATCTTGGGAGCTGACCGCAAACCAGCAGGATTGCTTCAGGCCCTAATCTTGTTCCAGCACGGCATGCTGAGCCTGTGGTTAATTCCTCTTCCTGGGGGGAAATGAGCGTTAAATTTGCCCGTGCAGACACCTACAGCTAGTCTCTCATTGGTTCTCCCTATTCCTGTTCATCTTGCGCAGAAATTGCAAACTGTGCCAAACAGGAGGTTAAAGGCACTGACTCTCCTAGTGGGGAGAGTGTTAGTAAAGGGTCTGGAAAGGTGAACCCGAGTAAAAGGGGGCGAAAACTGAGATGCATTTGAAAACCTTTCCCGGTCACACGGTGCACCATACTGTGGGTTTCCCATGCATGTTTTAGCTGAAGGAAGAATCCCTTAAACCTGGAGAGTTGGGACCCATTAAATGGGTACCATGCAGTATGACTTCAAAGGGTCTGCATTTGCTCATCGAACCTCACCAAAGCTATCAGCCCGAAGTGCCCAACCTTATGTCTCACTCAGCTCTGGGTGTAGATTTGGTAAATCCAGGTTGCATCACAAGCCCTGAATAAATTATTTAAGAATTGCTCTCTGTTTCTCTGTCCTCGTGTTTTCTTTTTGTAATTCATTTTGATAATGGGATTTATCGGATTTTCTCTGCTGCATTCATGCCGCTGTACACACACTTCATTCTCTTATGGAGACATATAAATCCATGGGTTTGAAGATTCTTACTAGTCAGGTGTATTCCTAGGTGTTGAATATGGGGTGTTTAGTCCATTTCGTTGATCAAGGAGTAGGTGTTGACTATTACATATTTGTCTTATGGAAAGGTGTCTGTGCTAATTTCTATCTGTGGTTTTATGCAGCACCCCAACTCATCTTTCCCCTTAAGCAAGCATAAGTTGGTTTTCTAAATTTGAGACCCTGTTCTGTTTTGTAATTCAGTTCATGTGTAGCCAAGTTTACATTCCGTGCATTAGTGATATCTTATCATGTTTCATTTTCTGTGTGACTTATTTCACTTAGAATCATCGTACCTGAATCCACTCATTATGCCGCGATGGGCCTGATGACATAGATTTCATTGCTGAGTGATATTCCATTGTACGTACGTACCACAACTTCTTTATCCATTTTTCACATTCTGGGATATTTAACTTGTACCGTAGACGAGGTTCTTGTAAACAGAGCCGTCCGAAACTTTGGGGTGGCTGTGTGTTTTTCATTTTAATTTCCCTAAGCTATAGGACCATAAGTGGAAGTGCCATAGGCTGTGTTGCTTTGGTTTTTAGGTGTTCCGGGAAACACCATACACTTCTCCAGAGGGGCTGTTGGCAATTTACATCCCGCCCATCAGCATAACAAGGCTCCCTGTTCTGCATGGCCTGTGCTGCCTTTCTGGATTATACACTTTTACAGATGGCCCTTTTGACGGGGGGGCAGTGAGACTTCATTGTAGTGCAGATTTCTTTAACATGCTTGCTTGGTTGGCCAAAAAGTGCGTATACGTTTTTTCCTGAATATATTCAGGAAAAACCCCATACGCCCTTTTTGGCCAAGAGCATTAGTTTCAACGTTCTGCCTCTTTTCCTATGCTTTAAATGCAATTCCTGTCTACCCCCTGAAATCGTTTTCCTGCAGTTCTGCCCCGCATACAAGTCATCTTCGCAGCCTTCCTTCAATATATTTTTGGTCGATAGCTGTCATTTATAACTCGGCAGGTTTGTGAGTTACAGTGCCCCTGAGCTCCTTTCTTCAACTCTCTATCTTGTGAGCTGGCCGCAAACCCGCAGGGTTGCTTCAGGCCCTAATCTGGTTCTGGCACGGCAGGCTGAGCCTTTTGTTAATTCGTCTTCCTGGTGGAAAATGAGTGTTAAATTTGCCCGTGCAGACACCTACAGCTAGTCTCTCATCGGTTCTCCCTATTCCTGTTCATCGTGCGCAGAAATTGCAAACTGTGCTCAACAGGAGTTTAAAGGAACTGACTCTCCAAGGGGGGAGAGTGTTAGTAAAGGGTCTGGAATGGCGAACCCGAGTAAAAGGGGACGAAAACTGAGATGCATTTGAAAACGTTTCCCGGTCACACGGTGCACCATACTGTGGGTTTCCCATGCATGTTTTAGCTGAAGGAAGAATCCCTTAAACCTGGATAGTTGTGACCCATGGAATGGGTACCATGCAGTATGACTTCAAAGAGTCTGTATTTGCTCATCGATCCTCAACAATGCTATCAACTTTAAGTGCCCAACATTATGTCTCACTCAGCTCTGGGTGTAGATGTGGTAAATCGAGGTTGCATCACGATCCCTGAATGAATTATTCAAGAATTGCTCTCTATTTCACTGTCCTTCTGTTTTGTTTTTGTAATTCATTTTGATAATGGGATTTATCGGATTTTCTCTGGTGCATTCATGCCGCTGTACACACGCTTCATTCACTTACGGAGACATATAAATCCATGGGTTTGATGATTCTTACTAGTCAGGTGTATTCCTAGGCGTTGAATATGGGGTGTTTAGTCCATTTCGTTAGGCAAGGGGTAGGTCTTGACTATGATATATTTGGCTTATGGAAAGGAATCTGTGCTAATTTCTATCTCTGGTTTTATGCAGCACCCTAGCTCACCTTTCCCCTTAAGCAAGCATAAGTTGGTTTTCTAAATATGAGACCCTGTTCCGTTTTGTAATTCAGTTCATGTGTAGCCAAGTTTACATTCCGTGTATTAGTGATATCTTATGATGTTTCATTTTCTGTGTGACTTATTTCACTTAGAATCATCGTACCTGAATCCACTCATTATGCTGTGACGGGCCTGATGACATAGATTTCATTGCTGAGTGATATTCCATTCTACGTACATACCACAACTTCTTTATCCATTTCTCACATTCTGGGATATTTAACTTGTACCGTAGATGAGGTTCTTTTAAACAGAGTCGTCCGAAACTTTGGGGTGGCTGTGTGTTTTTCATTTTAATTTCCCTAAGCTATAGGACCATAAGTGGAAGTGCCATAGGCTGTGTTGCTTTGGTTTTTAGGTGTTCCGGGAAACACCATACACTTCTCCAGAGGGGCTGTTGGCAATTTACCTCCCGCCCATCAGCATAACAAGGCTCCCTGTTCTCCATGGCCTGTGCTGCCTTTCTGGATTATACACTTTTACAGATGGCCCTTTTGACGGGGGGGCAGTGAGACTTCATTGTAGTGCAGATTTCTTTAACATGCTTGCTTGGTTGGCCAAAAAGTGCGTATACGTTTTTTCCTGAATATATTCAGGAAAAACCCCATACGCCCTTTTTGGCCAAGAGCATTAGTTTCAACGTTCTGCCTCTTTTCCTATGCTTTAAATGCAATTCCTGTCTACCCCCTGAAATCGTTTTCCTGCAGTTCTGCCCCGCATACAAGTCGTCTTCGCAGCCTTCCTTCAATATATTTTTGGACGATAGCTGTCATTTATAACTCGGCAGGTTTGTGAGTTACAGTGCCCCTGAGCTCCTTTCTTCAACTCTCTATCTTGTGAGCTGGCCGCAAACCCGCAGGGTTGCTTCAGGCCCTAATCTGGTTCTGGCACGGCAGGCTGAGCCTTTGGTTAATTCGTCTTCCTGGTGGAAAATGAGTGTTAAATTTGCCCGTGCAGACACCTACAGCTAGTCTCTCATTGGTTCTCCCTATTCCTGTTCATCGTGCGCAGAAATTGCAAACTGTGCCAAACAGGAGTTTAAAGGAACTGACTCTCCAAGGGGGGAGAGTGTTAGTAAAGGGTCTGGAATGGCGAACCCGAGTAAAAGGGGACGAAAACTGAGATGCATTTGAAAACGTTTCCCGGTCACACGGTGCACCATACTGTGGGTTTCCCATGCATGTTTTAGCTGAAGGAAGAATCCCTTAAACCTGGATAGTTGTGACCCATGGAATGGGTACCATGCAGTATGACTTCAAAGAGTCTGTATTTGCTCATCGATCCTCAACAATGCTATCAACTTTAAGTGCCCAACATTATGTCTCACTCAGCTCTGGGTGTAGATGTGGTAAATCGAGGTTGCATCACGATCCCTGAATGAATTATTCAAGAATTGCTCTCTATTTCACTGTCCTTCTGTTTTGTTTTTGTAATTCATTTTGATAATGGGATTTATCGGATTTTCTCTGGTGCATTCATGCCGCTGTACACACGCTTCATTACGGAGACATATAAATCCATGGGTTTGATGATTCTTACTAGTCAGGTGTATTCCTAGGCGTTGAATATGGGGTGTTTAGTCCATTTCGTTAGGCAAGGGGTAGGTCTTGACTATGATATATTTGGCTTATGGAAAGGAATCTGTGCTAATTTCTATCTCTGGTTTTATGCAGCACCCTAGCTCACCTTTCCCCTTAAGCAAGCATAAGTTGGTTTTCTAAATATGAGACCCTGTTCCGTTTTGTAATTCAGTTCATGTGTAGCCAAGTTTACATTCCGTGTATTAGTGATATCTTATGATGTTTCATTTTCTGTGTGACTTATTTCACTTAGAATCATCGTACCTGAATCCACTCATTATGCTGTGACGGGCCTGATGACATAGATTTCATTGCTGAGTGATATTCCATTCTACGTACATACCACAACTTCTTTATCCATTTCTCACATTCTGGGATATTTAACTTGTACCGTAGATGAGGTTCTTTTAAACAGAGTCGTCCGAAACTTTGGGGTGGCTGTGTGTTTTTCATTTTAATTTCCCTAAGCTATAGGACCATAAGTGGAAGTGCCATAGGCTGTGTTGCTTTGGTTTTTAGGTGTTCCGGGAAACACCATACACTTCTCCAGAGGGGCTGTTGGCAATTTACCTCCCGCCCATCAGCATAACAAGGCTCCCTGTTCTCCATGGCCTGTGCTGCCTTTCTGGATTATACACTTTTACAGATGGCCCTTTTGACGGGGGGGCAGTGAGACTTCATTGTAGTGCAGATTTCTTTAACATGCTTGCTTGGTTGGCCAAAAAGTGCGTATACGTTTTTTCCTGAATATATTCAGGAAAAACCCCATACGCCCTTTTTGGCCAAGAGCATTAGTTTCAACGTTCTGCCTCTTTTCCTATGCTTTAAATGCAATTCCTGTCTACCCCCTGAAATCGTTTTCCTGCAGTTCTGCCCCGCATACAAGTCGTCTTCGCAGCCTTCCTTCAATATATTTTTGGACGATAGCTGTCATTTATAACTCGGCAGGTTTGTGAGTTACAGTGCCCCTGAGCTCCTTTCTTCAACTCTCTATCTTGTGAGCTGGCCGCAAACCCGCAGGGTTGCTTCAGGCCCTAATCTGGTTCTGGCACGGCAGGCTGAGCCTTTTGTTAATTCGTCTTCCTGGTGGAAAATGAGTGTTAAATTTGCCCGTGCAGACACCTACAGCTAGTCTCTCATCGGTTCTCCCTATTCCTGTTCATCGTGCGCAGAAATTGCAAACTGTGCCAAACAGGAGGTTAAAGGAACTGACTCTCCAAGGGGGGAGAGTGTTAGTAAAGGGTATGGAATGGCGAACCCGAGTAAAAGGGGACGAAAACTGAGATGCATTTGAAAACATTTCCCGGTCACACGGTGCACCATACGGTGGGTTTCCCATGCATGTTTTAGCTGAAGGAAGAATCCCTTAAACCTGGATAGTTGTGACCCATGGAATGGGTACCATGCAGTATGACTTCAAAGAGTCTGCATTTGCTCATCGATCCTCAACAATGCTATCAACATTAAGTGCCCAACATTATGTCTCACTCAGCTCTGGGTGTAGATGTGGTAAATCGAGGTTGCATCACGATCCCTGAATGAATTATTCAAGAATTGCTCTCTATTTCACTGTCCTTCTGTTTTGTTTTTGTAATTCATTTTGATAATGGGATTTATCGGATTTTCTCTGGTGCATTCATGTCGCTGTACACACGCTTCATTCTCTTACGGAGACATATAAATCCATGGGTTTGATGATTCTTACTAGTCAGGTGTATTCCTAGGCGTTGAATATGGGGTGTTTAGTCCATTTCGTTAGGCAAGGGGTAGGTCTTGACTATGATATATTTGGCTTATGGAAAGGAATCTGTGCTAATTTCTATCTCTGGTTTTATGCAGCACCCTAGCTCACCTTTCCCCTTAAGCAAGCATAAGTTGGTTTTCTAAATATGAGACCCTGTTCCGTTTTGTAATTCAGTTCATGTGTAGCCAAGTTTACATTCCGTGTATTAGTGATATCTTATGATGTTTCATTTTCTGTGTGACTTATTTCACTTAGAATCATCGTACCTGAATCCACTCATTATGCTGTGACGGGCCTGATGACATAGATTTCATTGCTGAGTGATATTCCATTCTACGTACATACCACAACTTCTTTATCCATTTCTCACATTCTGGGATATTTAACTTGTACCGTAGATGAGGTTCTTTTAAACAGAGTCGTCCGAAACTTTGGGGTGGCTGTGTGTTTTTCATTTTAATTTCCCTAAGCTATAGGACCATAAGTGGAAGTGCCATAGGCTGTGTTGCTTTGGTTTTTAGGTGTTCCGGGAAACACCATACACTTCTCCAGAGGGGCTGTTGGCAATTTACCTCCCGCCCATCAGCATAACAAGGCTCCCTGTTCTCCATGGCCTGTGCTGCCTTTCTGGATTATACACTTTTTTCAGATGACCCTTTTGACGGGGGGGTAAGTGAGACTTCATTTTACTGCAGATTTGTTTAACATGCTTGCTTGGTTGGCCAAAAAGGGCGTATGCGTTTTTTCCTGAATATATTCAGGAAAAAACGCATACGCCCTTTTTGGCCAAGAGCATCATTGTCGACATTCTGCCTCTTTTCCTATGCTTTAAATGCAATTCCCGTCTACCCCCTGAAATCGTTTTCCTGCAATTCTGCCCCGCTTACAAGTCGTCTTCGCAGCCTTCCTTCAATATATTTTTGGACGATAGCTGTCATTTATAACTCTGCAGGTTTGTGAGTTACAGTGCCCCTGAGCTCCTTTCTTCAACTCGCTATCTTGGGAGCTGACCGCAAACCAGCAGGATTGCTGCAGGCCCTAATCTTGTTCCAGCACGGCATGCTGAGCCTGTGGTTAATTCCTCTTCCTGGGGGGAAATGAGCGTTAAATTTGCCCGTGCAGACACCTACAGCTAGTCTCTCATTGGTTCTCCCTATTCCTGTTCATCTTGCGCAGAAATTGCAAACTGTGCCAAACAGGAGGTTAAAGGCACTGACTCTCCTAGTGGGGAGAGTGTTAGTAAAGGGTCTGGAAAGGTGAACCCGAGTAAAAGGGGGCGAAAACTGAGATGCATTTGAAAACCTTTCCCGGTCACACGGTGCACCATACTGTGGGTTTCCCATGCATGTTTTAGCTGAAGGAAGAATCCCTTAAACCTGGAGAGTTGGGACCCATTAAATGGGTACCATGCAGTATGACTTCAAAGGGTCTGCATTTGCTCATCGAACCTCACCAAAGCTATCAGCCCGAAGTGCCCAACCTTATGTCTCACTCAGCTCTGGGTGTAGATTTGGTAAATCCAGGTTGCATCACAAGCCCTGAATAAATTATTTAAGAATTGCTCTCTGTTTCTCTGTCCTCGTGTTTTGTTTTTGTAATTCATTTTGATAATGGGATTTATCGGATTTTCTCTGCTGCATTCATGCCGCTGTACACACGCTTCATTCTCTTATGGAGACATATAAATCCATGGGTTTGAAGATTCTTACTAGTCAGGTGTATTCCTAGGTGTTGAATATGGGGTGTTTAGTCCATTTCGTTGATCAAGGAGTAGGTGTTGACTATTACATATTTGTCTTATGGAAAGGTGTCTGTGCTAATTTCTATCTGTGGTTTTATGCAGCACCCCAACTCATCTTTCCCCTTAAGCAAGCATAAGTTGGTTTTCTAAATTTGAGACCCTGTTCTGTTTTGTAATTCAGTTCATGTGTAGCCAAGTTTACATTCCGTGCATTAGTGATATCTTATCATGTTTCATTTTCTGTGTGACTTATTTCACTTAGAATCATCGTACCTGAATCCACTCATTATGCCGCGACGGGCCTGATGACATAGATTTCATTGCTGAGTGATATTCCATTGTACGTACGTACCACAACTTCTTTATCCATTTTTCACATTCTGGGATATTTAACTTGTACCGTAGACGAGGTTCTTGTAAACAGAGCCGTCCGAAACTTTGGGGTGGCTGTGTGTTTTTCATTTTAATTTCCCTAAGCTATAGGACCATAAGTGGAAGTGCCATAGGCTGTGTTGCTTTGGTTTTTAGGTGTTCCGGGAAACACCATACATTTCTCCAGAGGGGCTGTTGGCAATTTACATCCCGCCCATCAGCATAACAAGGCTCCCTGTTCTCCATGGCCTGTGCTGCCTTTCTGGATTATACACTTTTACAGATGGCCCTTTTGACGGGGGGGCAGTGAGACTTCATTGTAGTGCAGATTTCTTTAACATGCTTGCTTGGTTGGCCAAAAAGTGCGTATGCGTTTTTTCCTGAATATATTCAGGAAAAACCCCATACGCACTTTTTGGCCAAGAGCATTAGTTTCAACGTTCTGCCTCTTTTCCTATGCTTTAAATGCAATTCCTGTCTACCCCCTGAAATCGTTTTCCTGCAGTTCTGCCCCGCATACAAGTCATCTTCGCAGCCTTCCTTCAATATATTTTTGGACGATAGCTGTCATTTATAACTCGGCAGGTTTGTGAGTTACAGTGCCCCTGAGCTCCTTTCTTCAACTGTCTATCTTGTGAGCTGGCCGCAAACCCACAGGGTTGCTTCAGGCCCTAATCTGGTTCTGGCACGGCAGGCTGAGCCTTTTGTTAATTCGTCTTCCTGGTGGAAAATGAGTGTTAAATTTGCCCGTGCAGACACCTACAGCTAGTCTCTCATTGGTTCTCCCTATTCCTGTTCATCGTGCGCAGAAATTGCAAACTGTGCTCAACAGGAGTTTAAAGGAACTGACTCTCCAAGGGGGGAGAGTGTTAGTAAAGGGTCTGGAATGGCGAACCCGAGTAAAAGGGGACGAAAACTGAGATGCATTTGAAAACGTTTCCCGGTCACACGGTGCACCATACTGTGGGTTTCCCATGCATGTTTTAGCTGAAGGAAGAATCCCTTAAACCTGGATAGTTGTGACCCATGGAATGGGTACCATGCAGTATGACTTCAAAGAGTCTGTATTTGCTCATCGATCCTCAACAATGCTATCAACTTTAAGTGCCCAACATTATGTCTCACTCAGCTCTGGGTGTAGATGTGGTAAATCGAGGTTGCATCATGATCCCTGAATGAATTATTCAAGAATTGCTCTCTATTTCACTGTCCTTCTGTTTTGTTTTTGTAATTCATTTTGATAATGGGATTTATCGGATTTTCTCTGGTGCATTCATGCCGCTGTACACACGCTTCATTCACTTACGGAGACATATAAATCCATGGGTTTGATGATTCTTACTAGTCAGGTGTATTCCTAGGCGTTGAATATGGGGTGTTTAGTCCATTTCGTTAGGCAAGGGGTAGGTCTTGACTATGATATATTTGGCTTATGGAAAGGAATCTGTGCTAATTTCTATCTCTGGTTTTATGCAGCACCCTAGCTCACCTTTCCCCTTAAGCAAGCATAAGTTGGTTTTCTAAATATGAGACCCTGTTCCGTTTTGTAATTCAGTTCATGTGTAGCCAAGTTTACATTCCGTGTATTAGTGATATCTTATGATGTTTCATTTTCTGTGTGACTTATTTCACTTAGAATCATCGTACCTGAATCCACTCATTATGCTGTGACGGGCCTGATGACATAGATTTCATTGCTGAGTGATATTCCATTCTACGTACATACCACAACTTCTTTATCCATTTCTCACATTCTGGGATATTTAACTTGTACCGTAGATGAGGTTCTTTTAAACAGAGTCGTCCGAAACTTTGGGGTGGCTGTGTGTTTTTCATTTTAATTTCCCTAAGCTATAGGACCATAAGTGGAAGTGCCATAGGCTGTGTTGCTTTGGTTTTTAGGTGTTCCGGGAAACACCATACACTTCTCCAGAGGGGCTGTTGGCAATTTACCTCCCGCCCATCAGCATAACAAGGCTCCCTGTTCTCCATGGCCTGTGCTGCCTTTCTGGATTATACACTTTTACAGATGGCCCTTTTGACGGGGGGGCAGTGAGACTTCATTGTAGTGCAGATTTCTTTAACATGCTTGCTTGGTTGGCCAAAAAGTGCGTATACGTTTTTTCCTGAATATATTCAGGAAAAACCCCATACGCCCTTTTTGGCCAAGAGCATTAGTTTCAACGTTCTGCCTCTTTTCCTATGCTTTAAATGCAATTCCTGTCTACCCCCTGAAATCGTTTTCCTGCAGTTCTGCCCCGCATACAAGTCGTCTTCGCAGCCTTCCTTCAATATATTTTTGGACGATAGCTGTCATTTATAACTCGGCAGGTTTGTGAGTTACAGTGCCCCTGAGCTCCTTTCTTCAACTCTCTATCTTGTGAGCTGGCCGCAAACCCGCAGGGTTGCTTCAGGCCCTAATCTGGTTCTGGCACGGCAGGCTGAGCCTTTGGTTAATTCGTCTTCCTGGTGGAAAATGAGTGTTAAATTTGCCCGTGCAGACACCTACAGCTAGTCTCTCATTGGTTCTCCCTATTCCTGTTCATCGTGCGCAGAAATTGCAAACTGTGCCAAACAGGAGGTTAAAGGAACTGACTCTCCAAGGGGGGAGAGTGTTAGTAAAGGGTATGGAATGGCGAACCCGAGTAAAAGGGGACGAAAACTGAGATGCATTTGAAAACATTTCCCGGTCACACGGTGCACCATACTGTGGGTTTCCCATGCATGTTTTAGCTGAAGGAAGAATCCCTTAAACCTGGATAGTTGTGACCCATGGAATGGGTACCATGCAGTATGACTTCAAAGAGTCTGCATTTGCTCATCGATCCTCAACAATGCTATCAACATTAAGTGCCCAACATTATGTCTCACTCAGCTCTGGGTGTAGATGTGGTAAATCGAGGTTGCATCACGATCCCTGAATGAATTATTCAAGAATTGCTCTCTATTTCACTGTCCTTCTGTTTTGTTTTTGTAATTCATTTTGATAATGGGATTTATCGGATTTTCTCTGGTGCATTCATGTCGCTGTACACACGCTTCATTCTCTTACGGAGACATATAAATCCATGGGTTTGATGATTCTTACTAGTCAGGTGTATTCCTAGGCGTTGAATATGGGGTGTTTAGTCCATTTCGTTAGGCAAGGGGTAGGTCTTGACTATGATATATTTGGCTTATGGAAAGGAATCTGTGC
Source organism: Delphinapterus leucas (assembly GCF_059928025.1). NCBI lineage: Eukaryota > Metazoa > Chordata > Mammalia > Artiodactyla > Monodontidae > Delphinapterus > Delphinapterus leucas. The sequence goes on from NW_028322250.1 coordinate 365,251, forward strand.
TAATTTCTATCTCTGGTTTTATGCAGCACCCTAGCTCACCTTTCCCCTTAAGCAAGCATAAGTTGGTTTTCTAAATATGAGACCCTGTTCCGTTTTGTAATTCAGTTCATGTGTAGCCAAGTTTACATTCCGTGTATTAGTGATATCTTATGATGTTTCATTTTCTGTGTGACTTATTTCACTTAGAATCATCGTACCTGAATCCACTCATTATGCTGTGACGGGCCTGATGACATAGATTTCATTGCTGAGTGATATTCCATTCTACGTACATACCACAACTTCTTTATTCATTTCTCACATTCTGGGATATTTAACTTGTACCGTAGATGAGGTTCTTTTAAACAGAGTCGTCCGAAACTTTGGGGTGGCTGTGTGTTTTTGATTTTAATTTCCCTAAGCTATAGGACCATAATTGCAAGTGCCATAGGCTGTGTTGCTTTGGTTTTTAGGTGTTCCAGGAAACACCATACACTTCTCCAGAGTGGCTGTTGGCAATTTACATCCCGCCCATCAGCATAACAAGGCTCCCTGTTCTCCATGGCCTGTGCTGCCTTTCTGGATTTTACACTTTTTTCAGATGACCCTTTTGACGGGGGGGGAAGTGAGACTTCATTTTACTGCAGATTTGTTTAACATGCTTGCTTGGTTGGCCAAAAAGGGCGTATGCGTTTTTTCCTGAATATATTCAGGAAAAAACGCATACGCCCTTTTTGGCCAAGAGCATCATTGTCGACATTCTGCCTCTTTTCCTATGCTTTAAATGCAATTCCCGTCTACCCCCTGAAATCGTTTTCCTGCAATTCTGCCCCGCTTACAAGTCGTCTTCGCAGCCTTCCTTCAATATATTTTTGGACGATAGCTGTCATTTATAACTCGGCAGGTTTGTGAGTTACAGTGCCCCTGAGCTCCTTTCTTCAACTCGCTATCTTGGGAGCTGACCGCAAACCAGCAGGATTGCTTCAGGCCCTAATCTTGTTCCAGCACGGCATGCTGAGCCTGTGGTTAATTCCTCTTCCTGGGGGGAAATGAGCGTTAAATTTGCCCGTGCAGACACCTACAGCTAGTCTCTCATTGGTTCTCCCTATTCCTGTTCATCTTGCGCAGAAATTGCAAACTGTGCCAAACAGGAGGTTAAAGGCACTGACTCTCCTAGTGGGGAGAGTGTTAGTAAAGGGTCTGGAAAGGTGAACCCGAGTAAAAGGGGGCGAAAACTGAGATGCATTTGAAAACCTTTCCCGGTCACACGGTGCACCATACTGTGGGTTTCCCATGCATGTTTTAGCTGAAGGAAGAATCCCTTAAACCTGGAGAGTTGGGACCCATTAAATGGGTACCATGCAGTATGACTTCAAAGGGTCTGCATTTGCTCATCGAACCTCACCAAAGCTATCAGCCCGAAGTGCCCAACCTTATGTCTCACTCAGCTCTGGGTGTAGATTTGGTAAATCCAGGTTGCATCACAAGCCCTGAATAAATTATTTAAGAATTGCTCTCTGTTTCTCTGTCCTCGTGTTTTCTTTTTGTAATTCATTTTGATAATGGGATTTATCGGATTTTCTCTGCTGCATTCATGCCGCTGTACACACACTTCATTCTCTTATGGAGACATATAAATCCATGGGTTTGAAGATTCTTACTAGTCAGGTGTATTCCTAGGTGTTGAATATGGGGTGTTTAGTCCATTTCGTTGATCAAGGAGTAGGTGTTGACTATTACATATTTGTCTTATGGAAAGGTGTCTGTGCTAATTTCTATCTGTGGTTTTATGCAGCACCCCAACTCATCTTTCCCCTTAAGCAAGCATAAGTTGGTTTTCTAAATTTGAGACCCTGTTCTGTTTTGTAATTCAGTTCATGTGTAGCCAAGTTTACATTCCGTGCATTAGTGATATCTTATCATGTTTCATTTTCTGTGTGACTTATTTCACTTAGAATCATCGTACCTGAATCCACTCATTATGCCGCGATGGGCCTGATGACATAGATTTCATTGCTGAGTGATATTCCATTGTACGTACGTACCACAACTTCTTTATCCATTTTTCACATTCTGGGATATTTAACTTGTACCGTAGATGAGGTTCTTGTAAACAGAGCCGTCCGAAACTTTGGGGTGGCTGTGTGTTTTTCATTTTAATTTCCCTAAGCTATAGGACCATAAGTGGAAGTGCCATAGGCTGTGTTGCTTTGGTTTTTAGGTGTTCCGGGAAACACCATACACTTCTCCAGAGGGGCTGTTGGCAATTTACATCCCGCCCATCAGCATAACAAGGCTCCCTGTTCTGCATGGCCTGTGCTGCCTTTCTGGATTATACACTTTTACAGATGGCCCTTTTGACGGGGGGGCAGTGAGACTTCATTGTAGTGCAGATTTCTTTAACATGCTTGCTTGGTTGGCCAAAAAGTGCGTATACGTTTTTTCCTGAATATATTCAGGAAAAACCCCATACGCCCTTTTTGGCCAAGAGCATTAGTTTCAACGTTCTGCCTCTTTTCCTATGCTTTAAATGCAATTCCTGTCTACCCCCTGAAATCGTTTTCCTGCAGTTCTGCCCCGCATACAAGTCATCTTCGCAGCCTTCCTTCAATATATTTTTGGACGATAGCTGTCATTTATAACTCGGCAGGTTTGTGAGTTACAGTGCCCCTGAGCTCCTTTCTTCAACTCTCTATCTTGTGAGCTGGCCGCAAACCCGCAGGGTTGCTTCAGGCCCTAATCTGGTTCTGGCACGGCAGGCTGAGCCTTTTGTTAATTCGTCTTCCTGGTGGAAAATGAGTGTTAAATTTGCCCGTGCACACACCTACAGCTAGTCTCTCATCGGTTCTCCCTATTCCTGTTCATCGTGCGCAGAAATTGCAAACTGTGCTCAACAGGAGTTTAAAGGAACTGACTCTCCAAGGGGGGAGAGTGTTAGTAAAGGGTCTGGAATGGCGAACCCGAGTAAAAGGGGACGAAAACTGAGATGCATTTGAAAACGTTTCCCGGTCACACGGTGCACCATACTGTGGGTTTCCCATGCATGTTTTAGCTGAAGGAAGAATCCCTTAAACCTGGATAGTTGTGACCCATGGAATGGGTACCATGCAGTATGACTTCAAAGAGTCTGTATTTGCTCATCGATCCTCAACAATGCTATCAACTTTAAGTGCCCAACATTATGTCTCACTCAGCTCTGGGTGTAGATGTGGTAAATCGAGGTTGCATCACGATCCCTGACTGAATTATTCAAGAATTGCTCTCTATTTCACTGTCCTTCTGTTTTGTTTTTGTAATTCATTTTGATAATGGGATTTATCGGATTTTCTCTGGTGCATTCATGCCGCTGTACACACGCTTCATTCACTTACGGAGACATATAAATCCATGGGTTTGATGATTCTTACTAGTCAGGTGTATTCCTAGGCGTTGAATATGGGGTGTTTAGTCCATTTCGTTAGGCAAGGGGTAGGTCTTGACTATGATATATTTGGCTTATGGAAAGGAATCTGTGCTAATTTCTATCTCTGGTTTTATGCAGCACCCTAGCTCACCTTTCCCCTTAAGCAAGCATAAGTTGGTTTTCTAAATATGAGACCCTGTTCCGTTTTGTAATTCAGTTCATGTGTAGCCAAGTTTACATTCCGTGTATTAGTGATATCTTATGATGTTTCATTTTCTGTGTGACTTATTTCACTTAGAATCATCGTACCTGAATCCACTCATTATGCTGTGACGGGCCTGATGACATAGATTTCATTGCTGAGTGATATTCCATTCTACGTACATACCACAACTTCTTTATTCATTTCTCACATTCTGGGATATTTAACTTGTACCGTAGATGAGGTTCTTTTAAACAGAGTCGTCCGAAACTTTGGGGTGGCTGTGTGTTTTTCATTTTAATTTCCCTAAGCTATAGGACCATAAGTGGAAGTGCCATAGGCTGTGTTGCTTTGGTTTTTAGGTGTTCCGGGAAACACCATACACTTCTCCAGAGGGGCTGTTGGCAATTTACCTCCCGCCCATCAGCATAACAAGGCTCCCTGTTCTCCATGGCCTGTGCTGCCTTTCTGGATTATACACTTTTACAGATGGCCCTTTTGACGGGGGGCAGTGAGACTTCATTGTAGTGCAGATTTCTTTAACATGCTTGCTTGGTTGGCCAAAAAGTGCGTATACGTTTTTTCCTGAATATATTCAGGAAAAACCCCATACGCCCTTTTTGGCCAAGAGCATTAGTTTCAACGTTCTGCCTCTTTTCCTATGCTTTAAATGCAATTCCTGTCTACCCCCTGAAATCGTTTTCCTGCAGTTCTGCCCCGCATACAAGTCGTCTTCGCAGCCTTCCTTCAATATATTTTTGGACGATAGCTGTCATTTATAACTCGGCAGGTTTGTGAGTTACAGTGCCCCTGAGCTCCTTTCTTCAACTCTCTATCTTGTGAGCTGGCCGCAAACCCGCAGGGTTGCTTCAGGCCCTAATCTGGTTCTGGCACGGCAGGCTGAGCCTTTGGTTAATTCGTCTTCCTGGTGGAAAATGAGTGTTAAATTTGCCCGTGCAGACACCTACAGCTAGTCTCTCATCGGTTCTCCCTATTCCTGTTCATCTTGCGCAGAAATTGCAAACTGTGCCAAACAGGAGGTTAAAGGCACTGACTCTCCTAGTGGGGAGAGTGTTAGTAAAGGGTCTGGAAAGGTGAACCCGAGTAAAAGGGGGCGAAAACTGAGATGCATTTGAAAACCTTTCCTGGTCACACGGTGCACCATACTGTGGGTTTCCCATGCATGTTTTAGCTGAAGGAAGAATCCCTTAAACCTGGAGAGTTGGGACCCATTAAATGGGTACCATGCAGTATGACTTCAAAGGGTCTGCATTTGCTCATCGAACCTCACCAAAGCTATCAGCCCGAAGTGCCCAACCTTATGTCTCACTCAGCTCTGGGTGTAGATTTGGTAAATCCAGGTTGCATCACAAGCCCTGAATAAATTATTTAAGAATTGCTCTCTGTTTCTCTGTCCTCGTGTTTTCTTTTTGTAATTCATTTTGATAATGGGATTTATCGGATTTTCTCTGCTGCATTCATGCCGCTGTACACACGCTTCATTCTCTTATGGAGACATATAAATCCATGGGTTTGAAGATTCTTACTAGTCAGGTGTATTCCTAGGTGTTGAATATGGGGTGTTTAGTCCATTTCGTTGATCAAGGAGTAGGTGTTGACTATTACATATTTGTCTTATGGAAAGGTGTCTGTGCTAATTTCTATCTGTGGTTTTATGCAGCACCCCAACTCATCTTTCCCCTTAAGCAAGCATAAGTTGGTTTTCTAAATTTGAGACCCTGTTCTGTTTTGTAATTCAGTTCATGTGTAGCCAAGTTTACATTCCGTGCATTAGTGATATCTTATCATGTTTCATTTTCTGTGTGACTTATTTCACTTAGAATCATCGTACCTGAATCCACTCATTACGCCGCGATGGGCCTGATGACATAGATTTCATTGCTGAGTGATATTCCATTGTACGTACGTACCACAACTTCTTTATCCATTTTTCACATTCTGGGATATTTAACTTGTACCGTAGACGAGGTTCTTGTAAACAGAGCCGTCCGAAACTTTGGGGTGGCTGTGTGTTTTTCATTTTAATTTCCCTAAGCTATAGGACCATAAGTGGAAGTGCCATAGGCTGTGTTGCTTTGGTTTTTAGGTGTTCCGGGAAACACCATACACTTCTCCAGAGGGGCTGTTGGCAATTTACATCCCGCCCATCAGCATAACAAGGCTCCCTGTTCTCCATGGCCTGTGCTGCCTTTCTGGATTATACACTTTTACAGATGGCCCTTTTGACGGGGGGGCAGTGAGACTTCATTGTAGTGCAGATTTCTTTAACATGCTTGCTTGGTTGGCCAAAAAGTGCGTATGCGTTTTTTCCTGAATATATTCAGGAAAAACCCCATACGCACTTTTTGGCCAAGAGCATTAGTTTCAACGTTCTGCCTCTTTTCCTATGCTTTAAATGCAATTCCTGTCTACCCCCTGAAATCGTTTTCCTGCAGTTCTGCCCCGCATACAAGTCATCTTCGCAGCCTTCCTTCAATATATTTTTGGACGATAGCTGTCATTTATAACTCGGCAGGTTTGTGAGTTACAGTGCCCCTGAGCTCCTTTCTTCAACTGTCTATCTTGTGAGCTGGCCGCAAACCCGCAGGGTTGCTTCAGGCCCTAATCTGGTTCTGGCACGGCAGGCTGAGCCTTTTGTTAATTCGTCTTCCTGGTGGAAAATGAGTGTTAAATTTGCCCGTGCAGACACCTACAGCTAGTCTCTCATTGGTTCTCCCTATTCCTGTTCATCGTGCGCAGAAATTGCAAACTGTGCCAAACAGGAGTTTAAAGGAACTGACTCTCCAAGGGGGGAGAGTGTTAGTAAAGGGTCTGGAATGGCGAACCCGAGTAAAAGGGGACGAAAACTGAGATGCATTTGAAAACGTTTCCCGGTCACACGGTGCACCATACTGTGGGTTTCCCATGCATGTTTTAGCTGAAGGAAGAATCCCTTAAACCTGGATAGTTGTGACCCATGGAATGGGTACCATGCAGTATGACTTCAAAGAGTCTGTATTTGCTCATCGATCCTCAACAATGCTATCAACTTTAAGTGCCCAACATTATGTCTCACTCAGCTCTGGGTGTAGATGTGGTAAATCGAGGTTGCATCACGATCCCTGAATGAATTATTCAAGAATTGCTCTCTATTTCACTGTCCTTCTGTTTTGTTTTTGTAATTCATTTTGATAATGGGATTTATCGGATTTTCTCTGGTGCATTCATGCCGCTGTACACACGCTTCATTCACTTACGGAGACATATAAATCCATGGGTTTGATGATTCTTACTAGTCAGGTGTATTCCTAGGCGTTGAATATGGGGTGTTTAGTCCATTTCGTTAGGCAAGGGGTAGGTCTTGACTATGATATATTTGGCTTATGGAAAGGAATCTGTGCTAATTTCTATCTCTGGTTTTATGCAGCACCCTAGCTCACCTTTCCCCTTAAGCAAGCATAAGTTGGTTTTCTAAATATGAGACCCTGTTCCGTTTTGTAATTCAGTTCATGTGTAGCCAAGTTTACATTCCGTGTATTAGTGATATCTTATGATGTTTCATTTTCTGTGTGACTTATTTCACTTAGAATCATCGTACCTGAATCCACTCATTATGCTGTGACGGGCCTGATGACATAGATTTCATTGCTGAGTGATATTCCATTCTACGTACATACCACAACTTCTTTATCCATTTCTCACATTCTGGGATATTTAACTTGTACCGTAGATGAGGTTCTTTTAAACAGAGTCGTCCGAAACTTTGGGGTGGCTGTGTGTTTTTCATTTTAATTTCCCTAAGCTATAGGACCATAAGTGGAAGTGCCATAGGCTGTGTTGCTTTGGTTTTTAGGTGTTCCGGGAAACACCATACACTTCTCCAGAGGGGCTGTTGGCAATTTACCTCCCGCCCATCAGCATAACAAGGCTCCCTGTTCTCCATGGCCTGTGCTGCCTTTCTGGATTATACACTTTTACAGATGGCCCTTTTGACGGGGGGGCAGTGAGACTTCATTGTAGTGCAGATTTCTTTAACATGCTTGCTTGGTTGGCCAAAAAGTGCGTATACGTTTTTTCCTGAATATATTCAGGAAAAACCCCATACGCCCTTTTTGGCCAAGAGCATTAGTTTCAACGTTCTGCCTCTTTTCCTATGCTTTAAATGCAATTCCTGTCTACCCCCTGAAATCGTTTTCCTGCAGTTCTGCCCCGCATACAAGTCGTCTTCGCAGCCTTCCTTCAATATATTTTTGGACGATAGCTGTCATTTATAACTCGGCAGGTTTGTGAGTTACAGTGCCCCTGAGCTCCTTTCTTCAACTCTCTATCTTGTGAGCTGGCCGCAAACCCGCAGGGTTGCTTCAGGCCCTAATCTGGTTCTGGCACGGCAGGCTGAGCCTTTGGTTAATTCGTCTTCCTGGTGGAAAATGAGTGTTAAATTTGCCCGTGCAGACACCTACAGCTAGTCTCTCATTGGTTCTCCCTATTCCTGTTCATCGTGCGCAGAAATTGCAAACTGTGCCAAACAGGAGTTTAAAGGAACTGACTCTCCAAGGGGGGAGAGTGTTAGTAAAGGGTCTGGAATGGCGAACCCGAGTAAAAGGGGACGAAAACTGAGATGCATTTGAAAACGTTTCCCGGTCACACGGTGCACCATACTGTGGGTTTCCCATGCATGTTTTAGCTGAAGGAAGAATCCCTTAAACCTGGATAGTTGTGACCCATGGAATGGGTACCATGCAGTATGACTTCAAAGAGTCTGTATTTGCTCATCGATCCTCAACAATGCTATCAACTTTAAGTGCCCAACATTATGTCTCACTCAGCTCTGGGTGTAGATGTGGTAAATCGAGGTTGCATCACGATCCCTGAATGAATTATTCAAGAATTGCTCTCTATTTCACTGTCCTTCTGTTTTGTTTTTGTAATTCATTTTGATAATGGGATTTATCGGATTTTCTCTGGTGCATTCATGCCGCTGTACACACGCTTCATTCACTTACGGAGACATATAAATCCATGGGTTTGATGATTCTTACTAGTCAGGTGTATTCCTAGGCGTTGAATATGGGGTGTTTAGTCCATTTCGTTAGGCAAGGGGTAGGTCTTGACTATGATATATTTGGCTTATGGAAAGGAATCTGTGCTAATTTCTATCTCTGGTTTTATGCAGCACCCTAGCTCACCTTTCCCCTTAAGCAAGCATAAGTTGGTTTTCTAAATATGAGACCCTGTTCCGTTTTGTAATTCAGTTCATGTGTAGCCAAGTTTACATTCCGTGTATTAGTGATATCTTATGATGTTTCATTTTCTGTGTGACTTATTTCACTTAGAATCATCGTACCTGAATCCACTCATTATGCTGTGACGGGCCTGATGACATAGATTTCATTGCTGAGTGATATTCCATTCTACGTACATACCACAACTTCTTTATCCATTTCTCACATTCTGGGATATTTAACTTGTACCGTAGATGAGGTTCTTTTAAACAGAGTCGTCCGAAACTTTGGGGTGGCTGTGTGTTTTTCATTTTAATTTCCCTAAGCTATAGGACCATAAGTGGAAGTGCCATAGGCTGTGTTGCTTTGGTTTTTAGGTGTTCCGGGAAACACCATACACTTCTCCAGAGGGGCTCTTGGCAATTTACCTCCCGCCCATCAGCATAACAAGGCTCCCTGTTCTCCATGGCCTGTGCTGCCTTTCTGGATTATACACTTTTACAGATGGCCCTTTTGACGGGGGGGCAGTGAGACTTCATTGTAGTGCAGATTTCTTTAACATGCTTGCTTGGTTGGCCAAAAAGTGCGTATACGTTTTTTCCTGAATATATTCAGGAAAAACCCCATACGCCCTTTTTGGCCAAGAGCATTAGTTTCAACGTTCTGCCTCTTTTCCTATGCTTTAAATGCAATTCCTGTCTACCCCCTGAAATCGTTTTCCTGCAGTTCTGCCCCGCATACAAGTCGTCTTCGCAGCCTTCCTTCAATATATTTTTGGACGATAGCTGTCATTTATAACTCGGCAGGTTTGTGAGTTACAGTGCCCCTGAGCTCCTTTCTTCAACTCTCTATCTTGTGAGCTGGCCGCAAACCCGCAGGGTTGCTTCAGGCCCTAATCTGGTTCTGGCACGGCAGGCTGAGCCTTTTGTTAATTCGTCTTCCTGGTGGAAAATGAGTGTTAAATTTGCCCGTGCAGACACCTACAGCTAGTCTCTCATCGGTTCTCCCTATTCCTGTTCATCGTGCGCAGAAATTGCAAACTGTGCCAAACAGGAGGTTAAAGGAACTGACTCTCCAAGGGGGGAGAGTGTTAGTAAAGGGTATGGAATGGCGAACCCGAGTAAAAGGGGACGAAAACTGAGATGCATTTGAAAACATTTCCCGGTCACACGGTGCACCATACTGTGGGTTTCCCATGCATGTTTTAGCTGAAGGAAGAATCCCTTAAACCTGGATAGTTGTGACCCATGGAATGGGTACCATGCAGTATGACTTCAAAGAGTCTGCATTTGCTCATCGATCCTCAACAATGCTATCAACATTAAGTGCCCAACATTATGTCTCACTCAGCTCTGGGTGTAGATGTGGTAAATCGAGGTTGCATCACGATCCCTGAATGAATTATTCAAGAATTGCTCTCTATTTCACTGTCCTTCTGTTTTGTTTTTGTAATTCATTTTGATAATGGGATTTATCGGATTTTCTCTGGTGCATTCATGTCGCTGTACACACGCTTCATTCTCTTACGGAGACATATAAATCCATGGGTTTGATGATTCTTACTAGTCAGGTGTATTCCTAGGCGTTGAATATGGGGTGTTTAGTCCATTTCGTTAGGCAAGGGGTAGGTCTTGACTATGATATATTTGGCTTATGGAAAGGAATCTGTGCTAATTTCTATCTCTGGTTTTATGCAGCACCCTAGCTCACCTTTCCCCTTAAGCAAGCATAAGTTGGTTTTCTAAATATGAGACCCTGTTCCGTTTTGTAATTCAGTTCATGTGTAGCCAAGTTTACATTCCGTGTATTAGTGATATCTTATGATGTTTCATTTTCTGTGTGACTTATTTCACTTAGAATCATCGTACCTGAATCCACTCATTATGCTGTGACGGGCCTGATGACATAGATTTCATTGCTGAGTGATATTCCATTCTACGTACATACCACAACTTCTTTATCCATTTCTCACATTCTGGGATATTTAACTTGTACCGTAGATGAGGTTCTTTTAAACAGAGTCGTCCGAAACTTTGGGGTGGCTGTGTGTTTTTGATTTTAATTTCCCTAAGCTATAGGACCATAATTGCAAGTGCCATAGGCTGTGTTGCTTTGGTTTTTAGGTGTTCCAGGAAACACCATACACTTCTCCAGAGTGGCTGTTGGCAATTTACATCCCGCCCATCAGCATAACAAGGCTCCCTGTTCTCCATGGCCTGTGCTGCCTTTCTGGATTTTACACTTTTTTCAGATGACCCTTTTGACGGGGGGGTAAGTGAGACTTCATTTTACTGCAGATTTGTTTAACATGCTTGCTTGGTTGGCCAAAAAGGGCGTATGCGTTTTTTCCTGAATATATTCAGGAAAAAACGCATACGCCCTTTTTGGCCAAGAGCATCATTGTCGACATTCTGCCTCTTTTCCTATGCTTTAAATGCAATTCCCGTCTACCCCCTGAAATCGTTTTCCTGCAATTCTGCCCCGCTTACAAGTCGTCTTCGCAGCCTTCCTTCAATATATTTTTGGACGATAGCTGTCATTTATAACTCTGCAGGTTTGTGAGTTACAGTGCCCCTGAGCTCCTTTCTTCAACTCGCTATCTTGGGAGCTGACCGCAAACCAGCAGGATTGCTTCAGGCCCTAATCTTGTTCCAGCACGGCATGCTGAGCCTGTGGTTAATTCCTCTTCCTGGGGGGAAATGAGCGTTAAATTTGCCCGTGCAGACACCTACAGCTAGTCTCTCATTGGTTCTCCCTATTCCTGTTCATCTTGCGCAGAAATTGCAAACTGTGCCAAACAGGAGGTTAAAGGCACTGACTCTCCTAGTGGGGAGAGTGTTAGTAAAGGGTCTGGAAAGGTGAACCCGAGTAAAAGGGGGCGAAAACTGAGATGCATTTGAAAACCTTTCCCGGTCACACGGTGCACCATACTGTGGGTTTCCCATGCATGTTTTAGCTGAAGGAAGAATCCCTTAAACCTGGAGAGTTGGGACCCATTAAATGGGTACCATGCAGTATGACTTCAAAGGGTCTGCATTTGCTCATCGAACCTCACCAAAGCTATCAGCCCGAAGTGCCCAACCTTATGTCTCACTCAGCTCTGGGTGTAGATTTGGTAAATCCAGGTTGCATCACAAGCCCTGAATAAATTATTTAAGAATTGCTCTCTGTTTCTCTGTCCTCGTGTTTTGTTTTTGTAATTCATTTTGATAATGGGATTTATCGGATTTTCTCTGCTGCATTCATGCCGCTGTACACACGCTTCATTCTCTTATGGAGACATATAAATCCATGGGTTTGAAGATTCTTACTAGTCAGGTGTATTCCTAGGTGTTGAATATGGGGTGTTTAGTCCATTTCGTTGATCAAGGAGTAGGTGTTGACTATTACATATTTGTCTTATGGAAAGGTGTCTGTGCTAATTTCTATCTGTGGTTTTATGCAGCACCCCAACTCATCTTTCCCCTTAAGCAAGCATAAGTTGGTTTTCTAAATTTGAGACCCTGTTCTGTTTTGTAATTCAGTTCATGTGTAGCCAAGTTTACATTCCGTGCATTAGTGATATCTTATCATGTTTCATTTTCTGTGTGACTTATTTCACTTAGAATCATCGTACCTGAATCCACTCATTATGCCGCGACGGGCCTGATGACATAGATTTCATTGCTGAGTGATATTCCATTGTACGTACGTACCACAACTTCTTTATCCATTTTTCACATTCTGGGATATTTAACTTGTACCGTAGACGAGGTTCTTGTAAACAGAGCCGTCCGAAACTTTGGGGTGGCTGTGTGTTTTTCATTTTAATTTCCCTAAGCTATAGGACCATAAGTGGAAGTGCCATAGGCTGTGTTGCTTTGGTTTTTAGGTGTTCCGGGAAACACCATACACTTCTCCAGAGGGGCTGTTGGCAATTTACATCCCGCCCATCAGCATAACAAGGCTCCCTGTTCTCCATGGCCTGTGCTGCCTTTCTGGATTATACACTTTTACAGATGGCCCTTTTGACGGGGGGGCAGTGAGACTTCATTGTAGTGCAGATTTCTTTAACATGCTTGCTTGGTTGGCCAAAAAGTGCGTATGCGTTTTTTCCTGAATATATTCAGGAAAAACCCCATACGCACTTTTTGGCCAAGAGCATTAGTTTCAACGTTCTGCCTCTTTTCCTATGCTTTAAATGCAATTCCTGTCTACCCCCTGAAATCGTTTTCCTGCAGTTCTGCCCCGCATACAAGTCATCTTCGCAGCCTTCCTTCAATATATTTTTGGACGATAGCTGTCATTTATAACTCGGCAGGTTTGTGAGTTACAGTGCCCCTGAGCTCCTTTCTTCAACTCTCTATCTTGTGAGCTGGCCGCAAACCCGCAGGGTTGCTTCAGGCCCTAATCTGGTTCTGGCACGGCAGGCTGAGCCTTTTGTTAATTCGTCTTCCTGGTGGAAAATGAGTGTTAAATTTGCCCGTGCAGACACCTACAGCTAGTCTCTCATTGGTTCTCCCTATTCCTGTTCATCGTGCGCAGAAATTGCAAACTGTGCTCAACAGGAGTTTAAAGGAACTGACTCTCCAAGGGGGGAGAGTGTTAGTAAAGGGTCTGGAATGGCGAACCCGAGTAAAAGGGGACGAAAACTGAGATGCATTTGAAAACGTTTCCCGGTCACACGGTGCACCATACTGTGGGTTTCCCATGCATGTTTTAGCTGAAGGAAGAATCCCTTAAACCTGGATAGTTGTGACCCATGGAATGGGTACCATGCAGTATGACTTCAAAGAGTCTGTATTTGCTCATCGATCCTCAACAATGCTATCAACATTAAGTGCCCAACATTATGTCTCACTCAGCTCTGGGTGTAGATGTGGTAAATCGAGGTTGCATCACGATCCCTGAATGAATTATTCAAGAATTGCTCTCTATTTCACTGTCCTTCTGTTTTGTTTTTGTAATTCATTTTGATAATGGGATTTATCGGATTTTCTCTGGTGCATTCATGCCGCTGTACACACGCTTCATTCACTTACGGAGACATATAAATCCATGGGTTTGATGATTCTTACTAGTCAGGTGTATTCCTAGGCGTTGAATATGGGGTGTTTAGTCCATTTCGTTAGGCAAGGGGTAGGTCTTGACTATGATATATTTGGCTTATGGAAAGGAATCTGTGCTAATTTCTATCTCTGGTTTTATGCAGCACCCTAGCTCACCTTTCCCCTTAAGCAAGCATAAGTTGGTTTTCTAAATATGAGACCCTGTTCCGTTTTGTAATTCAGTTCATTTGTAGCCAAGTTTACATTCCGTGTATTAGTGATATCTTATGATGTTTCATTTTCTGTGTGACTTATTTCACTTAGAATCATCGTACCTGAATCCACTCATTATGCTGTGACGGGCCTGATGACATAGATTTCATTGCTGAGTGATATTCCATTCTACGTACATACCACAACTTCTTTATCCATTTCTCACATTCTGGGATATTTAACTTGTACCGTAGATGAGGTTCTTTTAAACAGAGTCGTCCGAAACTTTGGGGTGGCTGTGTGTTTTTCATTTTAATTTCCCTAAGCTATAGGACCATAAGTGGAAGTGCCATAGGCTGTGTTGCTTTGGTTTTTAGGTGTTCCGGGAAACACCATACACTTCTCCAGAGGGGCTGTTGGCAATTTACCTCCCGCCCATCAGCATAACAAGGCTCCCTGTTCTACATGGCCTGTGCTGCCTTTCTGGATTATACACTTTTACAGATGGCCATTTTGACGGGGGGGCAGTGAGACTTCATTGTAGTGCAGATTTCTTTAACATGCTTGCTTGGTTGGCCAAAAAGTGCGTATACGTTTTTTCCTGAATATATTCAGGAAAAACCCCATACGCCCTTTTTGGCCAAGAGCATTAGTTTCAACGTTCTGCCTCTTTTCCTATGCTTTAAATGCAATTCCTGTCTACCCCCTGAAATCGTTTTCCTGCAGTTCTGCCCCGCATACAAGTCGTCTTCTCAGCCTTCCTTCAATATATTTTTGGACGATAGCTGTCATTTATAACTCAGCAGGTTTGTGAGTTACAGTGCCCCTGAGCTCCTTTCTTCAACTCTCTATCTTGTGAGCTGGCCGCAAACCCGCAGGGTTGCTTCAGGCCCTAATCTGGTTCTGGCACGGCAGGCTGAGCCTTTGGTTAATTCGTCTTCCTGGTGGAAAATGAGTGTTAAATTTGCCCGTGCAGACACCTACAGCTAGTCTCTCATCGGTTCTCCCTATTCCTGTTCATCGTGCGCAGAAATTGCAAACTGTGCCAAACAGGAGGTTAAAGGAACTGACTCTCCAAGGGGGGAGAGTGTTAGTAAAGGGTATGGAATGGCGAACCCGAGTAAAAGGGGACGAAAACTGAGATGCATTTGAAAACATTTCCCGGTCACACGGTGCACCATACTGTGGGTTTCCCATGCATGTTTTAGCTGAAGGAAGAATCCCTTAAACCTGGATAGTTGTGACCCATGGAATGGGTACCATGCAGTATGACTTCAAAGAGTCTGCATTTGCTCATCGATCCTCAACAATGCTATCAACATTAAGTGCCAACATTATGTCTCACTCAGCTCTGGGTGTAGATGTGGTAAATCGAGGTTGCATCACGATCCCTGAATGAATTATTCAAGAATTGCTCTCTATTTCACTGTCCTTCTGTTTTGTTTTTGTAATTCATTTTGATAATGGGATTTATCGGATTTTCTCTGGTGCATTCATGTCGCTGTACACACGCTTCATTCTCTTACGGAGACATATAAATCCATGGGTTTGATGATTCTTACTAGTCAGGTGTATTCCTAGGCGTTGAATATGGGGTGTTTAGTCCATTTCGTTAGGCAAGGGGTAGGTCTTGACTATGATATATTTGGCTTATGGAAAGGAATCTGTGCTAATTTCTATCTCTGGTTTTATGCAGCACCCTAGCTCACCTTTCCCCTTAAGCAAGCATAAGTTGGTTTTCTAAATATGAGACCCTGTTCCGTTTTGTAATTCAGTTCATGTGTAGCCAAGTTTACATTCCGTGTATTAGTGATATCTTATGATGTTTCATTTTCTGTGTGACTTATTTCACTTAGAATCATCGTACCTGAATCCACTCATTATGCTGTGACGGGCCTGATGACATAGATTTCATTGCTGAGTGATATTCCATTCTACGTACATACCACAACTTCTTTATTCATTTCTCACATTCTGGGATATTTAACTTGTACCGTAGATGAGGTTCTTTTAAACAGAGTCGTCCGAAACTTTGGGGTGGCTGTGTGTTTTTGATTTTAATTTCCCTAAGCTATAGGACCATAATTGCAAGTGCCATAGGCTGTGTTGCTTTGGTTTTTAGGTGTTCCAGGAAACACCATACACTTCTCCAGAGTGGCTGTTGGCAATTTACATCCCGCCCATCAGCATAACAAGGCTCCCTGTTCTCCATGGCCTGTGCTGCCTTTCTGGATTTTACACTTTTTTCAGATGACCCTTTTGACGGGGGGGGAAGTGAGACTTCATTTTACTGCAGATTTGTTTAACATGCTTGCTTGGTTGGCCAAAAAGGGCGTATGCGTTTTTTCCTGAATATATTCAGGAAAAAACGCATACGCCCTTTTTGGCCAAGAGCATCATTGTCGACATTCTGCCTCTTTTCCTATGCTTTAAATGCAATTCCCGTCTACCCCCTGAAATCGTTTTCCTGCAATTCTGCCCCGCTTACAAGTCGTCTTCGCAGCCTTCCTTCAATATATTTTTGGACGATAGCTGTCATTTATAACTCTGCAGGTTTGTGAGTTACAGTGCCCCTGAGCTCCTTTCTTCAACTCGCTATCTTGGGAGCTGACCGCAAACCAGCAGGATTGCTTCAGGCCCTAATCTTGTTCCAGCACGGCATGCTGAGCCTGTGGTTAATTCCTCTTCCTGGGGGGAAATGAGCGTTAAATTTGCCCGTGCAGACACCTACAGCTAGTCTCTCATTGGTTCTCCCTATTCCTGTTCATCTTGCGCAGAAATTGCAAACTGTGCCAAACAGGAGGTTAAAGGCACTGACTCTCCTAGTGGGGAGAGTGTTAGTAAAGGGTCTGGAAAGGTGAACCCGAGTAAAAGGGGGCGAAAACTGAGATGCATTTGAAAACCTTTCCCGGTCACACGGTGCACCATACTGTGGGTTTCCCATGCATGTTTTAGCTGAAGGAAGAATCCCTTAAACCTGGAGAGTTGGGACCCATTAAATGGGTACCTTGCAGTATGACTTCAAAGGGTCTGCATTTGCTCATCGAACCTCACCAAAGCTATCAGCCCGAAGTGCCCAACCTTATGTCTCACTCAGCTCTGGGTGTAGATTTGGTAAATCCAGGTTGCATCACAAGCCCTGAATAAATTATTTAAGAATTGCTCTCTGTTTCTCTGTCCTCGTGTTTTGTTTTTGTAATTCATTTTGATAATGGGATTTATCGGATTTTCTCTGCTGCATTCATGCCGCTGTACACACGCTTCATTCTCTTATGGAGACATATAAATCCATGGGTTTGAAGATTCTTACTAGTCAGGTGTATTCCTAGGTGTTGAATATGGGGTGTTTAGTCCATTTCGTTGATCAAGGAGTAGGTGTTGACTATTACATATTTGTCTTATGGAAAGGTGTCTGTGCTAATTTCTATCTGTGGTTTTATGCAGCACCCCAACTCATCTTTCCCCTTAAGCAAGCATAAGTTGGTTTTCTAAATTTGAGACCCTGTTCTGTTATGTAATTCAGTTCATGTGTAGCCAAGTTTACATTCCGTGCATTAGTGATATCTTATCATGTTTCATTTTCTGTGTGACTTATTTCACTTAGAATCATCGTACCTGAATCCACTCATTATGCCGCGATGGGCCTGATGACATAGATTTCATTGCTGAGTGATATTCCATTGTACGTACGTACCACAACTTCTTTATCCATTTTTCACATTCTGGGATATTTAACTTGTACCGTAGACGAGGTTCTTGTAAACAGAGCCGTCCGAAACTTTGGGGTGGCTGTGTGTTTTTCATTTTAATTTCCCTAAGCTATAGGACCATAAGTGGAAGTGCCATAGGCTGTGTTGCTTTGGTTTTTAGGTGTTCCGGGAAACACCATACACTTCTCCAGAGGGGCTGTTGGCAATTTACATCCCGCCCATCAGCATAACAAGGCTCCCTGTTCTCCATGGCCTGTGCTGCCTTTCTGGATTATACACTTTTACAGATGGCCCTTTTGACGGGGGGGCAGTGAGACTTCATTTTAGTGCAGATTTCTTTAACATGCTTGCTTGGTTGGCCAAAAAGTGCGTATGCGTTTTTTCCTGAATATATTCAGGAAAAACCCCATACGCACTTTTTGGCCAAGAGCATTAGTTTCAACGTTCTGCCTCTTTTCCTATGCTTTAAATGCAATTCCTGTCTACCCCCTGAAATCGTTTTCCTGCAGTTCTGCCCCGCATACAAGTCGTCTTCGCAGCCTTCCTTCAATATATTTTTGGACGATAGCTGTCATTTATAACTCGGCAGGTTTGTGAGTTACAGTGCCCCTGAGCTCCTTTCTTCAACTCTCTATCTTGTGAGCTGGCCGCAAACCCGCAGGGTTGCTTCAGGCCCTAATCTGGTTCTGGCACGGCAGGCTGAGCCTTTTGTTAATTCATCTTCCTGGTGGAAAATGAGTGTTAAATTTGCCCGTGCAGACACCTACAGCTAGTCTCTCATCGGTTCTCCCTATTCCTGTTCATCGTGCGCAGAAATTGCAAACTGTGCCAAACAGGAGGTTAAAGGAACTGACTCTCCAAGGGGGGAGAGTGTTAGTAAAGGGTATGGAATGGCGAACCCGAGTAAAAGGGGACGAAAACTGAGATGCATTTGAAAACATTTCCCGGTCACACGGTGCACCATACTGTGGGTTTCCCATGCATGTTTTAGCTGAAGGAAGAATCCCTTAAACCTGGATAGTTGTGACCCATGGAATGGGTACCATGCAGTATGACTTCAAAGAGTCTGTATTTGCTCATCGATCCTCAACAATGCTATCAACATTAAGTGCCCAACATTATGTCTCACTCAGCTCTGGGTGTAGATGTGGTAAATCGAGGTTGCATCACGATCCCTGAATGAATTATTCAAGAATTGCTCTCTATTTCACTGTCCTTCTGTTTTGTTTTTGTAATTCATTTTGATAATGGGATTTATCGGATTTTCTCTGGTGCATTCATGTCGCTGTACACACGCTTCATTCTCTTACGGAGACATATAAATCCATGGGTTTGATGATTCTTACTAGTCAGGTGTATTCCTAGGCGTTGAATATGGGGTGTTTAGTCCATTTCGTTAGGCAAGGGGTAGGTCTTGACTATGATATATTTGGCTTATGGAAAGGAATCTGTGCTAATTTCTATCTCTGGTTTTATGCAGCACCCTAGCTCACCTTTCCCCTTAAGCAAGCATAAGTTGGTTTTCTAAATATGAGACCCTGTTCCGTTTTGTAATTCAGTTCATGTGTAGCCAAGTTTACATTCCGTGTATTAGTGATATCTTATGATGTTTCATTTTCTGTGTGACTTATTTCACTTAGAATCATCGTACCTGAATCCACTCATTATGCTGTGACGGGCCTGATGACATAGATTTCATTGCTGAGTGATATTCCATTCTACGTACATACCACAACTTCTTTATCCATTTCTCACATTCTGGGATATTTAACTTGTACCGTAGATGAGGTTCTTTTAAACAGAGTCGTCCGAAACTTTGGGGTGGCTGTGTGTTTTTCATTTTAATTTCCCTAAGCTATAGGACCATAAGTGGAAGTGCCATAGGCTGTGTTGCTTTGGTTTTTAGGTGTTCCGGGAAACACCATACACTTCTCCAGAGGGGCTCTTGGAAATTTACATCCCGCCCATCAGCATAACAAGGCTCCCTGTTCTCCATGGCCTGTACTGCCTTTCTGGATTATACACTTTTACAGATGGCCCTTTTGACGGGGGGGCACTGAGACTTCATTGTAGTGCAGATTTCTTTAACATGCTTGCTTGGTTGGCCAAAAAGTGCGTATACGTTTTTTCCTGAATATATTCAGGAAAAACCCCATACGCCCTTTTTGGCCAAGAGCATTAGTTTCAACGTTCTGCCTCTTTTCCTATGCTTTAAATGCAATTCCTGTCTACCCCCTGAAATCGTTTTCCTGCAGTTCTGCCCCGCATACAAGTCGTCTTCACAGCCTTCCTTCAATATATTTTTGGACGATAGCTGTCATTTATAACTCGGCAGGTTTGTGAGTTACAGTGCCCCTGAGCTCCTTTCTTCAACTCTCTATCTTGTGAGCTGGCCGCAAACCCGCAGGGTTGCTTCAGGCCCTAATCTGGTTCTGGCACGGCAGGCTGAGCCTTTGGTTAATTCGTCTTCCTGGTGGAAAATGAGTGTTAAATTTGCCCGTGCAGACACCTACAGCTAGTCTCTCATCGGTTCTCCCTATTCCTGTTCATCGTGCGCAGAAATTGCAAACTGTGCCAAACAGGAGGTTAAAGGAACTGACTCTCCAAGGGGGGAGAGTGTTAGTAAAGGGTATGGAATGGCGAACCCGAGTAAAAGGGGACGAAAACTGAGATGCATTTGAAAACATTTCCCGGTCACACGGTGCACCATACTGTGGGTTTCCCATGCATGTTTTAGCTGAAGGAAGAATCCCTTAAACCTGGATAGTTGTGACCCATGGAATGGGTACCATGCAGTATGACTTCAAAGAGTCTGCATTTGCTCATCGATCCTCAACAATGCTATCAACATTAAGTGCCCAACATTATGTCTCACTCAGCTCTGGGTGTAGATGTGGTAAATCGAGGTTGCATCACGATCCCTGAATGAATTATTCAAGAATTGCTCTCTATTTCACTGTCCTTCTGTTTTGTTTTTGTAATTCATTTTGATAATGGGATTTATCGGATTTTCTCTGGTGCATTCATGTCGCTGTACACACGCTTCATTCTCTTACGGAGACATATAAATCCATGGGTTTGATGATTCTTACTAGTCTGGTGTATTCCTAGGCGTTGAATATGGGGTGTTTAGTCCATTTCGTTAGGCAAGGGGTAGGTCTTGACTATGATATATTTGGCTTATGGAAAGGAATCTGTGCTAATTTCTATCTCTGGTTTTATGCAGCACCCTAGCTCACCTTTCCCCTTAAGCAAGCATAAGTTGGTTTTCTAAATATGAGACCCTGTTCCGTTTTGTAATTCAGTTCATGTGTAGCCAAGTTTACATTCCGTGTATTAGTGATATCTTATGATGTTTCATTTTCTGTGTGACTTATTTCACTTAGAATCATCGTACCTGAATCCACTCATTATGCTGTGACGGGCCTGATGACATAGATTTCATTGCTGAGTGATATTCCATTCTACGTACATACCACAACTTCTTTATTCATTTCTCACATTCTGGGATATTTAACTTGTACCGTAGATGAGGTTCTTTTAAACAGAGTCGTCCGAAACTTTGGGGTGGCTGTGTGTTTTTGATTTAATTTCCCTAAGCTATAGGACCATAATTGCAAGTGCCATAGGCTGTGTTGCTTTGGTTTTTAGGTGTTCCAGGAAACACCATACACTTCTCCAGAGTGGCTGTTGGCAATTTACATCCCGCCCATCAGCATAACAAGGCTCCCTGTTCTCCATGGCCTGTGCTGCCTTTCTGGATTTTACACTTTTTTCAGATGACCCTTTTGACGGGGGGGGGGGAAGTGAGACTTCATTTTACTGCAGATTTGTTTAACATGCTTGCTTGGTTGGCCAAAAAGGGCGTATGCGTTTTTTCCTGAATATATTCAGGAAAAAACGCATACGCCCTTTTTGGCCAAGAGCATCATTGTCGACATTCTGCCTCTTTTCCTATGCTTTAAATGCAATTCCCGTCTACCCCCTGAAATCGTTTTCCTGCAATTCTGCCCCGCTTACAAGTCGTCTTCGCAGCCTTCCTTCAATATATTTTTGGACGATAGCTGTCATTTATAACTCTGCAGGTTTGTGAGTTACAGTGCCCCTGAGCTCCTTTCTTCAACTCGCTATCTTGGGAGCTGACCGCAAACCAGCAGGATTGCTTCAGGCCCTAATCTTGTTCCAGCACGGCATGCTGAGCCTGTGGTTAATTCCTCTTCCTGGGGGGAAATGAGCGTTAAATTTGCCCGTGCAGACACCTACAGCTAGTCTCTCATTGGTTCTCCCTATTCCTGTTCATCTTGCGCAGAAATTGCAAACTGTGCCAAACAGGAGGTTAAAGGCACTGACTCTCCTAGTGGGGAGAGTGTTAGTAAAGGGTCTGGAAAGGTGAACCCGAGTAAAAGGGGGCGAAAACTGAGATGCATTTGAAAACCTTTCCCGGTCACACGGTGCACCATACTGTGGGTTTCCCATGCATGTTTTAGCTGAAGGAAGAATCCCTTAAACCTGGAGAGTTGGGACCCATTAAATGGGTACCTTGCAGTATGACTTCAAAGAGTCTGTATTTGCTCATCGATCCTCAACAATGCTATCAACTTTAAGTGCCCAACATTATGTCTCACTCAGCTCTGGGTGTAGATTTGGTAAATCCAGGTTGCATCACAAGCCCTGAATAAATTATTTAAGAATTGCTCTCTGTTTCTCTGTCCTCGTGTTTTGTTTTTGTAATTCATTTTGATAATGGGATTTATCGGATTTTCTCTGCTGCATTCATGCCGCTGTACACACGCTTCATTCTCTTACGGAGACATATAAATCCATGGGTTTGAAGATTCTTACTAGTCAGGTGTATTCCTAGGTGTTGAATATGGGGTGTTTAGTCCATTTCGTTGATCAAGGAGTAGGTGTTGGCTATTACATATTTGTCTTATGGAAAGGTGTCTGTGCTAATTTCTATCTGTGGTTTTATGCAGCACCCCAACTCATCTTTCCCCTTAAGCAAGCATAAGTTGGTTTTCTAAATTTGAGACCCTGTTCTGTTATGTAATTCAGTTCATGTGTAGCCAAGTTTACATTCCGTGCATTAGTGATATCTTATCATGTTTCATTTTCTGTGTGACTTATTTCACTTAGAATCATCGTACCTGAATCCACTCATTATGCCGCGATGGGCCTGATGACATAGATTTCATTGCTGAGTGATATTCCATTGTACGTACGTACCACAACTTCTTTATCCATTTTTCACATTCTGGGATATTTAACTTGTACCGTAGACGAGGTTCTTGTAAACAGAGCCGTCCGAAACTTTGGGGTGGCTGTGTGTTTTTCATTTTAATTTCCCTAAGCTATAGGACCATAAGTGGAAGTGCCATAGGCTGTGTTGCTTTGGTTTTTAGGTGTTCCGGGAAACACCATACACTTCTCCAGAGGGGCTGTTGGCAATTTACATCCCGCCCATCAGCATAACAAGGCTCCCTGTTCTCCATGGCCTGTGCTGCCTTTCTGGATTATACACTTTTACAGATGGCCCTTTTGACGGGGGGGCAGTGAGACTTCATTGTAGTGCAGATTTCTTTAACATGCTTGCTTGGTTGGCCAAAAAGTGCGTATGCGTTTTTTCCTGAATATATTCAGGAAAAACCCCATACGCCCTTTTTGGCCAAGAGCATTAGTTTCAACGTTCTGCCTCTTTTCCTATGCTTTAAATGCAATTCCCGTCTACCCCCTGAAATCATTTTCCTGCAGTTCTGCCCCGCATACAAGTCATCTTCGCAGCCTTCCTTCAATATATTTTTGGACGATAGCTGTCATTTATAACTCGGCAGGTTTGTGAGTTACAGTGCCCCTGAGCTCCTTTCTTCAACTCTCTATCTTGTGAGCTGGCCGCAAACCCGCAGGGTTGCTTCAGGCCCTAATCTGGTTCCGGCACGGCAGGCTGAGCCTTTTGTTAATTCGTCTTCCTGGTGGAAAATGAGTGTTAAATTTGCCCGTGCAGACACCTACAGCTAGTCTCTCATTGGTTCTCCCTATTCTTGTTCATCGTGCGCAGAAATTGCAAACTGTGCTCAACAGGAGTTTAAAGGAACTGACTCTCCAAGGGGGGAGAGTGTTAGTAAAGGGTCTGGAATGGCGAACCCGAGTAAAAGGGGACGAAAACTGAGATGCATTTGAAAACGTTTCCCGGTCACACGGTGCACCATACTGTGGGTTTCCCATGCATGTTTTAGCTGAAGGAAGAATCCCTTAAACCTGGATAGTTGTGACCCATGGAATGGGTACCATGCAGTATGACTTCAAAGAGTCTGTATTTGCTCATCGATCCTCAACAATGCTATCAACTTTAAGTGCCCAACATTATGTCTCACTCAGCTCTGGGTGTAGATGTGGTAAATCGAGGTTGCATCACGATCCCTGAATGAATTATTCAAGAATTGCTCTCTGTTTCTCTGTCCTCGTGTTTTGTTTTTGTAATTCATTTTGATAATGGGATTTATCGGATTTTCTCTGGTGCATTCATGTCGCTGTACACACGCTTCATTCTCTTATGGAGACATATAAATCCATGGGTTTGAAGATTCTTACTAGTCAGGTGTATTCCTAGGTGTTGAATATGGGGTGTTTAGTCCATTTCGTTAGGCAAGGGGTAGGTCTTGACTATGATATATTTGGCTTATGGAAAGGTGTCTGTGCTAATTTCTATCTGTGGTTTTATGCAGCACCCCAACTCATCTTTCCCCTTAAGCAAGCATAAGTTGGTTTTCTAAATATGAGACCCTGTTCCGTTTTGTAATTCAGTTCATGTGTAGCCAAGTTTACATTCCGTGTATTAGTGATATCTTATGATGTTTCATTTTCTGTGTGACTTATTTCACTTAGAATCATCGTACCTGAATCCACTCATTATGCCGCGATGGGCCTGATGACATAGATTTCATTGCTGAGTGATATTCCATTGTACGTACGTACCACAACTTCTTTATCCATTTTTCACATTCTGGGATATTTAACTTGTACCGTAGACGAGGTTCTTGTAAACAGAGCCGTCCGAAACTTTGGGGTGGCTGTGTGTTTTTCATTTTAATTTCCCTAAGCTATAGGACCATAAGTGGAAGTGCCATAGGCTGTGTTGCTTTGGTTTTTAGGTGTTCCGGGAAACACCATACACTTCTCCAGAGTGGCTGTTGGCAATTTACATCCCGCCCATCAGCATAACAAGGCTCCCTGTTCTCCATGGCCTGTGCTGCCTTTCTGGATTATACACTTTTACAGATGGCCCTTTTGACGGGGGGGCAGTGAGACTTCATTGTAGTGCAGATTTCTTTAACATGCTTGCTTGGTTGGCCAAAAAGTGCGTATGCGTTTTTTCATGAATATATTCAGGAAAAACCCCATACGCCCTTTTTGGCCAAGAGCATTAGTTTCAACGTTCTGCCTCTTTTCCTATGCTTTAAATGCAATTCCTGTCTACCCCCTGAAATCGTTTTCCTGCAGTTCTGCCCCGCATACAAGTCATCTTCGCAGCCTTCCTTCAATATATTTTTGGACGATAGCTGTCATTTATAACTCGGCAGGTTTGTGAGTTACAGTGCCCCTGAGCTCCTTTCTTCAACTCTCTATCTTGTGAGCTGGCCGCAAACCCGCAGGGTTGCTTCAGGCCCTAATCTGGTTCTGGCACGGCAGGCTGAGCCTTTTGTTAATTCGTCTTCCTGGTGGAAAATGAGTGTTAAATTTGCCCGTGCAGACACCTACAGCTAGTCTCTCATTGGTTCTCCCTATTCCTGTTCATCGTGCGCAGAAATTGCAAACTGTGCTCAACAGGAGTTTAAAGGAACTGACTCTCCAAGGGGGGAGAGTGTTAGTAAAGGGTCTGGAATGGCGAACCCGAGTAAAAGGGGACGAAAACTGAGATGCATTTGAAAACGTTTCCCGGTCACACGGTGCACCATACTGTGGGTTTCCCATGCATGTTTTAGCTGAAGGAAGAATCCCTTAAACCTGGATAGTTGTGACCCATGGAATGGGTACCATGCAGTATGACTTCAAAGAGTCTGTATTTGCTCATCGATCCTCAACAATGCTATCAACTTTAAGTGCCCAACATTATGTCTCACTCAGCTCTGGGTGTAGATGTGGTAAATCGAGGTTGCATCACGATCCCTGAATGAATTATTCAAGAATTGCTCTCTATTTCACTGTCCTTCTGTTTTGTTTTTGTAATTCATTTTGATAATGGGATTTATCGGATTTTCTCTGGTGCATTCATGCCGCTGTACACACGCTTCATTCACTTACGGAGACATATAAATCCATGGGTTTGATGATTCTTACTAGTCAGGTGTATTCCTAGGCGTTGAATATGGGGTGTTTAGTCCATTTCGTTAGGCAAGGGGTAGGTCTTGACTATGATATATTTGGCTTATGGAAAGGAATCTGTGCTAATTTCTATCTCTGGTTTTATGCAGCACCCTAGCTCACCTTTCCCCTTAAGCAAGCATAAGTTGGTTTTCTAAATATGAGACCCTGTTCCGTTTTGTAATTCAGTTCATGTGTAGCCAAGTTTACATTCCGTGTATTAGTGATATCTTATGATGTTTCATTTTCTGTGTGACTTATTTCACTTAGAATCATCGTACCTGAATCCACTCATTATGCTGTGACGGGCCTGATGACATAGATTTCATTGCTGAGTGATATTCCATTCTACGTACATACCACAACTTCTTTATCCATTTCTCACATTCTGGGATATTTAACTTGTACCGTAGATGAGGTTCTTTTAAACAGAGTCGTCCGAAACTTTGGGGTGGCTGTGTGTTTTTCATTTTAATTTCCCTAAGCTATAGGACCATAAGTGGAAGTGCCATAGGCTGTGTTGCTTTGGTTTTTAGGTGTTCCGGGAAACACCATACACTTCTCCAGAGGGGCTCTTGGAAATTTACATCCCGCCCATCAGCATAACAAGGCTCCCTGTTCTCCATGGCCTGTACTGCCTTTCTGGATTATACACTTTTACAGATGGCCCTTTTGACGGGGGGGCAGTGAGACTTCATTGTAGTGCAGATTTCTTTAACATGCTTGCTTGGTTGGCCAAAAAGTGCGTATACGTTTTTTCCTGAATATATTCAGGAAAAACCCCATACGCCCTTTTTGGCCAAGAGCATTAGTTTCAACGTTCTGCCTCTTTTCCTATGCTTTAAATGCAATTCCTGTCTACCCCCTGAAATCGTTTTCCTGCAGTTCTGCCCCGCATACAAGTCGTCTTCACAGCCTTCCTTCAATATATTTTTGGACGATAGCTGTCATTTATAACTCGGCAGGTTTGTGAGTTACAGTGCCCCTGAGCTCCTTTCTTCAACTCTCTATCTTGTGAGCTGGCCGCAAACCCGCAGGGTTGCTTCAGGCCCTAATCTGGTTCTGGCACGGCAGGCTGAGCCTTTGGTTAATTCGTCTTCCTGGTGGAAAATGAGTGTTAAATTTGCCCGTGCAGACACCTACAGCTAGTCTCTCATCGGTTCTCCCTATTCCTGTTCATCGTGCGCAGAAATTGCAAACTGTGCCAAACAGGAGGTTAAAGGAACTGACTCTCCAAGGGGGGAGAGTGTTAGTAAAGGGTATGGAATGGCGAACCCGAGTAAAAGGGGACGAAAACTGAGATGCATTTGAAAACATTTCCCGGTCACACGGTGCACCATACTGTGGGTTTCCCATGCATGTTTTAGCTGAAGGAAGAATCCCTTAAACCTGGATAGTTGTGACCCATGGAATGGGTACCATGCAGTATGACTTCAAAGAGTCTGCATTTGCTCATCGATCCTCAACAATGCTATCAACATTAAGTGCCCAACATTATGTCTCACTCAGCTCTGGGTGTAGATGTGGTAAATCGAGGTTGCATCACGATCCCTGAATGAATTATTCAAGAATTGCTCTCTATTTCACTGTCCTTCTGTTTTGTTTTTGTAATTCATTTTGATAATGGGATTTATCGGATTTTCTCTGGTGCATTCATGTCGCTGTACACACGCTTCATTCTCTTACGGAGACATATAAATCCATGGGTTTGATGATTCTTACTAGTCTGGTGTATTCCTAGGCGTTGAATATGGGGTGTTTAGTCCATTTCGTTAGGCAAGGGGTAGGTCTTGACTATGATATATTTGGCTTATGGAAAGGAATCTGTGCTAATTTCTATCTCTGGTTTTATGCAGCACCCTAGCTCACCTTTCCCCTTAAGCAAGCATAAGTTGGTTTTCTAAATATGAGACCCTGTTCCGTTTTGTAATTCAGTTCATGTGTAGCCAAGTTTACATTCCGTGTATTAGTGATATCTTATGATGTTTCATTTTCTGTGTGACTTATTTCACTTAGAATCATCGTACCTGAATCCACTCATTATGCTGTGACGGGCCTGATGACATAGATTTCATTGCTGAGTGATATTCCATTCTACGTACATACCACAACTTCTTTATTCATTTCTCACATTCTGGGATATTTAACTTGTACCGTAGATGAGGTTCTTTTAAACAGAGTCGTCCGAAACTTTGGGGTGGCTGTGTGTTTTTGATTTAATTTCCCTAAGCTATAGGACCATAATTGCAAGTGCCATAGGCTGTGTTGCTTTGGTTTTTAGGTGTTCCAGGAAACACCATACACTTCTCCAGAGTGGCTGTTGGCAATTTACATCCCGCCCATCAGCATAACAAGGCTCCCTGTTCTCCATGGCCTGTGCTGCCTTTCTGGATTTTACACTTTTTTCAGATGACCCTTTTGACGGGGGGGGGGAAGTGAGACTTCATTTTACTGCAGATTTGTTTAACATGCTTGCTTGGTTGGCCAAAAAGGGCGTATGCGTTTTTTCCTGAATATATTCAGGAAAAAACGCATACGCCCTTTTTGGCCAAGAGCATCATTGTCGACATTCTGCCTCTTTTCCTATGCTTTAAATGCAATTCCCGTCTACCCCCTGAAATCGTTTTCCTGCAATTCTGCCCCGCTTACAAGTCGTCTTCGCAGCCTTCCTTCAATATATTTTTGGACGATAGCTGTCATTTATAACTCTGCAGGTTTGTGAGTTACAGTGCCCCTGAGCTCCTTTCTTCAACTCGCTATCTTGGGAGCTGACCGCAAACCAGCAGGATTGCTTCAGGCCCTAATCTTGTTCCAGCACGGCATGCTGAGCCTGTGGTTAATTCCTCTTCCTGGGGGGAAATGAGCGTTAAATTTGCCCGTGCAGACACCTACAGCTAGTCTCTCATTGGTTCTCCCTATTCCTGTTCATCTTGCGCAGAAATTGCAAACTGTGCCAAACAGGAGGTTAAAGGCGCTGACTCTCCTAGTGGGGAGAGTGTTAGTAAAGGGTCTGGAAAGGTGAACCCGAGTAAAAGGGGGCGAAAACTGAGATGCATTTGAAAACCTTTCCCGGTCACACGGTGCACCATACTGTGGGTTTCCCATGCATGTTTTAGCTGAAGGAAGAATCCCTTAAACCTGGAGAGTTGGGACCCATTAAATGGGTACCTTGCAGTATGACTTCAAAGAGTCTGTATTTGCTCATCGATCCTCAACAATGCTATCAACTTTAAGTGCCCAACATTATGTCTCACTCAGCTCTGGGTGTAGATTTGGTAAATCCAGGTTGCATCACAAGCCCTGAATAAATTATTTAAGAATTGCTCTCTGTTTCTCTGTCCTCGTGTTTTGTTTTTGTAATTCATTTTGATAATGGGATTTATCGGATTTTCTCTGCTGCATTCATGCCGCTGTACACACGCTTCATTCTCTTACGGAGACATATAAATCCATGGGTTTGAAGATTCTTACTAGTCAGGTGTATTCCTAGGTGTTGAATATGGGGTGTTTAGTCCATTTCGTTGATCAAGGAGTAGGTGTTGGCTATTACATATTTGTCTTATGGAAAGGTGTCTGTGCTAATTTCTATCTGTGGTTTTATGCAGCACCCCAACTCATCTTTCCCCTTAAGCAAGCATAAGTTGGTTTTCTAAATTTGAGACCCTGTTCTGTTATGTAATTCAGTTCATGTGTAGCCAAGTTTACATTCCGTGCATTAGTGATATCTTATCATGTTTCATTTTCTGTGTGACTTATTTCACTTAGAATCATCGTACCTGAATCCACTCATTATGCCGCGATGGGCCTGATGACATAGATTTCATTGCTGAGTGATATTCCATTGTACGTACGTACCACAACTTCTTTATCCATTTTTCACATTCTGGGATATTTAACTTGTACCGTAGACGAGGTTCTTGTAAACAGAGCCGTCCGAAACTTTGGGGTGGCTGTGTGTTTTTCATTTTAATTTCCCTAAGCTATAGGACCATAAGTGGAAGTGCCATAGGCTGTGTTGCTTTGGTTTTTAGGTGTTCCGGGAAACACCATACACTTCTCCAGAGGGGCTGTTGGCAATTTACATCCCGCCCATCAGCATAACAAGGCTCCCTGTTCTCCATGGCCTGTGCTGCCTTTCTGGATTATACACTTTTACAGATGGCCCTTTTGACGGGGGGGCAGTGAGACTTCATTGTAGTGCAGATTTCTTTAACATGCTTGCTTGGTTGGCCAAAAAGTGCGTATGCGTTTTTTCCTGAATATATTCAGGAAAAACCCCATACGCCCTTTTTGGCCAAGAGCATTAGTTTCAACGTTCTGCCTCTTTTCCTATGCTTTAAATGCAATTCCCGTCTACCCCCTGAAATCATTTTCCTGCAGTTCTGCCCCGCATACAAGTCATCTTCGCAGCCTTCCTTCAATATATTTTTGGACGATAGCTGTCATTTATAACTCGGCAGGTTTGTGAGTTACAGTGCCCCTGAGCTCCTTTCTTCAACTCTCTATCTTGTGAGCTGGCCGCAAACCCGCAGGGTTGCTTCAGGCCCTAATCTGGTTCCGGCACGGCAGGCTGAGCCTTTTGTTAATTCGTCTTCCTGGTGGAAAATGAGTGTTAAATTTGCCCGTGCAGACACCTACAGCTAGTCTCTCATTGGTTCTCCCTATTCTTGTTCATCGTGCGCAGAAATTGCAAACTGTGCTCAACAGGAGTTTAAAGGAACTGACTCTCCAAGGGGGGAGAGTGTTAGTAAAGGGTCTGGAATGGCGAACCCGAGTAAAAGGGGACGAAAACTGAGATGCATTTGAAAACGTTTCCCGGTCACACGGTGCACCATACTGTGGGTTTCCCATGCATGTTTTAGCTGAAGGAAGAATCCCTTAAACCTGGATAGTTGTGACCCATGGAATGGGTACCATGCAGTATGACTTCAAAGAGTCTGTATTTGCTCATCGATCCTCAACAATGCTATCAACTTTAAGTGCCCAACATTATGTCTCACTCAGCTCTGG
Source organism: Delphinapterus leucas (assembly GCF_059928025.1). Lineage (NCBI taxonomy): Eukaryota > Metazoa > Chordata > Mammalia > Artiodactyla > Monodontidae > Delphinapterus > Delphinapterus leucas. The sequence goes on from NW_028322250.1 coordinate 396,375, forward strand.
GTGTAGATGTGGTAAATCGAGGTTGCATCACGATCCCTGAATGAATTATTCAAGAATTGCTCTCTGTTTCTCTGTCCTCGTGTTTTGTTTTTGTAATTCATTTTGATAATGGGATTTATCGGATTTTCTCTGGTGCATTCATGTCGCTGTACACACGCTTCATTCTCTTATGGAGACATATAAATCCATGGGTTTGAAGATTCTTACTAGTCAGGTGTATTCCTAGGTGTTGAATATGGGGTGTTTAGTCCATTTCGTTAGGCAAGGGGTAGGTCTTGACTATGATATATTTGGCTTATGGAAAGGTGTCTGTGCTAATTTCTATCTGTGGTTTTATGCAGCACCCCAACTCATCTTTCCCCTTAAGCAAGCATAAGTTGGTTTTCTAAATATGAGACCCTGTTCCGTTTTGTAATTCAGTTCATGTGTAGCCAAGTTTACATTCCGTGTATTAGTGATATCTTATGATGTTTCATTTTCTGTGTGACTTATTTCACTTAGAATCATCGTACCTGAATCCACTCATTATGCCGCGATGGGCCTGATGACATAGATTTCATTGCTGAGTGATATTCCATTGTACGTACGTACCACAACTTCTTTATCCATTTTTCACATTCTGGGATATTTAACTTGTACCGTAGACGAGGTTCTTGTAAACAGAGCCGTCCGAAACTTTGGGGTGGCTGTGTGTTTTTCATTTTAATTTCCCTAAGCTATAGGACCATAAGTGGAAGTGCCATAGGCTGTGTTGCTTTGGTTTTTAGGTGTTCCGGGAAACACCATACACTTCTCCAGAGGGGCTGTTGGCAATTTACATCCCGCCCATCAGCATAACAAGGCTCCCTGTTCTCCATGGCCTGTGCTGCCTTTCTGGATTATACACTTTTACAGATGGCCCTTTTGACGGGGGGGCAGTGAGACTTCATTGTAGTGCAGATTTCTTTAACATGCTTGCTTGGTTGGCCAAAAAGTGCGTATGCGTTTTTTCATGAATATATTCAGGAAAAACCCCATACGCCCTTTTTGGCCAAGAGCATTAGTTTCAACGTTCTGCCTCTTTTCCTATGCTTTAAATGCAATTCCTGTCTACCCCCTGAAATCGTTTTCCTGCAGTTCTGCCCCGCATACAAGTCATCTTCGCAGCCTTCCTTCAATATATTTTTGGACGATAGCTGTCATTTATAACTCGGCAGGTTTGTGAGTTACAGTGCCCCTGAGCTCCTTTCTTCAACTCTCTATCTTGTGAGCTGGCCGCAAACCCGCAGGGTTGCTTCAGGCCCTAATCTGGTTCTGGCACGGCAGGCTGAGCCTTTTGTTAATTCGTCTTCCTGGTGGAAAATGAGTGTTAAATTTGCCCGTGCAGACACCTACAGCTAGTCTCTCATTGGTTCTCCCTATTCCTGTTCATCGTGCGCAGAAATTGCAAACTGTGCTCAACAGGAGTTTAAAGGAACTGACTCTCCAAGGGGGGAGAGTGTTAGTAAAGGGTCTGGAATGGCGAACCCGAGTAAAAGGGGACGAAAACTGAGATGCATTTGAAAACGTTTCCCGGTCACACGGTGCACCATACTGTGGGTTTCCCATGCATGTTTTAGCTGAAGGAAGAATCCCTTAAACCTGGATAGTTGTGACCCATGGAATGGGTACCATGCAGTATGACTTCAAAGAGTCTGTATTTGCTCATCGATCCTCAACAATGCTATCAACTTTAAGTGCCCAACATTATGTCTCACTCAGCTCTGGGTGTAGATGTGGTAAATCGAGGTTGCATCACGATCCCTGAATGAATTATTCAAGAATTGCTCTCTATTTCACTGTCCTTCTGTTTTGTTTTTGTAATTCATTTTGATAATGGGATTTATCGGATTTTCTCTGGTGCATTCATGCCGCTGTACACACGCTTCATTCACTTACGGAGACATATAAATCCATGGGTTTGATGATTCTTACTAGTCAGGTGTATTCCTAGGCGTTGAATATGGGGTGTTTAGTCCATTTCGTTAGGCAAGGGGTAGGTCTTGACTATGATATATTTGGCTTATGGAAAGGAATCTGTGCTAATTTCTATCTCTGGTTTTATGCAGCACCCTAGCTCACCTTTCCCCTTAAGCAAGCATAAGTTGGTTTTCTAAATATGAGACCCTGTTCCGTTTTGTAATTCAGTTCATGTGTAGCCAAGTTTACATTCCGTGTATTAGTGATATCTTATGATGTTTCATTTTCTGTGTGACTTATTTCACTTAGAATCATCGTACCTGAATCCACTCATTATGCTGTGACGGGCCTGATGACATAGATTTCATTGCTGAGTGATATTCCATTCTACGTACATACCACAACTTCTTTATTCATTTCTCACATTCTGGGATATTTAACTTGTACCGTAGATGAGGTTCTTTTAAACAGAGTCGTCCGAAACTTTGGGGTGGCTGTGTGTTTTTGATTTAATTTCCCTAAGCTATAGGACCATAATTGCAAGTGCCATAGGCTGTGTTGCTTTGGTTTTTAGGTGTTCCAGGAAACACCATACACTTCTCCAGAGTGGCTGTTGGCAATTTACATCCCGCCCATCAGCATAACAAGGCTCCCTGTTCTCCATGGCCTGTGCTGCCTTTCTGGATTTTACACTTTTTTCAGATGACCCTTTTGACGGGGGGGGGGAAGTGAGACTTCATTTTACTGCAGATTTGTTTAACATGCTTGCTTGGTTGGCCAAAAAGGGCGTATGCGTTTTTTCCTGAATATATTCAGGAAAAAACGCATACGCCCTTTTTGGCCAAGAGCATCATTGTCGACATTCTGCCTCTTTTCCTATGCTTTAAATGCAATTCCCGTCTACCCCCTGAAATCGTTTTCCTGCAATTCTGCCCCGCTTACAAGTCGTCTTCGCAGCCTTCCTTCAATATATTTTTGGACGATAGCTGTCATTTATAACTCTGCAGGTTTGTGAGTTACAGTGCCCCTGAGCTCCTTTCTTCAACTCGCTATCTTGGGAGCTGACCGCAAACCAGCAGGATTGCTTCAGGCCCTAATCTTGTTCCAGCACGGCATGCTGAGCCTGTGGTTAATTCCTCTTCCTGGGGGGAAATGAGCGTTAAATTTGCCCGTGCAGACACCTACAGCTAGTCTCTCATTGGTTCTCCCTATTCCTGTTCATCTTGCGCAGAAATTGCAAACTGTGCCAAACAGGAGGTTAAAGGCACTGACTCTCCTAGTGGGGAGAGTGTTAGTAAAGGGTCTGGAAAGGTGAACCCGAGTAAAAGGGGGCGAAAACTGAGATGCATTTGAAAACCTTTCCCGGTCACACGGTGCACCATACTGTGGGTTTCCCATGCATGTTTTAGCTGAAGGAAGAATCCCTTAAACCTGGAGAGTTGGGACCCATTAAATGGGTACCTTGCAGTATGACTTCAAAGAGTCTGTATTTGCTCATCGATCCTCAACAATGCTATCAACTTTAAGTGCCCAACATTATGTCTCACTCAGCTCTGGGTGTAGATTTGGTAAATCCAGGTTGCATCACAAGCCCTGAATAAATTATTTAAGAATTGCTCTCTGTTTCTCTGTCCTCGTGTTTTGTTTTTGTAATTCATTTTGATAATGGGATTTATCGGATTTTCTCTGCTGCATTCATGCCGCTGTACACACGCTTCATTCTCTTACGGAGACATATAAATCCATGGGTTTGAAGATTCTTACTAGTCAGGTGTATTCCTAGGTGTTGAATATGGGGTGTTTAGTCCATTTCGTTGATCAAGGAGTAGGTGTTGGCTATTACATATTTGTCTTATGGAAAGGTGTCTGTGCTAATTTCTATCTGTGGTTTTATGCAGCACCCCAACTCATCTTTCCCCTTAAGCAAGCATAAGTTGGTTTTCTAAATTTGAGACCCTGTTCTGTTATGTAATTCAGTTCATGTGTAGCCAAGTTTACATTCCGTGCATTAGTGATATCTTATCATGTTTCATTTTCTGTGTGACTTATTTCACTTAGAATCATCGTACCTGAATCCACTCATTATGCCGCGATGGGCCTGATGACATAGATTTCATTGCTGAGTGATATTCCATTGTACGTACGTACCACAACTTCTTTATCCATTTTTCACATTCTGGGATATTTAACTTGTACCGTAGACGAGGTTCTTGTAAACAGAGCCGTCCGAAACTTTGGGGTGGCTGTGTGTTTTTCATTTTAATTTCCCTAAGCTATAGGACCATAAGTGGAAGTGCCATAGGCTGTGTTGCTTTGGTTTTTAGGTGTTCCGGGAAACACCATACACTTCTCCAGAGGGGCTGTTGGCAATTTACATCCCGCCCATCAGCATAACAAGGCTCCCTGTTCTCCATGGCCTGTGCTGCCTTTCTGGATTATACACTTTTACAGATGGCCCTTTTGACGGGGGGGCAGTGAGACTTCATTGTAGTGCAGATTTCTTTAACATGCTTGCTTGGTTGGCCAAAAAGTGCGTATGCGTTTTTTCCTGAATATATTCAGGAAAAACCCCATACGCCCTTTTTGGCCAAGAGCATTAGTTTCAACGTTCTGCCTCTTTTCCTATGCTTTAAATGCAATTCCCGTCTACCCCCTGAAATCATTTTCCTGCAGTTCTGCCCCGCATACAAGTCATCTTCGCAGCCTTCCTTCAATATATTTTTGGACGATAGCTGTCATTTATAACTCGGCAGGTTTGTGAGTTACAGTGCCCCTGAGCTCCTTTCTTCAACTCTCTATCTTGTGAGCTGGCCGCAAACCCGCAGGGTTGCTTCAGGCCCTAATCTGGTTCCGGCACGGCAGGCTGAGCCTTTTGTTAATTCGTCTTCCTGGTGGAAAATGAGTGTTAAATTTGCCCGTGCAGACACCTACAGCTAGTCTCTCATTGGTTCTCCCTATTCTTGTTCATCGTGCGCAGAAATTGCAAACTGTGCTCAACAGGAGTTTAAAGGAACTGACTCTCCAAGGGGGGAGAGTGTTAGTAAAGGGTCTGGAATGGCGAACCCGAGTAAAAGGGGACGAAAACTGAGATGCATTTGAAAACGTTTCCCGGTCACACGGTGCACCATACTGTGGGTTTCCCATGCATGTTTTAGCTGAAGGAAGAATCCCTTAAACCTGGATAGTTGTGACCCATGGAATGGGTACCATGCAGTATGACTTCAAAGAGTCTGTATTTGCTCATCGATCCTCAACAATGCTATCAACTTTAAGTGCCCAACATTATGTCTCACTCAGCTCTGGGTGTAGATGTGGTAAATCGAGGTTGCATCACGATCCCTGAATGAATTATTCAAGAATTGCTCTCTGTTTCTCTGTCCTCGTGTTTTGTTTTTGTAATTCATTTTGATAATGGGATTTATCGGATTTTCTCTGGTGCATTCATGTCGCTGTACACACGCTTCATTCTCTTATGGAGACATATAAATCCATGGGTTTGAAGATTCTTACTAGTCAGGTGTATTCCTAGGTGTTGAATATGGGGTGTTTAGTCCATTTCGTTAGGCAAGGGGTAGGTCTTGACTATGATATATTTGGCTTATGGAAAGGTGTCTGTGCTAATTTCTATCTGTGGTTTTATGCAGCACCCCAACTCATCTTTCCCCTTAAGCAAGCATAAGTTGGTTTTCTAAATATGAGACCCTGTTCCGTTTTGTAATTCAGTTCATGTGTAGCCAAGTTTACATTCCGTGTATTAGTGATATCTTATGATGTTTCATTTTCTGTGTGACTTATTTCACTTAGAATCATCGTACCTGAATCCACTCATTATGCCGCGATGGGCCTGATGACATAGATTTCATTGCTGAGTGATATTCCATTGTACGTACGTACCACAACTTCTTTATCCATTTTTCACATTCTGGGATATTTAACTTGTACCGTAGACGAGGTTCTTGTAAACAGAGCCGTCCGAAACTTTGGGGTGGCTGTGTGTTTTTCATTTTAATTTCCCTAAGCTATAGGACCATAAGTGGAAGTGCCATAGGCTGTGTTGCTTTGGTTTTTAGGTGTTCCGGGAAACACCATACACTTCTCCAGAGGGGCTGTTGGCAATTTACATCCCGCCCATCAGCATAACAAGGCTCCCTGTTCTCCATGGCCTGTGCTGCCTTTCTGGATTATACACTTTTACAGATGGCCCTTTTGACGGGGGGGCAGTGAGACTTCATTGTAGTGCAGATTTCTTTAACATGCTTGCTTGGTTGGCCAAAAAGTGCGTATGCGTTTTTTCATGAATATATTCAGGAAAAACCCCATACGCCCTTTTTGGCCAAGAGCATTAGTTTCAACGTTCTGCCTCTTTTCCTATGCTTTAAATGCAATTCCTGTCTACCCCCTGAAATCGTTTTCCTGCAGTTCTGCCCCGCATACAAGTCATCTTCGCAGCCTTCCTTCAATATATTTTTGGACGATAGCTGTCATTTATAACTCGGCAGGTTTGTGAGTTACAGTGCCCCTGAGCTCCTTTCTTCAACTCTCTATCTTGTGAGCTGGCCGCAAACCCGCAGGGTTGCTTCAGGCCCTAATCTGGTTCTGGCACGGCAGGCTGAGCCTTTTGTTAATTCGTCTTCCTGGTGGAAAATGAGTGTTAAATTTGCCCGTGCAGACACCTACAGCTAGTCTCTCATTGGTTCTCCCTATTCCTGTTCATCGTGCGCAGAAATTGCAAACTGTGCTCAACAGGAGTTTAAAGGAACTGACTCTCCAAGGGGGGAGAGTGTTAGTAAAGGGTCTGGAATGGCGAACCCGAGTAAAAGGGGACGAAAACTGAGATGCATTTGAAAACGTTTCCCGGTCACACGGTGCACCATACTGTGGGTTTCCCATGCATGTTTTAGCTGAAGGAAGAATCCCTTAAACCTGGATAGTTGTGACCCATGGAATGGGTACCATGCAGTATGACTTCAAAGAGTCTGTATTTGCTCATCGATCCTCAACAATGCTATCAACTTTAAGTGCCCAACATTATGTCTCACTCAGCTCTGGGTGTAGATGTGGTAAATCGAGGTTGCATCACGATCCCTGAATGAATTATTCAAGAATTGCTCTCTATTTCACTGTCCTTCTGTTTTGTTTTTGTAATTCATTTTGATAATGGGATTTATCGGATTTTCTCTGGTGCATTCATGCCGCTGTACACACGCTTCATTCACTTACGGAGACATATAAATCCATGGGTTTGATGATTCTTACTAGTCAGGTGTATTCCTAGGCGTTGAATATGGGGTGTTTAGTCCATTTCGTTAGGCAAGGGGTAGGTCTTGACTATGATATATTTGGCTTATGGAAAGGAATCTGTGCTAATTTCTATCTCTGGTTTTATGCAGCACCCTAGCTCACCTTTCCCCTTAAGCAAGCATAAGTTGGTTTTCTAAATATGAGACCCTGTTCCGTTTTGTAATTCAGTTCATGTGTAGCCAAGTTTACATTCCGTGTATTAGTGATATCTTATGATGTTTCATTTTCTGTGTGACTTATTTCACTTAGAATCATCGTACCTGAATCCACTCATTATGCTGTGACGGGCCTGATGACATAGATTTCATTGCTGAGTGATATTCCATTCTACGTACATACCACAACTTCTTTATTCATTTCTCACATTCTGGGATATTTAACTTGTACCGTAGATGAGGTTCTTTTAAACAGAGTCGTCCGAAACTTTGGGGTGGCTGTGTGTTTTTGATTTTAATTTCCCTAAGCTATAGGACCATAATTGCAAGTGCCATAGGCTGTGTTGCTTTGGTTTTTAGGTGTTCCAGGAAACACCATACACTTCTCCAGAGTGGCTGTTGGCAATTTACATCCCGCCCATCAGCATAACAAGGCTCCCTGTTCTCCATGGCCTGTGCTGCCTTTCTGGATTTTACACTTTTTTCAAATGACCCTTTTGACGGGGGGGGGGGAAGTGAGACTTCATTTTACTGCAGATTTGTTTAACATGCTTGCTTGGTTGGCCAAAAAGGGCGTATGCGTTTTTTCCTGAATATATTCAGGAAAAAACGCATACGCCCTTTTTGGCCAAGAGCATCATTGTCGACATTCTGCCTCTTTTCCTATGCTTTAAATGCAATTCCCGTCTACCCCCTGAAATCGTTTTCCTGCAATTCTGCCCCGCTTACAAGTCGTCTTCGCAGCCTTCCTTCAATATATTTTTGGACGATAGCTGTCATTTATAACTCTGCAGGTTTGTGAGTTACAGTGCCCCTGAGCTCCTTTCTTCAACTCGCTATCTTGGGAGCTGACCGCAAACCAGCAGGATTGCTTCAGGCCCTAATCTTGTTCCAGCACGGCATGCTGAGCCTGTGGTTAATTCCTCTTCCTGGGGGGAAATGAGCGTTAAATTTGCCCGTGCAGACACCTACAGCTAGTCTCTCATTGGTTCTCCCTATTCCTGTTCATCTTGCGCAGAAATTGCAAACTGTGCCAAACAGGAGGTTAAAGGCACTGACTCTCCTAGTGGGGAGAGTGTTAGTAAAGGGTCTGGAAAGGTGAACCCGAGTAAAAGGGGGCGAAAACTGAGATGCATTTGAAAACCTTTCCCGGTCACACGGTGCACCATACTGTGGGTTTCCCATGCATGTTTTAGCTGAAGGAAGAATCCCTTAAACCTGGAGAGTTGGGACCCATTAAATGGGTACCTTGCAGTATGACTTCAAAGGGTCTGCATTTGCTCATCGAACCTCACCAAAGCTATCAGCCCGAAGTGCCCAACCTTATGTCTCACTCAGCTCTGGGTGTAGATTTGGTAAATCCAGGTTGCATCACAAGCCCTGAATAAATTATTTAAGAATTGCTCTCTGTTTCTCTGTCCTCGTGTTTTGTTTTTGTAATTCATTTTGATAATGGGATTTATCGGATTTTCTCTGCTGCATTCATGCCGCTGTACACACACTTCATTCTCTTATGGAGACATATAAATCCATGGGTTTGAAGATTCTTACTAGTCAGGTGTATTCCTAGGTGTTGAATATGGGGTGTTTAGTCCATTTCGTTGATCAAGGAGTAGGTGTTGACTATTACATATTTGTCTTATGGAAAGGTGTCTGTGCTAATTTCTATCTGTGGTTTTATGCAGCACCCCAACTCATCTTTCCCCTTAAGCAAGCATAAGTTGGTTTTCTAAATTTGAGACCCTGTTCTGTTTTGTAATTCAGTTCATGTGTCGCCAAGTTTACATTCCGTGCATTAGTGATATCTTATCATGTTTCATTTTCTGTGTGACTTATTTCACTTAGAATCATCGTACCTGAATCCACTCATTATGCCGCGATGGGCCTGATGACATAGATTTCATTGCTGAGTGATATTCCATTGTACGTACGTACCACAACTTCTTTATCCATTTTTCACATTCTGGGATATTTAACTTGTACCGTAGACGAGGTTCTTGTAAACAGAGCCGTCCGAAACTTTGGGGTGGCTGTGTGTTTTTCATTTTAATTTCCCTAAGCTATAGGACCATAAGTGGAAGTGCCATAGGCTGTGTTGCTTTGGTTTTTAGGTGTTCCGGGAAACACCATACACTTCTCCAGAGGGGCTGTTGGCAATTTACATCCCGCCCATCAGCATAACAAGGCTCCCTGTTCTCCATGGCCTGTGCTGCCTTTCTGGATTATACACTTTTACAGATGGCCCTTTTGACGGGGGGGCAGTGAGACTTCATTGTAGTGCAGATTTCTTTAACATGCTTGCTTGGTTGGCCAAAAAGTGCGTATGCGTTTTTTCCTGAATATATTCAGGAAAAACCCCATACGCCCTTTTTGGCCAAGAGCATTAGTTTCAACGTTCTGCCTCTTTTCCTATGCTTTAAATGCAATTCCTGTCTACCCCCTGAAATCGTTTTCCTGCAGTTCTGCCCCGCATACAAGTCATCTTCGCAGCCTTCCTTCAATATATTTTTGGACGATAGCTGTCATTTATAACTCGGCAGGTTTGTGAGTTACAGTGCCCCTGAGCTCCTTTCTTCAACTCTCTATCTTGTGAGCTGGCCGCAAACCCGCAGGGTTGCTTCAGGCCCTAATCTGGTTCTGGCACGGCAGGCTGAGCCTTTTGTTAATTCGTCTTCCTGGTGGAAAATGAGTGTTAAATTTGCCCGTGCAGACACCTACAGCTAGTCTCTCATTGGTTCTCCCTATTCCTGTTCATCGTGCGCAGAAATTGCAAACTGTGCTCAACAGGAGTTTAAAGGAACTGACTCTCCAAGGGGGGAGAGTGTTAGTAAAGGGTCTGGAATGGCGAACCCGAGTAAAAGGGGACGAAAACTGAGATGCATTTGAAAACGTTTCCCGGTCACACGGTGCACCATACTGTGGGTTTCCCATGCATGTTTTAGCTGAAGGAAGAATCCCTTAAACCTGGATAGTTGTGACCCATGGAATGGGTACCATGCAGTATGACTTCAAAGAGTCTGTATTTGCTCATCGATCCTCAACAATGCTATCAACTTTAAGTGCCCAACATTATGTCTCACTCAGCTCTGGGTGTAGATGTGGTAAATCGAGGTTGCATCACGATCCCTGAATGAATTATTCAAGAATTGCTCTCTATTTCACTGTCCTTCTGTTTTGTTTTTGTAATTCATTTTGATAATGGGATTTATCGGATTTTCTCTGGTGCATTCATGCCGCTGTACACACGCTTCATTCACTTACGGAGACATATAAATCCATGGGTTTGATGATTCTTACTAGTCAGGTGTATTCCTAGGCGTTGAATATGGGGTGTTTAGTCCATTTCGTTAGGCAAGGGGTAGGTCTTGACTATGATATATTTGGCTTATGGAAAGGAATCTGTGCTAATTTCTATCTCTGGTTTTATGCAGCACCCTAGCTCACCTTTCCCCTTAAGCAAGCATAAGTTGGTTTTCTAAATATGAGACCCTGTTCCGTTTTGTAATTCAGTTCATGTGTAGCCAAGTTTACATTCCGTGTATTAGTGATATCTTATGATGTTTCATTTTCTGTGTGACTTATTTCACTTAGAATCATCGTACCTGAATCCACTCATTATGCTGTGACGGGCCTGATGACATAGATTTCATTGCTGAGTGATATTCCATTCTACGTACATACCACAACTTCTTTATCCATTTCTCACATTCTGGGATATTTAACTTGTACCGTAGATGAGGTTCTTTTAAACAGAGTCGTCCGAAACTTTGGGGTGGCTGTGTGTTTTTCATTTTAATTTCCCTAAGCTTGGACCATAAGTGGAAGTGCCATAGGCTGTGTTGCTTTGGTTTCTAGGTGTTCCGGGAAACACCATACACTTCTCCAGAGGGGCTGTTGGCAATTTACATCCCGCCCATCAGCATAACAAGGCTCCCTGTTCTCCATGGCCTGTGCTGCATTTCTGGATTATACACTTTTACAGATGGCCCTTTTGACGGGGGGGCAGTGAGACTTCATTGTAGTGCAGATTTCTTTAACATGCTTGCTTGGTTGGCCAAAAAGTGCGTATACGTTTTTTCCTGAATATATTCAGGAAAAACCCCATACGCCCTTTTTGGCCAAGAGCATTAGTTTCAACGTTCTGCCTCTTTTCCTATGCTTTAAATGCAATTCCTGTCTACCCCCTGAAATTGTTTTCCTGCAGTTCTGCCCCGCATACAAGTCGTCTTCGCAGCCTTCCTTCAATATATTTTTGGACGATAGCTGTCATTTATAACTCGGCAGGTTTGTGAGTTACAGTGCCCCTGAGCTCCTTTCTTCAACTCTCTATCTTGTGAGCTGGCCGCAAACCCGCAGGGTTGCTTCAGGCCCTAATCTGGTTCTGGCACGGCAGGCTGAGCCTTTGGTTAATTCGTCTTCCTGGTGGAAAATGAGTGTTAAATTTGCCCGTGCAGACACCTACAGCTAGTCTCTCATCGGTTCTCCCTATTCCTGTTCATCGTGCGCAGAAATTGCAAACTGTGCCAAACAGGAGGTTAAAGGAACTGACTCTCCAAGGGGGGAGAGTGTTAGTAAAGGGTATGGAATGGCGAACCCGAGTAAAAGGGGACGAAAACTGAGATGCATTTGAAAACATTTCCCGGTCACACGGTGCACCATACTGTGGGTTTCCCATGCATGTTTTAGCTGAAGGAAGAATCCCTTAAACCTGGATAGTTGTGACCCATGGAATGGGTACCATGCAGTATGACTTCAAAGAGTCTGCATTTGCTCATCGATCCTCAACAATGCTATCAACATTAAGTGCCCAACATTATGTCTCACTCAGCTCTCGGTGTAGATGTGGTAAATCGAGGTTGCATCACGATCCCTGAATGAATTATTCAAGAATTGCTCTCTATTTCACTGTCCTTCTGTTTTGTTTTTGTAATTCATTTTGATAATGGGATTTATCGGATTTTCTCTGGTGCATTCATGTCGCTGTACACACGCTTCATTCTCTTACGGAGACATATAAATCCATGGGTTTGATGATTCTTACTAGTCAGGTGTATTCCTAGGCGTTGAATATGGGGTGTTTAGTCCATTTCGTTAGGCAAGGGGTAGGTCTTGACTATGATATATTTGGCTTATGGAAAGGAATCTGTGCTAATTTCTATCTCTGGTTTTATGCAGCACCCTAGCTCACCTTTCCCCTTAAGCAAGCATAAGTTGGTTTTCTAAATATGAGACCCTGTTCCGTTTTGTAATTCAGTTCATGTGTAGCCAAGTTTACATTCCGTGTATTAGTGATATCTTATGATGTTTCATTTTCTGTGTGACTTATTTCACTTAGAATCATCGTACCTGAATCCACTCATTATGCTGTGACGGGCCTGATGACATAGATTTCATTGCTGAGTGATATTCCATTCTACGTACATACCACAACTTCTTTATTCATTTCTCACATTCTGGGATATTTAACTTGTACCGTAGATGAGGTTCTTTTAAACAGAGTCGTCCGAAACTTTGGGGTGGCTGTGTGTTTTTGATTTTAATTTCCCTAAGCTATAGGACCATAATTGCAAGTGCCATAGGCTGTGTTGCTTTGGTTTTTAGGTGTTCCAGGAAACACCATACACTTCTCCAGAGGGGCTGTTGGCAATTTACATCCCGCCCATCAGCATAACAAGGCTCCCTGTTCTCCATGGCCTGTGCTGCCTTTCTGGATTTTACACTTTTTTCAGATGACCCTTTTGACGGGGGGGGAAGTGAGACTTCATTTTACTGCAGATTTGTTTAACATGCTTGCTTGGTTGGCCAAAAAGGGCGTATGCGTTTTTTCCTGAATATATTCAGGAAAAAACGCATACGCCCTTTTTGGCCAAGAGCATCATTGTCGACATTCTGCCTCTTTTCCTATGCTTTAAATGCAATTCCCGTCTACCCCCTGAAATCGTTTTCCTGCAATTCTGCCCCGCTTACAAGTCGTCTTCGCAGCCTTCCTTCAATATATTTTTGGACGATAGCTGTCATTTATAACTCTGCAGGTTTGTGAGTTACAGTGCCCCTGAGCTCCTTTCTTCAACTCGCTATCTTGGGAGCTGACCGCAAACCAGCAGGATTGCTTCAGGCCCTAATCTTGTTCCAGCACGGCATGCTGAGCCTGTGGTTAATTCCTCTTCCTGGGGGGAAATGAGCGTTAAATTTGCCCGTGCAGACACCTACAGCTAGTCTCTCATTGGTTCTCCCTATTCCTGTTCATCTTGCGCAGAAATTGCAAACTGTGCCAAACAGGAGGTTAAAGGCACTGACTCTCCTAGTGGGGAGAGTGTTAGTAAAGGGTCTGGAAAGGTGAACCCGAGTAAAAGGGGGCGAAAACTGAGATGCATTTGAAAACCTTTCCCGGTCACACGGTGCACCATACTGTGGGTTTCCCATGCATGTTTTAGCTGAAGGAAGAATCCCTTAAACCTGGAGAGTTGGGACCCATTAAATGGGTACCATGCAGTATGACTTCAAAGGGTCTGCATTTGCTCATCGAACCTCACCAAAGCTATCAGCCCGAAGTGCCCAACCTTATGTCTCACTCAGCTCTGGGTGTAGATTTGGTAAATCCAGGTTGCATCACAAGCCCTGAATAAATTATTTAAGAATTGCTCTCTGTTTCTCTGTCCTCGTGTTTTGTTTTTGTAATTCATTTTGATAATGGGATTTATCGGATTTTCTCTGCTGCATTCATGCCGCTGTACACACGCTTCATTCTCTTATGGAGACATATAAATCCATGGGTTTGAAGATTCTTACTAGTCAGGTGTATTCCTAGGTGTTGAATATGGGGTGTTTAGTCCATTTCGTTGATCAAGGAGTAGGTGTTGACTATTACATATTTGTCTTATGGAAAGGTGTCTGTGCTAATTTCTATCTGTGGTTTTATGCAGCACCCCAACTCATCTTTCCCCTTAAGCAAGCATAAGTTGGTTTTCTAAATTTGAGACCCTGTTCTGTTTTGTAATTCAGTTCATGTGTAGCCAAGTTTACATTCCGTGCATTAGTGATATCTTATCATGTTTCATTTTCTGTGTGACTTATTTCACTTAGAATCATCGTACCTGAATCCACTCATTATGCCGCGATGGGCCTGATGACATAGATTTCATTGCTGAGTGATATTCCATTGTACGTACGTACCACAACTTCTTTATCCATTTTTCACATTCTGGGATATTTAACTTGTACCGTAGACGAGGTTCTTGTAAACAGAGCCGTCCGAAACTTTGGGGTGGCTGTGTGTTTTTCATTTTAATTTCCCTAAGCTATAGGACCATAAGTGGAAGTGCCATAGGCTGTGTTGCTTTGGTTTTTAGGTGTTCCGGGAAACACCATACACTTCTCCAGAGGGGCTGTTGGCAATTTACATCCCGCCCATCAGCATAACAAGGCTCCCTGTTCTCCATGGCCTGTGCTGCCTTTCTGGATTATACACTTTTACAGATGGCCCTTTTGACGGGGGGGCAGTGAGACTTCATTGTAGTGCAGATTTGTTTAACATGCTTGCTTGGTTGGCCAAAAAGGGCGTATGCGTTTTTTCCTGAATGTATTCAGGAAAAAACGCATACGCCCTTTTTGTCCAAGAGCATCATTGTCGACATTCTGCCTCTTTTCCTATGCTTTAAATGCAATTCCCGTCTACCCCCTGAAATCGTTTTCCTGCAATTCTGCCCCGCTTACAAGTCGTCTTCGCAGCCTTCCTTCAATATATTTTTGGACGATAGCTGTCATTTATAACTCTGCAGGTTTGTGAGTTACAGTGCCCCTGAGCTCCTTTCTTCAACTCGCTATCTTGGGAGCTGACCGCAAACCAGCAGGATTGCTTCAGGCCCTAATCTTGTTCCAGCACGGCATGCTGAGCCTGTGGTTAATTCCTCTTCCTGGGGGGAAATGAGCGTTAAATTTGCCCGTGCAGACACCTACAGCTAGTCTCTCATTGGTTCTCCCTATTCCTGTTCATCTTGCGCAGAAATTGCAAACTGTGCCAAACAGGAGGTTAAAGGCACTGACTCTCCTAGTGGGGAGAGTGTTAGTAAAGGGTCTGGAAAGGTGAACCCGAGTAAAAGGGGGCGAAAACTGAGATGCATTTGAAAACCTTTCCCGGTCACACGGTGCACCATACTGTGGGTTTCCCATGCATGTTTTAGCTGAAGGAAGAATCCCTTAAACCTGGAGAGTTGGGACCCATTAAATGGGTACCTTGCAGTATGACTTCAAAGGGTCTGCATTTGCTCATCGAACCTCACCAAAGCTATCAGCCCGAAGTGCCCAACCTTATGTCTCACTCAGCTCTGGGTGTAGATTTGGTAAATCCAGGTTGCATCACAAGCCCTGAATAAATTATTTAAGAATTGCTCTCTGTTTCTCTGTCCTCGTGTTTTGTTTTTGTAATTCATTTTGATAATGGGATTTATCGGATTTTCTCTGCTGCATTCATGCCGCTGTACACACGCTTCATTCTCTTATGGAGACATATAAATCCATGGGTTTGAAGATTCTTACTAGTCAGGTGTATTCCTAGGTGTTGAATATGGGGTGTTTAGTCCATTTCGTTGATCAAGGAGTAGGTGTTGACTATTACATATTTGTCTTATGGAAAGGTGTCTGTGCTAATTTCTATCTGTGGTTTTATGCAGCACCCCAACTCATCTTTCCCCTTAAGCAAGCATAAGTTGGTTTTCTAAATTTGAGACCCTGTTCTGTTTTGTAATTCAGTTCATGTGTAGCCAAGTTTACATTCCGTGCATTAGTGATATCTTATCATGTTTCATTTTCTGTGTGACTTATTTCACTTAGAATCATCGTACCTGAATCCACTCATTATGCCGCGACGGGCCTGATGACATAGATTTCATTGCTGAGTGATATTCCATTGTACGTACGTACCACAACTTCTTTATCCATTTTTCACATTCTGGGATATTTAACTTGTACCGTAGACGAGGTTCTTGTAAACAGAGCCGTCCGAAACTTTGGGGTGGCTGTGTGTTTTTCATTTTAATTTCCCTAAGCTATAGGACCATAAGTGGAAGTGCCATAGGCTGTGTTGCTTTGGTTTTTAGGTGTTCCGGGAAACACCATACACTTCTCCAGAGGGGCTGTTGGCAATTTACATCCCGCCCATCAGCATAACAAGGCTCCCTGTTCTCCATGGCCTGTGCTGCCTTTCTGGATTATACACTTTTACAGATGGCCCTTTTGACGGGGGGGCAGTGAGACTTCATTGTAGTGCAGATTTCTTTAACATGCTTGCTTGGTTGGCCAAAAAGTGCGTATAAGTTTTTTCCTGAATATATTCAGGAAAAACCCCATACGCCCTTTTTGGCCAAGAGCATTAGTTTCAACGTTCTGCCTCTTTTCCTATGCTTTAAATGCAATTCCCGTCTACCCCCTGAAATCGTTTTCCTGCAGTTCTGCCCCGCATACAAGTCATCTTCGCAGCCTTCCTTCAATATATTTTTGGACGATAGCTGTCATTTATAACTCGGCAGGTTTGTGAGTTACAGTGCCCCTGAGCTCCTTTCTTCAAGTCTCTATCTTGTGAGCTGGCCGCAAACCCGCAGGGTTGCTTCAGGCCCTAATCTGGTTCTGGCACGGCAGGCTGAGCCTTTTGTTAATTCGTCTTGCTGGTGGAAAATGAATGTTAAATTTGCCCGTGCAGACACCTACAGCTAGTCTCTCATTGGTTCTCCCTATTCCTGTTCATCGTGCGCAGAAATTGCAAACTGTGCTCAACAGGAGTTTAAAGGAACTGACTCTCCAAGGGGGGAGAGTGTTAGTAAAGGGTCTGGAATGGCGAACCCGAGTAAAAGGGGACGAAAACTGAGATGCATTTGAAAACGTTTCCCGGTCACACGGTGCACCATACTGTGGGTTTCCCATGCATGTTTTAGCTGAAGGAAGAATCCCTTAAACCTGGATAGTTGTGACCCATGGAATGGGTACCATGCAGTATGACTTCAAAGAGTCTGTATTTGCTCATCGATCCTCAACAATGCTATCAACTTTAAGTGCCCAACATTATGTCTCACTCAGCTCTGGGTGTAGATGTGGTAAATCGAGGTTGCATCACGATCCCTGAATGAATTATTCAAGAATTGCTCTCTATTTCACTGTCCTTCTGTTTTGTTTTTGTAATTCATTTTGATAATGGGATTTATCGGATTTTCTCTGGTGCATTCATGCCGCTGTACACACGCTTCATTCACTTACGGAGACATATAAATCCATGGGTTTGATGATTCTTACTAGTCAGGTGTATTCCTAGGCGTTGAATATGGGGTGTTTAGTCCATTTCGTTAGGCAAGGGGTAGGTCTTGACTATGATATATTTGGCTTATGGAAAGGAATCTGTGCTAATTTCTATCTCTGGTTTTATGCAGCACCCTAGCTCACCTTTCCCCTTAAGCAAGCATAAGTTGGTTTTCTAAATATGAGACCCTGTTCCGTTTTGTAATTCAGTTCATGTGTAGCCAAGTTTACATTCCGTGTATTAGTGATATGTTATGATGTTTCATTTTCTGTGTGACTTATTTCACTTAGAATCATCGTACCTGAATCCACTCATTATGCTGTGACGGGCCTGATGACATAGATTTCATTGCTGAGTGATATTCCATTCTACGTACATACCACAACTTCTTTATCCATTTCTCACATTCTGGGATATTTAACTTGTACCGTAGATGAGGTTCTTTTAAACAGAGTCGTCCGAAACTTTGGGGTGGCTGTGTGTTTTTCATTTTAATTTCCCTAAGCTATAGGACCATAAGTGGAAGTGCCATAGGCTGTGTTGCTTTGGTTTCTAGGTGTTCCGGGAAACACCATACACTTCTCCAGAGGGGCTGTTGGCAATTTACATCCCGCCCATCAGCATAACAAGGCTCCCTGTTCTCCATGGCCTGTGCTGCCTTTCTGGATTATACACTTTTACAGATGGCCCTTTTGACGGGGGGGCAGTGAGACTTCATTGTAGTGCAGATTTCTTTAACATGCTTGCTTGGTTGGCCAAAAAGTGCGTATACGTTTTTTCCTGAATATATTCAGGAAAAACCCCATACGCCCTTTTTGGCCAAGAGCATTAGTTTCAACGTTCTGCCTCTTTTCCTATGCTTTAAATGCAATTCCTGTCTACCCCCTGAAATCGTTTTCCTGCAGTTCTGCCCCGCATACAAGTCGTCTTCGCAGCCTTCCTTCAATATATTTTTGGACGATAGCTGTCATTTATAACTCGGCAGGTTTGTGAGTTACAGTGCCCCTGAGCTCCTTTCTTCAACTCTCTATCTTGTGAGCTGGCCGCAAACCCGCAGGGTTGCTTCAGGCCCTAATCTGGTTCTGGCACGGCAGGCTGAGCCTTTGGTTAATTCGTCTTCCTGGTGGAAAATGAGTGTTAAATTTGCCCGTGCAGACACCTACAGCTAGTCTCTCATCGGTTCTCCCTATTCCTGTTCATCGTGCGCAGAAATTGCAAACTGTGCCAAACAGGAGGTTAAAGGAACTGACTCTCCAAGGGGGGAGAGTGTTAGTAAAGGGTATGGAATGGCGAACCCGAGTAAAAGGGGACGAAAACTGAGATGCATTTGAAAACATTTCCCGGTCACACGGTGCACCATACTGTGGGTTTCCCATGCATGTTTTAGCTGAAGGAAGAATCCCTTAAACCTGGATAGTTGTGACCCATGGAATGGGTACCATGCAGTATGACTTCAAAGAGTCTGCATTTGCTCATCGATCCTCAACAATGCTATCAACATTAAGTGCCCAACATTATGTCTCACTCAGCTCTGGGTGTAGATGTGGTAAATCGAGGTTGCATCACGATCCCTGAATGAATTATTCAAGAATTGCTCTCTATTTCACTGTCCTTCTGTTTTGTTTTTGTAATTCATTTTGATAATGGGATTTATCGGATTTTCTCTGGTGCATTCATGTCGCTGTACACACGCTTCATTCTCTTACGGAGACATATAAATCCATGGGTTTGATGATTCTTACTAGTCAGGTGTATTCCTAGGCGTTGAATATGGGGTGTTTAGTCCATTTCGTTAGGCAAGGGGTAGGTCTTGACTATGATATATTTGGCTTATGGAAAGGAATCTGTGCTAATTTCTATCTCTGGTTTTATGCAGCACCCTAGCTCACCTTTCCCCTTAAGCAAGCATAAGTTGGTTTTCTAAATATGAGACCCTGTTCCGTTTTGTAATTCAGTTCATGTGTAGCCAAGTTTACATTCCGTGTATTAGTGATATCTTATGATGTTTCATTTTCTGTGTGACTTATTTCACTTAGAATCATCGTACCTGAATCCACTCATTATGCTGTGACGGGCCTGATGACATAGATTTCATTGCTGAGTGATATTCCATTCTACGTACATACCACAACTTCTTTATTCATTTCTCACATTCTGGGATATTTAACTTGTACCGTAGATGAGGTTCTTTTAAACAGAGTCGTCCGAAACTTTGGGGTGGCTGTGTGTTTTTGATTTTAATTTCCCTAAGCTATAGGACCATAATTGCAAGTGCCATAGGCTGTGTTGCTTTGGTTTTTAGGTGTTCCAGGAAACACCATACACTTCTCCAGAGTGGCTGTTGGCAATTTACATCCCGCCCATCAGCATAACAAGGCTCCCTGTTCTCCATGGCCTGTGCTGCCTTTCTGGATTTTACACTTTTTTCAGATGACCCTTTTGACGGGGGGGGAAGTGAGACTTCATTTTACTGCAGATTTGTTTAACATGCTTGCTTGGTTGGCCAAAAAGGGCGTATGCGTTTTTTCCTGAATATATTCAGGAAAAAACGCATACGCCCTTTTTGGCCAAGAGCATCATTGTCGACATTCTGCCTCTTTTCCTATGCTTTAAATGCAATTCCCGTCTACCCCCTGAAATCGTTTTCCTGCAATTCTGCCCCGCTTACAAGTCGTCTTCGCAGCCTTCCTTCAATATATTTTTGGACGATAGCTGTCATTTATAACTCTGCAGGTTTGTGAGTTACAGTGCCCCTGAGCTCCTTTCTTCAACTCGCTATCTTGGGAGCTGACCGCAAACCAGCAGGATTGCTTCAGGCCCTAATCTTGTTCCAGCACGGCATGCTGAGCCTGTGGTTAATTCCTCTTCCTGGGGGGAAATGAGCGTTAAATTTGCCCGTGCAGACACCTACAGCTAGTCTCTCATTGGTTCTCCCTATTCCTGTTCATCTTGCGCAGAAATTGCAAACTGTGCCAAACAGGAGGTTAAAGGCACTGACTCTCCTAGTGGGGAGAGTGTTAGTAAAGGGTCTGGAAAGGTGAACCCGAGTAAAAGGGGGCGAAAACTGAGATGCATTTGAAAACCTTTCCCGGTCACACGGTGCACCATACTGTGGGTTTCCCATGCATGTTTTAGCTGAAGGAAGAATCCCTTAAACCTGGAGAGTTGGGACCCATTAAATGGGTACCTTGCAGTATGACTTCAAAGGGTCTGCATTTGCTCATCGAACCTCACCAAAGCTATCAGCCCGAAGTGCCCAACCTTATGTCTCACTCAGCTCTGGGTGTAGATTTGGTAAATCCAGGTTGCATCACAAGCCCTGAATAAATTATTTAAGAATTGCTCTCTGTTTCTCTGTCCTCGTGTTTTGTTTTTGTAATTCATTTTGATAATGGGATTTATCGGATTTTCTCTGCTGCATTCATGCCGCTGTACACACGCTTCATTCTCTTATGGAGACATATAAATCCATGGGTTTGAAGATTCTTACTAGTCAGGTGTATTCCTAGGTGTTGAATATGGGGTGTTTAGTCCATTTCGTTGATCAAGGAGTAGGTGTTGACTATTACATATTTGTCTTATGGAAAGGTGTCTGTGCTAATTTCTATCTGTGGTTTTATGCAGCACCCCAACTCATCTTTCCCCTTAAGCAAGCATAAGTTGGTTTTCTAAATTTGAGACCCTGTTCTGTTTTGTAATTCAGTTCATGTGTAGCCAAGTTTACATTCCGTGCATTAGTGATATCTTATCATGTTTCATTTTCTGTGTGACTTATTTCACTTAGAATCATCGTACCTGAATCCACTCATTATGCCGCGATGGGCCTGATGACATAGATTTCATTGCTGAGTGATATTCCATTGTACGTACGTACCACAACTTCTTTATCCATTTTTCACATTCTGGGATATTGAACTTGTAGCGTAGACGAGGTTCTTGTAAACAGAGCCGTCCGAAACTTTGGGGTGGCTGTGTGTTTTTCATTTTAATTTCCCTAAGCTATAGGACCATAAGTGGATGTGCCATAGGCTGTGTTGCTTTGGTTTTTAGGTGTTCCGGGAAACACCATACACTTCTCCAGAGGGGCTGTTGGCAATTTACATCCCGCCCATCAGCATAACAAGGCTCCCTGTTCTCCATGGCCTGTGCTGCCTTTCTGGATTATACACTTTTACAGATGGCCCTTTTGACGGGGGGGCAGTGAGACTTCATTGTAGTGCAGATTTCTTTAACATGCTTGCTTGGTTGGCCAAAAAGTGCGTATGCGTTTTTTCCTGAATATATTCAGGAAAAATCCCATACGCCCTTTTTGGCCAAGAGCATTAGTTTCAACGTTCTGCCTCTTTTCCTATGCTTTAAATGCAATTCCTGTCTACCCCCTGAAATCGTTTTCCTGCAGTTCTGCCCCGCATACAAGTCATCTTCGCAGCCTTCCTTCAATATATTTTTGGACGATAGCTGTCATTTATAACTCGGCAGGTTTGTGAGTTACAGTGCCCCTGAGCTCCTTTCTTCAACTCTCTATCTTGTGAGCTGGCCGCAAACCCGCAGGGTTGCTTCAGGCCCTAATCTGGTTCTGGCACGGCAGGCTGAGCCTTTTGTTAATTCGTCTTCCTGGTGGAAAATGAGTGTTAAATTTGCCCGTGCAGACACCTACAGCTAGTCTCTCATTGGTTCTCCCTATTCCTGTTCATCGTGCGCAGAAATTGCAAACTGTGCTCAACAGGAGTTTAAAGGAACTGACTCTCCAAGGGGGGAGAGTGTTAGTAAAGGGTCTGGAATGGCGAACCCGAGTAAAAGGGGACGAAAACTGAGATGCATTTGAAAACGTTTCCCGGTCACACGGTGCACCATACTGCGGGTTTCCCATGCATGTTTTAGCTGAAGGAAGAATCCCTTAAACCTGGATAGTTGTGACCCATGGAATGGGTACCATGCAGTATGACTTCAAAGAGTCTGTATTTGCTCATCGATCCTCAACAATGCTATCAACTTTAAGTGCCCAACATTATGTCTCACTCAGCTCTGGGTGTAGATGTGGTAAATCGAGGTTGCATCACGATCCCTGAATGAATTATTCAAGAATTGCTCTCTATTTCACTGTCCTTCTGTTTTGTTTTTGTAATTCATTTTGATAATGGGATTTATCGGATTTTCTCTGGTGCATTCATGCCGCTGTACACACGCTTCATTCACTTACGGAGACATATAAATCCATGGGTTTGATGATTCTTACTAGTCAGGTGTATTCCTAGGCGTTGAATATGGGGTGTTTAGTCCATTTCGTTAGGCAAGGGGTAGGTCTTGACTATGATATATTTGGCTTATGGAAAGGAATCTGTGCTAATTTCTATCTCTGGTTTTATGCAGCACCCTAGCTCACCTTTCCCCTTAAGCAAGCATAAGTTGGTTTTCTAAATATGAGACCCTGTTCCGTTTTGTAATTCAGTTCATGTGTAGCCAAGTTTACATTCCGTGTATTAGTGATATCTTATGATGTTTCATTTTCTGTGTGACTTATTTCACTTAGAATCATCGTACCTGAATCCACTCATTATGCTGTGACGGGCCTGATGACATAGATTTCATTGCTGAGTGATATTCCATTCTACGTACCTACCACAACTTCTTTATCCATTTCTCACATTCTGGGATATTTAACTTGTACCGTAGATGAGGTTCTTTTAAACAGAGTCGTCCGAAACTTTGGGGTGGCTGTGTGTTTTTCATTTTAATTTCCCTAAGCTATAGGACTATAAGTGGAAGTGCCATAGGCTGTGTTGCTTTGGTTTTTAGGTGTTCCGGGAAACACCATACACTTCTCCAGAGGGGCTGTTGGCAATTTACATCCCGCCCATCAGCATAACAAGGCTCCCTGTTCTCCATGGCCTGTGCTGCCTTTCTGGATTATACACTTTTACAGATGGCCCTTTTGACGGGGGGGCAGTGAGACTTCATTGTAGTGCAGATTTCTTTAACATGCTTGCTTGGTTGGCCAAAAAGTGCGTATACGTTTTTTCCTGAATATATTCAGGAAAAACCCCATACGCCCTTTTTGGCCAAGAGCATTAGTTTCAACGTTCTGCCTCTTTTCCTATGCTTTAAATGCAATTCCTGTCTACCCCCTGAAATCGTTTTCCTGCAGTTCTGCCCCGCATACAAGTCGTCTTCGCAGCCTTCCTTCAATATAATTTTGGACGATAGCTGTCATTTATAACTCAGCAGGTTTGTGAGTTACAGTGCCCCTGAGCTCCTTTCTTCAACTCTCTATCTTGTGAGCTGGCCGCAAACCCGCAGGGTTGCTTCAGGCCCTAATCTGGTTCTGGCACGGCAGGCTGAGCCTTTGGTTAATTCGTCTTCCTGGTGGAAAATGAGTGTTAAATTTGCCCGTGCAGACCCCTACAGCTAGTCTCTCATCGGTTCTCCCTCTTCCTGTTCATCGTGCGCAGAAATTGCAAACTGTGCCAAACAGGAGGTTAAAGGAACTGACTCTCCAAGGGGGGAGAGTGTTAGTAAAGGGTATGGAATGGCGAACCCGAGTAAAAGGGGACGAAAACTGAGATGCATTTGAAAACATTTCCCGGTCACACGGTGCACCATACTGTGGGTTTCCCATGCATGTTTTAGCTGAAGGAAGAATCCCTTAAACCTGGATAGTTGTGACCCATGGAATGGGTACCATGCAGTATGACTTCAAAGAGTCTGCATTTGCTCATCGATCCTCAACAATGCTATCAACATTAAGTGCCCAACATTATGTCTCACTCAGCTCTGGGTGTAGATGTGGTAAATCGAGGTTGCATCACGATCCCTGAATGAATTATTCAAGAATTGCTCTCTATTTCACTGTCCTTCTGTTTTGTTTTTGTAATTCATTTTGATAATGGGATTTATCGGATTTTCTCTGGTGCATTCATGTCGCTGTACACACGCTTCATTCTCTTACGGAGACATATAAATCCATGGGTTTGATGATTCTTACTAGTCAGGTGTATTCCTAGGCGTTGAATATGGGGTGTTTAGTCCATTTCGTTAGGCAAGGGGTAGGTCTTGACTATGATATATTTGGCTTATGGAAAGGAATCTGTGCTAATTTCTATCTCTGGTTTTATGCAGCACCCTAGCTCACCTTTCCCCTTAAGCAAGCATAAGTTGGTTTTCTAAATATGAGACCCTGTTCCGTTTTGTAATTCAGTTCATGTGTAGCCAAGTTTACATTCCGTGTATTAGTGATATCTTATGATGTTTCATTTTCTGTGTGACTTATTTCACTTAGAATCATCGTACCTGAATCCACTCATTATGCTGTGACGGGCCTGATGACATAGATTTCATTGCTGAGTGATATTCCATTGTACGTACATACCACAACTTCTTTATTCATTTCTCACATTCTGGGATATTTAACTTGTACCGTAGATGAGGTTCTTTTAAACAGAGTCGTCCGAAACTTTGGGGTGGCTGTGTGTTTTTGATTTTAATTTCCCTAAGCTATAGGACCATAATTGCAAGTGCCATAGGCTGTGTTGCTTTGGTTTTTAGGTGTTCCAGGAAACACCATACACTTCTCCAGAGTGGCTGTTGGCAATTTACATCCCGCCCATCAGCATAACAAGGCTCCCTGTTCTCCATGGCCTGTGCTGCCTTTCTGGATTTTACACTTTTTTCAGATGACCCTTTTGACGGGGGGGGAAGTGAGACTTCATTTTACTGCAGATTTGTTTAACATGCTTGCTTGGTTGGCCAAAAAGGGCGTATGCGTTTTTTCCTGAATATATTCAGGAAAAAACGCATACGCCCTTTTTGGCCAAGTGCATCATTGTCGACATTCTGCCTCTTTTCCTATTCTTTAAGTGTAATTCCTGTCTATCCCCTGAAATCGTTTTCCTGAAATTCGGCCTCGCTTTCAAGTCCTGTTTGAAGACTTACCTCAATACATTTTTGGACGATAGCTGACATTCATAACTCTGCAGGTTTGTGAATTACAGTGCCCCTGAGCTCCTCTCTTCAACTCGCTTTCTTGTGAGCTGCCGCAAAACCGCAGGATTTCTTGTGGCCTTAATCTGTTTCAGGCAGGGCACGCTGAGCCTTTGGTTAATTCCTGTTCCTGGTGGGAAATGAGCGTTCCATTTGCCCGTGCAGACACCTACAGCTAGTATCTCATTGGTTCTCCCTAATCCTGTTCATCTTGCGCAGAAATTGCAAACTGTGCCAAACAGGAGGGTAAAGGCACTGACTCTCCAAGTGGGGAGAGTGTAAGTAAAGCGTCTGGAATGGTGAACCCGAGTATCAGGGGACGAAAACTGAGATGCATTTGAAAATGTTTCCCAATCACACAGTGGACCATACTCTGGGTTTCCCATGCATGCTTTAGCTGAAGGATGAATCCCTTAAACCTGGAGAGTTCGGACCCATGGAATGGGTACCATGCAGTATGACTTCAAAGGGTCTGCATTTGTTCACCGAACCTCACCAATGCTATCAGCCCGAAGTGTCCAGCCTTATGTTTCACCCAGCTCTGGGTGTAGATGTGGTAAATCCAGGTTGCATCATAGGCCCTGAATGAATTATTTAAGAATTGCTCTCTATTTCACTGTCCTTGTGATTTGTTTTTGAAATTTATTTTGATAATGGGATTTATCGGATTTTCACTGCTGAGTTTAGGCCGCTGTACGCACGCTTGATTTCCTTATGGAGACATATAAATCCACGGGTTTTAATATTCTTACTAGTCAGGTGTATTCCTAGGCGTTGAATATGTGGTGTTTAGTCCATTTCGTTGAGCAAGGTGTAGGTCTTGACTATGACATATTTGGCTTATGGAAAGGTATCTGTGCTAATTTCTATCTCTGGTTTTATGCAGCACCCCAACTCACCTTTCCCCTTAAGCAAGCATAAGTTGGTTTTCTAAATTTGAGACCCTGTTCCGTTTTGTAATTCAGTTCATGTGTAGCCAAGTTTATATTCCGTGTATTAGTGATATCTTATGATGTTTCATTTTCTGTGTGACTTATTTCACTTAGAATCATCGTACCTGAATCCACTCATTATGCCGCGACGGGCCTGATGACATAGATTTCATTGCTGAGTGATATTCCATTGTACGTACGTACCAGAACTTCTTTATCCATTTTTCACATTCTGGGATATTTAACTTGTACCGTAGACGAGGTTCTTGTAAACAGAGCCGTCCGAAACTTTGGGGTGGCTGTGTGTTTTGGTTTTAATTTCCCTAAGCTATAAGACCATAAGTGGAAGTGCCGTAGGCTCCGATGCTTTGTTTTTTAGGTGTTCCAGGAAACACCATACACTTCTCCAGAGGGGCTGTTGGCAATTTACATCCCGCCCATCAGCATAACAAGGCTCCCTGTTCTCCATGGCCTGTGCTGCCTTTCTGCATTTTACACTTTTTTCAGATGACCCTTTTGACGGGGGGGGAAGTGAGACTTCATTTTACTGCAGATTTGTTTAACATGCTTGCTTGGTTGGCCAAAAAGGGCGTATGCGTTTTTTCCTGAATATATTCAGGAAAAAACGCATACGCCCTTTTTGGCCAAGAGCATCATTGTCGACGTTCTGCCTCTTTTCCTATGCTTTAAATGCAATTCCCGTCTACCCCCTGAAATCGTTTTCCTGCAATTCTGCCCCGCTTACAAGTCGTCTTCGCAGCCTTCCTTCACTATATTTTTGGACGATAGCTGTCATTTATAACTCTGCAGGTTTGTGAGTTACAGTGCCCCTGAGCTCCTTTCTTTAACTCGCTATCTTGTGAGCTGGCCGCAAACCCGCAGGATTGCTTCAGGCCCTAATCTGGTTCCAGCACGGCATGCTGAGCCTTTGGTTAAATCCTCTTCCTGGTGGGAAATGAGCGTTAATTTTGCCCGTGCAGACACCTACAGCTAGTCTCTCATTGGTTCTCCTTATTCCTGTTCATCTTGCACAGAATTTGCAAACTGTGCCCAACAGGAGGTTAAAGGCACTGACTCTCCAAGTGGGGAGAGTGTTAGTAAAGGGTCTGGAATGCTGAACCCTGTAAAAGCGGATGAAAACTGAGATGCATTTGAAAACGTTTGCCGGTCACACGGTGCACCATACTGTGGGTTTCCCATGCATGTTTTAGCTGAAGGAAGAATCCCTTAAACGTGGAGAGTTGGGACCCATGGAAAGGGTACCATGCAGTATGACTTCAAAGGGTCTGCATTTGCTCATCGAACTTCACCAATGCTATCAGCCCGAAGTGCCCAACCTTATGTCTCACTCAGCTCTGGGTGTAGATGTGGTAAATCCAGGTTGCATCACAAGCCCTGAATGAATTATTTAAGAATTGCCCTCTATTTCACTGTCTTTCAGTTTTGTTTTTGTAATTAATTTTGATAATGGGATTTATCGGATTTTCTCTGCTGCATTCATACTGCTGTACACACGCTTCACTCTCTTACGGAGACATATAAATCCATGGGTTTGAAGATTCTTACTAGTCAGGTGTATTTCTAGGCGTTGAATATGGGGTGTTTAGTCCATTTCGTTGAGCAAGGGGTAGGTCTTGACTATTACATATTTGGCTTATGGAAAGGTATCTGTGCTAATTTCTATCTGTGGTTTTATGCAGCAACCCAACTCACCTTTCCCCTTAAGCAAGCATATGTTGGTTTTCTAAATTTGAGACCCTGTTCTGTTTTGTAATTCAGTTCATGTGTAGCCAAGTTTACATTCCGTGTATTAGTGATATCTTATGATATTTCATTTTCTGTGTGACGTATTTCACTTAGAATCATCGTACCTGAATCCAGTCATTATGCTGCGACGGGCCTGATGACATTGATTTTTTGCTGACTGATATTCCATTGTACGTAAGTACCACAACTTCTTTATCCATTTTTCACATTCTGGGATATTTAACTTGTACTGTAGAGGAGGTTCTTGTAAACAGAGCTGTCTGAACCTTTGGTGTGGCTGTGTGTTTTTGATTTTAATTTCCCAAAGCTATAGGACCATAAGTGGAAGTGCTGTAGGCTCCGTTGCTTTGTTTTTTAGGTGTTCCAGGAAACACCATACACTTTTCCAGAGTGGCTGTTGGCAATTAACATCCCGCCCATCAGCATAACAAGGCTCCCTGTTTTCCATGGCCTGTGCTGCATTTCTGGATTTTACACTTATTTCTGATGGCCCTTTTGACCGGGGGGCAGTGAGACTTCATTGTAGTGCAGATTTCTTTAACATGCTTGCTTGGTTGGCCAAAAAGTGCGTATGCGTTTTTTCCTGAATATATTCAGGAAAAAACGCATACGCCATTTTTGGCCAAATGCATCATAGTCGACGTTCTGCCTCTTTTCCTATTCTTTAAAGGCAATTCCAGTCTACCCCTTGAAATCGTTTTCCTGCAATTCTGCCCCGCTTCCAAGTCGTCTTCGCAGCCTTCCTTCAATATATTGTTGACGATAGCTGTCATTTATAACTCTGCAGATTTGTGAATTACAGTGCCCCTGAGCTCCTTTCTTCAACTCGCTTTCTAGTGAGCTGGCCGCAAACCCGCAGGATTGCTTCAGGCCCTAATCTTGTTCCGACACGGCATGCTGAGCCTTTGGTTAATTCCTCTTCCTGGTGGGAAATGAGCGTTAAATTTTCCCGTGCAGACACCTACAGCTAGTCTCTCATTGGCTCTTCCTATTCCTGTTCATCTTGTGCAGAAATTGCAAACTGTGTCCAACAGGAGGTTAAAGGCACTGACTCTCCAAGTGGGGAGAGTGTTAGTAAAGGGTCTGGAATGGTGAACCCGAGTAAAAGGGTATGAAACATGAGATGCATTTGAAAACGTTTGCCCGTCACACGGTGCACCATACTGTGGGTTTCCCATGCATGTTTTAGCTCAAGCAAGAATCCCTTAAACCTGGAGAGTTGGGACCCATGGAATGGGTACTATGCAGTATGACTTCAAAAGGAATGCATTTCCTCATCGAACGTCACCAATGCTATCAGCCCGAAGTGTCCAACCTTATGTCTCACACAGCTCTGGGTGTAGGTGTGGTAAATCCAGGTTGCATTACAAGCCCTGAGTGAATTATTTAAGAATTGCTCTCTATTTCACTGTCACTGTATTTTGTTTTTGAAATTTATTTTCATAATGGGATTTATCGGAATTTCACTGCTGCGTTTAGACCACAGAACACACGCTTGCTTCTCTTACAGAGACACATAAATCCATGGGTTTTAAGATTCTTACTAGTCCGGTATATTCCAAGGCATTGAATATGGGGTGTTGAGTCAATTTCATTGGGCAAGGAGTAGGTCTTGTCTATTATATATTTGGCTTATGGAATAGTATCTGTGCGAATTTCAATCTCTGTTTTTAGGCAGCACCCCAACTCACCTTTCCCCTTAAGCCAGCATAAGTTGGTTTTCTTAATTTGAGACCGTGTTCTGTTTTGTAATTCATTTCATGTGTAGCCAAGTTTACATTCCGTGTATTAGTGATATCTTATGATGTTTCATTTTCTGTGTGACTTATTTCACTTAGAATCATCGTACCTGAATCCACTCATTATGCCGCGACGGGCCTGATGACATCGATTTCATTGCTGAGTGATATTACATTGTACGTGCGTACCACAACTTCTTTATCAATTTTTTGCTCTCTGGGATATTTAACTTGTACCATAGACGAGGTTCTTGTAAACAAAGCCATCCCAAACTTTGGTGTGGCTGTGTGGTTTTGATTTTATTTCCCTAAGCTATAGGACCATACCTGGAAGTGCCATAGGCTGTGTTGCTTTGTTTATTACCTGTTTCAGGAAACACCATACACTTCTCCAGAGTGGCTGTTGGCAATTCACATCCCGCCCATCCGCATAACAAGGCTCCCTGTTCTCCATGGCCTGTCCTGCCTTTCTGGATTTTACACTTTTGTCAGATGGCCCTTTTGACCGAGGGCAGTGAGAGTTCATTGTAGTGCAGATTTCCTTTACACGCTTGCTTGTTTGTCCAGAAAGTTCGTATGCGTTTTTTCCTGAATATATTCCAGAAAAAACGCATACGTCCTTTTTCTCCAATTGCATCATTGTCCCTATTCTGCCTCTTTGCTTATGCTTTAAGTGCAATTCCAGTCTACGCCCTGAAAAAGTTTTCATGAATTTCTGCCCCACTATCAATCCTCTTCGCAGACTTACTTCAATATATTTTTGGAAGAGAGATGTCATTTATAACTCTGCACGTTTGTGAATTACAGTGCCCCTGAGCTCCTTTTTTCAACTCGCTTTCTTGTGAGCTCTACGTAAAACCGCAGGATTGCTTCAGGCCCTAATCTGGTTCTGGCAGGGCATGCTGAGCCTTCGGTTAATTCCACTTCCTGGTGGGAAATGTGCGTTACATTTGTCCGTGCAGACACCTACAGATAGTCTCTCATTGGTTCTCCCTATTCCTGTTCATCTTCCGCAGAAATTGCAAAGTGTGCCAAACAGGAGGTTAAAGGCACTGACTCTCCAAGTGGGGAGAATGTTAGTTAAGCGTCTGGAATGGTGAACCCGAGTATAAAGGGACGAAATCTGAGATGCATTTGAAAACGTTTCTCCATCACATGGTGGACCATATTCTGGGTTTCCCATGCATGATTTAGCGGAAGGATGATTCCCTTAAACCTGGAGATTTGGGACCCTTGGAATGGGTACCATGCACTATGACTTCAAAGGGTCTGCATTTGCTCACCGAACCTCAACAATGCTATCAGGCTGAAATGTCCGGCCTTATATCTCCCCATCTCTGGGTGTATATGTGGTAAATGCAGGTTGCATTAGAAGCCCTGAGTGAATTATTTAAGAATTGCTCTCTATTTCACTGTCATTGGGTTTGTTTTTGAAATTTATTTTGATAATGGGATTTATCCGATTTTCACTGCAGCGTTTAGGACACTGTACACACGCTTGATTCTCTTACGGAGACATATAAATCCATGGGTTTGAAGATTCTTACTAGTCAGGTATATTCCTAGGCGTTGAATATGGTGTGTTGAGTCCATTTCTTTGAGCAAGGTGTAGGTCTGTCTATTACATATTTGGCTTATGGAACTGTATCTGTGCGAATTTCAATCTCCGTTTTTATGCAGCACCCCAGCTCACCTTTCCCCATAAGCAAGCATAAGTTGGTTTTCTAAATTTGAGACACTGTTCTGTTTTGTAATTCAGTTCATATGTAGCCAAGTTTACATTCCGTGTATTAGTGATATCTTATGATGTTTCATTTTCTGTGTGACCTATTTGACGTAGAATCATCGTACCTGAATCCACTCATTATGCTGCTACAGGACTGATGACATAGATTGCTTTGCTGAGTGATATTCCATTGTACGTACGTACCACAACTTCTTTATCCATTTTTCGCTCTCTGGGATATTTAACTTGTACCATAGACGAGGTTCTTGTAAACAGAGCCGTCCCAACTTTTGGGTGGCTGTGTGTTGTTGATTTTAATTTCCCTAAGCTATAGGACCATAAGTGGAAGTGCCATAGGCTGTGTTGCTTTGTTTCTTACGTGTTTCAGGAAACACTATACACTTCTCCAGAGTGGCTGTTGGCAATTCACATCCCGCCCATCAGCCTAGCAATGCTCCCTGTTCTCCATGGCCTGTCCTGCCTTTCTGGATTTTACACTTTTTTCAGATGGCCCTTTTGACCAGGGGGCAGTGAGACTTCATTTTAGTGCAGATTTCCTTTACACGCTTGCTTGCTTGGCCAAAAAGGGCGTATGCGTTTTTTCCTGAATATATTCAGGAAAAAACGCATACGCCCTTTTTGGCCAAGTGCATCATTGTCGCTGTTCTGTCTCTTTTCCTATGCTTTAAGTGCAATTCAAGTCTACCCCAGAAATAGTTTTCCTGAATTTCTGACCCGCTTTCAAGTCCTCTTTGCAGAATTACTTCAATATATTTTTGAACAATAGCTGTCATTTTTAACTCTCCAGGTTTGTGAATTAGAGTGCCCCTGAGCTCCTTTTTTCCACTCGCTTTCTTGTGAGATGGCCGAAAAAGCGCAGGATTGCTTCAGGTCCTAATCTGGTTTCGGCAGGGCATGCTGAGCCTGTGGTTAATTCCTCTTCCTGGTGGGAAATGAGGGTTAAATTTGCCCGTGCAGAACCTACAGCTAGTCTCTCATTGCTTCTCCCTATTCCTGTTCATCTTGCGCAGAAATTGCAAACTGTGTCAAACAGGAGGTTAAAGGCACTGACTCTCCAAGTGGGGAGAGTGTTAGTAAAGCGTCTGGAATGGTGAACCCGAGTACCAGGAGACGAAATCTGAGATGCATTTAGAAACGTTTCCCGGGCACATGGTGGACCATACTCTGGGTTTCCCATGCATGTTTTAGCTGAAGGAAGAATCCCTTAAACCTGGAGAGTTGGGACCCATGGAATGGTTTTCAAAGGGTCTGCATTTGCTCACTGAACCTCACCAATGCTATCAGCCCAAAGTATCCAGCCTTATGTCTCACCCAGCTCTGGGTTTAGATGTGGTAAATCCAGGTTGCATCACAAGCCCTGAATGAATTATTTAAGAATTGCTCTCTATTTCACTGCCATTGTGTTTTGTTTTTGAAATTTATTTTGATAATAGGATTTAGCTGATTTTCACTGCTGCGTTTATTCCGCTGTTCCCATGCTTGATTCTATTACGCAGACATATACATCCATAGGTATTAAGACTCTTACTCATCCGGTATATTCCTAGGCGCTGAAAATGGGGTGTTGAGTCCATTTCATTGACCACGGAGTAGGTTTTTTCTATTCCATATTTGGCTTATGGAACGGTATCTGTGCTAATTTCAATCTCTGGTTTTATGCAGCACCCCAACTCACCTTTATCCTTGAGCCAGCATAAGTTGGTTTTCTAAATTTGAGACACCGTTCTGTTTTGTAATTCAGTTCATTTGTAGCCACGTTTACATTCCATGTATTAGTGATATCGTATGTCTTTTTGTTTTTATATTATGTGACTTCGAGTGATCATATGTCACTCCTGTGTAGTTGTTACACATGGCCATATTTCATTGATTTCCTGGCTGAGTAATATTCCACTCTACATAAATGCCACATCTCTATCCATTTTCTCTCTCCAGAGACATATAATTTATATCCTAGTCGAGGATCTTTTAAACAGAGAGGCGGTATACCTTGGGGTGCCTGCGTCCTCTCGATTTTTGTTTTTCCCAAGATATACGTCCATGAGTGCAAGGGCCCTGTGCTCTGTAGCTCATTTTTTAGATGCTTTAGTAAACACAATACACTTCTCCAGAGTGACCGTTGGCAATATACATTTCCACTATAAGCCTCACAGGGCTCCCTTTTCTCCTTGCCCTGTCCTGCCTTTCTGGTGTTTACACTTTATGAGGACAGCTCTTCTGACTGATGCGAAGTGATATGTTTTGTAGTATTGATTTCCAGTGCCCACCTGTTTGGTTGGCTAAAAAAGTGTATGCCCTTTTCTTGAATATATAAAGATAAAGACGCATACACCCTTTTTGGCCAACTGCAATGTTGGCAATGTTCAGCCCCTTTTCTTGTGCTTAATGGCGAGTCCTTTCTACCTCTTCCAATCCCTTTCCTGCCATTCTCCGTTGCTTACAAGTCCTTTTCTCTGACTTTCCTCAAGACATTTTTCAGTGATAGATATTTTCATCTCTGCAGTTTCGTGAATTTTAGTGCCCGTGAGTCCCATTTTTCAACTTGTGTTTATGGGAACTGACCACAAAGCAGTGGGATTTCCTCAAGCCCTATTCTGTTTCCATGGGCAACCCTAGCCTTTGGTCAATTCGTCTTCCTGATTGGAAATTAGAGTGACATGTGCCTGTCCGAACACCTAGGACTTGTCTCTCATTGTTCCTCCTCCTTCCGCTTCATCCTCTGGACAAATTCCAAACTGTATGCAACAGGATGTTGACAGTGCTGACATCTCCAAGTGGGGAGACTGTTCGTAAAGACGCTGGAGGGGTGAACCCGAGCACCAGGAGATGAGGAGATGAGATGCCTTTTCCAAACTCTTCCCGATCAGACGGTATACCATCCTCTGGGTGTGACAGGCATGTTTTAGCTGTAAGAAGGGTCCCATTCATGTGAGGAGAACACCAGGGCTTTTTCAAAATCAGTGTCTCTCCGCAACCCAAAGTGGGGAATGTTTTAAGCTACGGCTACACATATGTTCATTAAGGGCCTTGGGAAGTAGGCAGAGTCCAAACTTTAGATGATTGAAGTCTTCAGGGTCAGAAGCACTCACCACCGGCTTCCCTTAGGTTCCATTTTAACTGTCATTGATAGATGATGTCAATAAAAATATCTATTCTTTTTCAGATTATTTCCCCTTATAGGTTATTGCAAAATATTGAGTGTAGTTCCCTGTGCTATACAGTAGTTCCTTGTTGATGATCGATTTTATACATAGCAGTGTGTATGTGTTAATCCCAAACTGTTAATTTATCCCTCCTCCCACCTTTCCCCTTTGGTAATAATAAATTATAAGATTTTATACTTCTCAGAAATGGGGGAGCTGAAAGAGAGGTATCATTTTCAATGGAAAAGCATTTAAAACAAGATTGAAGCTTTAACCAAGATTATTAGATGTACATCCTTGGAAAGAAATCACTTCGTTTCTCTAGTATTGACCTGACAAATAAGACAAACCTTTTCACTGAACTTGCTTATAATAAAGTGATGGAAATATCAAATGGAAGTGTTAGAAATATCTTATTTTACCCGAGCCTTATACACTGTTCTATGTTAATTACAGTTTGGCTCACACATCTGTTCACTGAAGTTACAATGTTCTCAATTTCTGTTATTGATCCTCCAGAGTGGACCCCAACAAGTGTCCCCCTGCCCAGTGTCATTGGAGCCAACAGATCGAGACTGAGTTTGGTTCAGAAGCAAAGGAAACTTTATATTTTGATCAGAGAATGGAGAGGTGAGAGCATGTGCTACCCCGTGGGCTGTGGGCTGGGCTGCTGTGTAGAGATCCTGTCAGAGTCAGTGGGAGGGGGCGGAGCTCTCGAGGGCCCGGTTGGCTGCAGCTCAGGCTCTATATCACAGAGTCTGCACTGTGCCCCAGGAGCTGAGGTGTCGACCCAGCAATTCTGCACTAGGAAATCTGGTCTGAAGTGCCGGGTGTGGAACCTCTGTATGCGGGACCCTAGGAGCACGTGAAATTAGACAAAGCACAAAGGATAAAAAAGGTTAGACTTTATTTTATTGCCCAGATTCTATTTTTATCTCCTAGAGATTTTTAAGGGGCTTTGCCTGGGACAAAGCCCTCTTCTGCCTTTTGTCCCCTTCCTCATTCTTAGAGTGCTGAGGGTGCAGACCCTTCTTCTTTAACTGCTGAGTGCTGAGTTAGGAGCCCTCATACACATAGGCGAGGGTCAGAATTTCTCCCCAGCAGCCTCCAGGTGACGTTGATTGTCCCCAGGCCTCCTGCCTCCCTGCTCGTCCACCTGAGCACCAGTATTGGAAGTGTTATAGATTCTAATGACCTTTAAGGGTCCAGGAAGGAGATGTGCAGTGACGCTGTGAGGTCCAGTTTCACCCTGCCCCACATTTGTTCGGCAACCTTTGGCTGACCGTTTCTGCCAGCCTAGATGCTCTGACCAGTAGTCTGCGCTTTCTTCTATTAGGCCCCAGAATTAACATAAAAACAGCACCAGGTGTCAGGACCCTGCCCGCTCAACTCCCAGACCGTCCAGGGTCAGTGGTGATGAAGGACCATGATGGCCACTGAGTCAACAGCCTTTTGAAGTAAACAGGAGTCCAGCCGGTCTTATTGGCCACCATCATCACAGTGTCTGTAGGCTTTTCTATGGTGACAGCGTGATATACGGTTCCCCCGCCAAGATTATTACTTCCCGTCTGGGTGCAGTAAGTCCTGCAAGCAGTAGTCTACTCTTTTGGGACACACTCTTGTTGTTTTATGAGAGAAACTCCAGGTCAAGTGATGGTCACACGAGTCGTCATGGTGCCCCGTTGCCCCCGGTTATCTCTCTGGATGTTGGAGTTGGAGGGCCTCCTTACTCGAGGTCAGTGTGCCCACGAAGCAAACCCTGTGACTTCAGGGCATGGTTGGGGGTTCGGTTCACCACGTGGGGTCCTTTTCCCTTAGGAGGGAGGTGGCCTTTTGGGCTGCTGATTTACAGGTTTTCAGATACCGCCAGTATCTTGGCCAGGTGTGGCGGTGCGACAAGCCCCTTGGTGACCGTAGTTTATCCTACCTGGATGGCATTCTTGCATTGTTCCATTTCAAGTGGTCCCAGTATTTGCACTAATACTCAAATGGCCATTCAAATTTCACTAGGAATGTAAAGGTCAAAGGGTTTAGCTAAATTAGCGAGTTCCAGGGCAAGGGTCTGAATTGACTGCTCTTTCCATTCTTGAAAGGCCACTTCTGGATTCTATTCAAAAGGATCATCATCTTTTCCTTTCAGTGTTTCATATAGAGGCCCAGCTAGTAGACTGTAGTTAGGGATCCAGAAGCAGCAAACCCTGGCCTCCCCAGGAACCCCTAAGCTGTCTTCTAGTTTTAGAAATGAGTAAGGCTGTAAATTGTTTCTTCCCTTTCCTGGGATGGGCTTCTCCGACCTTCTGTGAGAATGCAGCCCACGCAGGTCACCGTAGTCTGTGATATTTGAGCTTTATCTTGGACAACTTGTATCCTTTATTGGCTTGGTAGTTCAGAGGTCTCCTTAGTAGGGCTGACGATCAGAATGTCGTCTGCATATTGAAGGAGTGTTTCCTTTTCCAGAGGTAGAGCTTTTAGGCCTTTAGCTGAGCTTTCCCCAAAGATGGTGTGGGAATTTTTGAACCCTTGGGGCAAGACGGCCCGGAAGTATTGTTTTAGTTGTATGTTGAGTCCTGCCACTCACAAGCCAAAATTTCTTGTGACTCTGGGACTAATAGAATACAAAAGAAGGCTTCATTGAAGACTAATACAGAATACCATGTCCTGGTGGTTGGTAGAATGACCAGCAGCGTGTAGGGTTTAGGAACTACTGGAGGTATATCCTCGGTGGCTTCACTGACTGTCCTGACATCTTTTACCAGGACTCCAGCAGCCCATGGGGCTCTCGAGGTCAGGCCAATCCCAGGATATGGAGCTCACCTGGGCAGGTACCCCACCCCCACCCCAGCCCACGGGGCTCTCGTGTTCAGGCCCCTCCCAGGATATGGGGTTCCCTGGGCAGGTTCCCCTGCAGCCCATGGGGCTCTCGTGGTCAGGCCCCTCCCAGGATACAGAGCTACCCTTTCAGGTACCGTGGCAGGGCTGGGCACACAGGAGCCATGCACATCGCCCTCATTTCAGAGCACTCCCAGCTCACCTGTCACTCAGATCTGACTCAGAGCACCTCAGAGCAGGACTTGAACTAACAAACAGCAGCTCCGACAGGTCTGTGACCCTGGGCATCACTCTGTGTGGCCTCCCTCCACCTGGTCTTCCAGAGATTTCCACTGCACCCGGGGCACCAGGCCTCTGTCTCCACCCACCACCCACCCCTGCTCTCCCTGACTCCTGGGTACTTCTCATTAGGAGAGGGTTTTCTTGAAGTTGTCTCCCACTCATGGGCCAGATAATATAATTAGAAAACAAGCCAGAGTTGCAACCCCTTGTCTATCCTGACTCTCAGGAGCCCACACCTATTCCTTGGACCTGGCCGATTCAGCAAGTTCCAGTTTCTGCAACTGTGAGCCCCTGAGGGGTGATTATTGGCTGGCCTGGGAAGCCTGACCATGCCGGCCAGCCCTCACCAGGTGTGCCTGTGTTGAGTTCAATATAAACACCGCTCCAGGCAGAAAGAGCACCTGCAGCTGTGCCTGACGCCATTTTCTCTGCCCTGTCAGCAGTCTCGGGGCTGGACTGGTGGGAGGGAGTGAGAGGCCACGGCTTTGTGGGTGGCCCAGTGTGAGTGGGGCTCTGCTGGACTTTCTGCAGCAGTTGCCAAGATGCCACCTGCTAAAGAAGAGGATGTGTCACCCATACCTGCCGCTGGAATTTCTCCTTGGGCAGAGGTGAGTAAGGAAGAAAGCAGTGGGGGCCGGGACAGGAGGGGTATCTCAGGAAGGGAAATGGAAAGCTTCCAGA
This sequence comes from Delphinapterus leucas, assembly GCF_059928025.1. Lineage (NCBI taxonomy): Eukaryota > Metazoa > Chordata > Mammalia > Artiodactyla > Monodontidae > Delphinapterus > Delphinapterus leucas. The sequence goes on from NW_028322250.1 coordinate 435,151, forward strand.
AGAGCACCCAGGGCCAGGACCATCCTGTCTGGCCTGCAGGCACCAAGTCGGCTGGCATGCTGTCGCTCATGTGGCTCCATGGCCCTTCCTCTAGGCTTTCAAGTCCTTGTACATATTCAGGTGTTTTACCTGGGAAGGGTGGGAACAGTTCAGCAGCAGCTGGCCTGGTGCTCGGCCCACGTTTACTCACAGATGCCTCGGCGTGGTCCCCCAGCTTTGCAGTGAGGACGCTTGTTGCGTGGGGCATGCTGGCTGAATGGGAGATGATTCCCCACCACTGACCAACTTCAGAATTGTTTACAACTGGAGCAAGTGCCCTGATACGGTTTTCCTCTGTGTAACTGGTGGGTTCTGTTTTTTTCGTTTTTGGTTCAAGGTAGATTTTATTCCTCTTTTTTGTATTTACAGATATAAGCATGGAATAATTTATTCATATAAATACATGTATGTGAAGGGAAGAATATTTTTTCTGTTTTACTTTGTATAATTTTGAATTTTATTTTATTTTTTTATACAGCAGGTTCTTTTTGGTTACCTATTTTATATATAGAAATGTATACATGCCAATCCCAATCTCTCAACTCCTCCCACCACCACCCCCCCAACAGCTTTCCCCCCTTGGTGTCCATACGTTTGTTATCTACATCTGTTGCTCTATTTCTGCCTTGCAAAACGGTTCATCTGTACAACTTTTCTAGGTTCCACATATATGCATTTATATACAGGATTTGTTTTTCTCTTTCTGACATACTTCACTCTGTAAGACAGTCTCTAGATCCATCAACGTCTCTACAAATGACCCAATTTCATTCCTTTTTATGGCTTAGTAATATTCCATTTTATATATGTACCTCATCTTTATGCATTCGTCTGTCTGTGGGCATTTAGGTTGCTTCCATTACCTGGATATTGTAAATAGTGATGCAATGAACATTGCGGTGAATGTCTCTTTTCGATTTATGGTTTTGTCTGGGTATATGCCCAGTAGTGGGATTGCTGTATTATATGGTAATTCTATTCTTAGTTTTATAAGGAACTCCATAATGTTCTCCACAGTGACTGCATCAATTTACATTCCCAACAATAGTGGAAGAGGTTTCCTTATCTCCGCACCCTTTCCAGCATTTGTTGTTTGTAGATTTTCTGATGATGCCCATTCTAACAGGTGTGAGGTGATACACCATGGATTAGTCTATTTCGTTGAGCAAAGAGTAGGTCTTGTCTATTACATATTTGGCTTATGGAACGGTATGTGTGCTCATTTCAATCTCTGGTTTTATACAGCACCCCAACTCAACTTTCCCCTTAAGCAAGCATAAGTTTTTATCTAAATGTGAGACTCTGTTCGGTTTTGTAATTCAGTTTATGTGTAGCCAAGTTTACACTCCCTCTATTTGTGATATCTTATGATAATTATCTTTCTCTGTGTGACATATTTCTCTTAGAATCATCGTACTTAAATCCACTCAATTTGCTGCTACAGGCCTGATGACATTGATTTCATTGCTGAGTGATATTCCGTTGTACGTAAGTAGGACAACTCCTTTATCCATTTTTTTCTTTCTGGGATATTTAATTTGTACTGGACTCGAGGTTCTTGTAAACACAGCAGCCCTGGATATTGTGTTGGCTGTGTCTTGTTGATTTTAATTTTCCTAAGCTATAGGGCCAAAAGTGGAGGTGCCCTAGGCTCTGTAGCTTTGTTTTTTAGATGTTTCAGCATACACCATAAACATCACCAGAGTGTCTGTTGGCAATTTACATCCCGTCCATCAACATAACAAGGCTCCATGTTCTCCATGGCCTGTCCTGTGTTTCTGGGTTTTACACTTTTTTCAGATGGCTCTTTTGACGAATGGGAAATGAGAGTTCACTGTAGTGCGGATTTCCATTGCTCGAATTGTTGGTTGGCCACAAAGGGCATATGCGTTTTTTCCTGAATATATTCAGGAAAAAATGTATACGCACTTTTTGTCCAAGTGCATCACTGTCAAAGATCTGCCGCTTTTCACATGCTTTAAATGCAATTCCAATCTACCTCCTGAAATATGATTCCTGCAATTCTGCCTCGTTTTCAAGTCCTCTGTGCAGACTTACTTCAATATATTTTTGCCAATAGCTGTCATTTATAACTCTGCAGGTTTGTGAATTACAGTGCCTGTGATTTCCTTTCTTAACTCGTTTCCTTGAAAGCTGGCCACAGAACCGCAGGTTTGCTTCAGGCCGTAATCAGGGTCCCGCACGGCACTCTGAGCCTTTGGTTAATTCCTCTTCCTGGTGGGAAATTAGAGTTAAATGTGCCCCTCCAGACACCTGCCTCACTCCCAGCCCCTTGGTGATGTGTGTCCTCTGGTTTGAGGCCACATGTGCTGGGTTCCTCACCTTTCGCAGATGTGGCAACACTGGTGGGCGGACACTCCTGCCTGGTTCCCATCCCCTTGGTGATGTGAGCCCTCCAGTGAGAGTCTGATCCTGGTTGGGCTCCTCACACTTCTGTGAGGTGGGCCCTCTTCTCTGAGGACACTCCTGCCTGGCTGACACACCCTGCCTTGGCGACGTCGGCCCTCTGGTGGCACTTGGAGCCTGCTGGGAGCCTCCTCCCCTCAGTGATGAGGCCCTCTGGCATCAGGCCCTAACTGCTGGGTTCCCACATTTTCTGATACGTGCTAAGTGGTGCGAGGGCACTCCTGCCAGGTTCCCATCCCCATGGGCATGTGGGCCTTCTGCTCTATGGTCCCAGCACCTGTGTTGTTCACAGTTTCAGGATGTTGGCTCTCTGGTGTTAGTTCACTCAGGCCTAGATCCCATAGACTCTGTGCTCTGAGCCGCCTGCTGGGAGGTTCCTACTGCTGGATTCCTTACCATTTTTATTCTTTGGGTCCTGTGTTTTCATGCTCCTCCTTCCTGACTCACTCCCAGCCCCTTTGTGATGTAGGTCCTCTGGTTTGAGGCCACATGTGCCGGTTTCCTCACCTTTATTGATGTGGCCCCACTGGTGTGAGGACACTCCTGCCTGGTTCCATCCCCTTGGTGATGGGGGTCCTCTGGTGAGAGTCTGATCCTGGCTGGATTCCTCACACTTCTGGGAGGTGGGCCCTCTGCTGTGAGGTCACTCCTGCCTGGCTGGCACACATCACCTTGGCGATGTGGGCCCTCAGTTGGGAGTTGGTGCCTGCTGGGAGTCTCCTCCACTTGGTAATGAGGGCCCTCTGGCGTCAGGCCCTAACTCATGGGCTCCCAAAATTTTCTGATATGTGCCCTGTCGTGCGAGTACACTCCTGCCACGGTCCCATCCCCATGGGGATGTGGGCCTTCTGCTCTGAGGTCCCACCGGCTGGGTTGCTCACAGTGTCATGATGTGAGCCCTCTGCTGTGAGTTCACTGTGGCCTGGATCCCATAGACTCCGTACTCTGGGCCACCTGCTGGGAGGTTCCAACTGCTGGATTCCTCACATTTTTTATTCTGTGGGCCCTGTGTTGTTAGGCTACTCCTGCCTGCCTCACTCGGAGCACCTTGGAAATGTGGGTCCTCTGGTTTAGGCCACATGTGCTGGGTTCCTCACCTTTCTATAATGTGGCCACACTGGTGTGAGGACACTCCTGCCTTGTTCCGGTCCCCTTGGTGATGTGGGCTCTCTGGTGAGAGTCTTATCCTGGCTGGTTTCCTCACCCTTCTGTGAGGTAGGCCCTCTTCTGTGAGGTCACTCCTGCCTGGCTGGCACACGTCACCTTGGCGACGTGGGCCCTCAGTTGGGAGTTGGTGCCGGCTGGGAGTCTCCTTCCCTCTGTAATGAGGGCCCTCTGGCGTCAGGCTCTAACTCCTGGCTCCCAAAATTTTCTGATGTGCGCCCTGTGGTGTGAGTACACTCCTGCCAGGTTTCCAACCCCATGGGAATATGGGCCTTCTGCTGTGAGGTCCCAACGGTGGGTGGCTCAGTTTCATGATGAGGGCCCTCTGGTGTGAGTTCACTCCGGCCTGGATCCCATAGCCTCGCTGCTCCTGGCCACCTGCGGGGAGGTTCCAACTGCGGGATTCCTCACCTTTTTTCTTCTATGGGCCCTCTGTTTTGAGACTCCTCCTGCCTGACTCACTCCCAGCCCCTTGGTGATGTGTGTCCTCTGGTTTGAGGCCACGTGTGCTGGGTCCCTCACCTTTCGATGATGTGGCCCCACTGGTGTGAGGACACTCCTGCCTGGTTTCTATCCCCTTGGTGATGTGGGCCCTCTGGTGAGAGTCTGATCCTGGCTGGGTTCCTCACCCTTCTGTGAGGTGGGCCCTCTGCTCTGAGGTCACTACTGACTGGCTGGCACACCCCGCCTTGACGACATCGGCCCTCTTGTGGCAGTTGGAGCCTGCTGGGAGCCACCTCCCCTCGGTGATGAGGGCTCTCCAGCGTCAGGCCGTAACTGCTGGGTACCCACTTTTTCTGATACGTGCTAAGTGGTGCGAGGACACTCTTGCCATGTTCCCAACCCCATGGGGATGTGGGCCTTCTGCTGTGAGGTCCCAATGGCTGGGTTGCTCACAGTTTCATGATATGGGCCCTCTGCTGTGAGTTCACTGCAGCCTGGATCGCATAGACTCGGTGCTCTGGGCTGCCTGCTGGGAGGTTCCCACTGCAGGATTCCTCAGCTTTTTTATTCTATGGGCCCTGTGTTGTGAGGCAACTCCTGCATGCCTCACTCCGAGCCCCTTGGAGATGTGGGTCTTCTGGTTTAGGCCACATGTGCTGGGTTCCTCACCTTTCTATGATGTGGTCACACTGGTGTGAAGACAGTCCTGCCTGGTTCTGATCCTCTTGGTGATGTGGGCCCTCTGGTGAGAGTCTAATCCTCTTTGGGTTCCTCACACTTTTTTGAGGTTGGCCCTCTGCTCTGAGGTCACTCCTGCCTGGGTGGCACACACCGCATTGGCGACGTTGGCCCACTTGTAGCAGTTGGAGCCTGCTGGGAGCCTCCTCTCCTCGGTGATGAGGGCCCTCTGGCGTCAGGCCCTAACTGCTGGGCTCCCCACATTTTCTGATGTGTGCCCGCTGGTGCGATGACACTCCTGCTTGGTTCGCTTCCCCATGGGGATGTGGGCCTTGTGCTCTGAGGTCACAATGGCTAGGTTGCTCACAGTTTCATGATGAGGGCTCTCTGTTGTGAGTTCATCATTGCCTGGATCCCATAGCCTTGGTGCTCTGGGCCGCCTGCTGGGATGTTCCAACTGCTGGATTCCTCACCTTTTTTATACAATGGGCCACGTGTTTTGAGGTTCATCCTGCCTGCCTCGCTCCGAGACCCATGGAGATGTGGGTCCTCTGGTTTGAGGCCACATGTGCTGGGTACCTCAACTTGCGAAGATGGGGCCCCACGGGTGTGAAGACACTCCTGCCTGGGTCCCAGCCCCTTGCTGATGTGGGCCCTCTGGTGAGAGTCTCATAATGGCTGGGTCCCTTACCCTTCTGTGAGGTGGGCCCTCTGATGTGAGGTCACTCCTGCCTGACTGGCTCACGTCACCTTGGCGATGTGGGCCCTCTGTTGGCCACTGAAGCATGCTGGGAGCCCCCTACCCTCTTTAAGGAGAGCCTTGGAAAAAACGCATATGCACTTTTTCACCAAGTGCATCATTGTCGAGGTTCTGCCTCTTCTACTATGCTTTCAGTGCACTTCCCGTCTACCTCCTGAAATCGTATTCCTGGAATTCTGCCCCGCATTCAAGTCCTCTTCGCAGCCTTCCTTCAATATATTTTTGGACGATAGCTGGCATTTATAACACTGCAGGTTTGTGAATTACAGTGCCCCTGAGCTCCTTTCTTCAACTCGCTACCTTGTGAGCTGCCTGTCCACCCGCAGGATTGCTTCAGGCCCTAATCTGGTTCCGGCACGGCATGCTGAGCCTTTGGTTAATTCCTCTTCCTGGTGGGAAATGAGCATTAAATTTGCCCGTGCAGACACCTACAGCTAGTCTCTCATTGGTTCTCCCTATTCCTGTTCATCTTGCGCAGAAATTGCAAACTGTGCCAAACAGGAGGTTAAAGGCACTGACTCTCCAAGTGGGGAGAGTGTTAGTAAAGGGTCTGGAATGGTGAACCCGAGTAAAAGGGGACGAAAACTGAGATGCATTTGAAAACGTTTGCCGGTCACACGGTGCACCATACTGAGGGTTTCCCATGCATGTTTTAGCTGAAGGAAGATTCCCTTAAACCTGGAGAGTTGGGACCCATGGAATGGGTACCATGCAGTATGACTTCAAAGGGTCTGCATTTGCTCATCGAACGTCACCAATGCTATCAGCCCGAAGTGCCCAACCTTATGTCTCACTTGGCTCTGGGTGTAGATGTGGTAAATCCAGGTTGCATCACAAACCCTGAATGAATTATTTAAGAATTGCTCTCTATTTCACTGTCACTGTTTTGTTTTTTTAATTTATTTTGATAATGGGATTTATCACATTTTCACTGCTGCATTTATGCCGCTGTACACACACTTGATTCTCTTCTGTAGACATATAAATCCATGGGTTTTATGATTCTTACTAGTCAGGTATATTCCTGGGCTTTGAATATGGGTTGTTGAGTCCATTTCGTTGAGCAAGGTGTAGGTCTTGACTATTACATATTTGGGTTATGGAATGGTATCTGTGTTAATTTCAATCTCTGATTTTCTGCTGCACCCGAACTCATCTTTGCCCTTAAGGAAGCATTGGTTGGTTTTCCTAATTTGAGACCCTGTTTTGTAGTTCATTTCATGTGTAGCCAAGTTTACATTCTGTGTATTAGTGATATCTTATGAGGTTTCTTTTTCTGTGTAACTTTTTTCACTTAGAATCATCGTACCTGAATCCACTCATTATGCCGCGACGGGCCTTATGACATAGATTTCATTGCTGTGTGATATTCCATTGTATATACGTACCAAAAGTTCTTTATCCATTTTTCGCTTTCTGGGATATTTAACTTGTACCGCAGACGAGGTTCTTATAATCAGAGCCGTCTGAAAATTTGGGGTGGCTCTGTGTTTTTGATTTTAAATTCCCTAAGTTATATGACCATAAGTGAAAGTGCCATAGTCTCCGTTGCATTGTTTTTGGTGTTTCAGGAACACCATACACTTCTCCAGAGTGGTTGTTGGCAATTTACATACCGCCCATCAACATAACAAGGCTCCCTATACTCCATGGCCTGACCTGCCTTTCTGGATTTTACACTTTTTTCAGATGACCCTTTTGACCGGGGGGCAGTGAGGCTTCATTTTGGTGCAGATTTCCTTTACAAGCTTGCTTGGTTGGCCCAAAAGGGCGTATGCGTTTTTTCCTGAATATATTCAGGAAAAAACGCATACGCCCTTTTGGGCCAACTGCTTCATTATCGACGTTCTGCCCCTATTCCTATGCTTAAAATGCAATTCCAGTCTACCCCCTGTAATCGTTTTCCTGAAATTCTGCCCCGGTTTCAAGTCCTCTTCGCAGCCTTCCTTCAACATATTTTTGGACAATAGCTGTCATTTATAACTCTGCATGTTTGTGAATTACAGTGCCCCTGAGCTCCTTTCTTCAACTCGCTTTCTTGTGAGCTGGCCGCAAACCCGCAGGATTGCTTCAGGCCCTAATCTGTTTCCCGCACGGCATGCTGAGCCTTTGGTTAATTCCTCTTCCTGGTGGGAAATGAGCATTACATTTGCCCGTGCAGACACCCACAGCTAGTCTCTCATTGGTTCTCCCTATTCCTCTTCATCTTGTGCAGAAATTGTAAACTGTGCCAAACAGGAGGTTAAAGCCATTGACTCTCCAAGTGGGGAGAGTGTTAGTTAAGCGTCTGGAATGCTGAACCCGAGTACAAAGGGATGAAAACTGAGATGCATTTGAAAAAGTTTCCCAATCACACAGTGGACCATACTCTGGGTTTCCCATGCATGATTTAGTGGAAGGAAGAATCCCTAAAACCTGGAGAGTTGGGACCCATGGAATGGGTACCATGAAGTATGACTTCAAAGGGTCTGCATTTGCTCACCGAACCTCACCAATGCTATCATGCTGAAGTGTCCGGCCTTTTGTCTCCCCAGCTCTGGGTGTAGATGTGGTAAATCCAGGTTGCATCAGAAGCCCTGAGTGAATTTTTTAAGAATTGCTCTCTATTTCACTGTCATGGTGTTGTGTTTTAGAAATTTATTTTGATAATGGGATTTATCGGATTTTCACTGCTGCGTTTAGGCCACTGAACAAACGCTTGATTCTCTTACGGAGACATATAAATCCATGGGTTTTAAGATTCTTACTAGTCAGGTATATTCCTAGGCGTTGAATATGGGGTGTTGAGGCCATTTCTTTGAGCAAGGAGTAGGTCTTGCCTATTACATATTTGGCTTATGGAATGGTATCTGTGCTAATTTCAATCTCTGGTTTTATGCAGCAGCCCACCTCACCTTTCCCCATAAGCAAGTATAAGTTGGTTTTCTAAATTTGAGACCCTGTTCTGTTTTGTAATTCAGTTCATGTGTAGCCAAGTTTACATTCCTTGTATTAGTGATATCTTATGATGTTTCATTTTCTGTGTGACTTATTTCACATAAAATCAATGTACCTGAATCCACTCATTATGCTGCGACGGGCCTGATTACATAGATTTCATTGCTGAATGATATTCCATTGTACATACGTACCACAACTTCTTTATCCATTTTTCACATTCTGGGATATTGAACTTATAGCGTAGACGAGGTTCTTGTAAACAGAGCCGTCCGAAACTTTGGGGTGGCTGTGTGTTTTTGATTTTAATTTCCCTAAGCTATAGGACCATAAGTGGAAGTGCCGTAGGCTCCGTTCCTTTGGTTTTTAGGTGTTCCAGGAAACACCATACACTTCTCCAGAGTGGCTGTTGGCAATTTACATCCCGCCCATCAGCATAACAAGGCTCCCGGTTCTCCATGGCCTGTGCTGCCTTTCTGGATTTTACACTTTTTTCAGATGGCCCTTTTGACCGGGGGGCAGTGAGACTTCATTTTAGTGCAGATTTCTTTAACATGCTTGCTTGGTTGGCCAAAAAGGGCGTATGAGTTTTTTCCTGAATATATTCAGGAAAAAACGCATACGCACTTTTTGGCCAAGAGCATCATTGTCGACGTTCTGCCTCTTTTCCTATGCTTTAAATGCAATTCCCGTCTACCCCCTGAAATCGTTTTCCTGCAATTCTGCCCCGCTTACAAGTCGTCTTCGCAGCCTTCCTTCAATATATTTTTGGACGATAGCTGTCATTTATAACTCTGCAGGTTTGTGAGTTACAGTGCCCCTGAGCTCCTTTCTTCAACTCGCTATCTTGTGAGCTGCCCGCAAACCCGCAGGATTGCTTCAGGCCCTAATCTGGTTCCGGCACGGCATGCTGAGCCTTTGGTTAATTCCTCTTCCTGGTGGGAAATGAGCGTTAAATTTGCCCGTGCAGACACCTACAGCTAGTCTCTCATTGGTTCTCCCTATTCCTGTTCATCTTGCGCAGAAATTGCAAACTGTGCCAAACAGGAGGTTAAAGGCACTGACTCTCCAAGTGGGGAGAGTGTTAGTAAAGGGTCTGGAATGGTGAACCCGAGTAAAAGGGGACGAAAACTGAGATGCATTTGAAAACGTTTCCCGGTCACATGGTGCACCATACTTTGGGTTTCCCGTGCATGTTTTAGCTGAAGGAAGAATCCCTTAAACCTGGAGAGTTGGGACCCATGGAATGGGTACCACGCAGTATGATTTCAAGGGGTCTGCATTTGCTCATCGAACGTCACCAATGCTATCAGCCCGAAGTGCCCAACCTTATGTCTCACTTGGCTCTGGGTGTAGATGTGGTAAATCCAGGTTGTATCACAAACCCTGAATGAATTATTTAAGAATTGCTCTCTATTTCACTGTCACTGTGTTTTGATTTTTTAATTTATTTTGATAATGGGATTTATCACATTTTCACTGCTGCATTTATGCCGCTGTACACACACTTGATTCTCTTCTGTAGACATATAAATCCATGGGTTTTATGATTCTTACTAGTCAGGTATATTCCTAGGCTTTGAATATGGGGTGTTGAGTCCATTTCGTTGAGCAAGGTGTAGGTCTTGACTATTACATATTTGGGTTATGGAATGGTATCTGTGCTAATTTCAATCTCTGGTTTTATGCTGCACCCGAACTCATCTTTGCCCTTAAGGAAGCATTGGTTGGTTTTCTAAATTTGAGACCCTGTTTTGTAGTTCATTTCGTGTGTAGCCAAGTTTACATTCTGTGTATTAGTGATATCTTATGAGGTTTCTTTTTCTGTGTGACTTATTTCACTTAGAATCATCGTACCTGAATCCACTCATTATGCCGCGACGGGCCTGATGACATAAATTTCATTGCTGAGTGATATTCCATTGTATATACGTACCAAAAGTTCTTTATCCATTTTTCGCTTTCTGGGATATTTAACTTGTACCGCAGACGAGGTTCTTATAATCAGAGCCGTCTGAAAATTTGGGGTGGCTCTGTGTTTTTGATTTTAAATTCCCTAAGCTATATGACCATAAGTGAAAGTGCCATAGGCTCCGTTGCTTTGTTTTTGGTGTTTCAGGAACACCATACACTTCTCCAGAGTGGTTGTTGGCAATTTACATACCGCCCATCAACATAACAAGGCTCCCTATACTCCATGGCCTGACCTGCCTTTCTGGATTTTACACTTTTTTCAGATGACCCTTTTGACCGGGGGGCAGTGAGGCTTCATTGTGGTGCAGATTTCCTTTACAAGCTTGCTTGGTTGGCCCAAAAGGGCGTATGCGTTTTTTCCTGAATATATTCAGGAAAAAACGCATACACACTTTTGGGCCAACTGCTTCATTATCGACGTTCTGCCCCTATTCCTATGCTTAAAATGCAATTCCAGTCTACCCCCTGTAATCGTTTTCCTGAAATTCTGCCCCGGTTTCAAGTCCTCTTCGCAGCCTTCCTTCAATATATTTTTGGACGATAGCTGTCATTTATAACTCTGCATGTTTGTGAATTACAGTGCCCCTGAGCTCCTTTCTTCAACTCGCTTTCATGTGAGCTAGCCGCAAACGCACAGAATTGCTTCAGGCCTTAATCTGGTTCCGGCACGGCATGCTGAGCCTGTGGTTAATTCCTCTTCCTGGTGGGAAGTGAGAGTTAAATTTGCCCGTGCAGACACCTACAGCTAGTCTCTCATTGGTTCTCCCTATTCCTGTTCATCTTGCGCAGAAATTGCAAACTGTGCCAAACAGGAGGTTAAAGGCACTGACTCTCCAAGTGGGGAGAGTGTTAGTAAAGCGTCTGGAATGGTGAACCCGAGTACCAGGGGACGAAAACTGAGATGCATTTAAAAACGTTTCCAGATCACACGGTGGACCATACTCTGGGTTTCCCATGCATGTTTTAGCTGAAGGAAGAATCCCTTAAACCTGGAGAGTTGGGACCCATGGAATGGGTATCCTGGAGTATGACTTCAAAGGCTCTGCATTTGCTCACTGTACCTCAACAATCCAATCAGGCCCAAGAGTCCAGCCTTATGTCTCACCCAGCTCTGGGGGGTAGAGGTGGTTAATCCAGGTTTCATCACAAGCCATGAATGAATCATTGAGGAATTGCTCTCTATTTCACTGTCATTGTGTTTTTTCTTGAAATTTATTTTTATAATGGGATTTAGCTGATTTTCACTGCTGCGTTTACTCTGCTGTACACACACTTGATTGTCTTACGGAGACATATAAATCCGTAGGCTTTAAGATTCTTACTAGTCAGGTATATGCCTAGGCGTTGAATATGGGGCGTTGAGGCCATTTCGTTGAGCAAGGAGTAGGTCTTCTCTATTACATATTTGGCTTATGGAAAGGTATCTGTGCTAAGTTCAATCTCTTGTTTTATGCAGCACCCCAACTCACCTTTCCCCGTAAGCAAGCATAAGTTGGTTTTCTAAATTTGAGACCGTGTTCTTTTTTGTAATTCAGTTCATGTGTAGCCAAGTTTATATTCCGTGTATTAGTGATATCTTATGATATTTCTTTTTCTGTGTGACTCTTTTCACTTAGAATCGTCATACCTGAATCCACACATTATGCCGCTACGGGCCTGATGACATAGATTTCATTGCTGAGTGATATTACATTATACGTACGTACCACAACTTCTTTATCCATTTTTCGATTTCTGGCATATTTAACTGGTAATGTCGACGAGGTTCTTGTCAACAGAGCCGTCCCAAACTTTGGGGTGGCTGTGTGTTTTTGATTGTAATTTCCTTAAGCTATAGGACTATAAGTGGAAGTGCCCTAGGCTCTGTTCCTTTGTTTTCTAGGTGTTTCAGGAAACACAATATACTTCTCCAGAGTGGCTGTTGGCAATTTACATCCCGCCCATCAACATAACAAGGTTCCCTGTTCTCCATGGCCTGTGCTGCCTTTCTGGATTTTACACATTTTTCAGATGGCCCTTTTGACCGGGGAAATGAGACTTCATTGTAGTGCAGATTTCTTTAACATGCTTGCTTGTTTGACCAAAAGGGGCGTATGCGTTTTCTCCTGAATATATTCAGGAGAAAACGCATACGCCCTTTTTGGCCAAGAGCATCATTGTCGCCGTTCTGCCTCTTTTCCTATGCTTTAAGTGCAATTCCAGTCTACCCCCTGAAATCGTTTTCCTGCAATTCTGCCCCGCTTTCAAGTCCTCTTCGCAGACTTACTTCAATATATTATTGGACGATAGCTGTCATTTTTAACCCTGCATGTTTGTGAATTACAGTGCCCCTGAGCTCCTTTCTTCAACTCGCTTTCTTGTGAGCTGGCCGCAAACCCGCAGGATTGCTTCAGGCCCTAATCTGGTTCCCGCACGGCATGCTGAGCCTTTGGTTAATTCCTCTTCCTGGTGGGAAATGAGCATTACATTTGCCCGTGCAGACACCCACAGCTAGTCTCTCATTGGTTCTCCCTATTCCTCTTCATCTTGTGCAGAAATTGTAAACTGTGCCAAACAGGAGGTTAAAGGCATTGACTCTCCAAGTGGGGAGAGTGTTAGTTAAGCGTCTGGAATGGTGAACCCGAGTACAAAGGGATGAAAACTGAGATGCATTTGAAAAAGTTTCCCAATCACACAGTGGACCATACTCTGGGTTTCCCATGCATGATTTAGTGGAAGGAAGAATCCCTTAAACCTGGAGAGTTGGGACCCATGGAATGGGTACCATGAAGTATGACTTCAAAGGGTCTGCATTTGCTCACCGAACCTCACCAATGCTATCATGCTGAAGTGTCCGGCCTTTTGTCTCCCCAGCTCTGGGTGTAGATGTGGTAAATCCAGGTTGCATCAGAAGCCCTGAGTGAATTTTTTAAGAATTGCTCTCTATTTCACTGTCATGGTGTTGTGTTTTAGAAATTTATTTTGATAATGGGATTTATCGGATTTTCACTGCTGCGTTTAGGCCACTGAACAAACGCTTGATTCTCTTACGGAGACATATAAATCCATGGGTTTTAAGATTCTTACTAGTCAGGTATATTCCTAGGCGTTGAATATGGGGTGTTGAGGCCATTTCTTTGAGCAAGGAGTAGGTCTTGCCTATTACATATTTGGCTTATGGAAAGGTATCTGTGCTAATTTCAATCTCTGGTTTTATGCAGCAGCCCACCTCACCTTTCCCCATAAGCAAGTATAAGTTGGTTTTCTAAATTTGAGACCCTGTTCTGTTTTGTAATTCAGTTCATGTGTAGCCAAGTTTACATTCCTTGTATTAGTGATATCTTATGATGTTTCATTTTCTGTGTGACTTATTTCACATAAAATCAATGTACCTGAATCCACTCATTATGCTGCGACGGGCCTGATTACATAGATTTCATTGCTGAATGATATTCCATTGTACGTACGTACCACAACTTCTTTATCCATTTTTCACATTCTGGGATATTGAACTTGTAGCGTAGACGAGGTTCTTGTAAACAGAGCCGTCCGAAACTTTGGGGTGGCTGTGTGTTTTTGATTTTAATTTCCCTAAGCTATAGGACCATAAGTGGAAGTGCCGTAGGCTCCGTTGCTTTGGTTTTTAGGTGTTCCAGGAAACACCATACACTTCTCCAGAGTGGCTGTTGGCAATTTACATCCCGCCCATCAGCATAACAAGGCTCCCTGTTCTCCATGGCCTGTGCTGCCTTTCTGGATTTTACACTTTTTTCAGATGGCCCTTTTGACCGGGGGGCAGTGAGACTTCATTTTAGTGCAGATTTCTTTAACATGCTTGCTTGGTTGGCCAAAAAGGGCGTATGAGTTTTTTCCTGAATATATTCAGGAAAAAACGCATACGCACTTTTTGGCCAAGAGCATCATTGTCGACGTTCTGCCTCTTTTCCTATGCTTTAAATGCAATTCCCGTCTACCCCCTGAAATCGTTTTCCTGCAATTCTGCCCCGCTTACAAGTCGTCTTCGCAGCCTTCCTTCAATATATTTTTGGACGATAGCTGTCATTTATAACTCTGCAGGTTTGTGAGTTACAGTGCCCCTGAGCTCCTTTCTTCAACTCGCTATCTTGTGAGCTGCCCGCAAACCCGCAGGATTGCTTCAGGCCCTAATCTGGTTCCGGCACGGCATGCTGAGCCTTTGGTTAATTCCTCTTCCTGGTGGGAAATGAGCGTTAAATTTGCCCGTGCAGACACCTACAGCTAGTCTCTCATTGGTTCTCCCTATTCCTGTTCATCTTGCGCAGAAATTGCAAACTGTGATAAACAGGAGGTTAAAGGCACTGACTCTCCAAGTGGGGAGAGTGTTAGTAAAGGGTCTGGAATGGTGAACCCGAGTAAAAGGGGACGAAAACTGAGATGCATTTGAAAACGTTTCCCGGTCACACGGTGCTCCATACTGTGGGTTTCCCATGCATGTTTTAGCTGAAGGAAGAATCCCTTAAACCTGGAGAGTTGGGACCCATGGAATGGGTACCACGCAGTATGACTTCAAAGGGTCTGCATTTGCTCATCGAACGTCACCAATGCTATCAGCCCGAAGTGCCCAACCTTATGTCTCACTTGGCTCTGGGTGTAGATGTGGTAAATCCAGGTTGTATCACAAACCCTGAATGAATTATTTAAGAATTGCTCTCTATTTCACTGTCACTGTGTTTTGATTTTTTAATTTATTTTGATAATGGGATTTATCACATTTTCACTGCTGCATTTATGCCGCTGTACACACACTTGATTCTCTTCTGTAGACATATAAATCCATGGGTTTTATGATTCTTACTAGTCAGGTATATTCCTAGGCTTTGAATATGGGGTGTTGAGTCCATTTCGTTGAGCAAGGTGTAGGTCTTGACTATTACATATTTGGGTTATGGAATGGTATCTGTGCTAATTTCAATCTCTGGTTTTATGCTGCACCCGAACTCATCTTTGCCCTTAAGGAAGCATTGGTTGGTTTTCTAAATTTGAGACCCTGTTTTGTAGTTCATTTCGTGTGTAGCCAAGTTTACATTCTGTGTATTAGTGATATCTTATGAGGTTTCTTTTTCTGTGTGACTTATTTCACTTAGAATCATCGTACCTGAATCCACTCATTATGCCGCGACGGGCCTGATGACATAGATTTCATTGCTGAGTGATATTCCATTGTATATACGTACCAAAAGTTCTTTATCCATTTTTCGCTTTCTGGGATATTTAACTTGTACCGCAGACGAGGTTCTTATAATCAGAGCCGTCTGAAAATTTGGGGTGGCTCTGTGTTTTTGATTTTAAATTCCCTAAGCTATATGACCATAAGTGAAAGTGCCATAGGCTCCGTTGCTTTGTTTTTGGTGTTTCAGGAACACCATACACTTCTCCAGAGTGGTTGTTGGCAATTTACATACCGCCCATCAACATAACAAGGCTCCCTATACTCCATGGCCTGACCTGCCTTTCTGGATTTTACACTTTTTTCAGATGACCCTTTTGACCGGGGGGCAGTGAGGCTTCATTGTGGTGCAGAATTCCATTACAAGCTTGCTTGGTTGGCCCAAAAGGGCGTACGCGTTTTTTCCTGAATATATTCAGGAAAAAACGCATACGCCCTTTTGGGCCAACTGCTTCATTATCGACGTTCTGCCCCTATTCCTATGCTTAAAATGCAATTCCAGTCTACACCCTGTAATCGTTTTCCTGAAATTCTGCCCCGGTTTCAAGTCCTCTTCGCAGCCTTCCTTCAATATATTTTTGGACGATAGCTGTCATTTATAACTCTGCATGTTTGTGAATTACAGTGCCCCTGAGCTCCTTTCTTCAACTCGCTTTCATGTGAGGTAGCCGCAAATGCACAGAATTGCTTCAGGCCTTAATCTGGTTCCGGCATGGCATGCTGAGCCTGTGGTTAATTCCTCTTCCTGGTGGGAAGTGAGAGTTAAATTTGCCCGTGCAGACACCTACAGCTAGTCTCTCATTGGTTCTCCCTATTCCTGTTCATCTTGCGCAGAAATTGCAAACTGTGCCAAACAGGAGGTTAAAGGCACTGACTCTCCAAGTGGGGAGAGTGTTAGTAAAGCGTCTGGAATGGTGAACCCGAGTACCAGGGGACGAAAACTGAGATGCATTTAAAAACGTTTCCAGATCACACGGTGGACCATACTCTGGGTTTCCCATGCATGTTTTAGCTGAAGGAAGAATCCCTTAAACCTGGAGAGTTGGGACCCATGGAATGGGTACCCTGGAGTATGACTTCAAAGGCTCTGCATTTGCTCACTGTACCTCAACAATCCAATCAGGCCCAAGAGTCCAGCCTTATGTCTCACCCAGCTCTGGGGGGTAGAGGTGGTTAATCCAGGTTTCATCACAAGCCATGAATGAATCATTGAGGAATTGCTCTCTATTTCACTGTCATTGTGTTTTTTCTTGAAATTTAATTTTATAATGGGATTTAGCTGATTTTCACTGCTGCGTTTACTCTGCTGTACACACACTTGATTGTCTTACGGAGACATATAAATCCGTAGGCTTTAAGATTCTTACTAGTCAGGTATATGCCTAGGCGTTGAATATGGGGCGTTGAGGCCATTTCGTTGAGCAAGGAGTAGGTCTTCTCTATTACATATTTGGCTTATGGAAAGGTATCTGTGCTAAGTTCAATCTCTTGTTTTATGCAGCACCCCAACTCACCTTTCCCCGTAAGCAAGCATAAGTTGGTTTTCTAAATTTGAGACCCTGTTCTTTTTTGTAATTCAGTTCATGTGTAGCCAAGTTTATATTCCGTGTATTAGTGATATCTTATGATGTTTCTTTTTCTGTGTGACTGTTTTCACTTAGAATCATCATACCTGAATCCACACATTATGCCGCTACGGGCCTGATGACATAGATTTCATTGCTGAGTGATATTACATTATACGTACGTACCACAACTTCTTTATCCATTTTTCGATTTCTGGCATATTTAACTGGTAATGTCGACGAGGTTCTTGTCAACAGAGCCGTCCCAAACTTTGGGGTGGCTGTGTGTTTTTGATTGTAATTTCCTTAAGCTATAGGACTATAAGTGGAAGTGCCCTAGGCTCTGTTCCTTTGTTTTCTAGGTGTTTCAGGAAACACCATATACTTCTCCAGAGTGGCTGTTGGCAATTTACATCCCGCCCATCAGCATAACAAGGCTCCCTGTTCTCCATGGCCTGTGCTGCCTTTCTGGATTTTACACATTTTTCAGATGGCCCTTTTGACCGGGGAAGTGAGACTTCATTGTAGTGCAGATTTCTTTAACATGCTTGCTTGTTTGACCAAAAGGGGCGTATGCGTTTTTTCCTGAATATATTCAGGAGAAAACGCATACGCCCTTTTTGGCCAAGAGCATCATTGTCGCCGTTCTGCCTCTTTTCCTATGCTTTAAGTGCAATTCCAGTCTACCCCCTGAAATCGTTTTCCTGCAATTCTGCCCCGCTTTCAAGTCCTCTTCGCAGACTTACTTCAATATATTATTGGACGATAGCTGTCATTTTTAACCCTGCATGTTTGTGAATTACAGTGCCCCTGAGCTCCTTTCTTCAACTCGCTTTCTTGTGAGCTGGCCGCAAACCCGCAGGATTGCTTCAGGCCCTAATCTGGTTCCTGCACGGCATGCTGAGCCTTTGGTTAATTCGTCTTCCTGGTGGGAAATGAGCATTACATTTGCCCGTGCAGACACCCACAGCTAGTCTCTCATTGGTTCTCCCTATTCCTCTTCATCTTGTGCAGAAATTGCAAACTGTGCCAAACAGGAGGTTAAAGGCATTGACTCTCCAAGTGGGGAGAGTGTTAGTTAAGCGTCTGGAATGGTGAACCCGAGTACAAAGGGATGAAAACTGAGATGCATTTGAAAACGTTTCCCAATCACACAGTGGACCATACTCTGGGTTTCCCATGCATGATTTAGTGGAGGGAAGAATCCCTTAAACCTGGAGAGTTGGGACCCATGGAATGGGTACCATGAAGTATGACTTCAAAGGGTCTGCATTTGCTCACCGAACCTCACCAATGCTATCATGCTGAAGTGTCCGGCCTTTTGTCTCCCCAGCTCTGGGTGTAGATGTGGTAAATCCAGGTTGCATCAGAAGCCCTGAGTGAATTTTTTAAGAATTGCTCTCTATTTCACTGTCATGGTGTTGTGTTTTAGAAATTTATTTTGATAATGGGATTTATCGGATTTTCACTGCTGCGTTTAGGCCACTGAACAAACGCTTGATTCTCTTACGGAGACATATAAATCCATGGGTTTTAAGATTCTTACTAGTCAGGTATATTCCTAGGCGTTGAATATGGGGTGCTGAGTCCATTTCGTTGAGCAAGGAGTAGGTCTTGCCTATTACATATTTGGCTTATGGAAAGGTATCTGTGTTAATTTCAATCTCTGGTTTTATGCAGCAGCCCACCTCACCTTTCCCCATAAGCAAGTATAAGTTGGTTTTCTAAATTTGAGACCCTGTTCTGTTTTGTAATTCAGTTCATGTGTAGCCAAGTTTACATTCCGTGTATTAGTGATATCTTATGATGTTTCATTTTCTGTGTGACTTATTTCACTTAGAATCATCGTACCTGAATCCACTCATTATGCTGCGATGGGCCTGATGACATAGATTTCATTGCTGAATGATATTCCATTGTACGTACGTACCACAACTTCTTTATCCATTTTTCACATTCTGGGATATTGAACTTGTAGCGTAGACGAGGTTCTTGTAAACAGAGCCGTCCGAAACTTTGGGGTGGCTGTGTGTTTTTGATTTTAATTTCCCTAAGCTATAGGACCATAAGTGGAAGTGCCGTAGGCTCCGTTGCTTTGTTTTTTAGGTGTTCCAGGAAACACCATACACTTCTCCAGAGTGGCTGTTGGCAATTTACATCCCGCCCATCAGCATAACAAGGCTCCCGGTTCTCCATGGCCTGTGCTGCCTTTCTGGATTTTACACTTTTTTCAGATGGCCCTTTTGACCGGGGGGCAGTGAGACTTCATTTTAGTGCAGATTTCTTTAACATGCTTGCTTGGTTGGCCAAAAAGGGCGTATGAGTTTTTTCCTGAATATATTCAGGAAAAAACGCATACGCACTTTTTGGCCAAGAGCATCATTGTCGACGTTCTGCCTCTTTTCCTATGCTTTAAATGCAATTCCCGTCTACCCCCTGAAATCGTTTTCCTGCAATTCTGCCCCGCTTACAAGTCGTCTTCGCAGCCTTCCTTCAATATATTTTTGGACGATAGCTGTCATTTATAACTCTGCAGGTTTGTGAGTTACAGTGCCCCTGAGCTCCTTTCTTCAACTCGCTATCTTGTGAGCTGCCCGCAAACCCGCAGGATTGCTTCAGGCCCTAATCTGGTTCCGGCACGGCATGCTGAGCCTTTGGTTAATTCCTCTTCCTGGTGGGAAATGAGCGTTAAATTTGCCCGTGCAGACACCTACAGCTAGTCTCTCATTGGTTCTCCCTATTCCTGTTCATCTTGCGCAGAAATTGCAAACTGTGCCAAACAGGAGGTTAAAGGCACTGACTCTCCAAGTGGGGAGAGTGTTAGTAAAGGGTCTGGAATGGTGAACCCGAGTAAAAGGGGACGAAAACTGAGATGCATTTGAAAACGTTTCCCGGTCACACGGTGCACCATACTGTGGGTTTCCCATGCATGTTTTAGCTGAAGGAAGAATCCCTTAAACCTGGAGAGTTGGGACCCATGGAATGGGTACCATGCAGTATGACTTCAAAGGGTCTGCATTTGCTCATCGAACGTCACCAATGCTATCAGCCCGAAGTGCCCAACCTTATGTCTCACTTGGCTCTGGGTGTAGATGTGGTAAATCCAGGTTGTATCACAAACCCTGAATGAATTATTTAAGAATTGCTCTCTATTTCACTGTCACTGTGTTTTGTTTTTTTAATTTATTTTGATAATGGGATTTATCACATTTTCACTGCTGCATTTATGCCGCTGTACACACACTTGATTCTCTTCTGTAGACATATAAATCCATGGGTTTTATGATTCTTACTAGTCAGGTATATTCCTAGGCTTTGAATATGGGGTGTTGAGTCCATTTCGTTGAGCAAGGTGTAGGTCTTGACTATTACATATTTGGGTTATGGAATGGTATCTGTGCTAATTTCAATCTCTGGTTTTATGCTGCACCCGAACTCATCTTTGCCCTTAAGGAAGCATTGGTTGGTTTTCTAAATTTGAGACCCTGTTTTGTAGTTCATTTCGTGTGTAGCCAAGTTTACATTCTGTGTATTAGTGATATCTTATGAGGTTTCTTTTTCTGTGTGACTTATTTCACTTAGAATCATCGTACCTGAATCCACTCATTATGCCGCGACGGGCCTGATGACATAGATTTCATTGCTGAGTGATATTCCATTGTATATACGTACCAAAAGTTCTTTATCCATTTTTCGCTTTCTGGGATATTTAACTTGTACCGCAGACGAGGTTCTTATAATCAGAGCCGTCTGAAAATTTGGGGTGGCTCTGTGTTTTTGATTTTAAATTCCCTAAGCTATATGACCATAAGTGAAAGTGCCATAGGCTCCGTTGCTTTGTTTTTGGTGTTTCAGGAACACCATACACTTCTCCAGAGTGGTTGTTGGCAATTTACATACCGCCCATCAACATAACAAGGCTCCCTATACTCCATGGCCTGACCTGCCTTTCTGGATTTTACACTTTTTTCAGATGACCCTTTTGACCGGGGGGCAGTGAGGCTTCATTGTGGTGCAGAATTCCATTACAAGCTTGCTTGGTTGGCCCAAAAGGGCGTATGCGTTTTTTCCTGAATATATTCAGGAAAAAACGCATACGCCCTTTTGGGCCAACTGCTTCATTATCGACGTTCTGCCCCTATTCCTATGCTTAAAATGCAATTCCAGTCTACCCCCTGTAATCGTTTTCCTGAAATTCTGCCCCGGTTTCAAGTCCTCTTCGCAGCCTTCCTTCAATATATTTTTGGACGATAGCTGTCATTTATAACTCTGCATGTTTGTGAATTACAGTGCCCCTGAGCTCCTTTCTTCAACTCGCTTTCATGTGAGCTAGCCGCAAACGCACAGAATTGCTTCAGGCCTTAATCTGGTTCCGGCACGGCATGCTGAGCCTGTGGTTAATTCCTCTTCCTGGTGGGAAGTGAGAGTTAAATTTGCCCGTGCAGACACCTACAGCTAGTCTCTCATTGGTTCTCCCTATTCCTGTTCATCTTCCGCAGAAATTGCAAACTGTGCCAAACAGGAGGTTAAAGGCACTGACTCTCCAAGTGGGGAGAGTGTTAGTAAAGCGTCTGGAATGGTGAACCCGAGTACCAGGGGACGAAAACTGAGATGCATTTAAAAACGTTTCCAGATCACACGGTGGACCATACTCTGGGTTTCCCATGCATGTTTTAGCTGAAGGAAGAATCCCTTAAACCTGGAGAGTTGGGACCCATGGAATGGGTACCCTGGAGTATGACTTCAAAGGCTCTGCATTTGCTCACTGTACCTCAACAATCCAATCAGGCCCAAGAGTCCAGCCTTATGTCTCACCCAGCTCTGGGGGGTAGAGGTGGTTAATCCAGGTTTCATCACAAGCCATGAATGAATCATTGAGGAATTGCTCTCTATTTCACTGTCATTGTGTTTTTTCTTGAAATTTATTTTTATAATGGGATTTAGCTGATTTTCACTGCTGCGTTTACTCTGCTGTACACACACTTGATTGTCTTACGGAGACATATAAATCCGTAGGCTTTAAGATTCTTACTAGTCAGGTATATGCCTAGGCGTTGAATATGGGGCGTTGAGGCCATTTCGTTGAGCAAGGAGTAGGTCTTCTCTATTACATATTTGGCTTATGGAAAGGTATCTGTGCTAAGTTCAATCTCTTGTTTTATGCAGCACCCCAACTCACCTTTCCCCGTAAGCAAGCATAAGTTGGTTTTCTAAATTTGAGACCCTGTTCTTTTTTGTAATTCAGTTCATGTGTAGCCAAGTTTATATTCCGTGTATTAGTGATATCTTATGATGTTTCTTTTTCTGTGTGACTGTTTTCAC
This sequence comes from Delphinapterus leucas, assembly GCF_059928025.1. Classification (NCBI taxonomy): domain Eukaryota; kingdom Metazoa; phylum Chordata; class Mammalia; order Artiodactyla; family Monodontidae; genus Delphinapterus; species Delphinapterus leucas. Next base: position 457,646 of record NW_028322250.1, read on the forward strand.
TTAGAATCATCATACCTGAATCCACACATTATGCCGCTACGGGCCTGATGACATAGATTTCATTGCTGAGTGATATTACATTATACGTACGTACCACAACTTCTTTATCCATTTTTCGATTTCTGGCATATTTAACTGGTAATGTCGACGAGGTTCTTGTCAACAGAGCCGTCCCAAACTTTGGGGTGGCTGTGTGTTTTTGATTGTAATTTCCTTAAGCTATAGGACTATAAGTGGAAGTGCCCTAGGCTCTGTTCCTTTGTTTTCTAGGTGTTTCAGGAAACACCATATACTTCTCCAGAGTGGCTGTTGGCAATTTACATCCCGCCCATCAGCATAACAAGGCTCCCTGTTCTCCATGGCCTGTGCTGCCTTTCTGGATTTTACACATTTTTCAGATGGCCCTTTTGACCGGGGAAGTGAGACTTCATTGTAGTGCAGATTTCTTTAACATGCTTGCTTGTTTGACCAAAAGGGGCGTATGCGTTTTTTCCTGAATATATTCAGGAGAAAACGCATACGCCCTTTTTGGCCAAGAGCATCATTGTCGCCGTTCTGCCTCTTTTCCTATGCTTTAAGTGCAATTCCAGTCTACCCCCTGAAATCGTTTTCCTGCAATTCTGCCCCGCTTTCAAGTCCTCTTCGCAGACTTACTTCAATATATTATTGGACGATAGCTGTCATTTTTAACCCTGCATGTTTGTGAATTACAGTGCCCCTGAGCTCCTTTCTTCAACTCGCTTTCTTGTGAGCTGGCCGCAAACCCGCAGGATTGCTTCAGGCCCTAATCTGGTTCCCGCACGGCATGCTGAGCCTTTGGTTAATTCCTCTTCCTGGTGGGAAATGAGCATTACATTTGCCCGTGCAGACACCCACAGCTAGTCTCTCATTGGTTCTCCCTATTCCTCTTCATCTTGTGCAGAAATTGCAAACTGTGCCAAACAGGAGGTTAAAGGCATTGACTCTCCAAGTGGGGAGAGTGTTAGTTAAGCGTCTGGAATGGTGAACCCGAGTACAAAGGGATGAAAACTGAGATGCATTTGAAAACGTTTCCCAATCACACAGTGGACCATACTCTGGGTTTCCCATGCATGATTTAGTGGAAGGAAGAATCCCTTAAACCTGGAGAGTTGGGACCCATGGAATGGGTACCATGAAGTATGACTTCAAAGGGTCTGCATTTGCTCACCGAACCTCACCAATGCTATCATGCTGAAGTGTCCGGCCTTTTGTCTCCCCAGCTCTGGGTGTAGATGTGGTAAATCCAGGTTGCATCAGAAGCCCTGAGTGAATTTTTTAAGAATTGCTCTCTATTTCACTGTCATGGTGTTGTGTTTTAGAAATTTATTTTGATAATGGGATTTATCGGATTTTCACTGCTGCGTTTAGGCCACTGAACAAACGCTTGATTCTCTTACGGAGACATATAAATCCATGGGTTTTAAGATTCTTACTAGTCAGGTATATTCCTAGGCGTTGAATATGGGGTGTTGAGTCCATTTCGTTGAGCAAGGAGTAGGTCTTGCCTATTACATATTTGGCTTATGGAAAGGTATCTGTGTTAATTTCAATCTCTGGTTTTATGCAGCAGCCCACCTCACCTTTCCCCATAAGCAAGTATAAGTTGGTTTTCTAAATTTGAGACCCTGTTCTGTTTTGTAATTCAGTTCATGTGTAGCCAAGTTTACATTCCGTGTATTAGTGATATCTTATGATGTTTCATTTTCTGTGTGACTTATTTCACTTAGAATCATCGTACCTGAATCCACTCATTATGCTGCGATGGGCCTGATGACATAGATTTCATTGCTGAATGATATTCCATTGTACGTACGTACCACAACTTCTTTATCCATTTTTCACATTCTGGGATATTGAACTTGTAGCGTAGACGAGGTTCTTGTAAACAGAGCCGTCCGAAACTTTGGGGTGGCTGTGTGTTTTTGATTTTAATTTCCCTAAGCTATAGGACCATAAGTGGAAGTGCCGTAGGCTCCGTTGCTTTGTTTTTTAGGTGTTCCAGGAAACACCATACACTTCTCCAGAGTGGCTGTTGGCAATTTACATCCCGCCCATCAGCATAACAAGGCTCCCGGTTCTCCATGGCCTGTGCTGCCTTTCTGGATTTTACACTTTTTTCAGATGGCCCTTTTGACCGGGGGGCAGTGAGACTTCATTTTAGTGCAGATTTCTTTAACATGCTTGCTTGGTTGGCCAAAAAGGGCGTATGCGTTTTTTCCTGAATATATTCAGGAAAAAACGCATACGCCCTTTTTGGCCAAGAGCATCATTGTCGACGTTCTGCCTCTTTTCCTATGCTTTAAATGCAATTCCCGTCTACCCCCTGAAATCGTTTTCCTGCAATTCTGCCCCGCTTACAAGTCGTCTTCGCAGCCTTCCTTCAATATTTTTTTGGACGATAGCTGTCATTTATAACTCTGCAGGTTTGTGAGTTACAGTGCCCCTGAGCTCCTTTCTTCAACTCGCTATCTTGTGAGCTGCCCGCAAACCCGCAGGATTGCTTCAGGCCCTAATCTGGTTCCGGCACGGCATGCTGAGCCTTTGGTTAATTCCTCTTCCTGGTGGGAAATGAGCGTTAAATTTGCCCGTGCAGACACCTACAGCTAGTCTCTCATTGGTTCTCCCTATTCCTGTTCATCTTGCGCAGAAATTGCAAACTGTGCCAAACAGGAGGTTAAAGGCACTGACTCTCCAAGTGGGGAGAGTGTTAGTAAAGGGTCTGGAATGGTGAACCCGAGTAAAAGGGGACGAAAACTGAGATGCATTTGAAAACGTTTCCCGGTCACACGGTGCACCATACTGTGGGTTTCCCATGCATGTTTTAGCTGAAGGAAGAATCCCTTAAACCTGGAGAGTTGGGACCCATGGAATGGGTACCATGCAGTATGACTTCAAAGGGTCTGCATTTGCTCATCGAACGTCACCAATGCTATCAGCCCGAAGTGCCCAACCTTATGTCTCACTTGGCTCTGGGTGTAGATGTGGTAAATCCAGGTTGCATCACAAACCCTGAATGAATTATTTAAGAATTGCTCTCTATTTCACTGTCACTGTGTTTTGTTTTTTTAATTTATTTTGATAATGGGATTTATCACATTTTCACTGCTGCATTTATGCCGCTGTACACACACTTGATTCTCTTCTGTAGACATATAAATCCATGGGTTTTATGATTCTTACTAGTCAGGTATATTCCTAGGCTTTGAATATGGGGTGTTGAGTCCATTTCGTTGAGCAAGGTGTAGGTCTTGACTATTACATATTTGGGTTATGGAATGGTATCTGTGCTAATTTCAATCTCTGGTTTTATGCTGCACCCGAACTCATCTTTGCCCTTAAGGAAGCATTGGTTGGTTTTCTAAATTTGAGACCCTGTTTTGTAGTTCATTTCGTGTGTAGCCAAGTTTACATTCTGTGTATTAGTGATATCTTATGAGGTTTCTTTTTCTGTGTGACTTATTTCACTTAGAATCATCGTACCTGAATCCACTCATTATGCCGCGACGGGCCTGATGACATAGATTTCATTGCTGAGTGATATTCCATTGTATATACGTACCAAAAGTTCTTTATCCATTTTTCGCTTTCTGGGATATTTAACTTGTACCGCAGACGAGGTTCTTATAATCAGAGCCGTCTGAAAATTTGGGGTGGCTCTGTGTTTTTGATTTTAAATTCCCTAAGCTATATGACCATAAGTGAAAGTGCCATAGGCTCCGTTGCTTTGTTTTTGGTGTTTCAGGAACACCATACACTTCTCCAGAGTGGTTGTTGGCAATTTACATACCGCCCATCAACATAACAAGGCTCCCTATACTCCATGGCCTGACGTGCCTTTCTGGATTTTACACTTTTTTCAGATGACCCTTTTGACCGGGGGGCAGTGAGGCTTCATTGTGGTGCAGAATTCCATTACAAGCTTGCTTGGTTGGCCCAAAAGGGCGTATGCGTTTTTTCCTGAATATATTCAGGAAAAAACGCATACGCCCTTTTGGGCCAACTGCTTCATTATCGACGTTCTGCCCCTATTCCTATGCTTAAAATGCAATTCCAGTCTACCCCCTGTAATCGTTTTCCTGAAATTCTGCCCCGGTTTCAAGTCCTCTTCGCAGCCTTCCTTCAATATATTTTTGGACGATAGCTGTCATTTATAACTCTGCATGTTTGTGAATTACAGTGCCCCTGAGCTCCTTTCTTCAACTCGCTTTCATGTGAGCTAGCCGCAAACGCACAGAATTGCTTCAGGCCTTAATCTGGTTCCGGCACGGCATGCTGAGCCTGTGGTTAATTCCTCTTCCTGGTGGGAAGTGAGAGTTAAATTTGCCCGTGCAGACACCTACAGCTAGTCTCTCATTGGTTCTCCCTATTCCTGTTCATCTTCCGCAGAAATTGCAAACTGTGCCAAACAGGAGGTTAAAGGCACTGACTCTCCAAGTGGGGAGAGTGTTAGTAAAGCGTCTGGAATGGTGAACCCGAGTACCAGGGGACGAAAACTGAGATGCATTTAAAAACGTTTCCAGATCACACGGTGGACCATACTCTGGGTTTCCCATGCATGTTTTAGCTGAAGGAAGAATCCCTTAAACCTGGAGAGTTGGGACCCATGGAATGGGTACCCTGGAGTATGACTTCAAAGGCTCTGCATTTGCTCACTGTACCTCAACAATCCAATCAGGCCCAAGAGTCCAGCCTTATGTCTCACCCAGCTCTGGGGGGTAGAGGTGGTTAATCCAGGTTTCATCACAAGCCATGAATGAATCATTGAGGAATTGCTCTCTATTTCACTGTCATTGTGTTTTTTCTTGAAATTTATTTTTATAATGGGATTTAGCTGATTTTCACTGCTGCGTTTACTCTGCTGTACACACACTTGATTGTCTTACGGAGACATATAAATCCGTAGGCTTTAAGATTCTTACTAGTCAGGTATATGCCTAGGCGTTGAATATGGGGCGTTGAGGCCATTTCGTTGAGCAAGGAGTAGGTCTTCTCTATTACATATTTGGCTTATGGAAAGGTATCTGTGCTAAGTTCAATCTCTTGTTTTATGCAGCACCCCAACTCACCTTTCCCCGTAAGCAAGCATAAGTTGGTTTTCTAAATTTGAGACCCTGTTCTTTTTTGTAATTCAGTTCATGTGTAGCCAAGTTTATATTCCGTGTATTAGTGATATCTTATGATGTTTCTTTTTCTGTGTGACTGTTTTCACTTAGAATCATCATACCTGAATCCACACATTATGCCGCTACGGGCCTGATGACATAGATTTCATTGCTGAGTGATATTACATTATACGTACGTACCACAACTTCTTTATCCATTTTTCGATTTCTGGCATATTTAACTGGTAATGTCGACGAGGTTCTTGTCAACAGAGCCGTCCCAAACTTTGGGGTGGCTGTGTGTTTTTGATTGTAATTTCCTTAAGCTATAGGACTATAAGTGGAAGTGCCCTAGGCTCTGTTCCTTTGTTTTCTAGGTGTTTCAGGAAACACCATATACTTCTCCAGAGTGGCTGTTGGCAATTTACATCCCGCCCATCAGCATAACAAGGCTCCCTGTTCTCCATGGCCTGTGCTGCCTTTCTGGATTTTACACATTTTTCAGATGGCCCTTTTGACCGGGGAAGTGAGACTTCATTGTAGTGCAGATTTCTTTAACATGCTTGCTTGTTTGACCAAAAGGGGCGTATGCGTTTTTTCCTGAATATATTCAGGAGAAAACGCATACGCCCTTTTTGGCCAAGAGCATCATTGTCGCCGTTCTGCCTCTTTTCCTATGCTTTAAGTGCAATTCCAGTCTACCCCCTGAAATCGTTTTCCTGCAATTCTGCCCCGCTTTCAAGTCCTCTTCGCAGACTTACTTCAATATATTATTGGACGATAGCTGTCATTTTTAACCCTGCATGTTTGTGAATTACAGTGCCCCTGAGCTCCTTTCTTCAACTCGCTTTCTTGTGAGCTGGCCGCAAACCCGCAGGATTGCTTCAGGCCCTAATCTGGTTCCCGCACGGCATGCTGAGCCTTTGGTTAATTCCTCTTCCTGGTGGGAAATGAGCATTACATTTGCCCGTGCAGACACCCACAGCTAGTCTCTCATTGGTTCTCCCTATTCCTCTTCATCTTGTGCAGAAATTGCAAACTGTGCCAAACAGGAGGTTAAAGGCATTGACTCTCCAAGTGGGGAGAGTGTTAGTTAAGCGTCTGGAATGGTGAACCCGAGTACAAAGGGATGAAAACTGAGATGCATTTGAAAACGTTTCCCAATCACACAGTGGACCATACTCTGGGTTTCCCATGCATGATTTAGTGGAAGGAAGAATCCCTTAAACCTGGAGAGTTGGGACCCATGGAATGGGTACCATGAAGTATGACTTCAAAGGGTCTGCATTTGCTCACCGAACCTCACCAATGCTATCATGCTGAAGTGTCCGGCCTTTTGTCTCCCCAGCTCTGGGTGTAGATGTGGTAAATCCAGGTTGCATCAGAAGCCCTGAGTGAATTTTTTAAGAATTGCTCTCTATTTCACTGTCATGGTGTTGTGTTTTAGAAATTTATTTTGATAATGGGATTTATCGGATTTTCACTGCTGCGTTTAGGCCACTGAACAAACGCTTGATTCTCTTACGGAGACATATAAATCCATGGGTTTTAAGATTCTTACTAGTCAGGTATATTCCTAGGCGTTGAATATGGGGTGTTGAGTCCATTTCGTTGAGCAAGGAGTAGGTCTTGCCTATTACATATTTGGCTTATGGAAAGGTATCTGTGTTAATTTCAATCTCTGGTTTTATGCAGCAGCCCACCTCACCTTTCCCCATAAGCAAGTATAAGTTGGTTTTCTAAATTTGAGACCCTGTTCTGTTTTGTAATTCAGTTCATGTGTAGCCAAGTTTACATTCCGTGTATTAGTGATATCTTATGATGTTTCATTTTCTGTGTGACTTATTTCACTTAGAATCATCGTACCTGAATCCACTCATTATGCTGCGATGGGCCTGATGACATAGATTTCATTGCTGAATGATATTCCATTGTACGTACGTACCACAACTTCTTTATCCATTTTTCACATTCTGGGATATTGAACTTGTAGCGTAGACGAGGTTCTTGTAAACAGAGCCGTCCGAAACTTTGGGGTGGCTGTGTGTTTTTGATTTTAATTTCCCTAAGCTATAGGACCATAAGTGGAAGTGCCGTAGGCTCCGTTGCTTTGTTTTTTAGGTGTTCCAGGAAACACCATACACTTCTCCAGAGTGGCTGTTGGCAATTTACATCCCGCCCATCAGCATAACAAGGCTCCCGGTTCTCCATGGCCTGTGCTGCCTTTCTGGATTTTACACTTTTTTCAGATGGCCCTTTTGACCGGGGGGCAGTGAGACTTCATTTTAGTGCAGATTTCTTTAACATGCTTGCTTGGTTGGCCAAAAAGGGCGTATGCGTTTTTTCCTGAATATATTCAGGAAAAAACGCATACGCACTTTTTGGCCAAGAGCATCATTGTCGACGTTCTGCCTCTTTTCCTATGCTTTAAATGCAATTCCCGTCTACCCCCTGAAATCGTTTTCCTGCAATTCTGCCCCGCTTACAAGTCGTCTTCGCAGCCTTCCTTCAATATTTTTTTGGACGATAGCTGTCATTTATAACTCTGCAGGTTTGTGAGTTACAGTGCCCCTGAGCTCCTTTCTTCAACTCGCTATCTTGTGAGCTGCCCGCAAACCCGCAGGATTGCTTCAGGCCCTAATCTGGTTCCGGCACGGCATGCTGAGCCTTTGGTTAATTCCTCTTCCTGGTGGGAAATGAGCGTTAAATTTGCCCGTGCAGACACCTACAGCTAGTCTCTCATTGGTTCTCCCTATTCCTGTTCATCTTGCGCAGAAATTGCAAACTGTGCCAAACAGGAGGTTAAAGGCACTGACTCTCCAAGTGGGGAGAGTGTTAGTAAAGGGTCTGGAATGGTGAACCCGAGTAAAAGGGGACGAAAACTGAGATGCATTTGAAAACGTTTGCCGGTCACACGGTGCACCATACTGTGGGTTTCCCATGCATGTTTTAGCTGAAGGAAGAATCCCTTAAACCTGGAGAGTTGGGACCCATGGAATGGGTACCATGCAGTATGACTTCAAAGGGTCTGCATTTGCTCATCGAACGTCACCAATGCTATCAGCCCGAAGTGCCCAACCTTATGTCTCACTTGGCTCTGGGTGTAGATGTGGTAAATCCAGGTTGCATCACAAACCCTGAATGAATTATTTAAGAATTGCTCTCTATTTCACTGTCACTGTGTTTTGTTTTTTTAATTTATTTTGATAATGGGATTTATCACATTTTCACTGCTGCATTTATGCCGCTGTACACACACTTGATTCTCTTCTGTAGACATATAAATCCATGGGTTTTATGATTCTTACTAGTCAGGTATATTCCTAGGCTTTGAATATGGGGTGTTGAGTCCATTTCGTTGAGCAAGGTGTAGGTCTTGACTATTACATATTTGGGTAATGGAATGGTATCTGTGCTAATTTCAATCTCTGGTTTTATGCTGCACCCGAACTCATCTTTGCCCTTAAGGAAGCATTGGTTGGTTTTCTAAATTTGAGACCCTGTTTTGTAGTTCATTTCGTGTGTAGCCAAGTTTACATTCTGTGTATTAGTGATATCTTATGAGGTTTCTTTTTCTGTGTGACTTATTTCACTTAGAATCATCGTACCTGAATCCACTCATTATGCCGCGACGGGCCTGATGACATAGATTTCATTGCTGAGTGATATTCCATTGTATATACGTACCAAAAGTTCTTTATCCATTTTTCGCTTTCTGGGATATTTAACTTGTACCGCAGACGAGGTTCTTATAATCAGAGCCGTCTGAAAATTTGGGGTGGCTCTGTGTTTTTGATTTTAAATTCCCTAAGCTATATGACCATAAGTGAAAGTGCCATAGGCTCCGTTGCTTTGTTTTTGGTGTTTCAGGAACACCATACACTTCTCCAGAGTGGTTGTTGGCAATTTACATACCGCCCATCAACATAACAAGGCTCCCTATACTCCATGGCCTGACGTGCCTTTCTGGATTTTACACTTTTTTCAGATGACCCTTTTGACCGGGGGGCAGTGAGGCTTCATTGTGGTGCAGAATTCCATTACAAGCTTGCTTGGTTGGCCCAAAAGGGCGTATGCGTTTTTTCCTGAATATATTCAGGAAAAAACGCATACGCCCTTTTGGGCCAACTGCTTCATTATCGACGTTCTGCCCCTATTCCTATGCTTAAAATGCAATTCCAGTCTACCCCCTGTAATCGTTTTCCTGAAATTCTGCCCCGGTTTCAAGTCCTCTTCGCAGCCTTCCTTCAATATATTTTTGGACGATAGCTGTCATTTATAACTCTGCATGTTTGTGAATTACAGTGCCCCTGAGCTCCTTTCTTCAACTCGCTTTCATGTGAGCTAGCCGCAAACGCACAGAATTGCTTCAGGCCTTAATCTGGTTCCGGCACGGCATGCTGAGCCTGTGGTTAATTCCTCTTCCTGGTGGGAAGTGAGAGTTAAATTTGCCCGTGCAGACACCTACAGCTAGTCTCTCATTGGTTCTCCCTATTCCTGTTCATCTTCCGCAGAAATTGCAAACTGTGCCAAACAGGAGGTTAAAGGCACTGACTCTCCAAGTGGGGAGAGTGTTAGTAAAGCGTCTGGAATGGTGAACCCGAGTACCAGGGGACGAAAACTGAGATGCATTGAAAAACGTTTCCAGATCACACGGTGGACCATACTCTGGGTTTCCCATGCATGTTTTAGCTGAAGGAAGAATCCCTTAAACCTGGAGAGTTGGGACCCATGGAATGGGTACCCTGGAGTATGACTTCAAAGGCTCTGCATTTGCTCACTGTACCTCAACAATCCAATCAGGCCCAAGAGTCCAGCCTTATGTCTCACCCAGCTCTGGGGGGTAGAGGTGGTTAATCCAGGTTTCATCACAAGCCATGAATGAATCATTGAGGAATTGCTCTCTATTTCACTGTCATTGTGTTTTTTCTTGAAATTTATTTTTATAATGGGATTTAGCTGATTTTCACTGCTGCGTTTACTCTGCTGTACACACACTTGATTGTCTTACGGAGACATATAAATCCGTAGGCTTTAAGATTCTTACTAGTCAGGTATATGCCTAGGCGTTGAATATGGGGCGTTGAGGCCATTTCGTTGAGCAAGGAGTAGGTCTTCTCTATTACATATTTGGCTTATGGAAAGGTATCTGTGCTAAGTTCAATCTCTTGTTTTATGCAGCACCCCAACTCACCTTTCCCCGTAAGCAAGCATAAGTTGGTTTTCTAAATTTGAGACCCTGTTCTTTTTTGTAATTCAGTTCATGTGTAGCCAAGTTTATATTCCGTGTATTAGTGATATCTTATGATGTTTCTTTTTCTGTGTGACTGTTTTCACTTAGAATCATCATACCTGAATCCACACATTATGCCGCTACGGGCCTGATGACATAGATTTCATTGCTGAGTGATATTACATTATACGTACGTACCACAACTTCTTTATCCATTTTTCGATTTCTGGCATATTTAACTGGTAATGTCGACGAGGTTCTTGTCAACAGAGCCGTCCCAAACTTTGGGGTGGCTGTGTGTTTTTGATTGTAATTTCCTTAAGCTATAGGACTATAAGTGGAAGTGCCCTAGGCTCTGTTCCTTTGTTTTCTAGGTGTTTCAGGAAACACCATATACTTCTCCAGAGTGGCTGTTGGCAATTTACATCCCGCCCATCAGCATAACAAGGCTCCCTGTTCTCCATGGCCTGTGCTGCCTTTCTGGATTTTACACATTTTTCAGATGGCCCTTTTGACCGGGGAAGTGAGACTTCATTGTAGTGCAGATTTCTTTAACATGCTTGCTTGTTTGACCAAAAGGGGCGTATGCGTTTTTTCCTGAATATATTCAGGAGAAAACGCATACGCCCTTTTTGGCCAAGAGCATCATTGTCGCCGTTCTGCCTCTTTTCCTATGCTTTAAGTGCAATTCCAGTCTACCCCCTGAAATCGTTTTCCTGCAATTCTGCCCCGCTTTCAAGTCCTCTTCGCAGACTTACTTCAATATATTATTGGACGATAGCTGTCATTTTTAACCCTGCATGTTTGTGAATTACAGTGCCCCTGAGCTCCTTTCTTCAACTCGCTTTCTTGTGAGCTGGCCGCAAACCCGCAGGATTGCTTCAGGCCCTAATCTGGTTCCCGCACGGCATGCTGAGCCTTTGGTTAATTCCTCTTCCTGGTGGGAAATGAGCATTACATTTGCCCGTGCAGACACCCACAGCTAGTCTCTCATTGGTTCTCCCTATTCCTCTTCATCTTGTGCAGAAATTGCAAACTGTGCCAAACAGGAGGTTAAAGGCATTGACTCTCCAAGTGGGGAGAGTGTTAGTTAAGCGTCTGGAATGGTGAACCCGAGTACAAAGGGATGAAAACTGAGATGCATTTGAAAACGTTTCCCAATCACACAGTGGACCATACTCTGGGTTTCCCATGCATGATTTAGTGGAGGGAAGAATCCCTTAAACCTGGAGAGTTGGGACCCATGGAATGGGTACCATGAAGTATGACTTCAAAGGGTCTGCATTTGCTCACCGAACCTCACCAATGCTATCATGCTGAAGTGTCCGGCCTTTTGTCTCCCCAGCTCTGGGTGTAGATGTGGTAAATCCAGGTTGCATCAGAAGCCCTGAGTGAATTTTTTAAGAATTGCTCTCTATTTCACTGTCATGGTGTTGTGTTTTAGAAATTTATTTTGATAATGGGATTTATCGGATTTTCACTGCTGCGTTTAGGCCACTGAACAAACGCTTGATTCTCTTACGGAGACATATAAATCCATGGGTTTTAAGATTCTTACTAGTCAGGTATATTCCTAGGCGTTGAATATGGGGTGTTGAGTCCATTTCGTTGAGCAAGGAGTAGGTCTTGCCTATTACATATTTGGCTTATGGAAAGGTATCTGTGTTAATTTCAATCTCTGGTTTTATGCAGCAGCCCACCTCACCTTTCCCCATAAGCAAGTATAAGTTGGTTTTCTAAATTTGAGACCCTGTTCTGTTTTGTAATTCAGTTCATGTGTAGCCAAGTTTACATTCCGTGTATTAGTGATATCTTATGATGTTTCATTTTCTGTGTGACTTATTTCACTTAGAATCATCGTACCTGAATCCACTCATTATGCTGCGATGGGCCTGATGACATAGATTTCATTGCTGAATGATATTCCATTGTACGTACGTACCACAACTTCTTTATCCATTTTTCACATTCTGGGATATTGAACTTGTAGCGTAGACGAGGTTCTTGTAAACAGAGCCGTCCGAAACTTTGGGGTGGCTGTGTGTTTTTGATTTTAATTTCCCTAAGCTATAGGACCATAAGTGGAAGTGCCGTAGGCTCCGTTGCTTTGTTTTTTAGGTGTTCCAGGAAACACCATACACTTCTCCAGAGTGGCTGTTGGCAATTTACATCCCGCCCATCAGCATAACAAGGCTCCCGGTTCTCCATGGCCTGTGCTGCCTTTCTGGATTTTACACTTTTTTCAGATGGCCCTTTTGACCGGGGGGCAGTGAGACTTCATTTTAGTGCAGATTTCTTTAACATGCTTGCTTGGTTGGCCAAAAAGGGCGTATGCGTTTTTTCCTGAATATATTCAGGAAAAAACGCATACGCACTTTTTGGCCAAGAGCATCATTGTCGCCGTTCTGCCTCTTTTACTATGCTTTAAATGCAATTCCCGTCTACCCCCTGAAATCGTTTTCCTGCAATTCTGCCCCGCTTACAAGTCGTCTTCGCAGCCTTCCTTCAATATTTTTTTGGACGATAGCTGTCATTTATAACTCTGCAGGTTTGTGAGTTACAGTGCCCCTGAGCTCCTTTCTTCAACTCGCTATCTTGTGAGCTGCCCGCAAACCCGCAGGATTGCTTCAGGCCCTAATCTGGTTCCGGCACGGCATGCTGAGCCTTTGGTTAATTCCTCTTCCTGGTGGGAAATGAGCGTTAAATTTGCCCGTGCAGACACCTACAGCTAGTCTCTCATTGGTTCTCCCTATTCCTGTTCATCTTGCGCAGAAATTGCAAACTGTGCCAAACAGGAGGTTAAAGGCACTGACTCTCCAAGTGGGGAGAGTGTTAGTAAAGGGTCTGGAATGGTGAACCCGAGTAAAAGGGGACGAAAACTGAGATGCATTTGAAAACGTTTCCCGGTCACACGGTGCACCATACTGTGGGTTTCCCATGCATGTTTTAGCTGAAGGAAGAATCCCTTAAACCTGGAGAGTTGGGACCCATGGAATGGGTACCATGCAGTATGACTTCAAAGGGTCTGCATTTGCTCATCGAACGTCACCAATGCTATCAGCCCGAAGTGCCCAACCTTATGTCTCACTTGGCTCTGGGTGTAGATGTGGTAAATCCAGGTTGCATCACAAACCCTGAATGAATTATTTAAGAATTGCTCTCTATTTCACTGTCACTGTGTTTTGTTTTTTTAATTTATTTTGATAATGGGATTTATCACATTTTCACTGCTGCATTTATGCCGCTGTACACACACTTGATTCTCTTCTGTAGACATATAAATCCATGGGTTTTATGATTCTTACTAGTCAGGTATATTCCTGGGCTTTGAATATGGGTTGTTGAGTCCATTTCGTTGAGCAAGGTGTAGGTCTTGACTATTACATATTTGGGTAATGGAATGGTATCTGTGCTAATTTCAATCTCTGGTTTTATGCTGCACCCGAACTCATCTTTGCCCTTAAGGAAGCATTGGTTGGTTTTCTAAATTTGAGACCCTGTTTTGTAGTTCATTTCGTGTGTAGCCAAGTTTACATTCTGTGTATTAGTGATATCTTATGAGGTTTCTTTTTCTGTGTGACTTATTTCACTTAGAATCATCGTACCTGAATCCACTCATTATGCCGCGACGGGCCTGATGACATAGATTTCATTGCTGAGTGATATTCCATTGTATATACGTACCAAAAGTTCTTTATCCATTTTTCGCTTTCTGGGATATTTAACTTGTACCGCAGACGAGGTTCTTATAATCAGAGCCGTCTGAAAATTTGGGGTGGCTCTGTGTTTTTGATTTTAAATTCCCTAAGCTATATGACCATAAGTGAAAGTGCCATAGGCTCCGTTGCTTTGTTTTTGGTGTTTCAGGAACACCATACACTTCTCCAGAGTGGTTGTTGGCAATTTACATACCGCCCATCAACATAACAAGGCTCCCTATACTCCATGGCCTGACGTGCCTTTCTGGATTTTACACTTTTTTCAGATGACCCTTTTGACCGGGGGGCAGTGAGGCTTCATTGTGGTGCAGAATTCCATTACAAGCTTGCTTGGTTGGCCCAAAAGGGCGTATGCGTTTTTTCCTGAATATATTCAGGAAAAAACGCATACGCCCTTTTGGGCCAACTGCTTCATTATCGACGTTCTGCCCCTATTCCTATGCTTAAAATGCAATTCCAGTCTACCCCCTGTAATCGTTTTCCTGAAATTCTGCCCCGGTTTCAAGTCCTCTTCGCAGCCTTCCTTCAATATATTTTTGGACGATAGCTGTCATTTATAACTCTGCATGTTTGTGAATTACAGTGCCCCTGAGCTCCTTTCTTCAACTCGCTTTCATGTGAGCTAGCCGCAAACGCACAGAATTGCTTCAGGCCTTAATCTGGTTCCGGCACGGCATGCTGAGCCTGTGGTTAATTCCTCTTCCTGGTGGGAAGTGAGAGTTAAATTTGCCCGTGCAGACACCTACAGCTAGTCTCTCATTGGTTCTCCCTATTCCTGTTCATCTTCCGCAGAAATTGCAAACTGTGCCAAACAGGAGGTTAAAGGCACTGACTCTCCAAGTGGGGAGAGTGTTAGTAAAGCGTCTGGAATGGTGAACCCGAGTACCAGGGGACGAAAACTGAGATGCATTGAAAAACGTTTCCAGATCACACGGTGGACCATACTCTGGGTTTCCCATGCATGTTTTAGCTGAAGGAAGAATCCCTTAAACCTGGAGAGTTGGGACCCATGGAATGGGTACCCTGGAGTATGACTTCAAAGGCTCTGCATTTGCTCACTGTACCTCAACAATCCAATCAGGCCCAAGAGTCCAGCCTTATGTCTCACCCAGCTCTGGGGGGTAGAGGTGGTTAATCCAGGTTTCATCACAAGCCATGAATGAATCATTGAGGAATTGCTCTCTATTTCACTGTCATTGTGTTTTTTCTTGAAATTTATTTTTATAATGGGATTTAGCTGATTTTCACTGCTGCGTTTACTCTGCTGTACACACACTTGATTGACTTACGGAGACATATAAATCCGTAGGCTTTAAGATTCTTACTAGTCAGGTATATGCCTAGGCGTTGAATATGGGGCGTTGAGGCCATTTCGTTGAGCAAGGAGTAGGTCTTCTCTATTACATATTTGGCTTATGGAAAGGTATCTGTGCTAAGTTCAATCTCTTGTTTTATGCAGCACCCCAACTCACCTTTCCCCGTAAGCAAGCATAAGTTGGTTTTCTAAATTTGAGACCCTGTTCTTTTTTGTAATTCAGTTCATGTGTAGCCAAGTTTATATTCCGTGTATTAGTGATATCTTATGATGTTTCTTTTTCTGTGTGACTGTTTTCACTTAGAATCATCATACCTGAATCCACACATTATGCCGCTACGGGCCTGATGACATAGATTTCATTGCTGAGTGATATTACATTATACGTACGTACCACAACTTCTTTATCCATTTTTCGATTTCTGGCATATTTAACTGGTAATGTCGACGAGGTTCTTGTCAACAGAGCCGTCCCAAACTTTGGGGTGGCTGTGTGTTTTTGATTGTAATTTCCTTAAGCTATAGGACTATAAGTGGAAGTGCCCTAGGCTCTGTTCCTTTGTTTTCTAGGTGTTTCAGGAAACACCATATACTTCTCCAGAGTGGCTGTTGGCAATTTACATCCCGCCCATCAGCATAACAAGGCTCCCTGTTCTCCATGGCCTGTGCTGCCTTTCTGGATTTTACACATTTTTCAGATGGCCCTTTTGACCGGGGAAGTGAGACTTCATTGTAGTGCAGATTTCTTTAACATGCTTGCTTGTTTGACCAAAAGGGGCGTATGCGTTTTTTCCTGAATATATTCAGGAGAAAACGCATACGCCCTTTTTGGCCAAGAGCATCATTGTCGCCGTTCTGCCTCTTTTCCTATGCTTTAAGTGCAATTCCAGTCTACCCCCTGAAATCGTTTTCCTGCAATTCTGCCCCGCTTTCAAGTCCTCTTCGCAGACTTACTTCAATATATTATTGGACGATAGCTGTCATTTTTAACCCTGCATGTTTGTGAATTACAGTGCCCCTGAGCTCCTTTCTTCAACTCGCTTTCTTGTGAGCTGGCCGCAAACCCGCAGGATTGCTTCAGGCCCTAATCTGGTTCCCGCACGGCATGCTGAGCCTTTGGTTAATTCCTCTTCCTGGTGGGAAATGAGCATTACATTTGCCCGTGCAGACACCCACAGCTAGTCTCTCATTGGTTCTCCCTATTCCTCTTCATCTTGTGCAGAAATTGCAAACTGTGCCAAACAGGAGGTTAAAGGCATTGACTCTCCAAGTGGGGAGAGTGTTAGTTAAGCGTCTGGAATGGTGAACCCGAGTACAAAGGGATGAAAACTGAGATGCATTTGAAAACGTTTCCCAATCACACAGTGGACCATACTCTGGGTTTCCCATGCATGATTTAGTGGAGGGAAGAATCCCTTAAACCTGGAGAGTTGGGACCCATGGAATGGGTACCATGAAGTATGACTTCAAAGGGTCTGCATTTGCTCACCGAACCTCACCAATGCTATCATGCTGAAGTGTCCGGCCTTTTGTCTCCCCAGCTCTGGGTGTAGATGTGGTAAATCCAGGTTGCATCAGAAGCCCTGAGTGAATTTTTTAAGAATTGCTCTCTATTTCACTGTCATGGTGTTGTGTTTTAGAAATTTATTTTGATAATGGGATTTATCGGATTTTCACTGCTGCGTTTAGGCCACTGAACAAACGCTTGATTCTCTTACGGAGACATATAAATCCATGGGTTTTAAGATTCTTACTAGTCAGGTATATTCCTAGGCGTTGAATATGGGGTGCTGAGTCCATTTCGTTGAGCAAGGAGTAGGTCTTGCCTGTTACATATTTGGCTTATGGAAAGGTATCTGTGTTAATTTCAATCTCTGGTTTTATGCAGCAGCCCACCTCACCTTTCCCCATAAGCAAGTATAAGTTGGTTTTCAAAATTTGAGACCCTGTTCTGTTTTGTAATTCAGTTCATGTGTAGCCAAGTTTACATTCCGTGTATTAGTGATATCTTATGATGTTTCATTTTCTGTGTGACTTATTTCACATAGAATCATCGTACCTGAATCCACTCATTATGCTGCGATGGGCCTGATGACATAGATTTCATTGCTGAATGATATTCCATTGTACGTACGTACCACAACTTCTTTATCCATTTTTCACATTCTGGGATATTGAACTTGTACCGTAGACGAGGTTCTTGTAAACAGAACCGTCCGAAACTTTGGGGTGGCTGTGTGTTTTTGATTTTAATTTCCCTAAGCTATAGGACCATAAGTGGAAGTGCCATAGGCTCCGTTGCTTTGTTTTTTAGGTGTTCCAGGAAACACCATACACTTCTCCAGAGTGGCTGTTGGCAATTTACATCCCGCCCATCAGCATAACAAGGCTCCCGGTTCTCCATGGCCTGTGCTGCCTTTCTGGATTTTACACTTTTTTCAGATGGCCCTTTTGACCGGGGGGCAGTGAGACTTCATTTTAGTGCAGATTTCTTTAACATGCTTGCTTGGTTGGCCAAAAAGGGCGTATGCGTTTTTTCCTGAATATATTCAGGAAAAAACGCATACGCGCTTTTTGGCCAAGAGCATCATTGTCGCCGTTCTGCCTCTTTTCCTATGCTTTAAGTGCAATTCCCGTCTACCCCCTGAAATCGTTTTCCTGCAATTCTGCCCCTCTTACAAGTCGTCTTCGCAGCCTTCCTTCAATATTTTTTTGGACGATAGCTGTCATTTATAACTCTGCAGGTTTGTGAGTTACAGTGCCCCTGAGCTCCTTTCTTCAACTCGCTATCTTGTGAGCTGCCCGCAAACCCGCAGGATTGCTTCAGGCCCTAATCTGGTTCCGGCACGGCATGCTGAGCCTTTGGTTAATTCCTCTTCCTGGTGGGAAATGAGCGTTAAATTTGCCCGTGCAGACACCTACAGCTAGTCTCTCATTGGTTCTCCCTATTCCTGTTCATCTTGCGCAGAAATTGCAAACTGTGCCAAACAGGAGGTTAAAGGCACTGACTCTCCAAGTGGGGAGAGTGTTAGTAAAGGGTCTGGAATGGTGAACCCGAGTAAGAGGGGACGAAAACTGAGATGCATTTGAAAACTTTTCCCGGTCACACGGTGCACCATACTGTGGGTTTCCCGTGCATGTTTTAGCTGAAGGAAGAATCCCTTAAACCTGGAGAGTTGGGACCCATGGAATGGGTACCATGCAGTATGACTTCAAAGGGTCTGCATTTGCTCATCGAACGTCACCAATGCTATCAGCCCGAAGTGCCCAACCTTATGTCTCACTTGGCTCTGGGTGTAGATGTGGTAAATCCAAGTTGCATCACAAACCCTGAATGAATTATTTAAGAATTGCTCTCTATTTCACTGTCACTGTGTTTTGTTTTTTTAATTTATTTTGATAATGGGATTTATCACATTTTCACTGCTGCATTTATGCCGCTGTACACACACTTGATTCTCTTCTGTAGACATATAAATCCATGGGTTTTATGATTCTTACTAGTCAGGTATATTCCTGGGCTTTGAATATGGGTTGTTGAGTCCATTTCGTTGAGCAAGGTGTAGGTCTTGACTATTACATATTTGGGTAATGGAATGGTATCTGTGCTAATTTCAATCTCTGGTTTTATGCTGCACCCGAACTCATCTTTGCCCTTAAGGAAGCATTGGTTGGTTTTCTAAATTTGAGACCCTGTTTTGTAGTTCATTTCGTGTGTAGCCAAGTTTACATTCTGTGTATTAGTGATATCTTATGAGGTTTCTTTTTCTGTGTGACTTATTTCACTTAGAATCATCGTACCTGAATCCACTCATTATGCCGCGACGGGCCTGATGACATAGATTTCATTGCTGAGTGATATTCCATTGTATATACGTACCAAAAGTTCTTTATCCATTTTTCACTTTCTGGGATATTTAACTTGTACCGCAGACGAGGTTCTTATAATCAGAGCCGTCTGAAAATTTGGGGTGGCTCTGTGTTTTTGATTTTAAATTCCCTAAGCTATATGACCATAAGTGAAAGTGCCATAGGCTCCGTTGCTTTGTTTTTGGTGTTTCAGGAACACCATACACTTCTCCAGAGTGGTTGTTGGCAATTTACATACCGCCCATCAACATAACAAGGCTCCCTATACTCCATGGCCTGACGTGCCTTTCTGGATTTTACACTTTTTTCAGATGACCCTTTTGACCGGGGGGCAGTGAGGCTTCATTGTGGTGCAGAATTCCATTACAAGCTTGCTTGGTTGGCCCAAAAGGGCGTATGCGTTTTTTCCTGAATATATTCAGGAAAAAACGCATACGCCCTTTTGGGCCAACTGCTTCATTATCGACGTTCTGCCCCTATTCCTATGCTTAAAATGCAATTCCAGTCTACCCCCTGTAATCGTTTTCCTGAAATTCTGCCCCGGTTTCAAGTCCTCTTCGCAGCCTTCCTTCAATATATTTTTGGACGATAGCTGTCATTTATAACTCTGCATGTTTGTGAATTACAGTGCCCCTGAGCTCCTTTCTTCAACTCGCTTTCATGTGAGCTAGCCGCAAACGCACAGAATTGCTTCAGGCCTTAATCTGGTTCCGGCACGGCATGCTGAGCCTGTGGTTAATTCCTCTTCCTGGTGGGAAGTGAGAGTTAAATTTGCCCGTGCAGACACCTACAGCTAGTCTCTCATTGGTTCTCCCTATTCCTGTTCATCTTCCGCAGAAATTGCAAACTGTGCCAAACAGGAGGTTAAAGGCACTGACTCTCCAAGTGGGGAGAGTGTTAGTAAAGCGTCTGGAATGGTGAACCCGAGTACCAGGGGACGAAAACTGAGATGCATTGAAAAACGTTTCCAGATCACACGGTGGACCATACTCTGGGTTTCCCATGCATGTTTTAGCTGAAGGAAGAATCCCTTAAACCTGGAGAGTTGGGACCCATGGAATGGGTACCCTGGAGTATGACTTCAAAGGCTCTGCATTTGCTCACTGTACCTCAACAATCCAATCAGGCCCAAGAGTCCAGCCTTATGTCTCACCCAGCTCTGGGGGGTAGAGGTGGTTAATCCAGGTTTCATCACAAGCCATGAATGAATCATTGAGGAATTGCTCTCTATTTCACTGTCATTGTGTTTTTTCTTGAAATTTATTTTTATAATGGGATTTAGCTGATTTTCACTGCTGCGTTTACTCTGCTGTACACACACTTGATTGTCTTACGGAGACATATAAATCCGTAGGCTTTAAGATTCTTACTAGTCAGGTATATGCCTAGGCGTTGAATATGGGGCGTTGAGGCCATTTCGTTGAGCAAGGAGTAGGTCTTCTCTATTACATATTTGGCTTATGGAAAGGTATCTGTGCTAAGTTCAATCTCTTGTTTTATGCAGCACCCCAACTCACCTTTCCCCGTAAGCAAGCATAAGTTGGTTTTCTAAATTTGAGACCCTGTTCTTTTTTGTAATTCAGTTCATGTGTAGCCAAGTTTATATTCCGTGTATTAGTGATATCTTATGATGTTTCTTTTTCTGTGTGACTGTTTTCACTTAGAATCATCATACCTGAATCCACACATTATGCCGCTACGGGCCTGATGACATAGATTTCATTGCTGAGTGATATTACATTATACGTACGTACCACAACTTCTTTATCCATTTTTCGATTTCTGGCATATTTAACTGGTAATGTCGACGAGGTTCTTGTCAACAGAGCCGTCCCAAACTTTGGGGTGGCTGTGTGTTTTTGATTGTAATTTCCTTAAGCTATAGGACTATAAGTGGAAGTGCCCTAGGCTCTGTTCCTTTGTTTTCTAGGTGTTTCAGGAAACACCATATACTTCTCCAGAGTGGCTGTTGGCAATTTACATCCCGCCCATCAGCATAACAAGGCTCCCTGTTCTCCATGGCCTGTGCTGCCTTTCTGGATTTTACACATTTTTCAGATGGCCCTTTTGACCGGGGAAGTGAGACTTCATTGTAGTGCAGATTTCTTTAACATGCTTGCTTGTTTGACCAAAAGGGGCGTATGCGTTTTTTCCTGAATATATTCAGGAGAAAACGCATACGCCCTTTTTGGCCAAGAGCATCATTGTCGCCGTTCTGCCTCTTTTCCTATGCTTTAAGTGCAATTCCAGTCTACCCCCTGAAATCGTTTTCCTGCAATTCTGCCCCGCTTTCAAGTCCTCTTCGCAGACTTACTTCAATATATTATTGGACGATAGCTGTCATTTTTAACCCTGCATGTTTGTGAATTACAGTGCCCCTGAGCTCCTTTCTTCAACTCGCTTTCTTGTGAGCTGGCCGCAAACCCGCAGGATTGCTTCAGGCCCTAATCTGGTTCCCGCACGGCATGCTGAGCCTTTGGTTAATTCCTCTTCCTGGTGGGAAATGAGCATTACATTTGCCCGTGCAGACACCCACAGCTAGTCTCTCATTGGTTCTCCCTATTCCTCTTCATCTTGTGCAGAAATTGCAAACTGTGCCAAACAGGAGGTTAAAGGCATTGACTCTCCAAGTGGGGAGAGTGTTAGTTAAGCGTCTGGAATGGTGAACCCGAGTACAAAGGGATGAAAACTGAGATGCATTTGAAAACGTTTCCCAATCACACAGTGGACCATACTCTGGGTTTCCCATGCATGATTTAGTGGAGGGAAGAATCCCTTAAACCTGGAGAGTTGGGACCCATGGAATGGGTACCATGAAGTATGACTTCAAAGGGTCTGCATTTGCTCACCGAACCTCACCAATGCTATCATGCTGAAGTGTCCGGCCTTTTGTCTCCCCAGCTCTGGGTGTAGATGTGGTAAATCCAGGTTGCATCAGAAGCCCTGAGTGAATTTTTTAAGAATTGCTCTCTATTTCACTGTCATGGTGTTGTGTTTTAGAAATTTATTTTGATAATGGGATTTATCGGATTTTCACTGCTGCGTTTAGGCCACTGAACAAACGCTTGATTCTCTTACGGAGACATATAAATCCATGGGTTTTAAGATTCTTACTAGTCAGGTATATTCCTAGGCGTTGAATATGGGGTGCTGAGTCCATTTCGTTGAGCAAGGAGTAGGTCTTGCCTATTACATATTTGGCTTATGGAAAGGTATCTGTGTTAATTTCAATCTCTGGTTTTATGCAGCAGCCCACCTCACCTTTCCCCATAAGCAAGTATAAGTTGGTTTTCTAAATTTGAGACCCTGTTCTGTTTTGTAATTCAGTTCATGTGTAGCCAAGTTTACATTCCGTGTATTAGTGATATCTTATGATGTTTCATTTTCTGTGTGACTTATTTCACTTAGAATCATCGTACCTGAATCCACTCATTATGCTGCGATGGGCCTGATGACATAGATTTCATTGCTGAATGATATTCCATTGTACGTACGTACCACAACTTCTTTATCCATTTTTCACATTCTGGGATATTGAACTTGTAGCGTAGACGAGGTTCTTGTAAACAGAGCCGTCCGAAACTTTGGGGTGGCTGTGTGTTTTTGATTTTAATTTCCCTAAGCTATAGGACCATAAGTGGAAGTGCCGTAGGCTCCGTTGCTTTGTTTTTTAGGTGTTCCAGGAAACACCATACACTTCTCCAGAGTGGCTGTTGGCAATTTACATCCCGCCCATCAGCATAACAAGGCTCCCGGTTCTCCATGGCCTGTGCTGCCTTTCTGGATTTTACACTTTTTTCAGATGGCCCTTTTGACCGGGGGGCAGTGAGACTTCATTTTAGTGCAGATTTCTTTAACATGCTTGCTTGGTTGGCCAAAAAGGGCGTATGCGTTTTTTCCTGAATATATTCAGGAAAAAACGCATACGCCCTTTTTGGCCAAGAGCATCATTGTCGCCGTTCTGCCTCTTTTCCTATGCTTTAAATGCAATTCCCGTCTACCCCCTGAAATCGTTTTCCTGCAATTCTGCCCCGCTTACAAGTCGTCTTCGCAGCCTTCCTTCAATATTTTTTTGGACGATAGCTGTCATTTATAACTCTGCAGGTTTGTGAGTTACAGTGCCCCTGAGCTCCTTTCTTCAACTCGCTATCTTGTGAGCTGCCCGCAAACCCGCAGGATTGCTTCAGGCCCTAATCTGGTTCCGGCACGGCATGCTGAGCCTTTGGTTAATTCCTCTTCCTGGTGGGAAATGAGCGTTAAATTTGCCCGTGCAGACACCTACAGCTAGTCTCTCATTGGTTCTCCCTATTCCTGTTCATCTTGCGCAGAAATTGCAAACTGTGCCAAACAGGAGGTTAAAGGCACTGACTCTCCAAGTGGGGAGAGTGTTAGTAAAGGGTCTGGAATGGTGAACCCGAGTAAAAGGGGACGAAAACTGAGATGCATTTGAAAACGTTTCCCGGTCACACGGTGCACCATACTGTGGGTTTCCCATGCATGTTTTAGCTGAAGGAAGAATCCCTTAAACCTGGAGAGTTGGGACCCATGGAATGGGTACCATGCAGTATGACTTCAAAGGGTCTGCATTTGCTCATCGAACGTCACCAATGCTATCAGCCCGAAGTGCCCAACCTTATGTCTCACTTGGCTCTGGGTGTAGATGTGGTAAATCCAGGTTGCATCACAAACCCTGAATGAATTATTTAAGAATTGCTCTCTATTTCACTGTCACTGTGTTTTGTTTTTTTAATTTATTTTGATAATGGGATTTATCACATTTTCACTGCTGCATTTATGCCGCTGTACACACACTTGATTCTCTTCTGTAGACATATAAATCCATGGGTTTTATGATTCTTACTAGTCAGGTATATTCCTGGGCTTTGAATATGGGTTGTTGAGTCCATTTCGTTGAGCAAGGTGTAGGTCTTGACTATTACATATTTGGGTAATGGAATGGTATCTGTGCTAATTTCAATCTCTGGTTTTATGCTGCACCCGAACTCATCTTTGCCCTTAAGGAAGCATTGGTTGGTTTTCTAAATTTGAGACCCTGTTTTGTAGTTCATTTCGTGTGTAGCCAAGTTTACATTCTGTGTATTAGTGATATCTTATGAGGTTTCTTTTTCTGTGTGACTTATTTCACTTAGAATCATCGTACCTGAATCCACTCATTATGCCGCGACGGGCCTGATGACATAGATTTCATTGCTGAGTGATATTCCATTGTATATACGTACCAAAAGTTCTTTATCCATTTTTCGCTTTCTGGGATATTTAACTTGTACCGCAGACGAGGTTCTTATAATCAGAGCCGTCTGAAAATTTGGGGTGGCTCTGTGTTTTTGATTTTAAATTCCCTAAGCTATATGACCATAAGTGAAAGTGCCATAGGCTCCGTTGCTTTGTTTTTGGTGTTTCAGGAACACCATACACTTCTCCAGAGTGGTTGTTGGCAATTTACATACCGCCCATCAACATAACAAGGCTCCCTATACTCCATGGCCTGACGTGCCTTTCTGGATTTTACACTTTTTTCAGATGACCCTTTTGACCGGGGGGCAGTGAGGCTTCATTGTGGTGCAGAATTCCATTACAAGCTTGCTTGGTTGGCCCAAAAGGGCGTATGCGTTTTTTCCTGAATATATTCAGGAAAAAACGCATACGCCCTTTTGGGCCAACTGCTTCATTATCGACGTTCTGCCCCTATTCCTATGCTTAAAATGCAATTCCAGTCTACCCCCTGTAATCGTTTTCCTGAAATTCTGCCCCGGTTTCAAGTCCTCTTCGCAGCCTTCCTTCAATATATTTTTGGACGATAGCTGTCATTTATAACTCTGCATGTTTGTGAATTACAGTGCCCCTGAGCTCCTTTCTTCAACTCGCTTTCATGTGAGCTAGCCGCAAACGCACAGAATTGCTTCAGGCCTTAATCTGGTTCCGGCACGGCATGCTGAGCCTGTGGTTAATTCCTCTTCCTGGTGGGAAGTGAGAGTTAAATTTGCCCGTGCAGACACCTACAGCTAGTCTCTCATTGGTTCTCCCTATTCCTGTTCATCTTCCGCAGAAATTGCAAACTGTGCCAAACAGGAGGTTAAAGGCACTGACTCTCCAAGTGGGGAGAGTGTTAGTAAAGCGTCTGGAATGGTGAACCCGAGTACCAGGGGACGAAAACTGAGATGCATTGAAAAACGTTTCCAGATCACACGGTGGACCATACTCTGGGTTTCCCATGCATGTTTTAGCTGAAGGAAGAATCCCTTAAACCTGGAGAGTTGGGACCCATGGAATGGGTACCCTGGAGTATGACTTCAAAGGCTCTGCATTTGCTCACTGTACCTCAACAATCCAATCAGGCCCAAGAGTCCAGCCTTATGTCTCACCCAGCTCTGGGGGGTAGAGGTGGTTAATCCAGGTTTCATCACAAGCCATGAATGAATCATTGAGGAATTGCTCTCTATTTCACTGTCATTGTGTTTTTTCTTGAAATTTATTTTTATAATGGGATTTAGCTGATTTTCACTGCTGCGTTTACTCTGCTGTACACACACTTGATTGTCTTACGGAGACATATAAATCCGTAGGCTTTAAGATTCTTACTAGTCAGGTATATGCCTAGGCGTTGAATATGGGGCGTTGAGGCCATTTCGTTGAGCAAGGAGTAGGTCTTCTCTATTACATATTTGGCTTATGGAAAGGTATCTGTGCTAAGTTCAATCTCTTGTTTTATGCAGCACCCCAACTCACCTTTCCCCGTAAGCAAGCATAAGTTGGTTTTCTAAATTTGAGACCCTGTTCTTTTTTGTAATTCAGTTCATGTGTAGCCAAGTTTATATTCCGTGTATTAGTGATATCTTATGATGTTTCTTTTTCTGTGTGACTGTTTTCACTTAGAATCATCATACCTGAATCCACACATTATGCCGCTACGGGCCTGATGACATAGATTTCATTGCTGAGTGATATTACATTATACGTACGTACCACAACTTCTTTATCCATTTTTCGATTTCTGGCATATTTAACTGGTAATGTCGACGAGGTTCTTGTCAACAGAGCCGTCCCAAACTTTGGGGTGGCTGTGTGTTTTTGATTGTAATTTCCTTAAGCTATAGGACTATAAGTGGAAGTGCCCTAGGCTCTGTTCCTTTGTTTTCTAGGTGTTTCAGGAAACACCATATACTTCTCCAGAGTGGCTGTTGGCAATTTACATCCCGCCCATCAGCATAACAAGGCTCCCTGTTCTCCATGGCCTGTGCTGCCTTTCTGGATTTTACACATTTTTCAGATGGCCCTTTTGACCGGGGAAGTGAGACTTCATTGTAGTGCAGATTTCTTTAACATGCTTGCTTGTTTGACCAAAAGGGGCGTATGCGTTTTTTCCTGAATATATTCAGGAGAAAACGCATACGCCCTTTTTGGCCAAGAGCATCATTGTCGCCGTTCTGCCTCTTTTCCTATGCTTTAAGTGCAATTCCAGTCTACCCCCTGAAATCGTTTTCCTGCAATTCTGCCCCGCTTTCAAGTCCTCTTCGCAGACTTACTTCAATATATTATTGGACGATAGCTGTCATTTTTAACCCTGCATGTTTGTGAATTACAGTGCCCCTGAGCTCCTTTCTTCAACTCGCTTTCTTGTGAGCTGGCCGCAAACCCGCAGGATTGCTTCAGGCCCTAATCTGGTTCCCGCACGGCATGCTGAGCCTTTGGTTAATTCCTCTTCCTGGTGGGAAATGAGCATTACATTTGCCCGTGCAGACACCCACAGCTAGTCTCTCATTGGTTCTCCCTATTCCTCTTCATCTTGTGCAGAAATTGCAAACTGTGCCAAACAGGAGGTTAAAGGCATTGACTCTCCAAGTGGGGAGAGTGTTAGTTAAGCGTCTGGAATGGTGAACCCGAGTACAAAGGGATGAAAACTGAGATGCATTTGAAAACGTTTCCCAATCACACAGTGGACCATACTCTGGGTTTCCCATGCATGATTTAGTGGAGGGAAGAATCCCTTAAACCTGGAGAGTTGGGACCCATGGAATGGGTACCATGAAGTATGACTTCAAAGGGTCTGCATTTGCTCACCGAACCTCACCAATGCTATCATGCTGAAGTGTCCGGCCTTTTGTCTCCCCAGCTCTGGGTGTAGATGTGGTAAATCCAGGTTGCATCAGAAGCCCTGAGTGAATTTTTTAAGAATTGCTCTCTATTTCACTGTCATGGTGTTGTGTTTTAGAAATTTATTTTGATAATGGGATTTATCGGATTTTCACTGCTGCGTTTAGGCCACTGAACAAACGCTTGATTCTCTTACGGAGACATATAAATCCATGGGTTTTAAGATTCTTACTAGTCAGGTATATTCCTAGGCGTTGAATATGGGGTGCTGAGTCCATTTCGTTGAGCAAGGAGTAGGTCTTGCCTATTACATATTTGGCTTATGGAAAGGTATCTGTGTTAATTTCAATCTCTGGTTTTATGCAGCAGCCCACCTCACCTTTCCCCATAAGCAAGTATAAGTTGGTTTTCTAAATTTGAGACCCTGTTCTGTTTTGTAATTCAGTTCATGTGTAGCCAAGTTTACATTCCGTGTATTAGTGATATCTTATGATGTTTCATTTTCTGTGTGACTTATTTCACTTAGAATCATCGTACCTGAATCCACTCATTATGCTGCGATGGGCCTGATGACATAGATTTCATTGCTGAATGATATTCCATTGTACGTACGTACCACAACTTCTTTATCCATTTTTCACATTCTGGGATATTGAACTTGTAGCGTAGACGAGGTTCTTGTAAACAGAGCCGTCCGAAACTTTGGGGTGGCTGTGTGTTTTTGATTTTAATTTCCCTAAGCTATAGGACCATAAGTGGAAGTGCCGTAGGCTCCGTTGCTTTGTTTTTTAGGTGTTCCAGGAAACACCATACACTTCTCCAGAGTGGCTGTTGGCAATTTACATCCCGCCCATCAGCATAACAAGGCTCCCGGTTCTCCATGGCCTGTGCTGCCTTTCTGGATTTTACACTTTTTTCAGATGGCCCTTTTGACCGGGGGGCAGTGAGACTTCATTTTAGTGCAGATTTCTTTAACATGCTTGCTTGGTTGGCCAAAAAGGGCGTATGCGTTTTTTCCTGAATATATTCAGGAAAAAACGCATACGCCCTTTTTGGCCAAGAGCATCATTGTCGCCGTTCTGCCTCTTTTCCTATGCTTTAAATGCAATTCCCGTCTACCCCCTGAAATCGTTTTCCTGCAATTCTGCCCCGCTTACAAGTCGTCTTCGCAGCCTTCCTTCAATATTTTTTTGGACGATAGCTGTCATTTATAACTCTGCAGGTTTGTGAGTTACAGTGCCCCTGAGCTCCTTTCTTCAACTCGCTATCTTGTGAGCTGCCCGCAAACCCGCAGGATTGCTTCAGGCCCTAATCTGGTTCCGGCACGGCATGCTGAGCCTTTGGTTAATTCCTCTTCCTGGTGGGAAATGAGCGTTAAATTTGCCCGTGCAGACACCTACAGCTAGTCTCTCATTGGTTCTCCCTATTCCTGTTCATCTTGTGCAGAAATTGCAAACTGTGCCAAACAGGAGGTTAAAGGCACTGACTCTCCAAGTGGGGAGAGTGTTAGTAAAGGGTCTGGAATGGTGAACCCGAGTAAGAGGGGACGAAAACTGAGATGCATTTGAAAACGTTTCCCGGTCACACGGTGCACCATACTGTGGGTTTCCCATGCATGTTTTAGCTGAAGGAAGAATCCCTTAAACCTGGAGAGTTGGGACCCATGGAATGGGTACCATGCAGTATGACTTCAAAGGGTCTGCATTTGCTCATCGAACGTCACCAATGCTATCAGCCCGAAGTGCCCAACCTTATGTCTCACTTGGCTCTGGGTGTAGATGTGGTAAATCCAGGTTGCATCACAAACCCTGAATGAATTATTTAAGAATTGCTCTCTATTTCACTGTCACTGTGTTTTGTTTTTTTAATTTATTTTGATAATGGGATTTATCACATTTTCACTGCTGCATTTATGCCGCTGTACACACACTTGATTCTCTTCTGTAGACATATAAATCCATGGGTTTTATGATTCTTACTAGTCAGGTATATTCCTAGGCTTTGAATATGGGTTGTTGAGTCCATTTCGTTGAGCAAGGTGTAGGTCTTGACTATTACATATTTGGGTTATGGAATGGTATCTGTGCTAATTTCAATCTCTGGTTTTATGCTGCACCCGAACTCATCTTTGCCCTTAAGGAAGCATTGGTTGGTTTTCTAAATTTGAGACCCTGTTTTGTAGTTCATTTCGTGTGTAGCCAAGTTTACATTCTGTGTATTAGTGATATCTTATGAGGTTTCTTTTTCTGTGTGACTTATTTCACTTAGAATCATCGTACCTGAATCCACTCATTATGCCGCGACGGGCCTGATGACATAGATTTCATTGCTGAGTGATATTCCATTGTATATACGTACCAAAAGTTCTTTATCCATTTTTCGCTTTCTGGGATATTTAACTTGTACCGCAGACGAGGTTCTTATAATCAGAGCCGTCTGAAAATTTGGGGTGGCTCTGTGTTTTTGATTTTAAATTCCCTAAGCTATATGACCATAAGTGAAAGTGCCATAGGCTCCGTTGCTTTGTTTTTGGTGTTTCAGGAACACCATACACTTCTCCAGAGTGGTTGTTGGCAATTTACATACCGCCCATCAACATAACAAGGCTCCCTATACTCCATGGCCTGACGTGCCTTTCTGGATTTTACACTTTTTTCAGATGACCCTTTTGACCGGGGGGCAGTGAGGCTTCATTGTGGTGCAGAATTCCATTACAAGCTTGCTTGGTTGGCCCAAAAGGGCGTATGCGTTTTTTCCTGAATATATTCAGGAAAAAACGCATACGCCCTTTTGGGCCAACTGCTTCATTATCGACGTTCTGCCCCTATTCCTATGCTTAAAATGCAATTCCAGTCTACCCCCTGTAATCGTTTTCCTGAAATTCTGCCCCGGTTTCAAGTCCTCTTCGCAGCCTTCCTTCAATATATTTTTGGACGATAGCTGTCATTTATAACTCTGCATGTTTGTGAATTACAGTGCCCCTGAGCTCCTTTCTTCAACTCGCTTTCATGTGAGCTAGCCGCAAACGCACAGAATTGCTTCAGGCCTTAATCTGGTTCCGGCACGGCATGCTGAGCCTGTGGTTAATTCCTCTTCCTGGTGGGAAGTGAGAGTTAAATTTGCCCGTGCAGACACCTACAGCTAGTCTCTCATTGGTTCTCCCTATTCCTGTTCATCTTCCGCAGAAATTGCAAACTGTGCCAAACAGGAGGTTAAAGGCACTGACTCTCCAAGTGGGGAGAGTGTTAGTAAAGCGTCTGGAATGGTGAACCCGAGTACCAGGGGACGAAAACTGAGATGCATTTAAAAACGTTTCCAGATCACACGGTGGACCATACTCTGGGTTTCCCATGCATGTTTTAGCTGAAGGAAGAATCCCTTAAACCTGGAGAGTTGGGACCCATGGAATGGGTACCCTGGAGTATGACTTCAAAGGCTCTGCATTTGCTCACTGTACCTCAACAATCCAATCAGGCCCAAGAGTCCAGCCTTATGTCTCACCCAGCTCTGGGGGGTAGAGGTGGTTAATCCAGGTTTCATCACAAGCCATGAATGAATCATTGAGGAATTGCTCTCTATTTCACTGTCATTGTGTTTTTTCTTGAAATTTATTTTTATAATGGGATTTAGCTGATTTTCACTGCTGCGTTTACTCTGCTGTACACACACTTGATTGTCTTACGGAGACATATAAATCCGTAGGCTTTAAGATTCTTACTAGTCAGGTATATGCCTAGGCGTTGAATATGGGGCGTTGAGGCCATTTCGTTGAGCAAGGAGTAGGTCTTCTCTATTACATATTTGGCTTATGGAAAGGTATCTGTGCTAAGTTCAATCTCTTGTTTTATGCAGCACCCCAACTCACCTTTCCCCGTAAGCAAGCATAAGTTGGTTTTCTAAATTTGAGACCCTGTTCTTTTTTGTAATTCAGTTCATGTGTAGCCAAGTTTATATTCCGTGTATTAGTGATATCTTATGATGTTTCTTTTTCTGTGTGACTGTTTTCACTTAGAATCATCATACCTGAATCCACACATTATGCCGCTACGGGCCTGATGACATAGATTTCATTGCTGAGTGATATTACATTATACGTACGTACCACAACTTCTTTATCCATTTTTCGATTTCTGGCATATTTAACTGGTAATGTCGACGAGGTTCTTGTCAACAGAGCCGTCCCAAACTTTGGGGTGGCTGTGTGTTTTTGATTGTAATTTCCTTAAGCTATAGGACTATAAGTGGAAGTGCCCTAGGCTCTGTTCCTTTGTTTT
This sequence comes from Delphinapterus leucas, assembly GCF_059928025.1. Taxonomy (NCBI): domain Eukaryota; kingdom Metazoa; phylum Chordata; class Mammalia; order Artiodactyla; family Monodontidae; genus Delphinapterus; species Delphinapterus leucas. The sequence goes on from NW_028322250.1 coordinate 489,292, forward strand.
CTAGGTGTTTCAGGAAACACCATATACTTCTCCAGAGTGGCTGTTGGCAATTTACATCCCGCCCATCAGCATAACAAGGCTCCCTGTTCTCCATGGCCTGTGCTGCCTTTCTGGATTTTACACATTTTTCAGATGGCCCTTTTGACCGGGGAAGTGAGACTTCATTGTAGTGCAGATTTCTTTAACATGCTTGCTTGTTTGACCAAAAGGGGCGTATGCGTTTTTTCCTGAATATATTCAGGAGAAAACGCATACGCCCTTTTTGGCCAAGAGCATCATTGTCGCCGTTCTGCCTCTTTTCCTATGCTTTAAGTGCAATTCCAGTCTACCCCCTGAAATCGTTTTCCTGCAATTCTGCCCCGCTTTCAAGTCCTCTTCGCAGACTTACTTCAATATATTATTGGACGATAGCTGTCATTTTTAACCCTGCATGTTTGTGAATTACAGTGCCCCTGAGCTCCTTTCTTCAACTCGCTTTCTTGTGAGCTGGCCGCAAACCCGCAGGATTGCTTCAGGCCCTAATCTGGTTCCCGCACGGCATGCTGAGCCTTTGGTTAATTCCTCTTCCTGGTGGGAAATGAGCATTACATTTGCCCGTGCAGACACCCACAGCTAGTCTCTCATTGGTTCTCCCTATTCGTCTTCATCTTGTGCAGAAATTGCAAACTGTGCCAAACAGGAGGTTAAAGGCATTGACTCTCCAAGTGGGGAGAGTGTTAGTTAAGCGTCTGGAATGGTGAACCCGAGTACAAAGGGATGAAAACTGAGATGCATTTGAAAACGTTTCCCAATCACACAGTGGACCATACTCTGGGTTTCCCATGCATGATTTAGTGGAGGGAAGAATCCCTTAAACCTGGAGAGTTGGGACCCATGGAATGGGTACCATGAAGTATGACTTCAAAGGGTCTGCATTTGCTCACCGAACCTCACCAATGCTATCATGCTGAAGTGTCCGGCCTTTTGTCTCCCCAGCTCTGGGTGTAGATGTGGTAAATCCAGGTTGCATCAGAAGCCCTGAGTGAATTTTTTAAGAATTGCTCTCTATTTCACTGTCATGGTGTTGTGTTTTAGAAATTTATTTTGATAATGGGATTTATCGGATTTTCACTGCTGCGTTTAGGCCACTGAACAAACGCTTGATTCTCTTACGGAGACATATAAATCCATGGGTTTTAAGATTCTTACTAGTCAGGTATATTCCTAGGCGTTGAATATGGGGTGTTGAGTCCATTTCGTTGAGCAAGGGGTAGGTCTTGCCTATTACATATTTGGCTTATGGAAAGGTATCTGTGCTAATTTCAATCTCTGGTTTTATGCAGCACCCCACCTCACCTTTCCCCATAAGCAAGTATAAGTTGGTTTTCTAAATTTGAGACCCTGTTCTGTTTTGTAATTCAGTTCATGTGTAGCCAAGTTTACATTCCGTGTATTAGTGATATCTTATGATGTTTCATTTTCTGTGTGACTTATTTCACTTAGAATCATCGTACCTGAATCCACTCATTATGCTGCGATGGGCCTGATGACATAGATTTCATTGCTGAATGATATTCCATTGTACGTACGTACCACAACTTCTTTATCCATTTTTCACATTCTGGGATATTGAACTTGTAGCGTAGACGAGGTTCTTGTAAACAGAGCCGTCCGAAACTTTGGGGTGGCTGTGTGTTTTTGATTTTAATTTCCCTAAGCTATAGGACCATAAGTGGAAGTGCCGTAGGCTCCGTTGCTTTGTTTTTTAGGTGTTCCAGGAAACACCATACACTTCTCCAGAGTGGCTGTTGGCAATTTACATCCCGCCCATCAGCATAACAAGGCTCCCTGTTCTCCATGGCCTGTGCTGCCTTTCTGGATTTTACACTTTTTTCAGATGGCCCTTTTGACCGGGGGGCAGTGAGACTTCATTTTAGTGCAGATTTCTTTAACATGCTTGCTTGGTTGGCCAAAAAGGGCGTATGCGTTTTTTCCTGAATATATTCAGGAAAAAACGCATACGCACTTTTTGGCCAAGAGCATCATTGTCGACGTTCTGCCTCTTTTCCTATGCTTTAAATGCAATTCCCGTCTACCCCCTGAAATCGTTTTCCTGCAATTCTGCCCCGCATACAAGTCGTCTTCGCAGCCTTCCTTCAATATATTTTTGGACGATAGCTGTCATTTATAACTCTGCAGGTTTGTGAGTTACAGTGCCCCTGAGCTCCTTTCTTCAACTCGCTATCTTGTGAGCTGGCCGCAAACCCACAGGATTGCTTCAGGCCCTAATCTGGTTCCGGCACTGCATGCTGAGCCTTTGGTTAATTCCTCTTCCTGGTGGGAAATGAGCATTAAATTTGCCCGTGCAGACACCTACAGCTAGTCTCTCATTGGTTCTCCCTATTCCTGTTCATCTTGCGCAGAAATTGCAAACTGTGCCAAACAGGGGGTTAAAGGCACTGACTCTCCAAGTGGGGAGAGTGTTAGTAAAGGGTCTGGAATGGTGAACCCGACTAAAAGGGGACGAAACCTGAGATGCATTTGAAAACGTTTGCCGGTCACACGGTGCACCATACTGTGGGTTTCCCATGCATGTTTTAGCTGAAGGAAGAATCCCTTAAACCTGGAGAGTTGGGACCCATGGAATGGGTACCATGCAGTATGACTTCAAAGGGTCTGCATTTGCTCATCGAACCTCACCAATGCTATCAGCCCGAAGTGCCCAACCTTATGTCTCACTCAGCTCTGGGTGTAGATGTGGTAAATCCAGGTTGCATCACAAGCCCTGAATGAATTATTTAAGAATTGCTCTCTATTTCACTGTCCTTGTGTTTTGTTTTTGTAATTCATTTTGATAATGGGATTTATCGGATTTTCTCTGCTGCATTCATGCCGCTGTACACACGCTTCATTCTCTTACGGAGACATATAAATCCATGGGTTTGAAGATTCTTACTAGTCAGGTGTATTCCTAGGCGTTGAATATGGGGTGTTTAGTCCATTTCGTTGAGCAAGGGGTAGGTCTTGACTATTACATATTTGGCTTATGGAAAGGTATCTGTGCTAATTTCTATCTCTGGTTTTATGCAGCACCCCAACTCACCTTTCCCCTTAAGCAAGCATAAGTTGGTTTTCTAAATTTGAGACCCTGTTCTGTTTTGTAATTCAGTTCATGTGTAGCCAAGTTTACATTCCGTGTATTAGTGATATCTTATGATGTTTCATTTTCTGTGTGACTTATTTCACTTAGAATCATCGTACCTGAATCCACTCATTATGCCGCGACGGGCCTGATGACATAGATTTCATTGGTGAGTGATATTCCATTGTACGTACGTACCACAACTTCTTTATCCATTTTTCACATTCTGGGATATTTAACTTGTATCGTAGACGAGGTTCTTGTAAACAGAGCCGTCCGAAACTTTGGGGTGGCTGTGTGTTTTTGATTTTAATTTCCCTAAGCTATAGGACCATAAGTGGAAGTGCCGTAGGCTCCGTTGCTTTGGTTTTTAGGTGTTCCGGGAAACACCATACACTTCTCCAGAGTGGCTGTTGGCAATTTACATCCCGCCCATCAGCATAACAAGGCTCCCTGTTCTCCATGGCCTGTGCTGCCTTTCTGGATTTTACACTTTTTCAGATGGCCCTTTTGACCGGGGGGCAGTGAGACTTCATTGTAGTGCAGATTTCTTTAACATGCTTGCTTGGTTGGCCAAAAAGTGCGTATGCGTTTTTTCCTGAATATATTCAGGAAAAAACGCATACGCCCTTTTTGGCCAAGAGCATTATTTTCGACGTTCTGCCTCTTTTCCTATGCTTTAAATGCAATTCCCGTCTACCCCCTGAAATCGTTTTCCTGCAATTCTGCCCCGCTTACAAGTCCTCTTCGCAGCCTTCCTTCAATATATTTTTGGACGATAGCTGTCATTTATAACTCTGCAGGTTTGTGAGTTACAGTGCCCCTGAGCTCCTTTCTTCAACTCGCTATCTTGTGAGCTGGCCGCAAACCCGCAGGATTGCTTCAGGCCCTAATCTGGTTCCGGCACGGCATGCTGAGCCTTTGGTTAATTCGTCTTCCTGGTGGGAAATGAGCGTTAAATTTGCCCGTGCAGACACCTACAGCTAGTCTCTCATTGGTTCTCCCTATTCCTGTTCATCTTGCGCAGAAATTGCAAACTGTGCCAAACAGGAGGTTAAAGGCACTGACTCTCCAAGTGGGGAGAGTGTTAGTAAAGGGTCTGGAATGGTGAACCCGAGTAAAAGGGGACGAAAACTGAGATGCATTTGAAAACGTTTGCCGGTCACACGGTGCACCATACTGTGGGTTTCCCATGCATGTTTTAGCTGAAGGAAGAATCCCTTAAACCTGGAGAGTTGGGACCCATGGAATGGGTACCATGCAGTATGACTTCAAAGGGTCTGCATTTGCTCATCGAACGTCACCAATGCTATCAGCCCGAAGTGCCCAACCTTATGTCTCACTTGGCTCTGGGTGTAGATGTGGTAAATCCAGGTTGCATCACAAACCCTGAATGAATTATTTAAGAATTGCTCTCTATTTCACTGTCACTGTGTTTTGTTTTTTTAATTTATTTTGATAATGGGATTTATCACATTTTCACTGCTGCATTTATGCCGCTGTACACACACTTGATTCTCTTCTGTAGACATATAAATCCATGGGTTTTATGATTCTTACTAGTCAGGTATATTCCTAGGCTTTGAATATGGGTTGTTGAGTCCATTTCGTTGAGCAAGGTGTAGGTCTTGACTATTACATATTTGGGTAATGGAATGGTATCTGTGCTAATTTCAATCTCTGGTTTTATGCTGCACCCGAACTCATCTTTGCCCTTAAGGAAGCATTGGTTGGTTTTCTAAATTTGAGACCCTGTTTTGTAGTTCATTTCGTGTGTAGCCAAGTTTACATTCTGTGTATTAGTGATATCTTATGAGGTTTCTTTTTCTGTGTGACTTATTTCACTTAGAATCATCGTACCTGAATCCACTCATTATGCCGCGACGGGCCTGATGACATAGATTTCATTGCTGAGTGATATTCCATTGTATATACGTACCAAAAGTTCTTTATCCATTTTTCACTTTCTGGGATATTTAACTTGTACCGCAGACGAGGTTCTTATAATCAGAGCCGTCTGAAAATTTGGGGTGGCTCTGTGTTTTTGATTTTAAATTCCCTAAGCTATATGACCATAAGTGAAAGTGCCATAGGCTCCGTTGCTTTGTTTTTGGTGTTTCAGGAACACCATACACTTCTCCAGAGTGGTTGTTGGCAATTTACATACCGCCCATCAACATAACAAGGCTCCCTATACTCCATGGCCTGACGTGCCTTTCTGGATTTTACACTTTTTTCAGATGACCCTTTTGACCGGGGGGCAGTGAGGCTTCATTGTGGTGCAGAATTCCATTACAAGCTTGCTTGGTTGGCCCAAAAGGGCGTATGCGTTTTTTCCTGAATATATTCAGGAAAAAACGCATACGCCCTTTTGGGCCAACTGCTTCATTATCGACGTTCTGCCCCTATTCCTATGCTTAAAATGCAATTCCAGTCTACCCCCTGTAATCGTTTTCCTGAAATTCTGCCCCGGTTTCAAGTCCTCTTCGCAGCCTTCCTTCAATATATTTTTGGACGATAGCTGTCATTTATAACTCTGCATGTTTGTGAATTACAGTGCCCCTGAGCTCCTTTCTTCAACTCGCTTTCATGTGAGCTAGCCGCAAACGCACAGAATTGCTTCAGGCCTTAATCTGGTTCCAGCACGGCATGCTGAGCCTGTGGTTAATTCCTCTTCCTGGTGGGAAGTGAGAGTTAAATTTGCCCGTGCAGACACCTACAGCTAGTCTCTCATTGGTTCTCCCTATTCCTGTTCATCTTGCGCAGAAATTGCAAACTGTGCCAAACAGGAGGTTAAAGGCACTGACTCTCCAAGTGGGGAGAGTGTTAGTAAAGCGTCTGGAATGGTGAACCCGAGTACCAGGGGACGAAAACTGAGATGCATTTAAAAACGTTTCCAGATCACACGGTGGACCATACTCTGGGTTTCCCATGCATGTTTTAGCTGAAGGAAGAATCCCTTAAACCTGGAGAGTTGGGACCCATGGAATGGGTACCCTGGAGTATGACTTCAAAGGCTCTGCATTTGCTCACTGTACCTCAACAATCCAATCAGGCCCAAGAGTCCAGCCTTATGTCTCACCCAGCTCTGGGGGGTAGAGGTGGTTAATCCAGGTTTCATCACAAGCCATGAATGAATCATTGAGGAATTGCTCTCTATTTCACTGTCATTGTGTTTTTTCTTGAAATTTATTTTTATAATGGGATTTAGCTGATTTTCACTGCTGCGTTTACTCTGCTGTACACACACTTGATTGTCTTACGGAGACATATAAATCCGTAGGCTTTAAGATTCTTACTAGTCAGGTATATGCCTAGGCGTTGAATATGGGGCGTTGAGGCCATTTCGTTGAGCAAGGAGTAGGTCTTCTCTATTACATATTTGGCTTATGGAAAGGTATCTGTGCTAAGTTCAATCTCTTGTTTTATGCAGCACCCCAACTCACCTTTCCCCGTAAGCAAGCATAAGTTGGTTTTCTAAATTTGAGACCCTGTTCTTTTTTGTAATTCAGTTCATGTGTAGCCAAGTTTATATTCCGTGTATTAGTGATATCTTATGATGTTTCTTTTTCTGTGTGACTGTTTTCACTTAGAATCATCATACCTGAATCCACACATTATGCCGCTACGGGCCTGATGACATAGATTTCATTGCTGAGTGATATTACATTATACGTACGTACCACAACTTCTTTATCCATTTTTCGATTTCTGGCATATTTAACTGGTAATGTCGACGAGGTTCTTGTCAACAGAGCCGTCCCAAACTTTGGGGTGGCTGTGTGTTTTTGATTGTAATTTCCTTAAGCTATAGGACTATAAGTGGAAGTGCCCTAGGCTCTGTTCCTTTGTTTTCTAGGTGTTTCAGGAAACACCATATACTTCTCCAGAGTGGCTGTTGGCAATTTACATCCCGCCCATCAGCATAACAAGGCTCCCTGTTCTCCATGGCCTGTGCTGCCTTTCTGGATTTTACACATTTTTCAGATGGCCCTTTTGACCGGGGAAGTGAGACTTCATTGTAGTGCAGATTTCTTTAACATGCTTGCTTGTTTGACCAAAAGGGGCGTATGCGTTTTTTCCTGAATATATTCAGGAGAAAACGCATACGCCCTTTTTGGCCAAGAGCATCATTGTCGCCGTTCTGCCTCTTTTCCTATGCTTTAAGTGCAATTCCAGTCTACCCCCTGAAATCGTTTTCCTGCAATTCTGCCCCGCTTTCAAGTCCTCTTCGCAGACTTACTTCAATATATTATTGGACGATAGCTGTCATTTTTAACCCTGCATGTTTGTGAATTACAGTGCCCCTGAGCTCCTTTCTTCAACTCGCTTTCTTGTGAGCTGGCCGCAAACCCGCAGGATTGCTTCAGGCCCTAATCTGGTTCCCGCACGGCATGCTGAGCCTTTGGTTAATTCCTCTTCCTGGTGGGAAATGAGCATTACATTTGCCCGTGCAGACACCCACAGCTAGTCTCTCATTGGTTCTCCCTATTCCTCTTCATCTTGTGCAGAAATTGCAAACTGTGCCAAACAGGAGGTTAAAGGCATTGACTCTCCAAGTGGGGAGAGTGTTAGTTAAGCGTCTGGAATGGTGAACCCGAGTACAAAGGGATGAAAACTGAGATGCATTTGAAAACGTTTCCCAATCACACAGTGGACCATACTCTGGGTTTCCCATGCATGTTTTAGCTGAAGGAAGAATCCCTTAAACCTGGAGAGTTGCGACCCATGGAATGGGTACCATGAAGTATGACTTCAAAGGGTCTGCATTTGCTCACCGAACCTCACCAATGCTATCATGCTGAAGTGTCCAACCTTTTGTCTCACCCAGCTCTGGGTGTAGATGTGGTAAATCCAGGTTGCATCACAAGCCCTGAGTGAATTTTTTAAGAATTGCTCTCTATTTCACTGTCCTGGTGTTTTGTTTTTGAAATTTATTTTGATAATGGGATTTATCGGATTTTCACTGCTGCATTCATGCCACTGAACACACGCTTGATTCTCTTACGGAGACATATAAATCCATGGGTTTTAAGATTCTTACTAGTCAGGTGTATTCCTAGGCGTTGAATATGGGGTGTTTAGTCCATTTCGTTGAGCAAGGAGTAGGTCTGGCCTATTACATATTTGGCTTATGGAAAGGTATCTGTGCTAATTTCTATCTCTGGTTTTATGCAGCACCCCAACTCACCTTTCCCCATAAGCAAGCATAAGTTGGTTTTCTAAATTTGAGACCCTGTTCTGTTTTGTAATTCAGTTCATGTGTAGCCAAGTTTACATTCCGTGTATTAGTGATATCTTATGATGTTTCATTTTCTGTGTGACTTATTTCACTTAGAATCATCGTACCTGAATCCACTCATTATGCCGCGATGGGCCTGATGACATAGATTTCATTGCTGAGTGATATTCCATTGTACGTACGTACCACAACTTCTTTATCCATTTTTCACATTCTGGGATATTTAACTTGTACCGTAGACGAGGTTCTTGTAAACAGAGCCGTCCGAAACTTTGGGGTGGCTGTGTGTTTTTGATTTTAATTTCCCTAAGCTATAGGACCATAAGTGGAAGTGCCGTAGGCTCCGTTGCTTTGTTTTTTAGGTGTTCCAGGAAACACCATACACTTCTCCAGAGTGGCTGTTGGCAATTTACATCCCGCCCATCAGCATAACAAGGCTCCCTGTTCTCCATGGCCTGTGCTGCCTTTCTGGATTTTACACTTTTTTCAGATGGCCCTTTTGACCGGGGGGCAGTGAGACTTCATTTTAGTGCAGATTTCTTTAACATGCTTGCTTGGTTGGCCAAAAAGTGCGTATGCGTTTTTTCCTGAATATATTCAGGAAAAAACGCATACGCCCTTTTTGGCCAAGAGCATCATTGTCGACGTTCTGCCTCTTTTCCTATGCTTTAAATGCAATTCCCGTCTACCCCCTGAAATCGTTTTCCTGCAATTCTGCCCCGCTTACAAGTCGTCTTCGCAGCCTTCCTTCAATATATTTTTGGACGATAGCTGTCATTTATAACTCTGCAGGTTTGTGAGTTACAGTGCCCCTGAGCTCCTTTCTTCAACTCGCTATCTTGTGAGCTGACCGCAAACCCGCAGGATTGCTTCAGGCCCTAATCTGGTTCCGGCACGGCATGCTGAGCCTTTGGTTAATTCCTCTTCCTGGTGGGAAATGAGCGTTAAATTTGCCCGTGCAGACACCTACAGCTAGTCTCTCATTGGTTCTCCCTATTCCTGTTCATCTTGCGCAGAAATTGCAAACTGTGCCAAACAGGAGGTTAAAGGCACTGACTCTCCAAGTGGGGAGAGTGTTAGTAAAGGGTCTGGAATGGTGAACCCGAGTAAAAGGGGACGAAAACTGAGATGCATTTGAAAACGTTTGCCGGTCACACGGTGCACCATACTGTGGGTTTCCCATGCATGTTTTAGCTGAAGGAAGAATCCCTTAAACCTGGAGAGTTGGGACCCATGGAATGGGTACCATGCAGTATGACTTCAAAGGGTCTGCATTTGCTCATCGAACCTCACCAATGCTATCAGCCCGAAGTGCCCAACCTTATGTCTCACTCAGCTCTGGGTGTAGATGTGGTAAATCCAGGTTGCATCACAAGCCCTGAATGAATTATTTAAGAATTGCTCTCTATTTCACTGTCCTTGTGTTTTGTTTTTGTAATTCATTTTGATAATGGGATTTATCGGATTTTCTCTGCTGCATTCATGCCGCTGTACACACGCTTCATTCTCTTATGGAGACATATAAATCCATGGGTTTGAAGATTCTTACTAGTCAGGTGTATTCCTAGGCGTTGAATATGGGGTGTTTAGTCCATTTCGTTGAGCAAGGTGTAGGTCTTGACTATTACATATTTGGCTTATGGAAAGGTATCTGTGCTAATTTCTATCTCTGGTTTTATGCAGCACCCCAACTCACCTTTCCCCTTAAGCAAGCATAAGTTGGTTTTCTAAATTTGAGACCCTGTTCTGTTTTGTAATTCAGTTCATGTGTAGCCAAGTTTACATTCCGTGTATTAGTGATATCTTATGATGTTTCATTTTCTGTGTGACTTATTTCACTTAGAATCATCGTACCTGAATCCACTCATTATGCCGCGATGGGCCTGATGACATAGATTTCATTGGTGAGTGATATTCCATTGTACGTACGTACCACAACTTCTTTATCCATTTTTCACATTCTGGGATATTGAACTTGTACCGTAGACGAGGTTCTTGTAAACAGAGCCGTCCGAAACTTTGGGGTGGCTGTGTGTTTTTGATTTTAATTTCCCTAAGCTATAGGACCATAAGTGGAAGTGCCATAGGCTCCATTGCTTTGGTTTTTAGGTGTTCCAGGAAACACCATACACTTCTCCAGAGTGGCTGTTGGCAATTTACATCCCGCCCATCAGCATAACAAGGCTCCCTGTTCTCCATGGCCTGTGCTGCCTTTCTGGATTATACACTTTTACAGATGGCCCTTTTGACCGGGGGGCAGTGAGACTTCATTGTAGTGCAGATTTCTTTAACATGCTTGCTTGGTTGGCCAAAAAGTGCGTATGCGTTTTTTCCTGAATATATTCAGGAAAAAACGCATACGCCCTTTTTGGCCAAGAGCATTAGTTTCAACGTTCTGCCTCTTTTCCTATGCTTTAAATGCAATTCCTGTCTACCCCCTGAAATCGTTTTCCTGCAGTTCTGCCCCGCATACAAGTCATCTTCGCAGCCTTCCTTCAATATATTTTTGGACGATAGCTGTCATTTATAACTCTGCAGGTTTGTGAGTTACAGTGCCCCTGAGCTCCTTTCTTCAACTCTCTATCTTGTGAGCTGGCCGCAAACCCGCAGGGTTGCTTCAGGCCCTAATCTGGTTCTGGCACGGCATGCTGAGCCTTTTGTTAATTCGTCTTCCTGGTGGGAAATGAGCGTTAAATTTGCCCGTGCAGACACCTACAGCTAGTCTCTCATTGGTTCTCCCTATTCCTGTTCATCGTGCGCAGAAATTGCAAACTGTGCCCAACAGGAGGTTAAAGGAACTGACTCTCCAAGTGGGGAGAGTGTTAGTAAAGGGTCTGGAATGGCGAACCCGAGTAAAAGGGGACGAAAACTGAGATGCATTTGAAAACGTTTCCCGGTCACACGGTGCACCATACTGCGGGTTTCCCATGCATGTTTTAGCTGAAGGAAGAATCCCTTAAACCTGGATAGTTGGGACCCATGGAATGGGTACCATGCAGTATGACTTCAAAGGGTCTGCATTTGCTCATCGAACCTCAACAATGCTATCAACTTTAAGTGCCCAACATTATGTCTCACTCAGCTCTGGGTGTAGATGTGGTAAATCCAGGTTGCATCACAAGCCCTGAATGAATTATTTAAGAATTGCTCTCTATTTCACTGTCCTTCTGTTTTGTTTTTGTAATTCATTTTGATAATGGGATTTATCGGATTTTCTCTGGTGCATTCATGCCGCTGTACACACGCTTCATTCACTTACGGAGACATATAAATCCATGGGTTTGATGATTCTTACTAGTCAGGTGTATTCCTAGGCGTTGAATATGGGGTGTTTAGTCCATTTCGTTAGGCAAGGGGTAGGTCTTGACTATGATATATTTGGCTTATGGAAAGGAATCTGTGCTAATTTCTATCTCTGGTTTTATGCAGCACCCTAGCTCACCTTTCCCCTTAAGCAAGCATAAGTTGGTTTTCTAAATATGAGACCCTGTTCCGTTTTGTAATTCAGTTCATGTGTAGCCAAGTTTACATTCCGTGTATTAGTGATATCTTATGATGTTTCATTTTCTGTGTGACTTATTTCACTTAGAATCATCGTACCTGAATCCACTCATTATGCTGTGACGGGCCTGATGACATAGATTTCATTGCTGAGTGATATTCCATTGTACGTACGTACCACAACTTCTTTATCCATTTCTCACATTCTGGGATATTTAACTTGTACCGTAGATGAGGTTCTTTTAAACAGAGCCGTCCGAAACTTTGGGGTGGCTGTGTGTTTTTCATTTTAATTTCCCTAAGCTATAGGACTATAAGTGGAAGTGCCATAGGCTGTGTTGCTTTGGGTTTTAGGTGTTCCGGGAAACACCATACACTTCTCCAGAGGGGCTGTTGGCAATTTACATCCCGCCCATCAGCATAACAAGGCTCCCTGTTCTCCATGGCCTGTGCTGCCTTTCTGGATTATACACTTTTACAGATGGCCCTTTTGACGGGGGGGCAGTGAGACTTCATTGTAGTGCAGATTTCTTTAACATGCTTGCTTGGTTGGCCAAAAAGTGCGTATACGTTTTTTCCTGAATATATTCAGGAAAAACCCCATACGCCCTTTTTGGCCAAGAGCATTAGTTTCAACGTTCTGCCTCTTTTCCTATGCTTTAAATGCAATTCCTGTCTACCCCCTGAAATCGTTTTCCTGCAGTTCTGCCCCGCATACAAGTCGTCTTCGCAGCCTTCCTTCAATATATTTTTGGACGATAGCTGTCATTTATAACTCAGCTGGTTTGTGAGTTACTGTGCCCCTGAGCTCCTTTCTTCAACTCTCTATCTTGTGAGCTGGCCGCAAACCCGCAGGGTTGCTTCAGGCCCTAATCTGGTTCTGGCACGGCAGGCTGAGCCTTTGGTTAATTCGTCTTCCTGGTGGAAAATGAGTGTTAAATTTGCCCGTGCAGACACCTACAGCTAGTCTCTCATCGGTTCTCCCTATTCCTGTTCATCGTGCGCAGAAATTGCAAACTGTGCCAAACAGGAGGTTAAAGGAACTGACTCTCCAAGGGGGGAGAGTGTTAGTAAAGGGTATGGAATGGCGAACCCGAGTAAAAGGGGACGAAAACTGAGATGCATTTGAAAACATTTCCCGGTCACACGGTGCACCATACTGTGGGTTTCCCATGCATGTTTTAGCTGAAGGAAGAATCCCTTAAACCTGGATAGTTGTGACCCATGGAATGGGTACCATGCAGTATGACTTCAAAGAGTCTGCATTTGCTCATCGATCCTCAACAATGCTATCAACATTAAGTGCCCAACATTATGTCTCACTCAGCTCTGGGTGTAGATGTGGTAAATCGAGGTTGCATCATGATCCCTGAATGAATTATTTAAGAATTGCTCTCTATTTCACTGTCCTTCTGTTTTGTTTTTGTAATTCATTTTGATAATGGGATTTATCGGATTTTCTCTGGTGCATTCATGTCGCTGTACACACGCTTCATTCTCTTACGGAGACATATAAATCCATGGGTTTGATGATTCTTACTAGTCAGGTGTATTCCTAGGCGTTGAATATGGGGTGTTTAGTCCATTTCGTTAGGCAAGGGGTAGGTCTTGACTATGATATATTTGGCTTATGGAAAGGAATCTGTGCTAATTTCTATCTCTGGTTTTATGCAGCACCCTAGCTCACCTTTCCCCTTAAGCAAGCATAAGTTGGTTTTCTAAATATGAGACCCTGTTCCGTTTTGTAATTCAGTTCATGTGTAGCCAAGTTTACATTCCGTGTATTAGTGATATCTTATGATGTTTCATTTTCTGTGTGACTTATTTCACTTAGAATCATCGTACCTGAATCCACTCATTATGCTGTGACGGGCCTGATGACATAGATTTCATTGCTGAGTGATATTCCATTCTACGTACATACCACAACTTCTTTATTCATTTCTCACATTCTGGGATATTTAACTTGTACCGTAGATGAGGTTCTTTTAAACAGAGCCGTCCGAAACTTTGGGGTGGCTGTGTGTTTTTGATTTTAATTTCCCTAAGCTATAGGACCATAATTGCAAGTGCCATAGGCTGTGTTGCTTTGGTTTTTAGGTGTTCCAGGAAACACCATACACTTCTCCAGAGTGGCTGTTGGCAATTTACATCCCGCCCATCAGCATAACAAGGCTCCCTGTTCTCCATGGCCTGTGCTGCCTTTCTGGATTTTACACTTTTTTCAGATGACCCTTTTGACGGGGGGGAAGTGAGACTTCATTTTACTGCAGATTTGTTTAACATGCTTGCTTGGTTGGCCAAAAAGGGCGTATGCGTTTTTTCCTGAATATATTCAGGAAAAAACGCATACGCCCTTTTTGGCCAAGAGCATCATTGTCGACATTCTGCCTCTTTTCCTATTCTTTAAGTGTAATTCCTGTCTATCCCCTGAAATCGTTTTCCTGAAATTCGGCCTCGCTTACAAGTCCTGTTTGAAGACTTACCTCAATACATTTTTGGACGATAGCTGACATTCATAACTCTGCAGGTTTGTGAATTACAGTGCCCCTGAGCTCCTTTCTTCAACTCGCTTTCTTGTGAGCTGCCGCAAAACCGCAGGATTTCTTGTGGCCTTAATCTGTTTCAGGCAGGGCACGCTGAGCCTTTGGTTAATTCCTGTTCCTGGTGGGAAATGAGCGTTAAATTTGCCCGTGCAGACACCTACAGCTAGTATCTCATTGGTTCTCCCTAATCCTGTTCATCTTGCGCAGAAATTGCAAACTGTGCCAAACAGGAGGGTAAAGGCACTGACTCTCCAAGTGGGGAGAGTGTAAGTAAAGCGTCTGGAATGGTGAACCCGAGTATCAGGGGACGAAAACTGAGATGCATTTGAAAATGTTTCCCAATCACACAGTGGACCATACTCTGGGTTTCCCATGCATGCTTTAGCTGAAGGATGAATCCCTTAAACCTGGAGAGTTCGGACCCATGGAATGGGTACCATGCAGTATGACTTCAAAGGGTCTGCATTTGTTCACCGAACCTCACCAATGCTATCAGCCCGAAGTGCCCAGCCTTATGTTTCACCCAGCTCTGGGTGTAGATGTGGTAAATCCAGGTTGCATCATAGGCCCTGAATGAATTATTTAAGAATTGCTCTCTATTTCACTGTCCTTGTGATTTGTTTTTGAAATTTATTTTGATAATGGGATTTATCGGATTTTCACTGCTGAGTTTAGGCCGCTGTACGCACGCTTGATTTCCTTATGGAGACATATAAATCCACGGGTTTTAATATTCTTACTAGTCAGGTGTATTCCTAGGCGTTGAATATGTGGTGTTTAGTCCATTTCGTTGAGCAAGGTGTAGGTCTTGACTATGACATATTTGGCTTATGGAAAGGTATCTGTGCTAATTTCTATCTCTGGTTTTATGCAGCACCCCAACTCACCTTTCCCCTTAAGCAAGCATAAGTTGGTTTTCTAAATTTGAGACCCTGTTCCGTTTTGTAATTCAGTTCATGTGTAGCCAAGTTTATATTCCGTGTATTAGTGATATCTTATGATGTTTCATTTTCTGTGTGACTTATTTCACTTAGAATCATCGTACCTGAATCCACTCATTATGCCGCGACGGGCCTGATGACATAGATTTCATTGCTGAGTGATATTCCATTGTACGTACGTACCAGAACTTCTTTATCCATTTTTCACATTCTGGGATATTTAACTTGTACCGTAGACGAGGTTCTTGTAAACAGAGCCGTCCGAAACTTTGGGGTGGCTGTGTGTTTTGGTTTTAATTTCCCTAAGCTATAAGACCATAAGTGGAAGTGCCGTAGGCTCCGATGCTTTGTTTTTTAGGTGTTCCAGGAAACACCATACACTTCTCCAGAGGGGCTGTTGGCAATTTACATCCCGCCCATCAGCATAACAAGGCTCCCTGTTCTCCATGGCCTGTGCTGCCTTTCTGCATTTTACACTTTTTTCAGATGACCCTTTTGACGGGGGGGAAGTGAGACTTCATTTTACTGCAGATTTGTTTAACATGCTTGCTTGGTTGGCCAAAAAGGGCGTATGCGTTTTTTCCTGAATATATTCAGGAAAAAACGCATACGCCCTTTTTGGCCAAGAGCATCATTGTCGACGTTCTGCCTCTTTTCCTATGCTTTAAATGCAATTCCCGTCTACCCCCTGAAATCGTTTTCCTGCAATTCTGCCCCGCTTACAAGTCGTCTTCGCAGCCTTCCTTCACTATATTTTTGGACGATAGCTGTCATTTATAACTCTGCAGGTTTGTGAGTTACAGTGCCCCTGAGCTCCTTTCTTTAACTCGCTATCTTGTGAGCTGGCCGCAAACCCGCAGGATTGCTTCAGGCCCTAATCTGGTTCCAGCACGGCATGCTGAGCCTTTGGTTAAATCCTCTTCCTGGTGGGAAATGAGCGTTAATTTTGCCCGTGCAGACACCTACAGCTAGTCTCTCATTGGTTCTCCTTATTCCTGTTCATCTTGCACAGAATTTGCAAACTGTGCCCAACAGGAGGTTAAAGGCACTGACTCTCCAAGTGGGGAGAGTGTTAGTAAAGGGTCTGGAATGCTGAACCCTGTAAAAGCGGATGAAAACTGAGATGCATTTGAAAACGTTTGCCGGTCACACGGTGCACCATACTGTGGGTTTCCCATGCATGTTTTAGCTGAAGGAAGAATCCCTTAAACGTGGAGAGTTGGGACCCATGGAAAGGGTACCATGCAGTATGACTTCAAAGGGTCTGCATTTGCTCATCGAACTTCACCAATGCTATCAGCCCGAAGTGCCCAACCTTATGTCTCACTCAGCTCTGGGTGTAGATGTGGTAAATCCAGGTTGCATCACAAGCCCTGAATGAATTATTTAAGAATTGCCCTCTATTTCACTGTCTTTCAGTTTTGTTTTTGTAATTAATTTTGATAATGGGATTTATCGGATTTTCTCTGCTGCATTCATACCGCTGTACACACGCTTCACTCTCTTACGGAGACATATAAATCCATGGGTTTGAAGATTCTTACTAGTCAGGTGTATTTCTAGGCGTTGAATATGGGGTGTTTAGTCCATTTCGTTGAGCAAGGGGTAGGTCTTGACTATTACATATTTGGCTTATGGAAAGGTATCTGTGCTAATTTCTATCTGTGGTTTTATGCAGCAACCCAACTCACCTTTCCCCTTAAGCAAGCATAAGTTGGTTTTCTAAATTTGAGACCCTGTTCTGTTTTGTAATTCAGTTCATGTGTAGCCAAGTTTACATTCCGTGTATTAGTGATATCTTATGATATTTCATTTTCTGTGTGACGTATTTCACTTAGAATCATCGTACCTGAATCCAGTCATTATGCTGCGACGGGCCTGATGACATTGATTTTTTGCTGACTGATATTCCATTGAACGTAAGTACCACAACTTCTTTATCCATTTTTCACATTCTGGGATATTTAACTTGTACTGTAGAGGAGGTTCTTGTAAACAGAGCTGTCTGAACCTTTGGTGTGGCTGTGTGTTTTTGATTTTAATTTCCCAAAGCTATAGGACCATAAGTGGAAGTGCTGTAGGCTCCGTTGCTTTGTTTTTTAGGTGTTCCAGGAAACACCATACACTTTTCCAGAGTGGCTGTTGGCAATTAACATCCCGCCCATCAGCATAACAAGGCTCCCTGTTTTCCATGGCCTGTGCTGCATTTCTGGATTTTACACTTATTTCTGATGGCCCTTTTGACCGGGGGACAGTGAGACTTCATTGTAGTGCAGATTTCTTTAACATGCTTGCTTGGTTGGCCAAAAAGTGCGTATGCGTTTTTTCCTGAATATATTCAGGAAAAAACGCATACGCCATTTTTGGCCAAATGCATCATAGTCGACGTTCTGCCTCTTTTCCTATTCTTTAAAGGCAATTCCAGTCTACCCCTTGAAATCGTTTTCGTGCAATTCTGCCCCGCTTCCAAGTCGTCTTCGCAGCCTTCCTTCAATATATTGTTGACGATAGCTGTCATTTATAACTCTGCAGATTTGTGAATTACAGTGCCCCTGAGCTCCTTTCTTCAACTCGCTTTCTAGTGAGCTGGCCGCAAACCCGCAGGATTGCTTCAGGCCCTAATCTTGTTCCGACACGGCATGCTGAGCCTTTGGTTAATTCCTCTTCCTGGTGGGAAATGAGCGTTAAATTTGCCCGTGCAGACACCTACAGCTAGTCTCTCATTGGCTCTTCCTATTCCTGTTCATCTTGTGCAGAAATTGCAAACTGTGTCCAACAGGAGGTTAAAGGCACTGACTCTCCAAGTGGGGAGAGTGTTAGTAAAGGGTCTGGAATGGTGAACCCGAGTAAAAGGGTATGAAACATGAGATGCATTTGAAAACGTTTGCCCGTCACACGGTGCACCATACTGTGGGTTTCCCATGCATGTTTTAGCTCAAGCAAGAATCCCTTAAACCTGGAGAGTTGGGACCCATGGAATGGGTACTATGCAGTATGACTTCAAAAGGAATGCATTTCCTCATCGAACGTCACCAATGCTATCAGCCCGAAGTGTCCAACCTTATGTCTCACACAGCTCTGGGTGTAGGTGTGGTAAATCCAGGTTGCATTACAAGCCCTGAGTGAATTATTTAAGAATTGCTCTCTATTTCACTGTCACTGTATTTTGTTTTTGAAATTTATTTTCATAATGGGATTTATCGGAATTTCACTGCTGCGTTTAGACCACAGAACACACGCTTGCTTCTCTTACAGAGACACATAAATCCATGGGTTTTAAGATTCTTACTAGTCCGGTATATTCCAAGGCATTGAATATGGGGTGTTGAGTCAATTTCATTGGGCAAGGAGTAGGTCTTGTCTATTATATATTTGGCTTATGGAATAGTATCTGTGCGAATTTCAATCTCTGTTTTTAGGCAGCACCCCAACTCACCTTTCCCCTTAAGCCAGCATAAGTTGGTTTTCTTAATTTGAGACCGTGTTCTGTTTTGTAATTCATTTCATGTGTAGCCAAGTTTACATTCCGTGTATTAGTGATATCTTATGATGTTTCATTTTCTGTGTGACTTATTTCACTTAGAATCATCGTACCTGAATCCACTCATTATGCCGCGACGGGCCTGATGACATCGATTTCATTGCTGAGTGATATTACATTGTACGTGCGTACCACAACTTCTTTATCAATTTTTTGCTCTCTGGGATATTTAACTTGTACCATAGACGAGGTTCTTGTAAACAAAGCCATCCCAAACTTTGGTGTGGCTGTGTGGTTTTGATTTTATTTCCCTAAGCTATAGGACCATACCTGGAAGTGCCATAGGCTGTGTTGCTTTGTTTATTACCTGTTTCAGGAAACACCATACACTTCTCCAGAGTGGCTGTTGGCAATTCACATCCCGCCCATCCGCATAACAAGGCTCCCTGTTCTCCATGGCCTGTCCTGCCTTTCTGGATTTTACACTTTTGTCAGATGGCCCTTTTGACCGAGGGCAGTGAGAGTTCATTGTAGTGCAGATTTCCTTTACACGCTTGCTTGTTTGTCCAGAAAGTTCGTATGCGTTTTTTCCTGAATATATTCCAGAAAAAACGCATACGTCCTTTTTCTCCAATTGCATCATTGTCCCTATTCTGCCTCTTTGCTTATGCTTTAAGTGCAATTCCAGTCTACGCCCTGAAAAAGTTTTCATGAATTTCTGCCCCACTATCAATCCTCTTCGCAGACTTACTTCAATATATTTTTGGAAGAGAGATGTCATTTATAACTCTGCACGTTTGTGAATTACAGTGCCCCTGAGCTCCTTTTTTCAACTCGCTTTCTTGTGAGCTCTACGTAAAACCGCAGGATTGCTTCAGGCCCTAATCTGGTTCTGGCAGGGCATGCTGAGCCTTCGGTTAATTCCACTTCCTGGTGGGAAATGTGCGTTACATTTGTCCGTGCAGACACCTACAGATAGTCTCTCATTGGTTCTCCCTATTCCTGTTCATCTTCCGCAGAAATTGCAAAGTGTGCCAAACAGGAGGTTAAAGGCACTGACTCTCCAAGTGGGGAGAATGTTAGTTAAGCGTCTGGAATGGTGAACCCGAGTATAAAGGGACGAAATCTGAGATGCATTTGAAAACGTTTCTCCATCACATGGTGGACCATATTCTGGGTTTCCCATGCATGATTTAGCGGAAGGATGATTCCCTTAAACCTGGAGATTTGGGACCCTTGGAATGGGTACCATGCACTATGACTTCAAAGGGTCTGCATTTGCTCACCGAACCTCAACAATGCTATCAGGCTGAAATGTCCGGCCTTATATCTCCCCATCTCTGGGTGTATATGTGGTAAATGCAGGTTGCATTAGAAGCCCTGAGTGAATTATTTAAGAATTGCTCTCTATTTCACTGTCATTGGGTTTGTTTTTGAAATTTATTTTGATAATGGGATTTATCCGATTTTCACTGCAGCGTTTAGGACACTGTACACACGCTTGATTCTCTTACGGAGACATATAAATCCATGGGTTTGAAGATTCTTACTAGTCAGGTATATTCCTAGGCGTTGAATATGGGGTGTTGAGTCCATTTCTTTGAGCAAGGTGTAGGTCTGTCTATTACATATTTGGCTTATGGAACTGTATCTGTGCGAATTTCAATCTCCGTTTTTATGCAGCACCCCAGCTCACCTTTCCCCATAAGCAAGCATAAGTTGGTTTTCTAAATTTGAGACACTGTTCTGTTTTGTAATTCAGTTCATATGTAGCCAAGTTTACATTCCGTGTATTAGTGATATCTTATGATGTTTCATTTTCTGTGTGACCTATTTGACGTAGAATCATCGTACCTGAATCCACTCATTATGCTGCTACAGGACTGATGACATAGATTGCTTTGCTGAGTGATATTCCATTGTACGTACGTACCACAACTTCTTTATCCATTTTTCGCTCTCTGGGATATTTAACTTGTACCATAGACGAGGTTCTTGTAAACAGAGCCGTCCCAACTTTTGGGTGGCTGTGTGTTGTTGATTTTAATTTCCCTAAGCTATAGGACCATAAGTGGAAGTGCCATAGGCTGTGTTGCTTTGTTTCTTACGTGTTTCAGGAAACACTATACACTTCTCCAGAGTGGCTGTTGGCAATTCACATCCCGCCCATCAGCCTAGCAATGCTCCCTGTTCTCCATGGCCTGTCCTGCCTTTCTGGATTTTACACTTTTTTCAGATGGCCCTTTTGACCAGGGGGCAGTGAGACTTCATTTTAGTGCAGATTTCCTTTACACGCTTGCTTGCTTGGCCAAAAAGGGCGTATGCGTTTTTTCCTGAATATATTCAGGAAAAAACGCATACGCCCTTTTTGGCCAAGTGCATCATTGTCGCTGTTCTGTCTCTTTTCCTATGCTTTAAGTGCAATTCAAGTCTACCCCAGAAATAGTTTTCCTGAATTTCTGACCCGCTTTCAAGTCCTCTTTGCAGAATTACTTCAATATATTTTTGAACAATAGCTGTCATTTTTAACTCTCCAGGTTTGTGAATTAGAGTGCCCCTGAGCTCCTTTTTTCCACTCGCTTTCTTGTGAGATGGCCGAAAAAGCGCAGGATTGCTTCAGGTCCTAATCTGGTTTCGGCAGGGCATGCTGAGCCTGTGGTTAATTCCTCTTCCTGGTGGGAAATGAGGGTTAAATTTGCCCGTGCAGAACCTACAGCTAGTCTCTCATTGCTTCTCCCTATTCCAGTTCATCTTGCGCAGAAATTGCAAACTGTGCCAAACAGGAGGTTAAAGGCACTGACTCTCCAAGTGGGGAGAGTGTTAGTAAAGCGTCTGGAATGGTGAACCCGAGTACCAGGAGACGAAAACTGAGATGCATTTAGAAACGTTTCCCGGGCACATGGTGGACCACACTCTGGGTTTCCCATGCATGTTTTAGCTGAAGGAAGAATCCCTTAAACCTGGAGAGTTGGGACCCATGGAATGGGTACCATGCAGTATGGCTTCAAAGGGTCTGCATTTGCTCACTGAACCTCACCAATGCTATCAGCCCAAAGTATCCAGCCTTATGTCTCACCCAGCTCTGGGTGTAGATGTGGTACATCCAGGTTGCATCACAAGCCCTGATTGAATTATTTAAGAATTGCTCTCTATTTCACTGCCATTGTGTCTTGTTTTTGAAATTTATTTTGATAATAGGATTTAGCTGTTTTTCACTGCTGCGTTTATTCCGCTGTACCCATGCTTGATTCTATTATGCAGACATATACGTCCATAGGTATTAAGACTCTTACTCATCCGGTGTATTCCTAGTCGCTGAAAATGGGGTGTTGAGTCCATTTCATTGACCAAGGAGTAGGTTTTTTCTATTCCATATTTGGCTTATGGGAGGGTATCTGTGCTAATTTCAATCTCTGGTTTTATGCAGCACCCCAACTCACCTTTATCCTTGAGCCAGCATAAGTTGGTTTTCTAAATTTGAGACACCGTTCTGTTTTGTAATTCAGTTCATTTGTAGCCACGTTTACATTCCATGTATTAGTGATATCGTATGTCTTTTTGTTTTTATATTATGTGACTTCGAGTGATCATATGTCACTCCTGTGTAGTTGTTACACATGGCCATATTTCATTGATTTCCTGGCTGAGTAATATTCCACTCTACATAAATGCCACATCTCTATCCATTTTCTCTCTCCAGAGACATATAATTTATATCCTAGTCGAGGATCTTTTAAACAGAGAGGCGGTATACCTTGGGGTGCCTGTGTCCTCTCGATTTTTGTTTTTCCCAAGATATACGTCCATGAGTGCAAGGGCCCTGTGCTCTGTAGCTCATTTTTTAGATGCTTTAGTAAACACAATACACTTCTCTAGAGTGACCGTTGGCAATATACATTTCCACTATAAGCCTCACAGGGCTCCCTTTTCTCCTTGCCCTGTCCTGCCTTTCTGGTGTTTACACTTTATGAGGACGGCTCTTCTGACTGATGCGAAGTGATATGTTTTGTAGTATTGATTTCCAGTGCCCACCTGTTTGGTTGGCTAAAAAAGTGTATGCCCTGTTCTTGAATATATACAGAAAAAGACGCATACACCCTTTTTGGCCAACTGCAATGTTGGCAATGTTCAGCCCCTTTTCTTGTGCTTAATGGCGAGTCCTTTCTACCTCTTCCAATCCCTTTCCTGCCATTCTCCGTTGCTTACAAGTCCTTTTCTCTGACTTTCCTCAAGACATTTTTCAGTGATAGATATTTTCATCTCTGCAGTTTCGTGAATTTTAGTGCCCGTGAGTCCCATTTTTCAACTTGTGTTTATGGGAACTGACCACAAAGCAGTGGGATTTCCTCAAGCCCTATTCTGTTTCCATGGGCAACCCTAGCCTTTGGTCAATTCGTCTTCCTGATTGGAAATTAGAGTGACATGTGCCTGTCCGAACACCTAGGACTTGTCTCTCATTGTTCCTCCTCCTTCCGCTTCATCCTCTGGACAAATTCCAAACTGTATGCAACAGGATGTTGACAGTGCTGACATCTCCAAGTGGGGAGACTGTTCGTAAAGACGCTGGAGGGGTGAACCCGAGCACCAGGAGATGAGGAGATGAGATGCCTTTTCCAAACTCTTCCCGATCAGACGGTATACCATCCTCTGGGTGTGACAGGCATGTTTTAGCTGTAAGAAGGGTCCCATTCATGTGAGGAGAACACCAGGGCTTTTTCAAAATCAGTGTCTCTCCGCAACCCAAAGTGGGGAATGTTTTAAGCTACGGCTACACATATGTTCATTAAGGGCCTTGGGAAGTAGGCAGAGTCCAAACTTTAGATGATTGAAGTCTTCAGGGTCAGAAGCACTCACCACCGGCTTCCCTTAGGTTCCATTTTAACTGTCATTGATAGATGATGTCAATAAAAATATCTATTCTTTTTCAGATTATTTCCCCTTATAGGTTATTGCAAAATATTGAGTGTAGTTCCCTGTGCTATACAGTAGTTCCTTGTTGATGATCGATTTTATACATAGCAGTGTGTATGTGTTAATCCCAAACTGTTAATTTATCCCTCCTCCCACCTTTCCCCTTTGGTAATAATAAATTATAAGATTTTATACTTCTCAGAAATGGGGGAGCTGAAAGAGAGGTATCATTTTCAATGGAAAAGCATTTAAAACAAGATTGAAGCTTTAACCAAGATTATTAGATGTACATCCTTGGAAAGAAATCACTTCGTTTCTCTAGTATTGACCTGACAAATAAGACAAACCTTTTCACTGAACTTGCTTATAATAAAGTGATGGAAATATCAAATGGAAGTGTTAGAAATATCTTATTTTACCCGAGCCTTATACACTGTTCTATGTTAATTACAGTTTGGCTCACACATCTGTTCACTGAAGTTACAATGTTCTCAATTTCTGTTATTGATCCTCCAGAGTGGACCCCAACAAGTGTCCCCCTGCCCAGTGTCATTGGAGCCAACAGATCGAGACTGAGTTTGGTTCAGAAGCAAAGGAAACTTTATATTTTGATCAGAGAATGGAGAGGTGAGAGCATGTGCTACCCCGTGGGCTGTGGGCTGGGCTGCTGTGTAGAGATCCTGTCAGAGTCAGTGGGAGGGGGCGGAGCTCTCGAGGGCCCGGTTGGCTGCAGCTCAGGCTCTATATCACGGAGTCTGCACTGTGCCCCAGGAGCTGAGGTGTCGACCCAGCCATTCTGCACTAGGAAATCTGGTCTGAAGTGCCGGGTGTGGAACCTCTGTATGCGGGACCCTAGGAGCACGTGAAATTAGACAAAGCACAAAGGATAAAAAAGGTTAGACTTTATTTTATTGCCCAGATTCTATTTTTATCTCCCAGAGATTTTTAAGGGGCTTTGCCTGGGACAAAGCCCTCTTCTGCCTTTTGTCCCCTTCCTCATTCTTAGAGTGCTGAGGGTGCAGACCCTTCTTCTTTAACTGCTGAGTGCTGAGTTAGGAGCCCTCATACACATAGGCGAGGGTCAGAATTTCTCCCCAGCAGCCTCCAGGTGACGTTGATTGTCCCCAGGCCTCCTGCCTCCCTGCTCGTCCACCTGAGCACCAGTATTGGAAGTGTTATAGATTCTAATGACCTTTAAGGGTCCAGGAAGGAGATGTGCAGTGACGCTGTGAGGTCCAGTTTCACCCTGCCCCACATTTGTTCGGCAACCTTTGGCTGACCGTTTCTGCCAGCCTAGATGCTCTGACCAGTAGTCTGCGCTTTCTTCTATTAGGCCCCAGAATTAACATAAAAACAGCACCATGTGTCAGGACCCTGCCCGCTCAACTCCCAGACAGTCCAGGGTCAGTTGTGATGAAGGACCATGATGGCCACTGAGTCAACAGCCTTTTGAAGTAAACAGGAGTCCAGCCGGTCTTATTGGCCACCATCATCACAGTGTCTGTAGGCTTTTCTATGGTGACAGCGTGATATACGGTTCCCCCGCCAAGATTATTACTTCCCGTCTGGGTGCAGTAAGTCCTGCAAGCAGTAGTCTACTCTTTTGGGACACACTCTTGTTGTTTTATGAGAGAAACTCCAGGTCAAGTGATGGTCACACGAGTCGTCATGGTGCCCCGTTGCCCCCGGTTATCTCTCTGGATGTTGGAGTTGGAGGGCCTCCTTACTCGAGGTCAGTGTGCCCACGAAGCAAACCCTGTGACTTCAGGGCATGGTTGGGGGTTCGGTTCACCACGTGGGGTCCTTTTCCCTTAGGAGGGAGGTGGCCTTTTGGGCTGCTGATTTACACGTTTTCAGATACCGCCAGTATCTTGGCCAGGTGTGGCGGTGCGCCAAGCCCCTTGGTGACCGTAGTTTATCCTACCTGGATGGCATTCTTGCATTGTTCCATTTCAAGTGGTCCCAGTATTTGCACTAATACTCAAATGGCCATTCAAATTTCACTAGGAATGTAAAGGTCAAAGGGTTTAGCTAAATTAGGGAGTTCCAGGGCAAGGGTCTGAATTGACTGCTCTTTCCATTCTTGAAAGGCCACTTCTGGATTCTATTCAAAAGGATCATCATCTTTTCCTTTCAGTGTTTCATATAGAGGCCCAGCTAGTAGACTGTAGTTAGGGATCCAGAAGCAGCAAACCCTGGCCTCCCCAGGAACCCCTAAGCTGTCTTCTAGTTTTAGAAATGAGTAAGGCTGTAAATTGTTTCTTCCCTTTCCTGGGATGGGCTTCTCCGACCTTCTGTGAGAATGCAGCCCACGCAGGTCACCGTAGTCTGTGATATTTGAGCTTTATCTTGGACAACTTGTATCCTTTATTGGCTTGGTAGTTCAGAGGTCTCCTTAGTAGGGCTGACGATCAGAATGTCGTCTGCATATTGAAGGAGTGTTTCCTTTTCCAGAGGTAGAGCTTTTAGGCCTTTAGCTGAGCTTTCCCCAAAGATGGTGTGGGAATTTTTGAACCCTTGGGGCAAGACGGCCCGGAAGTATTGTTTTAGTTGTATGTTGAGTCCTGCCACTCACAAGCCAAAATTTCTTGTGACTCTGGGACTAATAGAATACAAAAGAAGGCTTCATTGAAGACTAATACAGAATACCATGTCCTGGTGGTTGGTAGAATGACCAGCAGCGTGTAGGGTTTAGGAACTACTGGAGGTATATCCTCGGTGGCTTCACTGACTGTCCTGACATCTTTTACCAGGACTCCGGCAGCCCATGGGGCTCTCGAGGTCAGGCCAATCCCAGGATATGGAGCTCACCTGGGCAGGTACCCCACCCCCACCCCAGACCACGGGGCTCTCGTGTTCAGGCCCCTCCCAGGATATGGGGTTCCCTGGGTAGGTTCCCCTGCAGCCCATGGGGCTCTCGTGGTCAGGCCCCTCCCAGGATACAGAGCTACCCTTTCAGGTACCGTGGCAGGGCTGGGCACACAGGAGCCATGCACATCGCCCTCATTTCAGAGCACTCCCAGCTCACCTGTCACTCAGATCTGACACAGAGCACCTCAGAGCAGGACTTGAACTAACAAACAGCAGCTCCGACAGGTCTGTGACCCTGGGCATCACTCTGTGTGGCCTCCCTCCACCTGGTCTTCCAGAGATTTCCACTGCACCCGGGGCACCAGGCATCTCTCTCCACCCACCACCCACCCCTGCTCTCCCTGACTCCTGGGTACTTCTCATTAGGAGAGGGTTTTCTTGAAGTTGTCTCCCACTCATGGTCCAGATAATATAATTAGAAAACAAGCCAGAGTTGCAACCCCTTGTCTATCCTGACTCTCAGGAGCCCACACCTATTCCTTGGACCTGGCCGATTCAGCAAGTTCCAGTTTCTGCAACTGTGAGCCCCTGAGGGGTGATTATTGGCTGGCCTGGGAAGCCTGACCATGCCGGCCAGCCCTCACCAGGTGTGCCTGTGTTGAGTTCAATATAAACACCGCTCCAGGCAGAAAGAGCACCTGCAGCTGTGCCTGACGCCATTTTCTCTGCCCTGTCAGCAGTCTCGGGGCTGGACTGGTGGGAGGGAGTGAGAGGCCACGGCTTTGTGGGTGGCCCAGTGTGAGTGGGGCTCTGCTGGACTTTCTGCAGCAGTTGCCAAGATGCCACCTGCTAAAGAAGAGGATGTGTCACCCATACCTGCCGCTGGAATTTCTCCTTGGGCAGAGGTGAGTAAGGAAGAAAGCAGTGGGGGCCGGGACAGGAGGGGTATCTCAGGAAGGGAAATGGAAAGCTTCCAGAAGAGCACCCAGGGCCAGGACCATCCTGTCTGGCCTGCAGGCACCAAGTCGGCTGGCATGCTGTCGCTCATGTGGCTCCATGGCCCTTCCTCTAGGCTTTCAAGTCCTTGTACATATTCAGGTGTTTTACCTGGGAAGGGTGGGAACAGTTCAGCAGCAGCTGGCCTGGTGCTCGGCCCACGTTTACTCACAGATGCCTCGGCGTGGTCCCCCAGCTTTGCAGTGAGGACGCTTGTTGCGTGGGGCATGCTGGCTGAATGGGAGATGATTCCCCACCACTGACCAACTTCAGAATTGTTTACAACTGGAGCAAGTGCCCTGATACGGTTTTCCTCTGTGTAACTGGTGGGTTCTGTTTTTTTCGTTTTTGGTTCAAGGTAGATTTTATTCCTCTTTTTTGTATTTACAGATATAAGCATGGAATAATTTATTCATATAAATACATGTATGTGAAGGGAAGAATATTTTTTCTGTTTTACTTTGTATAATTTTGAATTTTATTTTATTTTTTTATACAGCAGGTTCTTTTTGGTTACCTATTTTATATATAGAAATGTATACATGCCAATCCCAATCTCTCAACTCCTCCCACCACCACCCCCCCAACAGCTTTCCCCCCTTGGTGTCCATACGTTTGTTATCTACATCTGTTGCTCTATTTCTGCCTTGCAAAACGGTTCATCTGTACAACTTTTCTAGGTTCCACATATATGCATTTATATACAGGATTTGTTTTTCTCTTTCTGACATACTTCACTCTGTAAGACAGTCTCTAGATCCATCAACGTCTCTACAAATGACCCAATTTCATTCCTTTTTATGGCTTAGTAATATTCCATTTTATATATGTACCTCATCTTTATGCATTCGTCTGTCTGTGGGCATTTAGGTTGCTTCCATTACCTGGATATTGTAAATAGTGATGCAATGAACATTGCGGTGAATGTCTCTTTTCGATTTATGGTTTTGTCTGGGTATATGCCCAGTAGTGGGATTGCTGTATTATATGGTAATTCTATTCTTAGTTTTATAAGGAACTCCATAATGTTCTCCACACTGACTGCATCAATTTACATTCCCAACAATAGTGGAAGAGGTTTCCTTATCTCCGCACCCTTTCCAGCATTTGTTGTTTGTAGATTTTCTGATGATGCCCATTCTAACAGGTGTGAGGTGATACACCATGGATTAGTCTATTTCGTTGAGCAAAGAGTAGGTCTTGTCTATTACATATTTGGCTTATGGAACGGTATGTGTGCTCATTTCAATCTCTGGTTTTATACAGCACCCCAACTCAACTTTCCCCTTAAGCAAGCATAAGTTTTTATCTAAATGTGAGACTCTGTTCGGTTTTGTAATTCAGTTTATGTGTAGCCAAGTTTACACTCCCTCTATTAGTGATATCTTATGATAATTATCTTTCTCTGTGTGACATATTTCTCTTAGAATCATCGTACTTAAATCCACTCAATTTGCTGCTACAGGCCTGATGACATTGATTTCATTGCTGAGTGATATTCCGTTGTACGTAAGTAGGACAACTCCTTTATCCATTTTTTTCTTTCTGGGATATTTAATTTGTACTGGACTCGAGGTTCTTGTAAACACAGCAGCCCTGGATATTGTGTTGGCTGTGTCTTGTTGATTTTAATTTTCCTAAGCTATAGGGCCAAAAGTGGAGGTGCCCTAGGCTCTGTAGCTTTGTTTTTTAGATGTTTCAGCATACACCATAAACATCACCAGAGTGTCTGTTGGCAATTTACATCCCGTCCATCAACATAACAAGGCTCCATGTTCTCCATGGCCTGTCCTGTGTTTCTGGGTTTTACACTTTTTTCAGATGGCTCTTTTGACGAATGGGAAATGAGAGTTCACTGTAGTGCGGATTTCCATTGCTCGAATTGTTGGTTGGCCACAAAGGGCATATGCGTTTTTTCCTGAATATATTCAGGAAAAAATGTATACGCACTTTTTGTCCAAGTGCATCACTGTCAAAGATCTGCCGCTTTTCACATGCTTTAAATGCAATTCCAATCTACCTCCTGAAATATGATTCCTGCAATTCTGCCTCGTTTTCAAGTCCTCTGTGCAGACTTACTTCAATATATTTTTGCCAATAGCTGTCATTTATAACTCTGCAGGTTTGTGAATTACAGTGCCTGTGATTTCCTTTCTTAACTCGTTTCCTTGAAAGCTGGCCACAGAACCGCAGGTTTGCTTCAGGCCGTAATCAGGGTCCCGCACGGCACTCTGAGCCTTTGGTTAATTCCTCTTCCTGGTGGGAAATTAGAGTTAAATGTGCCCCTCCAGACACCTGCCTCACTCCCAGCCCCTTGGTGATGTGTGTCCTCTGGTTTGAGGCCACATGTGCTGGGTTCCTCACCTTTCGCAGATGTGGCAACACTGGTGGGCGGACACTCCTGCCTGGTTCCCATCCCCTTGGTGATGTGAGCCCTCCAGTGAGAGTCTGATCCTGGTTGGGCTCCTCACACTTCTGTGAGGTGGGCCCTCTTCTCTGAGGACACTCCTGCCTGGCTGACACACCCTGCCTTGGCGACGTCGGCCCTCTGGTGGCACTTGGAGCCTGCTGGGAGCCTCCTCCCCTCAGTGATGAGGCCCTCTGGCATCAGGCCCTAACTGCTGGGTTCCCACATTTTCTGATACGTGCTAAGTGGTGCGAGGGCACTCCTGCCAGGTTCCCATCCCCATGGGCATGTGGGCCTTCTGCTCTATGGTCCCAGCACCTGTGTTGTTCACAGTTTCAGGATGTTGGCTCTCTGGTGTTAGTTCACTCAGGCCTAGATCCCATAGACTCTGTGCTCTGAGCCGCCTGCTGGGAGGTTCCTACTGCTGGATTCCTTACCATTTTTATTCTTTGGGTCCTGTGTTTTCATGCTCCTCCTTCCTGACTCACTCCCAGCCCCTTTGTGATGTAGGTCCTCTGGTTTGAGGCCACATGTGCCGGTTTCCTCACCTTTATTGATGTGGCCCCACTGGTGTGAGGACACTCCTGCCTGGTTCCATCCCCTTGGTGATGGGGGTCCTCTGGTGAGAGTCTGATCCTGGCTGGATTCCTCACACTTCTGGGAGGTGGGCCCTCTGCTGTGAGGTCACTCCTGCCTGGCTGGCACACATCACCTTGGCGATGTGGGCCCTCAGTTGGGAGTTGGTGCCTGCTGGGAGTCTCCTCCACTTGGTAATGAGGGCCCTCTGGCGTCAGGCCCTAACTCATGGGCTCCCAAAATTTTCTGATATGTGCCCTGTCGTGCGAGTACACTCCTGCCACGGTCCCATCCCCATGGGGATGTGGGCCTTCTGCTCTGAGGTCCCACCGGCTGGGTTGCTCACAGTGTCATGATGTGAGCCCTCTGCTGTGAGTTCACTGTGGCCTGGATCCCATAGACTCCGTACTCTGGGCCACCTGCTGGGAGGTTCCAACTGCTGGATTCCTCACATTTTTTATTCTGTGGGCCCTGTGTTGTTAGGCTACTCCTGCCTGCCTCACTCGGAGCACCTTGGAAATGTGGGTCCTCTGGTTTAGGCCACATGTGCTGGGTTCCTCACCTTTCTATAATGTGGCCACACTGGTGTGAGGACACTCCTGCCTTGTTCCGGTCCCCTTGGTGATGTGGGCTCTCTGGTGAGAGTCTTATCCTGGCTGGTTTCCTCACCCTTCTGTGAGGTAGGCCCTCTTCTGTGAGGTCACTCCTGCCTGGCTGGCACACGTCACCTTGGCGACGTGGGCCCTCAGTTGGGAGTTGGTGCCGGCTGGGAGTCTCCTTCCCTCTGTAATGAGGGCCCTCTGGCGTCAGGCTCTAACTCCTGGCTCCCAAAATTTTCTGATGTGCGCCCTGTGGTGTGAGTACACTCCTGCCAGGTTTCCAACCCCATGGGAATATGGGCCTTCTGCTGTGAGGTCCCAACGGTGGGTGGCTCAGTTTCATGATGAGGGCCCTCTGGTGTGAGTTCACTCCGGCCTGGATCCCATAGCCTCGCTGCTCCTGGCCACCTGCGGGGAGGTTCCAACTGCGGGATTCCTCACCTTTTTTCTTCTATGGGCCCTCTGTTTTGAGACTCCTCCTGCCTGACTCACTCCCAGCCCCTTGGTGATGTGTGTCCTCTGGTTTGAGGCCACGTGTGCTGGGTCCCTCACCTTTCGATGATGTGGCCCCACTGGTGTGAGGACACTCCTGCCTGGTTTCTATCCCCTTGGTGATGTGGGCCCTCTGGTGAGAGTCTGATCCTGGCTGGGTTCCTCACCCTTCTGTGAGGTGGGCCCTCTGCTCTGAGGTCACTACTGACTGGCTGGCACACCCCGCCTTGACGACATCGGCCCTCTTGTGGCAGTTGGAGCCTGCTGGGAGCCACCTCCCCTCGGTGATGAGGGCTCTCCAGCGTCAGGCCGTAACTGCTGGGTACCCACTTTTTCTGATACGTGCTAAGTGGTGCGAGGACACTCTTGCCATGTTCCCAACCCCATGGGGATGTGGGCCTTCTGCTGTGAGGTCCCAATGGCTGGGTTGCTCACAGTTTCATGATATGGGCCCTCTGCTGTGAGTTCACTGCAGCCTGGATCGCATAGACTCGGTGCTCTGGGCTGCCTGCTGGGAGGTTCCCACTGCAGGATTCCTCAGCTTTTTTATTCTATGGGCCCTGTGTTGTGAGGCAACTCCTGCATGCCTCACTCCGAGCCCCTTGGAGATGTGGGTCTTCTGGTTTAGGCCACATGTGCTGGGTTCCTCACCTTTCTATGATGTGGTCACACTGGTGTGAAGACAGTCCTGCCTGGTTCTGATCCTCTTGGTGATGTGGGCCCTCTGGTGAGAGTCTAATCCTCTTTGGGTTCCTCACACTTTTTTGAGGTTGGCCCTCTGCTCTGAGGTCACTCCTGCCTGGGTGGCACACACCGCATTGGCGACGTTGGCCCACTTGTAGCAGTTGGAGCCTGCTGGGAGCCTCCTCTCCTCGGTGATGAGGGCCCTCTGGCGTCAGGCCCTAACTGCTGGGCTCCCCACATTTTCTGATGTGTGCCCGCTGGTGCGATGACACTCCTGCTTGGTTCGCTTCCCCATGGGGATGTGGGCCTTGTGCTCTGAGGTCACAATGGCTAGGTTGCTCACAGTTTCATGATGAGGGCTCTCTGTTGTGAGTTCATCATTGCCTGGATCCCATAGCCTTGGTGCTCTGGGCCGCCTGCTGGGATGTTCCAACTGCTGGATTCCTCACCTTTTTTATACAATGGGCCACGTGTTTTGAGGTTCATCCTGCCTGCCTCGCTCCGAGACCCATGGAGATGTGGGTCCTCTGGTTTGAGGCCACATGTGCTGGGTACCTCAACTTGCGAAGATGGGGCCCCACGGGTGTGAAGACACTCCTGCCTGGGTCCCAGCCCCTTGCTGATGTGGGCCCTCTGGTGAGAGTCTCATAATGGCTGGGTCCCTTACCCTTCTGTGAGGTGGGCCCTCTGATGTGAGGTCACTCCTGCCTGACTGGCTCACGTCACCTTGGCGATGTGGGCCCTCTGTTGGCCACTGAAGCATGCTGGGAGCCCCCTACCCTCTTTAAGGAGAGCCTTGGAAAAAACGCATATGCACTTTTTCACCAAGTGCATCATTGTCGAGGTTCTGCCTCTTCTACTATGCTTTCAGTGCACTTCCCGTCTACCTCCTGAAATCGTATTCCTGGAATTCTGCCCCGCATTCAAGTCCTCTTCGCAGCCTTCCTTCAATATATTTTTGGACGATAGCTGGCATTTATAACACTGCAGGTTTGTGAATTACAGTGCCCCTGAGCTCCTTTCTTCAACTCGCTACCTTGTGAGCTGCCTGTCCACCCGCAGGATTGCTTCAGGCCCTAATCTGGTTCCGGCACGGCATGCTGAGCCTTTGGTTAATTCCTCTTCCTGGTGGGAAATGAGCATTAAATTTGCCCGTGCAGACACCTACAGCTAGTCTCTCATTGGTTCTCCCTATTCCTGTTCATCTTGCGCAGAAATTGCAAACTGTGCCAAACAGGAGGTTAAAGGCACTGACTCTCCAAGTGGGGAGAGTGTTAGTAAAGGGTCTGGAATGGTGAACCCGAGTAAAAGGGGACGAAAACTGAGATGCATTTGAAAACGTTTGCCGGTCACACGGTGCACCATACTGAGGGTTTCCCATGCATGTTTTAGCTGAAGGAAGATTCCCTTAAACCTGGAGAGTTGGGACCCATGGAATGGGTACCATGCAGTATGACTTCAAAGGGTCTGCATTTGCTCATCGAACGTCACCAATGCTATCAGCCCGAAGTGCCCAACCTTATGTCTCACTTGGCTCTGGGTGTAGATGTGGTAAATCCAGGTTGCATCACAAACCCTGAATGAATTATTTAAGAATTGCTCTCTATTTCACTGTCACTGTTTTGTTTTTTTAATTTATTTTGATAATGGGATTTATCACATTTTCACTGCTGCATTTATGCCGCTGTACACACACTTGATTCTCTTCTGTAGACATATAAATCCATGGGTTTTATGATTCTTACTAGTCAGGTATATTCCTGGGCTTTGAATATGGGTTGTTGAGTCCATTTCGTTGAGCAAGGTGTAGGTCTTGACTATTACATATTTGGGTTATGGAATGGTATCTGTGTTAATTTCAATCTCTGATTTTCTGCTGCACCCGAACTCATCTTTGCCCTTAAGGAAGCATTGGTTGGTTTTCCTAATTTGAGACCCTGTTTTGTAGTTCATTTCATGTGTAGCCAAGTTTACATTCTGTGTATTAGTGATATCTTATGAGGTTTCTTTTTCTGTGTAACTTTTTTCACTTAGAATCATCGTACCTGAATCCACTCATTATGCCGCGACGGGCCTTATGACATAGATTTCATTGCTGTGTGATATTCCATTGTATATACGTACCAAAAGTTCTTTATCCATTTTTCGCTTTCTGGGATATTTAACTTGTACCGCAGACGAGGTTCTTATAATCAGAGCCGTCTGAAAATTTGGGGTGGCTCTGTGTTTTTGATTTTAAATTCCCTAAGTTATATGACCATAAGTGAAAGTGCCATAGTCTCCGTTGCATTGTTTTTGGTGTTTCAGGAACACCATACACTTCTCCAGAGTGGTTGTTGGCAATTTACATACCGCCCATCAACATAACAAGGCTCCCTATACTCCATGGCCTGACCTGCCTTTCTGGATTTTACACTTTTTTCAGATGACCCTTTTGACCGGGGGGCAGTGAGGCTTCATTTTGGTGCAGATTTCCTTTACAAGCTTGCTTGGTTGGCCCAAAAGGGCGTATGCGTTTTTTCCTGAATATATTCAGGAAAAAACGCATACGCCCTTTTGGGCCAACTGCTTCATTATCGACGTTCTGCCCCTATTCCTATGCTTAAAATGCAATTCCAGTCTACCCCCTGTAATCGTTTTCCTGAAATTCTGCCCCGGTTTCAAGTCCTCTTCGCAGCCTTCCTTCAACATATTTTTGGACAATAGCTGTCATTTATAACTCTGCATGTTTGTGAATTACAGTGCCCCTGAGCTCCTTTCTTCAACTCGCTTTCTTGTGAGCTGGCCGCAAACCCGCAGGATTGCTTCAGGCCCTAATCTGTTTCCCGCACGGCATGCTGAGCCTTTGGTTAATTCCTCTTCCTGGTGGGAAATGAGCATTACATTTGCCCGTGCAGACACCCACAGCTAGTCTCTCATTGGTTCTCCCTATTCCTCTTCATCTTGTGCAGAAATTGTAAACTGTGCCAAACAGGAGGTTAAAGCCATTGACTCTCCAAGTGGGGAGAGTGTTAGTTAAGCGTCTGGAATGCTGAACCCGAGTACAAAGGGATGAAAACTGAGATGCATTTGAAAAAGTTTCCCAATCACACAGTGGACCATACTCTGGGTTTCCCATGCATGATTTAGTGGAAGGAAGAATCCCTTAAACCTGGAGAGTTGGGACCCATGGAATGGGTACCATGAAGTATGACTTCAAAGGGTCTGCATTTGCTCACCGAACCTCACCAATGCTATCATGCTGAAGTGTCCGGCCTTTTGTCTCCCCAGCTCTGGGTGTAGATGTGGTAAATCCAGGTTGCATCAGAAGCCCTGAGTGAATTTTTTAAGAATTGCTCTCTATTTCACTGTCATGGTGTTGTGTTTTAGAAATTTATTTTGATAATGGGATTTATCGGATTTTCACTGCTGCGTTTAGGCCACTGAACAAACGCTTGATTCTCTTACGGAGACATATAAATCCATGGGTTTTAAGATTCTTACTAGTCAGGTATATTCCTAGGCGTTGAATATGGGGTGTTGAGGCCATTTCTTTGAGCAAGGAGTAGGTCTTGCCTATTACATATTTGGCTTATGGAATGGTATCTGTGCTAATTTCTATCTCTGGTTTTATGCAGCAGCCCACCTCATCTTTCCCCATAAGCAAGTATAAGTTGGTTTTCTAAATTTGAGACCCTGTTCTGTTTTGTAATTCAGTTCATGTGTAGCCAAGTTTACATTCCTTGTATTAGTGATATCTTATGATGTTTCATTTTCTGTGTGACTTATTTCACATAAAATCAATGTACCTGAATCCACTCATTATGCTGCGACGGGCCTGATTACATAGATTTCATTGCTGAATGATATTCCATTGTACATACGTACCACAACTTCTTTATCCATTTTTCACATTCTGGGATATTGAACTTATAGCGTAGACGAGGTTCTTGTAAACAGAGCCGTCAGAAACTTTGGGGTGGCTGTGTGTTTTTGATTTTAATTTCCCTAAGCTATAGGACCATAAGTGGAAGTGCCGTAGGCTCCGTTCCTTTGGTTTTTAGGTGTTCCAGGAAACACCATACACTTCTCCAGAGTGGCTGTTGGCAATTTACATCCCGCCCATCAACATAACAAGGCTCCCGGTTCTCCATGGCCTGTGCTGCCTTTCTGGATTTTACACTTTTTTCAGATGGCCCTTTTGACCGGGGGGCAGTGAGACTTCATTTTAGTGCAGATTTCTTTAACATGCTTGCTTGGTTGGCCAAAAAGGGCGTATGAGTTTTTTCCTGAATATATTCAGGAAAAAACGCATACGCACTTTTTGGCCAAGAGCATCATTGTCGACGTTCTGCCTCTTTTCCTATGCTTTAAATGCAATTCCCGTCTACCCCCTGAAATCGTTTTCCTGCAATTCTGCCCCGCTTACAAGTCGTCTTCGCAGCCTTCCTTCAATATTTTTTTGGACGATAGCTGTCATTTATAACTCTGCAGGTTTGTGAGTTACAGTGCCCCTGAGCTCCTTTCTTCAACTCGCTATCTTGTGAGCTGCCCGCAAACCCGCAGGATTGCTTCAGGCCCTAATCTGGTTCCGGCACGGCATGCTGAGCCTTTGGTTAATTCCTCTTCCTGGTGGGAAATGAGCGTTAAATTTGCCCGTGCAGACACCTACAGCTAGTCTCTCATTGGTTCTCCCTATTCCTGTTCATCTTGCGCAGAAATTGCAAACTGTGCCAAACAGGAGGTTAAAGGCACTGACTCTCCAAGTGGGGAGAGTGTTAGTAAAGGGTCTGGAATGGTGAACCCGAGTAAAAGGGGACGAAAACTGAGATGCATTTGAAAACGTTTCCCGGTCACATGGTGCACCATACTGTGGGTTTCCCGTGCATGTTTTAGCTGAAGGAAGAATCCCTTAAACCTGGAGAGTTGGGACCCATGGAATGGGTACCACGCAGTATGATTTCAAGGGGTCTGCATTTGCTCATCGAACGTCACCAATGCTATCAGCCCGAAGTGCCCAACCTTATGTCTCACTTGGCTCTGGGTGTAGATGTGGTAAATCCAGGTTGTATCACAAACCCTGAATGAATTATTTAAGAATTGCTCTCTATTTCACTGTCACTGTGTTTTGATTTTTTAATTTATTTTGATAATGGGATTTATCACATTTTCACTGCTGCATTTATGCCGCTGTACACACACTTGATTCTCTTCTGTAGACATATAAATCCATGGGTTTTATGATTCTTACTAGTCAGGTATATTCCTAGGCTTTGAATATGGGGTGTTGAGTCCATTTCGTTGAGCAAGGTGTAGGTCTTGACTATTACATATTTGGGTTATGGAATGGTATCTGTGCTAATTTCAATCTCTGGTTTTATGCTGCACCCGAACTCATCTTTGCCCTTAAGGAAGCATTGGTTGGTTTTCTAAATTTGAGACCCTGTTTTGTAGTTCATTTCGTGTGTAGCCAAGTTTACATTCTGTGTATTAGTGATATCTTATGAGGTTTCTTTTTCTGTGTGACTTATTTCACTTAGAATCATCGTACCTGAATCCACTCATTATGCCGCGACGGGCCTGATGACATAAATTTCATTGCTGAGTGATATTCCATTGTATATACGTACCAAAAGTTCTTTATCCATTTTTCGCTTTCTGGGATATTTAACTTGTACCGCAGACGAGGTTCTTATAATCAGAGCCGTCTGAAAATTTGGGGTGGCTCTGTGTTTTTGATTTTAAATTCCCTAAGCTATATGACCATAAGTGAAAGTGCCATAGGCTCCGTTGCTTTGTTTTTGGTGTTTCAGGAACACCATACACTTCTCCAGAGTGGTTGTTGGCAATTTACATACCGCCCATCAACATAACAAGGCTCCCTATACTCCATGGCCTGACCTGCCTTTCTGGATTTTACACTTTTTTCAGATGACCCTTTTGACCGGGGGGCAGTGAGGCTTCATTGTGGTGCAGATTTCCTTTACAAGCTTGCTTGGTTGGCCCAAAAGGGCGTATGCGTTTTTTCCTGAATATATTCAGGAAAAAACGCATACACACTTTTGGGCCAACTGCTTCATTATCGACGTTCTGCCCCTATTCCTATGCTTAAAATGCAATTCCAGTCTACCCCCTGTAATCGTTTTCCTGAAATTCTGCCCCGGTTTCAAGTCCTCTTCGCAGCCTTCCTTCAATATATTTTTGGACGATAGCTGTCATTTATAACTCTGCATGTTTGTGAATTACAGTGCCCCTGAGCTCCTTTCTTCAACTCGCTTTCATGTGAGCTAGCCGCAAACGCACAGAATTGCTTCAGGCCTTAATCTGGTTCCGGCACGGCATGCTGAGCCTGTGGTTAATTCCTCTTCCTGGTGGGAAGTGAGAGTTAAATTTGCCCGTGCAGACACCTACAGCTAGTCTCTCATTGGTTCTCCCTATTCCTGTTCATCTTCCGCAGAAATTGCAAACTGTGCCAAACAGGAGGTTAAAGGCACTGACTCTCCAAGTGGGGAGAGTGTTAGTAAAGCGTCTGGAATGTTGAACCCGAGTACCAGGGGACGAAAACTGAGATGCATTTAAAAACGTTTCCAGATCACACGGTGGACCATACTCTGGGCTTCCCATGCATGTTTTAGCTGAAGGAAGAATCCCTTAAACCTGGAGAGTTGGGACCCATGGAATGGGTATCCTGGAGTATGACTTCAAAGGCTCTGCATTTGCTCACTGTACCTCAACAATCCAATCAGGCCCAAGAGTCCAGCCTTATGTCTCACCCAGCTCTGGGGGGTAGAGGTGGTTAATCCAGGTTTCATCACAAGCCATGAATGAATCATTGAGGAATTGCTCTCTATTTCACTGTCATTGTGTTTTTTCTTGAAATTTATTTTTATAATGGGATTTAGCTGATTTTCACTGCTGCGTTTACTCTGCTGTACACACACTTGATTGTCTTACGGAGACATATAAATCCGTAGGCTTTAAGATTCTTACTAGTCAGGTATATGCCTAGGCGTTGAATATGGGGCGTTGAGGCCATTTCGTTGAGCAAGGAGTAGGTCTTCTCTATTACATATTTGGCTTATGGAAAGGTATCTGTGCTAAGTTCAATCTCTTGTTTTATGCAGCACCCCAACTCACCTTTCCCCGTAAGCAAGCATAAGTTGGTTTTCTAAATTTGAGACCGTGTTCTTTTTTGTAATTCAGTTCATGTGTAGCCAAGTTTAGATTCCGTGTATTAGTGATATCTTATGATATTTCTTTTTCTGTGTGACTCTTTTCACTTAGAATCGTCATACCTGAATCCACACATTATGCCGCTACGGGCCTGATGACATAGATTTCATTGCTGAGTGATATTACATTATACGTACGTACCACAACTTCTTTATCCATTTTTCGATTTCTGGCATATTTAACTGGTAATGTCGACGAGGTTCTTGTCAACAGAGCCGTCCCAAACTTTGGGGTGGCTGTGTGTTTTTGATTGTAATTTCCTTAAGCTATAGGACTATAAGTGGAAGTGCCCTAGGCTCTGTTCCTTTGTTTTCTAGGTGTTTCAGGAAACACAATATACTTCTCCAGAGTGGCTGTTGGCAATTTACATCCCGCCCATCAACATAACAAGGTTCCCTGTTCTCCATGGCCTGTGCTGCCTTTCTGGATTTTACACATTTTTCAGATGGCCCTTTTGACCGGGGAAATGAGACTTCATTGTAGTGCAGATTTCTTTAACATGCTTGCTTGTTTGACCAAAAGGGGCGTATGCGTTTTCTCCTGAATATATTCAGGAGAAAACGCATACGCCCTTTTTGGCCAAGAGCATCATTGTCGCCGTTCTGCCTCTTTTCCTATGCTTTAAGTGCAATTCCAGTCTACCCCCTGAAATCGTTTTCCTGCAATTCTGCCCCGCTTTCAAGTCCTCTTCGCAGACTTACTTCAATATATTATTGGACGATAGCTGTCATTTTTAACCCTGCATGTTTGTGAATTACAGTGCCCCTGAGCTCCTTTCTTCAACTCGCTTTCTTGTGAGCTGGCCGCAAACCCGCAGGATTGCTTCAGGCCCTAATCTGGTTCCCGCACGGCATGCTGAGCCTTTGGTTAATTCCTCTTCCTGGTGGGAAATGAGCATTACATTTGCCCGTGCAGACACCCACAGCTAGTCTCTCATTGGTTCTCCCTATTCCTCTTCATCTTGTGCAGAAATTGTAAACTGTGCCAAACAGGAGGTTAAAGGCATTGACTCTCCAAGTGGGGAGAGTGTTAGTTAGGCGTCTGGAATGGTGAACCCGAGTACAAAGGGATGAAAACTGAGATGCATTTGAAAAAGTTTCCCAATCACACAGTGGACCATACTCTGGGTTTCCCATGCATGATTTAGTGGAAGGAAGAATCCCTTAAACCTGGAGAGTTGGGACCCATGGAATGGGTACCATGAAGTATGACTTCAAAGGGTCTGCATTTGCTCACCGAACCTCACCAATGCTATCATGCTGAAGTGTCCGGCCTTTTGTCTCCCCAGCTCTGGGTGTAGATGTGGTAAATCCAGGTTGCATCAGAAGCCCTGAGTGAATTTTTTAAGAATTGCTCTCTATTTCACTGTCATGGTGTTGTGTTTTAGAAATTTATTTTGATAATGGGATTTATCGGATTTTCACTGCTGCGTTTAGGCCACTGAACAAACGCTTGATTCTCTTACGGAGACATATAAATCCATGGGTTTTAAGATTCTTACTAGTCAGGTATATTCCTAGGCGTTGAATATGGGGTGTTGAGGCCATTTCTTTGAGCAAGGAGTAGGTCTTGCCTATTACATATTTGGCTTATGGAATGGTATCTGTGCTAATTTCAATCTCTGGTTTTATGCAGCAGCCTACCTCACCTTTCCCCATAAGCAAGTATAAGTTGGTTTTCTAAATTTGAGACCCTGTTCTGTTTTGTAATTCAGTTCATGTGTAGCCAAGTTTACATTCCTTGTATTAGTGATATCTTATGATGTTTCATTTTCTGTGTGACTTATTTCACATAAAATCAATGTACCTGAATCCACTCATTATGCTGCGACGGGCCTGATTACATAGATTTCATTGCTGAATGATATTCCATTGTACGTACGTACCACAACTTCTTTATCCATTTTTCACATTCTGGGATATTGAACTTGTAGCGTAGACGAGGTTCTTGTAAACAGAGCCGTCCGAAACTTTGGGGTGGCTGTGTGTTTTTGATTTTAATTTCCCTAAGCTATAGGACCATAAGTGGAAGTGCCGTAGGCTCCGTTGCTTTGTTTTTTAGGTGTTCCAGGAAACACCATACACTTCTCCAGAGTGGCTGTTGGCAATTTACATCCCGCCCATCAGCATAACAAGGCTCCCGGTTCTCCATGGCCTGTGCTGCCTTTCTGGATTTTACACTTTTTTCAGATGGCCCTTTTGACCGGGGGGCAGTGAGACTTCATTTTAGTGCAGATTTCTTTAACATGCTTGCTTGGTTGGCCAAAAAGGGCGTATGAGTTTTTTCCTGAATATATTCAGGAAAAAACGCATACGCACTTTTTGGCCAAGAGCATCATTGTCGACGTTCTGCCTCTTTTCCTATGCTTTAAATGCAATTCCCGTCTACCCCCTGAAATCGTTTTCCTGCAATTCTGCCCCGCTTACAAGTCGTCTTCGCAGCCTTCCTTCAATATATTTTTGGACGATAGCTGTCATTTATAACTCTGCAGGTTTGTGAGTTACAGTGCCCCTGAGCTCCTTTCTTCAACTCGCTATCTTGTGAGCTGCCCGCAAACCCGCAGGATTGCTTCAGGCCCTAATCTGGTTCCGGCACGGCATGCTGAGCCTTTGGTTAATTCCTCTTCCTGGTGGGAAATGAGCGTTAAATTTGCCCGTGCAGACA
Organism: Delphinapterus leucas; assembly: GCF_059928025.1. Taxonomy (NCBI): domain Eukaryota; kingdom Metazoa; phylum Chordata; class Mammalia; order Artiodactyla; family Monodontidae; genus Delphinapterus; species Delphinapterus leucas. The sequence goes on from NW_028322250.1 coordinate 531,476, forward strand.
CCTACAGCTAGTCTCTCATTGGTTCTCCCTATTCCTGTTCATCTTGCGCAGAAATTGCAAACTGTGATAAACAGGAGGTTAAAGGCACTGACTCTCCAAGTGGGGAGAGTGTTAGTAAAGGGTCTGGAATGGTGAACCCGAGTAAAAGGGGACGAAAACTGAGATGCATTTGAAAACGTTTCCCGGTCACACGGTGCACCATACTGTGGGTTTCCCATGCATGTTTTAGCTGAAGGAAGAATCCCTTAAACCTGGAGAGTTGGGACCCATGGAATGGGTACCACGCAGTATGACTTCAAAGGGTCTGCATTTGCTCATCGAACGTCACCAATGCTATCAGCCCGAAGTGCCCAACCTTATGTCTCACTTGGCTCTGGGTGTAGATGTGGTAAATCCAGGTTGTATCACAAACCCTGAATGAATTATTTAAGAATTGCTCTCTATTTCACTGTCACTGTGTTTTGATTTTTTAATTTATTTTGATAATGGGATTTATCACATTTTCACTGCTGCATTTATGCCGCTGTACACACACTTGATTCTCTTCTGTAGACATATAAATCCATGGGTTTTATGATTCTTACTAGTCAGGTATATTCCTAGGCTTTGAATATGGGGTGTTGAGTCCATTTCGTTGAGCAAGGTGTAGGTCTTGACTATTACATATTTGGGTTATGGAATGGTATCTGTGCTAATTTCAATCTCTGGTTTTATGCTGCACCCGAACTCATCTTTGCCCTTAAGGAAGCATTGGTTGGTTTTCTAAATTTGAGACCCTGTTTTGTAGTTCATTTCGTGTGTAGCCAAGTTTACATTCTGTGTATTAGTGATATCTTATGAGGTTTCTTTTTCTGTGTGACTTATTTCACTTAGAATCATCGTACCTGAATCCACTCATTATGCCGCGACGGGCCTGATGACATAAATTTCATTGCTGAGTGATATTCCATTGTATATACGTACCAAAAGTTCTTTATCCATTTTTCGCTTTCTGGGATATTTAACTTGTACCGCAGACGAGGTTCTTATAATCAGAGCCGTCTGAAAATTTGGGGTGGCTCTGTGTTTTTGATTTTAAATTCCCTAAGCTATATGACCATAAGTGAAAGTGCCATAGGCTCCGTTGCTTTGTTTTTGGTGTTTCAGGAACACCATACACTTCTCCAGAGTGGTTGTTGGCAATTTACATACCGCCCATCAACATAACAAGGCTCCCTATACTCCATGGCCTGACCTGCCTTTCTGGATTTTACACTTTTTTCAGATGACCCTTTTGACCGGGGGGCAGTGAGGCTTCATTGTGGTGCAGATTTCCTTTACAAGCTTGCTTGGTTGGCCCAAAAGGGCGTATGCGTTTTTTCCTGAATATATTCAGGAAAATACGCATACACACTTTTGGGCCAACTGCTTCATTATCGACGTTCTGCCCCTATTCCTATGCTTAAAATGCAATTCCAGTCTACCCCCTGTAATCGTTTTCCTGAAATTCTGCCCCGGTTTCAAGTCCTCTTCGCAGCCTTCCTTCAATATATTTTTGGACGATAGCTGTCATTTATAACTCTGCATGTTTGTGAATTACAGTGCCCCTGAGCTCCTTTCTTCAACTCGCTTTCATGTGAGCTAGCCGCAAATGCACAGAATTGCTTCAGGCCTTAATCTGGTTCCGGCACGGCATGCTGAGCCTGTGGTTAATTCCTCTTCCTGGTGGGAAGTGAGAGTTAAATTTGCCCGTGCAGACACCTACAGCTAGTCTCTCATTGGTTCTCCCTATTCCTGTTCATCTTGCGCAGAAATTGCAAACTGTGCCAAACAGGAGGTTAAAGGCACTGACTCTCCAAGTGGGGAGAGTGTTAGTAAAGCGTCTGGAATGGTGAACCCGAGTACCAGGGGACGAAAACTGAGATGCATTTAAAAACGTTTCCAGATCACACGGTGGACCATACTCTGGGTTTCCCATGCATGTTTTAGCTGAAGGAAGAATCCCTTAAACCTGGAGAGTTGGGACCCATGGAATGGGTACCCTGGAGTATGACTTCAAAGGCTCTGCATTTGCTCACTGTACCTCAACAATCCAATCAGGCCCAAGAGTCCAGCCTTATGTCTCACCCAGCTCTGGGGGGTAGAGGTGGTTAATCCAGGTTTCATCACAAGCCATGAATGAATCATTGAGGAATTGCTCTCTATTTCACTGTCATTGTGTTTTTTCTTGAAATTTATTTTTATAATGGGATTTAGCTGATTTTCACTGCTGCGTTTACTCTGCTGTACACACACTTGATTGTCTTACGGAGACATATAAATCCGTAGGCTTTAAGATTCTTACTAGTCAGGTATATGCCTAGGCGTTGAATATGGGGCGTTGAGGCCATTTCGTTGAGCAAGGAGTAGGTCTTCTCTATTACATATTTGGCTTATGGAAAGGTATCTGTGCTAAGTTCAATCTCTTGTTTTATGCAGCACCCCAACTCACCTTTCCCCGTAAGCAAGCATAAGTTGGTTTTCTAAATTTGAGACCCTGTTCTTTTGTGTAATTCAGTTCATGTGTAGCCAAGTTTATATTCCGTGTATTAGTGATATCTTATGATGTTTCTTTTTCTGTGTGACTGTTTTCACTTAGAATCATCATACCTGAATCCACACATTATGCCGCTACGGGCCTGATGACATAGATTTCATTGCTGAGTGATATTACATTATACGTACGTACCACAACTTCTTTATCCATTTTTCGATTTCTGGCATATTTAACTGGTAATGTCGATGAGGTTCTTGTCAACAGAGCCGTCCCAAACTTTGGGGTGGCTGTGTGTTTTTGATTGTAATTTCCTTAAGCTATAGGACTATAAGTGGAAGTGCCCTAGGCTCTGTTCCTTTGTTTTCTAGGTGTTTCAGGAAACACCATATACTTCTCCAGAGTGGCTGTTGGCAATTTACATCCCGCCCATCAGCATAACAAGGCTCCCTGTTCTCCATGGCCTGTGCTGCCTTTCTGGATTTTACACATTTTTCAGATGGCCCTTTTGACCGGGGAAGTGAGACTTCATTGTAGTGCAGATTTCTTTAACATGCTTGCTTGTTTGACCAAAAGGGGCGTATGCGTTTTTTCCTGAATATATTCAGGAGAAAACGCATACGCCCTTTTTGGCCAAGAGCATCATTGTCGCCGTTCTGCCTCTTTTCCTATGCTTTAAGTGCAATTCCAGTCTACCCCCTGAAATCGTTTTCCTGCAATTCTGCCCCGCTTTCAAGTCCTCTTCGCAGACTTACTTCAATATATTATTGGACGATAGCTGTCATTTTTAACCCTGCATGTTTGTGAATTACAGTGCCCCTGAGCTCCTTTCTTCAACTCGCTTTCTTGTGAGCTGGCCGCAAACCCGCAGGATTGCTTCAGGCCCTAATCTGGTTCCCGCACGGCATGCTGAGCCTTTGGTTAATTCCTCTTCCTGGTGGGAAATGAGCATTAAATTTGCCCGTGCAGACACCCACAGCTAGTCTCTCATTGGTTCTCCCTATTCCTCTTCATCTTGTGCAGAAATTGCAAACTGTGCCAAACAGGAGGTTAAAGGCATTGACTCTCCAAGTGGGGAGAGTGTTAGTTAAGCGTCTGGAATGGTGAACCCGAGTACAAAGGGATGAAAACTGAGATGCATTTGAAAACGTTTCCCAATCACACAGTGGACCATACTCTGGGTTTCCCATGCATGATTTAGTGGAAGGAAGAATCCCTTAAACCTGGAGAGTTGGGACCCATGGAATGGGTACCATGAAGTATGACTTCAAAGGGTCTGCATTTGCTCACCGAACCTCACCAATGCTATCATGCTGAAGTGTCCGGCCTTTTGTCTCCCCAGCTCTGGGTGTAGATGTGGTAAATCCAGGTTGCATCAGAAGCCCTGAGTGAATTTTTTAAGAATTGCTCTCTATTTCACTGTCATGGTGTTGTGTTTTAGAAATTTATTTTGATAATGGGATTTATCGGATTTTCACTGCTGCGTTTAGGCCACTGAACAAACGCTTGATTCTCTTACGGAGACATATAAATCCATGGGTTTTAAGATTCTTACTAGTCAGGTATATTCCTAGGCGTTGAATATGGGGTGTTGAGTCCATTTCGTTGAGCAAGGAGTAGGTCTTGCCTATTACATATTTGGCTTATGGAAAGGTATCTGTGTTAATTTCAATCTCTGGTTTTATGCAGCAGCCCACCTCACCTTTCCCCATAAGCAAGTATAAGTTGGTTTTCTAAATTTGAGACCCTGTTCTGTTTTGTAATTCAGTTCATGTGTAGCCAAGTTTACATTCCGTGTATTAGTGATATCTTATGATGTTTCATTTTCTGTGTGACTTATTTCACTTAGAATCATCGTACCTGAATCCACTCATTATGCTGCGATGGGCCTGATGACATAGATTTCATTGCTGAATGATATTCCATTGTACGTACGTACCACAACTTCTTTATCCATTTTTCACATTCTGGGATATTGAACTTGTAGCGTAGACGAGGTTCTTGTAAACAGAGCCGTCCGAAACTTTGGGGTGGCTGTGTGTTTTTGATTTTAATTTCCCTAAGCTATAGGACCATAAGTGGAAGTGCCGTAGGCTCCGTTGCTTTGTTTTTTAGGTGTTCCAGGAAACACCATACACTTCTCCAGAGTGGCTGTTGGCAATTTACATCCCGCCCATCAGCATAACAAGGCTCCCGGTTCTCCATGGCCTGTGCTGCCTTTCTGGATTTTACACTTTTTTCAGATGGCCCTTTTGACCGGGGGGCAGTGAGACTTCATTTTAGTGCAGATTTCTTTAACATGCTTGCTTGGTTGGCCAAAAAGGGCGTATGCGTTTTTTCCTGAATATATTCAGGAAAAAACGCATACGCCCTTTTTGGCCAAGAGCATCATTGTCGACGTTCTGCCTCTTTTCCTATGCTTTAAATGCAATTCCCGTCTACCCCCTGAAATCGTTTTCCTGCAATTCTGCCCCGCTTACAAGTCGTCTTCGCAGCCTTCCTTCAATATTTTTTTGGACGATAGCTGTCATTTATAACTCTGCAGGTTTGTGAGTTACAGTGCCCCTGAGCTCCTTTCTTCAACTCGCTATCTTGTGAGCTGCCCGCAAACCCGCAGGATTGCTTCAGGCCCTAATCTGGTTCCGGCACGGCATGCTGAGCCTTTGGTTAATTCCTCTTCCTGGTGGGAAATGAGCGTTAAATTTGCCCGTGCAGACACCTACAGCTAGTCTCTCATTGGTTCTCCCTATTCCTGTTCATCTTGCGCAGAAATTGCAAACTGTGCCAAACAGGAGGTTAAAGGCACTGACTCTCCAAGTGGGGAGAGTGTTAGTAAAGGGTCTGGAATGGTGAACCCGAGTAAAAGGGGACGAAAACTGAGATGCATTTGAAAACGTTTCCCGGTCACACGGTGCACCATACTGTGGGTTTCCCATGCATGTTTTAGCTGAAGGAAGAATCCCTTAAACCTGGAGAGTTGGGACCCATGGAATGGGTACCATGCAGTATGACTTCAAAGGGTCTGCATTTGCTCATCGAACGTCACCAATGCTATCAGCCCGAAGTGCCCAACCTTATGTCTCACTTGGCTCTGGGTGTAGATGTGGTAAATCCAGGTTGCATCACAAACCCTGAATGAATTATTTAAGAATTGCTCTCTATTTCACTGTCACTGTGTTTTGTTTTTTTAATTTATTTTGATAATGGGATTTATCACATTTTCACTGCTGCATTTATGCCGCTGTACACACACTTGATTCTCTTCTGTAGACATATAAATCCATGGGTTTTATGATTCTTACTAGTCAGGTATATTCCTGGGCTTTGAATATGGGTTGTTGAGTCCATTTCGTTGAGCAAGGTGTAGGTCTTGACTATTACATATTTGGGTTATGGAATGGTATCTGTGCTAATTTCAATCTCTGGTTTTATGCTGCACCCGAACTCATCTTTGCCCTTAAGGAAGCATTGGTTGGTTTTCTAAATTTGAGACCCTGTTTTGTAGTTCATTTCGTGTGTAGCCAAGTTTACATTCTGTGTATTAGTGATATCTTATGAGGTTTCTTTTTCTGTGTGACTTATTTCACTTAGAATCATCGTACCTGAATCCACTCATTATGCCGCGACGGGCCTGATGACATAGATTTCATTGCTGAGTGATATTCCATTGTATATACGTACCAAAAGTTCTTTATCCATTTTTCGCTTTCTGGGATATTTAACTTGTACCGCAGACGAGGTTCTTATAATCAGAGCCGTCTGAAAATTTGGGGTGGCTCTGTGTTTTTGATTTTAAATTCCCTAAGCTATATGACCATAAGTGAAAGTGCCATAGGCTCCGTTGCTTTGTTTTTGGTGTTTCAGGAACACCATACACTTCTCCAGAGTGGTTGTTGGCAATTTACATACCGCCCATCAACATAACAAGGCTCCCTATACTCCATGGCCTGACGTGCCTTTCTGGATTTTACACTTTTTTCAGATGACCCTTTTGACCGGGGGGCAGTGAGGCTTCATTGTGGTGCAGAATTCCATTACAAGCTTGCTTGGTTGGCCCAAAAGGGCGTATGCGTTTTTTCCTGAATATATTCAGGAAAAAACGCATACGCCCTTTTGGGCCAACTGCTTCATTATCGACGTTCTGCCCCTATTCCTATGCTTAAAATGCAATTCCAGTCTACCCCCTGTAATCGTTTTCCTGAAATTCTGCCCCGGTTTCAAGTCCTCTTCGCAGCCTTCCTTCAATATATTTTTGGACGATAGCTGTCATTTATAACTCTGCATGTTTGTGAATTACAGTGCCCCTGAGCTCCTTTCTTCAACTCGCTTTCATGTGAGCTAGCCGCAAACGCACAGAATTGCTTCAGGCCTTAATCTGGTTCCGGCACGGCATGCTGAGCCTGTGGTTAATTCCTCTTCCTGGTGGGAAGTGAGAGTTAAATTTGCCCGTGCAGACACCTACAGCTAGTCTCTCATTGGTTCTCCCTATTCCTGTTCATCTTCCGCAGAAATTGCAAACTGTGCCAAACAGGAGGTTAAAGGCACTGACTCTCCAAGTGGGGAGAGTGTTAGTAAAGCGTCTGGAATGGTGAACCCGAGTACCAGGGGACGAAAACTGAGATGCATTTAAAAACGTTTCCAGATCACACGGTGGACCATACTCTGGGTTTCCCATGCATGTTTTAGCTGAAGGAAGAATCCCTTAAACCTGGAGAGTTGGGACCCATGGAATGGGTACCCTGGAGTATGACTTCAAAGGCTCTGCATTTGCTCACTGTACCTCAACAATCCAATCAGGCCCAAGAGTCCAGCCTTATGTCTCACCCAGCTCTGGGGGGTAGAGGTGGTTAATCCAGGTTTCATCACAAGCCATGAATGAATCATTGAGGAATTGCTCTCTATTTCACTGTCATTGTGTTTTTTCTTGAAATTTATTTTTATAATGGGATTTAGCTGATTTTCACTGCTGCGTTTACTCTGCTGTACACACACTTGATTGTCTTACGGAGACATATAAATCCGTAGGCTTTAAGATTCTTACTAGTCAGGTATATGCCTAGGCGTTGAATATGGGGCGTTGAGGCCATTTCGTTGAGCAAGGAGTAGGTCTTCTCTATTACATATTTGGCTTATGGAAAGGTATCTGTGCTAAGTTCAATCTCTTGTTTTATGCAGCACCCCAACTCACCTTTCCCCGTAAGCAAGCATAAGTTGGTTTTCTAAATTTGAGACCCTGTTCTTTTTTGTAATTCAGTTCATGTGTAGCCAAGTTTATATTCCGTGTATTAGTGATATCTTATGATGTTTCTTTTTCTGTGTGACTGTTTTCACTTAGAATCATCATACCTGAATCCACACATTATGCCGCTACGGGCCTGATGACATAGATTTCATTGCTGAGTGATATTACATTATACGTACGTACCACAACTTCTTTATCCATTTTTCGATTTCTGGCATATTTAACTGGTAATGTCGACGAGGTTCTTGTCAACAGAGCCGTCCCAAACTTTGGGGTGGCTGTGTGTTTTTGATTGTAATTTCCTTAAGCTATAGGACTATAAGTGGAAGTGCCCTAGGCTCTGTTCCTTTGTTTTCTAGGTGTTTCAGGAAACACCATATACTTCTCCAGAGTGGCTGTTGGCAATTTACATCCCGCCCATCAGCATAACAAGGCTCCCTGTTCTCCATGGCCTGTGCTGCCTTTCTGGATTTTACACATTTTTCAGATGGCCCTTTTGACCGGGGAAGTGAGACTTCATTGTAGTGCAGATTTCTTTAACATGCTTGCTTGTTTGACCAAAAGGGGCGTATGCGTTTTTTCCTGAATATATTCAGGAGAAAACGCATACGCCCTTTTTGGCCAAGAGCATCATTGTCGCCGTTCTGCCTCTTTTCCTATGCTTTAAGTGCAATTCCAGTCTACCCCCTGAAATCGTTTTCCTGCAATTCTGCCCCGCTTTCAAGTCCTCTTCGCAGACTTACTTCAATATATTATTGGACGATAGCTGTCATTTTTAACCCTGCATGTTTGTGAATTACAGTGCCCCTGAGCTCCTTTCTTCAACTCGCTTTCTTGTGAGCTGGCCGCAAACCCGCAGGATTGCTTCAGGCCCTAATCTGGTTCCCGCACGGCATGCTGAGCCTTTGGTTAATTCCTCTTCCTGGTGGGAAATGAGCATTACATTTGCCCGTGCAGACACCCACAGCTAGTCTCTCATTGGTTCTCCCTATTCCTCTTCATCTTGTGCAGAAATTGCAAACTGTGCCAAACAGGAGGTTAAAGGCATTGACTCTCCAAGTGGGGAGAGTGTTAGTTAAGCGTCTGGAATGGTGAACCCGAGTACAAAGGGATGAAAACTGAGATGCATTTGAAAACGTTTCCCAATCACACAGTGGACCATACTCTGGGTTTCCCATGCATGATTTAGTGGAGGGAAGAATCCCTTAAACCTGGAGAGTTGGGACCCATGGAATGGGTACCATGAAGTATGACTTCAAAGGGTCTGCATTTGCTCACCGAACCTCACCAATGCTATCATGCTGAAGTGTCCGGCCTTTTGTCTCCCCAGCTCTGGGTGTAGATGTGGTAAATCCAGGTTGCATCAGAAGCCCTGAGTGAATTTTTTAAGAATTGCTCTCTATTTCACTGTCATGGTGTTGTGTTTTAGAAATTTATTTTGATAATGGGATTTATCGGATTTTCACTGCTGCGTTTAGGCCACTGAACAAACGCTTGATTCTCTTACGGAGACATATAAATCCATGGGTTTTAAGATTCTTACTAGTCAGGTATATTCCTAGGCGTTGAATATGGGGTGTTGAGTCCATTTCGTTGAGCAAGGAGTAGGTCTTGCCTATTACATATTTGGCTTATGGAAAGGTATCTGTGTTAATTTCAATCTCTGGTTTTATGCAGCAGCCCACCTCACCTTTCCCCATAAGCAAGTATAAGTTGGTTTTCTAAATTTGAGACCCTGTTCTGTTTTGTAATTCAGTTCATGTGTAGCCAAGTTTACATTCCGTGTATTAGTGATATCTTATGATGTTTCATTTTCTGTGTGACTTATTTCACTTAGAATCATCGTACCTGAATCCACTCATTATGCTGCGATGGGCCTGATGACATAGATTTCATTGCTGAATGATATTCCATTGTACGTACGTACCACAACTTCTTTATCCATTTTTCACATTCTGGGATATTGAACTTGTAGCGTAGACGAGGTTCTTGTAAACAGAGCCGTCCGAAACTTTGGGGTGGCTGTGTGTTTTTGATTTTAATTTCCCTAAGCTATAGGACCATAAGTGGAAGTGCCGTAGGCTCCGTTGCTTTGTTTTTTAGGTGTTCCAGGAAACACCATACACTTCTCCAGAGTGGCTGTTGGCAATTTACATCCCGCCCATCAGCATAACAAGGCTCCCGGTTCTCCATGGCCTGTGCTGCCTTTCTGGATTTTACACTTTTTTCAGATGGCCCTTTTGACCGGGGGGCAGTGAGACTTCATTTTAGTGCAGATTTCTTTAACATGCTTGCTTGGTTGGCCAAAAAGGGCGTATGCGTTTTTTCCTGAATATATTCAGGAAAAAACGCATACGCCCTTTTTGGCCAAGAGCATCATTGTCGACGTTCTGCCTCTTTTCCTATGCTTTAAATGCAATTCCCGTCTACCCCCTGAAATCGTTTTCCTGCAATTCTGCCCCGCTTACAAGTCGTCTTCGCAGCCTTCCTTCAATATTTTTTTGGACGATAGCTGTCATTTATAACTCTGCAGGTTTGTGAGTTACAGTGCCCCTGAGCTCCTTTCTTCAACTCGCTATCTTGTGAGCTGCCCGCAAACCCGCAGGATTGCTTCAGGCCCTAATCTGGTTCCGGCACGGCATGCTGAGCCTTTGGTTAATTCCTCTTCCTGGTGGGAAATGAGCGTTAAATTTGCCCGTGCAGACACCTACAGCTAGTCTCTCATTGGTTCTCCCTATTCCTGTTCATCTTGCGCAGAAATTGCAAACTGTGCCAAACAGGAGGTTAAAGGCACTGACTCTCCAAGTGGGGAGAGTGTTAGTAAAGGGTCTGGAATGGTGAACCCGAGTAAAAGGGGACGAAAACTGAGATGCATTTGAAAACGTTTCCCGGTCACACGGTGCACCATACTGTGGGTTTCCCATGCATGTTTTAGCTGAAGGAAGAATCCCTTAAACCTGGAGAGTTGGGACCCATGGAATGGGTACCATGCAGTATGACTTCAAAGGGTCTGCATTTGCTCATCGAACGTCACCAATGCTATCAGCCCGAAGTGCCCAACCTTATGTCTCACTTGGCTCTGGGTGTAGATGTGGTAAATCCAGGTTGCATCACAAACCCTGAATGAATTATTTAAGAATTGCTCTCTATTTCACTGTCACTGTGTTTTGTTTTTTTAATTTATTTTGATAATGGGATTTATCACATTTTCACTGCTGCATTTATGCCGCTGTACACACACTTGATTCTCTTCTGTAGACATATAAATCCATGGGTTTTATGATTCTTACTAGTCAGGTATATTCCTGGGCTTTGAATATGGGTTGTTGAGTCCATTTCGTTGAGCAAGGTGTAGGTCTTGACTATTACATATTTGGGTTATGGAATGGTATCTGTGCTAATTTCAATCTCTGGTTTTATGCTGCACCCGAACTCATCTTTGCCCTTAAGGAAGCATTGGTTGGTTTTCTAAATTTGAGACCCTGTTTTGTAGTTCATTTCATGTGTAGCCAAGTTTACATTCTGTGTATTAGTGATATCTTATGAGGTTTCTTTTTCTGTGTGACTTATTTCACTTAGAATCATCGTACCTGAATCCACTCATTATGCCGCGACGGGCCTGATGACATAGATTTCATTGCTGAGTGATATTCCATTGTATATACGTACCAAAAGTTCTTTATCCATTTTTCGCTTTCTGGGATATTTAACTTGTACCGCAGACGAGGTTCTTATAATCAGAGCCGTCTGAAAATTTGGGGTGGCTCTGTGTTTTTGATTTTAAATTCCCTAAGCTATATGACCATAAGTGAAAGTGCCATAGGCTCCGTTGCTTTGTTTTTGGTGTTTCAGGAACACCATACACTTCTCCAGAGTGGTTGTTGGCAATTTACATACCGCCCATCAACATAACAAGGCTCCCTATACTCCATGGCCTGACGTGCCTTTCTGGATTTTACACTTTTTTCAGATGACCCTTTTGACCGGGGGGCAGTGAGGCTTCATTGTGGTGCAGAATTCCATTACAAGCTTGCTTGGTTGGCCCAAAAGGGCGTATGCGTTTTTTCCTGAATATATTCAGGAAAAAACGCATACGCCCTTTTGGGCCAACTGCTTCATTATCGACGTTCTGCCCCTATTCCTATGCTTAAAATGCAATTCCAGTCTACCCCCTGTAATCGTTTTCCTGAAATTCTGCCCCGGTTTCAAGTCCTCTTCGCAGCCTTCCTTCAACATATTTTTGGACGATAGCTGTCATTTATAACTCTGCATGTTTGTGAATTACAGTGCCCCTGAGCTCCTTTCTTCAACTCGCTTTCATGTGAGCTAGCCGCAAACGCACAGAATTGCTTCAGGCCTTAATCTGGTTCCGGCACGGCATGCTGAGCCTGTGGTTAATTCCTCTTCCTGGTGGGAAGTGAGAGTTAAATTTGCCCGTGCAGACACCTACAGCTAGTCTCTCATTGGTTCTCCCTATTCCTGTTCATCTTCCGCAGAAATTGCAAACTGTGCCAAACAGGAGGTTAAAGGCACTGACTCTCCAAGTGGGGAGAGTGTTAGTAAAGCGTCTGGAATGGTGAACCCGAGTACCAGGGGACGAAAACTGAGATGCATTTAAAAACGTTTCCAGATCACACGGTGGACCATACTCTGGGTTTCCCATGCATGTTTTAGCTGAAGGAAGAATCCCTTAAACCTGGAGAGTTGGGACCCATGGAATGGGTACCCTGGAGTATGACTTCAAAGGCTCTGCATTTGCTCACTGTACCTCAACAATCCAATCAGGCCCAAGAGTCCAGCCTTATGTCTCACCCAGCTCTGGGGGGTAGAGGTGGTTAATCCAGGTTTCATCACAAGCCATGAATGAATCATTGAGGAATTGCTCTCTATTTCACTGTCATTGTGTTTTTTCTTGAAATTTATTTTTATAATGGGATTTAGCTGATTTTCACTGCTGCGTTTACTCTGCTGTACACACACTTGATTGTCTTACGGAGACATATAAATCCGTAGGCTTTAAGATTCTTACTAGTCAGGTATATGCCTAGGCGTTGAATATGGGGCGTTGAGGCCATTTCGTTGAGCAAGGAGTAGGTCTTCTCTATTACATATTTGGCTTATGGAAAGGTATCTGTGCTAAGTTCAATCTCTTGTTTTATGCAGCACCCCAACTCACCTTTCCCCGTAAGCAAGCATAAGTTGGTTTTCTAAATTTGAGACCCTGTTCTTTTTTGTAATTCAGTTCATGTGTAGCCAAGTTTATATTCCGTGTATTAGTGATATCTTATGATGTTTCTTTTTCTGTGTGACTGTTTTCACTTAGAATCATCATACCTGAATCCACACATTATGCCGCTACGGGCCTGATGACATAGATTTCATTGCTGAGTGATATTACATTATACGTACGTACCACAACTTCTTTATCCATTTTTCGATTTCTGGCATATTTAACTGGTAATGTCGACGAGGTTCTTGTCAACAGAGCCGTCCCAAACTTTGGGGTGGCTGTGTGTTTTTGATTGTAATTTCCTTAAGCTATAGGACTATAAGTGGAAGTGCCCTAGGCTCTGTTCCTTTGTTTTCTAGGTGTTTCAGGAAACACCATATACTTCTCCAGAGTGGCTGTTGGCAATTTACATCCCGCCCATCAGCATAACAAGGCTCCCTGTTCTCCATGGCCTGTGCTGCCTTTCTGGATTTTACACATTTTTCAGATGGCCCTTTTGACCGGGGAAGTGAGACTTCATTGTAGTGCAGATTTCTTTAACATGCTTGCTTGTTTGACCAAAAGGGGCGTATGCGTTTTTTCCTGAATATATTCAGGAGAAAACGCATACGCCCTTTTTGGCCAAGAGCATCATTGTCGCCGTTCTGCCTCTTTTCCTATGCTTTAAGTGCAATTCCAGTCTACCCCCTGAAATCGTTTTCCTGCAATTCTGCCCCGCTTTCAAGTCCTCTTCACAGACTTACTTCAATATATTATTGGACGATAGCTGTCATTTTTAACCCTGCATGTTTGTGAATTACAGTGCCCCTGAGCTCCTTTCTTCAACTCGCTTTCTTGTGAGCTGGCCGCAAACCCGCAGGATTGCTTCAGGCCCTAATCTGGTTCCCGCACGGCATGCTGAGCCTTTGGTTAATTCGTCTTCCTGGTGGGAAATGAGCATTACATTTGCCCGTGCAGACACCCACAGCTAGTCTCTCATTGGTTCTCCCTATTCCTCTTCATCTTGTGCAGAAATTGCAAACTGTGCCAAACAGGAGGTTAAAGGCATTGACTCTCCAAGTGGGGAGAGTGTTAGTTAAGCGTCTGGAATGGTGAACCCGAGTACAAAGGGATGAAAACTGAGATGCATTTGAAAACGTTTCCCAATCACACAGTGGACCATACTCTGGGTTTCCCATGCATGATTTAGTGGAGGGAAGAATCCCTTAAACCTGGAGAGTTGGGACCCATGGAATGGGTACCATGAAGTATGACTTCAAAGGGTCTGCATTTGCTCACCGAACCTCACCAATGCTATCATGCTGAAGTGTCCGGCCTTTTGTCTCCCCAGCTCTGGGTGTAGATGTGGTAAATCCAGGTTGCATCAGAAGCCCTGAGTGAATTTTTTAAGAATTGCTCTCTATTTCACTGTCATGGTGTTGTGTTTTAGAAATTTATTTTGATAATGGGATTTATCGGATTTTCACTGCTGCGTTTAGGCCACTGAACAAACGCTTGATTCTCTTACGGAGACATATAAATCCATGGGTTTTAAGATTCTTACTAGTCAGGTATATTCCTAGGCGTTGAATATGGGGTGCTGAGTCCATTTCGTTGAGCAAGGAGTAGGTCTTGCCTATTACATATTTGGCTTATGGAAAGGTATCTGTGTTAATTTCAATCTCTGGTTTTATGCAGCAGCCCACCTCACCTTTCCCCATAAGCAAGTATAAGTTGGTTTTCTAAATTTGAGACCCTGTTCTGTTTTGTAATTCAGTTCATGTGTAGCCAAGTTTACATTCCGTGTATTAGTGATATCTTATGATGTTTCATTTTCTGTGTGACTTATTTCACATAGAATCATCGTACCTGAATCCACTCATTATGCTGCGATGGGCCTGATGACATAGATTTCATTGCTGGATGATATTCCATTGTACGTACGTACCACAACTTCTTTATCCATTTTTCACATTCTGGGATATTGAACTTGTAGCGTAGACGAGGTTCTTGTAAACAGAGCCGTCCGAAACTTTGGGGTGGCTGTGTGTTTTTGATTTTAATTTCCCTAAGCTATAGGACCATAAGTGGAAGTGCCGTAGGCTCCGTTGCTTTGTTTTTTAGGTGTTCCAGGAAACACCATACACTTCTCCAGAGTGGCTGTTGGCAATTTACATCCCGCCCATCAGCATAACAAGGCTCCCGGTTCTCCATGGCCTGTGCTGCCTTTCTGGATTTTACACTTTTTTCAGATGGCCCTTTTGACCGGGGGGCAGTGAGACTTCATTTTAGTGCAGATTTCTTTAACATGCTTGCTTGGTTGGCCAAAAAGGGCGTATGCGTTTTTTCCTGAATATATTCAGGAAAAAACGCATACGCCCTTTTTGGCCAAGAGCATCATTGTCGCCGTTCTGCCTCTTTTACTATGCTTTAAATGCAATTCCCGTCTACCCCCTGAAATCGTTTTCCTGCAATTCTGCCCCGCTTACAAGTCGTCTTCGCAGCCTTCCTTCAATATTTTTTTGGACGATAGCTGTCATTTATAACTCTGCAGGTTTGTGAGTTACAGTGCCCCTGAGCTCCTTTCTTCAACTCGCTATCTTGTGAGCTGGCCGCAAACCCGCAGGATTGCTTCAGGCCCTAATCTGGTTCCGGCACAGCATGCTGAGCCTTTGGTTAATTCCTCTTCCTGGTGGGAAATGAGCGTTAAATTTGCCCGTGCAGACACCTACAGCTAGTCTCTCATTGGTTCTCCCTATTCCTGTTCACCTTGCGCAGAAATTGCAAACTGTGCCAAACAGGAGGTTAAAGGCACTGACTCTCCAAGTGGGGAGAGTGTTAGTAAAGGGTCTGGAATGGTGAACCCGAGTAAGAGGGGACGAAAACTGAGATGCATTTGAAAACTTTTCCCGGTCACACGGTGCACCATACTGTGGGTTTCCCGTGCATGTTTTAGCTGAAGGAAGAATCCCTTAAACCTGGAGAGTTGGGACCCATGGAATGGGTACCATGCAGTATGACTTCAAAGGGTCTGCATTTGCTCATCGAACGTCACCAATGCTATCAGCCCGAAGTGCCCAACCTTATGTCTCACTTGGCTCTGGGTGTAGATGTGGTAAATCCAAGTTGCATCACAAACCCTGAATGAATTATTTAAGAATTGCTCTCTATTTCACTGTCACTGTGTTTTGTTTTTTTAATTTATTTTGATAATGTGATTTATCACATTTTCACTGCTGCATTTATGCCGCTGTACACACACTTGATTCTCTTCTGTAGACATATAAATCCATGGGTTTTATGATTCTTACTAGTCAGGTATATTCCTGGGCTTTGAATATGGGTTGTTGAGTCCATTTCGTTGAGCAAGGTGTAGGTCTTGACTATTACATATTTGGGTAATGGAATGGTATCTGTGCTAATTTCAATCTCTGGTTTTATGCTGCACCCGAACTCATCTTTGCCCTTAAGGAAGCATTGGTTGGTTTTCTAAATTTGAGACCCTGTTTTGTAGTTCATTTCGTGTGTAGCCAAGTTTACATTCTGTGTATTAGTGATATCTTATGAGGTTTCTTTTTCTGTGTGACTTATTTCACTTAGAATCATCGTACCTGAATCCACTCATTATGCCGCGACGGGCCTGATGACATAGATTTCATTGCTGAGTGATATTCCATTGTATATACGTACCAAAAGTTCTATATCCATTTTTCACTTTCTGGGATATTTAACTTGTACCGCAGACGAGGTTCTTATAATCAGAGCCGTCTGAAAATTTGGGGTGGCTCTGTGTTTTTGATTTTAAATTCCCTAAGCTATATGACCATAAGTGAAAGTGCCATAGGCTCCGTTGCTTTGTTTTTGGTGTTTCAGGAACACCATACACTTCTCCAGAGTGGTTGTTGGCAATTTACATACCGCCCATCAACATAACAAGGCTCCCTATACTACATGGCCTGACGTGCCTTTCTGGATTTTACACTTTTTTCAGATGGCCCTTTTGACCGGGGGCCAGTGAGGCTTCATTGTGGTGCAGAATTCCATTACAAGCTTGCTTGGTTGGCCCAAAAGGGCGTACGCGTTTTTTCCTGAATATATTCAGGAAAAAACGCATACGCCCTTTTGGGCCAACTGCTTCATTATCGACGTTCTGCCCCTATTCCTATGCTTAAAATGCAATTCCAGTCTACCCCCTGTAATCGTTTTCCTGAAATTCTGCCCCGGTTTCAAGTCCTCTTCGCAGCCTTCCTTCAATATATTTTGGACGATAGCTGTCATTTATAACTCTGCATGTTTGTGAATTACAGTGCCCCTGAGCTCCTTTCTTCAACTCGCTTTCATGTGAGCTAGCCGCAAACGCACAGAATTGCTTCAGGCCTTAATCTGGTTCCGGCACGGCATGCTGAGCCTGTGGTTAATTCCTCTTCCTGGTGGGAAGTGAGAGTTAAATTTGCCCGTGCAGACACCTACAGCTAGTCTCTCATTGGTTCTCCCTATTCCTGTTCATCTTCCGCAGAAATTGCAAACTGTGCCAAACAGGAGGTTAAAGGCACTGACTCTCCAAGTGGGGAGAGTGTTAGTAAAGCGTCTGGAATGGTGAACCCGAGTACCAGGGGACGAAAACTGAGATGCATTTAAAAACGTTTCCAGATCACACGGTGGACCATACTCTGGGTTTCCCATGCATGTTTTAGCTGAAGGAAGAATCCCTTAAACCTGGAGAGTTGGGACCCATGGAATGGGTACCCTGGAGTATGACTTCAAAGGCTCTGCATTTGCTCACTGTACCTCAACAATCCAATCAGGCCCAAGAGTCCAGCCTTATGTCTCACCCAGCTCTGGGGGGTAGAGGTGGTTAATCCAGGTTTCATCACAAGCCATGAATGAATCATTGAGGAATTGCCCTCTATTTCACTGTCATTGTGTTTTTTCTTGAAATTTAATTTTATAATGGGATTTAGCTGATTTTCACTGCTGCGTTTACTCTGCTGTACACACACTTGATTGTCTTACGGAGACATATAAATCCGTAGGCTTTAAGATTCTTACTAGTCAGGTATATGCCTAGGCGTTGAATATGGGGCGTTGAGGCCATTTCGTTGAGCAAGGAGTAGGTCTTCTCTATTACATATTTGGCTTATGGAAAGGTATCTGTGCTAAGTTAAATCTCTT
Source organism: Delphinapterus leucas (assembly GCF_059928025.1). Taxonomy (NCBI): domain Eukaryota; kingdom Metazoa; phylum Chordata; class Mammalia; order Artiodactyla; family Monodontidae; genus Delphinapterus; species Delphinapterus leucas. The sequence continues at coordinate 549,611 of NW_028322250.1, forward strand.
GTTTTATGCAGCACCCCAACTCACCTTTCCCCGTAAGCAAGCATAAGTTGGTTTTCTAAATTTGAGACCCTGTTCTTTTTTGTAATTCAGTTCATGTGTAGCCAAGTTTATATTCCGTGTATTAGTGATATCTTATGATGTTTCTTTTTCTGTGTGACTGTTTTCACTTAGAATCATCATACCTGAATCCACACATTATGCCGCTACGGGCCTGATGACATAGATTTCATTGCTGAGTGATATTACATTATACGTACGTACCACAACTTCTTTATCCATTTTTCGATTTCTGGCATATTTAACTGGTAATGTCGACGAGGTTCTTGTCAACAGAGCCGTCCCAAACTTTGGGGTGGCTGTGTGTTTTTGATTGTAATTTCCTTAAGCTATAGGACTATAAGTGGAAGTGCCCTAGGCGCTGTTCCTTTGTTTTCTAGGTGTTTCAGGAAACACCATATACTTCTCCAGAGTGGCTGTTGGCAATTTACATCCCGCCCATCAGCATAACAAGGCTCCCTGTTCTACATGGCCTGTGCTGCCTTTCTGGATTTTACACATTTTTCAGATGGCCCTTTTGACCGGGGAAGTGAGACTTCATTGTAGTGCAGATTTCTTTAACATGCTTGCTTGTTTGACCAAAAGGGGCGTATGCGTTTTCTCCTGAATATATTCAGGAGAAAACGCATACGCCCGTTTTGGCCAAGAGCATCATTGTCGCCGTTCTGCCTCTTTTCCTATGCTTTAAGTGCAATTCCAGTCTACCCCCTGAAATCGTTTTCCTGCAATTCTGCCCCGCTTTCAAGTCCTCTTCGCAGACTTACTTCAATATATTATTGGACGATAGCTGTCATTTTTAACCCTGCATGTTTGTGAATTACAGTGCCCCTGAGCTCCTTTCTTCAACTCGCTTTCTTGTGAGCTGGCCGCAAACCCGCAGGATTGCTTCAGGCCCTAATCTGGTTCCCGCACGGCATGCTGAGCCTTTGGTTAATTCCTCTTCCTGGTGGGAAATGAGCATTACATTTGCCCGTGCAGACACCCACAGCTAGTCTCTCATTGGTTCTCCCTATTCCTCTTCATCTTGTGCAGAAATTGCAAACTGTGCCAAACAGGAGGTTAAAGGCATTGACTCTCCAAGTGGGGAGAGTGTTAGATAAGCGTCTGGAATGGTGAACCCGAGTACAAAGGGATGAAAACTGAGATGCATTTGAAAACGTTTCCCAATCACACAGTGGACCATACTCTGGGTTTCCCATGCATGATTTAGTGGAGGGAAGAATCCCTTAAACCTGGAGAGTTGGGACCCATGGAATGGGTACCATGAAGTATGACTTCAAAGGGTCTGCATTTGCTCACCGAACCTCACCAATGCTATCATGCTGAAGTGTCCGGCCTTTTGTCTCCCCAGCTCTGGGTGTAGATGTGGTAAATCCAGGTTGCATCAGAAGCCCTGAGTGAATTTTTTAAGAATTGCTCTCTATTTCACTGTCATGGTGTTGTGTTTTAGAAATTTATTTTGATAATGGGATTTATCGGATTTTCACTGCTGCGTTTAGGCCACTGAACAAACGCTTGATTCTCTTACAGAGACATATAAATCCATGGGTTTTAAGATTTTTACTAGTCAGGTATATTCCTAGGCGTTGAATATGGGGTGCTGAGTCCATTTCGTTGAGCAAGGAGTAGGTCTGGCCTATTACATATTTGGCTTATGGAAAGGTATCTGTGTTAATTTCAATCTCTGGTTTTATGCAGCAGCCCACCTCACCTTTCCCCATAAGCAAGTATAAGTTGGTTTTCTAAATTTGAGACCCTGTTCTGTTTTGTAATTCAGTTCATGTATAGCCAAGTTTACATTCCGTGTATTAGTGATATCTTATGATGTTTCATTTTCTGTGTGACTTATTTCACATAGAATCATCGTACCTGAATCCACTCATTATGCTGCGATGGGCCTGATGACATAGATTTCATTGCTGGATGATATTCCATTGTACGTACGTACCACAACTTCTTTATCCATTTTTCACATTCTGGGATATTGAACTTGTAGCGTAGACGAGGTTCTTGTAAACAGAGCCGTCCGAAACTTTGGGGTGGCTGTGTGTTTTTGATTTTAATTTCCCTAAGCTATAGGACCATAAGTGGAAGTGCCGTAGGCTCCGTTCCTTTGTTTTTTAGGTGTTCCAGGAAACACCATACACTTCTCCAGAGTGGCTGTTGGCAATTTACATCCCGCCCATCAGCATAACAAGGCTCCCGGTTCTCCATGGCCTGTGCTGCCTTTCTGGATTTTACACTTTTTTCAGATGGCCCTTTTGACCGGGGGGCAGTGAGACTTCATTTTAGTGCAGATTTCTTTAACATGCTTGCTTGGTTGGCCAAAAAGGGCGTATGCGTTTTTTCCTGAATATATTCAGGAAAAAACGCATACGCCCTTTTTGGCCAAGAGCATCATTGTCGCCGTTCTGCCTCTTTTCCTATGCTTTAAATGCAATTCCCGTCTACCCCCTGAAATCGTTTTCCTGCAATTCTGCCCCGCTTACAAGTCGTCTTCGCAGCCTTCCTTCAATATTTTTTTGGACGATAGCTGTCAGTTATAACTCTGCAGGTTTGTGAGTTACAGTGCCCCTGAGCTCCTTTCTTCTACTCGCTATCCTGTGAACTGGCCGCAAACCCGCAGGATTGCTTCAGGCCCTAATCTGGTTCCGGCACGGCATGCTGAGCCTTTTGTTAATTCCTCTTCCTGGTGGGAAATGAGCGTTAAATTTGCCCGTGCAGACACCTACAGCTAGTCTCTCATTGGTTCTCCCTATTCCTGTTCATCTTGCGCAGAAATTGCAAACTGTGCCAAACAGGAGGTTAAAGGCACTGACTCTCCAAGTGGGGAGAGTGTTAGTAAAGGGTCTGGAATGGTGAACCCGAGTAAGAGGGGACGAAAACTGAGATGCATTTGAAAACTTTTCCCGGTCACACGGTGCACCATACTGTGGGTTTCCCGTGCATGTTTTAGCTGAAGGAAGAATCCCTTAAACCTGGAGAGTTGGGACCCATGGAATGGGTACCATGCAGTATGACTTCAAAGGGTCTGCATTTGCTCATCGAACGTCACCAATGCTATCAGCCCGAAGTGCCCAACCTTATGTCTCACTTGGCTCTGGGTGTAGATGTGGTAAATCCAAGTTGCATCACAAACCCTGAATGAATTATTTAAGAATTGCTCTCTATTTCACTGTCACTGTGTTTTGTTTTTTTAATTTATTTTGATAATGGGATTTATCACATTTTCACTGCTGCATTTATGCCGCTGTACACACACTTGATTCTCTTCTGTAGACATATAAATCCATGGGTTTTATGATTCTTACTAGTCAGGTATATTCCTGGGCTTTGAATATGGGTTGTTGAGTCCATTTCGTTGAGCAAGGTGTAGGTCTTGACTATTACATATTTGGGTAATGGAATGGTATCTGTGCTAATTTCAATCTCTGCTTTTATGCTGCACCCGAACTCATCTTTGCCCTTAAGGAAGCATTGGTTGGTTTTCTAAATTTGAGACCCTGTTTTGTAGTACATTTCGTGTGTAGCCAAGTTTACATTCTGTGTATTAGTGATATCTTATGAGGTTTCTTTTTCTGTGTGACTTATTTCACTTAGAATCATCGTACCTGAATCCACTCATTATGCCGCGACGGGCCTGATGACATAGATTTCATTGCTGAGTGATATTCCATTGTATATACGTACCAAAAGTTCTTTATCCATTTTTCACTTTCTGGGATATTTAACTTGTACCGCAGACGAGGTTCTTATAATCAGAGCCGTCTGAAAATTTGGGGTGGCTCTGTGTTTTTGATTTTAAATTCCCTAATCTATATGACCATAAGTGAAAGTGCCATAGGCTCCGTTGCTTTGTTTTTGGTGTTTCAGGAACACCATACACTTCTCCAGAGTGGTTGTTGGCAATTTACATACCGCCCATCAACATAACAAGGCTCCCTATACTCCATGGCCTGACGTGCCTTTCTGGATTTTACACTTTTTTCAGATGACCCTTTTGACCGGGGGGCAGTGAGGCTTCATTGTGGTGCAGAATTCCATTACAAGCTTGCTTGGTTGGCCCAAAAGGGCGTATGCGTTTTTTCCTGAATATATTCAGGAAAAAACGCATACACCCTTTTGGGCCAACTGCTTCATTATCGACGTTCTGCCCCTATGCCTATGCTTAAAATGCAATTCCAGTCTACCCCCTGTAATCGTTTTCCTGAAATTCTGCCCCGGTTTCAAGTCCTCTTCGCAGCCTTCCTTCAATATATTTTTGGACGATAGCTGTCATTTATAACTCTGCATGTTTGTGAATTACAGTGCCCCTGAGCTCCTTTCTTCAACTCGCTTTCATGTGAGCTAGCCGCAAACGCACAGAATTGCTTCAGGCCTTTATCTGGTTCCGGCACGGCATGCTGAGCCTGTGGTTAATTCCTCTTCCTGGTGGGAAGTGAGAGTTAAATTTGCCCGTGCAGACACCTACAGCTAGTCTCTCATTGGTTCTCCCTATTCCTGTTCATCTTCCGCAGAAATTGCAAACTGTGCCAAACAGGAGGTTAAAGGCACTGACTCTCCAAGTGGGGAGAGTGTTAGTAAAGCGTCTGGAATGGTGAACCCGAGTACCAGGGGACGAAAACTGAGATGCATTTAAAAACGTTTCCAGATCACACGGTGGACCATACTCTGGGCTTCCCATGCATGTTTTAGCTGAAGGAAGAATCCCTTAAACCTGGAGAGTTGGGACCCATGGAATGGGTACCCTGGAGTATGACTTCAAAGGCTCTGCATTTGCTCACTGTACCTCAACAATCCAATCAGGCCCAAGAGTCCAGCCTTATGTCTCACCCAGCTCTGGGGGGTAGAGGTGGTTAATCCAGGTTTCATCACAAGCCATGAATGAATCATTGAGGAATTGCCCTCTATTTCACTGTCATTGTGTTTTTTCTTGAAATTTATTTTTATAATGGGATTTAGCTGATTTTCACTGCTGCGTTTACTCTGCTGTACACACACTTGATTGTCTTACGGAGACATATAAATCCGTAGGCTTTAAGATTCTTACTAGTCAGGTATATGCCTAGGCGTTGAATATGGGGCGTTGAGGCCATTTCGTTGAGCAAGGAGTAGGTCTTCTCTATTACATATTTGGCTTATGGAAAGGTATCTGTGCTAAGTTCAATCTCTTGTTTTATGCAGCACCCCAACTCACCTTTCCCCGTAAGCAAGCATAAGTTGGTTTTCTAAATTTGAGACCCTGTTCTTTTTTGTAATTCAGTTCATGTGTAGCCAAGTTTATATTCCGTGTATTAGTGATATCTTATGATGTTTCTTTTTCTGTGTGACTGTTTTCACTTAGAATCATCATACCTGAATCCACACATTATGCCGCTACGGGCCTGATGACATAGATTTCATTGCTGAGTGATATTACATTATACGTACGTACCACAACTTCTTTATCCATTTTTCGATTTCTGGCATATTTAACTGGTAATGTCGACGAGGTTCTTGTCAACAGAGCCATCCCAAACTTTGGGGTGGCTGTGTGTTTTTGATTGTAATTTCCTTAAGCTATAGGACTATAAGTGGAAGTGCCCTAGGCTCTGTTCCTTTGTTTTCTAGGTGTTTCAGGAAACACCATATACTTCTCCAGAGTGGCTGTTGGCAATTTACATCCCGCCCATCAGCATAACAAGGCTCCCTGTTCTCCATGGCCTGTGCTGCCTTTCTGGATTTTACACATTTTTCAGATGGCCCTTTTGACCGGGGAAGTGAGACTTCATTGTAGTGCAGATTTCTTTAACATGCTTGCTTGTTTGACCAAAAGGGGCGTATGCGTTTTTTCCTGAATATATTCAGGAGAAAACGCATACGCCCTTTTTGGCCAAGAGCATCATTGTCGCCGTTCTGCCTCTTTTCCTATGCTTTAAGTGCAATTCCAGTCTACCCCCTGAAATCGTTTTCCTGCAATTCTGCCCCGCTTTCAAGTCCTCTTCGCAGACTTACTTCAATATATTATTGGACGATAGCTGTCATTTTTAACCCTGCATGTTTGTGAATTACAGTGCCCCTGAGCTCCTTTCTTCAACTCGCTTTCTTGTGAGCTGGCCGCAAACCCGCAGGATTGCTTCAGGCCCTAATCTGGTTCCCGCACGGCATGCTGAGCCTTTGGTTAATTCCTCTTCCTGGTGGGAAATGAGCATTACATTTGCCCGTGCAGACACCCACAGCTAGTCTCTCATTGGTTCTCCCTATTCCTCTTCATCTTGTGCAGAAATTGCAAACTGTGCCAAACAGGAGGTTAAAGGCATTGACTCTCCAAGTGGGGAGAGTGTTAGTTAAGCGTCTGGAATGGTGAACCCGAGTACAAAGGGATGAAAACTGAGATGCATTTGAAAACGTTTCCCAATCACACAGTGGACCATACTCTGGGTTTCCCATGCATGATTTAGTGGAGGGAAGAATCCCTTAAACCTGGAGAGTTGGGACCCATGGAATGGGTACCATGAAGTATGACTTCAAAGGGTCTGCATTTGCTCACCGAACCTCACCAATGCTATCATGCTGAAGTGTCCGGCCTTTTGTCTCCCCAGCTCTGGGTGTAGATGTGGTAAATCCAGGTTGCATCAGAAGCCCTGAGTGAATTTTTTAAGAATTGCTCTCTATTTCACTGTCATGGTGTTGTGTTTTAGAAATTTATTTTGATAATGGGATTTATCGGATTTTCACTGCTGCGTTTAGGCCACTGAACAAACGCTTGATTCTCTTACGGAGACATATAAATCCATGGGTTTTAAGATTCTTACTAGTCAGGTATATTCCTAGGCGTTGAATATGGGGTGCTGAGTCCATTTCGTTGAGCAAGGAGTAGGTCTTGCCTATTACATATTTGGCTTATGGAAAGGTATCTGTGTTAATTTCAATCTCTGGTTTTATGCAGCAGCCCACCTCACCTTTCCCCATAAGCAAGTATAAGTTGGTTTTCTAAATTTGAGACCCTGTTCTGTTTTGTAATTCAGTTCATGTGTAGCCAAGTTTACATTCCGTGTATTAGTGATATCTTATGATGTTTCATTTTCTGTGTGACTTATTTCACATAGAATCATCGTACCTGAATCCACTCATTATGCTGCGATGGGCCTGATGACATAGATTTCATTGCTGAATGATATTCCATTGTACGTACGTACCACAACTTCTTTATCCATTTTTCACATTCTGGGATATTGAACTTGTAGCGTAGACGAGGTTCTTGTAAACAGAGCCGTCCGAAACTTTGGGGTGGCTGTGTGTTTTTGATTTTAATTTCCCTAAGCTATAGGACCATAAGTGGAAGTGCCGTAGGCTCCGTTGCTTTGTTTTTTAGGTGTTCCAGGAAACACCATACACTTCTCCAGAGTGGCTGTTGGCAATTTACATCCCGCCCATCAGCATAACAAGGCTCCCGGTTCTCCATGGCCTGTGCTGCCTTTCTGGATTTTACACTTTTTTCAGATGGCCCTTTTGACCGGGGGGCAGTGAGACTTCATTTTAGTGCAGATTTCTTTAACATGCTTGCTTGGTTGGCCAAAAAGGGCGTATGCGTTTTTTCCTGAATATATTCAGGAAAAAACGCATACGCACTTTTTGGCCAAGAGCATCATTGTCGCCGTTCTGCCTCTTTTCCTATGCTTTAAATGCAATTCCCGTCTACCCCCTGAAATCGTTTTCCTGCAATTCTGCCCCGCTTACAAGTCGTCTTCGCAGCCTTCCTTCAATATTTTTTTGGACGATAGCTGTCATTTATAACTCTGCAGGTTTGTGAGTTACAGTGCCCCTGAGCTCCTTTCTTCAACTCGCTATCTTGTGAGCTGCCCGCAAACCCGCAGGATTGCTTCAGGCCCTAATCTGGTTCCGGCACGGCATGCTGAGCCTTTGGTTAATTCCTCTTCCTGGTGGGAAATGAGCGTTAAATTTGCCCGTGCAGACACCTACAGCTAGTCTCTCATTGGTTCTCCCTATTCCTGTTCATCTTGTGCAGAAATTGCAAACTGTGCCAAACAGGAGGTTAAAGGCACTGACTCTCCAAGTGGGGAGAGTGTTAGTAAAGGGTCTGGAATGGTGAACCCGAGTAAGAGGGGACGAAAACTGAGATGCATTTGAAAACTTTTCCCGGTCACACGGTGCACCATACTGTGGGTTTCCCGTGCATGTTTTAGCTGAAGGAAGAATCCCTTAAACCTGGAGAGTTGGGACCCATGGAATGGGTACCATGCAGTATGACTTCAAAGGGTCTGCATTTGCTCATCGAACGTCACCAATGCTATCAGCCCGAAGTGCCCAACCTTATGTCTCACTTGGCTCTGGGTGTAGATGTGGTAAATCCAAGTTGCATCACAAACCCTGAATGAATTATTTAAGAATTGCTCTCTATTTCACTGTCACTGTGTTTTGTTTTTTTAATTTATTTTGATAATGGGATTTATCACATTTTCACTGCTGCATTTATGCCGCTGTACACACACTTGATTCTCTTCTGTAGACATATAAATCCATGGGTTTTATGATTCTTACTAGTCAGGTATATTCCTGGGCTTTGAATATGGGTTGTTGAGTCCATTTCGTTGAGCAAGGTGTAGGTCTTGACTATTACATATTTGGGTAATGGAATGGTATCTGTGCTAATTTCAATCTCTGGTTTTATGCTGCACCCGAACTCATCTTTGCCCTTAAGGAAGCATTGGTTGGTTTTCTAAATTTGAGACCCTGTTTTGTAGTTCATTTCGTGTGTAGCCAAGTTTACATTCTGTGTATTAGTGATATCTTATGAGGTTTCTTTTTCTGTGTGACTTATTTCACTTAGAATCATCGTACCTGAATCCACTCATTATGCCGCGACGGGCCTGATGACATAGATTTCATTGCTGAGTGATATTCCATTGTATATACGTACCAAAAGTTCTTTATCCATTTTTCACTTTCTGGGATATTTAACTTGTACCGCAGACGAGGTTCTTATAATCAGAGCCGTCTGAAAATTTGGGGTGGCTCTGTGTTTTTGATTTTAAATTCCCTAAGCTATATGACCATAAGTGAAAGTGCCATAGGCTCCGTTGCTTTGTTTTTGGTGTTTCAGGAACACCATACACTTCTCCAGAGTGGTTGTTGGCAATTTACATACCGCCCATCAACATAACAAGGCTCCCTATACTCCATGGCCTGACGTGCCTTTCTGGATTTTACACTTTTTTCAGATGACCCTTTTGACCGGGGGGCAGTGAGGCTTCATTGTGGTGCAGAATTCCATTACAAGCTTGCTTGGTTGGCCCAAAAGGGCGTATGCGTTTTTTCCTGAATATATTCAGGAAAAAACGCATACGCCCTTTTGGGCCAACTGCTTCATTATCGACGTTCTGCCCCTATTCCTATGCTTAAAATGCAATTCCAGTCTACCCCCTGTAATCGTTTTCCTGAAATTCTGCCCCGGTTTCAAGTCCTCTTCGCAGCCTTCCTTCAATATATTTTTGGACGATAGCTGTCATTTATAACTCTGCATGTTTGTGAATTACAGTGCCCCTGAGCTCCTTTCTTCAACTCGCTTTCATGTGAGCTAGCCGCAAACGCACAGAATTGCTTCAGGCCTTAATCTGGTTCCGGCACGGCATGCTGAGCCTGTGGTTAATTCCTCTTCCTGGTGGGAAGTGAGAGTTAAATTTGCCCGTGCAGACACCTACAGCTAGTCTCTCATTGGTTCTCCCTATTCCTGTTCATCTTCCGCAGAAATTGCAAACTGTGCCAAACAGGAGGTTAAAGGCACTGACTCTCCAAGTGGGGAGAGTGTTAGTAAAGCGTCTGGAATGGTGAACCCGAGTACCAGGGGACGAAAACTGAGATGCATTGAAAAACGTTTCCAGATCACACGGTGGACCATACTCTGGGTTTCCCATGCATGTTTTAGCTGAAGGAAGAATCCCTTAAACCTGGAGAGTTGGGACCCATGGAATGGGTACCCTGGAGTATGACTTCAAAGGCTCTGCATTTGCTCACTGTACCTCAACAATCCAATCAGGCCCAAGAGTCCAGCCTTATGTCTCACCCAGCTCTGGGGGGTAGAGGTGGTTAATCCAGGTTTCATCACAAGCCATGAATGAATCATTGAGGAATTGCTCTCTATTTCACTGTCATTGTGTTTTTTCTTGAAATTTATTTTTATAATGGGATTTAGCTGATTTTCACTGCTGCGTTTACTCTGCTGTACACACACTTGATTGTCTTACGGAGACATATAAATCCGTAGGCTTTAAGATTCTTACTAGTCAGGTATATGCCTAGGCGTTGAATATGGGGCGTTGAGGCCATTTCGTTGAGCAAGGAGTAGGTCTTCTCTATTACATATTTGGCTTATGGAAAGGTATCTGTGCTAAGTTCAATCTCTTGTTTTATGCAGCACCCCAACTCACCTTTCCCCGTAAGCAAGCATAAGTTGGTTTTCTAAATTTGAGACCCTGTTCTTTTTTGTAATTCAGTTCATGTGTAGCCAAGTTTATATTCCGTGTATTAGTGATATCTTATGATGTTTCTTTTTCTGTGTGACTGTTTTCACTTAGAATCATCATACCTGAATCCACACATTATGCCGCTACGGGCCTGATGACATAGATTTCATTGCTGAGTGATATTACATTATATGTACGTACCACAACTTCTTTATCCATTTTTCGATTTCTGGCATATTTAACTGGTAATGTCGACGAGGTTCTTGTCAACAGAGCCATCCCAAACTTTGGGGTGGCTGTGTGTTTTTGATTGTAATTTCCTTAAGCTATAGGACTATAAGTGGAAGTGCCCTAGGCTCTGTTCCTTTGTTTTCTAGGTGTTTCAGGAAACACCATATACTTCTCCAGAGTGGCTGTTGGCAATTTACATCCCGCCCATCAGCATAACAAGGCTCCCTGTTCTCCATGGCCTGTGCTGCCTTTCTGGATTTTACACATTTTTCAGATGGCCCTTTTGACCGGGGAAGTGAGACTTCATTGTAGTGCAGATTTCTTTAACATGCTTGCTTGTTTGACCAAAAGGGGCGTATGCGTTTTTTCCTGAATATATTCAGGAGAAAACGCATACGCCCTTTTTGGCCAAGAGCATCATTGTCGCCGTTCTGCCTCTTTTCCTATGCTTTAAGTGCAATTCCAGTCTACCCCCTGAAATCGTTTTCCTGCAATTCTGCCCCGCTTTCAAGTCCTCTTCGCAGACTTACTTCAATATATTATTGGACGATAGCTGTCATTTTTAACCCTGCATGTTTGTGAATTACAGTGCCCCTGAGCTCCTTTCTTCAACTCGCTTTCTTGTGAGCTGGCCGCAAACCCGCAGGATTGCTTCAGGCCCTAATCTGGTTCCCGCACGGCATGCTGAGCCTTTGGTTAATTCCTCTTCCTGGTGGGAAATGAGCATTACATTTGCCCGTGCAGACACCCACAGCTAGTCTCTCATTGGTTCTCCCTATTCCTCTTCATCTTGTGCAGAAATTGCAAACTGTGCCAAACAGGAGGTTAAAGGCATTGACTCTCCAAGTGGGGAGTGTTAGTTAAGCGTCTGGAATGGTGAACCCAAGTACAAAGGGATGAAAACTGAGATGCATTTGAAAACGTTTCCCAATCACACAGTGGACCATACTCTGGGTTTCCCATGCATGATTTAGTGGAGGGAAGAATCCCTTAAACCTGGAGAGTTGGGACCCATGGAATGGGTACCATGAAGTATGACTTCAAAGGGTCTGCATTTGCTCACCGAACCTCACCAATGCTATCATGCTGAAGTGTCCGGCCTTTTGTCTCCCCAGCTCTGGGTGTAGATGTGGTAAATCCAGGTTGCATCAGAAGCCCTGAGTGAATTTTTTAAGAATTGCTCTCTATTTCACTGTCATGGTGTTGTGTTTTAGAAATTTATTTTGATAATGGGATTTATCGGATTTTCACTGCTGCGTTTAGGCCACTGAACAAACGCTTGATTCTCTTACGGAGACATATAAATCCATGGGTTTTAAGATTCTTACTAGTCAGGTATATTCCTAGGCGTTGAATATGGGGTGTTGAGTCCATTTCGTTGAGCAAGGAGTAGGTCTTGCCTATTACATATTTGGCTTATGGAAAGGTATCTGTGTTAATTTCAATCTCTGGTTTTATGCAGCAGCCCACCTCACCTTTCCCCATAAGCAAGTATAAGTTGGTTTTCTAAATTTGAGACCCTGTCCTGTTTTGTAATTCAGTTCATGTGTAGCCAAGTTTACATTCCGTGTATTAGTGATATCTTATGATGTTTCATTTTCTGTGTCACTTATTTCACTTAGAATCATCGTACTGAATCCACTCACTATGCTGCGATGGGCCTGATGACATAGATTTCATTGCTGAATGATATTCCATTGTACGTACGTACCACAACTTCTTTATCCATTTTTCACATTCTGGGATATTGAACTTGTAGCGTAGACGAGGTTCTTGTAAACAGAGCCGTCCGAAACTTTGGGGTGGCTGTGTGTTTTTGATTTTAATTTCCCTAAGCTATAGGACCATAAGTGGAAGTGCCGTAGGCTCCGTTGCTTTGTTTTTTAGGTGTTCCAGGAAACACCATACACTTCTCCAGAGTGGCTGTTGGCAATTTACATCCCGCCCATCAGCATAACAAGGCTCCCGGTTCTCCATGGCCTGTGCTGCCTTTCTGGATTTTACACTTTTTTCAGATGGCCCTTTTGACCGTGGGGCCGTGAGACTTCATTTTAGTGCAGATTTCTTTAACATGCTTGCTTGGTTGGCCAAAAAGGGCGTATGCGTTTTTTCCTGAATATATTCAGGAAAAAACGCATACGCCCTTTTTGGCCAAGAGCATCATTGTCGAAGTTCTGCCTCTTTTCCTATGCTTTAAATGCAATTCCCGTCTACCCCCTGAAATCGTTTTCCTGCAATTCTGCCCCGCTTACAAGTCGTCTTCGCAGTCTTCCTTCAATATTTTTTTGGACGATAGCTGTCATTTATAACTCTGCAGGTTTGTGAATTACAGTGCCCCTGAGCTCCTTTCTTCAACTCGCTATCTTGTGAGCTGCCCGCAAACCCGCAGGATTGCTTCAGGCCTTAATCTGGTTCTGGCACGGCATGCTGAGCCTTTGGTTAATTCCTCTTCCTGGTGGGAAATGAGCGTTAAATTTGCCCGTGCAGACACCTACAGCTAGTCTCTCATTGGTTCTCCCTATTCCTGTTCATCTTGCGCAGAAATTGCAAACTGTGCCAAACAGGAGGTTAAAGGCACTGACTCTCCAAGTGGGGAGAGTGTTAGTAAAGCGTCTGGAACGGTGAATCCGAGTAAAAGGGGACGAAAACTGAGATGCATTTGAAAACGTTTCCCGGTCACACGGAGCACCATACTGTGGGTTTCCCATGCATGTTTTAGCTGAAGGAAGAATCCCTTAAACCTGGAGAGTTGGGACCCATGGAATGGATACCATGCAGTATGACTTCAAAGGGTCTGCATTTGCTCATCGAACGTCACCAATGCTATCAGCCCGAAGTGCCCAACCTTATGTCTCACTTGGCTCTGGGTGTAGATGTGGTAAATCCAGGTTGTATCACAAACCCTGAATGAATTATTTAAGAATTGCTCTCTATTTCACTGTCACTGTGTTTTGTTTTTTTAATTTATTTTGATAATGGGATTTATCACATTTTCACTGCTGCATTTATGCCGCTGTACACACACTTGATTCTCTTCTGTAGACATATAAAGCCATGGGTTTTATGATTCTTACTAGTCAAGTATATTCCTGGGCTTTGAATATGGGTTGTTGAGTCCATTTCGTTGAGCAAGGTGTAGGTCTTGACTATTACATATTTGGGTTATGGAATGGTATCTGTGCTAATTTCAATCTCTGGTTTTATGCTGCACCCGAACTCATCTTTGCCCTTAAGGAAGCATTGGTTGGTTTTCTAAATTTGAGACCCTGTTTTGTAGTTCATTTCATGTGTAGCCAAGTTTACATTCTGTGTATTAGTGATATCTTATGAGGTTTCTTTTTCTGTGTGACTTATTTCACTTAGAATCATCGTACCTGAATCCACTCATTATGCCGCGACGGGCCTGATGACATAAATTTCATTGCTGAGTGATATTCCATTGTATATACGTACCAAAAGTTCTTTATCCATTTTTCGCTTTCTGGGATATTTAACTTGTACCGCAGACGAGGTTCTTATAATCAGAGCCGTCTGAAAATTTGGGGTGGCTCTGTGTTTTTGATTTTAAATTCCCTATGCTATATGACCATAAGTGAAAGTGCCATAGGCTCCGTTGCTTTGTTTTTGGTGTTTCAGGAACACCATACACTTCTCCAGAGTGGTTGTTGGCAATTTACATACCGCCCATCAGCATAACAAGGCTCCCTATACTCCATGGCCTGAGGTGCCTTTCTGGATTTTACACTTTTTTCAGATGACCCTTTTGACCGGGGGGCAGTGAGGCTTCATTGTGGTGCAGAATTCCATTACAAGCTTGCTTGGTTGGCCCAAAAGGGCGTATGCGTTTTTTCCTGAATATATTCAGGAAAAAACGCATACGCCCTTTTGGGCCAACTGCTTCATTATTGACGTTCTGCCCCTATTCCTATGCTTAAAATGCAATTCCAGTCTACCCCCTGTAATCGTTTTCCTGAAATTCTGCCCCGGATTCAAGTCCTCTTCGCAGCCTTCCTTCAATATATTTTTGGACGATAGCTGTCATTTATAACTCTGCATGTTTGTGAATTACAGTGCCCCTGAGCTCCTTTCTTCAACTCGCTTTCATGTGAGCTAGCCGCAAACGCACAGAATTGCTTCAGGCCTTAATCTGGTTCCGGCACGGCATGCTGAGCCTGTGGTTAATTCCTCTTCCTGGTGGGAAGTGAGAGTTAAATTTGCCCGTGCAGACACCTACAGCTAGTCTCTCATTGGTTCTCCCTATTCCTGTTCATCTTCCGCAGAAATTGCAAACTGTGCCAAGCAGGAGGTTAAAGGCACTGACTCTCCAAGTGGGGAGAGTGTTAGTAAAGCGTCTGGAATGGTGAACCCGAGTACCAGGGGACGAAAACTGAGATGCATTTAAAAACGTTTCCAGATCACACGGTGGACCATACTCTGGGTTTCCCATGCATGTTTTAGCTGAAGGAAGAATCCCTTAAACCTGGAGAGTTGGGACCCATGGAATGGGTACCCTGGAGTATGACTTCAAAGGCTCTGCATTTGCTCACTGTACCTCAACAATCCAATCAGGCCCAAGAGTCCAGCCTTATGTCTCACCCAGCTCTGGGGGGTAGAGGTGGTTAATCCAGGTTTCATCACAAGCCATGAATGAATCATTGAGGAATTGCTCTCTATTTCACTGTCATTGTGTTTTTTCTTGAAATTTATTTTTATAATGGGATTTAGCTGATTTTCACTGCTGCGTTTACTCTGCTGTACACACACTTGATTGTCTTACGGAGACATATAAATCCGTAGGCTTTAAGATTCTTACTAGTCAGGTATATGCCTAGGCGTTGAATATGGGGCGTTGAGGCCATTTCGTTGAGCAAGGAGTAGGTCTTCTCTATTACATATTTGGCTTATGGAAAGGTATCTGTGCTAAGTTCAATCTCTTGTTTTATGCAGCACCCCAACTCACCTTTCCCTGTAAGCAAGCATAAGTTGGTTTTCTAAATTTGAGACCCTGTTCTTTTTTGTAATTCAGTTCATGTGTAGCCAAGTTTATATTCCGTGTATTAGTGATATCTTATGATGTTTCTTTTTCTGTGTGACTGTTTTCACTTAGAATCATCATACCTGAATCCACACATTATGCCGCTACGGGCCGGATAACATAGATTTCATTGCTGAGTGATATTACATTATACGTATGTACCACAACTTCTTTATCCATTTTTCGATTTCTGGCATATTTAACTGGTAATGTCGACAAGATTCTTGTCAACAGAGCCGTCCCAAACTTTGGGGTGGCTGTGTGTTTTTGATTGTAATTTCCTTAAGCTATAGGACTATAAGTGGAAGTGCCCTAGGCTCTGTTCCTTTGTTTTCTAGGTGTTTCAGGAAACACCATATACTTCTCCAGAGTGGCTGTTGGCAATTTACATCCCGCCCATCAGCATAACAAGGCTCCCTGTTCTCCATGGCCTGTGCTGCCTTTCTGGATTTTACACATTTTTCAGATGGCCCTTTTGACCGGGGAAGTGAGACTTCATTGTAGTGCAGATTTCTTTAACATGCTTGCTTGTTTGACCAAAAGGGGCGTATGCGTTTTCTCCTGAATATATTCAGGAGAAAACGCATACGCCCTTTTTGGCCAAGAGCATCATTGTCGCCGTTCTGCCTCTTTTCCTATGCTTTAAGTGCAATTCCAGTCTACCCCCTGAAATCGTTTTCCTGCAATTCTGCCCCGCTTTCAAGTCCTCTTCGCAGACTTACTTCAATATATTATTGGACGATAGCTGTCATTTTTAACCCTGCATGTTTGTGAATTACAGTGCCCCTGAGCTCCTTTCTTCAACTCGCTTTCTTGTGAGCTGGCCGCAAACCCGCAGGATTGCTTCAGGCCCTAATCTGGTGCCCGCACGGCATGCTGAGCCTTTGGTTAATTCCTCTTCCTGGTGGGAAATGAGCATTACATTTGCCCGTGCAGACACCCACAGCTAGTCTCTCATTGGTTCTCCCTATTCCTCTTCATCTTGTGCAGAAATTGCAAACTGTGCCAAACAGGAGGTTAAAGGCATTGACTCTCCAAGTGGGGAGAGTGTTAGTTAAGCGTCTGGAATGATGAACCCGAGTACAAAGGGATGAAAACTGAGATGCATTTGAAAACGTTTCCCAATCACACAGTGGACCATACTCTGGGTTTCCCATGCATGATTTAGTGGAAGGAAGAATCCCTTAAACCTGGAGAGTTGGGACCCATGGAATGGGTACCATGAAGTATGACTTCAAAGGGTCTGCATTTGCTCACCGAACCTCACCAATGCTATCATGCTGAAGTGTCCGGCCTTTTGTCTCCCCAGCTCTGGGTGTAGATGTGGTAAATCCAGGTTGCATTCAAAGCCCTGAGTGAATATTTTAAGAATTGCTCTCTATTTCACTGTCATGGTGTTGTGTTTTAGAAATTTATTTTGATAATGGGATTTATCGGATTTTCACTGCTGCGTTTAGGCCACTGAACAAACGCTTGATTCTCTTACGGAGACATATAAATCCATGGGTTTTAAGATTCTTACTAGTCAGGTATATTCCTAGGCGTTGAATATGGGGTGCTGAGTCCATTTCGTTGAGCAAGGAGTAGGTCTTGCCTATTACATATTTGGCTTATGGAAAGGTATCTGTGTTAATTTCAATCTCTGGTTTTATGCAGCAGCCCCCCTCACCTTTCCCCATAAGCAAGTATAAGTTGGTTTTCTAAATTTGAGACCCTGTTCTGTTTTGTAATTCAGTTCATGTGTAGCCAAGTTTACATTCCGTGTATTAGTGATATCTTATGATGTTTCATTTTCTGTGTGACTTATTTCACTTAGAATCATCGTACCTGAATCCACTCATTATGCTGCGATGGGCCTGATGACATAGATTTCATTGCTGAATGATATTCCATTGTACGTACGTACCACAACTTCTTTATCCATTTTTCACATTCTGGGATATTGAACTTGTAGCGTAGACGAGGTTCTTGTAAACAGAGCCGTCCGAAACTTTGGGGTGGCTGTGTGTTTTTGATTTTAATTTCCCTAAGCTAAAGGACCATAAGTGGAAGTGCCGTAGGCTCCGTTGCTTTGTTTTTTAGGTGTTCCAGGAAACACCATACACTTCTCCAGAGTGGCTGTTGGCAAATTACATCCCGTCCATCAGCATAACAAGGCTCCCGGTTCTCCATGGCCTGTGCTGCCTTTCTGGATTTTACACTGTTTTCAGATGGCCCTTTTTGAACCCGAGTAAAAGGGGACGAAAACTGAGATGCATTTGAAAACGTTTCCCGGTCACACGGTGCACCATACTGTGGGTTTCCCATCCATGTTTTAGCTGAAGGAAGAATCCCTTAAACCTGGAGAGTTGGGACCCATGGAATGGGTACCATGCAGTATGACTTCAAAGGGTCTGCATTTGCTCATCGAACGTCACCAATGCTATCAGCCCGAAGTGCCCAACCTTATGTCTCACTTGGCTCTGGGTGTAGATGTGGTAAATCCAGGTTGCATCACAAACCCTGAATGAATTATTTAAGAATTGCTCTCTATTTCACTGTCACTGTGTTTTGTTTTTTTAATTTATTTTGATAATGGGATTTATCACATTTTCACTGCTGCATTTATGCCGCTGTACACACACTTGATTCTCTTCTGTAGACATATAAATCCATGGGTTTTATGATTCTTACTAGTCAGGTATATTCCAAGGCCTTGAAAATGGGGTGTTGAGTCCATTTCGTTGAGCAAGGTGTAGGTCTTGACTATTACATATTTGGGTTATGGAATGGTATCTGTGCTAATTTCAATCTCTGGTTTTATGCTGCACCCGAACTCATCTTTGCCCTTAAGGAAGCATTGGTTGGTTTTCTAAATTTGAGACCCTGTTTTGTAGTTCATTTCGTGTGTAGCCAAGTTTACATTCTGTGTATTAGTGATATCTTATGAGGTTTCTTTTTCTGTGTGACTTATTTCACTTAGAATCATCGTACCTGAATCCACTCATTATGCCGCGACGGGCCTGGTGACATACATTTCATTGCTGAGTGATATTCCATTGTATATACGTACCAAAAGTTCTTTATCCATTTTTCGCTTTCTGGGATATTTAACTTGTACCGCAGACGAGGTTCTTATAATCAGAGCCGTCTGAAAATTTGGGGTGGCTCTGTGTTTTTGATTTTAAATTCCCTAAGCTATATGACCATAAGTGAAAGTGCCATAGGCTCCGTTGCTTTGTTTTTGGTGTTTCAGGAACACCATACACTTCTCCAGAGTGGTTGTTGGCAATTTACATACCGCCCATCAACATAACAAGGCTCCCTATACTCCATGGCCTGACGTGCCTTTCTGGATTTTACACTTTTTTCAGATGACCCTTTTGACCGGGGGGCAGTGAGGCTTCATTGTGGTGCAGAATTCCATTACAAGCTTGCTTGGTTGGCCCAAAAGGGCGTATGCGTTTTTTCCTGAATATATTCAGGAAAAAACGCATACGCCCTTTTGGGCCAACTGCTTCATTATCGACGTTCTGCCCCTATTCCTATGCTTAAAATGCAATTCCAGTCTACCCCCTGTAATCGTTTTCCTGAAATTCTGCCCCGGTTTCAAGTCCTCTTCGCAGCCTTCCTTCAATATATTTTTGGACGATAGCTGTCATTTATAACTCTGCATGTTTGTGAATTACAGTGCCCCTGAGCTCCTTTCTTCAACTCGCTTTCATGTGAGCTAGCCGCAAACGCACAGAATTGCTTCAGGCCTTAATCTGGTTCCGGCACGGCATGCTGAGCCTGTGGTTAATTCCTCTTCCTGGTGGGAAGTGAGAGTTAAATTTGCCCGTGCAGACACCTACAGCTAGTCTCTCATTGGTTCTCCCTATTCCTGTTCATCTT
Organism: Delphinapterus leucas; assembly: GCF_059928025.1. Taxonomy (NCBI): domain Eukaryota; kingdom Metazoa; phylum Chordata; class Mammalia; order Artiodactyla; family Monodontidae; genus Delphinapterus; species Delphinapterus leucas. The sequence continues at coordinate 569,270 of NW_028322250.1, forward strand.
GCGCAGAAATTGCAAACTGTGCCAAACAGGAGGTTAAAGGCACTGACTCTCCAAGTGGGGAGAGTGTTAGTAAAGCGTCTGGAATGGTGAACCCGAGTACCAGGGGACGAAAACTGAGATGCATTTAAAAACGTTTCCAGATCACACGGTGGACCATACTCTGGGTTTCCCATGCATGTTTTAGCTGAAGGAAGAATCCCTTAAACCTGGAGAGTTGGGACCCATGGAATGGGTACCCTGGAGTATGACTTCAAAGGCTCTGCATTTGCTCACTGTACCTCAACAATCCAATCAGGCCCAAGAGTCCAGCCTTATGTCTCACCCAGCTCTGGGGGGTAGAGGTGGTTAATCCAGGTTTCATCACAAGCCATGAATGAATCATTGAGGAATTGCTCTCTATTTCACTGTCATTGTGTTTTTTCTTGAAATTTATTTTTATAATGGGATTTAGCTGATTTTCACTGCTGCGTTTACTCTGCTGTACACACACTTGATTGTCTTACGGAGACATATAAATCCGTAGGCTTTAAGATTCTTACTAGTCAGGTAAATGCCTAGGCGTTGAATATGGGGCGTTGAGGCCATTTCGTTGAGCAAGGAGTAGGTCTTCTCTATTACATATTTGGCTTATGGAAAGGTATCTGTGCTAAGTTCAATCTCTTGTTTTATGCAGCACCCCAACTCACCTTTCCCCGTAAGCAAGCATAAGTTGGTTTTCTAAATTTGAGACCCTGTTCTTTTTTGTAATTCAGTTCATGTGTAGCCAAGTTTATATTCCGTGTATTAGTGATATCTTATGATGTTTCTTTTTCTGTGTGACTGTTTTCACTTAGAATCATCATACCTGAATCCACACATTATGCCGCTACGGGCCTGATGACATAGATTTCATTGCTGAGTGATATTACATTATATGTACGTACCACAACTTCTTTATCCATTTTTCGATTTCTGGCATATTTAACTGGTAATGTCGACGAGGTTCTTGTCAACAGAGCCATCCCAAACTTTGGGGTGGCTGTGTGTTTTTGATTGTAATTTCCTTAAGCTATAGGACTATAAGTGGAAGTGCCCTAGGCTCTGTTCCTTTGTTTTCTAGGTGTTTCAGGAAACACCATATACTTCTCCAGAGTGGCTGTTGGCAATTTACATCCCGCCCATCAGCATAACAAGGCTCCCTGTTCTCCATGGCCTGTGCTGCCTTTCTGGATTTTACACATTTTTCAGATGGCCCTTTTGACCGGGGAAGTGAGACTTCATTGTAGTGCAGATTTCTTTAACATGCTTGCTTGTTTGACCAAAAGAGGCGTATGCGTTTTTTCCTGAATATATTCAGGAGAAAACGCATATGCCCTTTTTGGCCAAGAGCATCATTGTCGCCGTTCTGCCTCTTTTCCTATGCTTTAAGTGCAATTCCAGTCTACCCCCTGAAATCGTTTTCCTGCAATTCTGCCCCGCTTTCAAGTCCTCTTCGCAGACTTACTTCAATATATTATTGGACGATAGCTGTCATTTTTAACCCTGCATGTTTGTGAATTACAGTGCCCCTGAGCTCCTTTCTTCAACTCGCTTTCTTGTGAGCTGGCCGCAAACCCGCAGGATTGCTTCAGGCCCTAATCTGGTGCCCGCACGGCATGCTGAGCCTTTGGTTAATTCCTCTTCCTGGTGGGAAATGAGCATTACATTTGCCCGTGCAGACACCCACAGCTAGTCTCTCATTGGTTCTCCCTATTCCTCTTCATCTTGTGCAGAAATTGCAAACTGTGCCAAACAGGAGGTTAAAGGCATTGACTCTCCAAGTGGGGAGTGTTAGTTAAGCGTCTGGAATGGTGAACCCAAGTACAAAGGGATGAAAACTGAGATGCATTTGAAAACGTTTCCCAATCACACAGTGGACCATACTCTGGGTTTCCCATGCATGATTTAGTGGAGGGAAGAATCCCTTAAACCTGGAGAGTTGGGACCCATGGAATGGGTACCATGAAGTATGACTTCAAAGGGTCTGCATTTGCTCACCGAACCTCACCAATGCTATCATGCTGAAGTGTCCGGCCTTTTGTCTCCCCAGCTCTGGGTGTAGATGTGGTAAATCCAGGTTGCATCAGAAGCCCTGAGTGAATTTTTTAAGAATTGCTCTCTATTTCACTGTCATGGTGTTGTGTTTTAGAAATTTATTTTGATAATGGGATTTATCGGATTTTCACTGCTGCGTTTAGGCCACTGAACAAACGCTTGATTCTCTTACGGAGACATATAAATCCATGGGTTTTAAGATTCTTACTAGTCAGGTATATTCCTAGGCGTTGAATATGGGGTGTTGAGTCCATTTCGTTGAGCAAGGAGTAGGTCTTGCCTATTACATATTTGGCTTATGGAAAGGTATCTGTGTTAATTTCAATCTCTGGTTTTATGCAGCAGCCCACCTCACCTTTCCCCATAAGCAAGTATAAGTTGGTTTTCTAAATTTGAGACCCTGTCCTGTTTTGTAATTCAGTTCATGTGTAGCCAAGTTTATATTCCGTGTATTAGTGATATCTTATGATGTTTCATTTTCTGTGTCACTTATTTCACTTAGAATCATCGTACCTGAATCCACTCACTATGCTGCGATGGGCCTGATGACATAGATTTCATTGCTGAATGATATTCCATTGTACGTACGTACCACAACTTCTTTATCCATTTTTCACATTCTGGGATATTGAACTTGTAGCGTAGACGAGGTTCTTGTAAACAGAGCCGTCCGAAATTTTGGGGTGGCTGTGTGTTTTTGATTTTAATTTCCCTAAGCTATAGGACCATAAGTGGAAGTGCCGTAGGCTCCGTTGCTTTGTTTTTTAGGTGTTCCAGGAAACACCATACACTTCTCCAGAGTGGCTGTTGGCAATTTACATCCCGCCCATCAGCATAACAAGGCTCCCGGTTCTCCATGGCCTGTGCTGCCTTTCTGGATTTTACACTTTTTTCAGATGGCCCTTTTGACCGTGGGGCCGTGAGACTTCATTTTAGTGCAGATTTCTTTAACATGCTTGCTTGGTTGGCCAAAAAGGGCGTATGCGTTTTTTCCTGAATATATTCAGGAAAAAACGCATACGCCCTTTTTGGCCAAGAGCATCATTGTCGAAGTTCTGCCTCTTTTCCTATGCTTTAAATGCAATTCCCGTCTACCCCCTGAAATCGTTTTCCTGCAATTCTGCCCCGCTTACAAGTCGTCTTCGCAGTCTTCCTTCAATATTTTTTTGGACGATAGCTGTCATTTATAACTCTGCAGGTTTGTGAATTACAGTGCCCCTGAGCTCCTTTCTTCAACTCGCTATCTTGTGAGCTGCCCGCAAACCCGCAGGATTGCTTCAGGCCCTAATCTGGTTCCGGCACGGCATGCTGAGCCTTTGGTTAATTCCTCTTCCTGGTGGGAAATGAGCGTTAAATTTGCCCGTGCAGACACCTACAGCTAGTCTCTCATTGGTTCTCCCTATTCCTGTTCATCTTGCGCAGAAATTGCAAACTGTGCCAAACAGGAGGTTAAAGGCACTGACTCTCCAAGTGGGGAGAGTGTTAGTAAAGCGTCTGGAACGGTGAATCCGAGTAAAAGGGGACGAAAACTGAGATGCATTTGAAAACGTTTCCCGGTCACACGGAGCACCATACTGTGGGTTTCCCATGCATGTTTTAGCTGAAGGAAGAATCCCTTAAACCTGGAGAGTTGGGACCCATGGAATGGGTACCATGCAGTATGACTTCAAAGGGTCTGCATTTGCTCATCGAACGTCACCAATGCTATCAGCCCGAAGTGCCCAACCTTATGTCTCACTTGGCTCTGGGTGTAGATGTGGTAAATCCAGGTTGTATCACAAACCCTGAATGAATTATTTAAGAATTGCTCTCTATTTCACTGTCACTGTGTTTTGTTTTTTTAATTTATTTTGATAATGGGATTTATCACATTTTCACTGCTGCATTTATGCCGCTGTACACACACTTGATTCTCTTCTGTAGACATATAAATCCATGGGTTTTATGATTCTTACTAGTCAAGTATATTCCTGGGCTTTGAATATGGGTTGTTGAGTCCATTTCGTTGAGCAAGGTGTAGGTCTTGACTATTACATATTTGGGTTATGGAATGGTATCTGTGCTAATTTCAATCTCTGGTTTTATGCTGCACCCGAACTCATCTTTGCCCTTAAGGAAGCATTGGTTGGTTTTCTAAATTTGAGACCCTGTTTTGTAGTTCATTTCATGTGTAGCCAAGTTTACATTCTGTGTATTAGTGATATCTTATGAGGTTTCTTTTTCTGTGTGACTTATTTCACTTAGAATCATCGTACCTGAATCCACTCATTATGCCGCGACGGGCCTGATGACATAAATTTCATTGCTGAGTGATATTCCATTGTATATACGTACCAAAAGTTCTTTATCCATTTTTCGCTTTCTGGGATATTTAACTTGTACCGCAGACGAGGTTCTTATAATCAGAGCCGTCTGAAAATTTGGGGTGGCTCTGTGTTTTTGATTTTAAATTCCCTATGCTATATGACCATAAGTGAAAGTGCCATAGGCTCCGTTGCTTTGTTTTTGGTGTTTCAGGAACACCATACACTTCTCCAGAGTGGTTGTTGGCAATTTACATACCGCCCATCAGCATAACAAGGCTCCCTATACTCCATGGCCTGACGTGCCTTTCTGGATTTTACACTTTTTTCAGATGACCCTTTTGACCGGGGGGCAGTGAGGCTTCATTGTGGTGCAGAATTCCATTACAAGCTTGCTTGGTTGGCCCAAAAGGGCGTATGCGTTTTTTCCTGAATATATTCAGGAAAAAACGCATACGCCCTTTTGGGCCAACTGCTTCATTATCGACGTTCTGCCCCTATTCCTATGCTTAAAATGCAATTCCAGTCTACCCCCTGTAATCGTTTTCCTGAAATTCTGCCCCGGATTCAAGTCCTCTTCGCAGCCTTCCTTCAATATATTTTTGGACGATAGCTGTCATTTATAACTCTGCATGTTTGTGAATTACAGTGCCCCTGAGCTCCTTTCTTCAACTCGCTTTCATGTGAGCTAGCCGCAAACGCACAGAATTGCTTCAGGCCTTAATCTGGTTCTGGCACGGCATGCTGAGCCTGTGGTTAATTCCTCTTCCTGGTGGGAAGTGAGAGTTAAATTTGCCCGTGCAGACACCTACAGCTAGTCTCTCATTGGTTCTCCCTATTCCTGTTCATCTTCCGCAGAAATTGCAAACTGTGCCAAACAGGAGGTTAAAGGCACTGACTCTCCAAGTGGGGAGAGTGTTAGTAAAGCGTCTGGAATGGTGAACCCGAGTACCAGGGGACGAAAACTGAGATGCATTTAAAAACGTTTCCAGATCACACGGTGGACCATACTCTGGGTTTCCCATGCATGTTTTAGCTGAAGGAAGAATCCCTTAAACCTGGAGAGTTGGGACCCATGGAATGGGTACCCTGGAGTATGACTTCAAAGGCTCTGCATTTGCTCACTGTACCTCAACAATCCAATCAGGCCCAAGAGTCCAGCCTTATGTCTCACCCAGCTCTGGGGGGTAGAGGTGGTTAATCCAGGTTTCATCACAAGCCATGAATGAATCATTGAGGAATTGCTCTCTATTTCACTGTCATTGTGTTTTTTCTTGAAATTTATTTTTATAATGGGATTTAGCTGATTTTCACTGCTGCGTTTACTCTGCTGTACACACACTTGATTGTCTTACGGAGACATATAAATCCGTAGGCTTTAAGATTCTTACTAGTCAGGTATATGCCTAGGCGTTGAATATGGGGCGTTGAGGCCATTTCGTTGAGCAAGGAGTAGGTCTTCTCTATTACATATTTGGCTTATGGAAAGGTATCTGTGCTAAGTTCAATCATTTGTTTTATGCAGCACCCCAACTCACCTTTCCCCGTAAGCAAGCATAAGTTGGTTTTCTAAATTTGAGACCCTGTTCTTTTTTGTAATTCAGTTCATGTGTAGCCAAGTTTATATTCCGTGTATTAGTGATATCTTATGATGTTTCATTTTCTGTGTGACTTATTTCACTTAGAATCATCGTACCTGAATCCACTCATTATGCTGCGATGGGCCTGATGACATAGATTTCATTGCTGAATGATATTCCATTGTACGTACGTACCACAACTTCTTTATCCATTTTTCACATTCTGGGATATTGAACTTGTAGCGTAGACGAGGTTCTTGTAAACAGAGCCGTCCGAAAGTTTGGGGTGGCTGTGTGTTTTTGATTTTAATTTCCCTAAGCTAAAGGACCATAAGTGGAAGTGCCGTAGGCTCCGTTGCTTTGTTTTTTAGGTGTTCCAGGAAACACCATACACTTCTCCAGAGTGGCTGTTGGCAAATTACATCCCGCCCATCAGCATAACAAGGCTCCCGGTTCTCCATGGCCTGTGCTGCCTTTCTGGATTTTACACTGTTTTCAGATGGCCCTTTTTGAACCCGAGTAAAAGGGGACGAAAACTGAGATGCATTTGTAAACGTTTCCCGGTCACACGGTGCACCATACTGTGGGTTTCCCATGCATGTTTTAGCTGAACGAAGAATCCCTTAAACCTGGAGAGTTGGGACCCATGGAATGGGTACCATGCAGTATGACTTCAAAGGGTCTGCATTTGCTCATCGAACGTCACCAATGCTATCAGCCCGAAGTGCCCAACCTTATGTCTCACTTGGCTCTGGGTGTAGATGTGGTAAATCCAGGTTGCATCACAAACCCTGAATGAATTATTTAAGAATTGCTCTCTATTTCACTGTCACTGTGTTTTGTTTTTTTAATTTATTTTGATAATGGGATTTATCACATTTTCACTGCTGCATTTATGCCGCTGTACACACACTTGATTCTCTTCTGTAGACATATAAATCCATGGGTTTTATGATTCTTACTAGTCAGGTATATTCCAAGGCCTTGAAAATGGGGTGTTGAGTCCATTTCGTTGAGCAAGGTGTAGGTCTTGACTATTACATATTTGGGTTATGGAATGGTATCTGTGCTAATTTCAATCTCTGGTTTTATGCTGCACCCGAACTCATCTTTGCCCTTAAGGAAGCATTGGTTGGTTTTCTAAATTTGAGACCCTGTTTTGTAGTTCATTTCGTGTGTAGCCAAGTTTACATTCTGTGTATTAGTGATATCTTATGAGGTTTCTTTTTCTGTGTGACTTATTTCACTTAGAATCATCGTACCTGAATCCACTCATTATGCCGCGACGGGCCTGATGACATACATTTCATTGCTGAGTGATATTCCATTGTATATACGTACCAAAAGTTCTTTATCCATTTTTCGCTTTCTGGGATATTTAACTTGTACCGCAGACGAGGTTCTTATAATCAGAGCCGTCTGAAAATTTGGGGTGGCTCTGTGTTTTTGATTTTAAATTCCCTAAGCTATATGACCATAAGTGAAAGTGCCATAGGCTCCGTTGCTTTGTTTTTGGTGTTTCAGGAACACCATACACTTCTCCAGAGTGGTTGTTGGCAATTTACATACCGCCCATCAACATAACAAGGCTCCCTATACTCCATGGCCTGACGTGCCTTTCTGGATTTTACACTTTTTTCAGATGACCCTTTTGACCGGGGGGCAGTGAGGCTTCATTGTGGTGCAGAATTCCATTACAAGCTTGCTTGGTTGGCCCAAAAGGGCGTATGCGTTTTTTCCTGAATATATTCAGGAAAAAACGCATACGCCCTTTTGGGCCAACTGCTTCATTATCGACGTTCTGCCCCTATTCCTATGCTTAAAATGCAATTCCAGTCTACCCCCTGTAATCGTTTTCCTGAAATTCTGCCCCGGTTTCAAGTCCTCTTCGCAGCCTTCCTTCAATATATTTTTGGACGATAGCTGTCATTTATAACTCTGCATGTTTGTGAATTACAGTGCCCCTGAGCTCCTTTCTTCAACTCGCTTTCATGTGAGCTAGCCGCAAACGCACAGAATTGCTTCAGGCCTTAATCTGGTTCCGGCACGGCATGCTGAGCCTGTGGTTAATTCCTCTTCCTGGTGGGAAGTGAGAGTTAAATTTGCCCGTGCAGACACCTACAGCTAGTCTCTCATTGGTTCTCCCTATTCCTGTTCATCTTCCGCAGAAATTGCAAACTGTGCCAAACAGGAGGTTAAAGGCACTGACTCTCCAAGTGGGGAGAGTGTTAGTAAAGCGTCTGGAATGGTGAACCCGAGTACCAGGGGACGAAAACTGAGATGCATTTAAAAACGTTTCCAGATCACACGGTGGACCATACTCTGGGTTTCCCATGCATGTTTTAGCTGAAGGAAGAATCCCTTAAACCTGGAGAGTTGGGACCCATGGAATGGGTACCCTGGAGTATGACTTCAAAGGCTCTGCATTTGCTCACTGTACCTCAACAATCCAATCAGGCCCAAGAGTCCAGCCTTATGTCTCACCCAGCTCTGGGGGGTAGAGGTGGTTAATCCAGGTTTCATCACAAGCCATGAATGAATCATTGAGGAATTGCTCTCTATTTCACTGTCATTGTGTTTTTTCTTGAAATTTATTTTTATAATGGGATTTAGCTGATTTTCACTGCTGCGTTTACTCTGCTGTACACACACTTGATTGTCTTACGGAGACATATAAATCCGTAGGCTTTAAGATTCTTACTAGTCAGGTATATGCCTAGGCGTTGAATATGGGGCGTTGAGGCCATTTCGTTGAGCAAGGAGTAGGTCTTCTCTATTACATATTTGGCTTATGGAAAGGTATCTGTGCTAAGTTCAATCTCTTGTTTTATGCAGCACCCCAACTCACCTTTCCCCGTAAGCAAGCATAAGTTGGTTTTCTAAATTTGAGACCCTGTTCTTTTTTGTAATTCAGTTCATGTGTAGCCAAGTTTATATTCCGTGTATTAGTGATATCTTATGATGTTTCTTTTTCTGTGTGACTGTTTTCACTTAGAATCATCATACCTGAATCCACACATTATGCCGCTACGGGCCTGATGACATAGATTTCATTGCTGAGTGATATTACATTATACGTACGTACCACAACTTCTTTATCCATTTTTCGATTTCTGGCATATTTAACTGGTAATGTCGACGAGGTTCTTGTCAACAGAGCCGTCCCAAACTTTGGGGTGGCTGTGTGTTTTTGATTGTAATTTCCTTAAGCTATAGGACTATAAGTGGAAGTGCCCTAGGCTCTGTTCCTTTGTTTTCTAGGTGTTTCAGGAAACACCATATACTTCTCCAGAGTGGCTGTTGGCAATTTACATCCCGCCCATCAGCATAACAAGGCTCCCTGTTCTCCATGGCCTGTGCTGCCTTTCTGGATTTTACACATTTTTCAGATTGCCCTTTTGACCGGGGAAGTGAGACTTCATTGTAGTGCAGATTTCTATAACATGCTTGCTTGTTTGACCAAAAGGGGCGTATGCGTTTTTTCCTGAATATATTCAGGAGAAAACGCATACGCCCTTTTTGGCCAAGAGCATCATTGTCGCCGTTCTGCCTCTTTTCCTATGCTTTAAGTGCAATTCCAGTCTACCCCCTGAAATCGTTTTCCTGCAATTCTGCCCCGCTTTCAAGTCCTCTTCGCAGACTTACTTCAATATATTATTGGACGATAGCTGTCATTTTTAACCCTGCATGTTTGTGAATTACAGTGCCCCTGAGCTCCTTTCTTCAACTCGCTTTCTTGTGAGCTGGCCGCAAACCCGCAGGATTGCTTCAGGCCCTAATCTGGTGCCCGCACGGCATGCTGAGCCTTTGGTTAATTCCTCTTCCTGGTGGGAAATGAGCATTACATTTGCCCGTGCAGACACCCACAGCTAGTCTCTCATTGGTTCTCCCTATTCCTCTTCATCTTGTGCAGAAATTGCAAACTGTGCCAAACAGGAGGTTAAAGGCATTGACTCTCCAAGTGGGGAGTGTTAGTTAAGCGTCTGGAATGGTGAACCCGAGTACAAAGGGATGAAAACTGAGATGCATTTGAAAACGTTTCCCAATCACACAGTGGACCATACTCTGGGTTTCCCATGCATGATTTAGTGGAGGGAAGAATCCCTTAAACCTGGAGAGTTGGGACCCATGGAATGGGTACCATGAAGTATGACTTCAAAGGGTCTGCATTTGCTCACCGAACCTCACCAATGCTATCATGCTGAAGTGTCCGGCCTTTTGTCTCCCCAGCTCTGGGTGTAGATGTGGTAAATCCAGGTTGCATCAGAAGCCCTGAGTGAATTTTTTAAGAATTGCTCTCTATTTCACTGTCATGGTGTTGTGTTTTAGAAATTTATTTTGATAATGGGATTTATCGGATTTTCACTGCTGCGTTTAGGCCACTGAACAAACGCTTGATTCTCTTACGGAGACATATAAATCCATGGGTTTTAAGATTCTTACTAGTCAGGTATATTCCTAGGCGTTGAATATGGGGTGTTGAGTCCATTTCGTTGAGCAAGGAGTAGGTCTTGCCTATTACATATTTGGCTTATGGAAAGGTATCTGTGTTAATTTCAATCTCTGGTTTTATGCAGCAGCCCACCTCACCTTTCCCCATAAGCAAGTATAAGTTGGTTTTCTAAATTTGAGACCCTGTCCTGTTTTGTAATTCAGTTCATGTGTAGCCAAGTTTATATTCCGTGTATTAGTGATATCTTATGATGTTTCATTTTCTGTGTCACTTATTTCACTTAGAATCATCGTACCTGAATCCACTCACTATGCTGCGATGGGCCTGATGACATAGATTTCATTGCTGAATGATATTCCATTGTACGTACGTACCACAACTTCTTTATCCATTTTTCACATTCTGGGATATTGAACTTGTAGCGTAGACGAGGTTCTTGTAAACAGAGCCGTCCGAAATTTTGGGGTGGCTGTGTGTTTTTGATTTTAATTTCCCTAAGCTATAGGACCATAAGTGGAAGTGCCGTAGGCTCCGTTGCTTTGTTTTTTAGGTGTTCCAGGAAACACCATACACTTCTCCAGAGTGGCTGTTGGCAATTTACATCCCGCCCATCAGCATAACAAGGCTCCCGGTTCTCCATGGCCTGTGCTGCCTTTCTGGATTTTACACTTTTTTCAGATGGCCCTTTTGACCGTGGGGCCGTGAGACTTCATTTTAGTGCAGATTTCTTTAACATGCTTGCTTGGTTGGCCAAAAAGGGCGTATGCGTTTTTTCCTGAATATATTCAGGAAAAAACGCATACGCCCTTTTTGGCCAAGAGCATCATTGTCGAAGTTCTGCCTCTTTTCCTATGCTTTAAATGCAATTCCCGTCTACCCCCTGAAATCGTTTTCCTGCAATTCTGCCCCGCTTACAAGTCGTCTTCGCAGTCTTCCTTCAATATTTTTTTGGACGATAGCTGTCATTTATAACTCTGCAGGTTTGTGAATTACAGTGCCCCTGAGCTCCTTTCTTCAACTCGCTATCTTGTGAGCTGCCCGCAAACCCGCAGGATTGCTTCAGGCCCTAATCTGGTTCCGGCACGGCATGCTGAGCCTTTGGTTAATTCCTCTTCCTGGTGGGAAATGAGCGTTAAATTTGCCCGTGCAGACACCTACAGCTAGTCTCTCATTGGTTCTCCCTATTCCTGTTCATCTTGCGCAGAAATTGCAAACTGTGCCAAACAGGAGGTTAAAGGCACTGACTCTCCAAGTGGGGAGAGTGTTAGTAAAGCGTCTGGAATGGTGAATCCGAGTAAAAGGGGACGAAAACTGAGATGCATTTGAAAACGTTTCCCGGTCACACGGAGCACCATACTGTGGGTTTCCCATGCATGTTTTAGCTGAAGGAAGAATCCCTTAAACCTGGAGAGTTGGGACCCATGGAATGGGTACCATGCAGTATGACTTCAAAGGGTCTGCATTTGCTCATCGAACGTCACCAATGCTATCAGCCCGAAGTGCCCAACCTTATGTCTCACTTGGCTCTGGGTGTAGATGTGGTAAATCCAGGTTGTATCACAAACCCTGAATGAATTATTTAAGAATTGCTCTCTATTTCACTGTCACTGTGTTTTGTTTTTTTAATTTATTTTGATAATGGGATTTATCACATTTTCACTGCTGCATTTATGCCGCTGTACACACACTTGATTCTCTTCTGTAGACATATAAATCCATGGGTTTTATGATTCTTACTAGTCAAGTATATTCCTGGGCTTTGAATATGGGTTGTTGAGTCCATTTCGTTGAGCAAGGTGTAGGTCTTGACTATTACATATTTGGGTTATGGAATGGTATCTGTGCTAATTTCAATCTCTGGTTTTATGCTGCACCCGAACTCATCTTTGCCCTTAAGGAAGCATTGGTTGGTTTTCTAAATTTGAGACCCTGTTTTGTAGTTCATTTCATGTGTAGCCAAGTTTACATTCTGTGTATTAGTGATATCTTATGAGGTTTCTTTTTCTGTGTGACTTATTTCACTTAGAATCATCGTACCTGAATCCACTCATTATGCCGCGACGGGCCTGATGACATAAATTTCATTGCTGAGTGATATTCCATTGTATATACGTACCAAAAGTTCTTTATCCATTTTTCGCTTTCTGGGATATTTAACTTGTACCGCAGACGAGGTTCTTATAATCAGAGCCGTCTGAAAATTTGGGGTGGCTCTGTGTTTTTGATTTTAAATTCCCTATGCTATATGACCATAAGTGAAAGTGCCATAGGCTCCGTTGCTTTGTTTTTGGTGTTTCAGGAACACCATACACTTCTCCAGAGTGGTTGTTGGCAATTTACATACCGCCCATCAGCATAACAAGGCTCCCTATACTCCATGGCCTGACGTGCCTTTCTGGATTTTACACTTTTTTCAGATGACCCTTTTGACCGGGGGGCAGTGAGGCTTCATTGTGGTGCAGAATTCCATTACAAGCTTGCTTGGTTGGCCCAAAAGGGCGTATGCGTTTTTTCCTGAATATATTCAGGAAAAAACGCATACGCCCTTTTGGGCCAACTGCTTCATTATCGACGTTCTGCCCCTATTCCTATGCTTAAAATGCAATTCCAGTCTACCCCCTGTAATCGTTTTCCTGAAATTCTGCCCCGGATTCAAGTCCTCTTCGCAGCCTTCCTTCAATATATTTTTGGACGATAGCTGTCATTTATAACTCTGCATGTTTGTGAATTACAGTGCCCCTGAGCTCCTTTCTTCAACTCGCTTTCATGTGAGCTAGCCGCAAACGCACAGAATTGCTTCAGGCCTTAATCTGGTTCCGGCACGGCATGCTGAGCCTGTGGTTAATTCCTCTTCCTGGTGGGAAGTGAGAGTTAAATTTGCCCGTGCAGACACCTACAGCTAGTCTCTCATTGGTTCTCCCTATTCCTGTTCATCTTCCGCAGAAATTGCAAACTGTGCCAAACAGGAGGTTAAAGGCACTGACTCTCCAAGTGGGGAGAGTGTTAGTAAAGCGTCTGGAATGGTGAACCCGAGTACCAGGGGACGAAAACTGAGATGCATTTAAAAACGTTTCCAGATCACACGGTGGACCATACTCTGGGTTTCCCATGCATGTTTTAGCTGAAGGAAGAATCCCTTAAACCTGGAGAGTTGGGACCCATGGAATGGGTACCCTGGAGTATGACTTCAAAGGCTCTGCATTTGCTCACTGTACCTCAACAATCCAATCAGGCCCAAGAGTCCAGCCTTATGTCTCACCCAGCTCTGGGGGGTAGAGGTGGTTAATCCAGGTTTCATCACAAGCCATGAATGAATCATTGAGGAATTGCTCTCTATTTCACTGTCATTGTGTTTTTTCTTGAAATTTATTTTTATAATGGGATTTAGCTGATTTTCACTGCTGCGTTTACTCTGCTGTACACACACTTGATTGTCTTACGGAGACATATAAATCCGTAGGCTTTAAGATTCTTACTAGTCAGGTATATGCCTAGGCGTTGAATATGGGGCGTTGAGGCCATTTCGTTGAGCAAGGAGTAGGTCTTCTCTATTACATATTTGGCTTATGGAAAGGTATCTGTGCTAAGTTCAATCATTTGTTTTATGCAGCACCCCAACTCACCTTTCCCCGTAAGCAAGCATAAGTTGGTTTTCTAAATTTGAGACCCTGTTCTTTTTTGTAATTCAGTTCATGTGTAGCCAAGTTTATATTCCGTGTATTAGTGATATCTTATGATGTTTCATTTTCTGTGTGACTTATTTCACTTAGAATAATCGTACCTGAATCCACTCATTATGCTGCGATGGGCCTGATGACATAGATTTCATTGCTGAATGATATTCCATTGTACGTACGTACCACAACTTCTTTATCCATTTTTCACATTCTGGGATATTGAACTTGTAGCGTAGACGAGGTTCTTGTAAACAGAGCCGTCCGAAAGTTTGGGGTGGCTGTGTGTTTTTGATTTTAATTTCCCTAAGCTAAAGGACCATAAGTGGAAGTGCCGTAGGCTCCGTTGCTTTGTTTTTTAGGTGTTCCAGGAAACACCATACACTTCTCCAGAGTGGCTGTTGGCAAATTACATCCCGCCCATCAGCATAACAAGGCTCCCGGTTCTCCATGGCCTGTGCTGCCTTTCTGGATTTTACACTGTTTTCAGATGGCCCTTTTTGAACCCGAGTAAAAGGGGACGAAAACTGAGATGCATTTGAAAACGTTTCCCGGTCACACGGTGCACCATACTGTGGGTTTCCCATGCATGTTTTAGCTGAACCAAGAATCCCTTAAACCTGGAGAGTTGGGACCCATGGAATGGGTACCATGCAGTATGACTTCAAAGGGTCTGCATTTGCTCATCGAACGTCACCAATGCTATCAGCCCGAAGTGCCCAACCTTATGTCTCACTTGGCTCTGGGTGTAGATGTGGTAAATCCAGGTTGCATCACAAACCCTGAATGAATTATTTAAGAATTGCTCTCTATTTCACTGTCACTGTGTTTTGTTTTTTTAATTTATTTTGATAATGGGATTTATCACATTTTCACTGCTGCATTTATGCCGCTGTACACACACTTGATTCTCTTCTGTAGACATATAAATCCATGGGTTTTATGATTCTTACTAGTCAGGTATATTCCAAGGCCTTGAAAATGGGGTGTTGAGTCCATTTCGTTGAGCAAGGTGTAGGTCTTGACTATTACATATTTGGGTTATGGAATGGTATCTGTGCTAATTTCAATCTCTGGTTTTATGCTGCACCCGAACTCATCTTTGCCCTTAAGGAAGCATTGGTTGGTTTTCTAAATTTGAGACCCTGTTTTGTAGTTCATTTCGTGTGTAGCCAAGTTTACATTCTGTGTATTAGTGATATCTTATGAGGTTTCTTTTTCTGTGTGACTTATTTCACTTAGAATCATCGTACCTGAATCCACTCATTATGCCGCGATGGGCCTGATGACATACATTTCATTGCTGAGTGATATTCCATTGTATATACGTACCAAAAGTTCTTTATCCATTTTTCGCTTTCTGGGATATTTAACTTGTACCGCAGACGAGGTTCTTATAATCAGAGCCGTCTGAAAATTTGGGGTGGCTCTGTGTTTTTGATTTTAAATTCCCTAAGCTATATGACCATAAGTGAAAGTGCCATAGGCTCCGTTGCTTTGTTTTTGGTGTTTCAGGAACACCATACACTTCTCCAGAGTGGTTGTTGGCAATTTACATACCGCCCATCAACATAACAAGGCTCCCTATACTCCATGGCCTGACGTGCCTTTCTGGATTTTACACTTTTTTCAGATGACCCTTTTGACCGGGGGGCAGTGAGGCTTCATTGTGGTGCAGAATTCCATTACAAGCTTGCTTGGTTGGCCCAAAAGGGCGTATGCGTTTTTTCCTGAATATATTCAGGAAAAAACGCATACGCCCTTTTGGGCCAACTGCTTCATTATCGACGTTCTGCCCCTATTCCTATGCTTAAAATGCAATTCCAGTCTACCCCCTGTAATCGTTTTCCTGAAATTCTGCCCCGGATTCAAGTCCTCTTCGCAGCCTTCCTTCAATATATTTTTGGACGATAGCTGTCATTTATAACTCTGCATGTTTGTGAATTACAGTGCCCCTGAGCTCCTTTCTTCAACTCGCTTTCATGTGAGCTAGCCGCAAACGCACAGAATTGCTTCAGGCCTTAATCTGGTTCCGGCACGGCATGCTGAGCCTGTGGTTAATTCCTCTTCCTGGTGGGAAGTGAGAGTTAAATTTGCCCGTGCAGACACCTACAGCTAGTCTCTCATTGGTTCTCCCTATTCCTGTTCATCTTGCGCAGAAATTGCAAACTGTGCCAAACAGGAGGTTAAAGGCACTGACTCTCCAAGTGGGGAGAGTGTTAGTAAAGCGTCTGGAATGGTGAACCCGAGTACCAGGGGACGAAAACTGAGATGCATTTAAAAACGTTTCCAGATCACACGGTGGACCATACTCTGGGTTTCCCATGCATGTTTTAGCTGAAGGAAGAATCCCTTAAACCTGGAGAGTTGGGACCCATGGAATGGGTACCCTGGAGTATGACTTCAAAGGCTCTGCATTTGCTCACTGTACCTCAACAATCCAATCAGGCCCAAGAGTCCAGCCTTATGTCTCACCCAGCTCTGGGGGGTAGAGGTGGTTAATCCAGGTTTCATCACAAGCCATGAATGAATCATTGAGGAATTGCTCTCTATTTCACTGTCATTGTGTTTTTTCTTGAAATTTATTTTTATAATGGGATTTAGCTGATTTTCACTGCTGCGTTTACTCTGCTGTACACACACTTGATTGTCTTACGGAGACATATAAATCCGTAGGCTTTAAGATTCTTACTAGTCAGGTATATGCCTAGGCGTTGAATATGGGGCGTTGAGGCCATTTCGTTGAGCAAGGAGTAGGTCTTCTCTATTACATATTTGGCTTATGGAAAGGTATCTGTGCTAAGTTCAATCTCTTGTTTTATGCAGCACCCCAACTCACCTTTCCCCGTAAGCAAGCATAAGTTGGTTTTCTAAATTTGAGACCCTGTTCTTTTTTGTAATTCAGTTCATGTGTAGCCAAGTTTATATTCCGTGTATTAGTGATATCTTATGATGTTTCTTTTTCTGTGTGACTGTTTTCACTTAGAATCATCATACCTGAATCCACACATTATGCCGCTACGGGCCTGATGACATAGATTTCATTGCTGAGTGATATTACATTATATGTACGTACCACAACTTCTTTATCCATTTTTCGATTTCTGGCATATTTAACTGGTAATGTCGACGAGGTTCTTGTCAACAGAGCCGTCCCAAACTTTGGGGTGGCTGTGTGTTTTTGATTGTAATTTCCTTAAGCTATAGGACTATAAGTGGAAGTGCCCTAGGCTCTGTTCCTTTGTTTTCTAGGTGTTTCAGGAAACACCATATACTTCTCCAGAGTGGCTGTTGGCAATTTACATCCCGCCCATCAGCATAACAAGGCTCCCTGTTCTCCATGGCCTGTGCTGCCTTTCTGGATTTTACACATTTTTCAGATTGCCCTTTTGACCGGGGAAGTGAGACTTCATTGTAGTGCAGATTTCTTTAACATGCTTGCTTGTTTGACCAAAAGGGGCGTATGCGTTTTTTCCTGAATATATTCAGGAGAAAACGCATACGCCCTTTTTGGCCAAGAGCATCATTGTCGCCGTTCTGCCTCTTTTCCTATGCTTTAAGTGCAATTCCAGTCTACCCCCTGAAATCGTTTTCCTGCAATTCTGCCCCGCTTTCAAGTCCTCTTCGCAGACTTACTTCAATATATTATTGGACGATAGCTGTCATTTTTAACCCTGCATGTTTGTGAATTACAGTGCCCCTGAGCTCCTTTCTTCAACTCGCTTTCTTGTGAGCTGGCCGCAAACCCGCAGGATTGCTTCAGGCCCTAATCTGGTTCCCGCACGGCATGCTGAGCCTTTGGTTAATTCCTCTTCCTGGTGGGAAATGAGCATTACATTTGCCCGTGCAGACACCCACAGCTAGTCTCTCATTGGTTCTCCCTATTCCTCTTCATCTTGTGCAGAAATTGCAAACTGTGCCAAACAGGAGGTTAAAGGCATTGACTCTCCAAGTGGGGAGAGTGTTAGTTAAGCGTCTGGAATGGTGAACCCGAGTACAAAGGGATGAAAACTGAGATGCATTTGAAAACGTTTCCCAATCACACAGTGGACCATACTCTGGGTTTCCCATGCATGATTTAGTGGAAGGAAGAATCCCTTAAACCTGGAGAGTTGGGACCCATGGAATGGGTACCATGAAGTATGACTTCAAAGGGTCTGCATTTGCTCACCAAACCTCACCAATGCTATCATGCTGAAGTGTCCGGCCTTTTGTCTCCCCAGCTCTGGGTGTAGATGTGGTAAATCCAGGTTGCATCAGAAGCCCTGAGTGAATTTTTTAAGAATTGCTCTCTATTTCACTGTCATGGAGATGTGTTTTAGAAATTTATTTTGATAATGGGATTTATCGGATTTTCACTGCTGCGTTTAGGCCACTGAACAAACGCTTGATTCTCTTACGGAGATATATAAATCCATGGGTTTTAAGATTCTTACTAGTCAGGTATATTCCTAGGCATTGAATATGGGGTGTTGAGGCCATTTCTTTGAGCACGAGTAGGTCTTGCCTATTACATATTTGGCTTATGGAATGGTATCTGTGCTAATTTCAATCTCTGGTTTTATGCAGCAGCCCAACTCACCTTTCCCCATAAGCAAGTATAACTTGGTTTTCTAAATTTGAGACCCTGTTCTGTTTTGTAATTCAGTTCATGTGTAGCCAAGTTTACATTCCTTGTATTAGTGATATCTTATGATATTTCATTTTCTGTGTGACTTATTTCACATAGAATCATCGTACCTGAATCCACTCATTATGCTGCGACGGGCCTGATGACACAGATTTCATTGCTGAATGATTTCCATTGTACCTACGTACCACAACTTCTTTATCCATTTTTCACATTCTGGGATATTGAACTTGTAGCGTAGACGAGGTTCTTGTAAACAGAGCCGTCTGAAACTTTGGGGTGGCTGTGTGTTTTTGATTTTAATTTCCCTAAGCTATAGGACCATAAGTGGAAGTGCCGTAGGCTCCGTTGCTTTGTTTTTTAGGTGTTTCAGGAAACACCATACACTTCTCCAGAGTGGCTGTTGGCAATTTACATCCCGCCCATCAGCATAACAAGGCTCCCGGTTCTCCATGGCCTGTGCTGCCTTTCTGGATTTTACACTTTTTTCAGAAGGCCCTTTTGACCGGGGGGCAGTGAGACTTCATTTTAGTGCAGATTTCTTTAACATGCTTGCTTGGTTGGCCAAAAAGGGCATATGCGTTTTTTCCTGAATATATTCAGGAAAAGACGCGTACGCACTTTTTGGCCAAGAGCATCATTGTCGACATTCTGCCTCTTTTCCTATGCTTTAAATGCAATTCCCGTCTCCCCCCTGAAATCGTTTTCCTGCAATTCTGCCCCGCTTACAAGTCGTCTTCGCAGCCTTCCTTCAATATTTCTTTGGACGATAGCTGTCATTTGTAACTCTGCAGGTTTGTGAGTTACAGGGCCCCTGAGCTCCTTTCTTCAACTCGCTATCTTGTGAGCTGCCCGCAAACCCGCAGGATTGCTTTAGGCCCTAAACTGGTTCCAGAACGGCATGCTGAGCCTTTGGTTAATTCCTCTTCCTGGTGGGAAATGAGCGTTAAATTTGCCCGTGCATACACCTACAGCTATCTCTCATTGGTTCTCCCTATTCCTGTTCATCTTGCGCAGAAATTGCAAACTGTGCCAAACAGGAGGTTAAAGGCACTGACTCTCCAAGTGGGGAGAGTGTTAGTAAAGGTTCTGGAATGGTGAACCCGAGTAAAAGGGGACGAAAACTGAGATGCATTTGAAAACGTTTCCCGGTCACACGGTGCACCATACTGTGGGTTTCCCATGCATGTTTTAGCTGAAGGAAGAATCCCTTAAACCTGGAGAGTTGGGACCCATGGAATGGGTACCATGCAGTATGACTTCAAAGGGTCTGCATTGGCTCATCGAACGTCACCAATGCTATCAGCCCGAAGTGCCCAACCTTATGTCTCACTTGGCTCTGGGTGTAGATGTGGTAAATCCAGGTTGCATCACAAACCCTGAATGAATTATTTAAGAATTGCTCTCTATTTCACTGTCACTGTGTTTTGTTTTTTTAATTTATTTTGATAATGGGATTTATCACATTTTCACTGCTGCATTTATGCCGCTGTACACACACTTGATTCTCTTCTGTAGACATATAAATCCATGGGTTTTATGATTCTTACTAGTCAGGTATATTCCTAGGCTTTGAATATGGGGTGTTGAGTCCATTTCGTTGAGCAAGGTGTAGGTCTTGACTATTACATATTTGGGTTATGGAATGGTATCTGTGCTAATTTCAATCTCTGGTTTTATGCTGCACCCGAACTCATCTTTGCCCTTAAGGAAGCATTGGTTGGTTTTCTAAATTTGAGACCCTGTTTTGTAGTTCATTTCGTGTGTAGCCAAGTTTACATTCTGTGTATTAGTGATATCTTATGAGGTTTCTTTTTCTGTGTGACTTATTTCACTTAGAATCATCGTACCTGAATCCACTCATTATGCCGCGACGGGCCTGATGACATAAATTTCATTGCTGAGTGATATTCCATTGTATATACGTACCAAAAGTTCTTTATCCATTTTTCGCTTTCTGGGATATTTAACTTGTACCGCAGACGAGGTTCTTATAATCAGAGCCGTCTGAAAATTTGGGGTGGCTCTGTGTTTTTGATTTTAAATTCCCTAAGCTATATGACCATAAGTGAAAGTGCCATAGGCTCCGTTGCTTTGTTTTTGGTGTTTCAGGAACACCATACACTTCTCCAGAGTGGTTGTTGGCAATTTACATACCGCCCATCAACATAACAAGGCTCCCTATACTCCATGGCCTGACGTGCCTTTCTGGATTTTACACTTTTTTCAGATGACCCTTTTGACCGGGGGGCAGTGAGGCTTCATTGTGGTGCAGAATTCCATTACAAGCTTGCTTGGTTGGCCCAAAAGGGCGTATGCGTTTTTTCCTGAATATATTCAGGAAAAAACGCATACGCCCTTTTGGGCCAACTGCTTCATTATCGACGTTCTGCCCCTATTCCTATGCTTAAAATGCAATTCCAGTCTACCCCCTGTAATCGTTTTCCTGAAATTCTGCCCCGGTTTCAAGTCCTCTTCGCAGCCTTCCTTCAATATATTTTTGGACGATAGCTGTCATTTATAACTCTGCATGTTTGTGAATTACAGTGCCCCTGAGCTCCTTTCTTCAACTCGCTTTCATGTGAGCTAGCCGCAAACGCACAGAATTGCTTCAGGCCTTAATCTGGTTCCGGCACGGCATGCTGAGCCTGTGGTTAATTCCTCTTCCTGGTGGGAAGTGAGAGTTAAATTTGCCCGTGCAGACACCTACAGCTAGTCTCTCATTGGTTCTCCCTATTCCTGTTCATCTTCCGCAGAAATTGCAAACTGTGCCAAACAGGAGGTTAAAGGCACTGACTCTCCAAGTGGGGAGAGTGTTAGTAAAGCGTCTGGAATGGTGAACCCGAGTACCAGGGGACGAAAACTGAGATGCATTTAAAAACGTTTCCAGATCACACGGTGGACCATACTCTGGGTTTCCCATGCATGTTTTAGCTGAAGGAAGAATCCCTTAAACCTGGAGAGTTGGGACCCATGGAATGGGTACCCTGGAGTATGACTTCAAAGGCTCTGCATTTGCTCACTGTACCTCAACAATCCAATCAGGCCCAAGAGTCCAGCCTTATGTCTCACCCAGCTCTGGGGGGTAGAGGTGGTTAATCCAGGTTTCATCACAAGCCATGAATGAATCATTGAGGAATTGCTCTCTATTTCACTGTCATTGTGTTTTTTCTTGAAATTTATTTTTATAATGGGATTTAGCTGATTTTCACTGCTGCGTTTACTCTGCTGTACACACACTTGATTGTCTTACGGAGACATATAAATCCGTAGGCTTTAAGATTCTTACTAGTCAGGTATATGCCTAGGCGTTGAATATGGGGCGTTGAGGCCATTTCGTTGAGCAAGGAGTAGGTCTTCTCTATTACATATTTGGCTTATGGAAAGGTATCTGTGCTAAGTTCAATCTCTTGTTTTATGCAGCACCCCAACTCACCTTTCCCCGTAAGCAAGCATAAGTTGGTTTTCTAAATTTGAGACCCTGTTCTTTTTTGTAATTCAGTTCATGTGTAGCCAAGTTTATATTCCGTGTATTAGTGATATCTTATGATGTTTCTTTTTCTGTGTGACTGTTTTCACTTAGAATCATCATACCTGAATCCACACATTATGCCGCTACGGGCCTGATGACATAGATTTCATTGCTGAGTGATATTACATTATACGTACGTACCACAACTTCTTTATCCATTTTTCGATTTCTGGCATATTTAACTGGTAATGTCGACGAGGTTCTTGTCAACAGAGCCGTCCCAAACTTTGGGGTGGCTGTGTGTTTTTGATTGTAATTTCCTTAAGCTATAGGACTATAAGTGGAAGTGCCCTAGGCTCTGTTCCTTTGTTTTCTAGGTGTTTCAGGAAACACCATATACTTCTCCAGAGTGGCTGTTGGCAATTTACATCCCGCCCATCAGCATAACAAGGCTCCCTGTTCTCCATGGCCTGTGCTGCCTTTCTGGATTTTACACATTTTTCAGATGGCCCTTTTGACCGGGGAAGTGAGACTTCATTGTAGTGCAGATTTCTTTAACATGCTTGCTTGTTTGACCAAAAGGGGCGTATGCGTTTTTTCCTGAATATATTCAGGAGAAAACGCATACGCCCTTTTTGGCCAAGAGCATCATTGTCGCCGTTCTGCCTCTTTTCCTATGCTTTAAGTGCAATTCCAGTCTACCCCCTGAAATCGTTTTCCTGCAATTCTGCCCCGCTTTCAAGTCCTCTTCGCAGACTTACTTCAATATATTATTGGACGATAGCTGTCATTTTTAACCCTGCATGTTTGTGAATTACAGTGCCCCTGAGCTCCTTTCTTCAACTCGCTTTCTTGTGAGCTGGCCGCAAACCCGCAGGATTGCTTCAGGCCCTAATCTGGTTCCCGCACGGCATGCTGAGCCTTTGGTTAATTCCTCTTCCTGGTGGGAAATGAGCATTACATTTGCCCGTGCAGACACCCACAGCTAGTCTCTCATTGGTTCTCCCTATTCCTCTTCATCTTGTGCAGAAATTGCAAACTGTGCCAAACAGGAGGTTAAAGGCATTGACTCTCCAAGTGGGGAGAGTGTTAGTTAAGCGTCTGGAATGGTGAACCCGAGTACAAAGGGATGAAAACTGAGATGCATTTGAAAACGTTTCCCAATCACACAGTGGACCATACTCTGGGTTTCCCATGCATGATTTAGTGGAGGGAAGAATCCCTTAAACCTGGAGAGTTGGGACCCATGGAATGGGTACCATGAAGTATGACTTCAAAGGGTCTGCATTTGCTCACCGAACCTCACCAATGCTATCATGCTGAAGTGTCCGGCCTTTTGTCTCCCCAGCTCTGGGTGTAGATGTGGTAAATCCAGGTTGCATCAGAAGCCCTGAGTGAATTTTTTAAGAATTGCTCTCTATTTCACTGTCATGGTGTTGTGTTTTAGAAATTTATTTTGATAATGGGATTTATCGGATTTTCACTGCTGCGTTTAGGCCACTGAACAAACGCTTGATTCTCTTACGGAGACATATAAATCCATGGGTTTTAAGATTCTTACTAGTCAGGTATATTCCTAGGCGTTGAATATGGGGTGTTGAGTCCATTTCGTTGAGCAAGGAGTAGGTCTTGCCTATAACATATTTGGCTTATGGAAAGGTATCTGTGTTAATTTAAATCTCTGGTTTTATGCAGCAGCCCAGCTCACCTTTCCCCATAAGCAAGTATAAGTTGGTTTTCTAAATTTGAGACCCTGTTCTGTTTTGTAATTCAGTTCATGTGTAGCCAAGTTTACATTCCGTGTATTAGTGATATCTTATGATGTTTCATTTTCTGTGTGACTTATTTCACTTAGAATCATCGTACCTGAATCCACTCATTATGCTGCGATGGGCCTGATGACATAGATTTCATTGCTGAATGATATTCCATTGTACGTACGTACCACAACTTCTTTATCCATTTTTCACATTCTGGGATATTGAACTTGTAGCGTAGACGAGGTTCTTGTAAACAGAGCCGTCCGAAACTTTGGGGTGGCTGTGTGTTTTTGATTTTAATTTCCCTAAGCTATAGGACCATAAGTGGAAGTGCCGTAGGCTCCGTTGCTTTGTTTTTTAGGTGTTCCAGGAAACACCATACACTTCTCCAGAGTGGCTGTTGGCAATTTACATCCCGCCCATCAGCATAACAAGGCTCCCGGTTCTCCATGGCCTGTGCTGCCTTTCTGGATTTTACACTTTTTTCAGATGGCCCTTTTGACCGGGGGGCAGTGAGACTTCATTTTAGTGCAGATTTCTTTAACATGCTTGCTTGGTTGGCCAAAAAGGGCGTATGCGTTTTTTCCTGAATATATTCAGGAAAAAACGCATACGCCCTTTTTGGCCAAGAGCATCATTGTCGACGTTCTGCCTCTTTTCCTATGCTTTAAATGCAATTCCCGTCTACCCCCTGAAATCGTTTTCCTGCAATTCTGCCCCGCTTACAAGTCGTCTTCGCAGCCTTCCTTCAATATTTTTTTGGACGATAGCTGTCATTTATAACTCTGCAGGTTTGTGATTTACAGTGCCCCTGAGCTCCTTTCTTCAACTCGCTATCTTGTGAGCTGCCCGCAAACCCGCAGGATTGCTTCAGGCCCTAATCTGGTTCCGGCACGGCATGCTGAGCCTTTGGTTAATTCCTCTTCCTGGTGGGAACTGAGCGTTAAATTTGCCCGTGCAGACACCTACAGCTAGTCTCTCATTGGTTCTCCCTATTCCTGTACATTTTGCGCAGAAATTGCAAACTGTGCCAAACAGGAGGTTAAAGGCACTGACTCTCCAAGTGGGGAGAGTGTTAGTAAAGGGTCTGGAATGGTGAACCCGAGTAAAATGGGACGAAAACTGAGATGCATTTGAAAACGTTTCCCGGTCACACGGTGCACCATACTGTGGGTTTCCCATGCATGTTTTAGCTGAAGGAAGAATCCCTTAAACCTGGAGAGTTGGGACCCATGGAATGGGTACCATACAGTATGACTTCAAAGGGTCTGCATTTGCTCATCGAACGTCACCAATGCTATCAGCCCAAAGTGCCCAACCTTATGTCTCACTTGGCTCTGGGTTTAGATGTGGTAAACCCAGGTTGCATCACAAACCCTGAATGAATTATTTAAGAATTGCTCTCTATTTCACTGTCACTGTGTTTTGTTTTTTTAATTTATTTTGATAATGGGATTTATCACATTTTCACTGCTGCATTTATGCCGCTGTACACACACTTGATTCTCTTCTGTAGACATATAAATCCATGGGTTTTATGATACTTACTAGTCAGGTATATTCCTGGGCTTTGAATATGGGTTGTTGAGTCCATTTCTTTGAGCAAGGTGTAGGTCTTGACTATTACGTTATGGAATGGTATCTGTGCTAATTTCAATCTCTGGTTTTATGCTGCACCCGAACTCATCTTTGCCCTTAAGGAAGCATTGGTTGGTTTTCTAAATTTGAGACTCTGTTTTGTAGTTCATTTCATGTGTAGCCAAGTTTACATTCTGTGTATTAGTGATATCTTATGAGGTTTCTTTTTCTGTGTGACTTATTTCACTTAGAATCATCGTACCTGAATCCACTCATTATGCCGCGACGGGCCTGATGACATAAATTTCATTGCTGAGTGATATTCCATTGTATATACGTACCAAAAGTTCTTTATCCATTTTTCGCTTTCTGGGATATTTAACTTGTACCGCAGACGAGGTTCTTATAATCAGAGCCGTCTGAAAATTTGGGGTGGCTCTGTGTTTTTGATTTTAAATTCCCTAAGCTATATGACCATAAGTGAAAGTGCCATAGGCTCCGTTGCTTTGTTTTTGGTGTTTCAGGAACACGATACACTTCTCCAGAGTGGTTGTTGGCTCATTGGTTCTCCCTATTCCTGTTCATCTTCCGCAGAAATTGCAAACTGTGCCAAACAGGAGGTTAAAGGCACTGACTCTCCAAGTGGGGAGAGTGTTAGTAAAGCGTCTGGAATGGTGAACCCGAGTACCAGGGGACGAAAACTGAGATGCATTTAAAAACGTTTCCAGATCACACGGTGGACCATACTCTGGGTTTCCCATGCATGTTTTAGCTGAAGGAAGAATCCCTTAAACCTGGAGAGTTGGGACCCATGGAATGGGTACCCTGGAGTATGACTTCAAAGGCTCTGCATTTGCTCACTGTACCTCAACAATCCAATCAGGCCCAAGAGTCCAGCCTTATGTCTCACCCAGCTCTGGGGGGTAGAGGTGGTTAATCCAGGTTTCATCACAAGCCATGAATGAATCATTGAGGAATTGCTCTCTATTTCACTGTCATTGTGTTTTTTCTTGAAATTTATTTTTATAATGGGATTTAGCTGATTTTCACTGCTGCGTTTACTCTGCTGTACACACACTTGATTGTCTTACGGAGACATATAAATCCGTAGGCTTTAAGATTCTTACTAGTCAGGTATATGCCTAGGCGTTGAATATGGGGCGTTGAGGCCATTTCGTTGAGCAAGGGGTAGGTCTTCTCTATTACATATTTGGCTTATGGAAAGGTATCTGTGCTAAGTTCAATCTCTTGTTTTATGCAGCACCCCAACTCACCTTTCCCCGTAAGCAAGCGTAAGTTGGTTTTCTAAATTTGAGACCCTGTTCTTTTTTGTAATTCAGTTCATGTGTAGCCAAGTTTATATTCCGTGTATTAGTGATATCTTATGATGTTTCTTTTTCTGTGTGACTGTTTTCACTTAGAATCATCATACCTGAATCCACACATTATGCCGCTACGGGCCTGATGACATAGATTTCATTGCTGAGTGATATTACATTATATGTACGTACCACAACTTCTTTATCCATTTTTCGATTTCTGGCATATTTAACTGGTAATGTCGACGAGGTTCTTGTCAACAGAGCCGTCCCAAACTTTGGGGTGGCTGTGTGTTTATGATTGTAATTTCCTTAAGCTATAGGACTATAAGTGGAAGTGCCCTAGGCTCTGTTCCTTTGTTTTCTAGGTGTTTCAGGAAACACCATATACTTCTCCAGAGTGGCTGTTGGCAATTTACATCCCGCCCATCAGCATAACAAGGCTCCCTGTTCTCCATGGCCTGTGCTGCCTTTCTGGATTTTACACATTTTTCAGATGGCCCTTTTGACCGGGGAAGTGAGACTTCATTGTAGTGCAGATTTCTTTAACATGCTTGCTTGTTTGACCAAAAGGGGCGTATGCGTTTTTTCCTGAATATATTCAGGAGAAAACGCATACGCCCTTTTTGGCCAAGAGCATCATTGTCGCCGTTCTGCCTCTTTTCCTATGCTTTAAGTGCAATTCCAGTCTACCCCCTGAAATCGTTTTCCTGCAATTCTGCCCCGCTTTCAAGTCCTCTTCGCAGACTTACTTCAATATATTATTGGACAATAGCTGTCATTTTTAACCCTGCATGTTTGTGAATTACAGTGCCCCTGAGCTCCTTTCTTCAACTCGCTTTCTTGTGAGCTGGCCGCAAACCCGCAGGATTGCTTCAGGCCCTAATCTGGTTCCCGCACGGCATGCTGAGCCTTTGGTTAATTCCTCTTCCTGGTGGGAAATGAGCATTACATTTGCCCGTGCAGACACCCACAGCTAGTCTCTCATTGGTTCTCCCTATTCCTCTTCATCTTGTGCAGAAATTGCAAACTGTGCCAAACAGGAGGTTAAAGGCATTGACTCTCCAAGTGGGGAGAGTGTTAGTTAAGCGTCTGGAATGGTGAACCCGAGTACAAAGGGATGAAAACTGAGATGCATTTGAAAACGTTTCCCAATCACACAGTGGACCATACTCTGGGTTTCCCATGCATGATTTAGTGGAAGGAAGAATCCCTTAAACCTGGAGAGTTGGGACCCATGGAATGGGTACCATGAAGTATGACTTCAAAGGGTCTGCATTTGCTCACCGAACCTCACCAATGCTATCATGCTGAAGTGTCCGGCCTTTTGTCTCCCCAGCTCTGGGTGTAGATGTGGTAAATCCAGGTTGCATCAGAAGCCCTGAGTGAATTTTTTAAGAATTGCTCTCTATTTCACTGTCATGGTGTTTTGTTTTAGAAATTTATTTTGATAATGGGATTTATCGGATTTTCACTGCTGCGTTGAGGCCACTGAACAAACACTTGATTCTCTTACGGAGATATATAAATCCATGGATTTTAAGATTCTTACTAGTCAGGTATAATCCTAGGCGTTGAATAGGGGGTGTTGAGGCCATTTCTTTGAGCAAGGAGTGGGTCTTGCCTATTACATATTTGGCTTATGGAAAGGTATCTGTGCTAATTTCTATCTCTGGTTTGATGCAGGACCCCAACTCACCTTTCCCCTTAAGCAAGCATAAGTTGGTTTTCTAAATTTGAGACCCTGTTCTGTTTTGTAATTCAGTTCATGTGTAGCCAAGTTTACATTCCGTGTATTAGTGATATCTTATGATGTTTCATTTTCTGTGTGACTTATTTCACTGAGAATCATCGTACCTGAATCCACTCATTATGCCGTGACGGGCCTGATGACATAGATTTCATTGCTGAGTGATATTCCATTGTACGTACGTACCACATTTTCTTTATCCATTTTTCACATTCTGGGATATTTAACTTGTAACGTAGACGAGGTTCTTGTAAACAGAGCCGTCCTAAACTTTGGGATGGCTGTGTGTTTTTGATTTTAATTTCCCTAAGCTATAGGACCATAAGTGGAAGTGCCGTAGGCTCCGTTGCTTTGTTTTTTTGGTGTTCCGCGAAACACCATACACTTCTGCAGAGTGGCTGTTGGCAATTTACATCCCGCCCATCAGCATAACAAGGCTCCCTGTTCTCCATGGCCTGTGCTGCCTTTCTGGATTTTACACTTTTTTCAGATGTCCCTTTTGACCTGGGTGCAGTGAGACTTCATTGTAGTGCAGATTTCTTTAACATGCTTGCTTGGTTGGCCAAAAAGGGCGTATGCGTTTTTTCCTGAATATATTCAGGAAAAAACGCATACGCCCTTTTTGGCCAAGAGCATCATTGTCGACGTTCTGCCTCTTTTCCTATGCTTTAAATGCAATTCCCGTCTACCCCCTGAAATCGTTGTCCTGCAATTCTGCCCCGCTTACACGTTCTCTTCGCAGCCTTCCTTCAATATTTTTTTGGACGATAGCTGTCATTTATAACTCTGCAGGTTTGTGAGTTACAGTGCCCCTGAGCTCCTTTCTTCAACTCGCTATCTTGTGAGCTGGCCGCAAACCCGCAGGATTGCTTCAGGCCCTGATCTGGTTCTGGCAGGGCATTCTGAGCCTTTGGGTAATTCCTCTTCCTGGTGGGTAATGAACGTTAAATTTGCCCGTGCACACACCTACAGCTAGTCTCTCATTGGTTCTCCCTATTCCTGTTCATCTTGCGCAGAAATTGCAAACTGTGCCAAACTGGAGGTTAAAGGCACTGACTCTCTAAGTGGGGAGAGTGTTAGTAAAGGGTCTGGAATGGTGAACCCGAGTAAAAGGGGACGAAAACTGAGATGCATTTGAAAACGTTTGCCGGTCACACGGTGCACCATACTGTGGGTTTCCCATGCATGATTTAGCTGAAGGAAGAATCCCTTAAACCTGGAGAGTTGGGACCCATGGAATGGGTACCATGCAGTATGACTTCAAAGGGTCTGCATTTGCTCATCGAACCTCACCAATGCTATCAGCCCGAAGTGCCCAACCTTATGTCTCACTCAGCTCTGGGTGTAGATGTGGTAAATCCAGGTTGCATCACAAGCCGTGAATGAATTATATAAAAATTGCTCTCTATTTCACTGTCCTTGTGTTTTGTTTAGGTAATTCATTTTGATAATGGGATTTATCGGATTTTCTCTGCTGCATTCATGCCGCTGTACACATGCTTCATTCTCTTACGGAGACATATATATCCATGGGTTTGAAGATTCTTACTAGTCAGGTGCATTCCTAGGCGTTGAATATGGGCTGTTTAGTACATTTCGTTGAGCATGGGGTAGGTCTTGACTATTACATATTTGGCTTATGGAAAGGTATCTGTGCTAATTTCTATCTCTGGTTTTATGCCGCAGCCCAACTCACTTTTCCCCTTAAGGAAGCATAAGTTGGTTTTCTAAATTTGAGACCCTGTTCTGCTTTGTAATTCAGTTCATGTGTAGCCAAGTTTACATTCCGTGTAATAGTGATATCTTATGATGTTTCATTTTCTTTGTGACTTATTTCACTTAGAATCATCGTGCCTGAATCCACTCATTATGCCACGACGGGCCTGATGACATAGATTTCATTGCTGAGTGATATTCCATTGTACGTATGTACCACAACTTCTTTATCCATTTTTCACATTCTGGGATATTGAACTTGTAGCGTAGACGAGTTTCTTGTAATCAGAGCCGTCCGAAACTTTGGGGTGGCTGTGTGTTTTTGATTTTAATTTCCCTAAGCTGTAGGACCATAAGTGGAAGTTCCGTAGGCTCCGTTGCTTTGTTTTTTAGGTGTTCCAGGAAACACCATACACTTCTCCAGAGTGGCTGTTGGCAGTTTACATCCCGCCCATCAGCATAACAAGGCTCCATGTTCTCCATGGCCTGCGGTGCCTTTCTGGATTTTACACTTTTTTCAGATGGCCCTTTTGACCGGGGTGCAGTGAGACTTCATTGTAGTGCAGATTTCTTTAACATGCTTGCTTGGTTGGCCAAAAAGTGCGTATGCGTTTTTTCCTGAATATGTTCAGGAAAAAACGCATACGCACTTTTTGGCCAAGAGCATCATTGTCGACGTTCTGCCTCTTTTCCTATGCTTTAAATGCAATTCCCGTCTACCCCCTGAAATCGTTTTCCTGCAATTCTGCTCCGCTTTCAAGTCGTCTTCGCAGCCTTCCTTCAATATATTTTTGGACGATAGCTGTCATTTATAACTCTGCAGGTTTGTGAGTTACAGTACCCCTGAGCTCCTTTCTTCAACTCGCTATCTTGTGAGCTGGCCGCAAACCCGCAGGATTGCTTCAGGCCCTAATCTGGTTCCGGCACGGCATGCTGAGCCTTTGGTTAATTCCTCTTCCTGGTGGGAAATGAGCATTAAATTTGCCCGTGCAGACACCTACAGCTAGTCTCTCATTTGTTCTCCCTATTCCTGTTCATCCTGCGCAGAAATTGCAAACTGTGCCAAACAGGAGGTTAAAGGCACTGACTCTCCAAGTGGGGAGAGTGTTAGTAAAGGGTCTGGAATGGTGAACCCGAATAAAAGGGGACGAAAACTGAGATGCATTTGAAAACGTTTCCCGGTCACATGGTGCAGCATAATGGGGGTTTCCCATGCATGTTTTAGCTGAACGAAGAATCCCTTAAACCTGGAGAGTTGGGACTCATGGAATGGGTACCATGCAGTATGACTTCAAAGGGTCTGCATTTGCTCATCGAACCTCACCAATGCTATGAGCCCGAAGTGCCCAACCTTATGTCTCACTCAGCTCTGGGTGTAGATGTGGTAAATCCAGGT
Organism: Delphinapterus leucas; assembly: GCF_059928025.1. NCBI lineage: Eukaryota > Metazoa > Chordata > Mammalia > Artiodactyla > Monodontidae > Delphinapterus > Delphinapterus leucas. The sequence goes on from NW_028322250.1 coordinate 600,974, forward strand.
TGCATCAAAAGCCCTGAAAGAATTATTTAAGAATTGCTCTCTATTTCACTGTCCTTGTGTTTTGTTTTTGTAATTCATTTTGTTAATGGGATTTATCGGATTTTCTCTGCTGCATTCATGCCGCTGTACACACGCTTCATTCTCTTACGGAGACATATAAATCCACGGGTTTGGAGATTCTTACTAGTCAGGTGTATTCCTAGGTGTTGAATATGGGGTGTTTAGTCCATTTCGTTGAGCAAGGAGTAGGTGTTGACTGTTACATATTTGGCTTATGGAAAGGTATCTGTGCTAATTTCTATCTCTGGTTTTATGCAGCACCCCAACTCACCTTTCCCCTTAAGCAAGCATAAGTTGGTTTTCTAAATTTGAGACCCTGTTCTGTTTTGTAATTCAGTTCATGTGTAGCCAAGTTTACATTCCCTGTATTAGTGATATCTTATGATGTTTCATTTTATGTGTGACTTATTTCACTTAGAATCATCGTACCTGTACCTACTCATTATGCCGCAATGGGCGTGTTGACATAGATTTCATTGTTGAGTGATATTCCTTTGTACGTACGTACCACAAATTCTTTATCCATTTTTCACATTCTGAGATATGTAACTTGTACCGTAGACGAGGTTCTTGTAAACAGAGCCGTCCGAAACTTTGGGGTAGCTGTGTGTTTTTTATTTTAATTTCCGTAAGCTATAGGACCATAAGTGGAAGCCCGTAGGCTCCGTCCCTTTGTTTTCTAGGTGTTTCAGGAAACACCATTCACGTCTCCAGAGTGGCTGTTGGCAATTTACGCCCAGCCTATCAGCATAACAAAGCTCCCTGTTCTCCATGGCCTGTGCTGCCTTTCTGGATTTTACACTTTTTTCAGATGGCCCTTTTGACCTGAGGGCAGTGAGACTTCATTGTAGTGAAGATTACTTTAACATGCTTGTTTGGTTGGCCAGAAAGGGCGTATGCGTTTTTTCCTGAATATATCCTGGAATAAACGCATACGCCCTTTTTGGCCAAGTGCATCATTGTCGACGTTCAGCCTCTATTCCTATGCTTTAAATGCAATTTGGGTCTACCCCCTGAAATCGTTCTCCTGCAATTCTGCCCCGCTTTATATTACTCTTCGCAGCCTACCTTCAATATATTTTTGGACGATAGCTGTCCATTATAACTCTGCAGGTTTTTGAATTACAGTGTCCCTTAGCTCCTTTCTTCAACTCGCTTTCTTATGAGCTATCCACAAACCCGCAGGATTGCTTCAGGCCCTCATCTGGTTCCGGCACGGCATGCTGAGCCTTTGGTTAATTCCTCTTCCTGGTGGGAAATGAGCGTTAAATTTGCACGTGCAGACACCTACAGCTAGTCACTCATTGGTTCTCCCTATTCCTGTTCATCTTGGGCGGAAATTGCAAACTGTACCAAACAGGAGGTTAAACGCACTGACTCTCCAAGTGGTGAGAGTGTTAGTAAATGGTCTGGAATTGTGAACACGAGTAAAAGGGATGAAATATGAGATGCATTTGAAAGGACTTCCCAGTCACACGGTGCACCATACTCTGGTGTTCCCATGCATGCTTTAGCTGAAGGAAGAATCCCTTAAACCTGGAGATTTTGGACCCATGGAATGGGTACCATGCAGTATGACTTCAAAGGGTCTGCATTTGTTCACCGAACCTCACCAATGCTATCAGCCCGAAGTGTCCAGCCTTATGTCTCACCCAGCTCTGGGTGTAGATGTGGTGAATCCAGGTTGCATCACAAGCCCTGAATGAATTATTTAAGAATTGCTCTCTATTTCACTGTCATTGTGTTTTGTTTTTGAAATTTATTTTGATAATGGGATTTAGCTGATTTTCACTGCTGCATTTATGTCACTGTACACACGCTTGATTCTCTTACGGAGACATATAAATCCATAGGTATTAAGACTCTTACTCGTCCCGTATATTCCTAGGCGCTGAATATGGGGTGTTGAGTCCATTTCGTTGACCAGGGTGTAGGTTTTTTCTATTACATATTTGGCTTATGGAACGGTATCTGTGCTAATTTCAATCTATGGTTTTATGCAGCACCCCAACTCTCCTTTATCCTTAAGCAAGCATAAGTTGGTTTTCTAAATTTGAGACCCCGTTCTGTTTTGTAATTCAGTTCATTTGTAGCCTCGTTTATATTCCATGTATTAGTAATATCGTATGTCTTTTTCTGTTTGAATTATGTGACTTCGAATGATCATACGTAACTCCTCTGTGGTTGTTACAACTGGCCATATTTCATTGATTTTCAGGCTGAGTAATATTCCACTATACATAAGTGCCACATCTCTATCCAGTTTTTTCCTCCACAGACATATAAATTATATCCTAGTCGAGGATCTTTTAAACAGAGAGGCGGTAAACATTGGGGTGCCTGTGTCCTCTCCATTTTTGTTTTTCCCAAGATATACGTCCATGAGTGCAAGTGCCCTGTGCTCTGTAGCTCATTTTTTAGATGCTTTAGTAAACACAATACACTTCTCCAGAGTGACCGTTGGCAATATACATTTCCACTATAAGCCTCACAGGGCTCCCTTTTCTCCTTGCCCTGTTCTGCATTTCTGGTGTTTACACTTTATGAGGAAGGCTCTTCTGACTGATGCGAAGTGATATGTTTTGTAGTATTGATTTCCAGTGCCCACCTGTTTGGTTGGCTAAAAAAGTGTATGCCATTTTCTTGAATATATACAGGAAAAGACGCATACACCCTTTTTGGCCAACTGCAATGTTGGCAATGTTCAGCCCCTTTTCTTGTGCTTAATGGCGAGTCCTTTCTACCTCTTCCAATCCCTTTCCTGCCATTCTCCATTGCTTACAAGTCCTTTTCTCTGACTTTCCTCAAGACATTTTTCAGTGATAGATATTTTCAACTCTGCAGTTTCGTGAATTTTAGTGTCCCTGAGTTCCATTTTTCAACTTGTGTTTATGGGAACTGGCCACAAAGCAGTGGGATTTCCTCAAGCCCTATTCTGTTTCCATGGGCAACCCTAGCCTTTGGTCAATTCGTCTTCCTGATTGGAAAGTAGAGTGACATGTGCCTGTCCGAACACCTAGGACTCGTCTCTCATTGTTCCTCCTCCTTCTGCTTCATCCTCTGGACAAATTCCAAACAGGATGTTGACAGTGCTGACATCTCCAATTGGGGAGACTGTTCGTAAAGACGCTGGAGGGGTGAACCCGAGCACCAGGAGATGAGGAGATGAGATGCCTTTTCCAAACTCTTCCCGATCAGACGGTATACCATCCTCTGGGTGTGACAGGCATGTTTTAGCTGTAGGAAGTGTCCCATTCATGTGAGGAGAACACCAGGGCTTTTTCAAAATCAGTGTCCCTCCACAACCCAAACTGGGGAATTTTTTAAGCTACGGCTACACATATGTTCATTAAGGGCCTTGGGAAGTAGGCAGAGTCCAAACTTTAGATGATTGAAGTCCTCAGGGTCAGAAGCACTCACCACTGGCTTCCCTTAGGTTCCATTTTAACTGTCATTAATAGATGATGTCAATAAAAATATCTATTCTTTTTCAGATTATTTCCCCTTATAGGTTATTGCAAAATATTGAGTGTAGTTCCCTGTGCTATACAGTAGTTCCTTGTTGATGATCGATTTTATACATAGCAGTGTGTATGTGTTAATCCCAAACTGTTAATTTATCCCTCCTCCCACCTTTCCCATTTGGTCATAATAAATTATAAGATTTTATACTTCTCAGAAATGGGGGAGCTGAAAGAGAGGTATCATTTTCAATGGAAAAGCATTTAAAACAAGATTGAAGCTTTAACCAAGATTATTAGATGTATATCCTTGGAAAGAAATCACTTCGTTTCTCTAGTATTGACCTGACAAATAAGATCTTTTCACTGAACTTGCTTATAATAAAGTGATGGAAATAGCAAATGGAAGTGTTCGAAACATCTTATTTTGCCCGAGCCTTATACACTGTTCTATGTTAATTACAGTTTGGCTCACACATCTGTTCCTTGAAGTTACAATGGTCTCAATTTCTGTTACTGATCCTCCAGAGTGGACCCCAACAAGTGTCCCCCTGCCCAGTGTCATTGGAGCCAACAGATTGAGACTGAGTTTGGTTCAGAAGCAAAGGAAACTTTATATTTTGATCAGAGAATGGAGAGGTGAGAGCATGTGCTACCCCGTGGGCTGTGGGCTGGGCTGCTGTGTAGAGATCCTGTCAGAGTCAATGGGAGGGAGGGGGCGGAGCTCTCGAGGACCAGGTTGGCTGCAGCTCAGGCTCTATATTGCGGAGTCTGCACTGTGCCCCAGGAGCTGAGGTGTCGACCCAGCCATTCTGCACTAGGAAATCTGGTCTGAAGTGCCGGCTGTTGAACCTCTGTATGCGGGACCCTAGGAGCACGTGAAATTAGACAAAGCACAAAGGATAAAAAAGGTTAGACTTTATTTTATTGCCCAGATTCTATTTTTATCTCCCAGGGATTTTTAAGGGGCTTTGCCTGGGACAAACCCCTCTTCTGCATTTTGTCCCCTTCCTCATTCTTAGAGTGCTGAGGGTGCAGACCCTTCATCTGTAACTGCTGAGTGCTGAGTTAGGAGCCCTCATACCCGTGGGCGAGGGTCAGAACTTCTCCCCAGCAGCCTCCAGGTGAAGTTGATTGTCCCCAGGCCTCCTGCCTCCCTGCTCGTCCGCCTGAGCGCAAGTATTGGTAGTGTTATAGATTCTAATGACCTTTAAGGGTCCAGGAAGGAGATGTGCAGTGACGCTGTGAGGTCCAGTTTCAACCCGCCCCACATTTGTTCGGCCACCTTAGGCTGACCGTTTCTGCCAGCCTAGATGCTCTGACCAGTAGTCTGCGCTTTCTTCAATTAGGCCCCTGAATTAACGTAAAAACAGCACCAGGTGTCAGGACCCTGCCTGCTCAACTCCCAGACAGTCCAGGGTTAGTGGTGATGAAGGGCCGTGATGGCCACTGAGTCAACAGCCTTTTGAAGTAAACAGGAGTCCAGCCGTTCTTATTGGCCATCATCATCACAGGGTCTGTAGGCCCTTCTATGGTGACAGCGTGATATACGGTACCCCTGCCAAGATTATTACCTCCCCTCTGGGTGTAGTAAGTCCTGCAAGCAGTAGTCTACTCTTTTGGGACACACTCTTGTTGTTTTATGAGAGAAACTCCAGGTCAAGTGATGGTCACACGAGTCGTCATGGTGCCCCTTTGCCCTGGTTATCTCTCTGGATGTTGGAGTTGGAGGGCCTCCTCACTCAAGGTCAGTGTGCCCACGGAGCAAACCCTGCAACTTCAGGGCATGGTTGGGGGTTAGGATCACCACGTGGGGTCCTTTTCCCTTAGGAGGGAGGTGGCTTTTTGGGCTGCTGATTTCCAGGTTTTCAGATACTGCCAGTATCTTGGCCAGATGTGGCGGTGGGCCAAGCCCCTTGGTGACCGTACTTTATCCTACCTGGATGGCATTCTTGCATTGTTCCATTTCAAGTGGTCCCAGGTTTTGCACTAATACTCCAATGGCGATTCACCGTTCAACAGGAATGTAAGGGTCAAAGGGTTTAGCTAAATTAGGGAGTTCCAGGGCAAGGGTCTAAATTGACTGCTCTTTCCATTCTTGAAAGGCCACTTCTGGATTCTATTCAAAAGGATCATCACCTTTTCCTTTCAGTGTTTCATATAGAGGCCCAGCTAGTAGACTGTAGTTAGGGATCCAGAAGCAGCAAACCCTGGCCTCCCCAGGAACCCCTAAGCTGTCTTCTAGTTTTAGAAATGGGTAAGGCTGTAAATTGTTTCTTCCCTTTCCTGGGATGGGCTTCTCCGACCTTCTGTGAGAATGAAGCCCAGGAAGGTCACCGTAGTCTGTGATATTTGAGCTTTTTCTTGGACAATTTGTATCCTTTATTGGCTTGGTAGTTCAGAGGTCTCCTTAGTAGGGCTGGCGATCAGAATGTAGTCTGCATATTGAAGGAGTGTTTCCTTTTCCAGAGGTAGAACTTTTAGGTCTTTAGCTGAGCTTTGCCCAAAGATGGTGTGGGAATTTTTGAACCCTTGGGGCAACACGGCCCAGAAGTATTGTTTTAGTTGTGTGTTGAGTCCTGCCACTCACAAGCCAAAATTTCTTGTGACTCTGGGACTAATAGAATACAAAAGAAGGCATCATTGAAGACTAATACAGAATACCATGTCCTGGTGGTTGGTAGAATGACCAGCAGGGTGTAGGATTTAGGAACTACTGGAGGTATATCCTCGGTGGCTTCACTGACTGTCCTGACATCCTTTACCAGGACTCCAGCAGCCCATGGGGCTCTCGAGGTCAGGCCAATCCCAGGATATGGAGCTCACCTGGGCAGGTACCCCACCCCCACCCCAGCCCACGGGGCTCTCGTGTTCAGGTCCCTCCCAGGATATGGGGTTCCCTGGGCAGGTTCCCCTGCAGCCCATGGGGCTCTCGTGGTCAGGCCCCTCCCCGGATACAGAGCTACGCTTGCAGGTACTGTGGCAGGGCTGGGCGCACAGGAACCGTGCACATCGCCCTCATTGCAGAGCACTCCCAGCTCACCTGTCACTCAGATCTGACACAGAGCACCTCAGAGCAGGACTTGAACTAACAAACAGCAGCTCCGACAGGTCTGTGACCCTGGGCATCACTCTGTGTGGCCTCCCTCCACCTGGTCTTCCAGAGACTTCCACTGCACCCGGGGCACCAGGCCTCTGTCTCCACCCACCACCCACCCCTCCTCTCCCTGACTCCTGGGTTCCTCTCATTAGGAAAGGGTTTTCTTGAAGTTGTCTCCCACTCATGGGCCAGATAATATAATTAGAAAACAAGCCAGAGCTGCAGCCCCTTGTCTATCCTGACTCTCAGGAGCCCACACCTGTTCCTTGGACCTGGCCGATTCAGCAAGTTCCAGTTTCTGCAACTGTGAGCCCCTGACGGGTGATTATTGGCTGGCCTGGGAAGCCTGACCGTGCTGGCCAGCCCTCCCCAGGTGTGCCTGGGTTGAGATCAATATAAACACCGCTCCAGGCAGCAAGAGCCCCTGCAGCTGTGCCTAACGCCATTTTCTCTGCCCTGTCAGCAGTCTCGGGGCTGGGCTGGTGGGAGGGAGTGAGAGGCCACAGCTTTGTGGGTGGCCCAGTGTGAGTGTGGCTCTGCTGGACTTTCTGCAGCAGTTGCCAAGATGCCACCTGCTAAAGAAGAGGGTGTGTCACCCATACCTGCCGCTGGAATTTCTCCCTGGGCAGAGGTGAGTGAGGAAGAAAACAGTGGGGGCCGGGACAGCAGGGGTATCTCAGGCAGGGAAATGGAAAGCTTCCAGAAGAGCACCCAGGGCCAGGACCATCCTGGCTGGCCTGCAGGCACCTAGTCGGCTGGCATGCTGTTGCTCATGTGGCTCCATGGCCCTTCCTCTAGGCTTTCAAGTCCTTGTACATATTCAGGTGTTTTACCTGGGAAGGGTGGGAACATTTCAGCAGCAGCTGGCCTGGAGCTCGGCCCACGTTTACTCACAGATGCCTCGGCACGGTCCCCCGGTTTTGCAATGAGGACGCTTGTTGCGTGGGGCATGCTGGCTGAATGGGAGATGATTCCCCACCACTGACCAACTTCAGAATTGTTTACAACTGGAGCAAGTGCCCTGATACGGTTTTCCTCTGTGTAACTGGTGGGTTCTGTTTTTTTTTTCTTTCCTTCGTTTTTCGTTCAAGGTAGATTTTATTCCTCTTTTTTGTATTTACAGATATAAGCATGGAAATAATTTATTCATATAAATACATGTATGTGAAGGGAAGAATATTTTGTCTGTTTTACTTTTTGTAATTTTGAATTTTATTTTATTTTTTTATACAGCAGGTTCTTTTTGGTTATCTATTTTATACATATAAATGTATACATGCCAATCCCAATCTCTCAACTCCTCCCACCACCACCCCCCAACAGCTTTCCCCCCTTGGTGTCCATACGTTTGTTGTCTACATCTGTTACTCTATTTCTGCCTTGCAAAACGGTTCATCTGTACAATTTTTCTAGGTTCCACATATATGCATTAATATACAAGATTTGTTTTTCTATTTCTGACTTACTTCACTCTGTTTGACAGTCTCTAGATCCATCAGCGTCTCTACAAATGACCCAATTTCATTCCTTTTTATGGCTTAGTGATATTCCATTTTATATATGTTCCACATCTTTATGCATTCATCTGTCTGTGGGCATTTAGCTTGCTTCCATTACCTGGATATTGTAAATAGTGATGCAATGAACATCGCGGTGAACGTCTCTTTTTGATTTATGGTTTTGTCTGGGTATATGCCCAGTAGTGGGATTGCTGTATCATATGGTAATTCTATTCTTAGTTTTATAAGAAACTCCATAATGTTCTGCACAGTGACTGTATCAATTTACATTCCCAACAATAGTGGAAGAGGGTTCCTTATCTCCACACCCTTTCCAGCATCTGTTGTTTGTAGATTTTCTGATGATGCCCATTCTAACAGGTGTGAGGTGATACACCATGGATGAGTCTATTTCGTTGAACAAAGAGTAGGTCTTGTCTATTACATATTTGGCTTATGGAACGGTATGTGTGCTAATTACAATCTCTGGTTTTATACAGCACCCCAACTCAACTTTCCCCTTAAGCAAGCATAAGTTTTTATCTAAATGTGAGACTCTGTTCGGTTTTGTAATTCAGTTTATGTGTAGCCAAGTTTACACTCTCTCTATTAGTGATATCTTATGATAATTATCTTACTCTGTGTGACATATTTCTCTTAGAATCATCATACTTAAATCCACTCAATTTGCTGCTACAGGCCTGATGACATTGATTTCATTGCTGAGTGATATTCCGTTGTACGTAAGTAGCACAACTCCTTTATCCATTTTTTTCTTTCTGGGATATTTAATTTGTACTGGACTCGAGGTTCTTGTAAACACAGCAGCCCTAAATTTTGTGTTGGCTGTGTCTTGTTGATTTTAATTTTCCTAAGCTATAGGGCCAAAAGTGGAAGTGCCCTAGCGTCTGTAGTTTTGTTTGTCAGATGTTTCAGGATACACCATAAACATCTCCAGAGTGTCTGTTGGCAATTTACATCCCGCCCATCAGCATAACAAGGCTCCCTGTTCTCCATGGCCTGTCCTGTGTTTCTGGTTTTTACACTTTTTTCAGATGGCCCTTTTGACGAATGGGAAATGAGAGTTCATTTTAGTGCGGATTTCCATTGCTTGAGTGCTTGGTTGGCCAAAAAGGGCATATGTGTTTTTTCCTGAATATATTCAGGAAAAAATGTATACGCACTTTTGTCCAAGTGCATCACTGTCAAAGATCTGCCGCTTTTCACATGCTTTAAATGCAATTCCAATCTACCTCCTGAAATATGATTCCTGCAATTCTGCCTCGTTTTCAAGTCCTCTTTGCAGACTTACTTCAATATATTTTTGCCAATAGCTGTCATTTATTACTCTGCAGGTTTGTGAATTACAGTGCCCGTGATTTCTTTTAAAACTCGTTTCCTTGAAAGCTGGCCACAGAACCGCAGGTTTGCTTCAGGCCGTAATCAGGGTCCGGCACGTCACTCTGAGCCTTTGGTTAATTCCTCTTCCTGGTGGGAAATTAGAGTTAAATCTGCCCCTCCAGACACCTGCCTCACTCCCACCCCCTTGGTGATGTGTGTCCTCTGGTTTGAGGCCACATGTGCTGCGTTCCTCACTTTTGGCTGATGTGGGCCCACTGGTGTGAGGACACTCCTGCCTGGTTCCCATCCCCTTGGTGATGTGGGCCCTCCGGTGAGAGTCTGATCCTGGTTGGGTTACTCACACTTCTGTGAGGTGGGCCCTCTTCTCTGAGGTCACTCCTGCCTGGCTGGCACACCCCGCCTTGGCGACGTCGGCCCTCTGGTGTGAGTTGGTGCCTGCTGGGAGTCTCCTCCCCTCGGTAATGAGGGCCGTCTGGCGTCAGGCCCTAACTCCTGGGCTCACAAAATTTTCTGATGTGCACCCTGTGGTGCGAGTACACTCCTGCCAGGTTCCCAACCCCATGGGAATGTGGGCCTTCTGCTCTGAGGTCCCAACGGTGGGTTGCTCAGTTTCATGATGAGGGCCCTCTGGTGTGAGTTCACTCCGGCCTGGATCCCATAGCCTCGCTGCTCCTGGCCACCTGCGGGGAGGTTACAACTGTGGGATTCCTCACCTTTTTTCTTCTAAAGGCTCTCTGTTTTGAGACTCCTCCAGCCTGCCTCACTCCCAGCCCCTTGGTGATGTGTGTCCTCTGGTTTGAGGCCACGTGTGCTGGGTCCCTCACCTTTCGATGATGTGGCCCCACTGGTGTGAGGACACTCCTGCCTGGTTCCTATCCCCTTGATGATGTGGGCCCTCTGGTGAGAGTCTGATCCTGGCTGGGTTCCTCACCCTTCTGTGAGGTGGGCCCTATGCTGTGAGGTCATTCCTGCCTGGCTGGCACAGCCCACATGGGCAACATCGGCCCTCTTGTGGCAGTTGGAGCCTGCTGGGAGCCTCCTCCCCTCGGTGATGAGGGCCCTCTTGCGTCAGGCCCTAACTGCTGGGTACCCACATTTTCTGATACGTGCTAAGTGGTGCGAGGACACTCCTGTGAGGTTCCCATCCCCATGGGGATGTGGGCCTTCTGCTCTGAGGTCCCAATGGCTGGGTTGCTCACAGTTTCATGATGTGGGCCCTCTGCTGTGAGTTCACTGCAGCCTGGATCGCATAGACTCGGTGCTCTGGGCCACCTGCTGGGAGGTTCCCACTGCAGGATTCCTCAGCTTTTTTATTCTATGGGCCCTGTGTTGTGAGGCTCCTCCTGCCTGCCTCACTCCGAGCCCCTTGGAGATGTGGGTCCTCTGGATTAGGCCACAGGTTCTGGGTTCCTCACCTTTCTATGATGTGTCCACACTGGTGTGAAGACAGTCCTGCCTGGTTCTGATGCCCTTGGTGATGTGGACCCTCTGTTGAGAGTCTTATCCTGGCTGGGTTCCTCACCCTTCTGTGAGGTAGGCCCTCTGCTGTGAGGTCACTCCTGCCTGGCTGTCACACGTCACCTTGACGACATGGGCCCTCAGTTGGGAGTTGGTGCCTGCTTGGAGTCTCCTCCCCTTGGTAATGAGGGCCCTCTGGCGTCAGGCCCTAACTTCTGAGCTCCCAAAATTCTCTGATGTGTGCCCTGTGGTGCGAGTACACTTATGCCATGTTCCCAACCACATGGGAATGTGGGCCTTCTGCTCTGAGGTCCCAACGGCTGGGTTGCTCACAGTTTCATGATGAGGGCCCTCTGTTTTGAGTTCAGTCAGGTCTGGATCCCATAGCCTCGCTGCTCCTGGCCGCCTGCTGGGAGGTCCCAACTGCAGGATTCCTCACCATTTTTATTCTATGGGCCCTATGTTTTGAGGCTCCTCCTTCCTGCCTCACTCCCAGCCCCTTGGTGATGTGTGTCCTCTGGTTTGAGGCCACGTGTGCTGGGTCACTCACATTTCGGTGATGAGGCCCCACTGGTGTGAGGACACTCTAGCCTGGTTCCCATTCCCTTGGTGATGTGGGCCCTGTGGTGAGAGTCTGATCCTCTTTGGGTTCCTCACCCTTTTGTGAGGTGGGCCCTCTGTTCTGAGGTCACTCCTGCCTGGCTGGCACATCCCGCATTGGCGATGGCGGCCCTCTGGTAGCAGTTGGAGCCTGCTGGGATCCTCGTCTCCTCGGTGATGAGAGCCCTCTGGCATCAGGCCCTAACTGCTGGGCTCCCCACATTTTCTGATGTGTGCCCACTGGTGCAATGACACTCCTGCTTGGTTCCCTTCCCCATGGGGATGTGGGCCTTGTGCTCTGAGGCCACAACGGCTGGTTTGCTCACAGTTTCATGATGAGGGCCCTCTGTTGTGAGTTCATCACTGCCTGGATCCCATAGCCTCGGTGCTCTGGGCCGCCTGCTGGGATGTTCCAACTGCTGGGTTCCTCACCTTTTTTATACAATGGGCCATGTGTTGTGAGGTTAATCCTGCCTGCCTCGCTCCGAAACTCATGGTGATGTGGCTCCTCTGGTTTGAGGCCACATTTTCTGGGTACCTCAACTTTTGATGATGTGGCCCCACAGGTGTGATGATACTCCTGCCTGGTTCACAGCCCCTTGCTTATGTGGGCACTCTGGTGAGAGTCTGATCCTGGCTGGGTTCCTTACCATTCTGGGAGGTGGGCCCTATGATGTGAGGTCACTCCTGCCTGGCTGGCTCACATCGCCTTGGTGATGTGGGCCCTCTGTTGGCCACGAAAGCATGCTGGGAGCCTCCTACCCTCTTTAATGAGGGCCCTGAAAAAACGCATATGCACTTTTTGACCAAATGCATCATTGTCGAGGATCGGCCTCTTCTCCTATGCTTTCAGAGCACTTCCAGTCTACCTCCTGAAATCATATTCCTGGAATTCTGCCCTGCTTTCAAGCCCTCTTCGCAGCCTTACTTCAGTATATTTTTGTATGATACCTGTCATTTATAACTCTGCAGGTTTGTTAATTACAGTGTCCCTGAGCTCCTTTCTTCAACTCGCTTTCTTGTGAGCTGGCCGTAAACCCGCAAGATTGCTTCAGGCCCTATTCTGGTTTCGGCACAGCACGCTGAGACTTTGGTAAATTCCTCTTTCTGGTGGGAAACGAGCATTTAAGTTGCCCGTGCAGACCGTACAGCTAGTCTCTCATTGGTTCTCCCTATTCCTGTTCATCTTGCTCAGAAATTGCAAACTGTGCCAAACAGGAGGTTAAAGGCACTGACTCTCCAAGTGGGGAGAGTGTTAGTAAAGGGTCTGGAATGGTGAACCCGAGTAAAAGGGGACGAAACCTGAGATGCATTTGAAAACGTTTGCCGGTCACACGGTGCACCATACTGTGGGTTTCCCATGCATGTTTTAGCTGAAGGAAGAATCCCTTAAACCTGGAGAGTTGGGACCCATGGAATGGGTACCATGCAGTATGACTTCAAAGGGTCTGCATTTGCTCATCGAACCTCACCAATGCTATCAGCCCGAAGTGCCCAACCTTATGTCTCACTCAGCTCTGGGTGTAGATGTGGTAAATCCAGGTTGCATCACAAGCCCTGAATGAATTATTTAAGAATTGCTCTCTATTTCACTGTCCTTGTGTTTTGTTTTTGTAATTCATTTTGATAATGGGATTTATCGAATTTTCTCTGCTGCGTTCATGCCGCTGTACACACGCTTCATTCTCTTACGGAGACATATAAATCCATGGGTTTGAAGATTCTTACTAGTCAGGTGTATTCCTAGGCGTTGAATATGGGCTGTTTGGTCCATTTCGTTGAGCAAGGGGTAGGTCTTGACTATTATATATTTGGCTTATGGAAAGGTATCTGTGCTAATTTCTATCTCTGGTTTTATGCAGCACCCCAACTCACCTTTCTTCTTAAGCAAGCATAAGTTGGTTTTCTAAATTTGAGACCCTGTTCTGTTTTGTAATTTAGTTCATGTGTAGCCAAGTTTATATTCCCTATATTAGTGATATCTTATGATGTTTCATTTTCTGTGTGACTTATTTCACTGAGAATCATCGTACGTGAATCCGCTCATTATTCCGCGATGAGCCTGATGACATAGATTTCATTGGTGAGTGATATTCCATTGTACGTACGTACCACAACTTCTTTATCCATTTTTCACATTCTGGGATATTTAACTTGTACCGTAGACGAGGTTCTTGTAAACAGAGCCGTCCGAAACTTTGGGGTGGCTGTGTGTTTTTGATTTTAATTTCCCTAAGCTATAGGACCATAAGTGGAAGTGCCGTAGGCTCCGTTGCTTTGTTTTTTAGGTGTTCCAGGAAACACCATACACTTCTCCAGAGTGGCTGTTGGCAATTTACATCCCGCCCATCAGCATAACAAGGCTCCCTGTTCTCCATGGCCTGTGCTGCCTTTCTGGATTTTACACTTTTTTCAGATGGCCCTTTTGACCGGGGGGCAGTGAGACTTCATTGTAGTGCAGATTTCTTTAACATGCTTGCTTGGTTGGCCAAAAAGGGCGTATGCGTTTTTTCCTGAATATATTCAGGAAAAAACGCATACGCCCTTTTTGGCCAAGAGCATCATTGTCGACGTTCTGCCTCTTTTCCTATGCTTTAAATGCAATTCCCGTCTACCCCCTGAAATCGTTTTCCTGCAATTCTGCCCCGCTTACAAGTCGTCTTCGCAGCCTTCCTTCAATATTTTTTTGGACGATAGCTGTCATTTATAACTCTGCAGGTTTGTGAGTTACAGTGCCCCTGAGCTCCTTTCTTCAACTCGCTATCTTGTGAGCTGGCCGCAAACCCGCAGGATTGCTTCAGGCCCTAATCTGGTTCCGGCACGGCATGCTGAGCCTTTGGTTAATTCCTCTTCCTGGTGGGAAATGAGCATTAAATTTGCCCGTGCAGACACCTACAGCTAGTCTCTCATTGGTTCTCCCTATTCCTGTTCATCTTGCGCAGAAATTGCAAACTGTGCCAAACAGGAGGTTAAAGGCACTGACTCTCCAAGTGGGGAGAGTGTTAGTAAAGGGTCTGGAATGGTGAACCCGAGTAAAAGGGGACGAAAACTGAGATGCATTTGAAAACGTTTGCCGGTCACACGGTGCACCATACTGTGGGTTTCCCATGCATGTTTTAGCTGAAGGAAGAATCCCTTAAACCTGGAGAGTTGGGACCCATGGAATGGGTACCATGCAGTATGACTTCAAAGGGTCTGCATTTGCTCATCGAACCTCACCAATGCTATCAGCCCGAAGTGCCCAACCTTATGTCTCACTCAGCTCTAGGTGTAGATGTGGTAAATCCAGGTTGAATCACAAGCCCTGAATGAATTAGTTAAGAATTGTTCTCTATGTTGCTGTCCTTGTGTTTGTTTTTGTAATTCATTTTGATAATGGGATTTATCGGATTTTCTCTGCTGCCTTCATGCTGCTGTACACACGCTTCATTCTCTTACGGAGACATATAAATCCATGGGTTTGAAGATTCTTACTAGTCAGGTGTATTCCTAGGTGTTGAATATGGGGTGTTTAGTCCATTTCGTTGAGCAAGGGGTAGGTCTTGACTATTACATAGTTGGCTTATGGAAAGTTATCTGTGCTAATTTCTATCTCTGGTTTTATGCAGCACCCCAACGCACCTTTCCCCTTAAGCAAACATAAGTTGGTTTTCTAAATTTGAGACCCTGTTCTGTTTTGTAATTCAGTTCATGTGTAGCCACGTTTACATTCCCTGTATTAGTGATATCTTATGATGTTTCATTTTCTGTGTGACTTATTTCACTTAGAATCATCGTACCTGAATCCACTCATTATGCCGCGATGGGCCTGATGACACAGATTTCATTGGTGAGTGATATTCCATTGTACGTACGTAACACAACTTCTTTATCCATTTTTCACATTCTGGGATATTTAACTTGTACCGTAGACGAGGTTCTTGTAAACAGAGCCGTCCGAAACTTTGGGGTGGCTGGGTGTTTTTGATTTTAATTTCCCTAAGCTATAGGACCATAAGTGGAAGTGCCGTAGGCTCCGTTGCTTTGTTTTTTAGGTGTTCCAGGAAACACCATACACTTCTCCAGAGTGGCTGTTGGCAATTTACATCCCGCCCATCAGCATAACAAGACTCCCTGTTCTCCATGGCCTGTGCTGCCTTTCTGGATTTTACACATTTTTCAGATGGCCCTTTTGACCAGGGGTCAGTGAGACTTCATTGTAGTGCAGATTTCTTTAACATGCTTGCTTGGTTGGCCAAAAAGTGCGTATGAGTTTTTTCCTGAATATATTCGGTAAAAAACGCATACATCCTTTTTGGCCAAGAACAACTTTGTCGACGTTCTGCCTCTTCCTATGCTTTAAATGCAATTCCCGTGTACCCTCTGAAATCGTTTTCCTGCAATTCTGCCCCGCTTACAAGTCGTCTTCGCAGCCTTCCTTCAATATTTTTTTGGACGATAGCTGTCAGTTATAACTCTGCTGGTTTGTGAGTTACAGTGCCCCTGAGCTCCTTTCTTCAACTCGCTATCTTGTGAGCTGGCCGCAAACCCGCAGGATTGCTTCAGGCCCTAATCTGGTTCCGGCACGGCATGCTGAGCCTTTGGTTAATTCCTCTTCCTGGTGGGAAATGAGCGTTAAATATGCCCGTGCACACACCTACAGCTAGTCTCTCATTGGTTCTCCCTATTCCTGTTCATCTTGTGCAGAAATTGCAAACTGTGCCAAACAGGAGGTTAAAGGCACTGACTCTCCAAGTGGGGAGAGTGTTAGTAAAGGGTCTGGAATGGTGAACCCGAGTAAAAGGGGACGAAAACTGAGATGCATGTGAAAACGTTTTCCGGTCACATGGTGCACCATACTGTGGGTTTCCCATGCATGTTTTAGCTGAAGGAAGAATCCCTTAAACCTGGACAGTTGGGACCCATGGAATGGGTACCATGCAGTATGACTTCAAAGGGTCTGCGTTTGCTCATCGAACCTCACCAATGTTATCAGCCCGAAGTGCCCAACCTTATGTCTCACTGAGCTCTGGGTGTAGATGTGGTAAATCCAGGTTGCATCACAAGCCCTGAATGAATTATTTAAGAATTGTTCTCTATTTCACTGTCCTTGTGTTTTGTTTTTGTAATTCATTATGATAATGGGATTTATCGGATTTTCTCTGCTGCATTTATGCCGCTGTACACACGCTTCATTCTCTTACAGAGACATATAAATCCATGGGTTTGAAGATTCTTACTAGTCAGGTGTATTCCTAGGCGTTGAATATGGGGTGTTTAGTCCATTTCGTTGAGCAAGGGGTAGGTTTTGACTATAACATATTTGGCTTATGGAAAGGTATCTGTGCTAATTTCTATCTCTGGTTTTATGCTGCACCCCAACTCACCTTTCCCCTTAAGCAAGCATAAGTTGGTTTTCTAAATTTGAGACCCTGTTCTGTTTTGTAATTCAGTTCATGTGTAGCCAAGTTTACATTCCGTGTATTAGTGATATCTTATGATGTTTCATTTTCTGTGTGACTTATTTCACTTAGAATCATCGTACCTGAATCCACTCATTATGCCGCGATGGGCCTGATGACACAGATTTCATTACTGAGTGATATTCCATTGTACGTACATACCACAACTTCTTTATCCATTTTTCACATTCTGGGATATTTAACTTGTACCGTAGACGAGGTTCTTGTAAACAGAGCCGTCCGAAACTTTGGGGTGGCTGTGTGTTTTTGATTTTAATTTCCCTAAGCTATAGGACCATAAGTGGAAGTGCCGTAGGCTCCGTTGCTTTGTTTTTTAGGTGTTCCAGGAAACACCATACACTTCTCCAGAGTGGCTGTTGGCAATTTACATCCCGCCCATCAGCATAACAAGGCTCCCTGTTCTCCATGGCCTGTGCTGCCTTTCTGGATTTTACACTTTTTTCAGATGGCCCTTTTGACCGGGGGGCAGTGAGACTTCATTGTAGTGCAGATTTCTTTAACATGCTTGCTTGGTTGGCCAAAAAGGGCGTATGCGTTTTTTCCTGAATATATTCAGGAAAAAACGCATACGCCCTTTTTGGCCAAGAGCATCATTGTCGACGTTCTGCCTCTTTTCCTATGCTTTAAATGCAATTCCCGTCTACCCCCTGAAATCGTTTTCCTGCAATTCTGCCCCGCTTACAAGTCGTCTTCGCAGCCTTCCTTCAATATATTTTTGGACGATAGCTGTCATTTATAACTCTGCAGGTTTGTGAGTTACAGTGCCCCTGAGCTCCTTTCTTCAACTCGCTATCTTGTGAGCTGGCCGCAAACCCGCAGGATTGCTTCAGGCCCTAATCTGGTTCCGGCACGGCATGCTGAGCCTTTGGTTAATTCCTCTTTCTGGTGGGAAATGAGCATTAAATTTGCCCGTGCAGACACCTACAGCTAGTCTCTCATTGGTTCTCCCTATTCCTGTTCATCTTGCGCAGAAATTGCAAACTGTGCCAAACAGGAGGTTAAAGGCACTGACTCTCCAAGTGGGGAGAGTGTTAGTAAAGGGTCTGGAATGGTGAACCCGAGTAAAAGGGGACGAAAACTGAGATGCATTTGAAAACGTTTGCCGGTCACACGGTGCACCATACTGTGGGTTTCCCATGCATGTTTTAGCTGAAGGAAGAATCCCTTAAACCTGGAGAGTTGGGACCCATGGAATGGGTACCATGCAGTATGACTTCAAAGGGTCTGCATTTGCTCATCGAACCTCACCAATGCTATCAGCCCGAAGTGCCCAACCTTATGTCTCACTCAGCTCTGGGTGTAGATGTGGTAAATCCAGGTTGCATCACAAGCCCTGAATGAATTATTTAAGAATTGCTCTCTATTTCACTGTCCTTGTGTTTTGTTTGTGTAATTCATTTTGATAATGGGATTTATCGGATTTTCTCTGCTGCATTCATGCCGCTGTACACATGCTTCATTCTCTTACGGAGACATATAAATCCATGGGTTTGAAGATTCTTACTAGTCAGGTGTATTACTAGGCCTTGAATATGGGGTGTTTAGTCCATTTCGTTGAGCAAGGGGTAGGTCTTGACTATTACATATTTGGCTTATGGAAAGGTATCTGTGCTAATTTCTATCTCTGGTTTTATGCAGCACCCCAACTCACCTTTCCCCTTAAGCAAGCATAAGTTGGTTTTCTAAATTTGAGACCCTGTTCTGTTTTGTAATTCAGTTCATGTGTAGCCAAGTTTACATTCCCTATATTAGTGATATCTTATGATGTTTTATTTTCTGTGTGACTTATTTCACTTAGAATCATCGTACCTGAATCCACTCATTATGCCGCGACGGGCCTGATGACATAGATTTCATTGCTGAGTGATATTCCATTGTACGTACGTACCACAACTTCTTTATCCATTTTTCACATTCTGGGATATTTAACTTGTACCGTAGACGAGGTTCTTGTAAACAGAGCCGTCCGACACTTTGGGGTGGCTGTGTGTTTTTGATTTTAATTTCCCTAAGCTATAGGACCATAAGTGGAAGTGCCGTAGGCTCGGTTGCTTTGTTTTTTAGGTGTTCCGGGAAACACCATACACTTCTCCAGAGTGGCTGTTGGCAATTTACATCCTGCCCATCAGCATAACAAGGCTCCCTGTTCTCCATGGCCTGTGCTGCCTTTCTGGATTTTACACTTTTTTCAGATGGCCCTTTTGACCGGGGGGCAGTGAGACTTCATTGTAGTGCAGATTTCTTTAACACGCTTGCTTTGTTGGCCAAAAAGGGCGTATGCGTTTTTTCCTGAATATATTCAGGAAAAAACGCATACGCCCTTTTTGGCCAAGAGCATCATTGTCAACGTTCTGCCTCTTTTCCTATGCTTTAAATGCAATTCCCGTCTACCCCCTGAAATCGTTTTCCTGCAATTCTGCCCCGCTTACAAGTCGTCTTCGCAGCCTTCCTTCAATATATTTTTGGACGATAGCTTTCATTTATAACTCTGCAGGTTCGTGAGTTACAGTGCCCCTGAGCTCCTTTCTTCAACTCGCTATCTTGTGAGCTGGCCGCAAACCCGCAGGATTGCTTCAGGCCCTAATCTGGTTCAGGCATGGCATGCTGAGCCTTTGGTTAATTCCTCTTCCTGGTGGGAAATGAGCATTAAATTTGCCCGTGCAGACACCTACAGCTAGTCTCTCATTGGTTCTCCCTATTCCTGTTCATCTTGCGCAGAAATTGCAAACTGTGCCAAACAGGAGGTTAAAGGCACTGACTCTCCAAGTGGGGAGAGTGTTAGTAAAGGGTCTGGAATGGTGAACCCGAGTAAAAGGGGACGAAAACTGAGATGCATTTGAAAACGTTTGCCGGTCACACGGTGCACCATACTGTGGGTTTCCCATGCATGTTTTAGCTGAAGGAAGAATCCCTTAAACCTGGAGAGTTGGGACCCATGGAATGGGTACCATGCAGTATGACTTCAAAGGGTCTGCATTTGCTCATCGAACTTCACCAATGCTATCAGCCCGAAGTGCCCAACCTTATGTCTCACTCAGCTCTGGGTGTAGATGTGGTAAATCCAGGTTGCATAACAAGCCCTGAATGAATTATTTAAGAATTGCTCTCTATTTCACTGTCCTTGTGTTTTGTTTGTGTAATTCATTTTGATAATGGGATTTATCAGATTCTCTCTGCTGCATTCATGCCGCTGTACACATGCTTCATTCTCTTACGGAGACATATAAATCAATGGGTTTGAAGATTCTAACTAGTCAGGTGTATTACGAGGCCTTGAATATGGGGTGTTTAGTCCATTTCGTTGAGCAAGGGGTAGGTCTTGACTATGACATATTTGGCCTATGCAAAGTAATCTGTGCTAATTTCTATCTGTGGTTTTATGCAGCACCCCAACTCACCTTTCCCCTTAAGCAAGCATAAGTTGGTTTTCTAAATTTGAGACCCTGTTCCGTTTTGTAATTCAGTTCATGTGTAGCCAAGTTTACATTCCGTGTATTAGCGATATCTTATGATGTTTTATTTTCTGTGTGAATTATTTCACTTAGAATCACCGTACCTGAATCCACTCATTATGCCGCGATGGGCCTGATGACATAGATTTCATTGCTGAGTGATATTCCATTGTACGAACGTACCACAACTTCTTTATCCATTTTTCACATTCTGGGATATTTAACTTGTACCGTAGACGATGTTCTTGTAAACAGAGCCGTCCGACACTTTGGGGTGGCTGTGTGTTTTTGATTTTAATTTCCCTAAGCTATAGGACCATAATTGGAAGTGCCATAGGCTGTGTTGCTTTGGTTTTCAGGTGTTCCGGGAAACACCATACACTTCTCCAGAGTGGCTGTTGGCAATTTACATCCCGCCCATCAGCATAACAAGGCTCCCTGTTCTCCATGGCCTGTGCTGCCTTTCTGGATTTTACACTTTTTTCAGATGGCCCTTTTGACGGGCGGGCAGTGAGACTTCATTTTACTGCAGATTTCTTTAACATGCTTGCTTGGTTGGCCAAAAAGGGCGTATGCGTTTTTTCCTGAATATATTCAGGAAAAAACGCATACGCCCTTTTTGGCCAAGAGCATCATTGTCGACGTTCTTCCTCTTTTCCTATGCTTTAAATGCAATTCCCGTCTACCCCCTGAAATCGTTTTCCTGCAATTCTGCCCCGCTTACAAGTCGTCTTCGCAGCCTTCCTTCAATATATTTTTGGACGATAGCTGTCATTTATAACTCTGCAGGTTTGTGAGTTACAGTGCCCCTGAGCTCCTTTCTTCCACTCGCAATCTTGTGAGCTGGCCGCAAACCCGCAGGATTGCTTCAGGCCCTAATCTGGTTCCAGCACGGCATGCTGAGCCTTTGGTTAATTCCTCTTCCTGGAAGGAAATGAGCGTTCCATTTGCCCGTGCAGACACCTACAGCTAGTCTCTCATTGGTTCTCCCTAATCCTGTTCATCTTGCGCAGAAATTGCAAACTGAGCCAAACAGGAGGTTAAAGGCACTGACTCTCCATGTGGGGAGAGTGTAAGTAAAGCATCTGGAATGGTGAACCCGAGTACCAGGGGACGAAAACTGAGATGCATTTGAAAACATTTCCCAATCACATGGTGGACCATACACTGGGTTTCCCATGCATGTTTTAGCTGAAGGATGAATCCCTTAAACCTGGAGAGTTCGGACCCATGGAATGGGTACCATGCAGTATGCCTTCAAAAGGTCTGCATTTGCTCACCGAACCTCACCAATGCTATTAGCCCAAAGTGTTCAGCCTTATATCGCAACCAGCTCTGGGTGTAGATGTGGTAAATCCAGGTTGCATCACAAACCCTGAATGAATTATTTAAGAATTGCTCTCTATTTCACTGTCATTGTGTTTTGTTTTGGAAATTTATTTTGATAATGCGATTTATCGGAATTTCACTGCTGCGTTTAGGCCGCTGTACACACGCTGGATTCTCTAATGGATTCATATAAATCCATGGGTTTTAAGATTCTTACTACTCAGGTATATTCCTAGGCGTTGAATATGTGGTGTTGAGTCCATTTCGTTGAGCAAGGAGTAGGTCTAGTCTATTACATATTTGGCTTATGGAACGATATCTGTGCTAATTTCAAACCCTGGTTTTATGCAGCACGCCAATTCACCTTTCCCCATAAGCAAGCATAAGTTGGTTTTCTAAATTTGAGACCCTGTCCTGTTTTGTATTTCTGTTCTTGTGTAGCCAAGGTTACCATCCATGTATTAATGATATCTTATGATGTTTCTTTTTCTGTGTGACTTATTTCACGTAGAATCATCATACCTGAACCCACTCATTATGCCGCGACGGGCCTGATGACATAGATTTCATTGCTGAGTGATATTCCATTGTACGTACGTACCACAACTTCTTTATCCATTTTTCCCTTTCTGAGATATTTAACTTGTACCGTAGACGAGGTACTTGTAAACAGAGCCGTCGCAAACTTTGGGGCGGCTGTGTGTTTTTGATTTTAATATCCCTAAGCTATAGGACCATAACTGGAAGTGCCATAGGCTGTGTTGCTTTGTTTCCTACGTGTTTCAGGAAACACCATACACTTCTCCAGAGTGGCTGTTGGCAGTTCACATCCAGCCCATCTGCATAACAAGTCTCGCTGTTCTCCATGACCTGTCCTGACTTTCTGGATTTTACACTTTTTTCAGATGGCCCTTTTGACCGGGGGGCAGTGAGACTTCATTGTAGTGCAGAATTCCTTTACATGCTTGCTTGGTTGGCCAAAAAGTGCTTATGCATTTTTTCCTGAATATATTCAGGAAAAAACGCATACGCCCTTTTTGGCCAAGTGCATCATTGTCGACATTCTGCCTCTTTTCCTATTCTTTAAGTGCAATTCCAGTCTATCCCCTGAAATCGTTTTCCTGAAATTCGGCCTCGCTTTCAAGTCCTGTTTGAAGACTTACTTCAATACATTTTTGGACGATAGCTGTCATTCATAACTCTGCAGGTTTGTGAATTACAGTGCCCCTGAGCTCCTCTCTTCAACTCGCTTTCTTGTGAGCTGCCGCAAAACCGCAGGATTTCTTGTGGCCTTAATCTGTTTCAGGCAGGGCACGCTGAGCCTTTGGTTAATTCCTGTTCCTGGTGGGAAATGAGCATTCCATTTGCCCGTGCAGACACCTACAGCTAGTATCTCATTGGTTCTCCCTATTCCTGTTCATCTTGCGCAGAAATTGCAAACTGTGCCAAACAGGAGGGTAAAGGCACTGACTCTCCAAGTGGGGAGAGTGTAAGTAAAGCGTCTGGAATGGTGAACCCGAGTATCAGGGGACGAAAACTGAGATGCATTTGAAAACGTTTCCCAATCACACAGTGGACCATACTCTGGGTTTCCCATGCATGCTTTAGCTGAAGGATGAATCCCTTAAACCTGGAGAGTTGGGACCCATGGAATGGGTACCATGCAGTATGACTTCAAAGGGTCTGCATTTGTTCACCGAACCTCACCAATGCTATCAGCCCGAAGTGTCCAGCCTTATGTTTCACCCAGCTCTGGGTGTAGATGTGGTAAATCCAGGTTGCATCACAAGCCCTGAATGAATTATTTAACAATTGCTCTCTATTTCACTGTCCTTGTGTTTTGTTTTTGAAATTTATTTTGATAATGGGATTTATCGGATTTTCACTGCTGAGTTTAGGCCGCTGTACGCACGCTTGATTTCCTTATGGAGACATATAAATCCACGGGTTTTAATATTCTTACTAGTCAGGTGTATTCCTAGGCGTTGAATATGTGGTGTTTAGTCCATTTCGTTGAGCAAGGTGTAGGTCTTGACTATGACATATTTGGCTTATGGAAAGGTATCTGTGCTAATTTCTATCTCTGGTTTTATGCAGCACCCCAACTCACCTTTCCCCTTAAGCAAGCATAAGTTGGTTTTCTAAATTTGAGACCCTGTTCCGTTTTGTAATTCAGTTCATGTGTAGCCAAGTTTACATTCCGTGTATTAGTGATATCTTATGATGTTTCATTTTCTGTGTGACTTATTTCACTTAGAATCATTGTACCTGAATCCACTCATTATGCCGCGACGGGCCTGATGACATAGATTTCATTGCTGAGTGATATTCCAATGTACGTACGTACCACAATTTCTTTATCCATTTTTCACATTCTGGGATATTTAACTTGTACCGTAGACGAGGTTCCTGTAAACAGAGCCATCCGAAACTTTGGGGGGGCTGTGTGTTTTGGGTTTTAAATTCCCTAAGCTATAAGACCATAAGTGGAAGTGCCGTAGGCTCCGATGCTTTGTTTTTTAGGTGTTCCGGGAAACACCATACACTTCTCCAGAGGGGCTGTTGGCAATTTACATCCCGCCCATCAGCATAACAAGGCTCCCTGTTCTCCATGGCCTGTGCTGCCTTTCTGGATTTTACACTTTTATCAGATGGCCCTTTTCACCGGGGGGCAGTGAGACTTCATTGTAGTGCAGATTTCTTTAACATGCTTGCTTGGTTGGCCAAAAAGGGCGTATGCGTTTATTCCTGAATATATTCAGGAAAAAACGCATACGCCCTTTTTGGCCAAGAGCATCATTGTCGACGTTCTGCCTCTTTTCCTATGCTTTAAATGCAATTCCCGTCTACCCCCTGAAATCGCTTTCCTGCAATTCTGCCCCGCTTACAAGTCGTCTTCGCAGCCTTCCTTCAATATATTTTTGGACGATCGCTGTCATTTATAACTCTGCAGGTTTGTGAGTTACAGTGCCCCTGAGCTCCATTCTTTAACTCGCTATCTTGTGAGCTGGCCGCAAACCCGCAGGATTGCTTCAGGCCCTAATCTGGTTCCTGCACGGCATGCTGAGCCTTTGGTTAATTCCTCTTCCTGGTGGGAAATGAGCGTTAAATTTGCCCGTGCAGACACCTACAGCTAGTCTCTCATTGGTTCTCCCTATTCCTGTTCATCTTGCGCAGAAATTGCAAACTGTACCCAACAGGAGGTTAAAGGCACTGACTCTCCAAGTGGGGAGAGTGTAAGTAAAGGGTCTGGAATGGTGAACCCGAGTACCAGGGGACGAAAACTGAGATGCATTTGAAAACATTTCCCAATCACATGGTGGACCATACTCTGGGTTTCCCATGCATGTTTTAGCTGAAGGATGAATCCCTTAAACCTGGAGAGTTCGGACCCATGGAATGGGTACCATGCAGTATGCCTTCAAAAGGTCTGCATTTGCTCACCGAACCTCACCAATGCTATTAGCCCAAAGTGTTCAGCCTTATATCGCAACCAGCTCTGGGTGTAGATGTGGTAAATCCAGGTTGCATCACAAACCCTGAATGAATTATTTAAGAATTGCTCTCTATTTCACTGTCATTGTGTTTTGTTTTGGAAATTAATTTTGATAATGCGATTTATCGGAATTTCACTGCTGCGTTTAGGCCGCTGTACACACGCTGGATTCTCTAATGGAGACATATAAATCCATGGGTTTTAAGATTCTTACTACTCAGGTATGTTCCTAGGCGTTGAATATGTGGTGTTGAGTCCATTTCGTTGAGCAAGGAGTAGGTCTAGTCTATTACATATTTGGCTTATGGAACGATATCTGTGCTAATTTCAAACCCTGGTTTTATGCAGCACGCCAATTCACCTTTCCCCATAAGCAAGCATAAGTTGGTTTTCTAAATTTGAGACCCTGTCCTGGTTTGTATTTCTGTTCTTGTGTAGCCAAGGTTACCATCCATGTATTAATGATATCTTATGATGTTTCTTTTTCTGTGTGACTTATTTCACGTAGAATCATCATACCTGAACCCACTCATTATGCCGCTACGGGCCTGATGACATAGATTTCATTGCTGAGTGATATTCCATTGTACGTACGTACCACAACTTCTTTATCCATTTTTCCCTTTCTGAGATATTTAACTTGTACCGTAGACGAGGTACTTGTAAACAGAGCCGTCGCAAACTTTGGGGCGGCTGTGTGTTTTTGATTTTAATATCCCTAAGCTATAGGACCATAACTGGAAGTGCCATAGGCTGTGTTGCTTTGTTTCCTACGTGTTTCAGGAAACACCATACACTTCTCCAGAGTGGCTGTTGGCAGTTCATATCCAGCCCATCTGCATAACAAGTCTCGCTGTTCTCCATGACCTGTCCTGACTTTCTGGATTTTACACTTTTTTCAGATGGCCCTTTTGACCGGGGGGCAGTGAGACTTCATTGTAGTGCAGAATTCCTTTACATGCTTGCTTGGTTGGCCAAAAAGTGCTTATGCATTTTTTCCTGAATATATTCAGGAAAAAACGCATACGCCCTTTTTGGCCAAGTGCATCATTGTCGACATTCTGCCTCTTTTCCTATTCTTTAAGTGCAATTCCAGTCTATCCCCTGAAATCGTTTTCCTGAAATTCGGCCTCGCTTTCAAGTCCTGTTTGAAGACTTACTTCAATACATTTTTGGACGATAGCTGTCATTCATAACTCTGCAGGTTTGTGAATTACAGTGCCCCTGAGCTCCTCTCTTCAACTCGCTTTCTTGTGAGCTGCCGCAAAACCGCAGGATTTCTTGTGGCCTTAATCTGTTTCAGGCAGGGCACGCTGAGCCTTTGGTTAATTCCTGTTCCTGGTGGGAAATGAGCGTTACATTTGCCCGTGCAGACACCTACAGCTAGTATCTCATTGGTTCTCCCTATTCCTGTTCATCTTGCGCAGAAATTGCAAACTATGCCAAAGAGGAGGGTAAAGGCACTGACTCTCCAAGTGGGGAGAGTGTAAGTAAAGCGTCTGGAATGGTGAACCCGAGTATCAGGGGACGAAAACTGAGATGCATTTGAAAACGTTTCCCAATCACACAGTGGACCATACTGTGGGTTTCCCATGCATGCTTTAGCTGAAGGATGAATCCCTTAAACCTGGAGAGTTGGGACCCATGGAATGGGTACCATGCAGTATGACTTCAAAGGGTCTGCATTTGCTCACCGAACCTCACCAATGCTATCAGCCCGAAGTGCCCAGCCTTATGTTTCACCCAGCTCTGGGTGTAGATGTGGTAAATCCAGGTTGCATCACAAGCCCTGAATGAATTATTTAAGAATTGCTCTCTATTTCACTGTCCTTGTGTTTTGTTTATAAAATTTATTTTGATAATGGGATTTATCGGATTTTCACTGCTGCATTTATACCGCTGTACACACGCTTCATTCACTTATGGAGACATATAAATCCATGGGTTTTAAGATTCTTACTAGTCAGGTGTATTCCTAGGCGTTGAATATGTGGTGTTTAGTCCATTTCGTTGAGCAAGGTGTAGGTCTTGACTATGACATATTTGGCTTATGGAAAGGTATCTGTGCTAATTTCTATCTCTGGTTTTATGCAGCACCCCAACTCACCTTTCCCCTTAAGCAAGCATAAGTTGGTTTTCTAAATTTGAGACCCTGTTCCGTTTTGTAATTCAGTTCATGTGTAGCCAAGTTTACATTCCGTGTATTACTGATATCTTATGATGTTTCAATTTCTGTGTGACTTATTTCACTTAGAATCATTGTACCTGAATCCACTGATTATGCCGCGACGGGCCTGATGACATAGATTTCATTGCTGAGTGATATTCCATTGTACGTACGTACCACAACTTCTTTATCCATTTTTCACATTCTGGGATATTTAACTTGTACCGTAGACGAGGTTCTTGTAAACAGAGCCGTCCGAAACTTTGGGGTGGCTGTGTGTTTTGGGTTTTAATTTCCCTAAGCTATAAGACCATAAGTGGAAGTGCCGTAGGCTCCGATGCTTTGTTTTTTAGGTGTTCCGGGAAACACCATACACTTCTCCAGAGGGGCTGTAGGCAGTTTACATCCCGCCCATCAGCATAACAAGGCTCCCTGTTCTCCATGGCCTGTGCTGCCTTTCTGGATTTTACACTTTTTTCAGATGGCCCTTTTGACCACGGGGCAGTGAGACTTCATTGTAGTGCAGATTTCTTTAACATGCTTGCTTGGTTGGCCAAAAAGGGCGTATGCGTTTATTCCTGAATATATTCAGGAAAAAACGCATACGCTCTTTTTGGCCAAGAGCATCATTGTCGACGTTCTGCCTCTTTTCCTATGCTTTAAATGCAATTCCCGTCTACCCCCTGAAATCGCTTTCCTGCAATTCTGCCCCGCTTACAAGTCGTCTTCGCAGCCTTCCTTCAATATATTTTTGGACGATAGCCGTCATTTATAACTCTGCAGGTTTGTTAGTTACAGTGCCCCTGAGCTCCATTCTTTAACTCGCTATCTTGTGAGCTGGCCGCAAACCCGCAGGATTGCTTCAGGCCCTAATCTGGTTCCGGCACGGCATGCTGAGCCTTTGGTTAATTCCTCTTCCTGGTGGGAAATGAGCGTTAAATTTGCCCGTGCAGACACCTACAGCTAGTCTCTCATTGGTTCTCCCTATTCCTGTTCATCTTGCGCAGAAATTGCAAACTGTACCCAACAGGAGGTTAAAGGCACTGACTCTCCAAGTGGGGAGAGTGTAAGTAAAGCGTCTGGAAGGTTAACCCGAGTACCAGGGGATGAAAACTGAGATGCATTTGAAAACATTTCCCAATCACATGGTGGACCATACTCTGGGTTTCCCATGCATGTTTTAGCTGAAGGATGAATCCCTTAAACCTGGAGAGTTCGGACCCATGGAATGGGTACCATGCAGTATGCCTTCAAAAGGTCTGCATTTGCTCACCGAACCTCACCAATGCTATTAGCCCAAAGTGTTCAGCCTTATATCGCAACCAGCTCTGGGTGTAGATGTGGTAAATCCAGGTTGCATCACAAACCCTGAATGAATTATTTAAGAATTGCTCTCTATTTCACTGTCATTGTGTTTTGTTTTGGAAATTTATTTTGATAATGCGATTTATCGGAATTTCACTGCTGCGTTTAGGCCGCTGTACACACGCTGGATTCTCTAATGGAGACATATAAATCCATGGGTTTTAAGATTCTTACTACTCAGGTATGTTCCTAGGCGTTGAATATGTGGTGTTGAGTCCATTTCGTTGAGCAAGGAGTAGGTCTAGTCTATTACATATTTGGCTTATGGAACGATATCTGTGCTAATTTCAAACCCTGGTTTTATGCAGCACGCCAATTCACCTTTCCCCATAAGCAAGCATAAGTTGGTTTTCTAAATTTGAGACCCTGTCCTGGTTTGTATTTCTGTTCTTGTGTAGCCAAGGTTACCATCCATGTATTAATGATATCTTATGATGTTTCTTTTTCTGTGTGACTTATTTCACGTAGAATCATCATACCTGAACCCACTCATTATGCCGCTACGGGCCTGATGACATAGATTTCATTGCTGAGTGATATTCCATTGTACGTACGTACCACAACTTCTTTATCCATTTTTCCCTTTCTGAGATATTTAACTTGTACCGTAGACGAGGTACTTGTAAACAGAGCCGTCGCAAACTTTGGGGCGGCTGTGTGTTTTTGATTTTAATATCCCTAAGCTATAGGACCATAACTGGAAGTGCCATAGGCTGTGTTGCTTTGTTTCCTACGTGTTTCAGGAAACACCATACACTTCTCCAGAGTGGCTGTTGGCAGTTCATATCCAGCCCATCTGCATAACAAGTCTCGCTGTTCTCCATGACCTGTCCTGACTTTCTGGATTTTACACTTTTTTCAGATGGCCCTTTTGACCGGGGGGCAGTGAGACTTCATTGTAGTGCAGAATTCCTTTACATGCTTGCTTGGTTGGCCAAAAAGTGCTTATGCATTTTTTCCTGAATATATTCAGGAAAAAACGCATACGCCCTTTTTGGCCAAGTGCATCATTGTCGACATTCTGCCTCTTTTCCTATTCTTTAAGTGCAATTCCAGTCTATCCCCTGAAATCGTTTTCCTGAAATTCGGCCTCGCTTTCAAGTCCTGTTTGAAGACTTACTTCAATACATTTTTGGACGATAGCTGTCATTCATAACTCTGCAGGTTTGTGAATTACAGTGCCCCTGAGCTCCTCTCTTCAACTCGCTTTCTTGTGAGCTGCCGCAAAACCGCAGGATTTCTTGTGGCCTTAATCTGTTTCAGGCAGGGCACGCTGAGCCTTTGGTTAATTCCTGTTCCTGGTGGGAAATGAGCATTCCATTTGCCCGTGCAGACACCTACAGCTAGTATCTCATTGGTTCTCCCTATTCCTGTTCATCTTGCGCAGAAATTGCAAACTATGCCAAACAGGAGGGTAAAGGCACTGACTCTCCAAGTGGGGAGAGTGTAAGTAAAGCGTCTGGAATGGTGAACCCGAGTATCAGGGGACGAAAACTGAGATGCATTTGAAAACGTTTCCCAATCACACAGTGGACCATACTCTGGGTTTCCCATGCATGCTTTAGCTGAAGGATGAATCCCTTAAACCTGGAGAGTTGGGACCCATGGAATGGGTACCATGCAGTATGACTTCAAAGGGTCTGCATTTGTTCACCGAACCTCACCAATGCTATCAGCCCGAAGTGTCCAGCCTTATGTTTCACCCAGCTCTGGGTGTAGATGTGGTAAATCCAGGTTGCATCACAAGCCCTGAATGAATTATTTAACAATTGCTCTCTATTTCACTGTCCTTGTGTTTTGTTTTTGAAATTTATTTTGATAATGGGATTTATCGGATTTTCACTGCTGAGTTTAGGCCGCTGTACACACGCTTCATTTCCTTATGGAGACATATAAATCCACGGGTTTTAATATTCTTACTAGTCAGGTGTATTCCTAGGCGTTGAATATGTGGTGTTTAGTTCATTTCGTTGAGCAAGGTGTAGGTCTTGACTATGACATATTTGGCTTATGGAAAGGTATCTGTGCTAATTTCTATCTCTGGTTTTATGCAGCACCCCAACTCACCTTTCCCCTTAAGCAAGCATAAGTTGGTTTTCTAAATTTGAGACCCTGTTCCGTTTTGTAATTCAGTTCATGTGTAGCCAAGTTTACATTCCGTGTATTAGTGATATCTTATGATGTTTCATTTTCTGTGTGACTTATTTCACTTAGAATCATTGTACCTGAATCCACTCATTATGCCGCGACGGGCCTGATGACATAGATTCCATTGCTGAGTGATATTCCATTGTACGTACGTACCACAACTTCTTTATCCATTTTTCACATTCTGGGATATTTAACTTGTACCGTAGACGAGGTTCTTGTAAACAGAGCCGTCCGAAACTTTGGGGTGGCTGTGTGTTTTGGGTTTTAATTTCCCTAAGCTATAAGACCATAAGTGGAAGTGCCGTAGGCTCCGATGCTTTGTTTTTTAGGTGTTCCGGGAAACACCATACACTTCTCCAGAGGGGCTGTAGGCAATTTACATCCCGCCCATCAGCATAACAAGGCTCCCTGTTCTCCATGGCCTGTGCTGCCTTTCTGGATTTTACACTTTTTTCAGATGGCCCTTTTGATGGGCGGGCAGTGAGACTTCATTTTACTGCAGATTTCTTTAACATGCTTGCTTGGTTGGCCAAAAAGGGCGTATGCGTTTTTTCCTGAATATATTCAGGAAAAAACGCATACGCCCTTTTTGGCCAAGAGCATCATTGTCGACGTCCTTCCTCTTTTCCTATGCTTTAAATGCAATTCCCGTCTACCCCCTGAAATCGTTTTCCTGCAATTCTGCCCCGCTTACAAGTCGTCTTCGCAGCCTTCCTTCAATATATTTTTGGACGATAGCTGTCATTTATAACTGTGCAGGTTTGTGAGTTACAGTGCCCCTGAGCTCCTTTCTTCAACTCGCAATCTTGTGAGCTGGCCGCAAACCCGCAGGATTGCTTCAGGCCCTAATCTGGTTCCGGCACGGCATGCTGAGCCTTTGGTTAATTCCTCTTCCTGGTGGGAAATGAGCGTTCCATTTGCCCGTGCAGACACCTACAGCTAGTCTCTCATTGGTTCTCCCTATTCCTGTTCATCTTGCGCAGAAATTGCAAACTGTGCCAAACAGGAGGTTAAAGGCACTGACTCTCCAAGTGGGGAGAGTGTAAGTAAAGCGTCTGGAATGGTGAACCCGAGTACCAGGGGATGAAAACTGAGATGCATTTGAAAACATTTCCCAATCACATGGTGGACCATACTCTGGGTTTCCCATGCATGTTTTAGCTGAAGGATGAATCCCTTAAACCTGGAGAGTTCGGACCCATGGAATGGGTACCATGCAGTATGCCTTCAAAAGGTCTGCATTTGCTCACCGAACCTCACCAATGCTATTAGCCCAAAGTGTTCAGCCTTATATCGCAACCAGCTCTGGGTGTAGATGTGGTAAATCCAGGTTGCATCACAAACCCTGAATGAATTATTTAAGAATTGCTCTCTATTTCACTGTCATTGTGTTTTGTTTTTGAAATTTATTTTGATAATGCGATTTATCGGAATTTCACTGCTGCGTTTAGGCCGCTGTACACACGCTGGATTCTCTAATGGAGACATATAAATCCATGGGTTTTAAGATTCTTACTACTCAGGTATGTTCCTAGGCGTTGAATATGTGGTGTTGAGTCCATTTCGTTGAGCAAGGAGTAGGTCTAGTCTATTACATATTTGGCTTATGGAACGATATCTGTGCTAATTTCAAACCCTGGTTTTATGCAGCACGCCAATTCACCTTTCCCCATAAGCAAGCATAAGTTGGTTTTCTAAATTTGAGACCCTGTCCTGGTTTGTATTTCTGTTCTTGTGTAGCCAAGGTTACCATCCATGTATTAATGATATCTTATGATGTTTCTTTTTCTGTGTGACTTATTTCACGTAGAATCATCATACCTGAACCCACTCATTATGCCGCTACGGGCCTGATGACATAGATTTCATTGCTGAGTGATATTCCATTGTACGTACGTACCACAACTTCTTTATCCATTTTTCCCTTTCTGAGATATTTAACTTGTACCGTAGACGAGGTACTTGTAAACAGAGCCGTCGCAAACTTTGGGGCGGCTGTGTGTTTTTGATTTTAATATCCCTAAGCTATAGGACCATAACTGGAAGTGCCATAGGCTGTGTTGCTTTGTTTCCTACGTGTTTCAGGAAACACCATACACTTCTCCAGAGTGGCTGTTGGCAGTTCATATCCAGCCCATCTGCATAACAAGTCTCGCTGTTCTCCATGACCTGTCCTGACTTTCTGGATTTTACACTTTTTTCAGATGGCCCTTTTGACCGGGGGGCAGTGAGACTTCATTGTAGTGCAGAATTCCTTTACATGCTTGCTTGGTTGGCCAAAAAGTGCTTATGCATTTTTTCCTGAATATATTCAGGAAAAAACGCATACGCCCTTTTTGGCCAAGTGCATCATTGTCGACATTCTGCCTCTTTTCCTATTCTTTAAGTGCAATTCCAGTCTATCCCCTGAAATCGTTTTCCTGAAATTCGGCCTCGCTTTCAAGTCCTGTTTGAAGACTTACTTCAATACATTTTTGGACGATAGCTGTCATTCATAACTCTGCAGGTTTGTGAATTACAGTGCCCCTGAGCTCCTCTCTTCAACTCGCTTTCTTGTGAGCTGCCGCAAAACCGCAGGATTTCTTGTGGCCTTAATCTGTTTCAGGCAGGGCACGCTGAGCCTTTGGTTAATTCCTGTTCCTGGTGGGAAATGAGCGTTCCATTTGCCCGTGCAGACACCTACAGCTAGTATCTCATTGGTTCTCCCTATTCCTGTTCATCTTGCGCAGAAATTGCAAACTGTGCCAAACAGGAGGTTAAAGGCACTGACTCTCCAAGTGGGGAGAGTGTAAGTAAAGCGTCTGGAATGGTGAACCCGAGTATCAGGGGACGAAAACTGAGATGCATTTGAAAACGTTTCCCAATCACACAGTGGACCATACTCTGGGTTTCCCATGCATGCTTTAGCTGAAGGATGAATCCCTTAAAACTTGAGAGTTCGGACCCATGGAATGGGTACCATGCAGTATGACTTCAAAGGGTCTGCATTTGTTCACCAAACCTCACCAATGCTATCAGCCCGAAGTGTCCAGCCTTATGTTTCACCCAGCTCTGGGTGTAGATGTGGTAAATCCAGGTTGCATCACAAGCCCTGAATGAATTATTTAAGAATTGCTCTCTATTTCACTGTCCTTGTGTTTTGTTTTTGAAATTTATTTTGATAATGGGATTTATCGGATTTTCGCTGCTGAGTTTAGGCCGCTGTACGCACGCTTGATTTCCTTATGGAGACATATAAATCCACGGGTTTTAATATTCTTACTAGTCAGGTGTATTCCTAGGCGTTGAATATGTGGTGTTTAGTCCATTTCGTTGAGCAAGGTGTAGGTCTTGACTATGACATATTTGGCTTATGGAAAGGTATCTGTGCTAATTTCTATCTCTGGTTTTATGCAGCACCCCAACTCACCTTTCCCCTTAAGCAAGCATAAGTTGGTTTTCTAAATTTGAGACCCTGTTCCGTTTTGTAATTCAGTTCATGTGTAGCCAAGTTTACATTCCGTGTATTAGTGATATCTTATGATGTTTCATTTTCTGTGTGACTTATTTCACTTAGAATCATTGTACCTGAATCCACTCATTATGCCGCGACGGGCCTGATGACATAGATTCCATTGCTGAGTGATATTCCATTGTACGTACGTACCACAACTTCTTTATCCATTTTTCACATTCTGGGATATTTAACTTGTACCGTAGACGAGGTTCTTGTAAACAGAGCCGTCCGAAACTTTGGGGTGGCTGTGTGTTTTGGGTTTTAATTTCCCTAAGCTATAAGACCATAAGTGGAAGTGCCGTAGGCTCCGATGCTTTGTTTTTTAGGTGTTCCGGGAAACACCATACACTTCTCCAGAGGGGCTGTAGGCAATTTACATCCCGCCCATCAGCATAACAAGGCTCCCTGTTCTCCATGGCCTGTGCTGCCTTTCTGGATTTTACACTTTTTTCAGATGGCCCTTTTGACCGGGGGGCAGTGAGACTTCATTGTAGTGCAGATTTCTTTAACATGCTTGCTTGGTTGGCCAAAAAGGGCGTATGCGTTTATTCCTGAATATATTCAGGAAAAAACGCATACGCCCTTTTTGGCCAAGAGCATCATTGTCGACGTTCTGCCTCTTTTCCTATGCTTTAAATGCAATTCCCGTCTACCCCCTGAAATCGCTTTCCTGCAATTCTGCCCCGCTTACAAGTCGTCTTCGCAGCCTTCCTTCAATATATTTTTGGACGATAGCTGTCATTTATAACTCTGCAGGTTTGTGAGTTACAGTGCCCCTGAGCTCCATTCTTTAACTCGCTATCTTGTGAGCTGGCCGCAAACCCGCAGGATTGCTTCAGGCCCTAATCTGGTTCCGGCACGGCATGCTGAGCCTTTGGTTAATTCCTCTTCCTGGTGGGAAATGAGCGTTAAATTTGCCCGTGCAGACACCTACAGCTAGTCTCTCATTGGTTCTCCCTATTCCTGTTCATCTTGCGCAGAAATTGCAAACTGTGCCCAACAGGAGGTTAAAGGCACTGACTCTCCAAGTGGGGAGAGTGTTAGTAAAGGGTCTGGAATGGTGAACCCGAGTAAAAGGGGACGAAAACTGAGATGCATTTGAAAACGTTTGCCGGTCACACGGTGCACCATACTGTGGGTTTCCCATGCATGTTTTAGATGAAGGAAGAATCCCTTAAACCTGGAGAGTTGGGACCCATGGAATGGGTACCATGCAGTATGACTTCAAAGGGTCTGCATTTGCTCATCGAACCTCACCAATGCTATCAGCCCGAAGTGCCCAACCTTATGTCTCACTCAGCTCTGGGTGTAGATGTGGTAAATTCAGGTTGCATCACAAGCCCTGAATGAATTATTTAAGAATTGCTCTCTATTTCACTGTCCTTGTGTTTTGTTTTTATAATTCATTTTGATAATGGGATTTATCGGATTTTCTCTGCTGCATTCATGCCTCTGTTCACACGCTTCATTCTCTTACGGAGACATATAAATCCATGGGTTTGAAGATTCTTACTAGTCAGGTGTATTCCTAGGCGTTGAATATGTGGTGTTTAGTCCATTTCGTTGAGCAAGGTGTAGGTCTTGACTATGACATATTTGGCTTATGGAAAGGTATCTGTGCTAATTTCTATCTCTGGTTTTATGCAGCACCCCAACTCACCTTTCCCCTTAAGCAAGCATAAGTTGGTTTTCTAAATTTGAGACCCTGTTCTGTTTTGTAATTCAGTTCATGTGTAGCCAAGTTTATATTCCGTGTATTAGTGATATCTTATCATGTTTCATTTTCTGTGTGACTTATTTCACTTAGAATCATCGTACGTGAATCCACTCATTATGCCGCGACGGGCCTGATGACATAGATTCCATTGCTGAGTGATAATCCATTGTACGTACGTACCACAACTTCTTTATCCATTTTTCACATTCTGGGATATTTCACTTGTACCGTAGACGAGGTTCTTGTAAACAGAGCCGTCCGAAACTTTGGGGTGGCTGTGTGTTTTTGATTTTAATTTCCCTTAAATATAGGACCATAAGTGGAAGTGCCGTAGGCTCCGATGCTTTGTTTTTTAGGTGTTGCGGGAAACACCATACACTTCTCCATAGGGGCTGTTGGCAATTTACATCCCGCCCATCAGCATAACAAGGCTCCCTGTTCTCCATGGTCTGTGCTTTCTTTCTGGATTTTACACTTTTTTCAGATGGCCCTTTTGACCGGGGGGCAGTGAGACTTCATTGTAGTGCAGATTTCTTTAACATGCTTGCTTGGTTGGCCAAAAAGGGCGTATGCGTTTTTTCCTGAATATATTCAGGAAAAAACGCATACGCCCTTTTTGGCCAAGAGCATCATTGTGGACGTTCTGCCTCTTTTCCTATGCTTTAAATGCAATTCCCGTCTACCCCCTGAAATCGATTTCCTGCAATTCTGCCCCACTTAGAAGTCGTCTTCGCAGCCTTCCTTCAATATATTTTTGGACGATAGCTGTCATTTATAACTCTGCAGGTTTGTGAGTTACAGTGCCCCTGAGCTCCTTTCTTCAACTCGCTATCTTGTGAGCTGGCCGCAAACCCGCAGGATTGCTTCAGGCCCTAATCTGGTTCCGGCACGGCATGCTGAGCCTTTGGTTAATTCCTCTTCCTGGTGGGAAATGAGCGTTAAATTTGCCCGTGCAGACACCTACAGCTAGTCTCTCATTGGTTCTCCCTATTCCTGTTCATCTTGCGCAGAAATTGCAAACTGTGCCAAACAGGAGGGTAAAGGCACTGACTCTCCAAGTGGGGAGAGTGTTAGTAAAGGGTCTGGAATGGTGAACCCGAGTAAAAGGGGACGAAAACTGAGATGCATTTGAAAACGTTTGCCGGTCACACGGTGCACCATACTGTGGGTTTCCCATGCATGTTTTAGCTGAAGGAAGAATCCCTTAAACCTGGAGAGTTGGGACCCATGGAATGGGTACCATGCAGTATGACTTCAAAGGGTCTGCATTTGCTCATCGAACCTCACCAATGCTATCAGCCCGAAGTGCCCAACCTTATGTCTCACTCAGCTCTGGGTGTAGATGTGGTAAATCCAGGTTGCATCACAAGCCCTGAATGAATTATTTAAGAATTGCTCTCTATTTCACTGTCCTTGTGTTTTGTTTGTGTAATTCATTTTGATAATGGGATTTATCGGATTTTCTCTGCTGCATTCATGCCGCTGTACACACGCTTCATTCTCTTACGGAGACATATAAATCCATGGGTTTGAAGATTCTTACTAGTCAGGTGTATTCCTAGGCGTTGAATATGGGGTGTTTAGTCCATTTCGTTGAGCAAGGGGTAGGTCTTGACTATGACATATTTGGCTTATGCAAAGTTATCTGTGCTAATTTCTATCTGTGGTTTTATGCAGCACCCCAACTCACCTTTCCCCTTAAGCAAGCATAAGTTGGTTTTCTAAATTTGAGACCCTGTTCCGTTTTGTAATTCAGTTCATGTGTAGCCAAGTTTACATTCCGTGTATTAGTGATATCTTATGATGTTTTATTTTCTGTGTGACTTATTTCACTTAGAATCATCGTACCTGAATCCACTCATTATGCCGCGATGGGCCTGATGACATAGATTTCATTGCTGAGTGATATTCCATTGTACGAACGTACCACAACTTCTTTATCCATTTTTCACATTCTGGGATATTTAACTTGTACCGTAGACGATGTTCTTGTAAACAGAGCCGTCCGACACTTTGGGGTGGCTGTGTGTTTTTGATTTTAATTTCCCTAAGCTATAGGACCATAATTGGAAGTGCCATAGGCTGTGTTGCTTTGGTTTTCAGGTGTTCCGGGAAACACCATACACTTCTCCAGAGTGGCTGTTGGCAATTTACATCCCGCCCATCAGCATAACGTGGCTCCCTGTTCTCCATGGCCTGTGCTGCCTTTCTGGATTTTACACTTTTTTCAGATGGCCCTTTTGACGGGCGGGCAGTGAGACTTCATTTTACTGCAGATTTCTTTAACATGCTTGCTTGGTTGGCCAAAAAGGGCGTATGCGTTTTTTCCTGAATATATTCAGGAAAAAACGCATACGCCCTTTTTGGCCAAGAGCATCATTGTCAAAGTTCTGCCTCTTTTCCTATGCTTTAAATGCAATTCCCGTCTACCCCCTGAAATCGTTTTCCTGCAATTCTGCCCCGCTTACAAGTCGTCTTCGCAGCCTTCCTTCAATATATTTTTGGACGATAGCTGTCATTTATAACTCTGCAGGTTTGTGAGTTACAGTGCCCCTGAGCTCCTTTCTTCAACTCGCAATCTTGTGAGCTGGCCGCAAACCCGCAGGATTGCTTCAGGCCCTAATCTGGTTCCGGCACGGCATGCTGAGCCTTTGGTTAATTCCTCTTCCTGGTGGGAAATGAGCGTTCCATTTGCCCGTGCAGACACCTACAGCTAGTCTCTCATTGGTTCTCCCTATTCCTGTTCATCTTGCGCAGAAATTGCAAACTGTGCCCAACAGGAGATTAAAGGCACTGACTCTCCAAGTGGGGAGAGTGTTAGTAAAGCATCTGGAATGGTGAACCCGAGTACCAGGGGACGAAAACTGAGATGCATTTGAAAACATTTCCCAATCACATGGTGGACCATACTCTGGGTTTCCCATGCATGTTTTAGCTGAAGGATGAATCCCTTAAACCTGGAGAGTTCGGACCCATGGAATGGGTACCATGCAGTATGCCTTCAAAAGGTCTGCATTTGCTCACCGAACCTCACCAATGCTATTAGCCCAAAGTGTTCAGCCTTATATCGCAACCAGCTCTGGGTGTAGATGTGGTAAATCCAGGTTGCATCACAAACCCTGAATGAATTATTTAAGAATTGCTCTCTATTTCACTGTCATTGTGTTTTGTTTTTGAAATTTATTTTGATAATGCGATTTATCGGAATTTCACTGCTGCGTTTAGGCCGCTGTACACACGCTGGATTCTCTAATGGAGACATATAAATCCATGGGTTTTAAGATTCTTACTACTCAGGTATATTCCTAGGCGTTGAATATGTGGTGTTGAGTCCATTTCGTTGAGCAAGGAGTAGGTCTAGTCTATTACATATTTGGCTTATGGAACGATATCTGTGCTAATTTCAAACCCTGGTTTTATGCAGCACGCCAATTCACCTTTCCCCATAAGCAAGCATAAGTTGGTTTTCTAAATTTGAGACCCTGTCCTGTTTTGTATTTCTGTTCTTGTGTAGCCAAGGTTACCATCCATGTATTAATGATATCTTATGATGTTTCTTTTTCTGTGTGACTTATTTCACGTAGAATCATCATACCTGAACCCACTCATTATGCCGCGACGGGCCTGATGACATAGATTTCATTGCTGAGTGATATTCCATTGTACGTACGTACCACAACTTCTTTATCCATTTTTCCCTTTCTGAGATATTTAACTTGTACCGTAGACGAGGTACTTGTAAACAGAGCCGTCGCAAACTTTGGGGCGGCTGTGTGTTTTTGATTTTAATATCCCTAAGCTATAGGACCATAACTGGAAGTGCCATAGGCTGTGTTGCTTTGTTTCCTACGTGTTTCAGGAAACACCATACACTTCTCCAGAGTGGCTGTTGGCAGTTCACATCCAGCCCATCTGCATAACAAGTCTCGCTGTTCTCCATGACCTGTCCTGACTTTCTGGATTTTACACTTTTTTCAGATGGCCCTTTTGACCGGGGGGCAGTGAGACTTCATTGTAGTGCAGAATTCCTTTACATGCTTGCTTGGTTGGCCAAAAAGTGCTTATGCATTTTTTCCTGAATATATTCAGGAAAAAACGCATACGCCCTTTTTGGCCAAGTGCATCATTGTCGACATTCTGCCTCTTTTCCTATTCTTTAAGTGCAATTCCAGTCTATCCCCTGAAATCGTTTTCCTGAAATTCGGCCTCGCTTTCAAGTCCTGTTTGAAGACTTACTTCAATACATTTTTGGACGATAGCTGTCATTCATAACTCTGCAGGTTTGTGAATTACAGTGCCCCTGAGCTCCTCTCTTCAACTCGCTTTCTTGTGAGCTGCCGCAAAACCGCAGGATTTCTTGTGGCCTTAATCTGTTTCAGGCAGGGCACGCTGAGCCTTTGGTTAATTCCTGTTCCTGGTGGGAAATGAGCGTTCCATTTGCCCGTGCAGACACCTACAGCTAGTATCTCATTGGTTCTCCCTATTCCTGTTCATCTTGCGCAGAAATTGCAAACTGTGCCAAACAGGAGGGTAAAGGCACTGACTCTCCAAGTGGGGAGAGTGTAAGTAAAGCGTCTGGAATGGTGAACCCGAGTATCAGGGGACGAAAACTGAGATGCATTTGAAAACGTTTCCCAATCACACAGTGGACCATACTCTGGGTTTCCCATGCATGCTTTAGCTGAAGGATGAATCCCTTAAACCTGGAGAGTTGGGACCCATGGAATGGGTACCATGCAGTATGACTTCAAAGGGTCTGCATTT
Organism: Delphinapterus leucas; assembly: GCF_059928025.1. Taxonomy (NCBI): domain Eukaryota; kingdom Metazoa; phylum Chordata; class Mammalia; order Artiodactyla; family Monodontidae; genus Delphinapterus; species Delphinapterus leucas. The sequence continues at coordinate 641,913 of NW_028322250.1, forward strand.
GTTCACCGAACCTCACCAATGCTATCAGCCCGAAGTGTCCAGCCTTATGTTTCACCCAGCTCTGGGTGTAGATGTGGTAAATCCAGGTTGCATCACAAGCCCTGAATGAATTATTTAACAATTGCTCTCTATTTCACTGTCCTTGTGTTTTGTTTTTGAAATTTATTTTGATAATGGGATTTATCGGATTTTCACTGCTGAATTTAGGCCGCTGTACGCATGCTTGATTTCCTTATGGAGACATATAAATCCACGGGTTTTAATATTCTTACTAGTCAGGTGTATTCCTAGGCGTTGAATATGTGGTGTTTAGTCCATTTCGTTGAGCAAGGTGTAGGTCTTGACTATGACATATTTGGCTTATGGAAAGGTATCTGTGCTAATTTCTATCTCTGGTTTTATGCAGCACCCCAACTCACCTTTCCCCTTAAGCAAGCATAAGTTGGTTTTCTAAATTTGAGACCCTGTTCCGTTTTGTAATTCAGTTCATGTGTAGCCAAGTTTACATTCCGTGTATTAGTGATATCTTATGATGTTTCATTTTCTGTGTGACTTATTTCACTTAGAATCATCGTACCTGAATCCACTCATTATGCCGCGACGGGCCTGATGACATAGATTTCATTGCTGAGTGATATTCCATTGTACGTACGTACCACAACTTCTTTATCCATTTTTCACATTCTGGGATATTTCACTTGTACCGTAGACGAGGTTCTTGTAAACAGAGACATCCGAAACTTTGGGGGGGCTGTGTGTTTTTGATTTTAATTTCCCTAAGATATAAGACCATAAGTGGAAGTGCCGTAGGCTCCGATGCTTTGTTTTTTAGGTGTTGCGGGAAACACCATACACTTCTCCATAGGGGCTGTTGGCAATTTACATCCGGCCCATCAGCATAACAAGGCTCCCTGTTCTCCATGGTCTGTGCTTTCTTTCTGGATTTTACACTTTTTTCAGATGGCCCTTTTGACCGGGGGGCAGTGAGACTTCATTGTAGTGCAGATTTCTTTAACATGCTTGCTTGGGTGGCCAAAAAGAGCGTATGCGTTTTTTCCTGAATATATTCAGGAAAAAACGCATACGCCCTTTTTGGCCAAGAGCATCATTGTGGACGTTCTGCCTCTTTTCCTATGCTTTAAATGCAATTCCCGTCTACCCCCTGAAATCGATTTCCTGCAATTCTGCCCCACTTAGAAGTCGTCTTCGCAGCCTTCCTTCAATATATTTTTGGACGATAGCTGTCATTTATAACTCTGCAGGTTTGTGAGTTACAGTGCCCCTGAGCTCGTTTCTTCAACTCGCTATCGTGTGAGCTGGCCGCAAACCCGCAGGATTGCTTCAGGCCCTAATCTGGTTCCGGCACGGCATGCTGAGCCTTTGGTTAATTCCTCTTCCTGGTGGGAAATGAGCGTTAAATTTGCCCGTGCAGACACCTACAGCTAGTCTCTCATTGGTTCTCCCTATTCCTGTTCATCTTGCGCAGAAATTGCAAACTGTGCCCAACAGGAGGTTAAAGGCACTGACTCTCCAAGTGGGGAGAGTGTTAGTAAAGGGTCTGGAATGGTGAACCCGAGTAAAAGGGGACGAAAACTGAGATGCATTTGAAAACGTTTGCCGGTCACACGGTGCACCATACTGTGGGTTTCCCATGCATGTTTTAGCTGAAGGAAGAATCCCTTAAACCTGGAGAGTTGGGACCCATGGAATGGGTACCATGCAGTATGACTTCAAAGGGTCTGCATTTGCTCATCGAACCTCACCAATGCTATCAGCCCGAAGTGCCCAACCTTATGTCTCACTCAGCTCTGGGTGTAGATGTGGTAAATCCAGGTTGCATCACAAGCCCTGAATGAATTATTTAAGAATTGCTCTCTATTTCACTGTCCTTGTGTTTTGTTTTTATAATTCATTTTGATAATGGGATTTATCGGAAATTCTGTGCTGCATTCATGCCTCTGTTCACACGCTTCATTCACTTACGGAGACATATAAATCCATGGGTTTGAAGATTCTTACTACTCAGGTGTATTCCTAGGCGTTGAATATGTGGTGTTTAGTCCATTTCGTTGAGCAAGGGGTAGGTCTTGACTATGACATATTTGGCTTATGGAAAGGTATCTGTGCTAATTTCTATCTCTGGTTTTATGCAGCACCCCAACTCACCTTTCCCCTTAAGCAAGCATAAGTTGGTTTTCTAAATTTGAGACCCTGTTCTGTTTTGTAATTCAGTTCATGTGTAGCCAAGTTTATATTCCGTGTATTAGTGATATCTTATGATGTTTCATTTTCTGTGTGACTTATTTCACTTAGAATCATCGTACCTGAATCCACTCATTATGCCGCGACGGGCCTGATGACATAGATTTCATTGCTGAGTGATATTCCATTGTACGTACCTACCACAACTTCTTTATCCATTTTTCACATTCTGGGATATTTAACTTGTACCGTAGACGAGGTTCTTGTAAACAGAGCCGTCCGAAACTTTGGGGTGGCTGTGTGTTTTGGGTTTTAATTTCCCTAAGCTATAAGACCATAAGTGGAAGTGCCGTAGGCTCCGATGCTTTGTTTTTTAGGTGTTCCGGGAAACACCATACACTACTCCAGAGGGGCTGTTGGCAATTTACATCCCGCCCATCAGCATAACAAGGCTCCCTGTTCTCCATGGCCTGTGCTGCCTTTCTGGATTTTACACTTTTTTCAGATGGCCCTTTTGACCGGGGGGCAGTGAGACTTCATTGTAGTGCAGATTTCTTTAACATGCTTGCTTGGTTGGCCAAAAAGGGCGTATGCGTTTTTTCCTGAATATATTCAGGAAAAAACGCATACGCCCTTTTTGGCCAAGAGCATCATTGTCAAAGTTCTGCCTCTTTTCCTATGCTTTAAATGCAATTCCCGTCTACCCCCTGAAATCGTTTTCCTGCAATTCTGCCCCGCTTACAAGTCGTCTTCGCAGCCTTCCTTCAATATATTTTTGGACGATAGCTGTCATTTATAACTCTGCAGGTTTGTGAGTTACAGTGCCCCTGAGCTCCTTTCTTCCACTCGCTATCTTGTGAGCTGGCCGCAAACCCGCAGGATTGCTTCAGGCCCTAATCTGGTTCCGGCACGGCATGCTGAGCCTTTGGTTATTTCCTCTTCCTGGTGGGAAATGAGCGTTAAATTTGGCCGTGCAGACACCTACAGCTAGTCTCTCATTGGTTCTCCCTATTCCTGTTCATCTTGCGCAGAAATTGCAAACTGTGCCCAACAGGAGGTTAAAGGCACTGACTCTCCAAGTGGGGAGAGTGTTAGTAAAGCATCTGGAATGGTGAACCCGAGTACCAGGGGACGAAACCTGAGATGCATTTGAAAACATTTCCCAATCACATGGTGGACCATACTCTGGGTTTCCCATGCATGTTTTAGCTGAAGGATGAATCCCTTAAACCTGGAGAGTTCGGACCCATGGAATGGGTACCATGCAGTATGCCTTCAAAAGGTCTGCATTTGCTCACCGAACCTCACCAATGCTATTAGCCCAAAGTGTTCAGCCTTATATCGCAACCAGCTCTGGGTGTAGATGTGGTAAATCCAGGTTGCATCACAAACCCTGAATGAATTATTTAAGAATTGCTCTCTATTTCACTGTCATTGTGTTTTGTTTTGGAAATTTATTTTGATAATGCGATTTATCGGAATTTCACTGCTGCGTTTAGGCCGCTGTACACACGCTGGATTCTCTAATGGATTCATATAAATCCATGGGTTTTAAGATTCTTACTACTCAGGTATATTCCTAGGCGTTGAATATGTGGTGTTGAGTCCATTTCGTTGAGCAAGGAGTAGGTCTAGTCTATTACATATTTGGCTTATGGAATGATATCTATGCTAATTTCAAACCCTGGTTTTATGCAGCACGCCAATTCACCTTTCCCCATAAGCAAGCATAAGTTGGTTTGCTAAATTTGAGACCCTGTCCTGTTTTGTATTTCTGTTCTTGTGTAGCCAAGGTTACCATCCATGTATTAATGATATCTTATGATGTTTCTTTTTCTGTGTGACTTATTTCACGTAGAATCATCATACCTGAACCCACTCATTATGCCGCGACGGGCCTGATGACATAGATTTCATTGCTGAGTGATATTCCATTGTACGTACGTACCACAACTTCTTTATCCATTTTTCCCTTTCTGAGATATTTAACTTGTACCGTAGACGAGGTACTTGTAAACAGAGCCGTCGCAAACTTTGGGGCGGCTGTGTGTTTTTGATTTTAATATCCCTAAGCTATAGGACCATAACTGGAAGTGCCATAGGCTGTGTTGCTTTGTTTCCTACGTGTTTCAGGAAACACCATACACTTCTCCAGAGTGGCTGTTGGCAGTTCACATCCAGCCCATCTGCATAACAAGTCTCGCTGTTCTCCATGACCTGTCCTGACTTTCTGGATTTTACACTTTTTTCAGATGGCCCTTTTGACCGGGGGGCAGTGAGACTTCATTGTAGTGCAGAATTCCTTTACATGCTTGCTTGGTTGGCCAAAAAGTGCTTATGCATTTTTTCCTGAATATATTCAGGAAAAAACGCATACGCCCTTTTTGGCCAAGTGCATCATTGTCGACATTCTGCCTCTTTTCCTATTCTTTAAGTGCAATTCCAGTCTATCCCCTGAAATCGTTTTCCTGAAATTCGGCCTCGCTTTCAAGTCCTGTTTGAAGACTTACTTCAATACATTTTTGGACGATAGCTGTCATTCATAACTCTGCAGGTTTGTGAATTACAGTGGCCCTGAGCTCCTCTCTTCAACTCGCTTTCTTGTGAGCTGCCGCAAAACCGCAGGATTTCTTGTGGCCTTAATCTGTTTCAGGCAGGGCACGCTGAGCCTTTGGTTAATTCCTGTTCCTGGTGGGAAATGAGCGTTCCATTTGCCCGTGCAGACACCTACAGCTAGTCTCTCATTGGTTCTCCCTATTCCTGTTCATCTTGCGCAGAAATTGCAAACTGTGCCCAACAGGAGGTTAAAGGCACTCACTCTCCAAGTGGGGAGAGTGTTAGTAAAGGGTCTGGAATGGTGAACCCGAGTAAAAGGGGACGAAAACTGAGATGCATTTGAAAACATTTGCCGGTCACACGGTGCACCATACTGTGGGTTTCCCATGCATGTTTTAGATGAAGGAAGAATCCCTTAAACCTGGAGAGTTGGGACCCATGGAATGGGTACCATGCAGTATGACTTCAAAGGGTCTGCATTTGCTCATCGAACCTCACCAATGCTATCAGCCCAAAGTGCCCAACCTTATGTCTCACTCAGCTCTGGGTGTAGATGTGGTAAATTCAGGTTGCATCACAAGCCCTGAATGAATTATTTAAGAATTGCTCTCTATTTCACTGTCCTTGTGTTTTGTTTTTATAATTCATTTTGATAATGGGATTTATCGGATTTTCTCTGCTGCATTCATGCCGCTGTACACACGCTTCATTCTCTTATGGAGGCATATAAATCCATGGGTTTGAAGATACTTACTAGTCAGGTGTATTCCTACGCGTTGAATATGGGGTGTTTAGTCAATTTCGTAGAGCAAGGTGTAGGTCTTGACTATGACATATTTGGCTTATGCAATGTATCTGTGCTAATTTCTATCTCTGGTTTGATGCAGCACCCCAACTCACCTTTCCCCTTAAGCAAGCATAAGTTGTTTTTCTAAATTTGAGACCCTGTTCTGTTTGTAATTCAGTTCATGTGTAGCCAAGTTTACATTCCGTGTATTAGTGATATCTTATGATGTTTCATTTTCTGTGTGACTTATTTCACTTAGAATCATCGTACCTGAATCCACTCATTATGCCGCGACGGGCCTGATGACATAGATTTCATTGCTGAGTGATATTCCATTGTACGTACGTACCACAACTTCTTTATCCATTTTTCACATTCTGGGATATTTAACTTGTACCGTAGACGAGGTTCTTGTAAACAGAGCCGTCCGAAACTTTGGGGTGGCTGTGTGTTTTTGATTTTAATTTCCCTAAACTATAGGACCATAAGTGGAAGTGCCGTAGGCTCCGATGCTTTGTTTTTTAGGTGTTCCAGGAAACACCATACACTTCTCCAGAGGGGCTGTTGGCAATTTACATCCCGCCCATCAGCATAACAAGGCTCCCTGTTCTCCATGGCCTGTGCTGTCTTTCTGGATTTTACACTTTTTTCAGATGGCCCTTTTGACCGGGGGGCAGTGAGACTTCATTGTAGTGCAGATTTCTTTAACATGCTTGCTTGGTTGGCCAAAAAGGGCGTATGCGTTTTTTCCTGAATATATTCAGGAAAAAACGCATACGCCCTTTTTGGCCAAGAGCATCATTGTCGACGTTCTGCCTCTTTTCCTATGCTTTAAATGCAATTCCCGTCTACCCCCTGAAATCGTTTTCCTGCAATTCTGCCCCGCTTACAAGTCGTCTTCGCAGCCTTCCTTCAATATATTTTTGGACGATAGCTGTCATTTATAACTCTGCAGGTTTGTGAGTTACAGTGCCCCTGAGCTCCTTTCTTCAACTCGCTATCTTGTGAGCTGGCCGCAAACCCGCAGGATTGCTTCAGGCCCTAATCTGGTTCCGGCACGGCATGCTGAGCCTTTGGTTAATTCCTCTTCCTGGTGGGAAATGAGCGTTAAATTTGCCCGTGCAGACACCTACAGCTAGTCTCTCATTGGTTCTCCCTATTCCTGTTCATCTTGCGCAGAAATTGCAAACTGTGCCCAACAGGAGGTTAAAGGCACTGACTCTCCAAGTGGGGAGAGTGTTAGTAAAGGGTCTGGAATGGTGAACCCGAGTAAAAGGGGACGAAAACTGAGATGCATTTGAAAACGTTTCCCGGTCACACGGTGCACCATACTGTGGGTTTCCCATGCATGTTTTAGCTGAAGGAAGAATCCCTTAAACCTGGAGAGTTGGGACCCATGGAATGGGTACCATGCAGTATGACTTCAAAGGGTCTGCATTTGCTCATCGAACCTCACCAATGCTATCAGCCCGAAGTGCCCAACCTTATGTCTCACTCAGCTCTGGGTGTAGATGTGGTAAATCCAGGTTGCATCACAAGCCCTGAATGAATTATTTAAGAATTGCTCTCTATTTCACTGTCCTTGTGTTTTGTTTTTGTAATTCATTTTGATAATGGGATTTATCGGATTTTCTCTGCTGCATTCATGCCGCTGTACACACGCTTCATTCTCTTATGGAGACATATAAATCCATGGGTTTGAAGATTCTTACTAGTCAGGTGTATTCCTAGGCGTTGAATATGTGGTGTTTAGTCCATTTCGTTGAGCAAGGGGTAGGTCTTGACTATGATATATTTGGCTTATGGAAAGGTATCTGTGCTAATTTCTATCTCTGGTTTTATGCAGCACCCCAACTCACCTTTCCCCTTAAGCAAGCATAAGTTGGTTTTCTAAATTTGAGACCCTGTTCTGTTTTGTAATTCAGTTCATGTGTAGCCAAGTTTACATTCCGTGTATTAGTGATATCTTATGATGTTTCATTTTCTGTGTGACTTATTTCACTTAGAATCATCGTACCTGAATCCACTCATTATGCCGCGACGGGCCTGATGACATAGATTTCATTGCTGAGTGATATTCCATTGTACGTACGTACCACAACTTCTTTATCCATTTTTCACATTCTGGGATATTTAACTTGTACCGTAGATGAGGTTCTTGTAAACAGAGCCGTCCGAAACTTTGGGGTGGCTGTGTGTTTTTGATTTTAATTTCCCTAAGCTATAGGACCATAAGTGGAAGTGCCGTAGGCTCCGTTGCTTTGTTTTTTAGGTGTTCCGGGAAACACCATACACTTCTCCAGAGGGGCTGTTGGCAATTTACATCCCGCCCATCAGCATAACAAGGCTCCCTGTTCTCCATGGCCTGTGCTGCCTTTCTGGATTATACACTTTTACAGATGGCCCTTTTGACCGGGGGGCAGTGAGACTTCATTGTAGTGCAGATTTCTTTAACATGCTTGCTTGGTTGGCCAAAAAGTGTGTATACGTTTTTTCCTGAATATATTCAGGAAAAAACCCATACGCCCTTTTTGGCCAAGAGCATTAGTTTCAAGGTTCTGCCTCTTTTCCTATGCTTTAAATGCAATTCCTGTCTACCCCCTGAAATCGTTTTCCTGCAGTTCTGCCCCGCATACAAGTCGTCTTCGCAGCCTTCCTTCAATATATTTTTGGACGATAGCTGTCATTTATAACTCGGCAGGTTTGTGAGTTACAGTGCCCCTGAGCTCCTTTCTTCAACTCTCTATCTTGTGAGCTGGCCGCAAACCCGCAGGGTTGCTTCAGGCCCTAATCTGGTTCTGGCACGGCAGGCTGAGCCTTTGGTTAATTCGTCTTCCTGGTGGAAAATGAGTGTTAAATTTGCCCGTGCAGACACCTACAGCTAGTCTCTCATCGGTTCTCCCTATTCCTGTTCATCGTGCGCAGAAATTGCAAACTGTGCCAAACAGGAGGTTAAAGGAACTGACTCTCCAAGGGGGGAGAGTGTTAGTAAAGGGTATGGAATGGCGAACCCGAGTAAAAGGGGACGAAAACTGAGATGCATTTGAAAACATTTCCCGGTCACACGGTGCACCATACTGTGGGTTTCCCATGCATGTTTTAGCTGAAGGAAGAATCCCTTAAACCTGGATAGTTGTGACCCATGGAATGGGTACCATGCAGTATGACTTCAAAGAGTCTGCATTTGCTCATCGATCCTCAACAATGCTATCAACATTAAGTGCCCAACATTATGTCTCACTCAGCTCTGGGTGTAGATGTGGTAAATCGAGGTTGCATCACGATCCCTGAATGAATTATTCAAGAATTGCTCTCTATTTCACTGTCCTTCTGTTTTGTTTTTGTAATTCATTTTGATAATGGGATTTATCGGATTTTCTCTGGTGCATTCATGTCGCTGTACATACGCTTCATTCTCTTACGGAGACATATAAATCCATGGGTTTGATGATTCTTACTAGTCAGGTGTATTCCTAGGCGTTGAATATGGGGTGTTTAGTCCATTTCGTTAGGCAAGGGGTAGGTCTTGACTATGATATATTTGGCTTATGGAAAGGAATCTGTGCTAATTTCTATCTCTGGTTTTATGCAGCACCCTAGCTCACCTTTCCCCTTAAGCAAGCATAAGTTGGTTTTCTAAATATGAGACCCTGTTCCGTTTTGTAATTCAGTTCATGTGTAGCCAAGTTTACATTCCGTGTATTAGTGATATCTTATGATGTTTCATTTTCTGTGTGACTTATTTCACTTAGAATCATCGTACCTGAATCCACTCATTATGCTGTGACGGGCCTGATGACATAGATTTCATTGCTGAGTGATATTCCATTCTACGTACATACCACAACTTCTTTATTCATTTCTCACATTCTGGGATATTTAACTTGTACCGTAGATGAGGTTCTTTTAAACAGAGTCGTCCGAAACTTTGGGGTGGCTGTGTGTTTTTGATTTTAATTTCCCTAAGCTATAGGACCATAATTGCAAGTGCCATAGGCTGTGTTGCTTTGGTTTTTAGGTGTTCCAGGAAACACCATACACTTCTGCAGAGTGGCTGTTGGCAATTTACATCCCACCCATCAGCATAACAAGGCTCCCTGTTCTCCATGGCCTGTGCTGCCTTTCTGGATTTTACACTTTTTTCAGATGACCCTTTTGACGGGGGGGGATGTGAGACTTCATTTTACTGCAGATTTGTTTAACATGCTTGCTTGGTTGGCCAAAAAGGGCGTATGCGTTTTTTCCTGAATATATTCAGGAAAAAACGCATACGCCCTTTTTGGCCAAGAGCATCATTGTCGACATTCTGCCTCTTTTCCTATGCTTTAAATGCAATTCCCGTCTACCCCCTGAAATCGTTTTCCTGCAATTCTGCCCCGCTTACAAGTCGTCTTCGCAGCCTTCCTTCAATATATTTTTGGACGATAGCTGTCATTTATAACTCTGTAGGTTTGTGAGTTACAGTGCCCCTGAGCTCCTTTCTTCAACTCGCTATCTTGGGAGCTGACCGCAAACCAGCAGGATTGCTTCAGGCCCTAATCTTGTTCCAGCACGGCATGCTGAGCCTGTGGTTAATTCCTCTTCCTGGGGGGAAATGAGCGTTAAATTTGCCCGTGCAGACACCTACAGCTAGTCTCTCATTGGTTCTCCCTATTCCTGTTCATCTTGCGCAGAAATTGCAAACTGTGCCAAACAGGAGGTTAAAGGCACTGACTCTCCTAGTGGGGAGAGTGTTAGTAAAGGGTCTGGAAAGGTGAACCCGAGTAAAAGGGGGCGAAAACTGAGATGCATTTGAAAACCTTTCCCGGTCACACGGTGCACCATACTGTGGGTTTCCCATGCATGTTTTAGCTGAAGGAAGAATCCCTTAAACCTGGAGAGTTGGGACCCATTAAATGGGTACCATGCAGTATGACTTCAAAGGGTCTGCATTTGCTCATCGAACCTCACCAAAGCTATCAGCCCGAAGTGCCCAACCTTATGTCTCACTCAGCTCTGGGTGTAGATTTGGTAAATCCAGGTTGCATCACAAGCCCTGAATAAATTATTTAAGAATTGCTCTCTGTTTCTCTGTCCTCGTGTTTTCTTTTTGTAATTCATTTTGATAATGGGATTTATCGGATTTTCTCTGCTGCATTCATGCCGCTGTACACACGCTTCATTCTCTTATGGAGACATATAAATCCATGGGTTTGAAGATTCTTACTAGTCAGGTGTATTCCTAGGTGTTGAATATGGGGTGTTTAGTCCATTTCGTTGATCAAGGAGTAGGTGTTGACTATTACATATTTGTCTTATGGAAAGGTGTCTGTGCTAATTTCTATCTGTGGTTTTATGCAGCACCCCAACTCATCTTTCCCCTTAAGCAAGCATAAGTTGGTTTTCTAAATTTGAGACCCTGTTCTGTTTTGTAATTCAGTTCATGTGTAGCCAAGTTTACATTCCGTGCATTAGTGATATCTTATCATGTTTCATTTTCTGTGTGACTTATTTCACTTAGAATCATCGTACCTGAATCCACTCATTATGCCGCGATGGGCCTGATGACATAGATTTCATTGCTGAGTGATATTCCATTGTACGTACGTACCACAACTTCTTTATCCATTTTTCACATTCTGGGATATTTAACTTGTACCGTAGACGAGGTTCTTGTAAACAGAGCCGTCCGAAACTTTGGGGTGGCTGTGTGTTTTTCATTTTAATTTCCCTAAGCTATAGGACCATAAGTGGAAGTGCCATAGGCTGTGTTGCTTTGGTTTTTAGGTGTTCCGGGAAACACCATACACTTCTCCAGAGGGGCTGTTGGCAATTTACATCCCGCCCATCAGCATAACAAGGCTCCCTGTTCTCCATGGCCTGTGCTGCCTTTCTGGATTATACACTTTTACAGATGGCCCTTTTGACGGGGGGGCAGTGAGACTTCATTGTAGTGCAGATTTCTTTAACATGCTTGCTTGGTTGGCCAACAAGTGCGTATGCGTTTTTTCCTGAATATATTCAGGAAAAACCCCATACGCCCTTTTTGGCCAAGAGCATTAGTTTCAACGTTCTGCCTCTTTTCCTATGCTTTAAATGCAATTCCTGTCTACCCCCTGAAATCGTTTTCCTGCAGTTCTGCCCCGCATACAAGTCATCTTCGCAGCCTTCCTTCAATATATTTTTGGACGATAGCTGTCATTTATAACTCGGCAGGTTTGTGAGTTACAGTGCCCCTGAGCTCCTTTCTTCAACTCTCTATCTTGTGAGCTGGCCGCAAACCCGCAGGGTTGCTTCAGGCCCTAATCTGGTTCTGGCACGGCAGGCTGAGCCTTTGGTTAATTCGTCTTCCTGGTGGAAAATGAGTGTTAAATTTGCCCGTGCAGACACCTACAGCTAGTCTCTCATTGGTTCTCCCTATTCCTGTTCACCGTGCGCAGAAATTGCAAACTGTGCTCAACAGGAGTTTAAAGGAACTGACTCTCCAAGGGGGGAGAGTGTTAGTAAAGGGTCTGGAATGGCGAACCCGAGTAAAAGGGGACGAAAACTGAGATGCATTTGAAAACGTTTCCCGGTCACACGGTGCACCATACTGTGGGTTTCCCATGCATGTTTTAGCTGAAGGAAGAATCCCTTAAACCTGGATAGTTGTGACCCATGGAATGGGTACCATGCAGTATGACTTCAAAGAGTCTGTATTTGCTCATCGATCCTCAACAATGCTATCAACTTTAAGTGCCCAACATTATGTCTCACTCAGCTCTGGGTGTAGATGTGGTAAATCGAGGTTGCATCACGATCCCTGAATGAATTATTCAAGAATTGCTCTCTATTTCACTGTCCTTCTGTTTTGTTTTTGTAATTCATTTTGATAATGGGATTTATCGGATTTTCTCTGGTGCATTCATGCCGCTGTACACACGCTTCTTTCACTTACGGAGACATATAAATCCATAGGTATTAAGACTCTTACTCGTCCCGTATATTCCTAGGTGCTGAATATGGGGTGTTGAGTCCATTTCGTTGACCAGGGTGTAGGTTTTTTCTATTCCATATTTGGCTTATGGAACGGTATCTGTGCTAATTTCAATCTATGGTTTTATGCAGCACCCCAACTCTCCTTTATCCTTAAGCAAGCATAAGTTGGTTTTCTAAATTTGAGACCCCATTCTGTTTTGTAATTCAGTTCATTTGTAGCCTCGTTTATACTCCATGTATTAGTAATATTGTATGTCTTTTTCTGTTTGAATTATGTGACTTCGAATGATCATACGTAACTCCTCTGGTGTTGTTACAACTGGCCATATTTCATTGATTTTCAGGCTGAGTAATATTCCACTCTACATAAGTGCCACATCTCTATCCAGTTTTTCCCTCCACAGACATATAAATTATATCCTAGTCGAGGATCTTTTAAACAGAGAGGCGGTAAACATTGGGGTGCCTGTGTCCTCTCCATTTTTGTTTTTCCCAAGATATACGTCCATGAGTACAAGTGCCCTGTGGTCTGTAGCTCATTTTTTAGATGCTTTAGTAAACACAATACACTTCTCCAGAGTGACCGTTGGCAATATACATTTCCACTATAAGCCTCACAGGGCTCCCTTTTCTCCTTGCCCTGTTCTGCATTTCTGGTGTTTACACTTTATGAGGAAGGCTCTTCTGACTGATGCGAAGTGATATGTTTTGTAGTATTGATTTCCAGTGCCCACCTGTTTGGTTGGCTAAAAAAGTGTATGCCATTTTCTTGAGTATATACAGGAAAAGACGCATACACCCTTTTTGGCCAACTGCAATGTTGGCAATGTTCAGCCCCTTTTCTTGTGCTTAATGGCGAGTCCTTTCTACCTCTTCCAATCCCTTTCCTGCCATTCTCCATTGCTTACAAGTCCTTTTCTCTGACTTTCCTCAAGACATTTTTCAGTGATAGATATTTTCAACTCTGCAGTTTCGTGAATTTTAGTGTCCCTGAGTTCCATTTTTCAACTTGTGTTTATGGGAACTGGCCACAAAGCAGCGGGATTTCCTCAAGCCCTATTCTGTTTCCATGGGCAACCCTAGCCTTTGGTCAATTCGTCTTCCTGATTGGAAATTAGAGTGACATGTGCCTGTCCGAACACCTAGGACTCGTCTCTCATTGTTCCTCCTCCTTCTGCTTCATCCTCTGGACAAATTCCAAACAGGATGTTGACAGTGCTGACATCTCCAAGTGGGGAGACTGTTCGTAAAGACGCTGGAGGGGTGAACCCGAGCACCAGGAGATGAGGAGATGAGATGCCTTTTCCAAACTCTTCCCGATCAGACGGTATACCATCCTCTGTGTGTGACAGGCATGTTTTAGCTGTAGGAAGTGTCCCATTCATGTGAGGAGAACACCAGGGCTTTTTCAAAATCAGTGTCTCTCCACAACCCAAACTGGGGAATTTTTTAAGCTATGGCTACACATATGTACATTAAGGGCCTTGGGAAGTAGGCAGAGTCCAAACTTTAGATGATTGAAGTCTTCAGGGTCAGAAGCACTCACCACTGGCTTCCCTTAGGTTCCATTTTAACTGTCATTAATAGATGATGTCAATAAAAATATCTATTCTTTTTCAGATTATTTCCCCTTATAGGTTATTGCAAAATATTGAGTGTAGTTCCCTGTGCTATACAGTAGTTCCTTGTTGATGATCGATTTTATACATAGCAGTGTGTATGTGTTAATCCCAAACTGTTAATTTATCCCTCCTCCCACCTTTCCCATTTGGTCATAATAAATTATAAGATTTTATACTTCTCAGAAATGGGGGAGCTGAAAGAGAGGTATCATTTTCAATGGAAAAGCATTTAAAACAAGATTGAAGCTTTAACCAAGATTATTAGATGTACATCCTTGGAAAGAAATCACTTCGTTTCTCTAGTATTGACCTGACAAATAAGATCTTTTCACTGAACTTGCTTATAATAAAGTGATGGAAATATCAAATGGAAGTGTTAGAAACATCTTATTTTGCCCGAGCCTTATACACTGTTCTATGTTAATTACAGTTTGGCTCACACATCTGTTCATTGAAGTTACAATGGTCTCAATTTCTGTTACTGATCCTCCAGAGTGGAGCCCAACAAGTGTCCCCCTGCCCAGTGTCATTGGAGCCAACACATTGAGACTGAGTTTGGTTCAGAAGCAAAGGAAACTTTATATGTTGATCAGAGAATGGAGAGGTGAGAGCATGTGCTACCCCGTGGGCTGTGGGCTGGGCTGCTGTGTAGAGATCCTGTCAGAGTCAATGGGAGGGAGGGGGCGGAGCTCTCGAGGACCAGGTTGGCTGCAGCTCAGGCTCTATATCGCGGAGTTTGCACTGTGCCCCAGCTGCTGAGGTGTCGACCCAGCCATTCTGCACTAGGAAATCTGGTCTGAAGTGCCGGCTGTTGAACCTCTGTATGCGGGACCCTAGGAGAACGTGAAATTAGACAAAGCACAAAGGATAAAAAAGGTTAGACTTTATTTTATTGCCCAGATTCTATTTTTATCTCCCAGGGATTTTTAAGGGGCTTTGCCTGGGACAAACCCCTCTTCTGCATTTTGTCCCCTTCCTCATTCTTAGAGTGCTGAGGGTGCAGACCCTTCATCTGTAACTGCTGAGTGCTGAGTTAGGAGCCCTCATACCCGTGGGCGAGGGTCAGAACTTCTCCCCAGCAGCCTCCAGGTGAAGTTGATTGTCCCCAGGCCTCCTGCCTCCCTGCTCGTCCGCCTGAGCACAAGTATTGGTAGTGTTATAGATTCTAATGACCTTTAAGGGTCCAGGAAGGAGATGTGCAGTGACGCTGTGAGGTCCAGTTTCACCCCGCCCCACATTTGTTCGGCCACCTTAGGCTGACCGTTTCTGCCAGCCTAGATGCTCTGACCAGTAGTCTGCACTTTCTTCAATTAGGCCCCTGAATTAACGTAAAAACAGCACCAGGTGTCAGGACCCTGCCTGCTCAACTCCCAGACAGTCCAGGGTCAGTGGTGATGAAGGGCCATGATGGCCACTGAGTCAACAGCCTTTTGAAGTAAACAGGAGTCCAGCCGGTCTTATTGGCCATCATCATCACAGGGTCTGTAGGCCCTTCTATGGTGACAGCGTGATATACGGTACCCCCGCCAAGATTATTACCTCCCCTCTGGGTGTAGTAAGTCCTGCAAGCAGTAGTCTACTCTTTTGGGACACACTCTTGTTGTTTTATGAGAGAAACTCCAGGTCAAGTGATGGTCACACGAGTCGTCATGGTGCCCTGTTGCCCTGGTTATCTCTCTGGATGTTGGAGTTGGAGGGCCTCCTCACTCAAGGTCATTGTGCCCACGGAGCAAACCCTGTAACTTCAGGGCATGGTTGGGGGTTAGGATCACCACGTGGGGTCCTTTTCCCTTAGGAGGGAGGTGGCCTTTTGGGCTGCTGATTTCCAGGTTTTCAGATACTGCCAGTATCTTGGCCAGATGTGGCGGTGGGCCAAGCCCCTTGGTGACCGTAGTTTATCCTACCTGGATGGCATTCTTGCATTGTTCCATTTCAAGTGGTCCCAGGTTTTGCACTAATATTCCAATGGCGATTCACCGTTCAACAGGATTGTAAGGGTCAAAGGGTTTAGCTAAATTAGGGAGTTCCAGGGCAAGGGTCTGAATTGACTGCTCTT
Source organism: Delphinapterus leucas (assembly GCF_059928025.1). Lineage (NCBI taxonomy): Eukaryota > Metazoa > Chordata > Mammalia > Artiodactyla > Monodontidae > Delphinapterus > Delphinapterus leucas. Next base: position 658,093 of record NW_028322250.1, read on the forward strand.
TCCATTCTTGAAAGGCCACTTCTGGATTCTATTCAAAAGGATCATCACCTTTTCCTTTCAGTGTTTCATATAGAGGCCCAGCTAGTAGACTGTAGTTAGGGATCCAGAAGCAGCAAACCCTGGCTCCCCAGGAACCCCTAAGCTGTCTTCTAGTTTTAGAAATGGGTAAGGCTGTAAATTGTTTCTTCCCTTTCCTGGGATGGGCTTCTCCGACCTTCTGTTAGAATGAAGCCCAGGAAGGTCACCGTAGTCTGTGATATTTGAGCTTTTTCTTGGACAACTTATATCCTTTATTGGCTTGGTAGTTCAGATGTCTCCTTAGTAGGGCTGGCGATCAGAATGTAGTCTGCATATTGAAGGAGTGTTTCCTTTTCCAGAGGTAGAACTTTTAGGTCTTTAGCTGAGCTTTCCCCAAAGATGGTGTGGGAGTTTTTGAACCCTTGGGGCAACACGGCCCAGAAGTATTGTTTTAGTTGTATGTTGAGTCCTGCCACTCACAAGCCAAAATTTCTTGTGACTCTGGGACTAATAGAATACAAAAGAACGCATCATTGAAGACTAATTCAGAATACCATGTCCTGGTGGTTGGTAGAATGACCAGCAGGGTGTAGGATTTAGGAACTACTGGAGGTCTATCCTCAGTGGCTTCACTGACTGTCCTGACATCCTTTACCAGGACTCCAGCAGCCCATGGGGCTCTCGAGGTCAGGCCAATCCCAGGATATGGAGCTCACCTGGGCAGGTACCCCACCCCCACCCCAGCCCACGGGGCTCTCGTGTTCAGGCCACTCCCAGGATATGGGGTTCCTGGGCAGGTTCCCCTGCAGCCCATGGGGCTCTCGTGGTCAGGCACCTCCCCGGATACAGAGCTACGCTTGCAGGTACTGTGGCAGGGCTGGGCGCACAGGAACCGTGCACATCGCCCTCATTGCAGAGCACTCCCAGCTCACCTGTCACTCAGATCTGACACAGAGCACCTCAGAGCAGGACTTGAACTAACAAACAGCAGCTCCGACAGGTCTGTGACCCTGGGCATCACTCTGTGTGGCCTCCCTCCACCTGGTCTTCCAGAGACTTCCACTGCACCCGGGGCACCAGGCCTCTGTCTCCACCCACCACCCACCCCTCCTCTCCCTGACTCCTGGGTTCCTCTCATTAGGAGAGGGTTTTCTTGAAGTTGTCTCCCACTCATGGGCCAGATAATATAATTAGAAAACAAGCCAGAGCTGCAGCCCCTTGTCTATCCTGACTCTCAGGAGCCCACACCTGTTCCTTGGACCTGGCCGATTCAGCAAGTTCCAGTGTTTGCAACTGTGAGCCCCTGACGGGTGATTATTGGCTGGCCTGGGAAGCCGGACCGTGCCGGCCAGCCCTCCCCAGGTGTGCCTGGGTTGAGATCAATATAAACACCGCTCCAGGCAGCAAGAGCCCCTGCAGCTGTGCCTGACGCCATTTTCTCTGCCCTGTCAGCTGTCTCGGGGCTGGACTGGTGGGAGGGAGTGAGAGGCCACGGCTTTGTGGGTGGCCCAGTGTGAGTGGGGCTCTGCTGGACTTTCTGCAGCAGTTGCCAAGATGCCACCTGCTAAAGAAGAGGATGTGTCACCCATACCTGCCGCTGGAATTTCTCCCTGGGCAGAGGTGAGTGAGGAAGAAAGCAGTGGGGGCCGGGACAGCAGGGGTATCTCAGGCAGGGAAATGGAAAGCTTCCAGAAGAGCACCCAGGGCCAGGACCATCCTGGTTGGCCTGCAGGCACCTAGTCGGCTGGCATGCTGTTGCTCATGTGGCTCCATGGCCCTTCCTCTAGGCTTTCAAGTCCTTGTACATATTCAGGTGTTTTACCTGGGAAGGGTGGGAACATTTCAGCAGCAGCTGGCCTGGAGCTCGGCCCACGTTTACTCACAGATGCCTCGGCACGGGCCCCCAGCTTTGCAATGAGGACGCTTGTTGCGTGGGGCCTGCTGGCTGAATGGGAGATGATTCCCCACCACTGACCAACTTCAGAATTGTTTACAACTGGAGCAAGTGCCCTGATACGGTTTTCCTCTGTGTAACTGGTGGGTTCTGTTTTTTTTTTCTTTCCTTCGTTTTTGGTTCAAGGTAGATTTTATTCCTCTTTTTTGTATTTACAGATATAAGCATGGAAATAATTTATTCATATAAATACATGTATGTGAAGGGAAGAATATTTTGTCTGTTTTACTTTTTGTAATTTTGAATTTAATTTTATTTTTTTATACAGCAGGTTCTTTTTGGTTATCTATTTTATACATATAAATGTATACATGCCAATCCCAATCTCTCAACTCCTCCCACCACCACCCCCCAACAGCTTTCCCCCCTTGGTGTCCATACGTTTGTTGTCTACATCTGTCGCTCTATTTCTGCCTTGCAAAACGGTTCATCTGTACAATTTTTCTTGGTTCCCCATATATGCATTAATATACAAGATTTGTTTTTCTATTTCTGACTTACTTCACTCTGTATGACAGTCTCTAGATCCATCAGTGTCTCTACAAATGACCCAATTTCATTCCTTTTTATGGCTTAGTGATATTCCATTTTATATATGTACCACATCTTTATGCATTCATCTGTCTGTGGGCATTTAGCTTGCTTCCATTACCTGGATATTGTAAATAGTGATGCAATGAACATCGCGGTGAATGTCTCTTTTTGATTTTGTCTGGGTATATGCCCAGTAGTGGGATTGCTGTATCATATGGTAATTCTATTCTTAGTTTTATAAGAAACTCCATAATGTTCTCCACAGTGACTGTATCAATTTACATTCCCAACAATAGTGGAAGAGGGTTCCTTATCTCCACACCCTTTCCAGCATCTGTTGTTTGTAGATTTTTCTGATGATGCCCATTCTAACAGGTGTGAGGTGATACACCATGGATGACTCTATTTCGTTGAACAAAGAGTAGGTCTTGTCTATTACATATTTGGCTTATGGAACGGTATGTGGGCTAATTACAATCTCTGGTTTTATACAGCACCCCAACTCAACTTTCCCCTTAAGCAAGCATAAGTTTTTATCTAAATGTGAGACTCTGTTCGGTTTTGTAATTCAGTTTATGTGTAGCCAAGTTTACACTCTCTCTATTAGTGATATCTTATGATAATTATCTTACTCTGTGTGACATATTTCTCTTAGAATCATCATACTTAAATCCACTCAATTTGCTGCTACAGGCCTGATGACATTGATTTCATTGCTGAGTGATATTCCGTTGTACGTAAGTAGCACAACTCCTTTATCCATTTTTTTCTTTCTGGGATATTTAATTTGTACTGGACTCGAGGTTCTTGTAAACACAGCAGCCCTAAATTTTGTGTTGGCTGTGTCTTGTTGATTTTAAATTTCCGAAGCTATAGGGCCAAAAGTGGAAGTGCCCTAGCGTCTGTAGCTTTGTTTGTCAGATGTTTCAGGATACACCATAAACATCTCCAGAGTGTCTGTTGGCAATTTACATCCCGTCCATCAGCATAACAAAGCTCCTTGTTCTCCATGGCCTGTCCTGTGTTTCTGGTTTTTACACTTTTTTCAGATGGCCCTTTTGACGAATGGGAAATGAGAGTTCATTGTAGTGCGGATTTCCATTGCTCGAATTCTTGGTTGGCCACAAAGGGCATATGCGTTTTTTCCTGAATATATTCAGGAAAAAATGTATACGCACTTTTGTCCAAGTGCATCACTGTCAAAGATCTGCCGCTTTTCACATGCTTTAAATGCAATTCCAATCTACCTCCTGAAATATGATTCCTGCAATTCTGCCTCGTTTTCAAGTCCTCTTTGCAGACTTACTTCAATATATTTTTGCCAATAGCTGTCATTTATAACTCTGCAGGTTTGTGAATTACAGTGCCCGTGATTTCCTTTAAAACTCGTTTCCTTGAAAGCTGGCCACAGAACCACAGGTTTGCTTCAGGCCGTAATCAGGGTCCGGCACGTCACTCTGAGCCTTTGGTTACTTCCTCTTCCTGGTGGGAAATTAGAGTTAAATGTGCCCCTCCAGACACCTGCCTCACTCCCAGCCCCTTGGTGATGTGTGTCCTCTGGTTTGAGGCCACATGTGCTGGGTTCCTCACCTTTGGCTGATTTGGGCCCACTGGTGTGAGGACACTCCTGCCTGGTTCCCATCCCCTTGGTGATGTGGGCCCTCCGGTGAGAGTCTGATCCTGGTTGGGTTACTCACACTTCTGTGAGGTGGGCCCTCTTATCTGAGGTCACTCCTGCCTGGCTGGCACACCCCGCCTTGGCGACGTCGGCCCTCTGGTGGGAGTTGGTGCCTGCTGGGAGTCTCCTCCCCTCGGTAATGAGGGCCGTCTGACGTCAGGCCCTAACTCCTGGGCTCACAAAATTTTCTGATGTGCACCCTGTGGTGCGAGTACACTCCAGCCAGGTTCCCAACCCCATGGGAATGTGGGCCTTCTGCTCTGAGGTCCCAACGGTGGGTTGCTCAGTTTCATGATGAGGGCCCTCTGGTGTGAGTTCACTCCGGCCTGGATCCCATAGCCTCGCTGCTCCTGGCCACCTGCGGGGAGGTTACAACTGTGGGATTCCTCACCTTTTTTCTTCTAAGGGCCCTCTGTTTTGAGACTCCTCCTGCCTGCCTCACTCCCAGGCCCTTGGTGATGTGTGTCCTCTGGTTTGAGGCCACGTGTGCTGGGTCCCTCACCTTTCGATGATGTGGCCCCACTGGTGTGAGGACACTCCTGCCTGGTTCCTATCCCCTTGATGATGTGGGCCCTCTGGTGAGAGTCTGATCCTGGCTGGGTTCCTCACCCTTCTGTGAGGTGGGCCCTATGCTGTGAGGTCACTCCTGCCTGGCTGGCACACCCCACATGGGCAACATCGGCCCTCTTGTGGCAGTTGGAGCCTGCTGCGAGCCTCCTCCCCTCGGTGATGAGGGCCCTCTTGCGTCAGGCCCTAACTGCTGGGTACCCACATTTTCTGATACGTGCTAAGTGGTGCGAGGACACTCCTGTGAGGTTCCCATCCCCATGGGGATGTGGGCCTTCTCCTCTGAGGTCCCAATGGTTGGGTTGCTCACAGTTTCATGATGTGGGCCCTCTGCTGTGAGTTCACTGCAGCCTGGATCGCATAGACTCGGTGCTCTGGGCCACCTGCTGGGAGGTTCCCACTGCAGGATTCCTCAGCTTTTTTATTATATGGGCCCTGTGTTGTGAGGCTCCTCCTGCCTGCCTCACTCCGAGCCCCTTGGAGATGTGGGTCCTCTGGTTTAGGCCACATGTTCTGGGTTCCTCACCTTTCTATGATGTGTCCACACTGGTGTGAAGACAGTCCTGCCTGGTTCTGATGCTCTTGGTGATGTGGGCCCTCTGTTGAGAGTCTTATCCTGGCTGGGTTCCTCACCCTTCTGTGAGGTAGGCCCTGTGCTGTGAGGTCACTCCTGCCTGGCTGTCACACGTCACCTTGACGACATGGGCCCTCAGTTGGGAGTTGGTGCCTGCTTGGTGTCTCCTCCCCTTGGTAATGAGGGCTCTTTGGCGTCAGGCCCTAACTTCTGAGTTCCCAAACTTCTCTGATGTGTGCCCTGTGGTGCGAGTACACTTATGCCATGTTCCCAACCACATGGGAATGTGGGCCTTCTGCTCTGAGGTCCCAACGGCTGGGTTGCTCAGAGTTTCATGATGAGGGCCCTCTGTTTTGAGTTCAGTCAGTTCTGGATCCCATAGCCTCGCTGCTCCTGGCCGCCTGCTGGGAGGTTCCAACTGCGGGATTCCTCACCATTTTTATTCTATGGACCCTATGTTTTGAGGCTCCTCCTGCCTGCCTCACTCCCAGCCCCTTGGTGATGTGTGTCCTCTGGTTTGAGGCCACGTGTGCTGGGTCACTCATATTTCGGTGATGAGACCCCACTGGTGTGAGGACACTCTAGCCTGGTTCCCATTCCCTTGGTGATGTGGGCCCTGTGGTGAGAGTCTGATCCTCTTTGGGTTCCTCACACTTTTGTGAGGTGGGCCCTCTGCTCTGAGGTCACTCCTGCCTGGCTGGCACATCCCGCATTGGCGATGGCGGCCCTCTGGTAGCAGTTGGAGCCTGCTGGGAGCTTCGTCTTCTCGGTGATGAGAGCCCTCTGGCATCAGGCCCTAACTGCTGGGCTCCCCACATTTTCTGATGTGTGCCCACTGGTGCGATGACACTCCTGCTTGGTTCCCTTCCCCATGGGGATGTGGGCCTTGTGCTCTGAGGCCACAACGGCTGGTTTGCTCACAGTTTCATGATGACGGCCCTCTGTTGTGAGTTCATCACTGCCTGGATCCCATAGCCTCGGTGCTGTGGGCCGCCTGCTGGGATGTTCCAACTGCTGGGTTCCTCACCTTTTTTATACAATGGGCCATGTGTTGTGAGGTTAATCCTGCTTGCCTCGCTCCGAAACTCATGGTGATGTGGCTCCTCTGGTTTGAGGCCACATTTTCTGGGTACCTCAACTTTTGATGATGTGGCCCCACGGGTGTGATGATACTCCTGCCTGGTTCACAGCCCCTTGTTTATGTGGGCACTCTGGTGAGAGTCTGATCCTGGCTGGGTTCCTTACCATTCTGGGAGGTGGGCCCTCTGATGTGAGGTCACTCCTGCCTGGCTGGCTCACATCGCCTTGGTGATGTGGGCCCTCTCTTGGCCACGAAAGCATGCTGGGAGCCTCCTACTCTCTTTAATGAGGGCCCTGAAAAAACGCATATGCACTTTTTGACCAAATGCATCATTGTCGAGGATCGGCCTCTTCTCCTATGCTTTCAGAGCAGTTCCCGTCTACCTCCTGAAATCATATTCCTGGAATTCTGCCCCGCTTTCAAGCCCTCTTCGCAGCCTTACTTCAATATATTTTTGTATGATACCTGTCATTTATAACTCTGCAGGTTTGTTAATTACAGTGTCCCTGAGCTCCTTTCTTCAACTCGCTTTCTTGTGAGCTGGCCGCAAAACCGCAGGATTGCTTCAGGCCCTAATCTGGTTTCGGCACAGCATGCTGAGGCTTTGGTAAATTCCTCTTTCTGGTAGGAAATGAGCATTTAAGTTGCCCGTGCAGACCGTACAGCTAGTCTCTCATTGGTTCTCCCTATTCCTGTTCATCTTGTGACGAAATTGCAAACTGTGCCAAACAGGAGGTTAAAGGCACTGACTCTCCAAGTGGGTAGAGAGTTACTAAAGTGTCTGGAATGGTGAACCCGAGTGCCAGGGGACGAAACCTGAGAGGCATTTAAAATCGTTTCCCAGTCACATGGTGGACCATACTCTGGGTTTCCCATGTATGTTTTAGCTGAAGGAAGAATTCCTTAAACCTGGAGAGTTGGGACCCATGGAATGGGTACCATGCAGTATGACTTCAAAGTGTCTGCGTTTGCTCACCGAACCTCACCAATGCTATCAGCCCGAAGGGTCCAGCCTTATGTCTCACCCAGCTCTGGGTGTAGATGTGGTAAATCCAGGTTGCATCACAATCCCTGAATAAATTATTTAAGAATTGCTCTCTATTACACTGTCATTGTGTTTTGTTTTTGTAATTTACTTTGATAATGGGATTTATCGGATTTTCACTGCTGCGTTTATGCCGCTGTACACACGCTTGATTCTCTTACAGAGACATATAAATCCATGGGTTTTAAGATTCTTACTAGTCAGGTGTATTCCTAGGCGTTGGATATGTGGTGTTGAGTCCATGTCGTTGAGCAAGGAGTAGGTCTTGACTATTACATATTTGGCTTATGGAACGGTATCTGTGCTATTTTCAATCTCTGGTTTTATGCAGCACCCCAACTCACCTTATCCCTTAAGCAAGCATAAGTTGCTTTTCTAAATGTGAGTCCCTATTCTGTTTTGTAATTCAGTTCATGTGTAGCCAAGTATACATTCCTTGTATTAGTGATATCTTATGATGTTTCTTTTCCTGTGTGACTTATTTCACTTAGCATCATCGTACCTGAATCCACTCATTATGCCGCGACGGGCCTGATGACATAGATTTCATTGCTGAGTGTTATTCCATTGTACGTACGTACCACAACTTCTTTATCAATTTTTCATATTGTGGGATATTTGACTTTACCGTAGATGAGGTTCTTGTAAACAGAGCTGTCCGAAACTTTGGGGTGGCTGTGTGTTTTTGATTTTAATTTCCCTAATCTATAGGACCATAAGTGGAAGTGCCATAGGCTCCGTTGCTTTGTTTTTTAGGTGTTCCAGGAAACACCATACACTTCTCCAGAGTGGCTGTTGGCAATTTACATCCCACCCATCAGCATAACAAGGCTCCCTGTTCTCCATGGCCTGTGCTGCCTTTCTGGATTTTACACTCTCTTCAGATGGCCCTTTTGACCAGGGGGCAGTGAGACTTCATTGTAGTGCAGATTTCTTTAACATGTTTGCTTGGTTGGCCAAAAAGGGCGTAAGCGTTTTTTCCTGAATGTATTCAGGAAGAAACGCATACGCCCTTTTTGGCCAAGAGCATCATTATCGACGTTCTGCCTCTTTTCCTATGCTTTAAATGCAATTCCCGTCTACCCCCTGCAATCGTTTTCCTTCAATTCTGCCCCGCTTACAAGTCGTCTTCGCAGCCTTCCTTCAATATATTTTTGGACGATAGCTGTCATTTATAACTCTGCAGGTTGGTGAGTTACAGTGCCCCTGAGCTCCTTTCTTCAACTCGCTATCTTGTGAGCTGCCCGCAAACCCGCAGGATTGCTTCAGGCCCTAATCTGGTTCCGGCACGGCATGCTGAGCCTTTGGTTAATTCCTCTTCCTGGTGGAAAATGAGCGTTAAAGTTTCCCGTGCAGACACCTACAGCTAGTCTCTCATTGGTTCTCCCTATTCCTGTTCATCTTGGGCAGAAATTGCAAACTGTGCCAAACAGGAGGTTAAAGGCACTGACTCTCCAAGTGGGGAGAGTGTTAGTAAAGGTTCTGGAATGGTGAACCCGAGTAAAAGGGGACGAAAACTGAGATGAATTTGAAAACGTTTGCCGGTCACATGGTGCACCATACTGTGGGATTCCCGTGCATGTTTTAGCTGAAGGAAGAATCCCTTAAACCTGGAGAGTTGGGACCCATGGAATGGGTACCATGCAGTATGACTTCAAAGGGTCTGCATTTGCTCATCGAACCTCACCAATGCTATCAGGCCGAAGTGTCCAACCTTATGTCTCACTCAGCTCTGGGTGTAGATGTGGTCAATCCAGGTTGCATCACAAGCCCTGAATGAATTATTTAAGAATTGCTCTCTTTCACTGTCCTTGTGTTTTGTTTGTGTAATTCATTTTGATAATGGGATTTATCGGATTCTCTCTGCTGCATTCATGCCGCTGTACACACGCTTCATTCTCTTACGGAGACATATAAATTCATGGGTTTGAAGATTCTTACTAGTCAGGTGTATTCCTAGGCGTTGAATATGGGGTGTTTAGTCCATTTCGTTGAGCAAGGGGTAGGTCTTGACTATTACATATTTGGCTTATGGAAAGGTATCTGTGCTAATTTCTATCTCTGGTTTTATGCAGCACCCCAACTCACCTCTCTCCTTAAGCAAGCATAAGTTGGGTTTCTGAATTTGAGACCCTGTTCTGTTTTGTAATTCAGTTCATGTGTAGCCAAGTTTACATTCCGTGTATTAGTGATACCTTATGATGTTTCATTTTCAGTGTGACTTATTTCACTTAGAATCATCGTACCTGAATCCACTCATTATGCCGCGACGGGCCTGATGACATAGATTTCATTGCTGAGTGATATTCCATTGTACGTACGTACCACAACTTCTTTATCCATTTTTCACTTTCTGGGATATTTAACTTGTACCATAGATGAGGTTCTTGTAAACAGAGCCGTCCGAAACTTTGGGGTGGCTGTGTGTTTTTGATTTCAATTTCCCTAAGCTATAGGACCATAAGTGGAAGTGAGGTAGGCTCCGTTGCTTTGTTTTTTAGGTGTTCCGGGAAACACCATACACTTCTCCAGAGTGGCTGTTGGCAATTTACATCCCGCCCATCAGCATAACAAGGCTCCCTGTTCTCCATGGCCTGTGCTGCCTTTCTGGATTTTACACTTTTTTCAGATGGCCCTTTTGACCGGGGGGCAGTGAGACTTCATTGTAGTGCAGATTACTTTATCATGCTTTCTTGGTTGGCCAAAGAGTGCGTATGTGTTTTCTCCTGAATATATTCAGGAAAAAACGCATACGCACTTTATGGCCAAGAGAATCATTGTCAACGTTCTGCCTCTGTTTCTATGCTTTAAATGCAATTCCCGTCTACCCCCTGAAATCGTTTTCCTGCAATTCTGCCCCGCTTAAAAGTTCTCTTCGCAGCCTTCCTTCAATATATTTTTGGATGATAGCTGTCATTTATAACTCTGCAGGTTGGTGAGTTACAGTGCCCCTGAGCTCCATTCTTCAACTCGCTATCTTGTGAGCTGCCCGCAAACCCGCAGGATTGCTTCAGGCCCTAATCTGGTTCCGGCACGGCATGCTGAGCCTTTGGTTAATTCCTCTTCCTGGTGGAAAATGAGCGTTAAATTTGCCTGTGCATACACCTACAGCTAGTCTCTCATTGGTTCTCCCTATTCCTGTTCATCTTGCGCAAAATTGCAAACTGTGCCAAACAGGAGGTTAAAGGCACTGACTCTCCAAGTGGGGAGAGTGTTAGTAAAGGGTCTGGAATGGTGAACCCGAGTAAAAGGGGACGAAACCTGAGACGCATTTGAAAACGTTTGCCGGTCACACGGTGCACCATACTGTGGGATTCCCGTGCATGTTTTAGCTGAAGGAAGAATCCCTTAAACCTGGAGAGTTGGGTCCCATGGAATGGGTACCATGCAGTATGACTTCAAAGGGTCTGCATTTGCTCATCGAACCTCACCAATGCTATCAGGCCGAAGTGTCCAACCTTATGTCTCACTCAGCTCTGGGTGTAGATGTGGTAAATCCAGGTTGCATAACAAGCCCTGAATGAATTATTTAAGAATTGCTCTCTATTTCACTGTCCTTGTGTTTTGTTTGTGTAATTCATTTTGATAATGGGATTTATCGGATTTTCTCTGCTGCATTCATGCCGCAGTACACACGCTTCATTCTCTTACGGAGACATATAAATCCATGGGTTTGAAGATTCTTACTAGTCAGGTGTATTCCTAGGCGTTGAATATGGGGTGTTTAGTCCATTTCGTTGAGCAAGGGGTAGGTCTTGACTATTACATATTTGTCTTATGGAAAGGTATCTGTGCTAATTTCTATCTCTGGTTTGATGCAGCACCCCAACTCACCTTTCTCCTTAAGCAAGCATAAGTTGGTTTTCTGAATTTGACACCCTGTTCTGTTTTGTAATTCAGTTCATGTGTAGCCAAGTTTACATTCCGTGTATTAGTGATACCTTATGATGTTTCATTTTCTGTGTGACTTATTTCACTTAGAATCATCGTACCTGAATCCACTCATTATGCCGCGACGGGCCTGATGACATAGATTTCATTGCTGAGTGATATTCCATTGTACGTACGTACCACAACTTCTTTATCCATTTTTCACTTTCTGGGATATTTAACTTGTACCATAGATGAGGTTCTTGTAAACAGAGCCGTCCGAAACTTTGGGGTGGCTGTGTGTTTTTGATTTAAATTTCCCTAAGCTATAGGACCATAAGTGGAAGTCAGTTAGGCTCCGTTGCTTTGTTTTTTAGGTGTTCCAGGAAACACCATACACTTCTCCAGAGTGGCTGTTGGCAATTTACATCCTGCCCATCAGCATAACAAGGCTCCCTGTTCTCCATGGCCTGTGCTGCTTTTCTGGATTTTACACTTTTTTCAGATGGCCCTTTTGACCGGGGGCAGTGAGACTTCATTGTAGTGCAGATTTCTTTATCATGCTTTCTTGGTTGGCCAAAGAGGGCGTATGTGTTTTCTCCTGAATATATTCAGGAAAAAACGCATACGCCCTTTTTGGGCAAGAGCATCATTGTCGACGTTCTGCCCCTTTTCCTATGATTTAAATGCAATTCCCGTCTACCCCCTGAAATCGTTTTCCTGCAATTCTGCGCCGCTTACAAGTTCTCTTCGCAGCCTTCCTTCAATATATTTTTGGACGATAGCTGTCATTTATAACTCTGCAGGTTTGTGAGTTACAGTGCCCCTGAGCTCCTTTCTTCAACTCGCTATCTTGTGAGCTGGCCGCAAACCCACAGGATTGCTTCAGGCCCTAATCTGGTTCCGGCACGGCATGCTGAGCCTTTGGTTAATTCCTCTTCCTGGTGGGAAATGAGCATTAAATTTGCCCGTGCAGACACCTACAGCTAGTCTCTCATTGGTTCTCCCTATTCCTGTTCATCTTGCGCAGAAATTGCAAACTGTGCCAAACAGGAGGTTAAAGGCACTGACTCTCCAAGTGGGGAGAGTGTTAGTAAAGGTTCTGGAATGGTGAACCCGAGTAAAAGGGGACGAAACCTGAGATGCATTTGAAAACGTTTGCCGGTCACACGGTGCACCATACTCTGGGTTTCCCATGCATGTTTTAGCTGAAGGAAGAATCCCTTAAACCTGGAGAGTTGGGACCCATGGAATGGGTACCATGCAGTATGACTTCAAAGGGTCTGCATTTGCTCATCGAACCTCACCAATATAATCAGCCCGAAGTGCCCAACCTTATGTCTCACTCAGCTCTGGGTGTAGATGTGGTAAATCCATGTTGCATCACAAGCCCTGAATGAATTATTTAAGAATTGCCCTCTATTTCACTGTCTTTGTGTTTTGTTTTGTAATTCATTTTGATAATGGGATTTATCGGATTTTCTCTGCTGCATTCATGCCGCTGTACACACGCTTCATTCTCTTATGGAGACATATATATCCATGGGTTTGAAGATTCTTACTAGTCAGCTGTATTCCTAGGCGTTGAATATGGGGTGTTTAGTCCATTTCGTTGAGCAAGGGGTAGGTCTTGACTATTACATATTTGGCTTATTGAAAGGTATCTGTGCTAATTTCTATCTCTAGTTTTATGCAGCACCCCAACTCACCTTTCCCGTTAAGCAAGCATAAGATGGTTTTCTAAATTGAGACCCTGTTCTGTTTTGTAATTCAGTTCATGTGTAACCAAGTTTACATTCCGTGTATTAGGGATATCTTATGATGTTTCATTTTCTGTGTGACTTATTTCACTTAGAATCATCGTACCTGAATCCACTCATTATGCTGCGATGGGCCTGATGACCTAGATTTCATTGCTGAATGATATTCCATTGTACGTATATACCACAACTTCTTTATCCATTTTTCACATTCTGGGATATTTAACTTGTACCGTAGACGAGGTTCTTGTAAACAGAGCCGTCTGAAACTTTGCGGTGGCTGTGTGTATTTTATTTTAATTTCCCTAAACTATAGGACCATAAGTGGAAGTGCCTTAGGCTCCGTTGCTTTGTTTTTTAGGTGTTCCAGGAAACACCATACACTTCTCCAGAGTGGCTGTTGGCAATTTACATCCCGCCCATCAGCATAACAAGGCTCCCTGTTCTCCATGGCCTGTGCTGCCTTTCTGGATTTTACACATTTTTCAGATGGCCCTTTTGACCGGGGGGCAGTGAGACTTCATTGTAGTGCAGATTTCTTTAACATGCTTGCTTGGTTGGCCAAAAAGTGGCATATGCGTTTTTTCCTGAATATATTCAGGAAAAAACGCATACGCCCTTTTTGGCCAAGAGCATCATTGTCGACGTTCTGCCTCTTTTCCTATGCTTTAAATGCAATTCCAGTCTACCTCTTGATATCGTTTTCGTGCAATTCTGCCCCATTTTCAGTCCTCTTTGCAGCCTTACTTCAATATATTTTTGGACGATAGCTGTCATATATAACTCTGCAGGTTTGTGAATGACAGTGCCGCTGAGCTCCTTTCTTCAACATGCTTTCTTGTAAGCTGGCCGCAAAACCGCTGGATTGCTTCAGGCCCTAATCTGGTTCCAGCACGGCACGCTGAGCCTTTGGTTAATTCCTCTTCCTGGTGGTAAATGAGCGTTAAATTTGCCCGTGCAGACACCTACAGCTAGTCTCTCATTGGTTCTCCCTATTCCTGTTCATCTTGTGCAGAAATTGCAAACTGTGCCCAACAGGAGGTTAAAGGCACTGACTCTCCAAGTGGGGAGAGTGTTAGTAAAGCGTCTGGAATGGTGAACCCGAGTACCAGGGGACGAAAACTGAGATGCATTTAGAAACGTTTCCCGGTCACACGGTGGACCACACTCTGGGTTTCCCATGCATGTTTTAGCTGAAGGAAGAATCCCTTAAACCTGGAGAGTTGGGACCCATGGAATGGGTACCATGCAGTATGGCTTCAAAGGGTCTGCATTTGCTCACTGAACCTCACCAATGCTATCAGCGCAAAGTATCCAGCCTTATGTCTCACCCAGCTCTGGGTGTAAATGTGGTACATCCAGGTTGCATCACAAACCCTGAATGAATTATTTAAGAATTGCTCTCTATTTCACTGCCATTGTGTTTTGTTTTTGAAATTTATTTTGATAATAGGATTTAGCTGATTTTCATAGCTGCGTTTATTCCGCTGTACCCATGCTTGATTCTATTACGCAGACATATACATCCATAGGTATTAAGACTCTTACTCATCCGGTATATTCCTAGGCGCTGAAAATGTGGTGTTGAGTCCATTTCATTGACCAAGGAGTAGGTTTTTTCTATTCCATATTTGGCTTATGGAACGGTATCTGTGCTAATTTCAATCTCTGGTTTTATGCAGCACCCCAACTCACCTTTATCCTTGAGCAAGCATAAGTTGGTTTTCTAAATTTGAGACACCGTTCTGTTTTATAATTCAGTTCATTTGTAGCCACGTTTACATTCCATGTATTAGTGATATCGTGTGTCTTTTTGTTTTTATATTATGTGACTTCGAGTGATCATATGTCACTCCTGTGTAGTTGTTACACATGGCCATATTTCATTGATTTCCTGGCTGAGTAATATTCCACTCTACATAAATGCCACATCTCTATCCATTTTCTCTCTCCAGAGACATATAATTTATATCCTAGTCGAGGATCTTTTAAACAGAGAGGCGATATACCTTGGGGTGCCTGTGTCCTCTCGATTTTTGTTTTTCCCAAGATATACGTCCATGAGTGCAAGGGCCCTGTGCTCTGTAGCTCATTTTTTAGATGCTTTAGTAAACAAAATACACTTCTCTAGAGTGACCGTTGGCAATATACATTTCCACTATAAGCCTCACAGGGCTCCCTTTTCTCCTTGCCCTGTCCTGCATTTCTGGTGTTTACACTTTCTGAGGACGGCTCTTCTGACTGATGCGAAGTGATATGTTTTGTAGTATTGATTTCCAGTGCCCACCTGTTTGGTTGGCTAAAAAAGTGTATGCCCTGTTCTTGAATATATACAGAAAAAGACGCATACACCCTTTTTGGCCAACTGCAATGTTGGCAATGTTCGGCCCCTTTTCTTGTGCTTAATGGCGAGTCCTTCCTACCTCTTGCAATCCCTTTCCTGCCATTCTCCGTTGCTTACAAGTCCTTTTCTCTGACTTTCCTCAAGACATTTTTCAGTGATAGATATTTTCATCTCTGCAGTTTCGTGAATTTTAGTGCCCGTGAGTCCCATTTTTCAACTTGTGTTTATGGGAACTGACCACAAAGCAGCGGGATTTCCTCAAGCCCTATTCTGTTTCCATGGGCAACCCTAGCCTTTGGTCAATTCGTCTTCCTGATTGGAAATTAGAGTGACATGTGCCTGTCCGAACACCTAGGACTTGTCTCTCATTGTTCCTCCTCCTTCCGCTTCATCCTCTGGACAAATTCCAAACTGTATGCAACAGGATGTTGACAGTGCTGACATCTCCAAGTGGGGAGACTGTTCGTAAAGAAGCTGGACGGGTGAACCCGAGCACCAGGAGATGAGGAGATGAGATGCCTTTTCCAAACTCTTCCCGATCAGACGGTATACCATCCTCTGGGTGTGACAGGCATGTTTTAGCTGTAGGAAGGGTCCCATTCATGTGAGGAGAACACCAGGGCTTTTTCAAAATCAGTGTCTCTCCGCAACCCAAAGTGGGGAATGTTTTAAGCTACGGCTACACATATGTTCATTAAGGGCCTTGGGAAGTAGGCAGAGTCCAAACTTTAGATGATTGAAGTCTTCCTGGTCAGAAGCACTCACCACCAGCTTCCCTTAGGTTCCATTTTAACTGTCATTGATAGATGATGTCAATAAAAATATCTATTCTTTTTCAGATTATTTCCCCTTATAGGTTATTGCAAAATATTGAGTGTAGTTCCCTGTGCTATACAGTAGTTCCTTGTTGATGATCGATTTTATACATAGCAGTGTGTATGTGTTAATCCCAAACGGTTAATTTATCCCTCCTCCCACCTTTCCCCTTTGGTAATAATAAATTATAAGATTTTATACTTCTCAGAAATGGGGGAGCTGAAAGAGAGGTATCATTTTCAATGGAAAAGCATTTAAAACAAGATTGAAGCTTTAACCAAGATTATTAGATGTACATCCTTGGAAAGAAATCACTTCGTTTCTCTAATATTGACCTGACAAATAAGACAAACCTTTTCACTGAACTTGCTTATAATAAAGTGATGGAAATATCAAATGGAAGTGTTAGAAACATCTTATTTTACCCGAGCCTTATACACTGTTCTATGTTAATTACAGTTTGGCTCACACATCTGTTCACTGAAGTTACAATGTTCTCAATTTCTGTTATTGATCCTCCAGAGTGGACCCCAACAAGTGTCCCCCTGCCCAGTGTCATTGGAGCCAACAGATCGAGACTGAGTTTGGTTCAGAAGCAAAGGAAACTTTATATTTTGATCAGAGAATGGAGAGGTGAGAGCATGTGCTACCCTGTGGGCTGTGGGCTGGGCTGCTGTGTAGAGATCCTGTCAGAGTCAGTGGGAGGGAGGGGGCGGAGCTCTCGAGGGCCCGGTTGGCTGCAGCTCAGGCTCTATATCACGGAGTCTGCACTGTGCCCCAGGAGCTGAGGTGTCGACCCAGCCATTCTGCACTAGGAAATCTGGTCTGAAGTGCCGGCTGTTGAACCTCTGTATGCGGGACCCTAGGAGCACGTGAAATTAGACAAAGCACAAAGGATAAAAAAGGTTAGACTTTATTTTATTGCCCAGATTCTATTTTTATCTCCCAGGGATTTTTAAGGGGCTTTGCCTGGGACAAACCCCTCTTCTGCCTTTTGTCCCCTTCCTCATTCTTAGAGTGCTGAGGGTGCAGACCCTTCTTCTTTAACTGCTGAGTGCTGAGTTAGAAGCCCTCATACTCATAGGCAAGGGTCAGAATTTCTCCCCAGCAGCCTCCAGGTGACGTTGATTGTCCCCAGGCCTCCTGCCTCCCTGCTCGTCCGCCTGAGCACCAGTATTGGAAGTGTTATAGATTCTAATGACCTTTAAGGGTCCAGGAAGGAGATGTGCAGTGACGCTGTGAGGTCCAGTTTCACCCTGCCCCACATTTGTTCAGCCACCTTTAGCTGACCGTTTCTGCCAGCCTAGATGCTCTGACCAGTAGTCTGCGCTTTCTTCTATTAGGCCCCAGAATTAACATAAAAACAGCACCAGGTGTCAGGACCCTGCCCGCTCAGCTCCCAGACAGTCCAGGGTCAGTGGTGATGAAGGACCATGATGGCCACTGAGTCAACAGCCTTTTGAAGTAAACAGGAGTCCAGCCGGTCTTATTGGCCACCATCATCACAGTGTCTGTAGGCTTTTCTATGGTGACAGCTTGATATACGGTTCCCCCGCCAAGATTATTACCTCCGCTCTGGGTGCAGTAAGTCCTGCAAGCAGTAGTCTACTCTTTTGGGACACACTCTTGTTGTTTTATGAGAGAAACTCCAGGTCAAGTGATGGTCACACGAGTCGTCATGGTGCCCTGTTGCCCCCGGTTATCTCTCTGGATGTTGGAGTTGGAGGGCCTTCTCACTCGAGGTCAGTGTGCCCACGGAGCAAACCCTGTGACTTCAGGGCATGGTTGGGGGTTCGGTTCACCACGTGGGGTCCTTTTCCCTTAGGAGGGAGGTGGCCTTTTGGGCTGCTGATTTCCACGTTTTCAGATACCGCCAGTATCTTGGCCAGATGTGGCGGTGGGCCAAGCCCCTTGGTGACCATAGTTTATCCTACCTGGATGGCATTCTTGCATTGTTCCATTTCAAGTGGTCCCAGTATTTGCACTAATACTCCAATGGTCTTTCAAATTTCACTAGGAATGTAAATGTCAAAGGGTTTAGCTAAATTAGGGAGTTCCAGGGCAAGGGTCTGAATTGACTGCTCTTTCCATTCTTGAAAGGCCACTTCTGGATTCTATTCAAAAGGATCATCATCTTTTCCTTTCAGTGTTTCATATAGAGGCCTAGCTAGTAGACTGTAGTTAGGGATCCAGAAGCAGAAAACCCTGGCCTCCCCAGGAACCCCTAAGCTGTCTTCTAGTTTTAGAAATGGGTAAGGCTGTAAATTGTTTCTTCCCTTTCCTGGGATGGGCTTCTCCGACCTTCTGTGAGAATGCAGCCCACGCAGGTCACTGTAGTCTGTGATATTTGAGCTTTTGCTTGGACAACTTGTATCCTTTATTGGCTTGGTAGTTCAGATGTCTCCTTAGTAGGGCTGGCGATCAGAATGTCGTCTGCATATTGAAGGAGTGTTTCCTTTTCCAGAGGTAGAGCTTTTAGGTCTTTAGCTGAGCTTTCCCCAAAGATGGTGTGGGAATTTTTGAACCCTTGCGGCAAGACGGCCCGGAAGTATTGTTTTAGTTGTATGTTGAGTCCTGCCACTCACAAGCCAAAATTTCTTGTGACTCTGGGACTAATAGAATACAAAAGAAGGCTTCATTGAAGACTAATACAGAATACCATGTCCTGGTGGTTAGTAGAATGACCAGCAGGGTGTAGGGTTTAGGAACTACTGGAGGTCTATCCTCGGTGGCTTCACTGACTGTCCTGACATCCTTTACCAGGACTCCAGCAGCCCATGGGGCTCTCGAGGTCAGGCCAATCCCAGGATATGGAGCTCACCTGGGCAGGTACCCCACCCCCACCCCAGCCCACGGGGCTCTCGTGTTCAGGCCCCTCCCAGGATATGGGGATCCCTGGGCAGGTTCCCCTGCAGCCCATGGGGCTCTCGTGGTCAGGCCCCTCCCAGGATACAGAGCTACCCTTGCAGGTACCGTGGCAGGGCTGGGCACACAGGAGCCATGCACATCGCCCTCATTTCAGAGCACTCCCAGCTCACCTGTCACTCAGATCTGACACAGAGCACCTCAGAGCAGGACTTGAACTAACAAACAGCAGCTCCGACATGTCTGTGACCCTGGGCATCACTCTGTGTGGCCTCCCTCCACCTGGTCTTCCAGAGATTTCCACTGCACCCGGGGCACCAGGCCTCTGTCTCCACCCACCACCCAACCCTGCTCTCCCTGACTCCTGGGTACTTCTCATTAGGAGAGGGTTTTCTTGAAGTTGTCTCCCACTCATGGGCCAGATAATATAATTAGACAACAAGCCAGAGCTGCAGCCCCTTGTCTATCCTGACTCTCAGGAGCCCACACCTATTCCTTGGACCTGGCCGATTCAGCAAGTTCCAGTTTCTGCAACTGTGAGCCCCTGAGGGGTGATTATTGGCTGGCCTGGGAAGCCTGACCGTGCCGGCCAGCCCTCCCCAGGTGTGCCTGGGTTGAGATCAATATAAACACCGCTCCAGGCAGCAAGAGCACCTGCAGCTGTGCCTGACGCCATTTTCTCTGCCCTGTCAGCAGTCTCGGGGCTGGACTGGTGGGAGGGAGTGAGAGGCCACGGCTTTGTGGGTGGCCCAGT
Source organism: Delphinapterus leucas (assembly GCF_059928025.1). Taxonomy (NCBI): domain Eukaryota; kingdom Metazoa; phylum Chordata; class Mammalia; order Artiodactyla; family Monodontidae; genus Delphinapterus; species Delphinapterus leucas. Next base: position 677,953 of record NW_028322250.1, read on the forward strand.
GTGAGTGGGGCTCTGCTGGACTTTCTGCAGCAGTTGCCAAGATGCCACCTGCTAAAGAAGAGGATGTGTCACCCATACCTGCCGCTGGAATTTCTCCCTGGGCAGAGGTGAGTAAGGAAGAAAGCAGTGGGGGCCGGGACAGGAGGGGTATCTCAGGCAGGGAAATGGAAAGCTTCCAGTAGATCACCCAGGGCCAGGACCATCCTGTCTGGCCTGCAGGCACCAAGTCGGCTGGCATGCTGTCGCTCATGTGGCTCCATGGCCCTTCCTCTAGGCTTTCAAGTCCTTGTACATATTCAGGTGTTTTACCTAGGAAGGGTGGGAACATTTCAGCAGCAGCTGGCCTGGGGCTCGGCCCACGTTTACTCACAGATGCCTCGGCACGGGCCCCCAGCTTTGCAATGAGGACGCTTGTTGCGTGGGGCATGCTGGCTGAATGGGAGATGATTCCCCACCACTGACCAACTTCAGAATTGTTTACAACTGGAGCAAGTGCCCTGATACGGTTTTCCTCTGTGTAACTGGTGGGTTCTGGTTTTTTTTCGTTTTTTCGTTCTTGGTTCAAGGTAGATTTTATTCCTCTTTTTTGTATTTACAGATATAAGCATGGAAATAATTTATTCATATAAATACATGTATGTGAAGGGAAGAATATTTTTTCTGTTTTACTTTTTTTAATTTTGAATTTTATTTTATTTTTTTATACAGCAGGTTCTTTTTGGTTACCTATTTTATACATAGAAATGTATACATGCCAATCCCAATCTCTCAACTCCTCCCACCACCACCCCCCCAACAGCTTTCCCCCCTTGGTGTCCATACGTTTGTTGTCTACATCTGTTCCTCTATTTCTGCCTTGCAAAACGGTTCATCTGTACAACTTTTCTAGGTTCCACATATATGCATTTATATACAGGATTTGTTTTTCTCTTTCTGACTTACTTCACTCTGTATGACAGTCTCTAGATCCATCAACGTCTCTACAAATGACCCAATTTCATTCCTTTTTATGGCTTAGTAATATTCCATTTTATATATGTACCACATCTTTATACATTCGTCTGTCTGTGGGCATTTAGGTTGCTTCCATTACCTGGATATTGTAAATAGTGATGCAATGAACATTGCGGTGAATGTCTCTTTTCGATTTACGGTTTTGTCTGGGTATATGCCCAGTAGTGGGATTGCTGTATTATATGGTAATTCTATTCTTAGTTTTATAAGAAACTCCATAATGTTCTCCACAGTGACTGCATCAATTTACATTCCCAACAATAGTGGAAGAGGTTTCCTTATCTCTGCACCCTTTCCAGCATTTGTTGTTTGTAGATTTTCTGATGATGCCCATTCTAACAGGTGTGAGCTGATACACCATGGATGAGTCTATTTCGTTGAGCAAAGAGTAGGTCTTGTCTATTACATATTTGGCTTATGGAACGGTATGTGTGCTCATTTCAATCTCTGGTTTTATACAGCACCCCAACTCAACTTTCCCCTTAAGCAAGCATAAGTTTTTATCTAAATGTGAGACTCTGTTCGGTTTTGTAATTCAGTTTATGTGTAGCCAAGTTTACACTCCCTCTATTTGTGATATCTTATGATAATTATCTTTCTCTGTGTGACATATTTCTCTTAGAATCATCATACTTAAATCCACTCAATTTGCTGCTACAGGCCTGATGACATTGATTTCATTGCTGAGTGATATTCCGTTGTACGTAAGTAGCACAACTCCTTTATCCATTTTTTTCTTTCTGGGATATTTAATTTGTACTGGACTCGAGGTTCTTGTAAACACAGCAGCCCTGGATATTGTGTTGGCTGTGTCTTGTTGATTTTAATTTTCCTAAGCTATAGGGCCAAAAGTGGAAGTGCCCTAGGCTCTGTAGCTTTGTTTTTTAAATGTTTCAGCATACACCATAAACATCACCAGAGTGTCTGTTGGCAATTTACATCCCGTCCATCAGCATAACAAGGCTCCCTGTTCTCCATGGCCTGTCCTGTGTTTCTGGGTTTTACACTTTTTTCAGATGGCTCTTTTGACGAATGGGAAATGAGAGTTCATTGTAGTGCGGATTTCCATTGCTCGAATTCTTGGTTGGCCACAAAGGGCATATGCGTTTTTTCCTGAATATATTCAGGAAAAAATGTATACGCACTTTTTGTCCAAGTGCATCACTGTCAAAGATCTGCCGCTTTTCACATGCTTTAAATGCAATTCCAATCTACCTCCTGAAATATGATTCCTGCAATTCTGCCTCGTTTTCAAGTCCTCTGTGCAGACTTACTTCAATATATTTTTTGCCAATAGCTGTCATTTATAACTCTGCAGGTTTGTGAATTACAGTGCCTGTGATTTCCTTTCTTAACTCGTTTCCTTGAAAGCTGGCCACAGAACCGCAGGTTTGCTTCAGGCCGTAATCAGGGTCCCGCACGGCACTCTGAGCCTTTGGTTAATTCCTCTTCCTGGTGGGAAATTAGAGTTAAATGTGCCCCTGCAGACACCTGCCTCACTCCCAGCCCCTTGGTGATGTGTGTCCTCTGGTTTGAGGCCACATGTGCTGGGTTCCTCACCTTTCGCAGATGTGGCCCCACTGGTGTGCGGACACTCCTGCCTGGTTCCCATCCCCTTGGTGATGTGAGCCCTCCAGTGAGAGTCTGATCCTGGTTGGGCTCCTCACACTTCTGTGAGGTGAGCCCTCTTCTCTGAGGTCACTCCTGCCTGGCTGACACACCCCGCCTTGGCGACGTCGGCCCTCTGGTGGCAGTTGGAGCCTGCTGGGAGCCTCCTCCCCTCAGTGATGAGGCCCTCTGGCATCAGGCCCTAACTGCTGGGTTCCCACATTTTCTGATACGTGCTAAGTGGTGCGAGGGCACTCCTGCCAGGTTCCCATCCCCATGGGCATGTGGGCCTTCTGCTCTATGGTCCCAACACCTGTGTTGTTCACAGTTTCAGGATGTTGGCTCTCTGGTGTTAGTTCACTCAGGCCTAGATCCCATAGACTCTGTGCTCTGAGCCGCCTGCTGGGAGGTTCCTACTGCTGGATTCCTTACCATTTTTATTCTTTGGGTCCTGTGTTTTCATGCTCCTCCTTCCTGACTCACTCCCAGCCCCTTTGTGATGTAGGTCCTCTGGTTTGAGGCCACCTGTGCCGGTTTCCTCACCTTTATTGATGTGGTCCCACTGGTGTGAGGACACTCCTGCCTGGTTCCCATCCCCTTGGTGATGGGGGCCCTCTGGTGAGAGTCTGATCCTGGCTGGATTCCTCACACTTCTGGGAGGTGGGCCCTCTGCTGTGAGGTCACTCCTGCCTGGCTGGCACACATCACCTTGGCGATGTGGGCCCTCAGTTGCGAGTTGGTGCCTGCTGGGAGTCTCCTCCCCTCGGTAATGAGGGCCCTCTGGCGTCAGGCCCTAACTCATGGGCTCCCAAAATTTTCTGATATGTGCCCTGTCGTGCGAGTACACTCCTGCCAGGGTCCCATCCCCATGGGGATGTGGGCCTTCTGCTCTGAGGTCCCACCGGCTGGGTTGCTCACAGTGTCATGATGTGAGCCCTCTGCTGTGAGTTCACTGTGGCCTGGATCCCATAGACTCCATACTCTGGGCCACCTGCTGGGAGGTTCCAACTGCTGGATTCCTCACATTTTTTATTCTGTGGGCCCTGTGTTGTTAGGCTACTCCTGCCTGCCTCACTCGGAGCACCTTGGAAATGTGGGTCCTCTGGTTTAGGCCACATGTGCTGGGTTCCTCACCTTTCTATAATGTGGCCACACTGGTGTGAGGACACTCCTGCCTTGTTCCGGTCCCCTTGGTGATGTGGGCTCTCTGGTGAGAGTCTTATCCTGGCTGGTTTCCTCACCCTTCTGTGAGGTAGGCCCTCTGCTGTGAGGTCACTCCTGCCTGGCTGGCACACGTCACCTTGGCGACGTGGGCCCTCAGTTGGGAGTTGGTGCCTGCTGGGAGTCTCCACCCCTCGGTAATGAGGGCCCTCTGGCGTCAGGCTCTAACTCCTGGGCTCCCAAAATTTTCTGATGTGCGCCCTGTGGTGTGAGTACACTCCTGCCAGGTTTCCAACCCCATGGGAATATGGGCCTTCTGCTCTGAGGTCCCAACGGTGGGTGGCTCAGTTTCATGATGAGGGCCCTCTGGTGTGAGTTCACTCCGGCCTGGATCCCATAGCCTCGCTGCTCCTGGCCGCCTGTGGGGAGGTTCCAACTGCGGTATTCCTCACCTTTTCTCTTCTATGGGCCCTCTGTTTTGAGACTCCTCCTGCCTGCCTCACTCCGAGCCCCTTGGAGATGTGGGTCCTCTGGTTTAGGCCACATGTGCTGGGTTCCTCACCTTTCTATGATGTGGTCACACTGGTGTGAAGACAGTCCTGCCTGGTTCTGATCCTCTTGGTGATGTGGGCCCTCTGGTGAGAGTCTAATCCTCTTTGGGTTCCTCACACTTTTTTGAGGTTGGCCCTCTGCTCTGAGGTCACTCCTGCCTGGCTGGCACACGCCGCATTGGCGACATTGGCCCTCTTGTAGCAGTTGGAGCCTGCTGGGAGCCTCCTCTCCTCGGTGATGAGGGCCCTCTGGCGTCAGGCCCTAACTGCTGGGCTCCCCATATTTTCTGATGTGTGCCCACTGGTGCGATGACACTCCTGCTTGGTTCACTTCCCCATGGGGATGTGGGCCTTGTGCTCTGAGGTCACAATGGCTAGGTTGCTCACAGTTTCATGATGAGGGCCCTCTGTTGTGAGTTCATCATTGCCTGGATCCCATAGCCTCGGTGATCTGGGCCGCCTGCTGGGATGTTCCAACTGCTGGATTCCTCACCTTTTTTATACAATGGGCCACGTGTTTTGAGGTTCATCCTGCCTGCCTCGCTCCGAGACCCATGGAGATGTGGGTCCTCTGGTTTGAGGCCACATGTGCTGGGTACCTCAACTTGCGATGATGTGGCCCCATGGGTGTGAAGACACTCCTGCCTGGTTCCCAGCCTCTTGCTGATGTGGGCCCTCTGGTGAGAGTGTGATAATGGCTGGGTTCCTTACCCTTCTGTGAGGTGGGCCCTCTGATGTGAGGTCACTCCTGCCTGGCTGGCTCACGTCACCTTGGCGATGTGGGCCCTCTGTTGGCCACGAAAGCATGCTGGGAGCCCCCTACCCTCTTTAATGAGGGCCCTGAAAAAACGCATATGCACTTTTTGACCAAGTGCATCATTGTCGAGGATCTGCCTCTTCTCCTATGCTTTCAGAGCACTTCCCGTCGACCTCCTGAAATCATATTCCTGGAATTCTGCCCCGCTTTCAAGTCCTCTTCGCAGCCTTATTTCAATATATTTTTGTATGATACCTGCCATTTATAACTCTGCAGGTTTGTTAATTACAGTGTCCCTGAGCTCCTTTCTTCAACTCGCTTTCTTGTGAGCTGGCCGCAAAACCGCAGGATTGCTTCAGGCCCAAATCTGGTTTCCGCACAGCATGCTGAGCCTTTGGTAAATTCCTTTTTCTGGTGGGAAATGAGCATTCAATTTGCCCGTGCAGACACCTACAGCTAGTCTCTCATTTGTTCTCCCTATTCCTCTTCATCTTGTGCAGATATTGCAAATGTGCCAAACAGGAGGTTAAAGGCACTGACTCTCCAAGTGGGTAGAGAGTTAGTAAAGCGTCTGGAATGGTGAACCCGAGTACCAGGGGACGAAACCTGAGAGGCATTTAAAATCGTTTCCCAGTCACACGGTGGACCATACTCTGGGATTCAGATGCATCTTTTAGGTGAAGGAAGAATCCCGTAAACCTGGAGAGTTGGGACCCATGGAATGGGTACCATGCAGTATGACTTCAAAGGGTCTGCATTTGCTCATCGAACCTCACCAACGCTATCAGCCCGAAGTGTCCAACCTTATGCCTCACTCAGCTCTGGGTGTAGATGTGGTAAATCCAGGTTGCATTACAAGCCCTGAATGAATTATTTAAGAATTGCTCTCTATTTCAGTGTCATTGTGTTTTGTTTTTGTAATTCATTTTGATAATGGGATTTATCGGATTTTCTCTGCTGCATTCATGCCGCTGTACACACGCTTGATTCTCTTACGGAGACATATAAATCCATGGGTTTGAAGATTCTTACTAGTCAGTTGTATTCCTAGGATTTGTATATGTGGTGTTTAGTCCATTTCGTTGAGCAAGGGGTAGGTCTTGACTATTATATATTTGGCTTATGGAAACGTATCTGTGCTAATTTCTATCTTTGGTTTTATGAAGCACCCCAACTTACCTTTCCCCTTAAGCAAACATAAGTTGGTTTTCTAAATTTGAGACCCTGTTCTGTTTTGTAATTCAGTTCATGTGTAGCCAAGTTTACATTCCTTGCATTAGTGATATCTTATGATGTTTCATTTTCTGTGTGACTTATTTCACGTAGAATAATCGTACCTGAATCCACTCATTATGCCGCGACGGGCCTGATGACATAGATTTCATTGCTGAGTGATATTCCATTGAACGTACGTACCACAACTTCTTTATCTATTTTTCACATTCTGGGATGTTTAACTTGTACCGTAGACGAGGTTCTTGTAAACAGAGCCGTCTGAAACTTTGCGGTGGCTGTGTGTATTTTATTTTAATTTCCCTAAACTATAGGACCATAAGTGGAAGTGCCTTAGGCTCCGTTGCTTTGTTTTTTAGGTGTTCCAGGAAACACCATACACTTCTCCAGAGTGGCTGTTGGCAATTTACATCCCGCCCATCAGCATAACAAGGCTCCCTGTTCTCCATGGCCTGTGCTGCCTTTCTGGATTTTACACATTTTTCAGATGGCCATTTTGACCGGGGGGCAGTGAGACTTCATTGTAGTGCAGATTTCTTTAACATGCTTGCTTGGTTGGCCAAAAAGTGGCATATGCGTTTTTTCCTGAATATATTAAGGAAAAAACGCATACGCCCTTATTGGCCAAGAGCATCATTGTCGACGTTCTGCCTCTTTTCCTATGCTTTAAATGCAATTCCAGTCTACCTCTTGATATCGTTTTCGTGCAATTCTGCCCCATTTTCAGTCCTCTTTGCAGCCTTACTTCAATATATTTTTGGACGATAGCTGTCATATATAACTCTGCAGGTTTGTGAATGACAGTGCCGCTGAGCTCCTTTCTTCAACATGCTTTCTTGTAAGCTGGCCGCAAAACCGCTGGATTGCTTCAGGCCCTAATCTGGTTCCAGCACGGCACGCTGAGCCTTTGGTTAATTCCTCTTCCTGGTGGTAAATGAGCGTTAAATTTGCCCGTGCAGACACCTACAGCTAGTCTCTCATTGGTTCTCCCTATTCCTGTTCATCTTGTGCAGAAATTGCAAACTGTGCCCAACAGGAGGTTAAAGGCACTGACTCTCCAAGTGGGGAGAGTGTTAGTAAAGCGTCTGGAATGGTGAACCCGAGTACCAGGGGACGAAAACTGAGATGCATTTAGAAACGTTTCCCGGTCACACGGTGGACCACACTCTGGGTTTCCCATGCATGTTTTAGCTGAAGGAAGAATCCCTTAAACCTGGAGAGTTGGGACCCATGGAATGGGTACCATGCAGTATGGCTTCAAAGGGTCTGCATTTGCTCACTGAACCTCACCAATGCTATCAGCGCAAAGTATCCAGCCTTATGTCTCACCCAGCTCTATGTGTAAATGTGGTACATCCAGGTTGCATCACAAACCCTGAATGAATTATTTAAGAATTGCTCTCTATTTCACTGCCATTGTGTTTTGTTTTTGAAATTTATTTTGATAATAGGATTTAGCTGATTTTCACAGCTGCGTTTATTCCGCTGTACCCATGCTTGATTCTATTACGCAGACATATACATCCATAGGTATTAAGACTCTTACTCATCCGGTATATTCCTAGGCGCTGAAAATGTGGTGTTGAGTCCATTTCATTGACCAAGGAGTAGGTTTTTTCTATTCCATATTTGGCTTATGGAACGGTATCTGTGCTAATTTCAATCTCTGGTTTTATGCAGCACCCCAACTCACCTTTATCCTTGAGCAAGCATAAGTTGGTTTTCTAAATTTGAGACACCGTTCTGTTTTATAATTCAGTTCATTTGTAGCCACGTTTACATTCCATGTATTAGTGATATCGTGTGTCTTTTTGTTTTTATATTATGTGACTTCGAGTGATCATATGTCACTCCTGTGTAGTTGTTACACATGGCCATATTTCATTGATTTCCTGGCTGAGTAATATTCCACTCTACATAAATGCCACATCTCTATCCATTTTCTCTCTCCAGAGACATATAATTTATATCCTAGTCGAGGATCTTTTAAACAGAGAGGCGATATACCTTGGGGTGCCTGTGTCCTCTCGATTTTTGTTTTTCCCAAGATATACGTCCATGAGTGCAAGGGCCCTGTGCTCTGTAGCTCATTTTTTAGATGCTTTAGTAAACAAAATACACTTCTCTAGAGTGACCGTTGGCAATATACATTTCCACTATAAGCCTCACAGGGCTCCCTTTTCTCCTTGCCCTGTCCTGCATTTCTGGTGTTTACACTTTCTGAGGACGGCTCTTCTGACTGATGCGAAGTGATATGTTTTGTAGTATTGATTTCCAGTGCCCACCTGTTTGGTTGGCTAAAAAAGTGTATGCCCTGTTCTTGAATATATACAGAAAAAGACGCATACACCCTTTTTGGCCAACTGCAATGTTGGCAATGTTCAGCCCCTTTTCTTGTGCTTAATGGCGAGTCCTTCCTACCTCTTGCAATCCCTTTCCTGCCATTCTCCGTTGCTTACAAGTCCTTTTCTCTGACTTTCCTCAAGACATTTTTCAGTGATAGATATTTTCATCTCTGCAGTTTCGTGAATTTTAGTGCCCGTGAGTCCCATTTTTCAACTTGTGTTTATGGGAACTGACCACAAAGCAGCGGGATTTCCTCAAGCCCTATTCTGTTTCCATGGGCAACCCTAGCCTTTGGTCAATTCGTCTTCCTGATTGGAAATTAGAGTGACATGTGCCTGTCCGAACACCTAGGACTTGTCTCTCATTGTTCCTCCTCCTTCCGCTTCATCCTCTGGACAAATTCCAAACTGTATGCAACAGGATGTTGACAGTGCTGACATCTCCAAGTGGGGAGACTGTTCGTAAAGAAGCTGGACGGGTGAACCCGAGCACCAGGAGATGAGGAGATGAGATGCCTTTTCCAAACTCTTCCCGATCAGACGGTATACCATCCTCTGGGTGTGACAGGCATGTTTTAGCTGTAGGAAGGGTCCCATTCATGTGAGGAGAACACCAGGGCTTTTTCAAAATCAGTGTCTCTCCGCAACCCAAAGTGGGGAATGTTTTAAGCTACGGCTACACATATGTTCATTAAGGGCCTTGGGAAGTAGGCAGAGTCCAAACTTTAGATGATTGAAGTCTTCCTGGTCAGAAGCACTCACCACCGGCTTCCCTTAGGTTCCATTTTAACTGTCATTGATAGATGATGTCAATAAAAATATCTATTCTTTTTCAGATTATTTCCCCTTATAGGTTATTGCAAAATATTGAGTGTAGTTCCCTGTGCTATACAGTAGTTCCTTGTTGATGATCGATTTTATACATAGCAGTGTGTATGTGTTAATCCCAAACGGTTAATTTATCCCTCCTCCCACCTTTCCCCTTTGGTAATAATAAATTATAAGATTTTATACTTCTCAGAAATGGGGGAGCTGAAAGAGAGGTATCATTTTCAATGGAAAAGCATTTAAAACAAGATTGAAGCTTTAACCAAGATTATTAGATGTACATCCTTGGAAAGAAATCACTTCGTTTCTCTAATATTGACCTGACAAATAAGACAAACCTTTTCACTGAACTTGCTTATAATAAAGTGATGGAAATATCAAATGGAAGTGTTAGAAACATCTTATTTTACCCGAGCCTTATACACTGTTCTATGTTAATTACAGTTTGGCTCACACATCTGTTCACTGAAGTTACAATGTTCTCAATTTCTGTTATTGATCCTCCAGAGTGGACCCCAACAAGTGTCCCCCTGCCCAGTGTCATTGGAGCCAACAGATCGAGACTGAGTTTGGTTCAGAAGCAAAGGAAACTTTATATTTTGATCAGAGAATGGAGAGGTGAGAGCATGTGCTACCCTGTGGGCTGTGGGCTGGGCTGCTGTGTAGAGATCCTGTCAGAGTCAGTGGGAGGGAGGGGGCGGAGCTCTCGAGGGCCCGGTTGGCTGCAGCTCAGGCTCTATATCACGGAGTCTGCACTGTGCCCCAGGAGCTGAGGTGTCGACCCAGCCATTCTGCACTAGGAAATCTGGTCTGAAGTGCCGGCTGTTGAACCTCTGTATGCGGGACCCTAGGAGCACGTGAAATTAGACAAAGCACAAAGGATAAAAAAGGTTAGACTTTATTTTATTGCCCAGATTCTATTTTTATCTCCCAGGGATTTTTAAGGGGCTTTGCCTGGGACAAACCCCTCTTCTGCCTTTTGTCCCCTTCCTCATTCTTAGAGTGCTGAGGGTGCAGACCCTTCTTCTTTAACTGCTGAGTGCTGAGTTAGAAGCCCTCATACTCATAGGCAAGGGTCAGAATTTCTCCCCAGCAGCCTCCAGGTGACGTTGATTGTCCCCAGGCCTCCTGCCTCCCTGCTCGTCCGCCTGAGCACCAGTATTGGAAGTGTTATAGATTCTAATGACCTTTAAGGGTCCAGGAAGGAGATGTGCAGTGACGCTGTGAGGTCCAGTTTCACCCTGCCCCACATTTGTTCAGCCACCTTTAGCTGACCGTTTCTGCCAGCCTAGATGCTCTGACCAGTAGTCTGCGCTTTCTTCTATTAGGCCCCAGAATTAACATAAAAACAGCACCAGGTGTCAGGACCCTGCCCGCTCAGCTCCCAGACAGTCCAGGGTCAGTGGTGATGAAGGACCATGATGGCCACTGAGTCAACAGCCTTTTGAAGTAAACAGGAGTCCAGCCGGTCTTATTGGCCACCATCATCACAGTGTCTGTAGGCTTTTCTATGGTGACAGCTTGATATACGGTTCCCCCGCCAAGATTATTACCTCCCCTCTGGGTGCAGTAAGTCCTGCAAGCAGTAGTCTACTCTTTTGGGACACACTCTTGTTGTTTTATGAGAGAAACTCCAGGTCAAGTGATGGTCACACGAGTCGTCATGGTGCCCTGTTGCCCCCGGTTATCTCTCTGGATGTTGGAGTTGGAGGGCCTTCTCACTCGAGGTCAGTGTGCCCACGGAGCAAACCCTGTGACTTCAGGGCATGGTTGGGGGTTCGGTTCACCACGTGGGGTCCTTTTCCCTTAGGAGGGAGGTGGCCTTTTGGGCTGCTGATTTCCACGTTTTCAGATACCGCCAGTATCTTGGCCAGATGTGGCGGTGGGCCAAGCCCCTTGGTGACCATAGTTTATCCTACCTGGATGGCATTCTTGCATTGTTCCATTTCAAGTGGTCCCAGTATTTGCACTAATACTCCAATGGTCTTTCAAATTTCACTAGGAATGTAAATGTCAAAGGGTTTAGCTAAATTAGGGAGTTCCAGGGCAAGGGTCTGAATTGACTGCTCTTTCCATTCTTGAAAGGCCACTTCTGGATTCTATTCAAAAGGATCATCATCTTTTCCTTTCAGTGTTTCATATAGAGGCCTAGCTAGTAGACTGTAGTTAGGGATCCAGAAGCAGCAAACCCTGGCCTCCCCAGGAACCCCTAAGCTGTCTTCTAGTTGTAGAAATGGGTAAGGCTGTAAATTGTTTCTTCCCTTTCCTGGGATGGGCTTCTCCGACCTTCTGTGAGAATGCAGCCCACGCAGGTCACTGTAGTCTGTGATATTTGAGCTTTTGCTTGGACAACTTGTATCCTTTATTGGCTTGGTAGTTCAGATGTCTCCTTAGTAGGGCTGGCGATCAGAATGTCGTCTGCATATTGAAGGAGTGTTTCCTTTTCCAGAGGTAGAGCTTTTAGGTCTTTAGCTGAGCTTTCCCCAAAGATGGTGTGGGAATTTTTGAACCCTTGCGGCAAGACGGCCCGGAAGTATTGTTTTAGTTGTATGTTGAATCCTGCCACTCACAAGCCAAAATTTCTTGTGACTCTGGGACTAATAGAATACAAAAGAAGGCTTCATTGAAGACTAATACAGAATACCATGTCCTGGTGGTTAGTAGAATGACCAGCAGGGTGTAGGGTTTAGGAACTACTGGAGGTCTATCCTCGGTGGCTTCACTGACTGTCCTGACATCCTTTACCAGGACTCCAGCAGCCCATGGGGCTCTCGAGGTCAGGCCAATCCCAGGATATGGAGCTCACGTGGGCAGGTACCCCACCCCCACCCCAGCCCACGGGGCTCTCGTGTTCAGGCCCCTCCCAGGATATGGGGATCCCTGGGAAGGTTCCCCTGCAGCCCATGGGGCTCTCGTGGTCAGGCCCCTCCCAGGATATGGGGATCCCTGGGCAGGTTCCCCTGCAGCCCATGGGGCTCTCGTGGTCAGGCCCCTCCCAGGTTACAGAGCTACCCTTGCAGGTACCGTGGCAGGGCTGGGCACACAGGAGCCATGCACATCGCCCTCATTTCAGAGCACTCCCAGCTCACCTGTCACTCAGATCTGACACAGAGCACCTCAGAGCAGGACTTGAACTAACAAACAGCAGCTCCGACAGGTCTGTGACCCTGGGCATCACTCTGTGTGGCCTCCCTCCACCTGGTCTTCCAGAGATTTCCACTGCACCCGGGGCACCAGGCCTCTGTCTCCACCCACCACCCAACCCTGCTCTCCCTGACTCCTGGGTACTTCTCATTAGGAGAGGGTTTTCTTGAAGTTGTCTCCCACTCATGGGCCAGATAATATAATTAGACAACAAGCCAGAGCTGCAGCCCCTTGTCTATCCTGACTCTCAGGAGCCCACACCTATTCCTTGGACCTGGCCGATTCAGCAAGTTCCAGTTTCTGCAACTGTGAGCCCCTGAGGGGTGATTATTGGCCGGCCTGGGAAGCCTGACCGTGCCGGCCAGCCCTCCCCAGGTGTGCCTGGGTTGAGATCAATATAAACACCGCTCCAGGCAGCAAGAGCACCTGCAGCTGTGCCTGACGCCATTTTCTCTGCCCTGTCAGCAGTCTCGGGGCTGGACTGGTGGGAGGGAGTGAGAGGCCACGGCTTTGTGGGTGGCCCAGTGTGAGTGGGGCTCTGCTGGACTTTCTGCAGCAGTTGCCAAGATGCCACCTGCTAAAGAAGAGGATGTGTCACCCATACCTGCCGCTGGAATTTCTCCCTGGGCAGAGGTGAGTAAGGAAGAAAGCAGTGGGGGCCGGGACAGGAGGGGTATCTCAGGCAGGGAAATGGAAAGCTTCCAGTAGATCACCCAGGGCCAGGACCATCCTGTCTGGCCTGCAGGCACCAAGTCGGCTGGCATGCTGTCGCTCATGTGGCTCCATGGCCCTTCCTCTAGGCTTTCAAGTCCTTGTACATATTCAGGTGTTTTACCTAGGAAGGGTGGGAACATTTCAGCAGCAGCTGGCCTGGGGCTCGGCCCACGTTTACTCACAGATGCCTCGGCACGGGCCCCCAGCTTTGCAATGAGGACGCTTGTTGCGTGGGGCATGCTGGCTGAATGGGAGATGATTCCCCACCACTGACCAACTTCAGAATTGTTTACAACTGGAGCAAGTGCCCTGATACGGTTTTCCTTTGTGTAACTGGTGGGTTCTGGTTTTTTTTCGTTTTTTCGTTCTTGGTTCAAGGTAGATTTTATTCCTCTTTTTTGTATTTACAGATATAAGCATGGAAATAATTTATTCATATAAATACATGTATGTGAAGGGAAGAATATTTTTTCTGTTTTACTTTTTTTAATTTTGAATTTTATTTTATTTTTTTATACAGCAGGTTCTTTTTGGTTACCTATTTTATACATAGAAATGTATACATGCCAATCCCAATCTCTCAACTCCTCCCACCACCACCCCCCAACAGCTTTCCCCCCTTGGTGTCCATACGTTTGTTGTCTACATCTGTTCCTCTATTTCTGCCTTGCAAAACGGTTCATCTGTACAACTTTTCTAGGTTCCACATATATGCATTTATATACAGGATTTGTTTTTCTCTTTCTGACTTACTTCACTCTGTATGACAGTCTCTAGATCCATCAACGTCTCTACAAATGACCCAATTTCATTCCTTTTTATGGCTTAGTAATATTCCATTTTATATATGTACCACATCTTTATACATTCGTCTGTCTGTGGGCATTTAGGTTGCTTCCATTACCTGGATATTGTAAATAGTGATGCAATGAACATTGCGGTGAATGTCTCTTTTCGATTTACGGTTTTGTCTGGGTATATGCCCAGTAGTGGGATTGCTGTATTATATGGTAATTCTATTCTTAGTTTTATAAGAAACTCCATAATGTTCTCCACAGTGACTGCATCAATTTACATTCCCAACAATAGTGGAAGAGGTTTCCTTATCTCTGCACCCTTTCCAGCATTTGTTGTTTGTAGATTTTCTGATGATGCCCATTCTAACAGGTGTGAGCTGATACACCATGGATGAGTCTATTTCGTTGAGCAAAGAGTAGGTCTTGTCTATTACATATTTGGCTTATGGAACGGTATGTGTGCTCATTTCAATCTCTGGTTTTATACAGCACCCCAACTCAACTTTCCCCTTAAGCAAGCATAAGTTTTTATCTAAATGTGAGACTCTGTTCGGTTTTGTAATTCAGTTTATGTGTAGCCAAGTTTACACTCCCTCTATTTGTGATATCTTATGATAATTATCTTTCTCTGTGTGACATATTTCTCTTAGAATCATCATACTTAAATCCACTCAATTTGCTGCTACAGGCCTGATGACATTGATTTCATTGCTGAGTGATATTCCGTTGTACGTAAGTAGCACAACTCCTTTATCCATTTTTTTCTTTCTGGGATATTTAATTTGTACTGGACTCGAGGTTCTTGTAAACACAGCAGCCCTGGATATTGTGTTGGCTGTGTCTTGTTGATTTTAATTTTCCTAAGCTATAGGGCCAAAAGTGGAAGTGCCCTAGGCTCTGTAGCTTTGTTTTTTAGATGTTTCAGCATACACCATAAACATCACCAGAGTGTCTGTTGGCAATTTACATCCCGTCCATCAGCATAACAAGGCTCCCTGTTCTCCATGGCCTGTCCTGTGTTTCTGGGTTTTACACTTTTTTCAGATGGCTCTTTTGACGAATGGGAAATGAGAGTTCATTGTAGTGCGGATTTCCATTGCTCGAATTCTTGGTTGGCCACAAAGGGCATATGCGTTTTTTCCTGAATATATTCAGGAAAAAATGTATACGCACTTTTTGTCCAAGTGCATCACTGTCAAAGATCTGCCGCTTTTCACATGCTTTAAATGCAATTCCAATCTACCTCCTGAAATATGATTCCTGCAATTCTGCCTCGTTTTCAAGTCCTCTGTGCAGACTTACTTCAATATATTTTTTGCCAATAGCTGTCATTTATAACTCTGCAGGTTTGTGAATTACAGTGCCTGTGATTTCCTTTCTTAACTCGTTTCCTTGAAAGCTGGCCACAGAACCGCAGGTTTGCTTCAGGCCGTAATCAGGGTCCCGCACGGCACTCTGAGCCTTTGGTTAATTCCTCTTCCTGGTGGGAAATTAGAGTTAAATGTGCCCCTGCAGACACCTGCCTCACTCCCAGCCCCTTGGTGATGTGTGTCCTCTGGTTTGAGGCCACATGTGCTGGGTTCCTCACCTTTCGCAGATGTGGCCCCACTGGTGTGCGGACACTCCTGCCTGGTTCCCATCCCCTTGGTGATGTGAGCCCTCCAGTGAGAGTCTGATCCTGGTTGGGCTCCTCACACTTCTGTGAGGTGAGCCCTCTTCTCTGAGGTCACTCCTGCCTGGCTGACACACCCCGCCTTGGCGACGTCGGCCCTCTGGTGGCAGTTGGAGCCTGCTGGGAGCCTCCTCCCCTCAGTGATGAGGCCCTCTGGCATCAGGCCCTAACTGCTGGGTTCCCACATTTTCTGATACGTGCTAAGTGGTGCGAGGGCACTCCTGCCAGGTTCCCATCCCCATGGGCATGTGGGCCTTCTGCTCTATGGTCCCAACACCTGTGTTGTTCACAGTTTCAGGATGTTGGCTCTCTGGTGTTAGTTCACTCAGGCCTAGATCCCATAGACTCTGTGCTCTGAGCCGCCTGCTGGGAGGTTCCTACTGCTGGATTCCTTACCATTTTTATTCTTTGGGTCCTGTGTTTTCATGCTCCTCCTTCCTGACTCACTCCCAGCCCCTTTGTGATGTAGGTCCTCTGGTTTGAGGCCACCTGTGCCGGTTTCCTCACCTTTATTGATGTGGTCCCACTGGTGTGAGGACACTCCTGCCTGGTTCCCATCCCCTTGGTGATGGGGGCCCTCTGGTGAGAGTCTGATCCTGGCTGGATTCCTCACACTTCTGGGAGGTGGGCCCTCTGCTGTGAGGTCACTCCTGCCTGGCTGGCACACATCACCTTGGCGATGTGGGCCCTCAGTTGCGAGTTGGTGCCTGCTGGGAGTCTCCTCCCCTCGGTAATGAGGGCCCTCTGGCGTCAGGCCCTAACTCATGGGCTCCCAAAATTTTCTGATATGTGCCCTGTCGTGCGAGTACACTCCTGCCAGGGTCCCATCCCCATGGGGATGTGGGCCTTCTGCTCTGAGGTCCCACCGGCTGGGTTGCTCACAGTGTCATGATGTGAGCCCTCTGCTGTGAGTTCACTGTGGCCTGGATCCCATAGACTCCATACTCTGGGCCACCTGCTGGGAGGTTCCAACTGCTGGATTCCTCACATTTTTTATTCTGTGGGCCCTGTGTTGTTAGGCTACTCCTGCCTGCCTCACTCGGAGCACCTTGGAAATGTGGGTCCTCTGGTTTAGGCCACATGTGCTGGGTTCCTCACCTTTCTATAATGTGGCCACACTGGTGTGAGGACACTCCTGCCTTGTTCCGGTCCCCTTGGTGATGTGGGCTCTCTGGTGAGAGTCTTATCCTGGCTGGTTTCCTCACCCTTCTGTGAGGTAGGCCCTCTGCTGTGAGGTCACTCCTGCCTGGCTGGCACACGTCACCTTGGCGACGTGGGCCCTCAGTTGGGAGTTGGTGCCTGCTGGGAGTCTCCACCCCTCGGTAATGAGGGCCCTCTGGCGTCAGGCTCTAACTCCTGGGCTCCCAAAATTTTCTGATGTGCGCCCTGTGGTGTGAGTACACTCCTGCCAGGTTTCCAACCCCATGGGAATATGGGCCTTCTGCTCTGAGGTCCCAACGGTGGGTGGCTCAGTTTCATGATGAGGGCCCTCTGGTGTGAGTTCACTCCGGCCTGGATCCCATAGCCTCGCTGCTCCTGGCCGCCTGTGGGGAGGTTCCAACTGCGGTATTCCTCACCTTTTTTCTTCTATGGGCCCTCTGTTTTGAGACTCCTCCTGCCTGCCTCACTCCGAGCCCCTTGGAGATGTGGGTCCTCTGGTTTAGGCCACATGTGCTGGGTTCCTCACCTTTCTATGATGTGGTCACACTGGTGTGAAGACAGTCCTGCCTGGTTCTGATCCTCTTGGTGATGTGGGCCCTCTGGTGAGAGTCTAATCCTCTTTGGGTTCCTCACACTTTTTTGAGGTTGGCCCTCTGCTCTGAGGTCACTCCTGCCTGGCTGGCACACGCCGCATTGGCGACATTGGCCCTCTTGTAGCAGTTGGAGCCTGCTGGGAGCCTCCTCTCCTCGGTGATGAGGGCCCTCTGGCGTCAGGCCCTAACTGCTGGGCTCCCCATATTTTCTGATGTGTGCCCACTGGTGCGATGACACTCCTGCTTGGTTCACTTCCCCATGGGGATGTGGGCCTTGTGCTCTGAGGTCACAATGGCTAGGTTGCTCACAGTTTCATGATGAGGGCCCTCTGTTGTGAGTTCATCATTGCCTGGATCCCATAGCCTCGGTGATCTGGGCCGCCTGCTGGGATGTTCCAACTGCTGGATTCCTCACCTTTTTTATACAATGGGCCACGTGTTTTGAGGTTCATCCTGCCTGCCTCGCTCCGAGACCCATGGAGATGTGGGTCCTCTGGTTTGAGGCCACATGTGCTGGGTACCTCAACTTGCGATGATGTGGCCCCATGGGTGTGAAGACACTCCTGCCTGGTTCCCAGCCTCTTGCTGATGTGGGCCCTCTGGTGAGAGTGTGATAATGGCTGGGTTCCTTACCCTTCTGTGAGGTGGGCCCTCTGATGTGAGGTCACTCCTGCCTGGCTGGCTCACGTCACCTTGGCGATGTGGGCCCTCTGTTGGCCACGAAAGCATGCTGGGAGCCCCCTACCCTCTTTAATGAGGGCCCTGAAAAAACGCATATGCACTTTTTGACCAAGTGCATCATTGTCGAGGATCTGCCTCTTCTCCTATGCTTTCAGAGCACTTCCCGTCGACCTCCTGAAATCATATTCCTGGAATTCTGCCCCGCTTTCAAGTCCTCTTCGCAGACTTATTTCAATATATTTTTGTATGATACCTGCCATTTATAACTCTGCAGGTTTGTTAATTACAGTGTCCCTGAGCTCCTTTCTTCAACTCGCTTTCTTGTGAGCTGGCCGCAAAACCGCAGGATTGCTTCAGGCCCAAATCTGGTTTCCGCACAGCATGCTGAGCCTTTGGTAAATTCCTTTTTCTGGTGGGAAATGAGCATTCAATTTGCCCGTGCAGACACCTACAGCTAGTCTCTCATTGGTTCTCCCTATTCCTCTTCATCTTGTGCAGATATTGCAAATGTGCCAAACAGGAGGTTAAAGGCACTGACTCTCCAAGTGGGTAGAGAGTTAGTAAAGCGTCTGGAATGGTGAACCCGAGTACCAGGGGACGAAACCTGAGAGGCATTTAAAATCGTTTCCCAGTCACACGGTGGACCATACTCTGGGATTCAGATGCATCTTTTAGGTGAAGGAAGAATCCCGTAAACCTGGAGAGTTGGGACCCATGGAATGGGTACCATGCAGTATGACTTCAAAGGGTCTGCATTTGCTCATCGAACCTCACCAACGCTATCAGCCCGAAGTGTCCAACCTTATGCTTCACTCAGCTCTGGGTGTAGATGTGGTAAATCCAGGTTGCATTACAAGCCCTGAATGAATTATTTAAGAATTGCTCTCTATTTCAGTGTCATTGTGTTTTGTTTTTGTAATTCATTTTGATAATGGGATTTATCGGATTCTCTCTGCTGCATTCATGCCGCTGTACACACGCTTGATTCTCTTACGGAGACATATAAATCCATGGGTTGGAAGATTCTTACTAGTCAGTTGTATTCCTAGGATTTGTATATGTGGTGTTTAGTCCATTTCGTTGAGCAAGGGGTAGGTCTTGACTATTATATATTTGGCTTATGGAAACGTATCTGTGCTAATTTCTATCTTTGGTTTTATGAAGCACCCCAACTTACCTTTCCCCTTAAGCAAGCATAAGTTGGTTTTCTAAATTTGAGACCCTGTTCTGTTTTGTAATTCAGTTCATGTGTAGCCAAGTTTACATTCCTTGTATTAGTGATATCTTATGATGTTTCATTTTCTGTGTGACTTATTTCACGTAGAATAATCGTACCTGAATCCACTCATTATGCCGCGACGGGCCTGATGACATAGATTTCATTGCTGAGTGATATTCCATTGAACGTACGTACCACAACTTCTTTATCTATTTTTCACATTCTGGGATGTTTAACTTGTACCGTAGACGAGGTTCTTGTAAACAGAGCCGTCTGAAACTTTGCGGTGGCTGTGTGTATTTTATTTTAATTTCCCTAAACTATAGGACCATAAGTGGAAGTGCCTTAGGCTCCGTTGCTTTGTTTTTCAGGTGTTCCAGGAAACACCATACACTTCTCCAGAGTGGCTGTTGGCAATTTACATCCCGCCCATCAGCATAACAAGGCTCCCTGTTCTCCATGGCCTGTGCTGCCTTTCTGGATTTTACACATTTTTCAGATGGCCCTTTTGACCGGGGGGCAGTGAGACTTCATTGTAGTGCAGATTTCTTTAACATGCTTGCTTGGTTGGCCAAAAAGTGGCATATGCGTTTTTTCCTCAATATATTCAGGAAAAAACGCATACACCCTTTTTAGCCAAGTGCATCATTGTCGACGTTCTGCCTCTTTTCCTATGCTTTAAATGCAATTCCAGTCTACCCCTTGATATCGTTTTCATGCAATTCTGCCCCATTTTCAGTCCTCTTTGCAGCCTTACTTCAATATATTTTTGGACGATAGCTGTCATATATAACTCTGCAGGTTTGTGAATGACAGTGCCGCTGAGCTCCTTTCTTCAACATGCTTTCTTGTAAGCTGGCCGCAAAACCGCTGGATTGCTTCAGGCCCTAATCTGGTTCCAGCACGGCACGCTGAGCCTTTGGTTAATTCCTCTTCCTGGTGGTAAATGAGCGTTAAATTTGCCCGTGCAGACACCTACAGCTAGTCTCTCATTGGTTCTCCCTATTCCTGTTCATCTTGCGCAGAAATTGCAAACTGTGCCCAACAGGAGGTTAAAGGCACTGACTCTCCAAGTGGGGAGAGTGTTAGTAAAGCGTCTGGAATGGTGAACCCGAGTACCAGGGGACGAAAACTGAGATGCATTTAGAAACGTTTCCCGGTCACACGGTGGACCACACTCTGGGTTTCCCATGCATGTTTTAGCTGAAGGAAGAATCCCTTAAACCTGGAGAGTTGGGACCCATGGAATGGGTACCATGCAGTATGGCTTCAAAGGGTCTGCATTTGCTCACTGAACCTCACCAATGCTATCAGCGCAAAGTACCCAGCCTTATGTCTCACCCAGCTCTGGGTGTAAATGTGGTACATCCAGGTTGCATCACAAACCCTGAATGAATTATTTAAGAATTGCTCTCTATTTCACTGCCATTGTGTTTTCTTTTTGAAATTTATTTTGATAATAGGATTTAGCTGATTTTCACAGCTGCGTTTATTCCGCTGTACCCATGCTTGATTCTATTACGCAGACATATAAATCCATAGGTATTAAGACTCTTACTCATCCGGTATATTCCTAGGTGCTGAAAATGTGGTGTTGAGTCCATTTCATTGACCAAGGAGTAGGTTTTTTCTATTCCATATTTGGCTTATGGAACGGTATCTGTGCTAATTTCAATCTCTGGTTTTATGCAGCACCCCAACTCACCTTTATCCTTGAGCAAGCATAAGTTGGTTTTCTAAATTTGAGACACCGTTCTGTTTTATAATTCAGTTCATTTGTAGCCACGTTTACATTCCATGTATTAGTGATATCGTATGTCTTTTTGTTTTTATATTATGTGACTTCGAGTGATCATATGTCACTCCTGTGTAGTTGTTACACATGGCCATATTTCACTGATTTCCTGGCTGAGTAATATTCCACTCTACATAAATGCCACATCTCTATCCATTTTCTCTCTCCAGAGACATATAATTTATATCCTAGTCGAGGATCTTTTAAACAGAGAGGCGGTATACATTGGGGTGCCTGTGTCCTCTCTATTTTTGTTTTTCCCAAGATATACGTCCATGAGTGCAAGGGCCCTGTGCTCTGTAGCTCATTTTTTAGATGCTTTAGTAAACAAAATACACTTCTCTAGAGTGACCGTTGGCAATATACATTTCCACTATAAGCCTCACAGGGCTCCCTTTTCTCCTTCCCCTGTCCTGCATTTCTGGTGTTTACACTTTCTGAGGACGGCTCTTCTGACTGATGCGAAGTGATATGTTTTGTAGTATTGATTTCCAGTGCCCACCTGTTTGGTTGGCTAATAAAGTGTATGCCCTGTTCTTGAATATATACAGAAAAAGACGCATACACCCTTTTTGGCCAACTGCAATGTTGGCAATGTTCGGCCCCTTTTCTTGTGCTTAATGGCGAGTCCTTCCTACCTCTTGCAATCCCTTTCCTGCCATTCTCCGTTGCTTACAAGTCCTTTTCTCTGACTTTCCTCAAGACATTTTTCAGTGATAGATATTTTCATCTCTGCAGTTTCGTGAATTTTAGTGCCCGTGAGTCCCATTTTTCAACTTGTGTTTATGGGAACTGACCACAAAGCAGCGGGATTTCCTCAAGCCCTATTCTGTTTCCATGGGCAACCCTAGCCTTTGGTCAATTCGTCTTCCTGATTGGAAAGTAGAGTGACATGTGCCTGTCCGAACACCTAGGACTTGTCTCTCATTGTTCCTCCTCCTTCCGCTTCATCCTCTGGACAAATTCCAAACTGTATGCAACAGGATGTTGACAGTGCTGACATCTCCAAGTGGGGAGACTGTTCGTAAAGAAGCTGGAGGGGTGAACCCGAGCACCAGGAGATGAGGAGATGAGATGCCTTTTCCAAACTCTTCCCGATCAGACGGTATACCATCCTCTGGGTGTGACAGGCATGTTTTAGCTGTAGGAAGCGTCCCATTCATGTGAGGAGAACACCAGGGCTTTTTCAAAATCAGTGTCTCTCCGCAACCCAAAGTGGGGAATGTTTTAAGCTACGGCTACACATATGTTCATTAAGGGCCTTGGGAAGTAGGCAGAGTCCAAACTTTAGATGATTGAAGTCTTCCTGGTCAGAAGCACTCACCACCGGCTTCCCTTAGGTTCCATTTTAACTGTCATTGATAGATGATGTCAATAAAAATATCTATTCTTTTTCAGATTATTTCCCCTTATAGGTTATTGCAAAATATTGAGTGTAGTTCCCTGTGCTATACAGTAGTTCCTTGTTGATGATCGATTTTATACATAGCAGTGTGTATGTGTTAATCCCAAACGGTTAATTTATCCCTCCTCCCACCTTTCCCCTTTGGTAATAATAAATTATAAGATTTTATACTTCTCAGAAATGGGGGAGCTGAAAGAGAGGTATCATTTTCAATGGAAAAGCATTTAAAACAAGATTGAAGCTTTAACCAAGATTATTAGATGTACATCCTTGGAAAGAAATCACTTCGTTTCTCTAATATTGACCTGACAAATAAGACAAACCTTTTCACTGAACTTGCTTATAATAAAGTGATGGAAATATCAAATGGAAGTGTTAGAAACATCTTATTTTACCCGAGCCTTATACACTGTTCTATGTTAATTACAGTTTGGCTCACACATCTGTTCACTGAAGTTACAATGTTCTCAATTTCTGTTATTGATCCTCCAGAGTGGACCCCAACAAGTGTCCCCCTGCCCAGTGTCATTGGAGCCAACAGATCGAGACTGAGTTTGGTTCAGAAGCAAAGGAAACTTTATATTTTGATCAGAGAATGGAGAGGTGAGAGCATGTGCTACCCTGTGGGCTGTGGGCTGGGCTGCTGTGTAGAGATCCTGTCAGAGTCAGTGGGAGGGAGGGGGCGGAGCTCTCGAGGGCCCGGTTGGCTGCAGCTCAGGCTCTATATCACGGAGTCTGCACTGTGCCCCAGGAGCTGAGGTGTCGACCCAGCCATTCTGCACTAGGAAATCTGGTCTGAAGTGCCGGCTGTTGAACCTCTGTATGCGGGACCCTAGGAGCACGTGAAATTAGACAAAGCACAAAGGATAAAAAAGGTTAGACTTTATTTTATTGCCCAGATTCTATTTTTATCTCCCAGGGATTTTTAAGGGGCTTTGCCTGGGACAAACCCCTCTTCTGCCTTTTGTCCCCTTCCTCATTCTTAGAGTGCTGAGGGTGCAGACCCTTCTTCTTTAACTGCTGAGTGCTGAGTTAGAAGCCCTCATACTCATAGGCAAGGGTCAGAATTTCTCCCCAGCAGCCTCCAGGTGACGTTGATTGTCCCCAGGCCTCCTGCCTCCCTGCTCGTCCGCCTGAGCACCAGTATTGGAAGTGTTATAGATTCTAATGACCTTTAAGGGTCCAGGAAGGAGATGTGCAGTGACGCTGTGAGGTCCAGTTTCACCCTGCCCCACATTTGTTCAGCCACCTTTAGCTGACCGTTTCTGCCAGCCTAGATGCTCTGACCAGTAGTCTGCGCTTCCTTCTATTAGGCCCCAGAATTAACATAAAAACAGCACCAGGTGTCAGGACCCTGCCCGCTCAGCTCCCAGACAGTCCAGGGTCAGTGGTGATGAAGGACCATGATGGCCACTGAGTCAACAGCCTTTTGAAGTAAACAGGAGTCCAGCCGGTCTTATTGGCCACCATCATCACAGTGTCTGTAGGCTTTTCTATGGTGACAGCTTGATATACGGTTCCCCCGCCAAGATTATTACCTCCCCTCTGGGTGCAGTAAGTCCTGCAAGCAGTAGTCTACTCTTTTGGGACACACTCTTGTTGTTTTATGAGAGAAACTCCAGGTCAAGTGATGGTCACACGAGTCGTCATGGTGCCCTGTTGCCCCCGGTTATCTCTCTGGATGTTGGAGTTGGAGGGCCTTCTCACTCGAGGTCAGTGTGCCCACGGAGCAAACCCTGTGACTTCAGGGCATGGTTGGGGGTTCGGTTCACCACGTGGGGTCCTTTTCCCTTAGGAGGGAGGTGGCCTTTTGGGCTGCTGATTTCCACGTTTTCAGATACCGCCAGTATCTTGGCCAGATGTGGCGGTGGGCCAAGCCCCTTGGTGACCATAGTTTATCCTACCTGGATGGCATTCTTGCATTGTTCCATTTCAAGTGGTCCCAGTATTTGCACTA
Source organism: Delphinapterus leucas (assembly GCF_059928025.1). Taxonomy (NCBI): domain Eukaryota; kingdom Metazoa; phylum Chordata; class Mammalia; order Artiodactyla; family Monodontidae; genus Delphinapterus; species Delphinapterus leucas. The sequence continues at coordinate 702,588 of NW_028322250.1, forward strand.
ATACTCCAATGGCCTTTCAAATTTCACTAGGAATGTAAATGTCAAAGGGTTTAGCTAAATTAGGGAGTTCCAGGGCAAGGGTCTGAATTGACTGCTCTTTCCATTCTTGAAAGGCCACTTCTGGATTCTATTCAAAAGGATCATCATCTTTTCCTTTCAGTGTTTCATATAGAGGCCCAGCTAGTAGACTGTAGTTAGGGATCCAGAAGCAGCAAACCCTGGCCTCCCCAGGAACCCCTAAGCTGTCTTCTAGTTGTAGAAATGGGTAAGGCTGTAAATTGTTTCTTCCCTTTCCTGGGATGGGCTTCTCCGACCTTCTGTGAGAATGCAGCCCACGCAGGTCACTGTAGTCTGTGATATTTGAGCTTTTGCTTGGACAACTTGTATCCTTTATTGGCTTGGTAGTTCAGATGTCTCCTTAGTAGGGCTGGCGATCAGAATGTCGTCTGCATATTGAAGGAGTGTTTCCTTTTCCAGAGGTAGAGCTTTTAGGTCTTTAGCTGAGCTTTCCCCAAAGATGGTGTGGGAATTTTTGAACCCTTGCGGCAAGACGGCCCGGAAGTATTGTTTTAGTTGTATGTTGAGTCCTGCCACTCACAAGCCAAAATTTCTTGTGACTCTGGGACTAATAGAATACAAAAGAAGGCTTCATTGAAGACTAATACAGAATACCATGTCCTGGTGGTTAGTAGAATGACCAGCAGGGTGTAGGGTTTAGGAACTACTGGAGGTCTATCCTCGGTGGCTTCACTGACTGTCCTGACATCCTTTACCAGGACTCCAGCAGCCCATGGGGCTCTCGAGGTCAGGCCAATCCCAGGATATGGAGCTCACCTGGGCAGGTACCCCACCCCCACCCCAGCCCACGGGGCTCTCGTGTTCAGGCCCCTCCCAGGATATGGGGATCCCTGGGCAGGTTCCCCTGCAGCCCATGGGGCTCTCGTGGTCAGGCCCCTCCCAGGATACAGAGCTACCCTTGCAGGTACCGTGGCAGGGCTGGGCACACAGGAGCCATGCACATCGCCCTCATTTCAGAGCACTCCCAGCTCACCTGTCACTCAGATCTGACACAGAGCACCTCAGAGCAGGTCTTGAACTAACAAACAGCAGCTCCGACAGGTCTGTGACCCTGGGCATCACTCTGTGTGGCCTCCCTCCACCTGGTCTTCCAGAGATTTCCACTGCACCCGGGGCACCAGGCCTCTGTCTCCACCCACCACCCAACCCTGCTCTCCCTGACTCCTGGGTACTTCTCATTAGGAGAGGGTTTTCTTGAAGTTGTCTCCCACTCATGGGCCAGATAATATAATTAGACAACAAGCCAGAGCTGCAGCCCCTTGTCTATCCTGACTCTCAGGAGCCCACACCTATTCCTTGGACCTGGCCGATTCAGCAAGTTCCAGTTTCTGCAACTGTGAGCCCCTGAGGGGTGATTATTGGCTGGCCTGGGAAGCCTGACCGTGCCAGCCAGCCACCCCCCAGGTGTGCCTGGGTTGAGATCAATATAAACACCGCTCCAGGCAGCAAGAGCACCTGCAGCTGTGCCTGACGCCATTTTCTCTGCCCTGTCAGCAGTCTCGGGGCTGGACTGGTGGGAGGGAGTGAGAGGCCACGGCTTTGTGGGTGGCCCAGTGTGAGTGGGGCTCTGCTGGACTTTCTGCAGCAGTTGCCAAGATGCCACCTGCTAAAGAAGAGGATGTGTCACCCATAACTGCCGCTGGAATTTCTCCCTGGGCAGAGGTGAGTAAGGAAGAAAGCAGTGGGGGCCGGGACAGGAGGGGTATCTCAGGCAGGGAAATGGAAAGCTTCCAGTAGATCACCCAGGGCCAGGACCATCCTGTCTGGCCTGCAGGCACCAAGTCGGCTGGCATGCTGTCGCTCATGTGGCTCCATGGCCCTTCCTCTAGGCTTTCAAGTCCTTGTACATATTCAGGTGTTTTACCTAGGAAGGGTGGGAACATTTCAGCAGCAGCTGGCCTGGGGCTCGGCCCACGTTTACTCACAGATGCCTCGGCACGGGCCCCCAGCTTTGCAATGAGGACGCTTGTTGCGTGGGGCATGCTGGCTGAATGGGAGATGATTCCCCACCACTGACCAACTTCAGAATTGTTTACAACTGGAGCAAGTGCCCTGATACGGTTTTCCTCTGTGTAACTGGTGGGTTCTGGTTTTTTTTCGTTTTTTCGTTCTTGGTTCAAGGTAGATTTTATTCCTCTTTTTTTTATTTACAGATATAAGCATGGAAATAATTTATTCATATAAATACATGTGTGTGAAGGGAAGAATATTTTTTCTGTTTTACTTTTTTTAATTTTGAATTTTATTTTATTTTTTTATACAGCAGGTTCTTTTTGGTTACCTATTTTATACATAGAAATGTATACATGCCAATCCCAATCTCTCAACTCCTCCCACCACCACCCCCCCCAACAGCTTTCCCCCCTTGGTGTCCATACGTTTGTTGTCTACATCTGTTCCTCTATTTCTGCCTTGCAAAACGGTTCATCTGTACAACTTTTCTAGGTTCCACATATATGCATTTATATACAGGATTTGTTTTTCTCTTTCTGACTTACTTCACTCTGTATGACAGTCTCTAGATCCATCAACGTCTCTACAAATGACCCAATTTCATTCCTTTTTATGGCTTAGTAATATTCCATTTTATATATGTACCACATCTTTATACATTCGTCTGTCTGTGGGCATTTAGGTTGCTTCCATTACCTGGATATTGTAAATAGTGATGCAATGAACATTGCGGTGAATGTCTCTTTTCGATTTACGGTTTTGTCTGGGTATATGCCCAGTAGTGGGATTGCTGTATTATATGGTAATTCTATTCTTAGTTTTATAAGAAACTCCATAATGTTCTCCACAGTGACTGCATCAATTTACATTCCCAACAATAGTGGAAGAGGTTTCCTTATCTCTGCACCCTTTCCAGCATTTGTTGTTTGTAGATTTTCTGATGATGCCCATTCTAACAGGTGTGAGCTGATACACCATGGATGAGTCTATTTCGTTGAGCAAAGAGTAGGTCTTGTCTATTACATATTTGGCTTATGGAACGGTACGTGTGCTCATTTCAATCTCTGGTTTTATACAGCACCCCAACTCAACTTTCCCCTTAAGCAAGCATAAGTTTTTATCTAAATGTGAGACTCTGTTCGGTTTTGTAATTCAGTTTATGTGTAGCCAAGTTTACACTCCCTCTATTTGTGATATCTTACGATAATTATCTTTCTCTGTGTGACATATTTCTCTTAGAATCATCATACTTAAATCCACTCAATTTGCTGCTACAGGCCTGATGACATTGATTTCATTGCTGAGTGATATTCCGTTGTACGTAAGTAGCACAACTCCTTTATCCATTTTTTTCTTTCTGGGATATTTAATTTGTACTGGACTCGAGGTTCTTGTAAACACAGCAGCCCTGGATATTGTGTTGGCTGTGTCTTGTTGATTTTAATTTTCCTAAGCTATAGGGCCAAAAGTGGAAGTGCCCTAGGCTCTGTAGCTTTGTTTTTTAGATGTTTCAGCATACACCATAAACATCACCAGAGTGTCTGTTGGCAATTTACATCCCGTCCATCAGCATAACAAGGCTCCCTGTTCTCCATGGCCTGTCCTGTGTTTCTGGGTTTTACACTTTTTTCAGATGGCTCTTTTGACGAATGGGAAATGAGAGTTCATTGTAGTGCGGATTTCCATTGCTCGAATTCTTGGTTGGCCACAAAGGGCATATGCGTTTTTTCCTGAATATATTCAGGAAAAAATGTATACGCACTTTTTGTCCAAGTGCATCACTGTCAAAGATCTGCCGCTTTTCACATGCTTTAAATGCAATTCCAATCTACCTCCTGAAATATGATTCCTGCAATTCTGCCTCGTTTTCAAGTCCTCTGTGCAGACTTACTTCAATATATTTTTTGCCAATAGCTGTCATTTATAACTCTGCAGGTTTGTGAATTACAGTGCCTGTGATTTCCTTTCTTAATTCGTTTCCTTGAAAGCTGGCCACAGAACCGCAGGTTTGCTTCAGGCCGTAATCAGGGTCCCGCACGGCACTCTGAGCCTTTGGTTAATTCCTCTTCCTGGTGGGAAATTAGAGTTAAATGTGCCCCTCCAGACACCTGCCTCACTCCCAGCCCCTTGGTGATGTGTGTCCTCTGGTTTGAGGCCACATGTGCTGGGTTCCTCACCTTTCGCAGATGTGGCCCCACTGGTGTGTGGACACTCCTGCCTGGTTCCCATCCCCTTGGTGATGTGAGCCCTCCAGTGAGAGTCTGATCCTGGTTGGGCTCCTCACACTTCTGTGAGGTGAGCCCTCTTCTCTGAGGTCACTCCTGCCTGGCTGACACACCCCGCCTTGGCGACGTCGGCCCTCTGGTGGCAGTTGGAGCCTGCTGGGAGCCTCCTCCCCTCAGTGATGAGGCCCTCTGGCATCAGGCCCTAACTGCTGGGTTCCCACATTTTCTGATACGTGCTAAGTGGTGCGAGGGCACTCCTGCCAGGTTCCCATCCCCATGGGCATGTGGGCCTTCTGCTCTATGGTCCCAACACCTGTGTTGTTCACAGTTTCAGGATGTTGGCTCTCTGGTGTTAGTTCACTCAGGCCTAGATCCCATAGACTCTGTGCTCTGAGCCGCCTGCTGGGAGGTTCCTACTGCTGGATTCCTTACCATTTTTATTCTTTGGGTCCTGTGTTTTCATGCTCCTCCTTCCTGACTCACTCCCAGCCCCTTTGTGATGTAGGTCCTCTGGTTTGAGGCCACCTGTGCCGGTTTCCTCACCTTTATTGATGTGGTCCCACTGGTGTGAGGACACTCCTGCCTGGTTCCCATCCCCTTGGTGATGGGGGCCCTCTGGTGAGAGTCTGATCCTGGCTGGATTCCTCACACTTCTGGGAGGTGGGCCCTCTGCTGTGAGGTCACTCCTGCCTGGCTGGCACACATCACCTTGGCGATGTGGGCCCTCAGTTGCGAGTTGGTGCCTGCTGGGAGTCTCCTCCCCTCGGTAATGAGGGCCCTCTGGCGTCAGGCCCTAACTCATGGGCTCCCAAAATTTTCTGATATGTGCCCTGTCGTGCGAGTACACTCCTGCCAGGGTCCCATCCCCATGGGGATGTGGGCCTTCTGCTCTGAGGTCCCACCGGCTGGGTTGCTCACAGTGTCATGATGTGAGCCCTCTGCTGTGAGTTCACTGTGGCCTGGATCCCATAGACTCCATACTCTGGGCCACCTGCTGGGAGGTTCCAACTGCTGGATTCCTCACATTTTTTATTCTGTGGGCCCTGTGTTGTTAGGCTACTCCTGCCTGCCTCACTCGGAGCACCTTGGAAATGTGGGTCCTCTGGTTTAGGCCACATGTGCTGGGTTCCTCACCTTTCTATAATGTGGCCACACTGGTGTGAGGACACTCCTGCCTTGTTCCGGTCCCCTTGGTGATGTGGGCTCTCTGGTGAGAGTCTTATCCTGGCTGGTTTCCTCACCCTTCTGTGAGGTAGGCCCTCTGCTGTGAGGTCACTCCTGCCTGGCTGGCACACGTCACCTTGGCGACGTGGGCCCTCAGTTGGGAGTTGGTGCCTGCTGGGAGTCTCCACCCCTCGGTAATGAGGGCCCTCTGGCGTCAGGCTCTAACTCCTGGGCTCCCAAAATTTTCTGATGTGCGCCCTGTGGTGTGAGTACACTCCTGCCAGGTTTCCAACCCCATGGGAATATGGGCCTTCTGCTCTGAGGTCCCAACGGTGGGTGGCTCAGTTTCATGATGAGGGCCCTCTGGTGTGAGTTCACTCCGGCCTGGATCCCATAGCCTCGCTGCTCCTGGCCGCCTGTGGGGAGGTTCCAACTGCGGTATTCCTCACCTTTTCTCTTCTATGGGCCCTCTGTTTTGAGACTCCTCCTGCCTGCCTCACTCCGAGCCCCTTGGAGATGTGGGTCCTCTGGTTTAGGCCACATGTGCTGGGTTCCTCACCTTTCTATGATGTGGTCACACTGGTGTGAAGACAGTCCTGCCTGGTTCTGATCCTCTTGGTGATGTGGGCCCTCTGGTGAGAGTCTAATCCTCTTTGGGTTCCTCACACTTTTTTGAGGTTGGCCCTCTGCTCTGAGGTCACTCCTGCCTGGCTGGCGCACGCCGCATTGGCGACATTGGCCCTCTTGTAGCAGTTGGAGCCCGCTGGGAGCCTCCTCTCCTCGGTGATGAGGGCCCTCTGGCGTCAGGCCCTAACTGCTGGGCTCCCCATATTTTCTGATGTGTGCCCACTGGTGCGATGACACTCCTGCTTGGTTCGCTTCCCCATGGGGATGTGGGCCTTGTGCTCTGAGGTCACAATGGCTAGGTTGCTCACAGTTTCATGATGAGGGCCCTCTGTTGTGAGTTCATCATTGCCTGGATCCCATAGCCTCGGTGATCTGGGCCGCCTGCTGGGATGTTCCAACTGCTGGATTCCTCACCTTTTTTATACAATGGGCCACGTGTTTTGAGGTTCATCCTGCCTGCCTCGCTCCGAGACCCATGGAGATGTGGGTCCTCTGGTTTGAGGCCACATGTGCTGGGTACCTCAACTTGCGATGATGTGGCCCCATGGGTGTGAAGACACTCCTGCCTGGTTCCCAGCCTCTTGCTGATGTGGGCCCTCTGGTGAGAGTGTGATAATGGCTGGGTTCCTTACCCTTCTGTGAGGTGGGCCCTCTGATATGAGGTCACTCCTGCCTGGCTGGCTCACGTCACCTTGGCGATGTGGGCCCTCTGTTGGCCACGAAAGCATGCTGGGAGCCCCCTACCCTCTTTAATGAGGGCCCTGAAAAAACGCATATGCACTTTTTGACCAAGTGCATCATTGTCGAGGATCTGCCTCTTCTCCTATGCTTTCAGAGCACTTCCCGTCGACCTCCTGAAATCATATTCCTGGAATTCTGCCCCGCTTTCAAGTCCTCTTCGCAGCCTTATTTCAATATATTTTTGTATGATACCTGCCATTTATAACTCTGCAGGTTTGTTAATTACAGTGTCCCTGAGCTCCTTTCTTCAACTCGCTTTCTTGTGAGCTGGCCGCAAAACCGCAGGATTGCTTCAGGCCCAAATCTGGCTTCCGCACAGCATGCTGAGCCTTTGGTAAATTCCTTTTTCTGGTGGGAAATGAGCATTCAATTTGCCCGTGCAGACACCTACAGCTAGTCTCTCATTGGTTCTCCCTATTCCTCTTCATCTTGTGCAGATATTGCAAATGTGCCAAACAGGAGGTTAAAGGCACTGACTCTCCAATTGGGTAGAGAGTTAGTAAAGCGTCTGGAATGGTGAACCCGAGTACCAGGGGACGAAACCTGAGAGGCATTTAAAATCGTTTCCCAGTCACACGGTGGACCATACTCTGGGATTCAGATGCATCTTTTAGGTGAAGGAAGAATCCCGTAAACCTGGAGAGTTGGGACCCATGGAATGGGTACCATGCAGTATGACTTCAAAGGGTCTGCATTTGCTCATCGAACCTCACCAACGCTATCAGCCCGAAGTGTCCAACCTTATGCCTCACTCAGCTCTGGGTGTAGATGTGGTAAATCCAGGTTGCATTACAAGCCCTGAATGAATTATTTAAGAATTGCTCTCTATTTCAGTGTCATTGTGTTTTGTTTTTGTAATTCATTTTGATAATGGGATTTATCGGATTTTCTCTGCTGCATTCATGCCGCTGTACACACGCTTGATTCTCTTACGGAGACATATAAATCCATGGGTTGGAAGATTCTTACTAGTCAGTTGTATTCCTAGGATATGTATATGTGGTGTTTAGTCCATTTCGTTGAGCAAGGGGTAGGTCTTGACTATTATATATTTGGCTTATGGAAACGTATCTGTGCTAATTTCTATCTTTGGTTTTATGAAGCACCCCAACTTACCTTTCCCCTTAAGCAAGCATAAGTTGGTTTTCTAAATTTGAGACCCTGTTCTGTTTTGTAATTCAGTTCATGTGTAGCCAAGTTTACATTCCTTGTATTAGTGATATCTTATGATGTTTCATTTTCTGTGTGACTTATTTCACGTAGAATAATCGTACCTGAATCCACTCATTATGCCGCGACGGGCCTGATGACATAGATTTCATTGCTGAGTGATATTCCATTGAACGTACGTACCACAACTTCTTTATCTATTTTTCACATTCTGGGATGTTTAACTTGTACCGTAGACGAGGTTCTTGTAAACAGAGCCGTCTGAAACTTTGCGGTGGCTGTGTGTATTTTACTTTAATTTCCCTAAGCTATAGGACCATAAGTGGAAGTGCCTTAGGCTCCGTTGCTTTGTTTTTCAGGTGTTCCAGGAAACACCATACACTTCTCCAGAGTGGCTGTTGGCAATTTACATCCCGCCCATCAGCATAACAAGGCTCCCTGTTCTCCATGGCCTGTGCTGCCTTTCTGGATTTTACACATTTTTCAGATGGCCCTTCTGACCGGGGGGCAGTGAGACTTCATTGTAGTGCAGATTTCTTTAACATGCTTGCTTGGTTGACCAAAAAGTGGCATATGCGTTTTTTCCTCAATATATTCAGGAAAAAACGCATACGCCCTTTTTGGCCAAGTGCATCATTGTCGACGTTCTGCCTCTTTTCCTATGCTTTAAATGCAATTCCAGTCTACCCCTTGATACCGTTTTCGTGCAATTCTGCCCCATTTTCAGTCCTCTTTGCAGCCTTACTTCAATATATTTTTGGACGATAGCTGTCATATATAACTCTGCAGGTTTGTGAATGACAGTGCCGCTGAGCTCCTTTCTTCAACATGCTTTCTTGTAAGCTGGCCGCAAAACCGCTGGATTGCTTCAGGCCCTAATCTGGTTCCAGCACGGCACGCTGAGCCTTTGGTTAATTCCTCTTCCTGGTGGTAAATGAGCATTAAATTTGCCCGTGCAGACACCTACAGCTAGTCTCTCATTGGTTCTCCCTATTCCTGTTCATCTTGCGCAGAAATTGCAAACTGTGCCCAACAGGAGGTTAAAGGCACTGACTCTCCAAGTGGGGAGAGTGTTAGTAAAGCGTCTGGAATGGTGAACCCGAGTACCAGGGGACGAAAACTGATATGCATTTAGAAACGTTTCCCGGTCACACGGTGGACCACACTCTGGGTTTCCCATGCATGTTTTAGCTGAAGGAAGAATCCCTTAAACCTGGAGAGTTGGGACCCATGGAATGGGTACCATGCAGTATGGCTTCAAAGGGTCTGCATTTGCTCACTGAACCTCACCAATGCTATCAGCGCAAAGTATCCAGCCTTATGTCTCACCCAGCTCTGGGTGTAAATGTGGTACATCCAGGTTGCATCACAAACCCTGAATGAATTATTTAAGAATTGCTCTCTATTTCACTGCCATTGTGTTTTCTTTTTGAAATTTATTTTGATAATAGGATTTAGCTGATTTTCACTGCTGCGTTTATTCCGCTGTACCCATGCTTGATTCTATTACGCAGACATATAAATCCATAGGTATTAAGACTCTTACTCATCCGGTATATTCCTAGGTGCTGAAAATGTGGTGTTGAGTCCATTTCATTGACCAAGGAGTAGGTTTTTTCTATTCCATATTTGGCTTATGGAACGGTATCTGTGCTAATTTCAATCTCTGGTTTTATGCAGCACCCCAACTCACCTTTATCCTTGAGCAAGCATAAGTTGGTTTTCTAAATTTGAGACACCGTTCTGTTTTATAATTCAGTTCATTTGTAGCCACGTTTACATTCCATGTATTAGTGATATCGTATGTCTTTTTGTTTTTATATTATGTGACTTCGAGTGATCATATGTCACTCCTGTGTAGTTGTTACACATGGCCATATTTCACTGATTTCCTGGCTGAGTAATATTCCACTCTACATAAATGCCACATCTCTATCCATTTTCTCTCTCCAGAGACATATAATTTATATCCTAGTCGAGGATCTTTTAAACAGAGAGGCGGTATACCTTGGGGTGCCTGTGTCCTCTCGATTTTTGTTTTTCCCAAGATATACGTCCATGAGTGCAAGGGCCCTGTGCTCTGTAGCTCATTTTTTAGATGCTTTAGTAAACAAAATACACTTCTCGAGAGTGACCGTTGGCAATATACATTTCCACTATAAGCCTCACAGGGCTCCCTTTTCTCCTTGCCCTGTCCTGCATTTCTGGTGTTTACACTTTCTGAGGACGGCTCTTCTGACTGATGCGAAGTGACATGTTTTGTAGTATTGATTTCCAGTGCCCACCTGTTTGGTTGGCTAAAAAAGTGTATGCCCTGTTCTTGAATATATACAGAAAAAGACGCATACACCCTTTTTGGCCAACTGCAATGTTGGCAATGTTCAGCCCCTTTTCTTGTGCTTAATGGCGAGTCCTTCCTACCTCTTGCAATCCCTTTCCTGCCATTCTCCGTTGCTTACAAGTCCTTTTCTCTGACTTTCCTCAAGACATTTTTCAGTGATAGATATTTTCATCTCTGCAGTTTCGTGAATTTTAGTGCCCGTGAGTCCCATTTTTCAACTTGTGTTTATGGGAACTGACCACAAAGCAGCGGGATTTCCTCAAGCCCTATTCTGTTTCCATGGGCAACCCTAGCCTTTGGTCAATTCGTCTTCCTGATTGGAAAGTAGAGTGACATGTGCCTGTCCGAACACCTAGGACTTGTCTCTCATTGTTCCTCCTCCTTCCGCTTCATCCTCTGGACAAATTCCAAACTGTATGCAACAGGATGTTGACAGTGCTGACATCTCCAAGTGGGGAGACTGTTCGTAAAGAAGCTGGAGGGGTGAACCCGAGCACCAGGAGATGAGGAGATGAGATGCCTTTTCCAAACTCTTCCCGATCAGACGGTATACCATCCTCTGGGTGTGACAGGCATGTTTTAGCTGTAGGAAGCGTCCCATTCATGTGAGGAGAACACCAGGGCTTTTTCAAAATCAGTGTCTCTCCGCAACCCAAAGTGGGGAATGTTTTAAGCTACGGCTACACATATGTTCATTAAGGGCCTTGGGAAGTAGGCAGAGTCCAAACTTTAGATGATTGAAGTCTTCCTGGTCAGAAGCACTCACCACCGGCTTCCCTTAGGTTCCATTTTAACTGTCATTGATAGATGATGTCAATAAAAATATCTATTCTTTTTCAGATTATTTCCCCTTATAGGTTATTGCAAAATATTGAGTGTAGTTCCCTGTGCTATACAGTAGTTCCTTGTTGATGATCGATTTTATACATAGCAGTGTGTATGTGTTAATCCCAAACGGTTAATTTATCCCTCCTCCCACCTTTCCCCTTTGGTAATAATAAATTATAAGATTTTATACTTCTCAGAAATGGGGGAGCTGAAAGAGAGGTATCATTTTCAATGGAAAAGCATTTAAAACAAGATTGAAGCTTTAACCAAGATTATTAGATGTACATCCTTGGAAAGAAATCACTTCGTTTCTCTAATATTGACCTGACAAATAAGACAAACCTTTTCACTGAACTTGCTTATAATAAAGTGATGGAAATATCAAATGGAAGTGTTAGAAACATCTTATTTTACCCGAGCCTTATACACTGTTCTATGTTAATTACAGTTTGGCTCACACATCTGTTCACTGAAGTTACAATGTTCTCAATTTCTGTTATTGATCCTCCAGAGTGGACCCCAACAAGTGTCCCCCTGCCCAGTGTCATTGGAGCCAACAGATCGAGACTGAGTTTGGTTCAGAAGCAAAGGAAACTTTATATTTTGATCAGAGAATGGAGAGGTGAGAGCATGTGCTACCCTGTGGGCTGTGGGCTGGGCTGCTGTGTAGAGATCCTGTCAGAGTCAGTGGGAGGGAGGGGGCGGAGCTCTCGAGGGCCCGGTTGGCTGCAGCTCAGGCTCTATATCACGGAGTCTGCACTGTGCCCCAGGAGCTGAGGTGTCGACCCAGCCATTCTGCACTAGGAAATCTGGTCTGAAGTGCCGGCTGTTGAACCTCTGTATGCGGGACCCTAGGAGCACGTGAAATTAGACAAAGCACAAAGGATAAAAAAGGTTAGACTTTATTTTATTGCCCAGATTCTATTTTTATCTCCCAGGGATTTTTAAGGGGCTTTGCCTGGGACAAACCCCTCTTCTGCCTTTTGTCCCCTTCCTCATTCTTAGAGTGCTGAGGGTGCAGACCCTTCTTCTTTAACTGCTGAGTGCTGAGTTAGAAGCCCTCATACTCATAGGCAAGGGTCAGAATTTCTCCCCAGCAGCCTCCAGGTGACGTTGATTGTCCCCAGGCCTCCTGCCTCCCTGCTCGTCCGCCTGAGCACCAGTATTGGAAGTGTTATAGATTCTAATGACCTTTAAGGGTCCAGGAAGGAGATGTGCAGTGACGCTGTGAGGTCCAGTTTCACCCTGCCCCACATTTGTTCAGCCACCTTTAGCTGACCGTTTCTGCCAGCCTAGATGCTCTGACCAGTAGTCTGCGCTTCCTTCTATTAGGCCCCAGAATTAACATAAAAACAGCACCAGGTGTCAGGACCCTGCCCGCTCAGCTCCCAGACAGTCCAGAGTCAGTGGTGATGAAGGACCATGATGGCCACTGAGTCAACAGCCTTTTGAAGTAAACAGGAGTCCAGCCGGTCTTATTGGCCACCATCATCACAGTGTCTGTAGGCTTTTCTATGGTGACAGCTTGATATACGGTTCCCCCGCCAAGATTATTACCTCCCCTCTGGGTGCAGTAAGTCCTGCAAGCAGTAGTCTACTCTTTTGGGACACACTCTTGTTGTTTTATGAGAGAAACTCCAGGTCAAGTGATGGTCACACGAGTCGTCATGGTGCCCTGTTGCCCCCGGTTATCTCTCTGGATGTTGGAGTTGGAGGGCCTTCTCACTCGAGGTCAGTGTGCCCACGGAGCAAACCCTGTGACTTCAGGGCATGGTTGGGGGTTCGGTTCACCACGTGGGGTCCTTTTCCCTTAGGAGGGAGGTGGCCTTTTGGGCTGCTGATTTCCACGTTTTCAGATACCGCCAGTATCTTGGCCAGATGTGGCGGTGGGCCAAGCCCCTTGGTGACCATAGTTTATCCTACCTGGATGGCATTCTTGCATTGTTCCATTTCAAGTGGTCCCAGTATTTGCACTAATACTCCAATGGCCTTTCAAATTTCACTAGGAATGTAAATGTCAAAGGGTTTAGCTAAATTAGGGAGTTCCAGGGCAAGGGTCTGAATTGACTGCTCTTTCCATTCTTGAAAGGCCACTTCTGGATTCTATTCAAAAGGATCATCATCTTTTCCTTTCAGTGTTTCATATAGAGGCCCAGCTAGTAGACTGTAGTTAGGGATCCAGAAGCAGCAAACCCTGGCCTCCCCAGGAACCCCTAAGCTGTCTTCTAGTTGTAGAAATGGGTAAGGCTGTAAATTGTTTCTTCCCTTTCCTGGGATGGGCTTCTCCGACCTTCTGTGAGAATGCAGCCCACGCAGGTCACTGTAGTCTGTGATATTTGAGCTTTTGCTTGGACAACTTGTATCCTTTATTGGCTTGGTAGTTCAGATGTCTCCTTAGTAGGGCTGGCGATCAGAATGTCGTCTGCATATTGAAGGAGTGTTTCCTTTTCCAGAGGTAGAGCTTTTAGGTCTTTAGCTGAGCTTTCCCCAAAGATGGTGTGGGAATTTTTGAACCCTTGCGGCAAGACGGCCCGGAAGTATTGTTTTAGTTGTATGTTGAGTCCTGCCACTCACAAGCCAAAATTTCTTGTGACTCTGGGACTAATAGAATACAAAAGAAGGCTTCATTGAAGACTAATACAGAATACCATGTCCTGGTGGTTAGTAGAATGACCAGCAGGGTGTAGGGTTTAGGAACTACTGGAGGTCTATCCTCGGTGGCTTCACTGACTGTCCTGACATCCTTTACCAGGACTCCAGCAGCCCATGGGGCTCTCGAGGTCAGGCCAATCCCAGGATATGGAGCTCACCTGGGCAGGTACCCCACCCCCACCCCAGCCCACGGGGCTCTCGTGTTCAGGCCCCTCCCAGGATATGGGGATCCCTGGGCAGGTTCCCCTGCAGCCCATGGGGCTCTCGTGGTCAGGCCCCTCCCAGGATACAGAGCTACCCTTGCAGGTACCGTGGCAGGGCTGGGCACACAGGAGCCATGCACATCGCCCTCATTTCAGAGCACTCCCAGCTCACCTGTCACTCAGATCTGACACAGAGCACCTCAGAGCAGGTCTTGAACTAACAAACAGCAGCTCCGACAGGTCTGTGACCCTGGGCATCACTCTGTGTGGCCTCCCTCCACCTGGTCTTCCAGAGATTTCCACTGCACCCGGGGCACCAGGCCTCTGTCTCCACCCACCACCCAACCCTGCTCTCCCTGACTCCTGGGTACTTCTCATTAGGAGAGGGTTTTCTTGAAGTTGTCTCCCACTCATGGGCCAGATAATATAATTAGACAACAAGCCAGAGCTGCAGCCCCTTGTCTATCCTGACTCTCAGGAGCCCACACCTATTCCTTGGACCTGGCCGATTCAGCAAGTTCCAGTTTCTGCAACTGTGAGCCCCTGAGGGGTGATTATTGGCTGGCCTGGGAAGCCTGACCGTGCCGGCCAGCCCCCCCCAGGTGTGCCTGGGTTGAGATCAATATAAACACCGCTCCAGGCAGCAAGAGCACCTGCAGCTGTGCCTGACGCCATTTTCTCTGCCCTGTCAGCAGTCTCGGGGCTGGACTGGTGGGAGGGAGTGAGAGGCCACGGCTTTGTGGGTGGCCCAGTGTGAGTGGGGCTCTGCTGGACTTTCTGCAGCAGTTGCCAAGATGCCACCTGCTAAAGAAGAGGATGTGTCACCCATACCTGCCGCTGGAATTTCTCCCTGGGCAGAGGTGAGTAAGGAAGAAAGCAGTGGGGGCCGGGACAGGAGGGGTATCTCAGGCAGGGAAATGGAAAGCTTCCAGTAGATCACCCAGGGCCAGGACCATCCTGTCTGGCCTGCAGGCACCAAGTCGGCTGGCATGCTGTCGCTCATGTGGCTCCATGGCCCTTCCTCTAGGCTTTCAAGTCCTTGTACATATTCAGGTGTTTTACCTAGGAAGGGTGGGAACATTTCAGCAGCAGCTGGCCTGGGGCTCGGCCCACGTTTACTCACAGATGCCTCGGCACGGGCCCCCAGCTTTGCAATGAGGACGCTTGTTGCGTGGGGCATGCTGGCTGAATGGGAGATGATTCCCCACCACTGACCAACTTCAGAATTGTTTACAACTGGAGCAAGTGCCCTGATACGGTTTTCCTCTGTGTAACTGGTGGGTTCTGGGTTTTTTTCGTTTTTTCGTTCTTGGTTCAAGGTAGATTTTATTCCTCTTTTTTGTATTTACAGATATAAGCATGGAAATAATTTATTCATATAAATACATGTGTGTGAAGGGAAGAATATTTTTTCTGTTTTACTTTTTTTAATTTTGAATTTTATTTTATTTTTTTATACAGCAGGTTCTTTTTGGTTACCTATTTTATACATAGAAATGTATACATGCCAATCCCAATCTCTCAACTCCTCCCACCACCAACCCCCCAACAGCTTTCCCCCCTTGGTGTCCATACGTTTGTTGTCTACATCTGTTCCTCTATTTCTGCCTTGCAAAACGGTTCATCTGTACAACTTTTCTAGGTTCCACATATATGCATTTATATACAGGATTTGTTTTTCTCTTTCTGACTTACTTCACTCTGTATGACAGTCTCTAGATCCATCAACGTCTCTACAAATGACCCAATTTCATTCCTTTTTATGGCTTAGTAATATTCCATTTTATATATGTACCACATCTTTATACATTCGTCTGTCTGTGGGCATTTAGGTTGCTTCCATTACCTGGATATTGTAAATAGTGATGCAATGAACATTGCGGTGAATGTCTCTTTTCGATTTACGGTTTTGTCTGGGTATATGCCCAGTAGTGGGATTGCTGTATTATATGGTAATTCTATTCTTAGTTTTATAAGAAACTCCATAATGTTCTCCACAGTGACTGCATCAATTTACATTCCCAACAATAGTGGAAGAGGTTTCCTTATCTCTGCACCCTTTCCAGCATTTGTTGTTTGTAGATTTTCTGATGATGCCCATTCTAACAGGTGTGAGCTGATACACCATGGATGAGTCTATTTCGTTGAGCAAAGAGTAGGTCTTGTCTATTACATATTTGGCTTATGGAACGGTATGTGTGCTCATTTCAATCTCTGGTTTTATACAGCACCCCAACTCAACTTTCCCCTTAAGCAAGCATAAGTTTTTATCTAAATGTGAGACTCTGTTCGGTTTTGTAATTCAGTTTATGTGTAGCCAAGTTTACACTCCCTCTATTTGTGATATCTTATGATAATTATCTTTCTCTGTGTGACATATTTCTCTTAGAATCATCATACTTAAATCCACTCAATTTGCTGCTACAGGCCTGATGACATTGATTTCATTGCTGAGTGATATTCCGTTGTACGTAAGTAGCACAACTCCTTTATCCATTTTTTTCTTTCTGGGATATTTAATTTGTACTGGACTCGAGGTTCTTGTAAACACAGCAGCCCTGGATATTGTGTTGGCTGTGTCTTGTTGATTTTAATTTTCCTAAGCTATAGGGCCAAAAGTGGAAGTGCCCTAGGCTCTGTAGCTTTGTTTTTTAGATGTTTCAGCATACACCATAAACATCACCAGAGTGTCTGTTGGCAATTTACATCCCGTCCATCAGCATAACAAGGCTCCCTGTTCTCCATGGCCTGTCCTGTGTTTCTGGGTTTTACACTTTTTTCAGATGGCTCTTTTGAGGAATGGGAAATGAGAGTTCATTGTAGTGCGGATTTCCATTGCTCGAATTCTTGGTTGGCCACAAAGGGCATATGCGTTTTTTCCTGAATATATTCAGGAAAAAATGTATACGCACTTTTTGTCCAAGTGCATCACTGTCAAAGATCTGCCGCTTTTCACATGCTTTAAATGCAATTCCAATCTACCTCCTGAAATATGATTCCTGCAATTCTGCCTCGTTTTCAAGTCCTCTGTGCAGACTTACTTCAATATATTTTTTGCCAATAGCTGTCATTTATAACTCTGCAGGTTTGTGAATTACAGTGCCTGTGATTTCCTTTCTTAATTCGTTTCCTTGAAAGCTGGCCACAGAACCGCAGGTTTGCTTCAGGCCGTAATCAGGGTCCCACACGGCACTCTGAGCCTTTGGTTAATTCCTCTTCCTGGTGGGAAATTAGAGTTAAATGTGCCCCTCCAGACACCTGCCTCACTCCCAGCCCCTTGGTGATGTGTGTCCTCTGGTTTGAGGCCACATGTGCTGGGTTCCTCACCTTTCGCAGATGTGGCCCCACTGGTGTGCGGACACTCCTGCCTGGTTCCCATCCCCTTGGTGATGTGAGCCCTCCAGTGAGAGTCTGATCCTGGTTGGGCTCCTCACACTTCTGTGAGGTGAGCCCTCTTCTCTGAGGTCACTCCTGCCTGGCTGACACACCCCGCCTTGGCGACGTCGGCCCTCTGGTGGCAGTTGGAGCCTGCTGGGAGCCTCCTCCCCTCAGTGATGAGGCCCTCTGGCATCAGGCCCTAACTGCTGGGTTCCCACATTTTCTGATACGTGCTAAGTGGTGTGAGGGCACTCCTGCCAGGTTCCCATCCCCATGGGCATGTGGGCCTTCTGCTCTATGGTCCCAACACCTGTGTTGTTCACAGTTTCAGGATGTTGGCTCTCTGGTGTTAGTTCACTCAGGCCTAGATCCCATAGACTCTGTGCTCTGAGCCGCCTGCTGGGAGGTTCCTACTGCTGGATTCCTTACCATTTTTATTCTTTGGGTCCTGTGTTTTCATGCTCCTTCTTCCTGACTCACTCCCAGCCCCTTTGTGATGTAGGTCCTCTGGTTTGAGGCCACCTGTGCCGGTTTCCTCACCTTTATTGATGTGGTCCCACTGGTGTGAGGACACTCCTGCCTGGTTCCCATCCCCTTGGTGATGGGGGCCCTCTGGTGAGAGTCTGATCCTGGCTGGATTCCTCACACTTCTGGGAGGTGGGCCCTCTGCTGTGAGGTCACTCCTGCCTGGCTGGCACACATCACCTTGGCGATGTGGGCCCTCAGTTGCGAGTTGGTGCCTGCTGGGAGTCTCCTCCCCTCGGTAATGAGGGCCCTCTGGCGTCAGGCCCTAACTCATGGGCTCCCAAAATTTTCTGATATGTGCCCTGTCGTGCGAGTACACTCCTGCCAGGGTCCCATCCCCATGGGGATGTGGGCCTTCTGCTCTGAGGTCCCACCGGCTGGGTTGCTCACAGTGTCATGATGTGAGCCCTCTGCTGTGAGTTCACTGTGGCCTGGATCCCATAGACTCCATACTCTGGGCCACCTGCTGGGAGGTTCCAACTGCTGGATTCCTCACATTTTTTATTCTGTGGGCCCTGTGTTGTTAGGCTACTCCTGCCTGCCTCACTCGGAGCACCTTGGAAATGTGGGTCCTCTGGTTTAGGCCACATGTGCTGGGTTCCTCACCTTTCTATAATGTGGCCACACTGGTGTGAGGACACTCCTGCCTTGTTCCGGTCCCCTTGGTGATGTGGGCTCTCTGGTGAGAGTCTTATCCTGGCTGGTTTCCTCACCCTTCTGTGAGGTAGGCCCTCTGCTGTGAGGTCACTCCTGCCTGGCTGGCACACGTCACCTTGGCGACGTGGGCCCTCAGTTGGGAGTTGGTGCCTGCTGGGAGTCTCCACCCCTCGGTAATGAGGGCCCTCTGGCGTCAGGCTCTAACTCCTGGGCTCCCAAAATTTTCTGATGTGCGCCCTGTGGTGTGAGTACACTCCTGCCAGGTTTCCAACCCCATGGGAATATGGGCCTTCTGCTCTGAGGTCCCAACGGTGGGTGGCTCAGTTTCATGATGAGGGCCCTCTGGTGTGAGTTCACTCCGGCCTGGATCCCATAGCCTCGCTGCTCCTGGCCGCCTGTGGGGAGGTTCCAACTGCGGTATTCCTCACCTTTTTTCTTCTATGGGCCCTCTGTTTTGAGACTCCTCCTGCCTGCCTCACTCCGAGCCCCTTGGAGATGTGGGTCCTCTGGTTTAGGCCACATGTGCTGGGTTCCTCACCTTTCTATGATGTGGTCACACTGGTGTGAAGACAGTCCTGCCTGGTTCTGATCCTCTTGGTGATGTGGGTCCTCTGGTGAGAGTCTAATCCTCTTTGGGTTCCTCACACTTTTTTGAGGTTGGCCCTCTGCTCTGAGGTCACTCCTGCCTGGCTGGCACACGCCGCATTGGCGACATTGGCCCTCTTGTAGCAGTTGGAGCCCGCTGGGAGCCTCCTCTCCTCGGTGATGAGGGCCCTCTGGCGTCAGGCCCTAACTGCTGGGCTCCCCATATTTTCTGATGTGTGCCCACTGGTGCGATGACACTCCTGCTTGGTTCGCTTCCCCATGGGGATGTGGACCTTGTGCTCTGAGGTCACAATGGCTAGGTTGCTCACAGTTTCATGATGAGGGCCCTCTCTTGTGAGTTCATTGCCTGGATCCCATAGACTCGGTGATCTGGGCCGCCTGCTGGGATGTTCCAACTGCTGGATTCCTCACCTTTTTTATACAATGGGCCACGTGTTTTGAGGTTCATCCTGCCTGCCTCGCTCCGAGACCCATGGAGATGTGGGTCCTCTGGTTTGAGGCCACATGTGCTGGGTACCTCAACTTGCGATGATGTGGCCCCATGGGTGTGAAGACACTCCTGCCTGGTTCCCAGCCTCTTGCTGATGTGGGCCCTCTGGTGAGAGTGTGATAATGGCTCGGTTCCTTACCCTTCTGTGAGGTGGGCCCTCTGATGTGAGGTCACTCCTGCCTGGCTGGCTCACGTCACCTTGGCGATGTGGGCCCTCTGTTGGCCACGAAAGCATGCTGGGAGCCCCCTACCCTCTTTAATGAGGGCCCTGAAAAAACGCATATGCACTTTTTGACCAAGTGCATCATTGTCGAGGATCTGCCTCTTCTCCTGTGCTTTCAGAGCACTTCCCGTCGACCTCCTGAAATCACATTCCTGGAATTCTGCCCCGCTTTCAAGTCCTCTTCGCAGCCTTATTTCAATATATTTTTGTATGATACCTGCCATTTATAACTCTGCAGGTTTGTTAATTACAGTGTCCCTGAGCTCCTTTCTTCAACTCGCTTTCTTGTGAGCTGGCCGCAAAACCGCAGGATTGCTTCAGGCCCAAATCTGGTTTCCGCACAGCATGCTGAGCCTTTGGTAAATTCCTTTTTCTGGTGGGAAATGAGCATTCAATTTGCCCGTGCAGACACCTACAGCTAGTCTCTCATTGGTTCTCCCTATTCCTCTTCATCTTGTGCAGATATTGCAAATGTGCCAAACAGGAGGTTAAGGGCACTGACTCTCCAAGTGGGTAGAGAGTTAGTAAAGCGTCTGGAATGGTGAACCCGAGTACCAGGGGACGAAACCTGAGAGGCATTTAAAATCGTTTCCCAGTCACACGGTGGACCATACTCTGGGATTCAGATGCATCTTTTAGGTGAAGGAAGAATCCCGTAAACCTGGAGAGTTGGGACCCATGGAATGGGTACCATGCAGTATGACTTCAAAGGGTCTGCATTTGCTCATCGAACCTCACCAACGCTATCAGCCCGATGTGTCCAACCTTATGCCTCACTCAGCTCTGGGTGTAGATGTGGTAAATCCAGGTTGCATTACAAGCCCTGAATGAATTATTTAAGAATTGCTCTCTATTTCAGTGTCATTGTGTTTTGTTTTTGTAATTCATTTTGATAATGGGATTTATCGGATTTTCTCTGCTGCATTCATGCCGCTGTACACACGCTTGATTCTCTTACGGAGACATATAAATCCATGGGTTGGAAGATTCTTACTAGTCAGTTGTATTCCTAGGATTTGTATATGTGGTGTTTAGTCCATTTCGTTGAGCAAGGGGTAGGTCTTGACTATTATATATTTGGCTTATGGAAACGTATCTGTGCTAATTTCTATCTTTGGTTTTATGAAGCACCCCAACTTACCTTTCCCCTTAAGCAAGCATAAGTTGGTTTTCTAAATTTGAGACCCTGTTCTGTTTTGTAATTCAGTTCATGTGTAGCCAAGTTTACATTCCTTGTATTAGTGATATCTTATGATGTTTCATTTTCTGTGTGACTTATTTCACGTAGAATAATCATACCTGAATCCACTCATTATGCCGCGACGGGCCTGATGACATAGATTTCGTTGCTGAGTGATATTCCATTGAACGTACGTACCACAACTTCTTTATCTATTTTTCACATTCTGGGATGTTTAACTTGTACCGTAGACGAGGTTCTTGTAAACAGAGCCGTCTGAAACTTTGCGGTGGCTGTGTGTATTTTACTTTAATTTCCCTAAGCTATAGGACCATAAGTGGAAGTGCCTTAGGCTCCGTTGCTTTGTTTTTCAGGTGTTCCAGGAAACACCATACACTTCTCCAGAGTGGCTGTTGGCAATTTACATCCCGCCCATCAGCATAACAAGGCTCCCTGTTCTCCATGGCCTGTGCTGCCTTTCTGGATTTTACACATTTTTCAGATGGCCCTTTTGACCGGGGGGCAGTGAGACTTCATTGTAGTGCAGATTTCTTTAACATGCTTGCTTGGTTGGCCAAAAAGTGGCATATGCGTTTTTTCCTCAATATATTCAGGAAAAAACGCATACGCCCTTTTTGGCCAAGTGCATCATTGTCGACGTTCTGCCTCTTTTCCTATGCTTTAAATGCAATTCCAGTCTACCCCTTGATATCGTTTTCGTGCAATTCTGCCCCATTTTCAGTCCTCTTTGCAGCCTTACTTCAATATATTTTTGGACGATAGCTGTCATATATAATCTGCAGGTTTGTGAATGACAGTGCCGCTGAGCTCCTTTCTTCAACATGCTTTCTTGTAAGCTGGCCGCAAAACCGCTGGATTGCTTCAGGCCCTAATCTGGTTCCAGCACGGCATGCTGAGCCTTTGTTTAATTCCACTTCCTGGTGGTAAATGAGCGTTAAATTTGCCCGTGCAGACACCTACAGCTAGTCTCTCATTGGTTCTCCCTATTCCTGTTCATCTTGCGCAGAAATTGCAAACTGTGCCGAACAGGAGTTTAAAGGCACTGACTCTCCAAGTGGGGAGAGTGTTAGTAAAGCGTCTGGAATGGTGAACCCGAGTAACAGGAGACGAAAACTGAGATGCATTTAGAAACGTTTCCCGGTCACACGGTGGACCACACTCTGGGTTTCCCATGCATGTTTTAGCTGAAGGAAGAATCCCTTAAACCTGGAGAGTTGGGACCCATGGAATGGGTACCATGCAGTATGGCTTCAAAGGGTCTGCATTTGCTCACTGAACCTCACCAATGCTATCAGCGCAAAGTATCCAGCCTTATGTCTCACCCAGCTCTGGGTGTAAATGTGGTACATCCAGGTTGCATCACAAACCCTGAATGAATTATTTAAGAATTGCTCTCTATTTCACTGCCATTGTGTTTTCTTTTTGAAATTTATTTTGATAATAGGATTTAGCTGATTTTCACTGCTGCGTGTATTCCGCTGTACCCATGCTTGATTCTATTACGCAGACATATAAATCCATAGGTATTAAGACTCTTACTCATCCGGTATATTCCTAGGTGCTGAAAATGTGGTGTTGAGTCCATTTCATTGACCAAGGAGTAGGTTTTTTCTATTCCATATTTGGCTTATGGAACGGTATCTGTGCTAATTTCAATCTCTGGTTTTATGCAGCACCCCAACTCACCTTTATCCTTGAGCAAGCATAAGTTGGTTTTCTAAATTTGAGACACCGTTCTGTTTTATAATTCAGTTCATTTGTAGCCACGTTTACATTCCATGTATTAGTGATATCGTATGTCTTTTCGTTTTTATATTATGTGACTTCGAGTGATCATATGTCACTCCTGTGTAGTTGTTACACATGGCCATATTTCATTGATTTCCTGGCTGAGTAATATTCCACTCTACATAAATGCCACATCTCTATCCATTTTCTCTCTCCAGAGACATATAATTTATATCCTAGTCGAGGATCTTTTAAACAGAGAGGCGGTATACCTTGGGGTGCCTGTGTCCTCTCGATTTTTGTTTTTCCCAAGATATACGTCCATGAGTGCAAGGGCCCTGTGCTCTGTAGCTCATTTTTTAGATGCTTTAGTAAACAAAATACACTTCTCTAGAGTGACCGTTGGCAATATACATTTCCACTATAAGCCTCACAGGGCTCCCTTTTCTCCTTGCCCTGTCCTGCATTTCTGGTGTTTACACTTTCTGAGGACGGCTCTTCTGACTGATGCGAAGTGATATGTTTTGTAGTATTGATTTCCAGTGCCCACCTGTTTGGTTGGCTAAAAAAGTGTATGCCCTGTTCTTGAACATATACAGAAAAAGACGCATACACCCTTTTTGGCCAACTGCAATGTTGGCAATGTTCAGCCCCTTTTCTTGTGCTTAATGGCGAGTCCTTCCTACCTCTTGCAATCCCTTTCCTGCCATTCTCCGTTGCTTACAAGTCCTTTTCTCTGACTTTCCTCAAGACATTTTTCAGTGATAGATATTTTCATCTCTGCAGTTTCGTGAATTTTAGTGCCCGTGAGTCCCATTTTTCAACTTGTGTTTATGGGAACTGACCACAAAGCAGCGGGATTTCCTCAAGCCCTATTCTGTTTCCATGGGCAACCCTAGCCTTTGGTCAATTCGTCTTCCTGATTGGAAAGTAGAGTGACATGTGCCTGTCCGAACACCTAGGACTTGTCTCTCATTGTTCCTCCTCCTTCCGCTTCATCCTCTGGACAAATTCCAAACTGTATGCAACAGGATGTTGACAGTGCTGACATCTCCAAGTGGGGAGACTGTTCGTAAAGAAGCTGGAGGGGTGAACCCGAGCACCAGGAGATGAGGAGATGAGATGCCTTTTCCAAACTCTTCCCGATCAGACGGTATACCATCCTCTGGGTGTGACAGGCATGTTTTAGCTGTAGGAAGCGTCCCATTCATGTGAGGAGAACACCAGGGCTTTTTCAAAATCAGTGTCTCTCCGCAACCCAAAGTGGGGAATGTTTTAAGCTACGGCTACACATATGTTCATTAAGGGCCTTGGGAAGTAGGCAGAGTCCAAACTTTAGATGATTGAAGTCTTCCTGGTCAGAAGCACTCACCACCGGCTTCCCTTAGGTTCCATTTTAACTGTCATTGATAGATGATGTCAATAAAAATATCTATTCTTTTTCAGATTATTTCCCCTTATAGGTTATTGCAAAATATTGAGTGTAGTTCCCTGTGCTATACAGTAGTTCCTTGTTGATGATCGATTTTATACATAGCAGTGTGTATGTGTTAATCCCAAACGGTTAATTTATCCCTCCTCCCACCTTTCCCCTTTGGTAATAATAAATTATAAGATTTTATACTTCTCAGAAATGGGGGAGCTGAAAGAGAGGTATCATTTTCAATGGAAAAGCATTTAAAACAAGATTGAAGCTTTAACCAAGATTATTAGATGTACATCCTTGGAAAGAAATCACTTCGTTTCTCTAATATTGACCTGACAAATAAGACAAACCTTTTCACTGAACTTGCTTATAATAAAGTGATGGAAATATCAAATGGAAGTGTTAGAAACATCTTATTTTACCCGAGCCTTATACACTGTTCTATGTTAATTACAGTTTGGCTCACACATCTGTTCACTGAAGTTACAATGTTCTCAATTTCTGTTATTGATCCTCCAGAGTGGACCCCAACAAGTGTCCCCCTGCCCAGTGTCATTGGAGCCAACAGATCGAGACTGAGTTTGGTTCAGAAGCAAAGGAAACTTTATATTTTGATCAGAGAATGGAGAGGTGAGAGCATGTGCTACCCTGTGGGCTGTGGGCTGGGCTGCTGTGTAGAGATCCTGTCAGAGTCAGTGGGAGGGAGGGGGCGGAGCTCTCGAGGGCCCGGTTGGCTGCAGCTCAGGCTCTATATCACGGAGTCTGCACTGTGCCCCAGGAGCTGAGGTGTCGACCCAGCCATTCTGCACTAGGAAATCTGGTCTGAAGTGCCGGCTGTTGAACCTCTGTATGCGGGACCCTAGGAGCACGTGAAATTAGACAAAGCACAAAGGATAAAAAAGGTTAGACTTTATTTTATTGCCCAGATTCTATTTTTATCTCCCAGGGATTTTTAAGGGGCTTTGCCTGGGACAAACCCCTCTTCTGCCTTTTGTCCCCTTCCTCATTCTTAGAGTGCTGAGGGTGCAGACCCTTCTTCTTTAACTGCTGAGTGCTGAGTTAGAAGCCCTCATACTCATAGGCAAGGGTCAGAATTTCTCCCCAGCAGCCTCCAGGTGACGTTGATTGTCCCCAGGCCTCCTGCCTCCCTGCTCGTCCGCCTGAGCACCAGTATTGGAAGTGTTATAGATTCTAATGACCTTTAAGGGTCCAGGAAGGAGATGTGCAGTGACGCTGTGAGGTCCAGTTTCACCCTGCCCCACATTTGTTCAGCCACCTTTAGCTGACCGTTTCTGCCAGCCTAGATGCTCTGACCAGTAGTCTGCGCTTCCTTCTATTAGGCCCCAGAATTAACATAAAAACAGCACCAGGTGTCAGGACCCTGCCCGCTCAGCTCCCAGACAGTCCAGGGTCAGTGGTGATGAAGGACCATGATGGCCACTGAGTCAACAGCCTTTTGAAGTAAACAGGAGTCCAGCCGGTCTTATTGGCCACCATCATCACAGTGTCTGTAGGCTTTTCTATGGTGACAGCTTGATATACGGTTCCCCCGCCAAGATTATTACCTCCCCTCTGGGTGCAGTAAGTCCTGCAAGCAGTAGTCTACTCTTTTGGGACACACTCTTGTTGTTTTATGAGAGAAACTCCAGGTCAAGTGATGGTCACACGAGTCGTCATGGTGCCCTGTTGCCCCCGGTTATCTCTCTGGATGTTGGAGTTGGAGGGCCTTCTCACTCGAGGTCAGTGTGCCCACGGAGCAAACCCTGTGACTTCAGGGCATGGTTGGGGGTTCGGTTCACCATGTGGGGTCCTTTTCCCTTAGGAGGGAGGTGGCCTTTTGGGCTGCTGATTTCCACGTTTTCAGATACCGCCAGTATCTTGGCCAGATGTGGCGGTGGGCCAAGCCCCTTGGTGACCATAGTTTATCCTACCTGGATGGCATTCTTGCATTGTTCCATTTCAAGTGGTCCCAGTATTTGCACTAATACTCCAATGGCCTTTCAAATTTCACTAGGAATGTAAATGTCAAAGGGTTTAGCTAAATTAGGGAGTTCCAGGGCAAGGGTCTGAATTGACTGCTCTTTCCATTCTTGAAAGGCCACTTCTGGATTCTATTCAAAAGGATCATCATCTTTTC
Source organism: Delphinapterus leucas (assembly GCF_059928025.1). Classification (NCBI taxonomy): domain Eukaryota; kingdom Metazoa; phylum Chordata; class Mammalia; order Artiodactyla; family Monodontidae; genus Delphinapterus; species Delphinapterus leucas. The sequence continues at coordinate 728,941 of NW_028322250.1, forward strand.
CTTTCAGTGTTTCATATAGAGGCCCAGCTAGTAGACTGTAGTTAGGGATCCAGAAGCAGCAAACCCTGGCCTCCCCAGGAACCCCTAAGCTGTCTTCTAGTTGTAGAAATGGGTAAGGCTGTAAATTGTTTCTTCCCTTTCCTGGGATGGGCTTCTCCGACCTTCTGTGAGAATGCAGCCCACGCAGGTCACTGTAGTCTGTGATATTTGAGCTTTTGCTTGGACAACTTGTATCCTTTATTGGCTTGGTAGTTCAGATGTCTCCTTAGTAGGGCTGGCGATCAGAATGTCGTCTGCATATTGAAGGAGTGTTTCCTTTTCCAGAGGTAGAGCTTTTAGGTCTTTAGCTGAGCTTTCCCCAAAGATGGTGTGGGAATTTTTGAACCCTTGCGGCAAGACGGCCCGGAAGTATTGTTTTAGTTGTATGTTGAGTCCTGCCACTCACAAGCCAAAATTTCTTGTGACTCTGGGACTAATAGAATACAAAAGAAGGCTTCATTGAAGACTAATACAGAATACCATGTCCTGGTGGTTAGTAGAATGACCAGCAGGGTGTAGGGTTTAGGAACTACTGGAGGTCTATCCTCGGTGGCTTCACTGACTGTCCTGACATCCTTTACCAGGACTCCAGCAGCCCATGGGGCTCTCGAGGTCAGGCCAATCCCAGGATATGGAGCTCACCTGGGCAGGTACCCCACCCCCACCCCAGCCCACGGGGCTCTCGTGTTCAGGCCCCTCCCAGGATATGGGGATCCCTGGGCAGGTTCCCCTGCAGCCCATGGGGCTCTCGTGGTCAGGCCCCTCCCAGGATACAGAGCTACCCTTGCAGGTACCGTGGCAGGGCTGGGCACACAGGAGCCATGCACATCGCCCTCATTTCAGAGCACTCCCAGCTCACCTGTCACTCAGATCTGACACAGAGCACCTCAGAGCAGGTCTTGAACTAACAAACAGCAGCTCCGACAGGTCTGTGACCCTGGGCATCACTCTGTGTGGCCTCCCTCCACCTGGTCTTCCAGAGATTTCCACTGCACCCGGGGCACCAGGCCTCTGTCTCCACCCACCACCCAACCCTGCTCTCCCTGACTCCTGGGTACTTCTCATTAGGAGAGGGTTTTCTTGAAGTTGTCTCCCACTCATGGGCCAGATAATATAATTAGACAACAAGCCAGAGCTGCAGCCCCTTGTCTATCCTGACTCTCAGGAGCCCACACCTATTCCTTGGACCTGGCCGATTCAGCAAGTTCCAGTTTCTGCAACTGTGAGCCCCTGAGGGGTGATTATTGGCTGGCCTGGGAAGCCTGACCGTGCCAGCCAGCCCCCCCCAGGTGTGCCTGGGTTGAGATCAATATAAACACCGCTCCAGGCAGCAAGAGCACCTGCAGCTGTGCCTGACGCCATTTTCTCTGCCCTGTCAGCAGTCTCGGGGCTGGACTGGTGGGAGGGAGTGAGAGGCCACGGCTTTGTGGGTGGCCCAGTGTGAGTGGGGCTCTGCTGGACTTTCTGCAGCAGTTGCCAAGATGCCACCTGCTAAAGAAGAGGATGTGTCACCCATACCTGCCGCTGGAATTTCTCCCTGGGCAGAGGTGAGTAAGGAAGAAAGCAGTGGGGGCCGGGACAGGAGGGGTATCTCAGGCAGGGAAATGGAAAGCTTCCAGTAGATCACCCAGGGCCAGGACCATCCTGTCTGGCCTGCAGGCACCAAGTCGGCTGGCATGCTGTCGCTCATGTGGCTCCATGGCCCTTCCTCTAGGCTTTCAAGTCCTTGTACATATTCAGGTGTTTTACCTAGGAAGGGTGGGAACATTTCAGCAGCAGCTGGCCTGGGGCTCGGCCCACGTTTACTCACAGATGCCTCGGCACGGGCCCCCAGCTTTGCAATGAGGACGCTTGTTGCGTGGGGCATGCTGGCTGAATGGGAGATGATTCCCCACCACTGACCAACTTCAGAATTGTTTACAACTGGAGCAAGTGCCCTGATACGGTTTTCCTCTGTGTAACTGGTGGGTTCTGGGTTTTTTTCGTTTTTTCGTTCTTGGTTCAAGGTAGATTTTATTCCTCTTTTTTGTATTTACAGATATAAGCATGGAAATAATTTATTCATATAAATACATGTGTGTGAAGGGAAGAATATTTTTTCTGTTTTACTTTTTTTAATTTTGAATTTTATTTTATTTTTTTATACAGCAGGTTCTTTTTGGTTACCTATTTTATACATAGAAATGTATACATGCCAATCCCAATCTCTCAACTCCTCCCACCACCACCCCCCCAACAGCTTTCCCCCCTTGGTGTCCATACGTTTGTTGTCTACATCTGTTCCTCTATTTCTGCCTTGCAAAACGGTTCATCTGTACAACTTTTCTAGGTTCCACATATATGCATTTATATACAGGATTTGTTTTTCTCTTTCTGACTTACTTCACTCTGTATGACAGTCTCTAGATCCATCAACGTCTCTACAAATGACCCAATTTCATTCCTTTTCATGGCTTAGTAATATTCCATTTTATATATGTACCACATCTTTATACATTCGTCTGTCTGTGGGCATTTAGGTTGCTTCCATTACCTGGATATTGTAAATAGTGATGCAATGAACATTGCGGTGAATGTCTCTTTTCGATTTACGGTTTTGTCTGGGTATATGCCCAGTAGTGGGATTGCTGTATTATATGGTAATTCTATTCTTAGTTTTATAAGAAACTCCATAATGTTCTCCACAGTGACTGCATCAATTTACATTCCCAACAATAGTGGAAGAGGTTTCCTTATCTCTGCACCCTTTCCAGCATTTGTTGTTTGTAGATTTTCTGATGATGCCCATTCTAACAGGTGTGAGCTGATACACCATGGATGAGTCTATTTCGTTGAGCAAAGAGTAGGTCTTGTCTATTACATATTTGGCTTATGGAACGGTATGTGTGCTCATTTCAATCTCTGGTTTTATACAGCACCCCAACTCAACTTTCCCCTTAAGCAAGCATAAGTTTTTATCTAAATGTGAGACTCTGTTCGGTTTTGTAATTCAGTTTATGTGTAGCCAAGTTTACACTCCCTCTATTTGTGATATCTTACGATAATTATCTTTCTCTGTGTGACATATTTCTCTTAGAATCATCATACTTAAATCCACTCAATTTGCTGCTACAGGCCTGATGACATTGATTTCATTGCTGAGTGATATTCCGTTGTACGTAAGTAGCACAACTCCTTTATCCATTTTTTTCTTTCTGGGATATTTAATTTGTACTGGACTCGAGGTTCTTGTAAACACAGCAGCCCTGGATATTGTGTTGGCTGTGTCTTGTTGATTTTAATTTTCCTAAGCTATAGGGCCAAAAGTGGAAGTGCCCTAGGCTCTGTAGCTTTGTTTTTTAGATGTTTCAGCATACACCATAAACATCACCAGAGTGTCTGTTGGCAATTTACATCCCGTCCATCAGCATAACAAGGCTCCCTGTTCTCCATGGCCTGTCCTGTGTTTCTGGGTTTTACACTTTTTTCAGATGGCTCTTTTGACGAATGGGAAATGAGAGTTCATTGTAGTGCGGATTTCCATTGCTCGAATTCTTGGTTGGCCACAAAGGGCATATGCGTTTTTTCCTGAATATATTCAGGAAAAAATGTATACGCACTTTTTGTCCAAGTGCATCACTGTCAAAGATCTGCCGCTTTTCACATGCTTTAAATGCAATTCCAATCTACCTCCTGAAATATGATTCCTGCAATTCTGCCTCGTTTTCAAGTCCTCTGTGCAGACTTACTTCAATATATTTTTTGCCAATAGCTGTCATTTATAACTCTGCAGGTTTGTGAATTACAGTGCCTGTGATTTCCTTTCTTAATTCGTTTCCTTGAAAGCTGGCCACAGAACCGCAGGTTTGCTTCAGGCCGTAATCAGGGTCCCGCACGGCACTCTGAGCCTTTGGTTAATTCCTCTTCCTGGTGGGAAATTAGAGTTAAATGTGCCCCTGCAGACACCTGCCTCACTCCCAGCCCCTTGGTGATGTGTGTCCTCTGGTTTGAGGCCACATGTGCTGGGTTCCTCACCTTTCGCAGATGTGGCCCCACTGGTGTGCGGACACTCCTGCCTGGTTCCCATCCCCTTGGTGATGTGAGCCCTCCAGTGAGAGTCTGATCCTGGTTGGGCTCCTCACACTTCTGTGAGGTGAGCCCTCTTCTCTGAGGTCACTCCTGCCTGGCTGACACACCCCGCCTTGGCGACGTCGGCCCTCTGGTGGCAGTTGGAGCCTGCTGGGAGCCTCCTCCCCTCAGTGATGAGGCCCTCTGGCATCAGGCCCTAACTGCTGGGTTCCCACATTTTCTGATACGTGCTAAGTGGTGCGAGGGCACTCCTGCCAGGTTCCCATCCCCATGGGCATGTGGGCCTTCTGCTCTATGGTCCCAACACCTGTGTTGTTCACAGTTTCAGGATGTTGGCTCTCTGGTGTTAGTTCACTCAGGCCTAGATCCCATAGACTCTGTGCTCTGAGCCGCCTGCTGGGAGGTTCCTACTGCTGGATTCCTTACCATTTTTATTCTTTGGGTCCTGTGTTTTCATGCTCCTCCTTCCTGACTCACTCCCAGCCCCTTTGTGATGTAGGTCCTCTGGTTTGAGGCCACCTGTGCCGGTTTCCTCACCTTTATTGATGTGGTCCCACTGGTGTGAGGACACTCCTGCCTGGTTCCCATCCCCTTGGTGATGGGGGCCCTCTGGTGAGAGTCTGATCCTGGCTGGATTCCTCACACTTCTGGGAGGTGGGCCCTCTGCTGTGAGGTCACTCCTGCCTGGCTGGCACACATCACCTTGGCGATGTGGGCCCTCAGTTGCGAGTTGGTGCCTGCTGGGAGTCTCCTCCCCTCGGTAATGAGGGCCCTCTGGCGTCAGGCCCTAACTCATGGGCTCCCAAAATTTTCTGATATGTGCCCTGTCGTGCGAGTACACTCCTGCCAGGGTCCCATCCCCATGGGGATGTGGGCCTTCTGCTCTGAGGTCCCACCGGCTGGGTTGCTCACAGTGTCATGATGTGAGCCCTCTGCTGTGAGTTCACTGTGGCCTGGATCCCATAGACTCCATACTCTGGGCCACCTGCTGGGAGGTTCCAACTGCTGGATTCCTCACATTTTTTATTCTGTGGGCCCTGTGTTGTTAGGCTACTCCTGCCTGCCTCACTCGGAGCACCTTGGAAATGTGGGTCTTCTGGTTTAGGCCACATGTGCTGGGTTCCTCACCTTTCTATAATGTGGCCCCACTGGTGTGAGGACACTCCTGCCTTGTTCCGGTCCCCTTGGTGATGTGGGCTCTCTGGTGAGAGTCTTATCCTGGCTGGTTTCCTCACCCTTCTGTGAGGTAGGCCCTCTGCTGTGAGGTCACTCCTGCCTGGCTGGCACACGTCACCTTGGCGACGTGGGCCCTCAGTTGGGAGTTGGTGCCTGCTGGGAGTCTCCACCCCTCGGTAATGAGGGCCCTCTGGCGTCAGGCTCTAACTCCTGGGCTCCCAAAATTTTCTGATGTGCGCCCTGTGGTGTGAGTACACTCCTGCCAGGTTTCCAACCCCATGGGAATATGGGCCTTCTGCTCTGAGGTCCCAACGGTGGGTGGCTCAGTTTCATGATGAGGGCCCTCTGGTGTGAGTTCACTCCGGCCTGGATCCCATAGCCTCGCTGCTCCTGGCCGCCTGTGGGGAGGTTCCAACTGCGGTATTCCTCACCTTTTCTCTTCTATGGGCCCTCTGTTTTGAGACTCCTCCTGCCTGCCTCACTCCGAGCCCCTTGGAGATGTGGGTCCTCTGGTTTAGGCCACATGTGCTGGGTTCCTCACCTTTCTATGATGTGGTCACACTGGTGTGAAGACAGTCCTGCCTGGTTCTGATCCTCTTGGTGATGTGGGCCCTCTGGTGAGAGTCTAATCCTCTTTGGGTTCCTCACACTTTTTTGAGGTTGGCCCTCTGCTCTGAGGTCACTCCTGCCTGGCTGGCACACGCCGCATTGGCGACATTGGCCCTCTTGTAGCAGTTGGAGCCCGCTGGGAGCCTCCTCTCCTCGGTGATGAGGGCCCTCTGGCGTCAGGCCCTAACTGCTGGGCTCCCCATATTTTCTGATGTGTGCCCACTGGTGCGATGACACTCCTGCTTGGTTCGCTTCCCCATGGGGATGTGGGCCTTGTGCTCTGAGGTCACAATGGCTAGGTTGCTCACAGTTTCATGATGAGGGCCCTCTGTTGTGAGTTCATCATTGCCTGGATCCCATAGCCTCGGTGATCTGGGCCGCCTGCTGGGATGTTCCAACTGCTGGATTCCTCACCTTTTTTATACAATGGGCCACGTGTTTTGAGGTTCATCCTGCCTGCCTCGCTCCGAGACCCATGGAGATGTGGGTCCTCTGGTTTGAGGCCACATGTGCTGGGTACCTCAACTTGCGATGATGTGGCCCCATGGGTGTGAAGACACTCCTGCCTGGTTCCCAGCCTCTTGCTGATGTGGGCCCTCTGGTGAGAGTGTGATAATGGCTCGGTTCCTTACCCTTCTGTGAGGTGGGCCCTCTGATGTGAGGTCACTCCTGCCTGGCTGGCTCACGTCACCTTGGCGATGTGGGCCCTCTGTTGGCCACGAAAGCATGCTGGGAGCCCCCTACCCTCTTTAATGAGGGCCCTGAAAAAACGCATATGCACTTTTTGACCAAGTGCATCATTGTCGAGGATCTGCCTCTTCTCCTGTGCTTTCAGAGCACTTCCCGTCGACCTCCTGAAATCACATTCCTGGAATTCTGCCCCGCTTTCAAGTCCTCTTCGCAGCCTTATTTCAATATATTTTTGTATGATACCTGCCATTTATAACTCTGCAGGTTTGTTAATTACAGTGTCCCTGAGCTCCTTTCTTCAACTCGCTTTCTTGTGAGCTGGCCGCAAAACCGCAGGATTGCTTCAGGCCCAAATCTGGTTTCCGCACAGCATGCTGAGCCTTTGGTAAATTCCTTTTTCTGGTGGGAAATGAGCATTCAATTTGCCCGTGCAGACACCTACAGCTAGTCTCTCATTGGTTCTCCCTATTCCTCTTCATCTTGTGCAGATATTGCAAATGTGCCAAACAGGAGGTTAAGGGCACTGACTCTCCAAGTGGGTAGAGAGTTAGTAAAGCGTCTGGAATGGTGAACCCGAGTACCAGGGGACGAAACCTGAGAGGCATTTAAAATCGTTTCCCAGTCACACGGTGGACCATACTCTGGGATTCAGATGCATCTTTTAGGTGAAGGAAGAATCCCGTAAACCTGGAGAGTTGGGACCCATGGAATGGGTACCATGCAGTATGACTTCAAAGGGTCTGCATTTGCTCATCGAACCTCACCAACGCTATCAGCCCGATGTGTCCAACCTTATGCCTCACTCAGCTCTGGGTGTAGATGTGGTAAATCCAGGTTGCATTACAAGCCCTGAATGAATTATTTAAGAATTGCTCTCTATTTCAGTGTCATTGTGTTTTGTTTTTGTAATTCATTTTGATAATGGGATTTATCGGATTTTCTCTGCTGCATTCATGCCGCTGTACACACGCTTGATTCTCTTACGGAGACATATAAATCCATGGGTTGGAAGATTCTTACTAGTCAGTTGTATTCCTAGGATTTGTATATGTGGTGTTTAGTCCATTTCGTTGAGCAAGGGGTAGGTCTTGACTATTATATATTTGGCTTATGGAAACGTATCTGTGCTAATTTCTATCTTTGGTTTTATGAAGCACCCCAACTTACCTTTCCCCTTAAGCAAGCATAAGTTGGTTTTCTAAATTTGAGACCCTGTTCTGTTTTGTAATTCAGTTCATGTGTAGCCAAGTTTACATTCCTTGTATTAGTGATATCTTATGATGTTTCATTTTCTGTGTGACTTATTTCACGTAGAATAATCATACCTGAATCCACTCATTATGCCGCGACGGGCCTGATGACATAGATTTCGTTGCTGAGTGATATTCCATTGAACGTACGTACCACAACTTCTTTATCTATTTTTCACATTCTGGGATGTTTAACTTGTACCGTAGACGAGGTTCTTGTAAACAGAGCCGTCTGAAACTTTGCGGTGGCTGTGTGTATTTTACTTTAATTTCCCTAAGCTATAGGACCATAAGTGGAAGTGCCTTAGGCTCCGTTGCTTTGTTTTTCAGGTGTTCCAGGAAACACCATACACTTCTCCAGAGTGGCTGTTGGCAATTTACATCCCGCCCATCAGCATAACAAGGCTCCCTGTTCTCCATGGCCTGTGCTGCCTTTCTGGATTTTACACATTTTTCAGATGGCCCTTTTGACCGGGGGGCAGTGAGACTTCATTGTAGTGCAGATTTCTTTAACATGCTTGCTTGGTTGGCCAAAAAGTGGCATATGCGTTTTTTCCTCAATATATTCAGGAAAAAACGCATACGCCCTTTTTGGCCAAGTGCATCATTGTCGACGTTCTGCCTCTTTTCCTATGCTTTAAATGCAATTCCAGTCTACCCCTTGATATCGTTTTCGTGCAATTCTGCCCCATTTTCAGTCCTCTTTGCAGCCTTACTTCAATATATTTTTGGACGATAGCTGTCATATATAACTCTGCAGGTTTGTGAATGACAGTGCCGCTGAGCTCCTTTCTTCAACATGCTTTCTTGTAAGCTGGCCGCAAAACCGCTGGATTGCTTCAGGCCCTAATCTGGTTCCAGCACGGCATGCTGAGCCTTTGTTTAATTCCACTTCCTGGTGGTAAATGAGCGTTAAATTTGCCCGTGCAGACACCTACAGCTAGTCTCTCATTGGTTCTCCCTATTCCTGTTCATCTTGCGCAGAAATTGCAAACTGTGCCGAACAGGAGTTTAAAGGCACTGACTCTCCAAGTGGGGAGAGTGTTAGTAAAGCGTCTGGAATGGTGAACCCGAGTAACAGGAGACGAAAACTGAGATGCATTTAGAAACGTTTCCCGGTCACACGGTGGACCACACTCTGGGTTTCCCATGCATGTTTTAGCTGAAGGAAGAATCCCTTAAACCTGGAGAGTTGGGACCCATGGAATGGGTACCATGCAGTATGGCTTCAAAGGGTCTGCATTTGCTCACTGAACCTCACCAATGCTATCAGCGCAAAGTATCCAGCCTTATGTCTCACCCAGCTCTGGGTGTAAATGTGGTACATCCAGGTTGCATCACAAACCCTGAATGAATTATTTAAGAATTGCTCTCTATTTCACTGCCATTGTGTTTTCTTTTTGAAATTTATTTTGATAATAGGATTTAGCTGATTTTCACTGCTGCGTGTATTCCGCTGTACCCATGCTTGATTCTATTACGCAGACATATAAATCCATAGGTATTAAGACTCTTACTCATCCGGTATATTCCTAGGTGCTGAAAATGTGGTGTTGAGTCCATTTCATTGACCAAGGAGTAGGTTTTTTCTATTCCATATTTGGCTTATGGAACGGTATCTGTGCTAATTTCAATCTCTGGTTTTATGCAGCACCCCAACTCACCTTTATCCTTGAGCAAGCATAAGTTGGTTTTCTAAATTTGAGACACCGTTCTGTTTTATAATTCAGTTCATTTGTAGCCACGTTTACATTCCATGTATTAGTGATATCGTATGTCTTTTCGTTTTTATATTATGTGACTTCGAGTGATCATATGTCACTCCTGTGTAGTTGTTACACATGGCCATATTTCATTGATTTCCTGGCTGAGTAATATTCCACTCTACATAAATGCCACATCTCTATCCATTTTCTCTCTCCAGAGACATATAATTTATATCCTAGTCGAGGATCTTTTAAACAGAGAGGCGGTATACCTTGGGGTGCCTGTGTCCTCTCTATTTTTGTTTTTCCCAAGATATACGTCCATGAGTGCAAGGGCCCTGTGCTCTGTAGCTCATTTTTTAGATGCTTTAGTAAACAAAATACACTTCTCTAGAGTGACCGTTGGCAATATACATTTCCACTATAAGCCTCACAGGGCTCCCTTTTCTCCTTGCCCTGTCCTGCATTTCTGGTGTTTACACTTTCTGAGGACGGCTCTTCTGACTGATGCGAAGTGACATGTTTTGTAGTATTGATTTCCAGTGCCCACCTGTTTGGTTGGCTAAAAAAGTGTATGCCCTGTTCTTGAATATATACAGAAAAAGACGCATACACCCTTTTTGGCCAACTGCAATGTTGGCAATGTTCAGCCCCTTTTCTTGTGCTTAATGGCGAGTCCTTCCTACCTCTTGCAATCCCTTTCCTGCCATTCTCCGTTGCTTACAAGTCCTTTTCTCTGACTTTCCTCAAGACATTTTTCAGTGATAGATATTTTCATCTCTGCAGTTTCGTGAATTTTAGTGCCCGTGAGTCCCATTTTTCAACTTGTGTTTATGGGAACTGACCACAAAGCAGCGGGATTTCCTCAAGCCCTATTCTGTTTCCATGGGCAACCCTAGCCTTTGGTCAATTCGTCTTCCTGATTGGAAAGTAGAGTGACATGTGCCTGTCCGAAAACCTAGGACTTGTCTCTCATTGTTCCTCCTCCTTCCGCTTCATCCTCTGGACAAATTCCAAACTGTATGCAACAGGATGTTGACAGTGCTGACATCTCCAAGTGGGGAGACTGTTCGTAAAGAAGCTGGAGGGGTGAACCCGAGCACCAGGAGATGAGGAGATGAGATGCCTTTTCCAAACTCTTCCCGATCAGACGGTATACCATCCTCTGGGTGTGACAGGCATGTTTTAGCTGTAGGAAGCGTCCCATTCATGTGAGGAGAACACCAGGGCTTTTTCAAAATCAGTGTCTCTCCGCAACCCAAAGTGGGGAATGTTTTAAGCTACGGCTACACATATGTTCATTAAGGGCCTTGGGAAGTAGGCAGAGTCCAAACTTTAGATGATTGAAGTCTTCCTGGTCAGAAGCACTCACCACCGGCTTCCCTTAGGTTCCATTTTAACTGTCATTGATAGATGATGTCAATAAAAATATCTATTCTTTTTCAGATTATTTCCCCTTATAGGTTATTGCAAAATATTGAGTGTAGTTCCCTGTGCTATACAGTAGTTCCTTGTTGATGATCGATTTTATACATAGCAGTGTGTATGTGTTAATCCCAAACGGTTAATTTATCCCTCCTCCCACCTTTCCCCTTTGGTAATAATAAATTATAAGATTTTATACTTCTCAGAAATGGGGGAGCTGAAAGAGAGGTATCATTTTCAATGGAAAAGCATTTAAAACAAGATTGAAGCTTTAACCAAGATTATTAGATGTACATCCTTGGAAAGAAATCACTTCGTTTCTCTAATATTGACCTGACAAATAAGACAAACCTTTTCACTGAACTTGCTTATAATAAAGTGATGGAAATATCAAATGGAAGTGTTAGAAACATCTTATTTTACCCGAGCCTTATACACTGTTCTATGTTAATTACAGTTTGGCTCACACATCTGTTCACTGAAGTTACAATGTTCTCAATTTCTGTTATTGATCCTCCAGAGTGGACCCCAACAAGTGTCCCCCTGCCCAGTGTCATTGGAGCCAACAGATCGAGACTGAGTTTGGTTCAGAAGCAAAGGAAACTTTATATTTTGATCAGAGAATGGAGAGGTGAGAGCATGTGCTACCCTGTGGGCTGTGGGCTGGGCTGCTGTGTAGAGATCCTGTCAGAGTCAGTGGGAGGGAGGGGGCGGAGCTCTCGAGGGCCCGGTTGACTGCAGCTCAGGCTCTATATCACGGAGTCTGCACTGAGCCCCAGGAGCTGAGGTGTCGACCCAGCCATTCTGCACTAGGAAATCTGGTCTGAAGTGCCGGCTGTTGAACCTCTGTATGCGGGACCCTAGGAGCACGTGAAATTAGACAAAGCACAAAGGATAAAAAAGGTTAGACTTTATTTTATTGCCCAGATTCTATTTTTATCTCCCAGGGATTTTTAAGGGGCTTTGCCTGGGACAAACCCCTCTTCTGCCTTTTGTCCCCTTCCTCATTCTTAGAGTGCTGAGGGTGCAGACCCTTCTTCTTTAACTGCTGAGTGCTGAGTTAGAAGCCCTCATACTCATAGGCAAGGGTCAGAATTTCTCCCCAGCAGCCTCCAGGTGACGTTGATTGTCCCCAGGCCTCCTGCCTCCCTGCTCGTCCGCCTGAGCACCAGTATTGGAAGTGTTATAGATTCTAATGACCTTTAAGGGTCCAGGAAGGAGATGTGCAGTGACGCTGTGAGGTCCAGTTTCACCCTGCCCCACATTTGTTCAGCCACCTTTAGCTGACCGTTTCTGCCAGCCTAGATGCTCTGACCAGTAGTCTGCGCTTCCTTCTATTAGGCCCCAGAATTAACATAAAAACAGCACCAGGTGTCAGGACCCTGCCCGCTCAGCTCCCAGACAGTCCAGGGTCAGTGGTGATGAAGGACCATGATGGCCACTGAGTCAACAGCCTTTTGAAGTAAACAGGAGTCCAGCCAGTCTTATTGGCCACCATCATCACAGTGTCTGTAGGCTTTTCTATGGTGACAGCTTGATATACGGTTCCCCCGCCAAGATTATTACCTCCCCTCTGGGTGCAGTAAGTCCTGCAAGCAGTAGTCTACTCTTTTGGGACACACTCTTGTTGTTTTATGAGAGAAACTCCAGGTCAAGTGATGGTCACACGAGTCGTCATGGTGCCCTGTTGCCCCCGGTTATCTCTCTGGATGTTGGAGTTGGAGGGCCTTCTCACTCGAGGTCAGTGTGCCCACGGAGCAAACCCTGTGACTTCAGGGCATGGTTGGGGGTTCGGTTCACCACGTGGGGTCCTTTTCCCTTAGGAGGGAGGTGGCCTTTTGGGCTGCTGATTTCCACGTTTTCAGATACCGCCAGTATCTTGGCCAGATGTGGCGGTGGGCCAAGCCCCTTGGTGACCATAGTTTATCCTACCTGGATGGCATTCTTGCATTGTTCCATTTCAAGTGGTCCCAGTATTTGCACTAATACTCCAATGGTCTTTCAAATTTCACTAGGAATGTAAATGTCAAAGGGTTTAGCTAAATTAGGGAGTTCCAGGGCAAGGGTCTGAATTGACTGCTCTTTCCATTCTTGAAAGGCCACTTCTGGATTCTATTCAAAAGGATCATCATCTTTTCCTTTCAGTGTTTCATATAGAGGCCCAGCTAGTAGACTGTAGTTAGGGATCCAGAAGCAGCAAACCCTGGCCTCCCCAGGAACCCCTAAGCTGTCTTCTAGTTGTAGAAATGGGTAAGGCTGTAAATTGTTTCTTCCCTTTCCTTGGATGGGCTTCTCCGACCTTCTGTGAGAATGCAGCCCACGCAGGTCACTGTAGTCTGTGATATTTGAGCTTTTGCTTGGACAACTTGTATCCTTTATTGGCTTGGTAGTTCAGATGTCTCCTTAGTAGGGCTGGCGATCAGAATGTCGTCTGCATATTGAAGGAGTGTTTCCTTTTCCAGAGGTAGAGCTTTTAGGTCTTTAGCTGAGCTTTCCCCAAAGATGGTGTGGGAATTTTTGAACCCTTGCGGCAAGACGGCCCGGAAGTATTGTTTTAGTTGTATGTTGAGTCCTGCCACTCACAAGCCAAAATTTCTTGTGACTCTGGGACTAATAGAATACAAAAGAAGGCTTCATTGAAGACTAATACAGAATACCATGTCCTGGTGGTTAGTAGAATGACCAGCAGGGTGTAGGGTTTAGGAACTACTGGAGGTCTATCCTCGGTGGCTTCACTGACTGTCCTGACATCCTTTACCAGGACTCCAGCAGCCCATGGGGCTCTCGAGGTCAGGCCAATCCCAGGATATGGAGCTCACCTGGGCAGGTACCCCACCCCCACCCCAGCCCACGGGGCTCTCGTGTTCAGGCCCCTCCCAGGATATGGGGATCCCTGGGCAGGTTCCCCTGCAGCCCATGGGGCTCTCGTGGTCAGGCCCCTCCCAGGATACAGAGCTACCCTTGCAGGTACCGTGGCAGGGCTGGGCACACAGGAGCCATGCACATCGCCCTCATTTCAGAGCACTCCCAGCTCACCTGTCACTCAGATCTGACACAGAGCACCTCAGAGCAGGTCTTGAACTAACAAACAGCAGCTCCGACAGGTCTGTGACCCTGGGCATCACTCTGTGTGGCCTCCCTCCACCTGGTCTTCCAGAGATTTCCACTGCACCCGGGGCACCAGGCCTCTGTCTCCACCCACCACCCAACCCTGCTCTCCCTGACTCCTGGGTACTTCTCATTAGGAGAGGGTTTTCTTGAAGTTGTCTCCCACTCATGGGCCAGATAATATAATTAGACAACAAGCCAGAGCTGCAGCCCCTTGTCTATCCTGACTCTCAGGAGCCCACACCTATTCCTTGGACCTGGCCGATTCAGCAAGTTCCAGTTTCTGCAACTGTGAGCCCCTGAGGGGTGATTATTGGCTGGCCTGGGAAGCCTGACCGTGCCAGCCAGCCACCCCCCAGGTGTGCCTGGGTTGAGATCAATATAAACACCGCTCCAGGCAGCAAGAGCACCTGCAGCTGTGCCTGACGCCATTTTCTCTGCCCTGTCAGCAGTCTCGGGGCTGGACTGGTGGGAGGGAGTGAGAGGCCACGGCTTTGTGGGTGGCCCAGTGTGAGTGGGGCTCTGCTGGACTTTCTGCAGCAGTTGCCAAGATGCCACCTGCTAAAGAAGAGGATGTGTCACCCATACCTGCCGCTGGAATTTCTCCCTGGGCAGAGGTGAGTAAGGAAGAAAGCAGTGGGGGCCGGGACAGGAGGGGTATCTCAGGCAGGGAAATGGAAAGCTTCCAGTAGATCACCCAGGGCCAGGACCATCCTGTCTGGCCTGCAGGCACCAAGTCGGCTGGCATGCTGTCGCTCATGTGGCTCCATGGCCCTTCCTCTAGGCTTTCAAGTCCTTGTACATATTCAGGTGTTTTACCTAGGAAGGGTGGGAACATTTCAGCAGCAGCTGGCCTGGGGCTCGGCCCACGTTTACTCACAGATGCCTCGGCACGGGCCCCCAGCTTTGCAATGAGGACGCTTGTTGCGTGGGGCATGCTGGCTGAATGGGAGATGATTCCCCACCACTGACCAACTTCAGAATTGTTTACAACTGGAGCAAGTGCCCTGATACGGTTTTCCTCTGTGTAACTGGTGGGTTCTGGGTTTTTTTCGTTTTTTCGTTCTTGGTTCAAGGTAGATTTTATTCCTCTTTTTTGTATTTACAGATATAAGCATGGAAATAATTTATTCATATAAATACATGTGTGTGAAGGGAAGAATATTTTTTCTGTTTTACTTTTTTTAATTTTGAATTTTATTTTATTTTTTTATACAGCAGGTTCTTTTTGGTTACCTATTTTATACATAGAAATGTATACATGCCAATCCCAATCTCTCAACTCCTCCCACCACCACCCCCCCAACAGCTTTCCCCCCTTGGTGTCCATACGTTTGTTGTCTACATCTGTTCCTCTATTTCTGCCTTGCAAAACGGTTCATCTGTACAACTTTTCTAGGTTCCACATATATGCATTTATATACAGGATTTGTTTTTCTCTTTCTGACTTACTTCACTCTGTATGACAGTCTCTAGATCCATCAACGTCTCTACAAATGACCCAATTTCATTCCTTTTCATGGCTTAGAAATATTCCATTTTATATATGTACCACATCTTTATACATTCCTCTGTCTGTGGGCATTTAGGTTGCTTCCATTACCTGGATATTGTAAATAGTGATGCAATGAACATTGCGGTGAATGTCTCTTTTCGATTTACGGTTTTGTCTGGGTATATGCCCAGTAGTGGGATTGCTGTATTATATGGTAATTCTATTCTTAGTTTTATAAGAAACTCCATAATGTTCTCCACAGTGACTGCATCAATTTACATTCCCAACAATAGTGGAAGAGGTTTCCTTATCTCTGCACCCTTTCCAGCATTTGTTGTTTGTAGATTTTCTGATGATGCCCATTCTAACAGGTGTGAGCTGATACACCATGGATGAGTCTATTTCGTTGAGCAAAGAGTAGGTCTTGTCTATTACATATTTGGCTTATGGAACGGTATGTGTGCTCATTTCAATCTCTGGTTTTATACAGCACCCCAACTCAACTTTCCCCTTAAGCAAGCATAAGTTTTTATCTAAATGTGAGACTCTGTTCGGTTTTGTAATTCAGTTTATGTGTAGCCAAGTTTACACTCCCTCTATTTGTGATATCTTATGATAATTATCTTTCTCTGTGTGACATATTTCTCTTAGAATCATCATACTTAAATCCACTCAATTTGCTGCTACAGGCCTGATGACATTGATTTCATTGCTGAGTGATATTCCGTTGTACGTAAGTAGCACAACTCCTTTATCCATTTTTTTCTTTCTGGGATATTTAATTTGTACTGGACTCGAGGTTCTTGTAAACACAGCAGCCCTGGATATTGTGTTGGCTGTGTCTTGTTGATTTTAATTTTCCTAAGCTATAGGGCCAAAAGTGGAAGTGCCCTAGGCTCTGTAGCTTTGTTTTTTAGATGTTTCAGCATACACCATAAACATCACCAGAGTGTCTGTTGGCAATTTACATCCCGTCCATCAGCATAACAAGGCTCCCTGTTCTCCATGGCCTGTCCTGTGTTTCTGGGTTTTACACTTTTTTCAGATGGCTCTTTTGACGAATGGGAAATGAGAGTTCATTGTAGTGCGGATTTCCATTGCTCGAATTCTTGGTTGGCCACAAAGGGCATATGCGTTTTTTCCTGAATATATTCAGGAAAAAATGTATACGCACTTTTTGTCCAAGTGCATCACTGTCAAAGATCTGCCGCTTTTCACATGCTTTAAATGCAATTCCAATCTACCTCCTGAAATATGATTCCTGCAATTCTGCCTCATTTTCAACTCCTCTGTGCAGACTTACTTCAATATATTTTTTGCCAATAGCTGTCATTTATAACTCTGCAGGTTTGTGAATTACAGTGCCTGTGATTTCCTTTCTTAATTCGTTTCCTTGAAAGCTGGCCACAGAACCGCAGGTTTGCTTCAGGCCGTAATCAGGGTCCCGCACGGCACTCTGAGCCTTTGGTTAATTCCTCTTCCTGGTGGGAAATTAGAGTTAAATGTGCCCCTGCAGACACCTGCCTCACTCCCAGCCCCTTGGTGATGTGTGTCCTCTGGTTTGAGGCCACATGTGCTGGGTTCCTCACCTTTCGCAGATGTGGCCCCACTGGTGTGCGGACACTCCTGCCTGGTTCCCATCCCCTTGGTGATGTGAGCCCTCCAGTGAGAGTCTGATCCTGGTTGGGCTCCTCACACTTCTGTGAGGTGAGCCCTCTTCTCTGAGGTCACTCCTGCCTGGCTGACACACCCCGCCTTGGCGACGTCGGCCCTCTGGTGGCAGTTGGAGCCTGCTGGGAGCCTCCTCCCCTCAGTGATGAGGCCCTCTGGCATCAGGCCCTAACTGCTGGGTTCCCACATTTTCTGATACGTGCTAAGTGGTGCGAGGGCACTCCTGCCAGGTTCCCATCCCCATGGGCATGTGGGCCTTCTGCTCTATGGTCCCAACACCTGTGTTGTTCACAGTTTCAGGATGTTGGCTCTCTGGTGTTAGTTCACTCAGGCCTAGATCCCATAGACTCTGTGCTCTGAGCCGCCTGCTGGGAGGTTCCTACTGCTGGATTCCTTACCATTTTTATTCTTTGGGTCCTGTGTTTTCATGCTCCTCCTTCCTGACTCACTCCCAGCCCCTTTGTGATGTAGGTCCTCTGGTTTGAGGCCACCTGTGCCAGTTTCCTCACCTTTATTGATGTGGTCCCACTGGTGTGAGGACACTCCTGCCTGGTTCCCATCCCCTTGGTGATGGGGGCCCTCTGGTGAGAGTCTGATCCTGGCTGGATTCCTCACACTTCTGGGAGGTGGGCCCTCTGCTGTGAGGTCACTCCTGCCTGGCTGGCACACATCACCTTGGCGATGTGGGCCCTCAGTTGCGAGTTGGTGCCTGCTGGGAGTCTCCTCCCCTCGGTAATGAGGGCCCTCTGGCGTCAGGCCCTAACTCATGGGCTCCCAAAATTTTCTGATATGTGCCCTGTCGTGCGAGTACACTCCTGCCAGGGTCCCATCCCCATGGGGATGTGGGCCTTCTGCTCTGAGGTCCCACCGGCTGGGTTGCTCACAGTGTCATGATGTGAGCCCTCTGCTGTGAGTTCACTGTGGCCTGGATCCCATAGACTCCATACTCTGGGCCACCTGCTGGGAGGTTCCAACTGCTGGATTCCTCACATTTTTTATTCTGTGGGCCCTGTGTTGTTAGGCTACTCCTGCCTGCCTCACTCGGAGCACCTTGGAAATGTGGGTCTTCTGGTTTAGGCCACATGTGCTGGGTTCCTCACCTTTCTATAATGTGGCCACACTGGTGTGAGGACACTCCTGCCTTGTTCCGGTCCCCTTGGTGATGTGGGCTCTCTGGTGAGAGTCTTATCCTGGCTGGTTTCCTCACCCTTCTGTGAGGTAGGCCCTCTGCTGTGAGGTCACTCCTGCCTGGCTGGCACACGTCACCTTGGCGACGTGGGCCCTCAGTTGGGAGTTGGTGCCTGCTGGGAGTCTCCACCCCTCGGTAATGAGGGCCCTCTGGCGTCAGGCTCTAACTCCTGGGCTCCCAAAATTTTCTGATGTGCGCCCTGTGGTGTGAGTACACTCCTGCCAGGTTTCCAACCCCATGGGAATATGGGCCTTCTGCTCTGAGGTCCCAACGGTGGGTGGCTCAGTTTCATGATGAGGGCCCTCTGGTGTGAGTTCACTCCGGCCTGGATCCCATAGCCTCGCTGCTCCTGGCCGCCTGTGGGGAGGTTCCAACTGCGGTATTCCTCACCTTTTTTCTTCTATGGGCCCTCTGTTTTGAGACTCCTCCTGCCTGCCTCACTCCGAGCCCCTTGGAGATGTGGGTCCTCTGGTTTAGGCCACATGTGCTTGGTTCCTCACCTTTCTATGATGTGGTCACACTGGTGTGAAGACAGTCCTGCCTGGTTCTGATCCTCTTGGTGATGTGGGCCCTCTGGTGAGAGTCTAATCCTCTTTGGGTTCCTCACACTTTTTTGAGGTTGGCCCTCTGCTCTGAGGTCACTCCTGCCTGGCTGGCACACGCCGCATTGGCGACATTGGCCCTCTTGTAGCAGTTGGAGCCCGCTGGGAGCCTCCTCTCCTCGGTGATGAGGGCCCTCTGGCATCAGGCCCTAACTGCTGGGCTCCCCATATTTTCTGATGTGTGCCCACTGGTGCGATGACACTCCTGCTTGGTTCGCTTCCCCATGGGGATGTGGGCCTTGTGCTCTGAGGTCACAATGGCTAGGTTGCTCACAGTTTCATGATGAGGGCCCTCTGTTGTGAGTTCATCATTGCCTGGATCCCATAGCCTCGGTGATCTGGGCCGCCTGCTGGGATGTTCCAACTGCTGGATTCCTCACCTTTTTTATACAATGGGCCACGTGTTTTGAGGTTCATCCTGCCTGCCTCGCTCCGAGACCCATGGAGATGTGGGTCCTCTGGTTTGAGGCCACATGTGCTGGGTACCTCAACTTGCGATGATGTGGCCCCATGGGTGTGAAGACACTCCTGCCTGGTTCCCAGCCTCTTGCTGATGTGGGCCCTCTGGTGAGAGTGTGATAATGGCTCGGTTCCTTACCCTTCTGTGAGGTGGGCCCTCTGATGTGAGGTCACTCCTGCCTGGCTGGCTCACGTCACCTTGGCGATGTGGGCCCTCTGTTGGCCACGAAAGCATGCTGGGAGCCCCCTACCCTCTTTAATGAGGGCCCTGAAAAAACGCATATGCACTTTTTGACCAAGTGCATCATTGTCGAGGATCTGCCTCTTCTCCTGTGCTTTCAGAGCACTTCCCGTCGACCTCCTGAAATCACATTCCTGGAATTCTGCCCCGCTTTCAAGTCCTCTTCGCAGCCTTATTTCAATATATTTTTGTATGATACCTGCCATTTATAACTCTGCAGGTTTGTTAATTACAGTGTCCCTGAGCTCCTTTCTTCAACTCGCTTTCTTGTGAGCTGGCCGCAAAACCGCAGGATTGCTTCAGGCCCAAATCTGGTTTCCGCACAGCATGCTGAGCCTTTGGTAAATTCCTTTTTCTGGTGGGAAATGAGCATTCAATTTGCCCGTGCAGACACCTACAGCTAGTCTCTCATTGGTTCTCCCTATTCCTCTTCATCTTGTGCAGATATTGCAAATGTGCCAAACAGGAGGTTAAGGGCACTGACTCTCCAAGTGGGTAGAGAGTTAGTAAAGCGTCTGGAATGGTGAACCCGAGTACCAGGGGACGAAACCTGAGAGGCATTTAAAATCGTTTCCCAGTCACACGGTGGACCATACTCTGGGATTCAGATGCATCTTTTAGGTGAAGGAAGAATCCCGTAAACCTGGAGAGTTGGGACCCATGGAATGGGTACCATGCAGTATGACTTCAAAGGGTCTGCATTTGCTCATCGAACCTCACCAACGCTATCAGCCCGATGTGTCCAACCTTATGCCTCACTCAGCTCTGGGTGTAGATGTGGTAAATCCAGGTTGCATTACAAGCCCTGAATGAATTATTTAAGAATTGCTCTCTATTTCAGTGTCATTGTGTTTTGTTTTTGTAATTCATTTTGATAATGGGATTTATCGGATTTTCTCTGCTGCATTCATGCCGCTGTACACACGCTTGATTCTCTTACGGAGACATATAAATCCATGGGTTGGAAGATTCTTACTAGTCAGTTGTATTCCTAGGATTTGTATATGTGGTGTTTAGTCCATTTCGTTGAGCAAGGGGTAGGTCTTGACTATTATATATTTGGCTTATGGAAACGTATCTGTGCTAATTTCTATCTTTGGTTTTATGAAGCACCCCAACTTACCTTTCCCCTTAAGCAAGCATAAGTTGGTTTTCTAAATTTGAGACCCTGTTCTGTTTTGTAATTCAGTTCATGTGTAGCCAAGTTTACATTCCTTGTATTAGTGATATCTTATGATGTTTCATTTTCTGTGTGACTTATTTCACGTAGAATAATCATACCTGAATCCACTCATTATGCCGCGACGGGCCTGATGACATAGATTTCGTTGCTGAGTGATATTCCATTGAACGTACGTACCACAACTTCTTTATCTATTTTTCACATTCTGGGATGTTTAACTTGTACCGTAGACGAGGTTCTTGTAAACAGAGCCGTCTGAAACTTTGCGGTGGCTGTGTGTATTTTACTTTAATTTCCCTAAGCTATAGGACCATAAGTGGAAGTGCCTTAGGCTCCGTTGCTTTGTTTTTCAGGTGTTCCAGGAAACACCATACACTTCTCCAGAGTGGCTGTTGGCAATTTACATCCCGCCCATCAGCATAACAAGGCTCCCTGTTCTCCATGGCCTGTGCTGCCTTTCTGGATTTTACACATTTTTCAGATGGCCCTTTTGACCGGGGGGCAGTGAGACTTCATTGTAGTGCAGATTTCTTTAACATGCTTGCTTGGTTGGCCAAAAAGTGGCATATGCGTTTTTTCCTCAATATATTCAGGAAAAAACGCATACGCCCTTTTTGGCCAAGTGCATCATTGTCGACGTTCTGCCTCTTTTCCTATGCTTTAAATGCAATTCCAGTCTACCCCTTGATATCGTTTTCGTGCAATTCTGCCCCATTTTCAGTCCTCTTTGCAGCCTTACTTCAATATATTTTTGGACGATAGCTGTCATATATAACTCTGCAGGTTTGTGAATGACAGTGCCGCTGAGCTCCTTTCTTCAACATGCTTTCTTGTAAGCTGGCCGCAAAACCGCTGGATTGCTTCAGGCCCTAATCTGGTTCCAGCACGGCATGCTGAGCCTTTGTTTAATTCCACTTCCTGGTGGTAAATGAGCGTTAAATTTGCCCGTGCAGACACCTACAGCTAGTCTCTCATTGGTTCTCCCTATTCCTGTTCATCTTGCGCAGAAATTGCAAACTGTGCCCAACAGGAGTTTAAAGGCACTGACTCTCCAAGTGGGGAGAGTGTTAGTAAAGCGTCTGGAATGGTGAACCCGAGTAACAGGAGACGAAAACTGAGATGCATTTAGAAACGTTTCCCGGTCACACGGTGGACCACACTCTGGGTTTCCCATGCATGTTTTAGCTGAAGGAAGAATCCCTTAAACCTGGAGAGTTGGGACCCATGGAATGGGTACCATGCAGTATGGCTTCAAAGGGTCTGCATTTGCTCACTGAACCTCACCAATGCTATCAGCGCAAAGTATCCAGCCTTATGTCTCACCCAGCTCTGGGTGTAAATGTGGTACATCCAGGTTGCATCACAAACCCTGAATGAATTATTTAAGAATTGCTCTCTATTTCACTGCCATTGTGTTTTGTTTTTTTTTTTTTTTTTTTTTTTAAACATCTTTATTAGGGTATAATTGCTTTACAATTGTGTGTTAGTTTCTGCTTTATAACAAAGTGAATCAGTTATACATATACATATGTTCCCATATGTCTTCCCTCTTGCGTCTCCCTCCCTCCCATTCTCCCTATCCCACCCCTCCAGGCTGTCACAAAGCACCGAGCTAATATCCCTGTGCCTTGCGGCTGCTTCCCCCTAGCTATCTACCTTACTACGTTTGTTAGTGTGTATATGTCCATGACTCTCTCTCACCCTGTCAAAGCTCACCCTTCCCCCTCCCCATATCCTCAAGTCCGTTCTCCAGTAGGTCTGCGTCTTTATTCCTGTCTTACCCCTAGGTTCTTCATGACATTTTTTTTTCCCCTTAAATTCCATATATATGCGTTAGCATACGGTATTTGTCTTTTTCTTTCTGACTTACTTCACTCTGTATGACAGACTCTAGGTCTATCCACCTCATTACAAATAGCTCAATTTCGTTTCTTTTTATGGCTGAGTAATATTCCATTGTATATATGTGCCACATCTTCTTTATCCATTCATCCGATGATGGACGCTTAGGTTGTTTCCATCTCCGGGCTATTGTAAATAGAGCTGCAATGAACATTTTGGTACATGACTCTTTTTGAGTTTTGGTTTCCTCAGGGTATATGCCCAGTAGTGGGATTGCTGGGTCATATGGTAATTCTATTTGTAGTTTTTTAAGGAACCTCCATACTGTTCTCCATAGTGGCTGAACCAATTCACATTCCCACCAGCAGTGCAAGAGTGTTCCCTTTTCTCCACACCCTCTCCAGCATTTATTGTTTCTAGATTTTTTGATGATGGCCATTCTGACTGGTGTGAGATGATATCTCATTGTAGTTTTGATTTGCATTTCTCTAATGATTAATGATGTTGAGCATTCTTTCATGTGTTTGTTGGCATTCTGTATATCTTCTTTGGAGAAATGTCTATTTAGGTCTTCTGCCCATTTTTGGATTGGGTTGTTTGTTTTTTTGTTATTGAGCTGCATGAGCTGCTTGTAAATTTTGGAGATTAAACCTTTGTCAGTTGCTTCATTTGCAAATATTTTCTCCCATTCTGAGGGTTGTCTTTTGGTCTTGATTATGGTTTCCTTTGCTGTGCAAAAGCTTTGAAGTTTCATTAGGTCCCATTTGTTTATTTTTGTTTTTATTTCCATTACTCTAGGAGGTGGGTCAGAAAGGATCTTGCTGTGATTTATGTCATAGAGTGTTCTGCCTATGTTTTCCTCTAAGAGTTTGATAGTTTCTGGCCTTACATTTAGGTCTTTAATCCATTTTGAGCTTATTTTTGTGTATGGTGTTAGGGAGTGATCTAATCTCATACTTTTACATGTACCTGTCCAGTTTTCCCAGCACCATTTATTGAAGAGGCTGTCCTTTCTCCACTGTACATTCCTGCCACCTTTATCAAAGATAAGGTGTCCATATGTGCGTGGGTTTATCGCTGGGCTTTCTATCCTGTTCCATTGATCTATATTTCTGTTTTTGTGCCAGTACCATACTGTCTTGATTACTGTAGCTTTGTAGTATAGTCTGAAGTCAGGGAGCCTGATTCCTCCAGCTCCTTTTTTCGTTCTCAAGATTGCTTTGGCTATTCGGGGTCTTTTGTGTTTCCATACAAATTGCAAAATTTTTTGTTCTAGTTCTGTGAAAAATGCCAGTGGTAGTTTGATAGGGATTGCATTGAATCTGTAGATTGCTTTGGGTAGTAGAGTCATTTTCACAATGTTGATTCTTCCCATCCAAGAACATGGTATATCTCTCCATCTATTTGTATCATCTTTAATTTCTTTCATCAGTGTCTTATAATTTTCTGCATACAGGTCTTTCGTCTCCTTAGGTAGGTTTATTCCTAGATATTTTATTCTTTTTGTTGCAATGGTAAATGGGAGTGTTTTCTTGATTTCACTTTCAGATTTTTCATCATTAGTATATAGGAATGCCAGAGATTTCTGTGCATTAACTTTGTATCCTGCTACTTTACCAAATTCATTGATTAGCTCTAGTAGTTTTCTGGTAGCATCTTTAGGATTCTCTATGTATAGTATCATGTCATCTGCAAACAGTGACAGCTTTACTTCTTCTTTTCCGATTTGGATTCCTTTTATTTCCTTTTCTTCTCTGATTGCTGTGGCTAAAACTTCCAAAACTATGTTGAATAAGAGTGGTGAGAGTGGGCAACCTTGTCTTGTTCCTGATCTTAGTGGAAATGCTTTCAGTTTTTCACCATTGAGGATGATGTTTGCTGTGGGCTTGTCATATATGGCCTTTATTATGTTGAGGAAAGTTCCCTCTATGCCTACTTTCTGCAGGGTTTTTAGCATAAATGGGTGTTGAATTTTGTCAAAAGCTTTCTCTGCATCTATTGAGATGATCATATGGTTTTTCTCTTTCAATTTGTTAATATGGTTTATCACATTGATAGATTTGCGTATATTGAAGAATCCTTGCATTCCTGGAATAAACCCCACTTGATCATGGTGTATGATCCTTTTAATGTGCTGTTGGATTCTGTTTGCTAGTATTTTGTTGAGGATTTTTGCATCTATGTTCATCAGTGATATTGGCCTGTAGTTTTCTTTCTTTGTGACATCCTTGTCTGGTTTTGGTATCAAGGTGATGGTGGCCTCGTAGAAGGAATTTGGGAGTGTTCCTCCCTCTGCTATATTTTGGAAGAGTTTGAGAAGGATAGGTGTTAGCTCTTCTCTAAACGTTTGATAGAATTCACCTGTGAAGCCATCTGGTCCTGGGCTTTTGTTTGTTGGAAGATTTTTAATGACAGTTTCAATTTCAGTGCTTGTGATTGGTCTGTTCATATTTTCTATTTCTTCCTGATTCAGTCTTGGCAGGTTGTGCATTTCTAAGAATTTGTCCATTTCTTCCAGATTGTCCATTTTATTGGCATAGAGTTGCTTGTAGTAATCTCTTATGATTTTTTTTATTTCTGCAGTGTCAGTTGTTACTTCTCCTTTTTCATTTCTAATTCTATTGATTTGAGTCTTCTCCCTTTTTTTCTTGATGAGTCTGGCTAGTGGTTTATCTATTTTGTTTATCTTCTCAAAGAACCAGCTTTTAGTTTTATTGATCTTTGCTATCGTTTCCTTCATTTCTTTTTCATTTATTTCTGATCTGATTTTTATGATTTCTTTCCTTCTGCTAGCTTTGGGGTTTTTTTGTTCTTCTTTCTCTAATTGCTTGAGGTGCAAGGTTAGGTTGTTTATTCGAGATGTTTCCTGCTTCTTAAGGTGGGCTTGTATTGCTATAAACTTCCCCCTTAGAACTGCTTTTGCTGCATCCCATAGGTTTTGGGTCGTTGTGTCTCCATTGTCATTTGTTTCTAGGTATTTTTTTATTTCCTCTTTGATTTCTTCAGTGATCACTTCATTATTAAGTAGTGTATTGTTTAGCTTCCATGTGTTTGTAT
Source organism: Delphinapterus leucas (assembly GCF_059928025.1). Classification (NCBI taxonomy): domain Eukaryota; kingdom Metazoa; phylum Chordata; class Mammalia; order Artiodactyla; family Monodontidae; genus Delphinapterus; species Delphinapterus leucas. The sequence goes on from NW_028322250.1 coordinate 754,751, forward strand.
TTTTTACAGATCTTTTCCTGTAATTGATATCTAGTCTCATGGTGTTGTGGTCAGAAAAGATACTTGATACAATTTCAATTTTCTTAAATTTACCAAGGCTTGATTTGTGACCCAAGATATGGTCTATCCTGGAGAATGTTCCATGAGCACTTGAGAAAAATGTGTATTCTGTTGTTTGTGGATGGAGTGTCCTATAAATATCAATTAAGTCCATCTTGTTTAATGTATCATTTAAAGCTTGTGTTTCCTTATTTATTTTCATTTTGGATGATCTGTCCATGGGTGAAAGTGGGGTGTTAAAGTCCCCTACTATGAATGTGTTACTGTCAATCTCCCCTTTTATGGCTGTTAGTATTTGCCTTATGTATTGAGGTGCTCCTATGTTGGGTGCATAAATATTTACAATTGTTATATCTTCTTCTTGGATCGATCCCTTTATCATTATGTAGTGTCCTTCTTTGTCTCTTGTAATAGTCCTTATTTTAAAGTCTATTTTGTCTGATATGAGAATTGCTACTCCAGCTTTCTTTTGGTTTCCATTTGCATGGAATATCTTTTTCCATCCCCTTATTTTCAGTCTGTATGTGTCTCTAGGTCTGAAGTGGGTCTCTTGTAGACAGCATATATAAGGGTCTTGTTTTTGTATCCATTCAGCCAATCTGTGTCTTTTGGTGGGAGCATTTAGTCCATTTACATTTAAGGTAATTATCGATATGTATGTTCCTATTCCCATTTTCTATATTGTTTTGGGTTCGTTATTATAGGTCTTTTCCTTCTCTTGTGTTCCTTGTCTAGAGAAGTTCCTTTAGCATTTGCTGTAAAGCTGGTTTGGTGGTGCTAAACTCTCTCAGCTTTTGCTTGTCTGTAAAGGTTTTAATTTCTCCATCAAATCTGAATGAGATCCTTGCTGGGTAGAGTAGCCTTGGTTGCAGGTTTTTCTCCTTCATCACTTTCAGTATGTCCTGCCACTCCCTTCTGGCTTGTAGGGTTTCTGCTGAGAGATCAGCTGTTAACCTTATGGGGATTCCCTTGTGTGTTATTTGCTGTTTTTCCCTTGCTGCTTTTAATATGCTTTCTTTGTATTTAATTTTTGACAGTTTGATTAATATGTGTCTTGGCGTATTTCTCCTTGTATTTATCCTGTATGGGACTCTCTGTGCTTCCTGGACTTGATTAACTATTTCCTTTCCCATATTAGGGAAGTTTTCAACTATAATCTCTTCAAATATTTTCTCAGTCCCTTTCTTTTTCTCTTCTTCTTCTGGAACCCCTATAATTCGAATGTTGGTGCGTTTAATGTTGTCCCAGAGGTCTCTGAGACTGTCCTCAGTTCTTTTCATTCTTTTTTCTTTATTCTGCTCTGCAGTAGTTATTTCCACTATTTTATCTTCCAGGTCACTTATCCGTTCTTCTGCCTCAGTTATTCTGTTATTGATCCCATCTAGGGTACTTTTAATTTCATTTATTGCGTTGTTCATCATTGCTTGTTTCATCTTTATTTCTTCTAGGTCCTTGTTAACTGCTTCTTGCATTTTGTCCATTCTACTTCCAAGATTTCGGATCATCCTTACTATCATTATTCTGAATTCTTTTTCAGGTAGACTGCCTATTTCCTCTTCATTTGTTAGGTCTGGTGCATTTTTATCTTGCTCCTTCATCTGCTGTGTGTTTTTCTGTCTTCTCATTTTGCTTATCTTACTGTGTTTGGGGTCTCCTTTTTGCAGGCTGCACGTTCGTAGTTCCCGTTGTTTTTGATGTCTGTCTCCAGTGGCTAAGGTTGTTTCAGTGGGTTGTGTAGGCTTCCTGGTGGAGGGGACTAGTGCCTGTGTTGTGGTGGATGAGGCTGGATCTTGTCTCTCTAGTGGGCAGGTTCACGTCTGGTGGTGTGTTTTGGGGTGTCTGTGGCCTTATTATGATTTTAGGCAGCCTCTCTGCTAATGGGTGGGGTTGTGTTCCTGTTTTGCTAGTTGTTTGGCATAGGTTGTCTAGCACTGTGGCTTGCTGGTCGTTGGGTGAAGCTGGGTGCTGGTGTTAAGATGGAGGTCACTGGGAGATTTCCACCGTTTAATATTATGTGGAGCTGGGAGGTCTCTTGTTGACCAGTGTCCTGAAGTTGGCTCTCCTACCTCAGAGGCAGAGCCCTGACTCCTGGCTGGAGCACCAAGAGCCTTTCATCCACACGGCTCAGAATAAAAGGGAGAAAAAGTAGAGAGAATTAGTAGAAGTATGAGGAAAGAAAGAAGGAAAGGAGGAAAGGAAGGAAGGAAGAAAGAAGCAAAGAAGGAAAGAAAGGAGGGAGGGAGGAAGGAAGGAAGGAAGGAGGGAAAGAAGGAAAAAAGACAGAAAGAAAGAAGATACAGTAAAAATAAAATAAGGTATAATATAGTTATTGAATTAAAAAATATTTAGAAAAAAAAAAAAAAAAAAAAAAGAGGGACGGATAGAACCTTAGGACAAATGTTGGAAGCAAAGCTATACAGAGAAAATCTTATACAGAAGCATACACATACACCTTCACAAAAAGAGGTAAAGGGGGAAAGATCATAAATCTTGCTCTCAGAGACCACCTCCTCAATTTGGGGTGATTCGTTGTCTAAAGGAGGGAAGGACGGAAAGAAAGAAAGAAAGAAAGAAGGAACGACGGTAAAGTATAATAAAGTTATTAAAATTAATTATTGAGAAAAAAAAATTTTTTTTTTTTTTAAAAACCATGGACGGATAGAGCCCTAGGACAAATGGTGGAAGCAAGAGTATACAGACAAGATGTCACACATAAGCATACACGTACACATTCACAAAAAGAGGAGAAGGGAAAAAAATCATAGATCTCGCTCCTAAATTCCACCTCTTCAATTTGGGATCATTCCTTGTCTATTCAGGTATTCCACAGATGCAGGGTATATCAAGTTGATTGTGGAGCTTTAATCCTCTGCTTCTGAGGCTGCTGGGAAAGATTTCCCTTTCTCTTCTTTGTTCTCACAGCTCACAGGAGCTCAGCTTTGGATTTGGCCCTGCCTCTGCGTGTAGGTCGCTGGAGGGCGTCTGTTTTTTGCTCAGACAGGACGGGGTTAAAGGAGCCGCTGATTCGGGGGCTCAGGCTCACTCAGGCCGGGGGTGAGGGGGGGGAAGGAGGGGCACTGCATGCGGGGCGGGCCTGCGGCGTCAGAGGCGGCGTGACGTTGCGGCAGAGGCCGGCGTGACGTTGCACCAGCCTGAGGCCCGCCGTGCGTTCTCCCGGGGAAGTTGTCCCTGGTTCCCGGGAACCTGGCAGTGGCGGGCTGCACAGGCTCTGCAGAAGAGGGGTGTGGAGAGTGACCTGTGCTCGCACACAGGCCCCTTGGTGGCGGCAGCAGCAGCCTTAACGTCTCCCGCCCGTCTCTGGGGTCCGCGCTTTTAGCCGCGGCTTGCGCCCTTCTCTGGGGTTCGCGCTTTTTGCCGCGGCTCGCGCCCGTCTCTGGGGTCCGCGCTTTTAGCCACGGCTCGCGCCCGTCTCTGGGGTTCGCGCTTTTTGCCGCGGCTCGCGCCCGTCTCTGGGGTTCGCGCTTTTAGCCGCGGCTCGCGCCCGTCTCTGGAGTTCCTTTAAGCAGCGCTCTTAAACCCCTCTCCTCGCGCACCAGGAAACAAAGAGGGAAGAAAAAGTCTCTTGCCTCTTCGGCAGGTGCAGGCTTTTCCCCGAACTCCCTCCCGGCTAGTCGTGGTGCACTAACCCCTTCAGGCTATGTTCAAGCCGCCAACCCCAGTCCTCTCCCTGCGCTCCGTCCAAAACCGAAACCCGAGCTTCAGCTCGCAGCCCCGCCCACCCGGGCGGGTGAGCAGACAAGCCTCTCGGGCTGGTGAGTGCCGGTCGGCACCGATCCTCTGTGCGGGAATCTCCCCGCTTTGCCCTCCGCACCCGTCGCTGTGCACTACTCCTCGGTCCCGAAGCCCCCCCCTCCGCCTCCCGCAGTCTCCGCCCGCGGAGGGGCTTCCTAGTGTGTGGAAACTTTTCCTCCTTCACAGCTCCCTCCCACTGGCGCAGGTGCCGTCCTTATTCTTTTGTCTCTGTTTTTTCTTTTTTTCTTTTGCCCTACCCAGGTACGTGGGGAGTTTCTTGCCTTTTGGGAGGTCTGAGGTCTTCTGCCAGCCTTCAGTAGGTGTTCTGTAGGAGTTGTTCCACGTGTAGATGTATTTCTGGTGTATCCGTGGGGAGGAAGGCGATCTCCGCGTCTTACTCTTCCGCCATCTTCAAGTGTGTTTTGTTTTTGAAATTTATTTTGATAATAGGATTTAGCTGATTTTCACTGCTGCGTGTATTCCGCTGTACCCATGCTTGATTCTATTACGCAGACATATAAATCCATAGGTATTAAGACTCTTACTCATCCGGTATATTCCTAGGTGCTGAAAATGTGGTGTTGAGTCCATTTCATTGACCAAGGAGTAGGTTTTTTCTATTCCATATTTGGCTTATGGAACGGTATCTGTGCTAATTTCAATCTCTGGTTTTATGCAGCACCCCAACTCACCTTTATCCTTGAGCAAGCATAAGTTGGTTTTCTAAATTTGAGACACCGTTCTGTTTTATAATTCAGTTCATTTGTAGCCACGTTTACATTCCATGTATTAGTGATATCGTATGTCTTTTCGTTTTTATATTATGTGACTTCGAGTGATCATATGTCACTCCTGTGTAGTTGTTACACATGGCCATATTTCATTGATTTCCTGGCTGAGTAATATTCCACTCTACATAAATGCCACATCTCTATCCATTTTCTCTCTCCAGAGACATATAATTTATATCCTAGTCGAGGATCTGTTAAACAGAGAGGCGGTATGTCTTGGGGTGCCTGTGTCCTCTCGATTTTTGTTTTTCCCAAGATATACGTCCATGAGTGCAAGGGCCCTGTGCTCTGTAGCTCATTTTTTAGATGCTTTAGTAAACAAAATACACTTCTCTAGAGTGACCGTTGGCAATATACATTTCCACTATAAGCCTCACAGGGCTCCCTTTTCTCCTTGCCCTGTCCTGCATTTCTGGTGTTTACACTTTATGAGGACGGCTCTTCTGACTGATGCGAAGTGATATGTTTTGTAGTATTGATTTCCAGTGCCCACCTGTTTGGTTGGCTAAAAAAGTGTATGCCCTGTTCTTGAATATATACAGAAAAAGACGCATACACCCTTTTTGGCCAACTGCAATGTTGGCAATGTTCAGCCCCTTTTCTTGTGCTTAATGGCGAGTCCTTCCTACCTCTTGCAATCCCTTTCCTGCCATTCTCCATTGCTTACAAGTCCTTTTCTCTGACTTTCCTCAAGACATTTTTCAGTGATAGATATTTTCATCTCTGCAGTTTCGTGAATTTTAGTGCCCGTGAGTCCCATTTTTCAACTTGTGTTTATGGGAACTGACCACAAAGCAGCGGGATTTCCTCAAGCCCTATTCTGTTTCCATGGGCAACCCTAGCCTTTGGTCAATTCGTCTTCCTGATTGGAAATTAGAGTGACATGTGCCTGTCCGAAAACCTAGGACTTGTCTCTCATTGTTCCTCCTCCTTCCGCTTCATCCTCTGGACAAATTCCAAACTTTATGCAACAGGATGTTGACAGTGCTGACATCTCCAAGTGGGGAGACTGTTCGTAAAGAAGCTGGAGGGGTGAACCCGAGCACCAGGAGATGAGGAGATGAGATGCCTTTTCCAAACTCTTCCCGATCAGACGGTATACCATCCTCTGGGTGTGACAGGCATGTTTTAGCTGTAGGAAGCGTCCCATTCATGTGAGGAGAACACCAGGGCTTTTTCAAAATCAGTGTCTCTCCGCAACCCAAAGTGGGGAATGTTTTAAGCTACGGCTACACATATGTTCATTAAGGGCCTTGGGAAGTAGGCAGAGTCCAAACTTTAGATGATTGAAGTCTTCCTGGTCAGAAGCACTCACCACCGGCTTCCCTTAGGTTCCATTTTAACTGTCATTGATAGATGATGTCAATAAAAATATCTATTCTTTTTCAGATTATTTCCCCTTATAGGTTATTGCAAAATATTGAGTGTAGTTCCCTGTGCTATACAGTAGTTCCTTGTTGATGATCGATTTTATACATAGCAGTGTGTATGTGTTAATCCCAAACGGTTAATTTATCCCTCCTCCCACCTTTCCCCTTTGGTAATAATAAATTATAAGATTTTATACTTCTCAGAAATGGGGGAGCTGAAAGAGAGGTATCATTTTCAATGGAAAAGCATTTAAAACAAGATTGAAGCTTTAACCAAGATTATTAGATGTACATCCTTGGAAAGAAATCACTTCGTTTCTCTAATATTGACCTGACAAATAAGACAAACCTTTTCACTGAACTTGCTTATAATAAAGTGATGGAAATATCAAATGGAAGTGTTAGAAACATCTTATTTTACCCGAGCCTTATACACTGTTCTATGTTAATTACAGTTTGGCTCACACATCTGTTCACTGAAGTTACAATGTTCTCAATTTCTGTTATTGATCCTCCAGAGTGGACCCCAACAAGTGTCCCCCTGCCCAGTGTCATTGGAGCCAACAGATCGAGACTGAGTTTGGTTCAGAAGCAAAGGAAACTTTATATTTTGATCAGAGAATGGAGAGGTGAGAGCATGTGCTACCCTGTGGGCTGTGGGCTGGGCTGCTGTGTAGAGATCCTGTCAGAGTCAGTGGGAGGGAGGGGGCGGAGCTCTCGAGGGCCCGGTTGACTGCAGCTCAGGCTCTATATCACGGAGTCTGCACTGAGCCCCAGGAGCTGAGGTGTCGACCCAGCCATTCTGCACTAGGAAATCTGGTCTGAAGTGCCGGCTGTTGAACCTCTGTATGCGGGACCCTAGGAGCACGTGAAATTAGACAAAGCACAAAGGATAAAAAAGGTTAGACTTTATTTTATTGCCCAGATTCTATTTTTATCTCCCAGGGATTTTTAAGGGGCTTTGCCTGGGACAAACCCCTCTTCTGCCTTTTGTCCCCTTCCTCATTCTTAGAGTGCTGAGGGTGCAGACCCTTCTTCTTTAACTGCTGAGTGCTGAGTTAGAAGCCCTCATACTCATAGGCAAGGGTCAGAATTTCTCCCCAGCAGCCTCCAGGTGACGTTGATTGTCCCCAGGCCTCCTGCCTCCCTGCTCGTCCGCCTGAGCACCAGTATTGGAAGTGTTATAGATTCTAATGACCTTTAAGGGTCCAGGAAGGAGATGTGCAGTGACGCTGTGAGGTCCAGTTTCACCCTGCCCCACATTTGTTCAGCCACCTTTAGCTGGCCGTTTCTGCCAGCCTAGATGCTCTGACCAGTAGTCTGCGCTTCCTTCTATTAGGCCCCAGAATTAACATAAAAACAGCACCAGGTGTCAGGACCCTGCCCGCTCAGCTCCCAGACAGTCCAGGGTCAGTGGTGATGAAGGACCATGTTGGCCACTGAGTCAACAGCCTTTTGAAGTAAACAGGAGTCCAGCCGGTCTTATTGGCCACCATCATCACAGTGTCTGTAGGCTTTTCTATGGTGACAGCTTGATATACGGTTCCCCCGCCAAGATTATTACCTCCCCTCTGGGTGCAGTAAGTCCTGCAAGCAGTAGTCTACTCTTTTGGGACACACTCTTGTTGTTTTATGAGAGAAACTCCAGGTCAAGTGATGGTCACACGAGTCGTCATGGTGCCCTGTTGCCCCCGGTTATCTCTCTGGATGTTGGAGTTGGAGGGCCTTCTCACTCGAGGTCAGTGTGCCCACGGAGCAAACCCTGTGACTTCAGGGCATGGTTGGGGGTTCGGTTCACCACGTGGGGTCCTTTTCCCTTAGGAGGGAGGTGGCCTTTTGGGCTGCTGATTTCCACGTTTTCAGATACCGCCAGTATCTTGGCCAGATGTGGCGGTGGGCCAAGCCCCTTGGTGACCATAGTTTATCCTACCTGGATGGCATTCTTGCATTGTTCCATTTCAAGTGGTCCCAGTATTTGCACTAATACTCCAATGGCCTTTCAAATTTCACTAGGAATGTAAATGTCAAAGGGTTTAGCTAAATTAGGGAGTTCCAGGGCAAGGGTCTGAATTGACTGCTCTTTCCATTCTTGAAAGGCCACTTCTGGATTCTATTCAAAAGGATCATCATCTTTTCCTTTCAGTGTTTCATATAGAGGCCCAGCTAGTAGACTGTAGTTAGGGATCCAGAAGCAGCAAACCCTGGCCTCCCCAGGAACCCCTAAGCTGTCTTCTAGTTGTAGAAATGGGTAAGGCTGTAAATTGTTTCTTCCCTTTCCTGGGATGGGCTTCTCCGACCTTCTGTGAGAATGCAGCCCACGCAGGTCACTGTAGTCTGTGATATTTGAGCTTTTGCTTGGACAACTTGTATCCTTTATTGGCTTGGTAGTTCAGATGTCTCCTTAGTAGGGCTGGCGATCAGAATGTCGTCTGCATATTGAAGGAGTGTTTCCTTTTCCAGAGGTAGAGCTTTTAGGTCTTTAGCTGAGCTTTCCCCAAAGATGGTGTGGGAATTTTTGAACCCTTGCGGCAAGACGGCCCGGAAGTATTGTTTTAGTTGTATGTTGAGTCCTGCCACTCACAAGCCAAAATTTCTTGTGACTCTGGGACTAATAGAATACAAAAGAAGGCTTCATTGAAGACTAATACAGAATACCATGTCCTGGTGGTTAGTAGAATGACCAGCAGGGTGTAGGGTTTAGGAACTACTGGAGGTCTATCCTCGGTGGCTTCACTGACTGTCCTGACATCCTTTACCAGGACTCCAGCAGCCCATGGGGCTCTCGAGGTCAGGCCAATCCCAGGATATGGAGCTCACCTGGGCAGGTACCCCACCCCCACCCCAGCCCACGGGGCTCTCGTGTTCAGGCCCCTCCCAGGATATGGGGATCCCTGGGCAGGTTCCCCTGCAGCCCATGGGGCTCTCGTGGTCAGGCCCCTCCCAGGATACAGAGCTACCCTTGCCGGTACCGTGGCAGGGCTGGGCACACAGGAGCCATGCACATCGCCCTCATTTCAGAGCACTCCCAGCTCACCTGTCACTCAGATCTGACACAGAGCACCTCAGAGCAGGACTTGAACTAACAAACAGCAGCTCCGACAGGTCTGTGACCCTGGGCATCACTCTGTGTGGCCTCCCTCCACCTGGTCTTCCAGAGATTTCCACTGCACCCGGGGCACCAGGCCTCTGTCTCCACCCACCACCCAACCCTGCTCTCCCTGACTCCTGGGTACTTCTCATTAGGAGAGGGTTTTCTTGAAGTTGTCTCCCACTCATGGGCCAGATAATATAATTAGACAACAAGCCAGAGCTGCAGCCCCTTGTCTATCCTGACTCTCAGGAGCCCACACCTATTCCTTGGACCTGGCCGATTCAGCAAGTTCCAGTTTCTGCAACTGTGAGCCCCTGAGGGGTGATTATTGGCTGGCCTGGGAAGCCTGACCGTGCCGGCCAGCCCTCCCCAGGTGTGCCTGGGTTGAGATCAATATAAACACCGCTCCAGGCAGCAAGAGCACCTGCAGCTGTGCCTGACGCCATTTTCTCTGCCCTGTCAGCAGTCTCGGGGCTGGACTGGTGGGAGGGAGTGAGAGGCCACGGCTTTGTGGGTGGCCCAGTGTGAGTGGGGCTCTGCTGGACTTTCTGCAGCAGTTGCCAAGATGCCACCTGCTAAAGAAGAGGATGTGTCACCCATACCTGCCGCTGGAATTTCTCCCTGGGCAGAGGTGAGTAAGGAAGAAAGCAGTGGGGGCCGGGACAGGAGGGGTATCTCAGGCAGGGAAATGGAAAGCTTCCAGTAGATCACCCAGGGCCAGGACCATCCTGTCTGGCCTGCAGGCACCAAGTCGGCTGGCATGCTGTCGCTCATGTGGCTCCATGGCCCTTCCTCTAGGCTTTCAAGTCCTTGTACATATTCAGGTGTTTTACCTAGGAAGGGTGGGAACATTTCAGCAGCAGCTGGCCTGGGGCTCGGCCCACGTTTACTCACAGATGCCTCGGCACGGGCCCCCAGCTTTGCAATGAGGACGCTTGTTGCGTGGGGCATGCTGGCTGAATGGGAGATGATTCCCCACCACTGACCAACTTCAGAATTGTTTACAACTGGAGCAAGTGCCCTGATACGGTTTTCCTCTGTGTAACTGGTGGGTTCTGGGTTTTTTTCGTTTTTTCGTTCTTGGTTCAAGGTAGATTTTATTCCTCTTTTTTGTATTTACAGATATAAGCATGGAAATAATTTATTCATATAAATACATGTATGTGAAGGGAAGAATATTTTTTCTGTTTTACTTTTTTTAATTTTGAATTTTATTTTATTTTTTTATACAGCAGGTTCTTTTTGGTTACCTATTTTATACATAGAAATGTATACATGCCAATCCCAATCTCTCAACTCCTCCCACCACCACCCCCCCAAGAGCTTTCCCCCCTTGGTGTCCATACGTTTGTTGTCTACATCTGTTCCTCTATTTCTGCCTTGCAAAACGGTTCATCTGTACAACTTTTCTAGGTTCCACATATATGCATTTATATACAGGATTTGTTTTTCTCTTTCTGACTTACTTCACTCTGTATGACAGTCTCTAGATCCATCAACGTCTCTACAAATGACCCAATTTCATTCCTTTTTATGGCTTAGTAATATTCCATTTTATATATGTACCACATCTTTATACATTCGTCTGTCTGTGGGCATTTAGGTTGCTTCCATTACCTGGATATTGTAAATAGTGATGCAATGAACATTGCGGTGAATGTCTCTTTTCGATTTACGGTTTTGTCTGGGTATATGCCCAGTAGTGGGATTGCTGTATTATATGGTAATTCTATTCTTAGTTTTATAAGAAACTCCATAATGTTCTCCACAGTGACTGCATCAATTTACATTCCCAACAATAGTGGAAGAGGTTTCCTTATCTCTGCACCCTTTCCAGCATTTGTTGTTTGTAGATTTTCTGATGATGCCCATTCTAACAGGTGTGAGCTGATACACCATGGATGAGTCTATTTCGTTGAGCAAAGAGTAGGTCTTGTCTATTACATATTTGGCTTATGGAACGGTATGTGTGCTCATTTCAATCTCTGGTTTTATACAGCACCCCAACTCAACTTTCCCCTTAAGCAAGCATAAGTTTTTATCTAAATGTGAGACTCTGTTCGGTTTTGTAATTCAGTTTATGTGTAGCCAAGTTTACACTCCCTCTATTTGTGATATCTTATGATAATTATCTTTCTCTGTGTGACATATTTCTCTTAGAATCATCATACTTAAATCCACTCAATTTGCTGCTACAGGCCTGATGACATTGATTTCATTGCTGAGTGATATTCCGTTGTACGTAAGTAGCACAACTCCTTTATCCATTTTTTTCTTTCTGGGATATTTAATTTGTACTGGACTCGAGGTTCTTGTAAACACAGCAGCCCTGGATATTGTGTTGGCTGTGTCTTGTTGATTTTAATTTTCCTAAGCTATAGGGCCAAAAGTGGAAGTGCCCTAGGCTCTGTAGCTTTGTTTTTTAGATGTTTCAGCATACACCATAAACATCACCAGAGTGTCTGTTGGCAATTTACATCCCGTCCATCAGCATAACAAGGCTCCCTGTTCTCCATGGCCTGTCCTGTGTTTCTGGGTTTTACACTTTTTTCAGATGGCTCTTTTGACGAATGGGAAATGAGAGTTCATTGTAGTGCGGATTTCCATTGCTCGAATTCTTGGTTGGCCACAAAGGGCATATGCGTTTTTTCCTGAATATATTCAGGAAAAAATGTATACGCACTTTTTGTCCAAGTGCATCACTGTCAAAGATCTGCTGCTTTTCACATGCTTTAAATGCAATTCCAATCTACCTCCTGAAATATGATTCCTGCAATTCTGCCTCGTTTTCAAGTCCTCTGTGCAGACTTACTTCAATATATTTTTTGCCAATAGCTGTCATTTATAACTCTGCAGGTTTGTGAATTACAGTGCCTGTGATTTCCTTTCTTAATTCGTTTCCTTGAAAGCTGGCCACAGAACCGCAGGTTTGCTTCAGGCCGTAATCAGGGTCCCGCACGGCACTCTGAGCCTTTGGTTAATTCCTCTTCCTGGTGGGAAATTAGAGTTAAATGTGCCCCTCCAGACACCTGCCTCACTCCCAGCCCCTTGGTGATGTGTGTCCTCTGGTTTGAGGCCACATGTGCTGGGTTCCTCACCTTTCGCAGATGTGGCCCCACTGGTGTGCGGACACTCCTGCCTGGTTCCCATCCCCTTGGTGATGTGAGCCCTCCAGTGAGAGTCTGATCCTGGTTGGGCTCCTCACACTTCTGTGAGGTGAGCCCTCTTCTCTGAGGTCACTCCTGCCTGGCTGACACACCCCGCCTTGGCGACGTCGGCCCTCTGGTGGCAGTTGGAGCCTGCTGGGAGCCTCCTCCCCTCAGTGATGAGGCCCTCTGGCATCAGGCCCTAACTGCTGGGTTCCCACATTTTCTGATACGTGCTAAGTGGTGCGAGGGCACTCCTGCCAGGTTCCCATCCCCATGGGCATGTGGGCCTTCTGCTCTATGGTCCCAACACCTGTGTTGTTCACAGTTTCAGGATGTTGGCTCTCTGGTGTTAGTTCACTCAGGCCTAGATCCCATAGACTCTGTGCTCTGAGCCGCCTGCTGGGAGGTTCCTACTGCTGGATTCCTTACCATTTTTATTCTTTGGGTCCTGTGTTTTCATGCTCCTCCTTCCTGACTCACTCCCAGCCCCTTTGTAATGTAGGTCCTCTGGTTTGAGGCCACCTGTGCCAGTTTCCTCACCTTTATTGATGTGGTCCCACTGGTGTGAGGACACTCCTGCCTGGTTCCCATCCCCTTGGTGATGCGGGCCCTCTGGTGAGAGTCTGATCCTGGCTGGATTCCTCACACTTCTGGGAGGTGGGCCCTCTGCTGTGAGGTCACTCCTGCCTGGCTGGCACACATCACCTTGGCGATGTGGGCCCTCAGTTGCGAGTTGGTGCCTGCTGGGAGTCTCCTCCCCTCGGTAATGAGGGCCCTCTGGCGTCAGGCCCTAACTCATGGGCTCCCAAAATTTTCTGATATGTGCCCTGTCGTGCGAGTACACTCCTGCCAGGGTCCCATCCCCATGGGGATGTGGGCCTTCTGCTCTGAGGTCCCACCGGCTGGGTTGCTCACAGTGTCATGATGTGAGCCCTCTGCTGTGAGTTCACTGTGGCCTGGATCCCATAGACTCCATACTCTGGGCCACCTGCTGGGAGGTTCCAACTGCTGGATTCCTCACATTTTTTATTCTGTGGGCCCTGTGTTGTTAGGCTACTCCTGCCTGCCTCACTCGGAGCACCTTGGAAATGTGGGTCCTCTGGTTTAGGCCACATGTGCTGGGTTCCTCACCTTTCTATAATGTGGCCACACTGGTGTGAGGACACTCCTGCCTTGTTCCGGTCCCCTTGGTGATGTGGGCTCTCTGGTGAGAGTCTTATCCTGGCTGGTTTCCTCACCCTTCTGTGAGGTAGGCCCTCTGCTGTGAGGTCACTCCTGCCTGGCTGGCACACGTCACCTTGGCGACGTGGGCCCTCAGTTGGGAGTTGGTGCCTGCTGGGAGTCTCCACCCCTCGGTAATGAGGGCCCTCTGGCGTCAGGCTCTAACTCCTGGGCTCCCAAAATTTTCTGATGTGCGCCCTGTGGTGTGAGTACACTCCTGCCAGGTTTCCAACCCCATGGGAATATGGGCCTTCTGCTCTGAGGTCCCAACGGTGGGTGGCTCAGTTTCATGATGAGGGCCCTCTGGTGTGAGTTCACTCCGGCCTGGATCCCATAGCCTCGCTGCTCCTGGCCGCCTGTGGGGAGGTTCCAACTGCGGTATTCCTCACCTTTTTTCTTCTATGGGCCCTCTGTTTTGAGACTCCTCCTGCCTGCCTCACTCCGAGCCCCTTGGAGATGTGGGTCCTCTGGTTTAGGCCACATGTGCTGGGTTCCTCACCTTTCTATGATGTGGTCACACTGGTGTGAAGACAGTCCTGCCTGGTTCTGATCCTCTTGGTGATGTGGGCCCTCTGGTGAGAGTCTAATCCTCTTTGGGTTCCTCACACTTTTTTGAGGTTGGCCCTCTGCTCTGAGGTCACTCCTGCCTGGCTGGCACACGCCGCATTGGCGACATTGGCCCTCTTGTAGCAGTTGGAGCCTGCTGGGAGCCTCCTCTCCTCGGTGATGAGGGCCCTCTGGCGTCAGGCCCTAACTGCTGGGCTCCCCATATTTTCTGATGTGTGCCCACTGGTGCGATGACACTCCTGCTTGGTTCGCTTCCCCATGGGGGTGTGGGCCTTGTGCTCTGAGGTCACAATGGCTAGGTTGCTCACAGTTTCATGATGAGGGCCCTCTGTTGTGAGTTCATCATTGCCTGGATCCCATAGCCTCGGTGATCTGGGCCGCCTGCTGGGATGTTCCAACTGCTGGATTCCTCACCTTTTTTATACAATGGGCCACGTGTTTTGAGGTTCATCCTGCCTGCCTCGCTCCGAGACCCATGGAGATGTGGGTCCTCTGGTTTGAGGCCACATGTGCTGGGTACCTCAACTTGCGATGATGTGGCCCCATGGGTGTGAAGACACTCCTGCCTGGTTCCCAGCCTCTTGCTGATGTGGGCCCTCTGGTGAGAGTGTGATAATGGCTCGGTTCCTTACCCTTCTGTGAGGTGGGCCCTCTGATGTGAGGTCACTCCTGCCTGGCTGGCTCACGTCACCTTGGCGATGTGGGCCCTCTGTTGGCCACGAAAGCATGCTGGGAGCCCCCTACCCTCTTTAATGAGGGCCCTGAAAAAACGCATATGCACTTTTTGACCAAGTGCATCATTGTCGAGGATCTGCCTCTTCTCCTGTGCTTTCAGAGCACTTCCCGTCGACCTCCTGAAATCACATTCCTGGAATTCTGCCCCGCTTTCAAGTCCTCTTCGCAGCCTTATTTCAATATATTTTTGTATGATACCTGCCATTTATAACTCTGCAGGTTTGTTAATTACAGTGTCCCTGAGCTCCTTTCTTCAACTCGCTTTCTTGTGAGCTGGCCGCAAAACCGCAGGATTGCTTCAGGCCCAAATCTGGTTTCCGCACAGCATGCTGAGCCTTTGGTAAATTCCTTTTTCTGGTGGGAAATGAGCATTCAATTTGCCCGTGCAGACACCTACAGCTAGTCTCTCATTGGTTCTCCCTATTCCTCTTCATCTTGTGCAGATATTGCAAATGTGCCAAACAGGAGGTTAAGGGCACTGACTCTCCAAGTGGGTAGAGAGTTAGTAAAGCGTCTGGAATGGTGAACCCGAGTACCAGGGGACGAAACCTGAGAGGCATTTAAAATCGTTTCCCAGTCACACGGTGGACCATACTCTGGGATTCAGATGCATCTTTTAGGTGAAGGAAGAATCCCGTAAACCTGGAGAGTTGGGACCCATGGAATGGGTACCATGCAGTATGACTTCAAAGGGTCTGCATTTGCTCATCGAACCTCACCAACGCTATCAGCCCGATGTGTCCAACCTTATGCCTCACTCAGCTCTGGGTGTAGATGTGGTAAATCCAGGTTGCATTACAAGCCCTGAATGAATTATTTAAGAATTGCTCTCTATTTCAGTGTCATTGTGTTTTGTTTTTGTAATTCATTTTGATAATGGGATTTATCGGATTTTCTCTGCTGCATTCATGCCGCTGTACACACGCTTGATTCTCTTACGGAGACATATAAATCCATGGGTTGGAAGATTCTTACTAGTCAGTTGTATTCCTAGGATTTGTATATGTGGTGTTTAGTCCATTTCGTTGAGCAAGGGGTAGGTCTTGACTATTATATATTTGGCTTATGGAAACGTATCTGTGCTAATTTCTATCTTTGGTTTTATGAAGCACCCCAACTTACCTTTCCCCTTAAGCAAGCATAAGTTGGTTTTCTAAATTTGAGACCCTGTTCTGTTTTGTAATTCAGTTCATGTGTAGCCAAGTTTACATTCCTTGTATTAGTGATATCTTATGATGTTTCATTTTCTGTGTGACTTATTTCACGTAGAATAATCATACCTGAATCCACTCATTATGCCGCGACGGGCCTGATGACATAGATTTCATTGCTGAGTGATATTCCATTGAACGTACGTACCACAACTTCTTTATCTATTTTTCACATTCTGGGATGTTTAACTTGTACCGTAGACGAGGTTCTTGTAAACAGAGCCGTCTGAAACTTTGCGGTGGCTGTGTGTATTTTACTTTAATTTCCCTAAGCTATAGGACCATAAGTGGAAGTGCCTTAGGCTCCGTTGCTTTGTTTTTCAGGTGTTCCAGGAAACACCATACACTTCTCCAGAGTGGCTGTTGGCAATTTACATCCCGCCCATCAGCATAACAAGGCTCCCTGTTCTCCATGGCCTGTGCTGCCTTTCTGGATTTTACACATTTTTCAGATGGCCCTTTTGACCGGGGGGCAGTGAGACTTCATTGTAGTGCAGATTTCTTTAACATGCTTGCTTGGTTGGCCAAAAAGTGGCATATGCGTTTTTTCCTCAATATATTCAGGAAAAAACGCATACGCCCTTTTTGGCCAAGTGCATCATTGTCGACGTTCTGCCTCTTTTCCTATGCTTTAAATGCAATTCCAGTCTACCCCTTGATATCGTTTTCGTGCAATTCTGCCCCATTTTCAGTCCTCTTTGCAGCCTTACTTCAATATATTTTTGGACGATAGCTGTCATATATAACTCTGCAGGTTTGTGCATGACAGTGCCGCTGAGCTCCTTTCTTCAACATGCTTTCTTGTAAGCTGGCCGCAAAACCGCTGGATTGCTTCAGGCCCTAATCTGGTTCCAGCACAGCATGCTGAGCCTTTGGTTAATTCCACTTCCTGGTGGTAAATGAGCGTTAAATTTGCCCGTGCAGACACCTACAGCTAGTCTCTCATTGGTTCTCCCTATTCCTGTTCATCTTGCGCAGAAATTGCAAACTGTGCCCAACAGGAGGTTAAAGGCACTGACTCTCCAAGTGGGGAGAGTGTTAGTAAAGCGTCTGGAATGGTGAACCCGAGTAACAGGAGACGAAAACTGAGATGCATTTAGAAACGTTTCCCGGTCACACGGTGGACCACACTCTGGGTTTCCCATGCATGTTTTAGCTGAAGGAAGAATCCCTTAAACCTGGAGAGTTGGGACCCATGGAATGGGTACCATGCAGTATGGCTTCAAAGGGTCTGCATTTGCTCACTGAACCTCACCAATGCTATCAGCGCAAAGTATCCAGCCTTATGTCTCACCCAGCTCTGGGTGTAAATGTGGTACATCCAGGTTGCATCACAAACCCTGAATGAATTATTTAAGAATTGCTCTCTATTTCACTGCCATTGTGTTTTCTTTTTGAAATTTATTTTGATAATAGGATTTAGCTGATTTTCACTGCTGCGTTTATTCCGCTGTACCCATGCTTGATTCTATTACGCAGACATATAAATCCATAGGTATTAAGACTCTTACTCATCCGGTATATTCCTAGGTGCTGAAAATGTGGTGTTGAGTCCATTTCATTGACCAAGGAGTAGGTTTTTTCTATTCCATATTTGGCTTATGGAACGGTATCTGTGCTAATTTCAATCTCTGGTTTTATGCAGCACCCCAACTCACCTTTATCCTTGAGCAAGCATAAGTTGGTTTTCTAAATTTGAGACACCGTTCTGTTTTATAATTCAGTTCATTTGTAGCCACGTTTACATTCCATGTATTAGTGATATCGTATGTCTTTTTGTTTTTATATTATGTGACTTCGAGTGATCATATGTCACTCCTGTGTAGTTGTTACACATGGCCATATTTCACTGATTTCCTGGCTGAGTAATATTCCACTCTACATAAATGCCACATCTCTATCCATTTTCTCTCTCCAGAGACATATAATTTATATCCTAGTCGAGGATCTTTTAAACAGAGAGGCGGTATACCTTGGGGTGCCTGTGTCCTCTCGATTTTTGTTTTTCCCAAGATATACGTCCATGAGTGCAAGGGCCCTGTGCTCTGTAGCTCATTTTTTAGATGCTTTAGTAAACAAAATACACTTCTCTAGAGTGACCGTTGGCAATATACATTTCCACTATAAGCCTCACAGGGCTCCCTTTTCTCCTTGCCCTGTCCTGCATTTCTGGTGTTTACACTTTCTGAGGACGGCTCTTCTGACTGATGCGAAGTGATATGTTTTGTAGTATTGATTTCCAGTGCCCACCTGTTTGGTTGGCTAAAAAAGTGTATGCCCTGTTCTTGAACATATACAGAAAAAGACGCATACACCCTTTTTGGCCAACTGCAATGTTGGCAATGTTCAGCCCCTTTTCTTGTGCTTAATGGCGAGTCCTTCCTACCTCTTGCAATCCCTTTCCTGCCATTCTCCGTTGCTTACAAGTCCTTTTCTCTGACTTTCCTCAAGACATTTTTCAGTGATAGATATTTTCATCTCTGCAGTTTCGTGAATTTTAGTGCCCGTGAGTCCCATTTTTCAACTTGTGTTTATGGGAACTGACCACAAAGCAGCGGGATTTCCTCAAGCCCTATTCTGTTTCCATGGGCAACCCTAGCCTTTGGTCAATTCGTCTTCCTGATTGGAAAGTAGAGTGACATGTGCCTGTCCGAACACCTAGGACTTGTCTCTCATTGTTCCTCCTCCTTCCGCTTCATCCTCTGGACAAATTCCAAACTGTATGCAACAGGATGTTGACAGTGCTGACATCTCCAAGTGGGGAGACTGTTCGTAAAGAAGCTGGAGGGGTGAACCCGAGCACCAGGAGATGAGGAGATGAGATGCCTTTTCCAAACTCTTCCCGATCAGACGGTATACCATCCTCTGGGTGTGACAGGCATGTTTTAGCTGTAGGAAGCGTCCCATTCATGTGAGGAGAACACCAGGGCTTTTTCAAAATCAGTGTCTCTCCGCAACCCAAAGTGGGGAATGTTTTAAGCTACGGCTACACATATGTTCATTAAGGGCCTTGGGAAGTAGGCAGAGTCCAAACTTTAGATGATTGAAGTCTTCCTGGTCAGAAGCACTCACCACCGGCTTCCCTTAGGTTCCATTTTAACTGTCATTGATAGATGATGTCAATAAAAATATCTATTCTTTTTCAGATTATTTCCCCTTATAGGTTATTGCAAAATATTGAGTGTAGTTCCCTGTGCTATACAGTAGTTCCTTGTTGATGATCGATTTTATACATAGCAGTGTGTATGTGTTAATCCCAAACGGTTAATTTATCCCTCCTCCCACCTTTCCCCTTTGGTAATAATAAATTATAAGATTTTATACTTCTCAGAAATGGGGGAGCTGAAAGAGAGGTATCATTTTCAATGGAAAAGCATTTAAAACAAGATTGAAGCTTTAACCAAGATTATTAGATGTACATCCTTGGAAAGAAATCACTTCGTTTCTCTAATATTGACCTGACAAATAAGACAAACCTTTTCACTGAACTTGCTTATAATAAAGTGATGGAAATATCAAATGGAAGTGTTAGAAACATCTTATTTTACCCGAGCCTTATACACTGTTCTATGTTAATTACAGTTTGGCTCACACATCTGTTCACTGAAGTTACAATGTTCTCAATTTCTGTTATTGATCCTCCAGAGTGGACCCCAACAAGTGTCCCCCTGCCCAGTGTCATTGGAGCCAACAGATCGAGACTGAGTTTGGTTCAGAAGCAAAGGAAACTTTATATTTTGATCAGAGAATGGAGAGGTGAGAGCATGTGCTACCCTGTGGGCTGTGGGCTGGGCTGCTGTGTAGAGATCCTGTCAGAGTCAGTGGGAGGGAGGGGGCGGAGCTCTCGAGGGCCCGGTTGGCTGCAGCTCAGGCTCTATATCACGGAGTCTGCACTGTGCCCCAGGAGCTGAGGTGTCGACCCAGCCATTCTGCACTAGGAAATCTGGTCTGAAGTGCCGGCTGTTGAACCTCTGTATGCGGGACCCTAGGAGCACGTGAAATTAGACAAAGCACAAAGGATAAAAAAGGTTAGACTTTATTTTATTGCCCAGATTCTATTTTTATCTCCCAGGGATTTTTAAGGGGCTTTGCCTGGGACAAACCCCTCTTCTGCCTTTTGTCCCCTTCCTCATTCTTAGAGTGCTGAGGGTGCAGACCCTTCTTCTTTAACTGCTGAGTGCTGAGTTAGAAGCCCTCATACTCATAGGCAAGGGTCAGAATTTCTCCCCAGCAGCCTCCAGGTGACGTTGATTGTCCCCAGGCCTCCTGCCTCCCTGCTCGTCCGCCTGAGCACCAGTATTGGAAGTGTTATAGATTCTAATGACCTTTAAGGGTCCAGGAAGGAGATGTGCAGTGACGCTGTGAGGTCCAGTTTCACCCTGCCCCACATTTGTTCAGCCACCTTTAGCTGACCGTTTCTGCCAGCCTAGATGCTCTGACCAGTAGTCTGCGCTTCCTTCTATTAGGCCCCAGAATTAACATAAAAACAGCACCAGGTGTCAGGACCCTGCCCGCTCAGCTCCCAGACAGTCCAGGGTCAGTGGTGATGAAGGACCATGATGGCCACTGAGTCAACAGCCTTTTGAAGTAAACAGGAGTCCAGCCGGTCTTATTGGCCACCATCATCACAGTGTCTGTAGGCTTTTCTATGGTGACAGCTTGATATACGGTTCCCCCGCCAAGATTATTACCTCCCCTCTGGGTGCAGTAAGTCCTGCAAGCAGTAGTCTACTCTTTTGGGACACACTCTTGTTGTTTTATGAGAGAAACTCCAGGTCAAGTGATGGTCACACGAGTCGTCATGGTGCCCTGTTGCCCCCGGTTATCTCTCTGGATGTTGGAGTTGGAGGGCCTTCTCACTCGAGGTCAGTGTGCCCACGGAGCAAACCCTGTGACTTCAGGGCATGGTTGGGGGTTCGGTTCACCACGTGGGGTCCTTTTCCCTTAGGAGGGAGGTGGCCTTTTGGGCTGCTGATTTCCACGTTTTCAGATACCGCCAGTATCTTGGCCAGATGTGGCGGTGGGCCAAGCCCCTTGGTGACCATAGTTTATCCTACCTGGATGGCATTCTTGCATTGTTCCATTTCAAGTGGTCCCAGTATTTGCACTAATACTCCAATGGCCTTTCAAATTTCACTAGGAATGTAAATGTCAAAGGGTTTAGCTAAATTAGGGAGTTCCAGGGCAAGGGTCTGAATTGACTGCTCTTTCCATTCTTGAAAGGCCACTTCTGGATTCTATTCAAAAGGATCATCATCTTTTCCTTTCAGTGTTTCATATAGAGGCCCAGCTAGTAGACTGTAGTTAGGGATCCAGAAGCAGCAAACCCTGGCCTCCCCAGGAACCCCTAAGCTGTCTTCTAGTTGTAGAAATGGGTAAGGCTGTAAATTGTTTCTTCCCTTTCCTGGGATGGGCTTCTCCGACCTTCTGTGAGAATGCAGCCCACGCAGGTCACTGTAGTCTGTGATATTTGAGCTTTTGCTTGGACAACTTGTATCCTTTATTGGCTTGGTAGTTCAGATGTCTCCTTAGTAGGGCTGGCGATCAGAATGTCGTCTGCATATTGAAGGAGTGTTTCCTTTTCCAGAGGTAGAGCTTTTAGGTCTTTAGCTGAGCTTTCCCCAAAGATGGTGTGGGAATTTTTGAACCCTTGCGGCAAGACGGCCCGGAAGTATTGTTTTAGTTGTATGTTGAGTCCTGCCACTCACAAGCCAAAATTTCTTGTGACTCTGGGACTAATAGAATACAAAAGAAGGCTTCATTGAAGACTAATACAGAATACCATGTCCTGGTGGTTAGTAGAATGACCAGCAGGGTGTAGGGTTTAGGAACTACTGGAGGTCTATCCTCGGTGGCTTCACTGACTGTCCTGACATCCTTTACCAGGACTCCAGCAGCCCATGGGGCTCTCGAGGTCAGGCCAATCCCAGGATATGGAGCTCACCTGGGCAGGTACCCCACCCCCACCCCAGCCCACGGGGCTCTCGTGTTCAGGCCCCTCCCAGGATATGGGGATCCCTGGGCAGGTTCCCCTGCAGCCCATGGGGCTCTCGTGGTCAGGCCCCTCCCAGGATACAGAGCTACCCTTGCAGGTACCGTGGCAGGGCTGGGCACACAGGAGCCATGCACATCGCCCTCATTTCAGAGCACTCCCAGCTCACCTGTCACTCAGATCTGACACAGAGCACCTCAGAGCAGGACTTGAACTAACAAACAGCAGCTCCGACAGGTCTGTGACCCTGGGCATCACTCTGTGTGGCCTCCCTCCACCTGGTCTTCCAGAGATTTCCACTGCACCCGGGGCACCAGGCCTCTGTCTCCACCCACCACCCAACCCTGCTCTCCCTGACTCCTGGGTACTTCTCATTAGGAGAGGGTTTTCTTGAAGTTGTCTCCCACTCATGGGCCAGATAATATAATTAGACAACAAGCCAGAGCTGCAGCCCCTTGTCTATCCTGACTCTCAGGAGCCCACACCTATTCCTTGGACCTGGCCGATTCAGCAAGTTCCAGTTTCTGCAACTGTGAGCCCCTGAGGGGTGATTATTGGCTGGCCTGGGAAGCCTGACCGTGCCGGCCAGCCCTCCCCAGGTGTGCCTGGGTTGAGATCAATATAAACACCGCTCCAGGCAGCAAGAGCACCTGCAGCTGTGCCTGACGCCATTTTCTCTGCCCTGTCAGCAGTCTCGGTGCTGGACTGGTGGGAGGGAGTGAGAGGCCACGGCTTTGTGGGTGGCCCAGTGTGAGTGGGGCTCTGCTGGACTTTCTGCAGCAGTTGCCAAGATGCCACCTGCTAAAGAAGAGGATGTGTCACCCATACCTGCCGCTGGAATTTCTCCCTGGGCAGAGGTGAGTAAGGAAGAAAGCAGTGGGGGCCGGGACAGGAGGGGTATCTCAGGCAGGGAAATGGAAAGCTTCCAGTAGATCACCCAGGGCCAGGACCATCCTGTCTGGCCTGCAGGCACCAAGTCGGCTGGCATGCTGTCGCTCATGTGGCTCCATGGCCCTTCCTCTAGGCTGTCAAGTCCTTGTACATATTCAGGTGTTTTACCTAGGAAGGGTGGGAACATTTCAGCAGCAGCTGGCCTGGGGCTCGGCCCACGTTTACTCACAGATGCCTCGGCACGGGCCCCCAGCTTTGCAATGAGGACGCTTGTTGCGTGGGGCATGCTGGCTGAATGGGAGATGATTCCCCACCACTGACCAACTTCAGAATTGTTTACAACTGGAGCAAGTGCCCTGATACGGTTTTCCTCTGTGTAACTGGTGGGTTCTGGGTTTTTTTCGTTTTTTCGTTCTTGGTTCAAGGTAGATTTTATTCCTCTTTTTTGTATTTACAGATATAAGCATGGAAATAATTTATTCATATAAATACATGTATGTGAAGGGAAGAATATTTTTTCTGTTTTACTTTTTTTAATTTTGAATTTTATTTTATTTTTTTATACAGCAGGTTCTTTTTGGTTACCTATTTTATACATAGAAATGTATACATGCCAATCCCAATCTCTCAACTCCTCCCACCACCACCCCCCCAACAGCTTTCCCCCCTTGGTGTCCATACGTTTGTTGTCTACATCTGTTCCTCTATTTCTGCCTTGCAAAACGGTTCATCTGTACAACTTTTCTAGGTTCCACATATATGCATTTATATACAGGATTTGTTTTTCTCTTTCTGACTTACTTCACTCTGTATGACAGTCTCTAGATCCATCAACGTCTCTACAAATGACCCAATTTCATTCCTTTTTATGGCTTAGTAATATTCCATTTTATATATGTACCACATCTTTATACATTCGTCTGTCTGTGGGCATTTAGGTTGCTTCCATTACCTGGATATTGTAAATAGTGATGCAATGAACATTGCGGTGAATGTCTCTTTTCGATTTACGGTTTTGTCTGGGTATATGCCCAGTAGTGGGATTGCTGTATTATATGGTAATTCTATTCTTAGTTTTATAAGAAACTCCATAATGTTCTCCACAGTGACTGCATCAATTTACATTCCCAACAATAGTGGAAGAGGTTTCCTTATCTCTGCACCCTTTCCAGCATTTGTTGTTTGTAGATTTTCTGATGATGCCCATTCTAACAGGTGTGAGCTGATACACCATGGATGAGTCTATTTCGTTGAGCAAAGAGTAGGTCTTGTCTATTACATATTTGGCTTATGGAACGGTATGTGTGCTCATTTCAATCTCTGGTTTTATACAGCACCCCAACTCAACTTTCCCCTTAAGCAAGCATAAGTTTTTATCTAAATGTGAGACTCTGTTCGGTTTTGTAATTCAGTTTATGTGTAGCCAAGTTTACACTCCCTCTATTTGTGATATCTTATGATAATTATCTTTCTCTGTGTGACATATTTCTCTTAGAATCATCATACTTAAATCCACTCAATTTGCTGCTACAGGCCTGATGACATTGATTTCATTGCTGAGTGATATTCCGTTGTACGTAAGTAGCACAACTCCTTTATCCATTTTTTTCTTTCTGGGATATTTAATTTGTACTGGACTCGAGGTTCTTGTAAACACAGCAGCCCTGGATATTGTGTTGGCTGTGTCTTGTTGATTTTAATTTTCCTAAGCTATAGGGCCAAAAGTGGAAGTGCCCTAGGCTCTGTAGCTTTGTTTTTTAGATGTTTCAGCATACACCATAAACATCACCAGAGTGTCTGTTGGCAATTTACATCCCGTCCATCAGCATAACAAGGCTCCCTGTTCTCCATGGCCTGTCCTGTGTTTCTGGGTTTTACACTTTTTTCAGATGGCTCTTTTGACGAATGGGAAATGAGAGTTCATTGTAGTGCGGATTTCCATTGCTCGAATTCTTGGTTGGCCACAAAGGGCATATGCGTTTTTTCCTGAATATATTCAGGAAAAAATGTATACGCACTTTTTGTCCAAGTGCATCACTGTCAAAGATCTGCCGCTTTTCACATGCTTTAAATGCAATTCCAATCTACCTCCTGAAATATGATTCCTGCAATTCTGCCTCGTTTTCAAGTCCTCTGTGCAGACTTACTTCAATATATTTTTTGCCAATAGCTGTCATTTATAACTCTGCAGGTTTGTGAATTACAGTGCCTGTGATTTCCTTTCTTAATTCGTTTCCTTGAAAGCTGGCCACAGAACCGCAGGTTTGCTTCAGGCCGTAATCAGGGTCCCGCACGGCACTCTGAGCCTTTGGTTAATTCCTCTTCCTGGTGGGAAATTAGAGTTAAATGTGCCCCTCCAGACACCTGCCTCACTCCCAGCCCCTTGGTGATGTGTGTCCTCTGGTTTGAGGCCACATGTGCTGGGTTCCTCACCTTTCGCAGATGTGGCCCCACTGGTGTGCGGACACTCCTGCCTGGTTCCCATCCCCTTGGTGATGTGAGCCCTCCAGTGAGAGTCTGATCCTGGTTGGGCTCCTCACACTTCTGTGAGGTGAGCCCTCTTCTCTGAGGTCACTCCTGCCTGGCTGACACACCCCGCCTTGGCGACGTCGGCCCTCTGGTGGCAGTTGGAGCCTGCTGGGAGCCTCCTCCCCTCAGTGATGAGGCCCTCTGGCATCAGGCCCTAACTGCTGGGTTCCCACATTTTCTGATACGTGCTAAGTGGTGCGAGGGCACTCCTGCCAGGTTCCCATCCCCATGGGCATGTGGGCCTTCTGCTCTATGGTCCCAACACCTGTGTTGTTCACAGTTTCAGGATGTTGGCTCTCTGGTGTTAGTTCACTCAGGCCTAGATCCCATAGACTCTGTGCTCTGAGCCGCCTGCTGGGAGGTTCCTACTGCTGGATTCCTTACCATTTTTATTCTTTGGGTCCTGTGTTTTCATGCTCCTCCTTCCTGACTCACTCCCAGCCCCTTTGTGATGTAGGTCCTCTGGTTTGAGGCCACCTGTGCCGGTTTCCTCACCTTTATTGATGTGGTCCCACTGGTGTGAGGACACTCCTGCCTGGTTCCCATCCCCTTGGTGATGGGGGCCCTCTGGTGAGAGTCTGATCCTGGCTGGATTCCTCACACTTCTGGGAGGTGGGCCCTCTGCTGTGAGGTCACTCCTGCCTGGCTGGCACACATCACCTTGGCGATGTGGGCCCTCAGTTGCGAGTTGGTGCCTGCTGGGAGTCTCCTCCCCTCGGTAATGAGGGCCCTCTGGCGTCAGGCCCTAACTCATGGGCTCCCAAAATTTTCTGATATGTGCCCTGTCGTGCGAGTACACTCCTGCCAGGGTCCCATCCCCATGGGGATGTGGGCCTTCTGCTCTGAGGTCCCACCGGCTGGGTTGCTCACAGTGTCATGATGTGAGCCCTCTGCTGTGAGTTCACTGTGGCCTGGATCCCATAGACTCCATACTCTGGGCCACCTGCTGGGAGGTTCCAACTGCTGGATTCCTCACATTTTTTATTCTGTGGGCCCTGTGTTGTTAGGCTACTCCTGCCTGCCTCACTCGGAGCACCTTGGAAATGTGGGTCCTCTGGTTTAGGCCACATGTGCTGGGTTCCTCACCTTTCTATAATGTGGCCACACTGGTGTGAGGACACTCCTGCCTTGTTCCGGTCCCCTTGGTGATGTGGGCTCTCTGGTGAGAGTCTTATCCTGGCTGGTTTCCTCACCCTTCTGTGAGGTAGGCCCTCTGCTGTGAGGTCACTCCTGCCTGGCTGGCACACGTCACCTTGGCGACGTGGGCCCTCAGTTGGGAGTTGGTGCCTGCTGGGAGTCTCCACCCCTCGGTAATGAGGGCCCTCTGGCGTCAGGCTCTAACTCCTGGGCTCCCAAAATTTTCTGATGTGCGCCCTGTGGTGTGAGTACACTCCTGCCAGGTTTCCAACCCCATGGGAATATGGGCCTTCTGCTCTGAGGTCCCAACGGTGGGTGGCTCAGTTTCATGATGAGGGCCCTCTGGTGTGAGTTCACTCCGGCCTGGATCCCATAGCCTCGCTGCTCCTGGCCGCCTGTGGGGAGGTTCCAACTGCGGTATTCCTCACCTTTTTTCTTCTATGGGCCCTCTGTTTTGAGACTCCTCCTGCCTGCCTCACTCCGAGCCCCTTGGAGATGTGGGTCCTCTGGTTTAGGCCACATGTGCTGGGTTCCTCACCTTTCTATGATGTGGTCACACTGGTGTGAAGACAGTCCTGCCTGGTTCTGATCCTCTTGGTGATGTGGGCCCTCTGGTGAGAGTCTAATCCTCTTTGGGTTCCTCACACTTTTTTGAGGTTGGCCCTCTGCTCTGAGGTCACTCCTGCCTGGCTGGCACACGCCGCATTGGCGACATTGGCCCTCTTGTAGCAGTTGGAGCCTGCTGGGAGCCTCCTCTCCTCGGTGATGAGGGCCCTCTGGCGTCAGGCCCTAACTGCTGGGCTCCCCATATTTTCTGATGTGTGCCCACTGGTGCGATGACACTCCTGCTTGGTTCGCTTCCCCATGGGGATGTGGGCCTTGTGCTCTGAGGTCACAATGGCTAGGTTGCTCACAGTTTCATGATGAGGGCCCTCTGTTGTGAGTTCATCATTGCCTGGATCCCATAGCCTCGGTGATCTGGGCCGCCTGCTGGGATGTTCCAACTGCTGGATTCCTCACCTTTTTTATACAATGGGCCACGTGTTTTGAGGTTCATCCTGCCTGCCTCGCTCCGAGACCCATGGAGATGT
The DNA here is from genome assembly GCF_059928025.1 of Delphinapterus leucas. Classification (NCBI taxonomy): domain Eukaryota; kingdom Metazoa; phylum Chordata; class Mammalia; order Artiodactyla; family Monodontidae; genus Delphinapterus; species Delphinapterus leucas. The sequence continues at coordinate 782,339 of NW_028322250.1, forward strand.
GGGTCCTCTGGTTTGAGGCCACATGTGCTGGGTACCTCAACTTGCGATGATGTGGCCCCATGGGTGTGAAGACACTCCTGCCTGGTTCCCAGCCTCTTGCTGATGTGGGCCCTCTGGTGAGAGTGTGATAATGGCTCGGTTCCTTACCCTTCTGTGAGGTGGGCCCTCTGATGTGAGGTCACTCCTGCCTGGCTGGCTCACGTCACCTTGGCGATGTGGGCCCTCTGTTGGCCACGAAAGCATGCTGGGAGCCCCCTACCCTCTTTAATGAGGGCCCTGAAAAAACGCATATGCACTTTTTGACCAAGTGCATCATTGTCGAGGATCTGCCTCTTCTCCTGTGCTTTCAGAGCACTTCCCGTCGACCTCCTGAAATCACATTCCTGGAATTCTGCCCCGCTTTCAAGTCCTCTTCGCAGCCTTATTTCAATATATTTTTGTATGATACCTGCCATTTATAACTCTGCAGGTTTGTTAATTACAGTGTCCCTGAGCTCCTTTCTTCAACTCGCTTTCTTGTGAGCTGGCCGCAAAACCGCAGGATTGCTTCAGGCCCAAATCTGGTTTCCGCACAGCATGCTGAGCCTTTGGTAAATTCCTTTTTCTGGTGGGAAATGAGCATTCAATTTGCCCGTGCAGACACCTACAGCTAGTCTCTCATTGGTTCTCCCTATTCCTCTTCATCTTGTGCAGATATTGCAAATGTGCCAAACAGGAGGTTAAGGGCACTGACTCTCCAAGTGGGTAGAGAGTTAGTAAAGCGTCTGGAATGGTGAACCCGAGTACCAGGGGACGAAACCTGAGAGGCATTTAAAATCGTTTCCCAGTCACACGGTGGACCATACTCTGGGATTCAGATGCATCTTTTAGGTGAAGGAAGAATCCCGTAAACCTGGAGAGTTGGGACCCATGGAATGGGTACCATGCAGTATGACTTCAAAGGGTCTGCATTTGCTCATCGAACCTCACCAACGCTATCAGCCCGATGTGTCCAACCTTATGCCTCACTCAGCTCTGGGTGTAGATGTGGTAAATCCAGGTTGCATTACAAGCCCTGAATGAATTATTTAAGAATTGCTCTCTATTTCAGTGTCATTGTGTTTTGTTTTTGTAATTCATTTTGATAATGGGATTTATCGGATTTTCTCTGCTGCATTCATGCCGCTGTACACACGCTTGATTCTCTTACGGAGACATATAAATCCATGGGTTGGAAGATTCTTACTAGTCAGTTGTATTCCTAGGATTTGTATATGTGGTGTTTAGTCCATTTCGTTGAGCAAGGGGTAGGTCTTGACTATTATATATTTGGCTTATGGAAACGTATCTGTGCTAATTTCTATCTTTGGTTTTATGAAGCACCCCAACTTACCTTTCCCCTTAAGCAAGCATAAGTTGGTTTTCTAAATTTGAGACCCTGTTCTGTTTTGTAATTCAGTTCATGTGTAGCCAAGTTTACATTCCTTGTATTAGTGATATCTTATGATGTTTCATTTTCTGTGTGACTTATTTCACGTAGAATAATCATACCTGAATCCACTCATTATGCCGCGACGGGCCTGATGACATAGATTTCATTGCTGAGTGATATTCCATTGAACGTACGTACCACAACTTCTTTATCTATTTTTCACATTCTGGGATGTTTAACTTGTACCGTAGACGAGGTTCTTGTAAACAGAGCCGTCTGAAACTTTGCGGTGGCTGTGTGTATTTTACTTTAATTTCCCTAAGCTATAGGACCATAAGTGGAAGTGCCTTAGGCTCCGTTGCTTTGTTTTTCAGGTGTTCCAGGAAACACCATACACTTCTCCAGAGTGGCTGTTGGCAATTTACATCCCGCCCATCAGCATAACAAGGCTCCCTGTTCTCCATGGCCTGTGCTGCCTTTCTGGATTTTACACATTTTTCAGATGGCCCTTTTGACCGGGGGGCAGTGAGACTTCATTGTAGTGCAGATTTCTTTAACATGCTTGCTTGGTTGGCCAAAAAGTGGCATATGCGTTTTTTCCTCAATATATTCAGGAAAAAACGCATACGCCCTTTTTGGCCAAGTGCATCATTGTCGACGTTCTGCCTCTTTTCCTATGCTTTAAATGCAATTCCAGTCTACCCCTTGATATCGTTTTCGTGCAATTCTGCCCCATTTTCAGTCCTCTTTGCAGCCTTACTTCAATATATTTTTGGACGATAGCTGTCATATATAACTCTGCAGGTTTGTGAATGACAGTGCCGCTGAGCTCCTTTCTTCAACATGCTTTCTTGTAAGCTGGCCGCAAAACCGCTGGATTGCTTCAGGCCCTAATCTGGTTCCAGCACGGCACGCTGAGCCTTTGTTTAATTCCTCTTCCTGGTGGTAAATGAGCGTTAAATTTGCCCGTGCAGACACCTACAGCTAGTCTCTCATTGGTTCTCCCTATTCCTGTTCATCTTGCGCAGAAATTGCAAACTGTGCCCAACAGGAGGTTAAAGGTACTGACTCTCCAAGTGGGGAGAGTGTTAGTAAAGCGTCTGGAATGGTGAACCCGAGTAACAGGAGACGAAAACTGAGATGCATTTAGAAACGTTTCCCGGTCACACGGTGGACCACACTCTGGGTTTCCCATGCATGTTTTAGCTGAAGGAAGAATCCCTTAAACCTGGAGAGTTGGGACCCATGGAATGGGTACCATGCAGTATGGCTTCAAAGGGTCTGCATTTGCTCACTGAACCTCACCAATGCTATCAGCGCAAAGTATCCAGCCTTATGTCTCACCCAGCTCTGGGTGTAAATGTGGTACATCCAGGTTGCATCACAAACCCTGAATGAATTATTTAAGAATTGCTCTCTATTTCACTGCCATTGTGTTTTCTTTTTGAAATTTATTTTGATAATAGGATTTAGCTGATTTTCACTGCTGCGTTTATTCCGCTGTACCCATGCTTGATTCTATTACGCAGACATATAAATCCATAGGTATTAAGACTCTTACTCATCCGGTATATTCCTAGGTGCTGAAAATGTGGTGTTGAGTCCATTTCATTGACCAAGGAGTAGGTTTTTTCTATTCCATATTTGGCTTATGGAACGGTATCTGTGCTAATTTCAATCTCTGGTTTTATGCAGCACCCCAACTCACCTTTATCCTTGAGCAAGCATAAGTTGGTTTTCTAAATTTGAGACACCGTTCTGTTTTATAATTCAGTTCATTTGTAGCCACGTTTACATTCCATGTATTAGTGATATCGTATGTCTTTTTGTTTTTATATTATGTGACTTCGAGTGATCATATGTCACTCCTGTGTAGTTGTTACACATGGCCATATTTCACTGATTTCCTGGCTGAGTAATATTCCACTCTACATAAATGCCACATCTCTATCCATTTTCTCTCTCCAGAGACATATAATTTATATCCTAGTCGAGGATCTTTTAAACAGAGAGGCGGTATACCTTGGGGTGCCTGTGTCCTCTCGATTTTTGTTTTTCCCAAGATATACGTCCATGAGTGCAAGGGCCCTGTGCTCTGTAGCTCATTTTTTAGATGCTTTAGTAAACAAAATACACTTCTCTAGAGTGACCGTTGGCAATATACATTTCCACTATAAGCCTCACAGGGCTCCCTTTTCTCCTTGCCCTGTCCTGCATTTCTGGTGTTTACACTTTCTGAGGACGGCTCTTCTGACTGATGCGAAGTGACATGTTTTGTAGTATTGATTTCCAGTGCCCACCTGTTTGGTTGGCTAAAAAAGTGTATGCCCTGTTCTTGAATATATACAGAAAAAGACGCATACACCCTTTTTGGCCAACTGCAATGTTGGCAATGTTCAGCCCCTTTTCTTGTGCTTAATGGCGAGTCCTTCCTACCTCTTGCAATCCCTTTCCTGCCATTCTCCGTTGCTTACAAGTCCTTTTCTCTGACTTTCCTCAAGACATTTTTCAGTGATAGATATTTTCATCTCTGCAGTTTCGTGAATTTTAGTGCCCGTGAGTCCCATTTTTCAACTTGTGTTTATGGGAACTGACCACAAAGCAGCGGGATTTCCTCAAGCCCTATTCTGTTTCCATGGGCAACCCTAGCCTTTGGTCAATTCGTCTTCCTGATTGGAAAGTAGAGTGACATGTGCCTGTCCGAACACCTAGGACTTGTCTCTCATTGTTCCTCCTCCTTCCGCTTCATCCTCTGGACAAATTCCAAACTGTATGCAACAGGATGTTGACAGTGCTGACATCTCCAAGTGGGGAGACTGTTCGTAAAGAAGCTGGAGGGGTGAACCCGAGCACCAGGAGATGAGGAGATGAGATGCCTTTTCCAAACTCTTCCCGATCAGACGGTATACCATCCTCTGGGTGTGACAGGCATGTTTTAGCTGTAGGAAGCGTCCCATTCATGTGAGGAGAACACCAGGGCTTTTTCAAAATCAGTGTCTCTCCGCAACCCAAAGTGGGGAATGTTTTAAGCTACGGCTACACATATGTTCATTAAGGGCCTTGGGAAGTAGGCAGAGTCCAAACTTTAGATGATTGAAGTCTTCCTGGTCAGAAGCACTCACCACCGGCTTCCCTTAGGTTCCATTTTAACTGTCATTGATAGATGATGTCAATAAAAATATCTATTCTTTTTCAGATTATTTCCCCTTATAGGTTATTGCAAAATATTGAGTGTAGTTCCCTGTGCTATACAGTAGTTCCTTGTTGATGATCGATTTTATACATAGCAGTGTGTATGTGTTAATCCCAAACGGTTAATTTATCCCTCCTCCCACCTTTCCCCTTTGGTAATAATAAATTATAAGATTTTATACTTCTCAGAAATGGGGGAGCTGAAAGAGAGGTATCATTTTCAATGGAAAAGCATTTAAAACAAGATTGAAGCTTTAACCAAGATTATTAGATGTACATCCTTGGAAAGAAATCACTTCGTTTCTCTAATATTGACCTGACAAATAAGACAAACCTTTTCACTGAACTTGCTTATAATAAAGTGATGGAAATATCAAATGGAAGTGTTAGAAACATCTTATTTTACCCGAGCCTTATACACTGTTCTATGTTAATTACAGTTTGGCTCACACATCTGTTCACTGAAGTTACAATGTTCTCAATTTCTGTTATTGATCCTCCAGAGTGGACCCCAACAAGTGTCCCCCTGCCCAGTGTCATTGGAGCCAACAGATCGAGACTGAGTTTGGTTCAGAAGCAAAGGAAACTTTATATTTTGATCAGAGAATGGAGAGGTGAGAGCATGTGCTACCCTGTGGGCTGTGGGCTGGGCTGCTGTGTAGAGATCCTGTCAGAGTCAGTGGGAGGGAGGGGGCGGAGCTCTCGAGGGCCCGGTTGGCTGCAGCTCAGGCTCTATATCACGGAGTCTGCACTGTGCCCCAGGAGCTGAGGTGTCGACCCAGCCATTCTGCACTAGGAAATCTGGTCTGAAGTGCCGGCTGTTGAACCTCTGTATGCGGGACCCTAGGAGCACGTGAAATTAGACAAAGCACAAAGGATAAAAAAGGTTAGACTTTATTTTATTGCCCAGATTCTATTTTTATCTCCCAGGGATTTTTAAGGGGCTTTGCCTGGGACAAACCCCTCTTCTGCCTTTTGTCCCCTTCCTCATTCTTAGAGTGCTGAGGGTGCAGACCCTTCTTCTTTAACTGCTGAGTGCTGAGTTAGAAGCCCTCATACTCATAGGCAAGGGTCAGAATTTCTCCCCAGCAGCCTCCAGGTGACGTTGATTGTCCCCAGGCCTCCTGCCTCCCTGCTCGTCCGCCTGAGCACCAGTATTGGAAGTGTTATAGATTCTAATGACCTTTAAGGGTCCAGGAAGGAGATGTGCAGTGACGCTGTGAGGTCCAGTTTCACCCTGTCCCACATTTGTTCAGCCACCTTTAGCTGACCGTTTCTGCCAGCCTAGATGCTCTGACCAGTAGTCTGCGCTTCCTTCTATTAGGCCCCAGAATTAACATAAAAACAGCACCAGGTGTCAGGACCCTGCCCGCTCAGCTCCCAGACAGTCCAGGGTCAGTGGTGATGAAGGACCATGATGGCCACTGAGTCAACAGCCTTTTGAAGTAAACAGGAGTCCAGCCGGTCTTATTGGCCACCATCATCACAGTGTCTGTAGGCTTTTCTATGGTGACAGCTTGATATACGGTTCCCCCGCCAAGATTATTACCTCCCCTCTGGGTGCAGTAAGTCCTGCAAGCAGTAGTCTACTCTTTTGGGACACACTCTTGTTGTTTTATGAGAGAAACTCCAGGTCAAGTGATGGTCACACGAGTCGTCATGGTGCCCTGTTGCCCCCGGTTATCTCTCTGGATGTTGGAGTTGGAGGGCCTTCTCACTCGAGGTCAGTGTGCCCACGGAGCAAACCCTGTGACTTCAGGGCATGGTTGGGGGTTCGGTTCACCACGTGGGGTCCTTTTCCCTTAGGAGGGAGGTGGCCTTTTGGGCTGCTGATTTCCACGTTTTCAGATACCGCCAGTATCTTGGCCAGATGTGGCGGTGGGCCAAGCCCCTTGGTGACCATAGTTTATCCTACCTGGATGGCATTCTTGCATTGTTCCATTTCAAGTGGTCCCAGTATTTGCACTAATACTCCAATGGCCTTTCAAATTTCACTAGGAATGTAAATGTCAAAGGGTTTAGCTAAATTAGGGAGTTCCAGGGCAAGGGTCTGAATTGACTGCTCTTTCCATTCTTGAAAGGCCACTTCTGGATTCTATTCAAAAGGATCATCATCTTTTCCTTTCAGTGTTTCATATAGAGGCCCAGCTAGTAGACTGTAGTTAGGGATCCAGAAGCAGCAAACCCTGGCCTCCCCAGGAACCCCTAAGCTGTCTTCTAGTTGTAGAAATGGGTAAGGCTGTAAATTGTTTCTTCCCTTTCCTGGGATGGGCTTCTCCGACCTTCTGTGAGAATGCAGCCCACGCAGGTCACTGTAGTCTGTGATATTTGAGCTTTTGCTTGGACAACTTGTATCCTTTATTGGCTTGGTAGTTCAGATGTCTCCTTAGTAGGGCTGGCGATCAGAATGTCGTCTGCATATTGAAGGAGTGTTTCCTTTTCCAGAGGTAGAGCTTTTAGGTCTTTAGCTGAGCTTTCCCCAAAGATGGTGTGGGAATTTTTGAACCCTTGCGGCAAGACGGCCCGGAAGTATTGTTTTAGTTGTATGTTGAGTCCTGCCACTCACAAGCCAAAATTTCTTGTGACTCTGGGACTAATAGAATACAAAAGAAGGCTTCATTGAAGACTAATACAGAATACCATGTCCTGGTGGTTAGTAGAATGACCAGCAGGGTGTAGGGTTTAGGAACTACTGGAGGTCTATCCTCGGTGGCTTCACTGACTGTCCTGACATCCTTTACCAGGACTCCAGCAGCCCATGGGGCTCTCGAGGTCAGGCCAATCCCAGGATATGGAGCTCACCTGGGCAGGTACCCCACCCCCACCCCAGCCCACGGGGCTCTCGTGTTCAGGCCCCTCCCAGGATATGGGGATCCCTGGGCAGGTTCCCCTGCAGCCCATGGGGCTCTCGTGGTCAGGCCCCTCCCAGGATACAGAGCTACCCTTGCAGGTACCGTGGCAGGGCTGGGCACACAGGAGCCATGCACATCGCCCTCATTTCAGAGCACTCCCAGCTCACCTGTCACTCAGATCTGACACAGAGCACCTCAGAGCAGGACTTGAACTAACAAACAGCAGCTCCGACATGTCTGTGACCCTGGGCATCACTCTGTGTGGCCTCCCTCCACCTGGTCTTCCAGAGATTTCCACTGCACCCGGGGCACCAGGCCTCTGTCTCCACCCACCACCCAACCCTGCTCTCCCTGACTCCTGGGTACTTCTCATTAGGAGAGGGTTTTCTTGAAGTTGTCTCCCACTCATGGGCCAGATAATATAATTAGACAACAAGCCAGAGCTGCAGCCCCTTGTCTATCCTGACTCTCAGGAGCCCACACCTATTCCTTGGACCTGGCCGATTCAGCAAGTTCCAGTTTCTGCAACTGTGAGCCCCTGAGGGGTGATTATTGGCTGGCCTGGGAAGCCTGACCGTGCCGGCCAGCCCTCCCCAGGTGTGCCTGGGTTGAGATCAATATAAACACCGCTCCAGGCAGCAAGAGCACCTGCAGCTGTGCCTGACGCCATTTTCTCTGCCCTGTCAGCAGTCTCGGGGCTGGACTGGTGGGAGGGAGTGAGAGGCCACGGCTTTGTGGGTGGCCCAGTGTGAGTGGGGCTCTGCTGGACTTTCTGCAGCAGTTGCCAAGATGCCACCTGCTAAAGAAGAGGATGTGTCACCCATACCTGCCGCTGGAATTTCTCCCTGGGCAGAGGTGAGTAAGGAAGAAAGCAGTGGGGGCCGGGACAGGAGGGGTATCTCAGGCAGGGAAATGGAAAGCTTCCAGTAGATCACCCAGGGCCAGGACCATCCTGTCTGGCCTGCAGGCACCAAGTCGGCTGGCATGCTGTCGCTCATGTGGCTCCATGGCCCTTCCTCTAGGCTTTCAAGTCCTTGTACATATTCAGGTGTTTTACCTAGGAAGGGTGGGAACATTTCAGCAGCAGCTGGCCTGGGGCTCGGCCCACGTTTACTCACAGATGCCTCGGCACGGGCCCCCAGCTTTGCAATGAGGACGCTTGTTGCGTGGGGCATGCTGGCTGAATGGGAGATGATTCCCCACCACTGACCAACTTCAGAATTGTTTACAACTGGAGCAAGTGCCCTGATACGGTTTTCCTCTGTGTAACTGGTGGGTTCTGGGTTTTTTTCGTTTTTTCGTTCTTGGTTCAAGGTAGATTTTATTCCTCTTTTTTGTATTTACAGATATAAGCATGGAAATAATTTATTCATATAAATACATGTATGTGAAGGGAAGAATATTTTTTCTGTTTTACTTTTTTTAATTTTGAATTTTATTTTATTTTTTTATACAGCAGGTTCTTTTTGGTTACCTATTTTATACATAGAAATGTATACATGCCAATCCCAATCTCTCAACTCCTCCCACCACCACCCCCCCAACAGCTTTCCCCCCTTGGTGTCCATACGTTTGTTGTCTACATCTGTTCCTCTATTTCTGCCTTGCAAAACGGTTCATCTGTACAACTTTTCTAGGTTCCACATATATGCATTTATATACAGGATTTGTTTTTCTCTTTCTGACTTACTTCACTCTGTATGACAGTCTCTAGATCCATCAACGTCTCTACAAATGACCCAATTTCATTCCTTTTTATGGCTTAGTAATATTCCATTTTATATATGTACCACATCTTTATACATTCGTCTGTCTGTGGGCATTTAGGTTGCTTCCATTACCTGGATATTGTAAATAGTGATGCAATGAACATTGCGGTGAATGTCTCTTTTCGATTTACGGTTTTGTCTGGGTATATGCCCAGTAGTGGGATTGCTGTATTATATGGTAATTCTATTCTTAGTTTTATAAGAAACTCCATAATGTTCTCCACAGTGACTGCATCAATTTACATTCCCAACAATAGTGGAAGAGGTTTCCTTATCTCTGCACCCTTTCCAGCATTTGTTGTTTGTAGATTTTCTGATGATGCCCATTCTAACAGGTGTGAGCTGATACACCATGGATGAGTCTATTTCGTTGAGCAAAGAGTAGGTCTTGTCTATTACATATTTGGCTTATGGAACGGTATGTGTGCTCATTTCAATCTCTGGTTTTATACAGCACCCCAACTCAACTTTCCCCTTAAGCAAGCATAAGTTTTTATCTAAATGTGAGACTCTGTTCGGTTTTGTAATTCAGTTTATGTGTAGCCAAGTTTACACTCCCTCTATTTGTGATATCTTATGATAATTATCTTTCTCTGTGTGACATATTTCTCTTAGAATCATCATACTTAAATCCACTCAATTTGCTGCTACAGGCCTGATGACATTGATTTCATTGCTGAGTGATATTCCGTTGTACGTAAGTAGCACAACTCCTTTATCCATTTTTTTCTTTCTGGGATATTTAATTTGTACTGGACTCGAGGTTCTTGTAAACACAGCAGCCCTGGATATTGTGTTGGCTGTGTCTTGTTGATTTTAATTTTCCTAAGCTATAGGGCCAAAAGTGGAAGTGCCCTAGGCTCTGTAGCTTTGTTTTTTAGATGTTTCAGCATACACCATAAACATCACCAGAGTGTCTGTTGGCAATTTACATCCCGTCCATCAGCATAACAAGGCTCCCTGTTCTCCATGGCCTGTCCTGTGTTTCTGGGTTTTACACTTTTTTCAGATGGCTCTTTTGACGAATGGGAAATGAGAGTTCATTGTAGTGCGGATTTCCATTGCTCGAATTCTTGGTTGGCCACAAAGGGCATATGCGTTTTTTCCTGAATATATTCAGGAAAAAATGTATACGCACTTTTTGTCCAAGTGCATCACTGTCAAAGATCTGCCGCTTTTCACATGCTTTAAATGCAATTCCAATCTACCTCCTGAAATATGATTCCTGCAATTCTGCCTCGTTTTCAAGTCCTCTGTGCAGACTTACTTCAATATATTTTTTGCCAATAGCTGTCATTTATAACTCTGCAGGTTTGTGAATTACAGTGCCTGTGATTTCCTTTCTTAATTCGTTTCCTTGAAAGCTGGCCACAGAACCGCAGGTTTGCTTCAGGCCGTAATCAGGGTCCCACACGGCACTCTGAGCCTTTGGTTAATTCCTCTTCCTGGTGGGAAATTAGAGTTAAATGTGCCCCTCCAGACACCTGCCTCACTCCCAGCCCCTTGGTGATGTGTGTCCTCTGGTTTGAGGCCACATGTGCTGGGTTCCTCACCTTTCGCAGATGTGGCCCCACTGGTGTGCGGACACTCCTGCCTGGTTCCCATCCCCTTGGTGATGTGAGCCCTCCAGTGAGAGTCTGATCCTGGTTGGGCTCCTCACACTTCTGTGAGGTGAGCCCTCTTCTCTGAGGTCACTCCTGCCTGGCTGACACACCCCGCCTTGGCGACGTCGGCCCTCTGGTGGCAGTTGGAGCCTGCTGGGAGCCTCCTCCCCTCAGTGATGAGGCCCTCTGGCATCAGGCCCTAACTGCTGGGTTCCCACATTTTCTGATACGTGCTAAGTGGTGCGAGGGCACTCCTGCCAGGTTCCCATCCCCATGGGCATGTGGGCCTTCTGCTCTATGGTCCCAACACCTGTGTTGTTCACAGTTTCAGGATGTTGGCTCTCTGGTGTTAGTTCACTCAGGCCTAGATCCCATAGACTCTGTGCTCTGAGCCGCCTGCTGGGAGGTTCCTACTGCTGGATTCCTTACCATTTTTATTCTTTGGGTCCTGTGTTTTCATGCTCCTCCTTCCTGACTCACTCCCAGCCCCTTTGTGATGTAGGTCCTCTGGTTTGAGGCCACCTGTGCCGGTTTCCTCACCTTTATTGATGTGGTCCCACTGGTGTGAGGACACTCCTGCCTGGTTCCCATCCCCTTGGTGATGGGGGCCCTCTGGTGAGAGTCTGATCCTGGCTGGATTCCTCACACTTCTGGGAGGTGGGCCCTCTGCTGTGAGGTCACTCCTGCCTGGCTGGCACACATCACCTTGGCGATGTGGGCCCTCAGTTGCGAGTTGGTGCCTGCTGGGAGTCTCCTCCCCTCGGTAATGAGGGTCCTCTGGCGTCAGGCCCTAACTCATGGGCTCCCAAAATTTTCTGATATGTGCCCTGTCGTGCGAGTACACTCCTGCCAGGGTCCCATCCCCATGGGGATGTGGGTCTTCTGCTCTGAGGTCCCACCGGCTGGGTTGCTCACAGTGTCATGATGTGAGCCCTCTGCTGTGAGTTCACTGTGGCCTGGATCCCATAGACTCCATACTCTGGGCCACCTGCTGGGAGGTTCCAACTGCTGGATTCCTCACATTTTTTATACAATGGGCCACGTGTTTTGAGGTTCATCCTGCCTGCCTCGCTCCGAGACCCATGGAGATGTGGGTCCTCTGGTTTGAGGCCACATGTGCTGGGTACCTCAACTTGCGATGATGTGGCCCCATGGGTGTGAAGACACTCCTGCCTGGTTCCCAGCCTCTTGCTGATGTGGGCCCTCTGGTGAGAGTGTGATAATGGCTCGGTTCCTTACCCTTCTGTGAGGTGGGCCCTCTGATGTGAGGTCACTCCTGCCTGGCTGGCTCACGTCACCTTGGCGATGTGGGCCCTCTGTTGGCCACGAAAGCATGCTGGGAGCCCCCTACCCTCTTTAATGAGGGCCCTGAAAAAACGCATATGCACTTTTTGACCAAGTGCATCATTGTCGAGGATCTGCCTCTTCTCCTGTGCTTTCAGAGCACTTCCCGTCGACCTCCTGAAATCACATTCCTGGAATTCTGCCCCGCTTTCAAGTCCTCTTCGCAGCCTTATTTCAATATATTTTTGTATGATACCTGCCATTTATAACTCTGCAGGTTTGTTAATTACAGTGTCCCTGAGCTCCTTTCTTCAACTCGCTTTCTTGTGAGCTGGCCGCAAAACCGCAGGATTGCTTCAGGCCCAAATCTGGTTTCCGCACAGCATGCTGAGCCTTTGGTAAATTCCTTTTTCTGGTGGGAAATGAGCATTCAATTTGCCCGTGCAGACACCTACAGCTAGTCTCTCATTGGTTCTCCCTATTCCTCTTCATCTTGTGCAGATATTGCAAATGTGCCAAACAGGAGGTTAAGGGCACTGACTCTCCAAGTGGGTAGAGAGTTAGTAAAGCGTCTGGAATGGTGAACCCGAGTACCAGGGGACGAAACCTGAGAGGCATTTAAAATCGTTTCCCAGTCACACGGTGGACCATACTCTGGGATTCAGATGCATCTTTTAGGTGAAGGAAGAATCCCGTAAACCTGGAGAGTTGGGACCCATGGAATGGGTACCATGCAGTATGACTTCAAAGGGTCTGCATTTGCTCATCGAACCTCACCAACGCTATCAGCCCGATGTGTCCAACCTTATGCCTCACTCAGCTCTGGGTGTAGATGTGGTAAATCCAGGTTGCATTACAAGCCCTGAATGAATTATTTAAGAATTGCTCTCTATTTCAGTGTCATTGTGTTTTGTTTTTGTAATTCATTTTGATAATGGGATTTATCGGATTTTCTCTGCTGCATTCATGCCGCTGTACACACGCTTGATTCTCTTACGGAGACATATAAATCCATGGGTTGGAAGATTCTTACTAGTCAGTTGTATTCCTAGGATTTGTATATGTGGTGTTTAGTCCATTTTGTTGAGCAAGGGGTAGGTCTTGACTATTATATATTTGGCTTATGGAAACGTATCTGTGCTAATTTCTATCTTTGGTTTTATGAAGCACCCCAACTTACCTTTCCCCTTAAGCAAGCATAAGTTGGTTTTCTAAATTTGAGACCCTGTTCTGTTTTGTAATTCAGTTCATGTGTAGCCAAGTTTACATTCCTTGTATTAGTGATATCTTATGATGTTTCATTTTCTGTGTGACTTATTTCACGTAGAATAATCATACCTGAATCCACTCATTATGCCGCGACGGGCCTGATGACATAGATTTCGTTGCTGAGTGATATTCCATTGAACGTACGTACCACAACTTCTTTATCTATTTTTCACATTCTGGGATGTTTAACTTGTACCGTAGACGAGGTTCTTGTAAACAGAGCCGTCTGAAACTTTGCGGTGGCTGTGTGTATTTTACTTTAATTTCCCTAAGCTATAGGACCATAAGTGGAAGTGCCTTAGGCTCCGTTGCTTTGTTTTTCAGGTATTCCAGGAAACACCATACACTTCTCCAGAGTGGCTGTTGGCAATTTACATCCCGCCCATCAGCATAACAAGGCTCCCTGTTCTCCATGGCCTGTGCTGCCTTTCTGGATTTTACACATTTTTCAGATGGCCCTTTTGACCGGGGGGCAGTGAGACTTCATTGTAGTGCAGATTTCTTTAACATGCTTGCTTGGTTGGCCAAAAAGTGGCATATGCGTTTTTTCCTCAATATATTCAGGAAAAAACGCATACGCCCTTTTTGGCCAAGTGCATCATTGTCGACGTTCTGCCTCTTTTCCTATGCTTTAAATGCAATTCCAGTCTACCCCTTGATATCGTTTTCGTGCAATTCTGCCCCATTTTCAGTCCTCTTTGCAGCCTTACTTCAATATATTTTTGGACGATAGCTGTCATATATAACTCTGCAGGTTTGTGAATGACAGTGCCGCTGAGCTCCTTTCTTCAACATGCTTTCTTGTAAGCTGGCCGCAAAACCGCTGGATTGCTTCAGGCCCTAATCTGGTTCCAGCACGGCATGCTGAGCCTTTGTTTAATTCCACTTCCTGGTGGTAAATGAGCGTTAAATTTGCCCGTGCAGACACCTACAGCTAGTCTCTCATTGGTTCTCCCTATTCCTGTTCATCTTGCGCAGAAATTGCAAACTGTGCCGAACAGGAGTTTAAAGGCACTGACTCTCCAAGTGGGGAGAGTGTTAGTAAAGCGTCTGGAATGGTGAACCCGAGTAACAGGAGACGAAAACTGAGATGCATTTAGAAACGTTTCCCGGTCACACGGTGGACCACACTCTGGGTTTCCCATGCATGTTTTAGCTGAAGGAAGAATCCCTTAAACCTGGAGAGTTGGGACCCATGGAATGGGTACCATGCAGTATGGCTTCAAAGGGTCTGCATTTGCTCACTGAACCTCACCAATGCTATCAGCGCAAAGTATCCAGCCTTATGTCTCACCCAGCTCTGGGTGTAAATGTGGTACATCCAGGTTGCATCACAAACCCTGAATGAATTATTTAAGAATTGCTCTCTATTTCACTGCCATTGTGTTTTCTTTTTGAAATTTATTTTGATAATAGGATTTAGCTGATTTTCACTGCTGCGTGTATTCCGCTGTACCCATGCTTGATTCTATTACGCAGACATATAAATCCATAGGTATTAAGACTCTTACTCATCCGGTATATTCCTAGGTGCTGAAAATGTGGTGTTGAGTCCATTTCATTGACCAAGGAGTAGGTTTTTTCTATTCCATATTTGGCTTATGGAACGGTATCTGTGCTAATTTCAATCTCTGGTTTTATGCAGCACCCCAACTCACCTTTATCCTTGAGCAAGCATAAGTTGGTTTTCTAAATTTGAGACACCGTTCTGTTTTATAATTCAGTTCATTTGTAGCCACGTTTACATTCCATGTATTAGTGATATCGTATGTCTTTTCGTTTTTATATTATGTGACTTCGAGTGATCATATGTCACTCCTGTGTAGTTGTTACACATGGCCATATTTCATTGATTTCCTGGCTGAGTAATATTCCACTCTACATAAATGCCACATCTCTATCCATTTTCTCTCTCCAGAGACATATAATTTATATCCTAGTCGAGGATCTGTTAAACAGAGAGGCGGTATGCCTTGGGGTGCCTGTGTCCTCTCGATTTTTGTTTTTCCCAAGATATACGTCCATGAGTGCAAGGGCCCTGTGCTCTGTAGCTCATTTTTTAGATGCTTTAGTAAACAAAATACACTTCTCTAGAGTGACCGTTGGCAATATTCATTTCCACTATAAGCCTCACAGGGCTCCCTTTTCTCCTTGCCCTGTCCTGCATTTCTGGTGTTTACACTTTCTGAGGACGGCTCTTCTGACTGATGCGAAGTGATATGTTTTGTAGTATTGATTTCCAGTGCCCACCTGTTTGGTTGGCTAAAAAAGTGTATGCCCTGTTCTTGAATATATACAGAAAAAGACGCATACACCCTTTTTGGCCAACTGCAATGTTGGCAATGTTCAGCCCCTTTTCTTGTGCTTAATGGCGAGTCCTTCCTACCTCTTGCAATCCCTTTCCTGCCATTCTCCATTGCTTACAAGTCCTTTTCTCTGACTTTCCTCAAGACATTTTTCAGTGATAGATATTTTCATCTCTGCAGTTTCGTGAATTTTAGTGCCCGTGAGTCCCATTTTTCAACTTGTGTTTATGGGAACTGACCACAAAGCAGCGGGATTTCCTCAAGCCCTATTCTGTTTCCATGGGCAACCCTAGCCTTTGGTCAATTCGTCTTCCTGATTGGAAATTAGAGTGACATGTGCCTGTCCGAAAACCTAGGACTTGTCTCTCATTGTTCCTCCTCCTTCCGCTTCATCCTCTGGACAAATTCCAAACTGTATGCAACAGGATGTTGACAGTGCTGACATCTCCAAGTGGGGAGACTGTTCGTAAAGAAGCTGGAGGGGTGAACCCGAGCACCAGGAGATGAGGAGATGAGATGCCTTTTCCAAACTCTTCCCGATCAGACGGTATACCATCCTCTGGGTGTGACAGGCATGTTTTAGCTGTAGGAAGCGTCCCATTCATGTGAGGAGAACACCAGGGCTTTTTCAAAATCAGTGTCTCTCCGCAACCCAAAGTGGGGAATGTTTTAAGCTACGGCTACACATATGTTCATTAAGGGCCTTGGGAAGTAGGCAGAGTCCAAACTTTAGATGATTGAAGTCTTCCTGGTCAGAAGCACTCACCACCGGCTTCCCTTAGGTTCCATTTTAACTGTCATTGATAGATGATGTCAATAAAAATATCTATTCTTTTTCAGATTATTTCCCCTTATAGGTTATTGCAAAATATTGAGTGTAGTTCCCTGTGCTATACAGTAGTTCCTTGTTGATGATCGATTTTATACATAGCAGTGTGTATGTGTTAATCCCAAACGGTTAATTTATCCCTCCTCCCACCTTTCCCCTTTGGTAATAATAAATTATAAGATTTTATACTTCTCAGAAATGGGGGAGCTGAAAGAGAGGTATCATTTTCAATGGAAAAGCATTTAAAACAAGATTGAAGCTTTAACCAAGATTATTAGATGTACATCCTTGGAAAGAAATCACTTCGTTTCTCTAATATTGACCTGACAAATAAGACAAACCTTTTCACTGAACTTGCTTATAATAAAGTGATGGAAATATCAAATGGAAGTGTTAGAAACATCTTATTTTACCCGAGCCTTATACACTGTTCTATGTTAATTACAGTTTGGCTCACACATCTGTTCACTGAAGTTACAATGTTCTCAATTTCTGTTATTGATCCTCCAGAGTGGACCCCAACAAGTGTCCCCCTGCCCAGTGTCATTGGAGCCAACAGATCGAGACTGAGTTTGGTTCAGAAGCAAAGGAAACTTTATATTTTGATCAGAGAATGGAGAGGTGAGAGCATGTGCTACCCTGTGGGCTGTGGGCTGGGCTGCTGTGTAGAGATCCTGTCAGAGTCAGTGGGAGGGAGGGGGCGGAGCTCTCGAGGGCCCGGTTGGCTGCAGCTCAGGCTCTATATCACGGAGTCTGCACTGTGCCCCAGGAGCTGAGGTGTCGACCCAGCCATTCTGCACTAGGAAATCTGGTCTGAAGTGCCGGCTGTTGAACCTCTGTATGCGGGACCCTAGGAGCACGTGAAATTAGACAAAGCACAAAGGATAAAAAAGGTTAGACTTTATTTTATTGCCCAGATTCTATTTTTATCTCCCAGGGATTTTTAAGGGGCTTTGCCTGGGACAAACCCCTCTTCTGCCTTTTGTCCCCTTCCTCATTCTTAGAGTGCTGAGGGTGCAGACCCTTCTTCTTTAACTGCTGAGTGCTGAGTTAGAAGCCCTCATACTCATAGGCAAGGGTCAGAATTTCTCCCCAGCAGCCTCCAGGTGACGTTGATTGTCCCCAGGCCTCCTGCCTCCCTGCTCGTCCGCCTGAGCACCAGTATTGGAAGTGTTATAGATTCTAATGACCTTTAAGGGTCCAGGAAGGAGATGTGCAGTGACGCTGTGAGGTCCAGTTTCACCCTGCCCCACATTTGTTCAGCCACCTTTAGCTGACCGTTTCTGCCAGCCTAGATGCTCTGACCAGTAGTCTGCGCTTCCTTCTATTAGGCCCCAGAATTAACATAAAAACAGCACCAGGTGTCAGGACCCTGCCCGCTCAGCTCCCAGACAGTCCAGGGTCAGTGGTGATGAAGGACCATGATGGCCACTGAGTCAACAGCCTTTTGAAGTAAACAGGAGTCCAGCCGGTCTTATTGGCCACCATCATCACAGTGTCTGTAGGCTTTTCTATGGTGACAGCTTGATATACGGTTCCCCCGCCAAGATTATTACCTCCCCTCTGGGTGCAGTAAGTCCTGCAAGCAGTAGTCTACTCTTTTGGGACACACTCTTGTTGTTTTATGAGAGAAACTCCAGGTCAAGTGATGGTCACACGAGTCGTCATGGTGCCCTGTTGCCCCCGGTTATCTCTCTGGATGTTGGAGTTGGAGGGCCTTCTCACTCGAGGTCAGTGTGCCCACGGAGCAAACCCTGTGACTTCAGGGCATGGTTGGGGGTTCGGTTCACCACGTGGGGTCCTTTTCCCTTAGGAGGGAGGTGGCCTTTTGGGCTGCTGATTTCCACGTTTTCAGATACCGCCAGTATCTTGGCCAGATGTGGCGGTGGGCCAAGCCCCTTGGTGACCATAGTTTATCCTACCTGGATGGCATTCTTGCATTGTTCCATTTCAAGTGGTCCCAGTATTTGCACTAATACTCCAATGGCCTTTCAAATTTCACTAGGAATGTAAATGTCAAAGGGTTTAGCTAAATTAGGGAGTTCCAGGGCAAGGGTCTGAATTGACTGCTCTTTCCATTCTTGAAAGGCCACTTCTGGATTCTATTCAAAAGGATCATCATCTTTTCCTTTCAGTGTTTCATATAGAGGCCCAGCTAGTAGACTGTAGTTAGGGATCCAGAAGCAGCAAACCCTGGCCTCCCCAGGAACCCCTAAGCTGTCTTCTAGTTGTAGAAATGGGTAAGGCTGTAAATTGTTTCTTCCCTTTCCTGGGATGGGCTTCTCCGACCTTCTGTGAGAATGCAGCCCACGCAGGTCACTGTAGTCTGTGATATTTGAGCTTTTGCTTGGACAACTTGTATCCTTTATTGGCTTGGTAGTTCAGATGTCTCCTTAGTAGGGCTGGCGATCAGAATGTCGTCTGCATATTGAAGGAGTGTTTCCTTTTCCAGAGGTAGAGCTTTTAGGTCTTTAGCTGAGCTTTCCCCAAAGATGGTGTGGGAATTTTTGAACCCTTGCGGCAAGACGGCCCGGAAGTATTGTTTTAGTTGTATGTTGAGTCCTGCCACTCACAAGCCAAAATTTCTTGTGACTCTGGGACTAATAGAATACAAAAGAAGGCTTCATTGAAGACTAATACAGAATACCATGTCCTGGTGGTTAGTAGAATGACCAGCAGGGTGTAGGGTTTAGGAACTACTGGAGGTCTATCCTCGGTGGCTTCACTGACTGTCCTGACATCCTTTACCAGGACTCCAGCAGCCCATGGGGCTCTCGAGGTCAGGCCAATCCCAGGATATGGAGCTCACCTGGGCAGGTACCCCACCCCCACCCCAGCCCACGGGGCTCTCGTGTTCAGGCCCCTCCCAGGATATGGGGATCCCTGGGCAGGTTCCCCTGCAGCCCATGGGGCTCTCGTGGTCAGGCCCCTCCCAGGATACAGAGCTACCCTTGCAGGTACCGTGGCAGGGCTGGGCACACAGGAGCCATGCACATCGCCCTCATTTCAGAGCACTCCCAGCTCACCTGTCACTCAGATCTGACACAGAGCACCTCAGAGCAGGACTTGAACTAACAAACAGCAGCTCCGACAGGTCTGTGACCCTGGGCATCACTCTGTGTGGCCTCCCTCCACCTGGTCTTCCAGAGATTTCCACTGCACCCGGGGCACCAGGCCTCTGTCTCCACCCACCACCCAACCCTGCTCTCCCTGACTCCTGGGTACTTCTCATTAGGAGAGGGTTTTCTTGAAGTTGTCTCCCACTCATGGGCCAGATAATATAATTAGACAACAAGCCAGAGCTGCAGCCCCTTGTCTATCCTGACTCTCAGGAGCCCACACCTATTCCTTGGACCTGGCCGATTCAGCAAGTTCCAGTTTCTGCAACTGTGAGCCCCTGAGGGGTGATTATTGGCTGGCCTGGGAAGCCTGACCGTGCCGGCCAGCCCTCCCCAGGTGTGCCTGGGTTGAGATCAATATAAACACCGCTCCAGGCAGCAAGAGCACCTGCAGCTGTGCCTGACGCCATTTTCTCTGCCCTGTCAGCAGTCTCGGGGCTGGACTGGTGGGAGGGAGTGAGAGGCCACGGCTTTGTGGGTGGCCCAGTGTGAGTGGGGCTCTGCTGGACTTTCTGCAGCAGTTGCCAAGATGCCACCTGCTAAAGAAGAGGATGTGTCACCCATACCTGCCGCTGGAATTTCTCCCTGGGCAGAGGTGAGTAAGGAAGAAAGCAGTGGGGGCCGGGACAGGAGGGGTATCTCAGGCAGGGAAATGGAAAGCTTCCAGTAGATCACCCAGGGCCAGGACCATCCTGTCTGGCCTGCAGGCACCAAGTCGGCTGGCATGCTGTCGCTCATGTGGCTCCATGGCCCTTCCTCTAGGCTTTCAAGTCCTTGTACATATTCAGGTGTTTTACCTAGGAAGGGTGGGAACATTTCAGCAGCAGCTGGCCTGGGGCTCGGCCCACGTTTACTCACAGATGCCTCGGCACGGGCCCCCAGCTTTGCAATGAGGACGCTTGTTGCGTGGGGCATGCTGGCTGAATGGGAGATGATTCCCCACCACTGACCAACTTCAGAATTGTTTACAACTGGAGCAAGTGCCCTGATACGGTTTTCCTCTGTGTAACTGGTGGGTTCTGGGTTTTTTTCGTTTTTTCGTTCTTGGTTCAAGGTAGATTTTATTCCTCTTTTTTGTATTTACAGATATAAGCATGGAAATAATTTATTCATATAAATACATGTATGTGAAGGGAAGAATATTTTTTCTGTTTTACTTTTTTTAATTTTGAATTTTATTTTATTTTTTTATACAGCAGGTTCTTTTTGGTTACCTATTTTATACATAGAAATGTATACATGCCAATCCCAATCTCTCAACTCCTCCCACCACCACCCCCCCAACAGCTTTCCCCCCTTGGTGTCCATACGTTTGTTGTCTACATCTGTTCCTCTATTTCTGCCTTGCAAAACGGTTCATCTGTACAACTTTTCTAGGTTCCACATATATGCATTTATATACAGGATTTGTTTTTCTCTTTCTGACTTACTTCACTCTGTATGACAGTCTCTAGATCCATCAACGTCTCTACAAATGACCCAATTTCATTCCTTTTTATGGCTTAGTAATATTCCATTTTATATATGTACCACATCTTTATACATTCGTCTGTCTGTGGGCATTTAGGTTGCTTCCATTACCTGGATATTGTAAATAGTGATGCAATGAACATTGCGGTGAATGTCTCTTTTCGATTTACGGTTTTGTCTGGGTATATGCCCAGTAGTGGGATTGCTGTATTATATGGTAATTCTATTCTTAGTTTTATAAGAAACTCCATAATGTTCTCCACAGTGACTGCATCAATTTACATTCCCAACAATAGTGGAAGAGGTTTCCTTATCTCTGCACCCTTTCCAGCATTTGTTGTTTGTAGATTTTCTGATGATGCCCATTCTAACAGGTGTGAGCTGATACACCATGGATGAGTCTATTTCGTTGAGCAAAGAGTAGGTCTTGTCTATTACATATTTGGCTTATGGAACGGTATGTGTGCTCATTTCAATCTCTGGTTTTATACAGCACCCCAACTCAACTTTCCCCTTAAGCAAGCATAAGTTTTTATCTAAATGTGAGACTCTGTTCGGTTTTGTAATTCAGTTTATGTGTAGCCAAGTTTACACTCCCTCTATTTGTGATATCTTATGATAATTATCTTTCTCTGTGTGACATATTTCTCTTAGAATCATCATACTTAAATCCACTCAATTTGCTGCTACAGGCCTGATGACATTGATTTCATTGCTGAGTGATATTCCGTTGTACGTAAGTAGCACAACTCCTTTATCCATTTTTTTCTTTCTGGGATATTTAATTTGTACTGGACTCGAGGTTCTTGTAAACACAGCAGCCCTGGATATTGTGTTGGCTGTGTCTTGTTGATTTTAATTTTCCTAAGCTATAGGGCCAAAAGTGGAAGTGCCCTAGGCTCTGTAGCTTTGTTTTTTAGATGTTTCAGCATACACCATAAACATCACCAGAGTGTCTGTTGGCAATTTACATCCCGTCCATCAGCATAACAAGGCTCCCTGTTCTCCATGGCCTGTCCTGTGTTTCTGGGTTTTACACTTTTTTCAGATGGCTCTTTTGACGAATGGGAAATGAGAGTTCATTGTAGTGCGGATTTCCATTGCTCGAATTCTTGGTTGGCCACAAAGGGCATATGCGTTTTTTCCTGAATATATTCAGGAAAAAATGTATACGCACTTTTTGTCCAAGTGCATCACTGTCAAAGATCTGCCGCTTTTCACATGCTTTAAATGCAATTCCAATCTACCTCCTGAAATATGATTCCTGCAATTCTGCCTCGTTTTCAAGTCCTCTGTGCAGACTTACTTCAATATATTTTTTGCCAATAGCTGTCATTTATAACTCTGCAGGTTTGTGAATTACAGTGCCTGTGATTTCCTTTCTTAATTCGTTTCCTTGAAAGCTGGCCACAGAACCGCAGGTTTGCTTCAGGCCGTAATCAGGGTCCCACACGGCACTCTGAGCCTTTGGTTAATTCCTCTTCCTGGTGGGAAATTAGAGTTAAATGTGCCCCTCCAGACACCTGCCTCACTCCCAGCCCCTTGGTGATGTGTGTCCTCTGGTTTGAGGCCACATGTGCTGGGTTCCTCACCTTTCGCAGATGTGGCCCCACTGGTGTGCGGACACTCCTGCCTGGTTCCCATCCCCTTGGTGATGTGAGCCCTCCAGTGAGAGTCTGATCCTGGTTGGGCTCCTCACACTTCTGTGAGGTGAGCCCTCTTCTCTGAGGTCACTCCTGCCTGGCTGACACACCCCGCCTTGGCGACGTCGGCCCTCTGGTGGCAGTTGGAGCCTGCTGGGAGCCTCCTCCCCTCAGTGATGAGGCCCTCTGGCATCAGGCCCTAACTGCTGGGTTCCCACATTTTCTGATACGTGCTAAGTGGTGCGAGGGCACTCCTGCCAGGTTCCCATCCCCATGGGCATGTGGGCCTTCTGCTCTATGGTCCCAACACCTGTGTTGTTCACAGTTTCAGGATGTTGGCTCTCTGGTGTTAGTTCACTCAGGCCTAGATCCCATAGACTCTGTGCTCTGAGCCGCCTGCTGGGAGGTTCCTACTGCTGGATTCCTTACCATTTTTATTCTTTGGGTCCTGTGTTTTCATGCTCCTCCTTCCTGACTCACTCCCAGCCCCTTTGTGATGTAGGTCCTCTGGTTTGAGGCCACCTGTGCCGGTTTCCTCACCTTTATTGATGTGGTCCCACTGGTGTGAGGACACTCCTGCCTGGTTCCCATCCCCTTGGTGATGGGGGCCCTCTGGTGAGAGTCTGATCCTGGCTGGATTCCTCACACTTCTGGGAGGTGGGCCCTCTGCTGTGAGGTCACTCCTGCCTGGCTGGCACACATCACCTTGGCGATGTGGGCCCTCAGTTGCGAGTTGGTGCCTGCTGGGAGTCTCCTCCCCTCGGTAATGAGGGTCCTCTGGCGTCAGGCCCTAACTCATGGGCTCCCAAAATTTTCTGATATGTGCCCTGTCGTGCGAGTACACTCCTGCCAGGGTCCCATCCCCATGGGGATGTGGGTCTTCTGCTCTGAGGTCCCACCGGCTGGGTTGCTCACAGTGTCATGATGTGAGCCCTCTGCTGTGAGTTCACTGTGGCCTGGATCCCATAGACTCCATACTCTGGGCCACCTGCTGGGAGGTTCCAACTGCTGGATTCCTCACATTTTTTATACAATGGGCCACGTGTTTTGAGGTTCATCCTGCCTGCCTCGCTCCGAGACCCATGGAGATGTGGGTCCTCTGGTTTGAGGCCACATGTGCTGGGTACCTCAACTTGCGATGATGTGGCCCCATGGGTGTGAAGACACTCCTGCCTGGTTCCCAGCCTCTTGCTGATGTGGGCCCTCTGGTGAGAGTGTGATAATGGCTCGGTTCCTTACCCTTCTGTGAGGTGGGCCCTCTGATGTGAGGTCACTCCTGCCTGGCTGGCTCACGTCACCTTGGCGATGTGGGCCCTCTGTTGGCCACGAAAGCATGCTGGGAGCCCCCTACCCTCTTTAATGAGGGCCCTGAAAAAACGCATATGCACTTTTTGACCAAGTGCATCATTGTCGAGGATCTGCCTCTTCTCCTGTGCTTTCAGAGCACTTCCCGTCGACCTCCTGAAATCACATTCCTGGAATTCTGCCCCGCTTTCAAGTCCTCTTCGCAGCCTTATTTCAATATATTTTTGTATGATACCTGCCATTTATAACTCTGCAGGTTTGTTAATTACAGTGTCCCTGAGCTCCTTTCTTCAACTCGCTTTCTTGTGAGCTGGCCGCAAAACCGCAGGATTGCTTCAGGCCCAAATCTGGTTTCCGCACAGCATGCTGAGCCTTTGGTAAATTCCTTTTTCTGGTGGGAAATGAGCATTCAATTTGCCCGTGCAGACACCTACAGCTAGTCTCTCATTGGTTCTCCCTATTCCTCTTCATCTTGTGCAGATATTGCAAATGTGCCAAACAGGAGGTTAAGGGCACTGACTCTCCAAGTGGGTAGAGAGTTAGTAAAGCGTCTGGAATGGTGAACCCGAGTACCAGGGGACGAAACCTGAGAGGCATTTAAAATCGTTTCCCAGTCACACGGTGGACCATACTCTGGGATTCAGATGCATCTTTTAGGTGAAGGAAGAATCCCGTAAACCTGGAGAGTTGGGACCCATGGAATGGGTACCATGCAGTATGACTTCAAAGGGTCTGCATTTGCTCATCGAACCTCACCAACGCTATCAGCCCGATGTGTCCAACCTTATGCCTCACTCAGCTCTGGGTGTAGATGTGGTAAATCCAGGTTGCATTACAAGCCCTGAATGAATTATTTAAGAATTGCTCTCTATTTCAGTGTCATTGTGTTTTGTTTTTGTAATTCATTTTGATAATGGGATTTATCGGATTTTCTCTGCTGCATTCATGCCGCTGTACACACGCTTGATTCTCTTACGGAGACATATAAATCCATGGGTTGGAAGATTCTTACTAGTCAGTTGTATTCCTAGGATTTGTATATGTGGTGTTTAGTCCATTTCGTTGAGCAAGGGGTAGGTCTTGACTATTATATATTTGGCTTATGGAAACGTATCTGTGCTAATTTCTATCTTTGGTTTTATGAAGCACCCCAACTTACCTTTCCCCTTAAGCAAGCATAAGTTGGTTTTCTAAATTTGAGACCCTGTTCTGTTTTGTAATTCAGTTCATGTGTAGCCAAGTTTACATTCCTTGTATTAGTGATATCTTATGATGTTTCATTTTCTGTGTGACTTATTTCACGTAGAATAATCATACCTGAATCCACTCATTATGCCGCGACGGGCCTGATGACATAGATTTCGTTGCTGAGTGATATTCCATTGAACGTACGTACCACAACTTCTTTATCTATTTTTCACATTCTGGGATGTTTAACTTGTACCGTAGACGAGGTTCTTGTAAACAGAGCCGTCTGAAACTTTGCGGTGGCTGTGTGTATTTTACTTTAATTTCCCTAAGCTATAGGACCATAAGTGGAAGTGCCTTAGGCTCCGTTGCTTTGTTTTTCAGGTATTCCAGGAAACACCATACACTTCTCCAGAGTGGCTGTTGGCAATTTACATCCCGCCCATCAGCATAACAAGGCTCCCTGTTCTCCATGGCCTGTGCTGCCTTTCTGGATTTTACACATTTTTCAGATGGCCCTTTTGACCGGGGGGCAGTGAGACTTCATTGTAGTGCAGATTTCTTTAACATGCTTGCTTGGTTGGCCAAAAAGTGGCATATGCGTTTTTTCCTCAATATATTCAGGAAAAAACGCATACGCCCTTTTTGGCCAAGTGCATCATTGTCGACGTTCTGCCTCTTTTCCTATGCTTTAAATGCAATTCCAGTCTACCCCTTGATATCGTTTTCGTGCAATTCTGCCCCATTTTCAGTCCTCTTTGCAGCCTTACTTCAATATATTTTTGGACGATAGCTGTCATATATAACTCTGCAGGTTTGTGAATGACAGTGCCGCTGAGCTCCTTTCTTCAACATGCTTTCTTGTAAGCTGGCCGCAAAACCGCTGGATTGCTTCAGGCCCTAATCTGGTTCCAGCACGGCATGCTGAGCCTTTGTTTAATTCCACTTCCTGGTGGTAAATGAGCGTTAAATTTGCCCGTGCAGACACCTACAGCTAGTCTCTCATTGGTTCTCCCTATTCCTGTTCATCTTGCGCAGAAATTGCAAACTGTGCCGAACAGGAGTTTAAAGGCACTGACTCTCCAAGTGGGGAGAGTGTTAGTAAAGCGTCTGGAATGGTGAACCCGAGTAACAGGAGACGAAAACTGAGATGCATTTAGAAACGTTTCCCGGTCACACGGTGGACCACACTCTGGGTTTCCCATGCATGTTTTAGCTGAAGGAAGAATCCCTTAAACCTGGAGAGTTGGGACCCATGGAATGGGTACCATGCAGTATGGCTTCAAAGGGTCTGCATTTGCTCACTGAACCTCACCAATGCTATCAGCGCAAAGTATCCAGCCTTATGTCTCACCCAGCTCTGGGTGTAAATGTGGTACATCCAGGTTGCATCACAAACCCTGAATGAATTATTTAAGAATTGCTCTCTATTTCACTGCCATTGTGTTTTCTTTTTGAAATTTATTTTGATAATAGGATTTAGCTGATTTTCACTGCTGCGTGTATTCCGCTGTACCCATGCTTGATTCTATTACGCAGACATATAAATCCATAGGTATTAAGACTCTTACTCATCCGGTATATTCCTAGGTGCTGAAAATGTGGTGTTGAGTCCATTTCATTGACCAAGGAGTAGGTTTTTTCTATTCCATATTTGGCTTATGGAACGGTATCTGTGCTAATTTCAATCTCTGGTTTTATGCAGCACCCCAACTCACCTTTATCCTTGAGCAAGCATAAGTTGGTTTTCTAAATTTGAGACACCGTTCTGTTTTATAATTCAGTTCATTTGTAGCCACGTTTACATTCCATGTATTAGTGATATCGTATGTCTTTTCGTTTTTATATTATGTGACTTCGAGTGATCATATGTCACTCCTGTGTAGTTGTTACACATGGCCATATTTCATTGATTTCCTGGCTGAGTAATATTCCACTCTACATAAATGCCACATCTCTATCCATTTTCTCTCTCCAGAGACATATAATTTATATCCTAGTCGAGGATCTGTTAAACAGAGAGGCGGTATGCCTTGGGGTGCCTGTGTCCTCTCGATTTTTGTTTTTCCCAAGATATACGTCCATGAGTGCAAGGGCCCTGTGCTCTGTAGCTCATTTTTTAGATGCTTTAGTAAACAAAATACACTTCTCTAGAGTGACCGTTGGCAATATTCATTTCCACTATAAGCCTCACAGGGCTCCCTTTTCTCCTTGCCCTGTCCTGCATTTCTGGTGTTTACACTTTCTGAGGACGGCTCTTCTGACTGATGCGAAGTGATATGTTTTGTAGTATTGATTTCCAGTGCCCACCTGTTTGGTTGGCTAAAAAAGTGTATGCCCTGTTCTTGAATATATACAGAAAAAGACGCATACACCCTTTTTGGCCAACTGCAATGTTGGCAATGTTCAGCCCCTTTTCTTGTGCTTAATGGCGAGTCCTTCCTACCTCTTGCAATCCCTTTCCTGCCATTCTCCATTGCTTACAAGTCCTTTTCTCTGACTTTCCTCAAGACATTTTTCAGTGATAGATATTTTCATCTCTGCAGTTTCGTGAATTTTAGTGCCCGTGAGTCCCATTTTTCAACTTGTGTTTATGGGAACTGACCACAAAGCAGCGGGATTTCCTCAAGCCCTATTCTGTTTCCATGGGCAACCCTAGCCTTTGGTCAATTCGTCTTCCTGATTGGAAATTAGAGTGACATGTGCCTGTCCGAAAACCTAGGACTTGTCTCTCATTGTTCCTCCTCCTTCCGCTTCATCCTCTGGACAAATTCCAAACTGTATGCAACAGGATGTTGACAGTGCTGACATCTCCAAGTGGGGAGACTGTTCGTAAAGAAGCTGGAGGGGTGAACCCGAGCACCAGGAGATGAGGAGATGAGATGCCTTTTCCAAACTCTTCCCGATCAGACGGTATACCATCCTCTGGGTGTGACAGGCATGTTTTAGCTGTAGGAAGCGTCCCATTCATGTGAGGAGAACACCAGGGCTTTTTCAAAATCAGTGTCTCTCCGCAACCCAAAGTGGGGAATGTTTTAAGCTACGGCTACACATATGTTCATTAAGGGCCTTGGGAAGTAGGCAGAGTCCAAACTTTAGATGATTGAAGTCTTCCTGGTCAGAAGCACTCACCACCGGCTTCCCTTAGGTTCCATTTTAACTGTCATTGATAGATGATGTCAATAAAAATATCTATTCTTTTTCAGATTATTTCCCCTTATAGGTTATTGCAAAATATTGAGTGTAGTTCCCTGTGCTATACAGTAGTTCCTTGTTGATGATCGATTTTATACATAGCAGTGTGTATGTGTTAATCCCAAACGGTTAATTTATCCCTCCTCCCACCTTTCCCCTTTGGTAATAATAAATTATAAGATTTTATACTTCTCAGAAATGGGGGAGCTGAAAGAGAGGTATCATTTTCAATGGAAAAGCATTTAAAACAAGATTGAAGCTTTAACCAAGATTATTAGATGTACATCCTTGGAAAGAAATCACTTCGTTTCTCTAATATTGACCTGACAAATAAGACAAACCTTTTCACTGAACTTGCTTATAATAAAGTGATGGAAATATCAAATGGAAGTGTTAGAAACATCTTATTTTACCCGAGCCTTATACACTGTTCTATGTTAATTACAGTTTGGCTCACACATCTGTTCACTGAAGTTACAATGTTCTCAATTTCTGTTATTGATCCTCCAGAGTGGACCCCAACAAGTGTCCCCCTGCCCAGTGTCATTGGAGCCAACAGATCGAGACTGAGTTTGGTTCAGAAGCAAAGGAAACTTTATATTTTGATCAGAGAATGGAGAGGTGAGAGCATGTGCTACCCTGTGGGCTGTGGGCTGGGCTGCTGTGTAGAGATCCTGTCAGAGTCAGTGGGAGGGAGGGGGCGGAGCTCTCGAGGGCCCGGTTGGCTGCAGCTCAGGCTCTATATCACGGAGTCTGCACTGTGCCCCAGGAGCTGAGGTGTCGACCCAGCCATTCTGCACTAGGAAATCTGGTCTGAAGTGCCGGCTGTTGAACCTCTGTATGCGGGACCCTAGGAGCACGTGAAATTAGACAAAGCACAAAGGATAAAAAAGGTTAGACTTTATTTTATTGCCCAGATTCTATTTTTATCTCCCAGGGATTTTTAAGGGGCTTTGCCTGGGACAAACCCCTCTTCTGCCTTTTGTCCCCTTCCTCATTCTTAGAGTGCTGAGGGTGCAGACCCTTCTTCTTTAACTGCTGAGTGCTGAGTTAGAAGCCCTCATACTCATAGGCAAGGGTCAGAATTTCTCCCCAGCAGCCTCCAGGTGACGTTGATTGTCCCCAGGCCTCCTGCCTCCCTGCTCGTCCGCCTGAGCACCAGTATTGGAAGTGTTATAGATTCTAATGACCTTTAAGGGTCCAGGAAGGAGATGTGCAGTGACGCTGTGAGGTCCAGTTTCACCCTGCCCCACATTTGTTCAGCCACCTTTAGCTGACCGTTTCTGCCAGCCTAGATGCTCTGACCAGTAGTCTGCGCTTCCTTCTATTAGGCCCCAGAATTAACATAAAAACAGCACCAGGTGTCAGGACCCTGCCCGCTCAGCTCCCAGACAGTCCAGGGTCAGTGGTGATGAAGGACCATGATGGCCACTGAGTCAACAGCCTTTTGAAGTAAACAGGAGTCCAGCCGGTCTTATTGGCCACCATCATCACAGTGTCTGTAGGCTTTTCTATGGTGACAGCTTGATATACGGTTCCCCCGCCAAGATTATTACCTCCCCTCTGGGTGCAGTAAGTCCTGCAAGCAGTAGTCTACTCTTTTGGGACACACTCTTGTTGTTTTATGAGAGAAACTCCAGGTCAAGTGATGGTCACACGAGTCGTCATGGTGCCCTGTTGCCCCCGGTTATCTCTCTGGATGTTGGAGTTGGAGGGCCTTCTCACTCGAGGTCAGTGTGCCCACGGAGCAAACCCTGTGACTTCAGGGCATGGTTGGGGGTTCGGTTCACCACGTGGGGTCCTTTTCCCTTAGGAGGGAGGTGGCCTTTTGGGCTGCTGATTTCCACGTTTTCAGATACCGCCAGTATCTTGGCCAGATGTGGCGGTGGGCCAAGCCCCTTGGTGACCATAGTTTATCCTACCTGGATGGCATTCTTGCATTGTTCCATTTCAAGTGGTCCCAGTATTTGCACTAATACTCCAATGGCCTTTCAAATTTCACTAGGAATGTAAATGTCAAAGGGTTTAGCTAAATTAGGGAGTTCCAGGGCAAGGGTCTGAATTGACTGCTCTTTCCATTCTTGAAAGGCCACTTCTGGATTCTATTCAAAAGGATCATCATCTTTTCCTTTCAGTGTTTCATATAGAGGCCCAGCTAGTAGACTGTAGTTAGGGATCCAGAAGCAGCAAACCCTGGCCTCCCCAGGAACCCCTAAGCTGTCTTCTAGTTGTAGAAATGGGTAAGGCTGTAAATTGTTTCTTCCCTTTCCTGGGATGGGCTTCTCCGACCTTCTGTGAGAATGCAGCCCACGCAGGTCACTGTAGTCTGTGATATTTGAGCTTTTGCTTGGACAACTTGTATCCTTTATTGGCTTGGTAGTTCAGATGTCTCCTTAGTAGGGCTGGCGATCAGAATGTCGTCTGCATATTGAAGGAGTGTTTCCTTTTCCAGAGGTAGAGCTTTTAGGTCTTTAGCTGAGCTTTCCCCAAAGATGGTGTGGGAATTTTTGAACCCTTGCGGCAAGACGGCCCGGAAGTATTGTTTTAGTTGTATGTTGAGTCCTGCCACTCACAAGCCAAAATTTCTTGTGACTCTGGGACTAATAGAATACAAAAGAAGGCTTCATTGAAGACTAATACAGAATACCATGTCCTGGTGGTTAGTAGAATGACCAGCAGGGTGTAGGGTTTAGGAACTACTGGAGGTCTATCCTCGGTGGCTTCACTGACTGTCCTGACATCCTTTACCAGGACTCCAGCAGCCCATGGGGCTCTCGAGGTCAGGCCAATCCCAGGATATGGAGCTCACCTGGGCAGGTACCCCACCCCCACCCCAGCCCACGGGGCTCTCGTGTTCAGGCCCCTCCCAGGATATGGGGATCCCTGGGCAGGTTCCCCTGCAGCCCATGGGGCTCTCGTGGTCAGGCCCCTCCCAGGATACAGAGCTACCCTTGCAGGTACCGTGGCAGGGCTGGGCACACAGGAGCCATGCACATCGCCCTCATTTCAGAGCACTCCCAGCTCACCTGTCACTCAGATCTGACACAGAGCACCTCAGAGCAGGACTTGAACTAACAAACAGCAGCTCCGACAGGTCTGTGACCCTGGGCATCACTCTGTGTGGCCTCCCTCCACCTGGTCTTCCAGAGATTTCCACTGCACCCGGGGCACCAGGCCTCTGTCTCCACCCACCACCCAACCCTGCTCTCCCTGACTCCTGGGTACTTCTCATTAGGAGAGGGTTTTCTTGAAGTTGTCTCCCACTCATGGGCCAGATAATATAATTAGACAACAAGCCAGAGCTGCAGCCCCTTGTCTATCCTGACTCTCAGGAGCCCACACCTATTCCTTGGACCTGGCCGATTCAGCAAGTTCCAGTTTCTGCAACTGTGAGCCCCTGAGGGGTGATTATTGGCTGGCCTGGGAAGCCTGACCGTGCCGGCCAGCCCTCCCCAGGTGTGCCTGGGTTGAGATCAATATAAACACCGCTCCAGGCAGCAAGAGCACCTGCAGCTGTGCCTGACGCCATTTTCTCTGCCCTGTCAGCAGTCTCGGGGCTGGACTGGTGGGAGGGAGTGAGAGGCCACGGCTTTGTGGGTGGCCCAGTGTGAGTGGGGCTCTGCTGGACTTTCTGCAGCAGTTGCCAAGATGCCACCTGCTAAAGAAGAGGATGTGTCACCCATACCTGCCGCTGGAATTTCTCCCTGGGCAGAGGTGAGTAAGGAAGAAAGCAGTGGGGGCCGGGACAGGAGGGGTATCTCAGGCAGGGAAATGGAAAGCTTCCAGTAGATCACCCAGGGCCAGGACCATCCTGTCTGGCCTGCAGGCACCAAGTCGGCTGGCATGCTGTCGCTCATGTGGCTCCATGGCCCTTCCTCTAGGCTTTCAAGTCCTTGTACATATTCAGGTGTTTTACCTAGGAAGGGTGGGAACATTTCAGCAGCAGCTGGCCTGGGGCTCGGCCCACGTTTACTCACAGATGCCTCGGCACGGGCCCCCAGCTTTGCAATGAGGACGCTTGTTGCGTGGGGCATGCTGGCTGAATGGGAGATGATTCCCCACCACTGACCAACTTCAGAATTGTTTACAACTGGAGCAAGTGCCCTGATACGGTTTTCCTCTGTGTAACTGGTGGGTTCTGGGTTTTTTTCGTTTTTTCGTTCTTGGTTCAAGGTAGATTTTATTCCTCTTTTTTGTATTTACAGATATAAGCATGGAAATAATTTATTCATATAAATACATGTATGTGAAGGGAAGAATATTTTTTCTGTTTTACTTTTTTTAATTTTGAATTTTATTTTATTTTTTTATACAGCAGGTTCTTTTTGGTTACCTATTTTATACATAGAAATGTATACATGCCAATCCCAATCTCTCAACTCCTCCCACCACCACCCCCCCAACAGCTTTCCCCCCTTGGTGTCCATACGTTTGTTGTCTACATCTGTTCCTCTATTTCTGCCTTGCAAAACGGTTCATCTGTACAACTTTTCTAGGTTCCACATATATGCATTTATATACAGGATTTGTTTTTCTCTTTCTGACTTACTTCACTCTGTATGACAGTCTCTAGATCCATCAACGTCTCTACAAATGACCCAATTTCATTCCTTTTTATGGCTTAGTAATATTCCATTTTATATATGTACCACATCTTTATACATTCGTCTGTCTGTGGGCATTTAGGTTGCTTCCATTACCTGGATATTGTAAATAGTGATGCAGTGAACATTGCGGTGAATGTCTCTTTTCGATTTACGGTTTTGTCTGGGTATATGCCCAGTAGTGGGATTGCTGTATTATATGGTAATTCTATTCTTAGTTTTATAAGAAACTCCATAATGTTCTCCACAGTGACTGCATCAATTTACATTCCCAACAATAGTGGAAGAGGTTTCCTTATCTCTGCACCCTTTCCAGCATTTGTTGTTTGTAGATTTTCTGATGATGCCCATTCTAACAGGTGTGAGCTGATACACCATGGATGAGTCTATTTCGTTGAGCAAAGAGTAGGTCTTGTCTATTACATATTTGGCTTATGGAACGGTATGTGTGCTCATTTCAATCTCTGGTTTTATACAGCACCCCAACTCAACTTTCCCCTTAAGCAAGCATAAGTTTTTATCTAAATGTGAGACTCTGTTCGGTTTTGTAATTCAGTTTATGTGTAGCCAAGTTTACACTCCCTCTATTTGTGATATCTTATGATAATTATCTTTCTCTGTGTGACATATTTCTCTTAGAATCATCATACTTAAATCCACTCAATTTGCTGCTACAGGCCTGATGACATTGATTTCATTGCTGAGTGATATTCCGTTGTACGTAAGTAGCACAACTCCTTTATCCATTTTTTTCTTTCTGGGATATTTAATTTGTACTGGACTCGAGGTTCTTGTAAACACAGCAGCCCTGGATATTGTGTTGGCTGTGTCTTGTTGATTTTAATTTTCCTAAGCTATAGGGCCAAAAGTGGAAGTGCCCTAGGCTCTGTAGCTTTGTTTTTTAGATGTTTCAGCATACACCATAAACATCACCAGAGTGTCTGTTGGCAATTTACATCCCGTCCATCAGCATAACAAGGCTCCCTGTTCTCCATGGCCTGTCCTGTGTTTCTGGGTTTTACACTTTTTTCAGATGGCTCTTTTGACGAATGGGAAATGAGAGTTCATTGTAGTGCGGATTTCCATTGCTCGAATTCTTGGTTGGCCACAAAGGGCATATGCGTTTTTTCCTGAATATATTCAGGAAAAAATGTATACGCACTTTTTGTCCAAGTGCATCACTGTCAAAGATCTGCTGCTTTTCACATGCTTTAAATGCAATTCCAATCTACCTCCTGAAATATGATTCCTGCAATTCTGCCTCGTTTTCAAGTCCTCTGTGCAGACTTACTTCAATATATTTTTTGCCAATAGCTGTCATTTATAACTCTGCAGGTTTGTGAATTACAGTGCCTGTGATTTCCTTTCTTAATTCGTTTCCTTGAAAGCTGGCCACAGAACCGCAGGTTTGCTTCAGGCCGTAATCAGGGTCCCGCACGGCACTCTGAGCCTTTGGTTAATTCCTCTTCCTGGTGGGAAATTAGAGTTAAATGTGCCCCTCCAGACACCTGCCTCACTCCCAGCCCCTTGGTGATGTGTGTCCTCTGGTTTGAGGCCACATGTGCTGGGTTCCTCACCTTTCGCAGATGTGGCCCCACTGGTGTGCGGACACTCCTGCCTGGTTCCCATCCCCTTGGTGATGTGAGCCCTCCAGTGAGAGTCTGATCCTGGTTGGGCTCCTCACACTTCTGTGAGGTGAGCCCTCTTCTCTGAGGTCACTCCTGCCTGGCTGACACACCCCGCCTTGGCGACGTCGGCCCTCTGGTGGCAGTTGGAGCCTGCTGGGAGCCTCCTCCCCTCAGTGATGAGGCCCTCTGGCATCAGGCCCTAACTGCTGGGTTCCCACATTTTCTGATACGTGCTAAGTGGTGCGAGGGCACTCCTGCCAGGTTCCCATCCCCATGGGCATGTGGGCCTTCTGCTCTATGGTCCCAACACCTGTGTTGTTCACAGTTTCAGGATGTTGGCTCTCTGGTGTTAGTTCACTCAGGCCTAGATCCCATAGACTCTGTGCTCTGAGCCGCCTGCTGGGAGGTTCCTACTGCTGGATTCCTTACCATTTTTATTCTTTGGGTCCTGTGTTTTCATGCTCCTCCTTCCTGACTCACTCCCAGCCCCTTTGTGATGTAGGTCCTCTGGTTTGAGGCCACCTGTGCCGGTTTCCTCACCTTTATTGATGTGGTCCCACTGGTGTGAGGACACTCCTGCCTGGTTCCCATCCCCTTGGTGATGCGGGCCCTCTGGTGAGAGTCTGATCCTGGCTGGATTCCTCACACTTCTGGGAGGTGGGCCCTCTGCTGTGAGGTCACTCCTGCCTGGCTGGCACACATCACCTTGGCGATGTGGGCCCTCAGTTGCGAGTTGGTGCCTGCTGGGAGTCTCCTCCCCTCGGTAATGAGGGCCCTCTGGCGTCAGGCCCTAACTCATGGGCTCCCAAAATTTTCTGATATGTGCCCTGTCGTGCGAGTACACTCCTGCCAGGGTCCCATCCCCATGGGGATGTGGGCCTTCTGCTCTGAGGTCCCACCGGCTGGGTTGCTCACAGTGTCATGATGTGAGCCCTCTGCTGTGAGTTCACTGTGGCCTGGATCCCATAGACTCCATACTCTGGGCCACCTGCTGGGAGGTTCCAACTGCTGGATTCCTCACATTTTTTATTCTGTGGGCCCTGTGTTGTTAGGCTACTCCTGCCTGCCTCACTCGGAGCACCTTGGAAATGTGGGTCCTCTGGTTTAGGCCACATGTGCTGGGTTCCTCACCTTTCTATAATGTGGCCACACTGGTGTGAGGACACTCCTGCCTTGTTCCGGTCCCCTTGGTGATGTGGGCTCTCTGGTGAGAGTCTTATCCTGGCTGGTTTCCTCACCCTTCTGTGAGGTAGGCCCTCTGCTGTGAGGTCACTCCTGCCTGGCTGGCACACGTCACCTTGGCGACGTGGGCCCTCAGTTGGGAGTTGGTGCCTGCTGGGAGTCTCCACCCCTCGGTAATGAGGGCCCTCTGGCGTCAGGCTCTAACTCCTGGGCTCCCAAAATTTTCTGATGTGCGCCCTGTGGTGTGAGTACACTCCTGCCAGGTTTCCAACCCCATGGGAATATGGGCCTTCTGCTCTGAGGTCCCAACGGTGGGTGGCTCAGTTTCATGATGAGGGCCCTCTGGTGTGAGTTCACTCCGGCCTGGATCCCATAGCCTCGCTGCTCCTGGCCGCCTGTGGGGAGGTTCCAACTGCGGTATTCCTCACCTTTTTTCTTCTATGGGCCCTCTGTTTTGAGACTCCTCCTGCCTGCCTCACTCCGAGCCCCTTGGAGATGTGGGTCCTCTGGTTTAGGCCACATGTGCTGGGTTCCTCACCTTTCTATGATGTGGTCACACTGGTGTGAAGACAGTCCTGCCTGGTTCTGATCCTCTTGGTGATGTGGGCCCTCTGGTGAGAGTCTAATCCTCTTTGGGTTCCTCACACTTTTTTGAGGTTGGCCCTCTGCTCTGAGGTCACTCCTGCCTGGCTGGCACACGCCGCATTGGCGACATTGGCCCTCTTGTAGCAGTTGGAGCCTGCTGGGAGCCTCCTCTCCTCGGTGATGAGGGCCCTCTGGCGTCAGGCCCTAACTGCTGGGCTCCCCATATTTTCTGATGTGTGCCCACTGGTGCGATGACACTCCTGCTTGGTTCGCTTCCCCATGGGGGTGTGGGCCTTGTGCTCTGAGGTCACAATGGCTAGGTTGCTCACAGTTTCATGATGAGGGCCCTCTGTTGTGAGTTCATCATTGCCTGGATCCCATAGCCTCGGTGATCTGGGCCGCCTGCTGGGATGTTCCAACTGCTGGATTCCTCACCTTTTTTATACAATGGGCCACGTGTTTTGAGGTTCATCCTGCCTGCCTCGCTCCGAGACCCATGGAGATGTGGGTCCTCTGGTTTGAGGCCACATGTGCTGGGTACCTCAACTTGCGATGATGTGGCCCCATGGGTGTGAAGACACTCCTGCCTGGTTCCCAGCCTCTTGCTGATGTGGGCCCTCTGGTGAGAGTGTGATAATGGCTCGGTTCCTTACCCTTCTGTGAGGTGGGCCCTCTGATGTGAGGTCACTCCTGCCTGGCTGGCTCACGTCACCTTGGCGATGTGGGCCCTCTGTTGGCCACGAAAGCATGCTGGGAGCCCCCTACCCTCTTTAATGAGGGCCCTGAAAAAACGCATATGCACTTTTTGACCAAGTGCATCATTGTCGAGGATCTGCCTCTTCTCCTGTGCTTTCAGAGCACTTCCCGTCGACCTCCTGAAATCACATTCCTGGAATTCTGCCCCGCTTTCAAGTCCTCTTCGCAGCCTTATTTCAATATATTTTTGTATGATACCTGCCATTTATAACTCTGCAGGTTTGTTAATTACAGTGTCCCTGAGCTCCTTTCTTCAACTCGCTTTCTTGTGAGCTGGCCGCAAAACCGCAGGATTGCTTCAGGCCCAAATCTGGTTTCCGCACAGCATGCTGAGCCTTTGGTAAATTCCTTTTTCTGGTGGGAAATGAGCATTCAATTTGCCCGTGCAGACACCTACAGCTAGTCTCTCATTGGTTCTCCCTATTCCTCTTCATCTTGTGCAGATATTGCAAATGTGCCAAACAGGAGGTTAAGGGCACTGACTCTCCAAGTGGGTAGAGAGTTAGTAAAGCGTCTGGAATGGTGAACCCGAGTACCAGGGGACGAAACCTGAGAGGCATTTAAAATCGTTTCCCAGTCACACGGTGGACCATACTCTGGGATTCAGATGCATCTTTTAGGTGAAGGAAGAATCCCGTAAACCTGGAGAGTTGGGACCCATGGAATGGGTACCATGCAGTATGACTTCAAAGGGTCTGCATTTGCTCATCGAACCTCACCAACGCTATCAGCCCGATGTGTCCAACCTTATGCCTCACTCAGCTCTGGGTGTAGATGTGGTAAATCCAGGTTGCATTACAAGCCCTGAATGAATTATTTAAGAATTGCTCTCTATTTCAGTGTCATTGTGTTTTGTTTTTGTAATTCATTTTGATAATGGGATTTATCGGATTTTCTCTGCTGCATTCATGCCGCTGTACACACGCTTGATTCTCTTACGGAGACATATAAATCCATGGGTTGGAAGATTCTTACTAGTCAGTTGTATTCCTAGGATTTGTATATGTGGTGTTTAGTCCATTTCGTTGAGCAAGGGGTAGGTCTTGACTATTATATATTTGGCTTATGGAAACGTATCTGTGCTAATTTCTATCTTTGGTTTTATGAAGCACCCCAACTTACCTTTCCCCTTAAGCAAGCATAAGTTGGTTTTCTAAATTTGAGACCCTGTTCTGTTTTGTAATTCAGTTCATGTGTAGCCAAGTTTACATTCCTTGTATTAGTGATATCTTATGATGTTTCATTTTCTGTGTGACTTATTTCACGTAGAATAATCATACCTGAATCCACTCATTATGCCGCGACGGGCCTGATGACATAGATTTCATTGCTGAGTGATATTCCATTGAACGTACGTACCACAACTTCTTTATCTATTTTTCACATTCTGGGATGTTTAACTTGTACCGTAGACGAGGTTCTTGTAAACAGAGCCGTCTGAAACTTTGCGGTGGCTGTGTGTATTTTACTTTAATTTCCCTAAGCTATAGGACCATAAGTGGAAGTGCCTTAGGCTCCGTTGCTTTGTTTTTCAGGTGTTCCAGGAAACACCATACACTTCTCCAGAGTGGCTGTTGGCAATTTACATCCCGCCCATCAGCATAACAAGGCTCCCTGTTCTCCATGGCCTGTGCTGCCTTTCTGGATTTTACACATTTTTCAGATGGCCCTTTTGACCGGGGGGCAGTGAGACTTCATTGTAGTGCAGATTTCTTTAACATGCTTGCTTGGTTGGCCAAAAAGTGGCATATGCGTTTTTTCCTCAATATATTCAGGAAAAAACGCATACGCCCTTTTTGGCCAAGTGCATCATTGTCGACGTTCTGCCTCTTTTCCTATGCTTTAAATGCAATTCCAGTCTACCCCTTGATATCGTTTTCGTGCAATTCTGCCCCATTTTCAGTCCTCTTTGCAGCCTTACTTCAATATATTTTTGGACGATAGCTGTCATATATAACTCTGCAGGTTTGTGCATGACAGTGCCGCTGAGCTCCTTTCTTCAACATGCTTTCTTGTAAGCTGGCCGCAAAACCGCTGGATTGCTTCAGGCCCTAATCTGGTTCCAGCACGGCATGCTGAGCCTTTGGTTAATTCCAATTCCTGGTGGTAAATGAGCGTTAAATTTGCCCGTGCAGACACCTACAGCTAGTCTCTCATTGGTTCTCCCTATTCCTGTTCATGTTGCGCAGAAATTGCAAACTGTGCCCAACAGGAGGTTAAAGGCACTGACTCTCCAAGTGGAGAGAGTGTTAGTAAAGCGTCTGGAATGGTGAACCCGAGTAACAGGAGACGAAAACTGAGATGCATTTAGAAACGTTTCCCGGTCACACGGTGGACCACACTCTGGGTTTCCCATGCATGTTTTAGCTGAAGGAAGAATCCCTTAAACCTGGAGAGTTGGGACCCATGGAATGGGTACCATGCAGTATGGCTTCAAAGGGTCTGCATTTGCTCACTGAACCTCACCAATGCTATCAGCGCAAAGTATCCAGCCTTATGTCTCACCCAGCTCTGGGTGTAAATGTGGTACATCCAGGTTGCATCACAAACCCTGAATGAATTATTTAAGAATTGCTCTCTATTTCACTGCCATTGTGTTTTCTTTTTGAAATTTATTTTGATAATAGGATTTAGCTGATTTTCACAGCTGCGTTTATTCCGCTGTACCCATGCTTGATTCTATTACGCAGACATATAAATCCATAGGTATTAAGACTCTTACTCATCCGGTATATTCCTAGGTGCTGAAAATGTGGTGTTGAGTCCATTTCATTGACCAAGGAGTAGGTTTTTTCTATTCCATATTTGGCTTATGGAACGGTATCTGTGCTAATTTCAATCTCTGGTTTTATGCAGCACCCCAACTCACCTTTATCCTTGAGCAAGCATAAGTTGGTTTTCTAAATTTGAGACACCGTTCTGTTTTATAATTCAGTTCATTTGTAGCCACGTTTACATTCCATGTATTAGTGATATCGTATGTCTTTTTGTTTTTATATTATGTGACTTCGAGTGATCATATGTCACTCCTGTGTAGTTGTTACACATGGCCATATTTCACTGATTTCCTGGCTGAGTAATATTCCACTCTACATAAATGCCACATCTCTATCCATTTTCTCTCTCCAGAGACATATAATTTATATCCTAGTCGAGGATCTTTTAAACAGAGAGGCGGTATACCTTGGGGTGCCTGTGTCCTCTCGATTTTTGTTTTTCCCAAGATATACGTCCATGAGTGCAAGGGCCCTGTGCTCTGTAGCTCATTTTTTAGATGCTTTAGTAAACAAAATACACTTCTCTAGAGTGACCGTTGGCAATATACATTTCCACTATAAGCCTCACAGGGCTCCCTTTTCTCCTTGCCCTGTCCTGCATTTCTGGTGTTTACACTTTCTGAGGACGGCTCTTCTGACTGATGCGAAGTGATATGTTTTGTAGTATTGATTTCCAGTGCCCACCTGTTTGGTTGGCTAAAAAAGTGTATGCCCTGTTCTTGAACATATACAGAAAAAGACGCATACACCCTTTTTGGCCAACTGCAATGTTGGCAATGTTCAGCCCCTTTTCTTGTGCTTAATGGCGAGTCCTTCCTACCTCTTGCAATCCCTTTCCTGCCATTCTCCGTTGCTTACAAGTCCTTTTCTCTGACTTTCCTCAAGACATTTTTCAGTGATAGATATTTTCATCTCTGCAGTTTCGTGAATTTTAGTGCCCGTGAGTCCCATTTTTCAACTTGTGTTTATGGGAACTGACCACAAAGCAGCGGGATTTCCTCAAGCCCTATTCTGTTTCCATGGACAACCCTAGCCTTTGGTCAATTCGTCTTCCTGATTGGAAAGTAGAGTGACATGTGCCTGTCCGAACACCTAGGACTTGTCTCTCATTGTTCCTCCTCCTTCCGCTTCATCCTCTGGACAAATTCCAAACTGTATGCAACAGGATGTTGACAGTGCTGACATCTCCAAGTGGGGAGACTGTTCGTAAAGAAGCTGGAGGGGTGAACCCGAGCACCAGGAGATGAGGAGATGAGATGCCTTTTCCAAACTCTTCCCGATCAGACGGTATACCATCCTCTGGGTGTGACAGGCATGTTTTAGCTGTAGGAAGCGTCCCATTCATGTGAGGAGAACACCAGGGCTTTTTCAAAATCAGTGTCTC
Organism: Delphinapterus leucas; assembly: GCF_059928025.1. Lineage (NCBI taxonomy): Eukaryota > Metazoa > Chordata > Mammalia > Artiodactyla > Monodontidae > Delphinapterus > Delphinapterus leucas. Next base: position 823,691 of record NW_028322250.1, read on the forward strand.
TCCGCAACCCAAAGTGGGGAATGTTTTAAGCTACGGCTACACATATGTTCATTAAGGGCCTTGGGAAGTAGGCAGAGTCCAAACTTTAGATGATTGAAGTCTTCCTGGTCAGAAGCACTCACCACCGGCTTCCCTTAGGTTCCATTTTAACTGTCATTGATAGATGATGTCAATAAAAATATCTATTCTTTTTCAGATTATTTCCCCTTATAGGTTATTGCAAAATATTGAGTGTAGTTCCCTGTGCTATACAGTAGTTCCTTGTTGATGATCGATTTTATACATAGCAGTGTGTATGTGTTAATCCCAAACGGTTAATTTATCCCTCCTCCCACCTTTCCCCTTTGGTAATAATAAATTATAAGATTTTATACTTCTCAGAAATGGGGGAGCTGAAAGAGAGGTATCATTTTCAATGGAAAAGCATTTAAAACAAGATTGAAGCTTTAACCAAGATTATTAGATGTACATCCTTGGAAAGAAATCACTTCGTTTCTCTAATATTGACCTGACAAATAAGACAAACCTTTTCACTGAACTTGCTTATAATAAAGTGATGGAAATATCAAATGGAAGTGTTAGAAACATCTTATTTTACCCGAGCCTTATACACTGTTCTATGTTAATTACAGTTTGGCTCACACATCTGTTCACTGAAGTTACAATGTTCTCAATTTCTGTTATTGATCCTCCAGAGTGGACCCCAACAAGTGTCCCCCTGCCCAGTGTCATTGGAGCCAACAGATCGAGACTGAGTTTGGTTCAGAAGCAAAGGAAACTTTATATTTTGATCAGAGAATGGAGAGGTGAGAGCATGTGCTACCCTGTGGGCTGTGGGCTGGGCTGCTGTGTAGAGATCCTGTCAGAGTCAGTGGGAGGGAGGGGGCGGAGCTCTCGAGGGCCCGGTTGGCTGCAGCTCAGGCTCTATATCACGGAGTCTGCACTGTGCCCCAGGAGCTGAGGTGTCGACCCAGCCATTCTGCACTAGGAAATCTGGTCTGAAGTGCCGGCTGTTGAACCTCTGTATGCGGGACCCTAGGAGCACGTGAAATTAGACAAAGCACAAAGGATAAAAAAGGTTAGACTTTATTTTATTGCCCAGATTCTATTTTTATCTCCCAGGGATTTTTAAGGGGCTTTGCCTGGGACAAACCCCTCTTCTGCCTTTTGTCCCCTTCCTCATTCTTAGAGTGCTGAGGGTGCAGACCCTTCTTCTTTAACTGCTGAGTGCTGAGTTAGAAGCCCTCATACTCATAGGCAAGGGTCAGAATTTCTCCCCAGCAGCCTCCAGGTGACGTTGATTGTCCCCAGGCCTCCTGCCTCCCTGCTCGTCCGCCTGAGCACCAGTATTGGAAGTGTTATAGATTCTAATGACCTTTAAGGGTCCAGGAAGGAGATGTGCAGTGACGCTGTGAGGTCCAGTTTCACCCTGCCCCACATTTGTTCAGCCACCTTTAGCTGACCGTTTCTGCCAGCCTAGATGCTCTGACCAGTAGTCTGCGCTTCCTTCTATTAGGCCCCAGAATTAACATAAAAACAGCACCAGGTGTCAGGACCCTGCCCGCTCAGCTCCCAGACAGTCCAGGGTCAGTGGTGATGAAGGACCATGATGGCCACTGAGTCAACAGCCTTTTGAAGTAAACAGGAGTCCAGCCGGTCTTATTGGCCACCATCATCACAGTGTCTGTAGGCTTTTCTATGGTGACAGCTTGATATACGGTTCCCCCGCCAAGATTATTACCTCCCCTCTGGGTGCAGTAAGTCCTGCAAGCAGTAGTCTACTCTTTTGGGACACACTCTTGTTGTTTTATGAGAGAAACTCCAGGTCAAGTGATGGTCACACGAGTCGTCATGGTGCCCTGTTGCCCCCGGTTATCTCTCTGGATGTTGGAGTTGGAGGGCCTTCTCACTCGAGGTCAGTGTGCCCACGGAGCAAACCCTGTGACTTCAGGGCATGGTTGGGGGTTCGGTTCACCACGTGGGGTCCTTTTCCCTTAGGAGGGAGGTGGCCTTTTGGGCTGCTGATTTCCACGTTTTCAGATACCGCCAGTATCTTGGCCAGATGTGGCGGTGGGCCAAGCCCCTTGGTGACCATAGTTTATCCTACCTGGATGGCATTCTTGCATTGTTCCATTTCAAGTGGTCCCAGTATTTGCACTAATACTCCAATGGCCTTTCAAATTTCACTAGGAATGTAAATGTCAAAGGGTTTAGCTAAATTAGGGAGTTCCAGGGCAAGGGTCTGAATTGACTGCTCTTTCCATTCTTGAAAGGCCACTTCTGGATTCTATTCAAAAGGATCATCATCTTTTCCTTTCAGTGTTTCATATAGAGGCCCAGCTAGTAGACTGTAGTTAGGGATCCAGAAGCAGCAAACCCTGGCCTCCCCAGGAACCCCTAAGCTGTCTTCTAGTTGTAGAAATGGGTAAGGCTGTAAATTGTTTCTTCCCTTTCCTGGGATGGGCTTCTCCGACCTTCTGTGAGAATGCAGCCCACGCAGGTCACTGTAGTCTGTGATATTTGAGCTTTTGCTTGGACAACTTGTATCCTTTATTGGCTTGGTAGTTCAGATGTCTCCTTAGTAGGGCTGGCGATCAGAATGTCGTCTGCATATTGAAGGAGTGTTTCCTTTTCCAGAGGTAGAGCTTTTAGGTCTTTAGCTGAGCTTTCCCCAAAGATGGTGTGGGAATTTTTGAACCCTTGCGGCAAGACGGCCCGGAAGTATTGTTTTAGTTGTATGTTGAGTCCTGCCACTCACAAGCCAAAATTTCTTGTGACTCTGGGACTAATAGAATACAAAAGAAGGCTTCATTGAAGACTAATACAGAATACCATGTCCTGGTGGTTAGTAGAATGACCAGCAGGGTGTAGGGTTTAGGAACTACTGGAGGTCTATCCTCGGTGGCTTCACTGACTGTCCTGACATCCTTTACCAGGACTCCAGCAGCCCATGGGGCTCTCGAGGTCAGGCCAATCCCAGGATATGGAGCTCACCTGGGCAGGTACCCCACCCCCACCCCAGCCCACGGGGCTCTCGTGTTCAGGCCCCTCCCAGGATATGGGGATCCCTGGGCAGGTTCCCCTGCAGCCCATGGGGCTCTCGTGGTCAGGCCCCTCCCAGGATACAGAGCTACCCTTGCAGGTACCGTGGCAGGGCTGGGCACACAGGAGCCATGCACATCGCCCTCATTTCAGAGCACTCCCAGCTCACCTGTCACTCAGATCTGACACAGAGCACCTCAGAGCAGGACTTGAACTAACAAACAGCAGCTCCGACAGGTCTGTGACCCTGGGCATCACTCTGTGTGGCCTCCCTCCACCTGGTCTTCCAGAGATTTCCACTGCACCCGGGGCACCAGGCCTCTGTCTCTACCCACCACCCAACCCTGCTCTCCCTGACTCCTGGGTACTTCTCATTAGGAGAGGGTTTTCTTGAAGTTGTCTCCCACTCATGGGCCAGATAATATAATTAGACAACAAGCCAGAGCTGCAGCCCCTTGTCTATCCTGACTCTCAGGAGCCCACACCTATTCCTTGGACCTGGCCGATTCAGCAAGTTCCAGTTTCTGCAACTGTGAGCCCCTGAGGGGTGATTATTGGCTGGCCTGGGAAGCCTGACCGTGCCGGCCAGCCCTCCCCAGGTGTGCCTGGGTTGAGATCAATATAAACACCGCTCCAGGCAGCAAGAGCACCTGCAGCTGTGCCTGACGCCATTTTCTCTGCCCTGTCAGCAGTCTCGGTGCTGGACTGGTGGGAGGGAGTGAGAGGCCACGGCTTTGTGGGTGGCCCAGTGTGAGTGGGGCTCTGCTGGACTTTCTGCAGCAGTTGCCAAGATGCCACCTGCTAAAGAAGAGGATGTGTCACCCATAACTGCCGCTGGAATTTCTCCCTGGGCAGAGGTGAGTAAGGAAGAAAGCAGTGGGGGCCGGGACAGGAGGGGTATCTCAGGCAGGGAAATGGAAAGCTTCCAGTAGATCACCCAGGGCCAGGACCATCCTGTCTGGCCTGCAGGCACCAAGTCGGCTGGCATGCTGTCGCTCATGTGGCTCCATGGCCCTTCCTCTAGGCTTTCAAGTCCTTGTACATATTCAGGTGTTTTACCTAGGAAGGGTGGGAACATTTCAGCAGCAGCTGGCCTGGGGCTCGGCCCACGTTTACTCACAGATGCCTCGGCACGGGCCCCCAGCTTTGCAATGAGGACGCTTGTTGCGTGGGGCATGCTGGCTGAATGGGAGATGATTCCCCACCACTGACCAACTTCAGAATTGTTTACAACTGGAGCAAGTGCCCTGATACGGTTTTCCTCTGTGTAACTGGTGGGTTCTGGGTTTTTTTCGTTTTTTCGTTCTTGGTTCAAGGTAGATTTTATTCCTCTTTTTTGTATTTACAGATATAAGCATGGAAATAATTTATTCATATAAATACATGTATGTGAAGGGAAGAATATTTTTTCTGTTTTACTTTTTTTAATTTTGAATTTTATTTTATTTTTTTATACAGCAGGTTCTTTTTGGTTACCTATTTTATACATAGAAATGTATACATGCCAATCCCAATCTCTCAACTCCTCCCACCACCACCCCCCCAACAGCTTTCCCCCCTTGGTGTCCATACGTTTGTTGTCTACATCTGTTCCTCTATTTCTGCCTTGCAAAACGGTTCATCTGTACAACTTTTCTAGGTTCCACATATATGCATTTATATACAGGATTTGTTTTTCTCTTTCTGACTTACTTCACTCTGTATGACAGTCTCTAGATCCATCAACGTCTCTACAAATGACCCAATTTCATTCCTTTTTATGGCTTAGTAATATTCCATTTTATATATGTACCACATCTTTATACATTCGTCTGTCTGTGGGCATTTAGGTTGCTTCCATTACCTGGATATTGTAAATAGTGATGCAATGAACATTGCGGTGAATGTCTCTTTTCGATTTACGGTTTTGTCTGGGTATATGCCCAGTAGTGGGATTGCTGTATTATATGGTAATTCTATTCTTAGTTTTATAAGAAACTCCATAATGTTCTCCACAGTGACTGCATCAATTTACATTCCCAACAATAGTGGAAGAGGTTTCCTTATCTCTGCACCCTTTCCAGCATTTGTTGTTTGTAGATTTTCTGATGATGCCCATTCTAACAGGTGTGAGCTGATACACCATGGATGAGTCTATTTCGTTGAGCAAAGAGTAGGTCTTGTCTATTACATATTTGGCTTATGGAACGGTATGTGTGCTCATTTCAATCTCTGGTTTTATACAGCACCCCAACTCAACTTTCCCCTTAAGCAAGCATAAGTTTTTATCTAAATGTGAGACTCTGTTCGGTTTTGTAATTCAGTTTATGTGTAGCCAAGTTTACACTCCCTCTATTTGTGATATCTTATGATAATTATCTTTCTCTGTGTGACATATTTCTCTTAGAATCATCATACTTAAATCCACTCAATTTGCTGCTACAGGCCTGATGACATTGATTTCATTGCTGAGTGATATTCCGTTGTACGTAAGTAGCACAACTCCTTTATCCATTTTTTTCTTTCTGGGATATTTAATTTGTACTGGACTCGAGGTTCTTGTAAACACAGCAGCCCTGGATATTGTGTTGGCTGTGTCTTGTTGATTTTAATTTTCCTAAGCTATAGGGCCAAAAGTGGAAGTGCCCTAGGCTCTGTAGCTTTGTTTTTTAGATGTTTCAGCATACACCATAAACATCACCAGAGTGTCTGTTGGCAATTTACATCCCGTCCATCAGCATAACAAGGCTCCCTGTTCTCCATGGCCTGTCCTGTGTTTCTGGGTTTTACACTTTTTTCAGATGGCTCTTTTGACGAATGGGAAATGAGAGTTCATTGTAGTGCGGATTTCCATTGCTCGAATTCTTGGTTGGCCACAAAGGGCATATGCGTTTTTTCCTGAATATATTCAGGAAAAAATGTATACGCACTTTTTGTCCAAGTGCATCACTGTCAAAGATCTGCTGCTTTTCACATGCTTTAAATGCAATTCCAATCTACCTCCTGAAATATGATTCCTGCAATTCTGCCTCGTTTTCAAGTCCTCTGTGCAGACTTACTTCAATATATTTTTTGCCAATAGCTGTCATTTATAACTCTGCAGGTTTGTGAATTACAGTGCCTGTGATTTCCTTTCTTAATTCGTTTCCTTGAAAGCTGGCCACAGAACCGCAGGTTTGCTTCAGGCCGTAATCAGGGTCCCGCACGGCACTCTGAGCCTTTGGTTAATTCCTCTTCCTGGTGGGAAATTAGAGTTAAATGTGCCCCTCCAGACACCTGCCTCACTCCCAGCCCCTTGGTGATGTGTGTCCTCTGGTTTGAGGCCACATGTGCTGGGTTCCTCACCTTTCGCAGATGTGGCCCCACTGGTGTGCGGACACTCCTGCCTGGTTCCCATCCCCTTGGTGATGTGAGCCCTCCAGTGAGAGTCTGATCCTGGTTGGGCTCCTCACACTTCTGTGAGGTGAGCCCTCTTCTCTGAGGTCACTCCTGCCTGGCTGACACACCCCGCCTTGGCGACGTCGGCCCTCTGGTGGCAGTTGGAGCCTGCTGGGAGCCTCCTCCCCTCAGTGATGAGGCCCTCTGGCATCAGGCCCTAACTGCTGGGTTCCCACATTTTCTGATACGTGCTAAGTGGTGCGAGGGCACTCCTGCCAGGTTCCCATCCCCATGGGCATGTGGGCCTTCTGCTCTATGGTCCCAACACCTGTGTTGTTCACAGTTTCAGGATGTTGGCTCTCTGGTGTTAGTTCACTCAGGCCTAGATCCCATAGACTCTGTGCTCTGAGCCGCCTGCTGGGAGGTTCCTACTGCTGGATTCCTTACCATTTTTATTCTTTGGGTCCTGTGTTTTCATGCTCCTCCTTCCTGACTCACTCCCAGCCCCTTTGTGATGTAGGTCCTCTGGTTTGAGGCCACCTGTGCCGGTTTCCTCACCTTTATTGATGTGGTCCCACTGGTGTGAGGACACTCCTGCCTGGTTCCCATCCCCTTGGTGATGGGGGCCCTCTGGTGAGAGTCTGATCCTGGCTGGATTCCTCACACTTCTGGGAGGTGGGCCCTCTGCTGTGAGGTCACTCCTGCCTGGCTGGCACACATCACCTTGGCGATGTGGGCCCTCAGTTGCGAGTTGGTGCCTGCTGGGAGTCTCCTCCCCTCGGTAATGAGGGCCCTCTGGCGTCAGGCCCTAACTCATGGGCTCCCAAAATTTTCTGATATGTGCCCTGTCGTGCGAGTACACTCCTGCCAGGGTCCCATCCCCATGGGGATGTGGGCCTTCTGCTCTGAGGTCCCACCGGCTGGGTTGCTCACAGTGTCATGATGTGAGCCCTCTGCTGTGAGTTCACTGTGGCCTGGATCCCATAGACTCCATACTCTGGGCCACCTGCTGGGAGGTTCCAACTGCTGGATTCCTCACATTTTTTATTCTGTGGGCCCTGTGTTGTTAGGCTACTCCTGCCTGCCTCACTCGGAGCACCTTGGAAATGTGGGTCCTCTGGTTTAGGCCACATGTGCTGGGTTCCTCACCTTTCTATAATGTGGCCACACTGGTGTGAGGACACTCCTGCCTTGTTCCGGTCCCCTTGGTGATGTGGGCTCTCTGGTGAGAGTCTTATCCTGGCTGGTTTCCTCACCCTTCTGTGAGGTAGGCCCTCTGCTGTGAGGTCACTCCTGCCTGGCTGGCACACGTCACCTTGGCGACGTGGGCCCTCAGTTGGGAGTTGGTGCCTGCTGGGAGTCTCCACCCCTCGGTAATGAGGGCCCTCTGGCGTCAGGCTCTAACTCCTGGGCTCCCAAAATTTTCTGATGTGCGCCCTGTGGTGTGAGTACACTCCTGCCAGGTTTCCAACCCCATGGGAATATGGGCCTTCTGCTCTGAGGTCCCAACGGTGGGTGGCTCAGTTTCATGATGAGGGCCCTCTGGTGTGAGTTCACTCCGGCCTGGATCCCATAGCCTCGCTGCTCCTGGCCGCCTGTGGGGAGGTTCCAACTGCGGTATTCCTCACCTTTTTTCTTCTATGGGCCCTCTGTTTTGAGACTCCTCCTGCCTGCCTCACTCCGAGCCCCTTGGAGATGTGGGTCCTCTGGTTTAGGCCACATGTGCTGGGTTCCTCACCTTTCTATGATGTGGTCACACTGGTGTGAAGACAGTCCTGCCTGGTTCTGATCCTCTTGGTGATGTGGGCCCTCTGGTGAGAGTCTAATCCTCTTTGGGTTCCTCACACTTTTTTGAGGTTGGCCCTCTGCTCTGAGGTCACTCCTGCCTGGCTGGCACACGCCGCATTGGCGACATTGGCCCTCTTGTAGCAGTTGGAGCCTGCTGGGAGCCTCCTCTCCTCGGTGATGAGGGCCCTCTGGCGTCAGGCCCTAACTGCTGGGCTCCCCATATTTTCTGATGTGTGCCCACTGGTGCGATGACACTCCTGCTTGGTTCGCTTCCCCATGGGGATGTGGGCCTTGTGCTCTGAGGTCACAATGGCTAGGTTGCTCACAGTTTCATGATGAGGGCCCTCTGTTGTGAGTTCATCATTGCCTGGATCCCATAGCCTCGGTGATCTGGGCCGCCTGCTGGGATGTTCCAACTGCTGGATTCCTCACCTTTTTTATACAATGGGCCACGTGTTTTGAGGTTCATCCTGCCTGCCTCGCTCCGAGACCCATGGAGATGTGGGTCCTCTGGTTTGAGGCCACATGTGCTGGGTACCTCAACTTGCGATGATGTGGCCCCATGGGTGTGAAGACACTCCTGCCTGGTTCCCAGCCTCTTGCTGATGTGGGCCCTCTGGTGAGAGTGTGATAATGGCTCGGTTCCTTACCCTTCTGTGAGGTGGGCCCTCTGATGTGAGGTCACTCCTGCCTGGCTGGCTCACGTCACCTTGGCGATGTGGGCCCTCTGTTGGCCACGAAAGCATGCTGGGAGCCCCCTACCCTCTTTAATGAGGGCCCTGAAAAAACGCATATGCACTTTTTGACCAAGTGCATCATTGTCGAGGATCTGCCTCTTCTCCTGTGCTTTCAGAGCACTTCCCGTCGACCTCCTGAAATCACATTCCTGGAATTCTGCCCCGCTTTCAAGTCCTCTTCGCAGCCTTATTTCAATATATTTTTGTATGATACCTGCCATTTATAACTCTGCAGGTTTGTTAATTACAGTGTCCCTGAGCTCCTTTCTTCAACTCGCTTTCTTGTGAGCTGGCCGCAAAACCGCAGGATTGCTTCAGGCCCAAATCTGGTTTCCGCACAGCATGCTGAGCCTTTGGTAAATTCCTTTTTCTGGTGGGAAATGAGCATTCAATTTGCCCGTGCAGACACCTACAGCTAGTCTCTCATTGGTTCTCCCTATTCCTCTTCATCTTGTGCAGATATTGCAAATGTGCCAAACAGGAGGTTAAGGGCACTGACTCTCCAAGTGGGTAGAGAGTTAGTAAAGCGTCTGGAATGGTGAACCCGAGTACCAGGGGACGAAACCTGAGAGGCATTTAAAATCGTTTCCCAGTCACACGGTGGACCATACTCTGGGATTCAGATGCATCTTTTAGGTGAAGGAAGAATCCCGTAAACCTGGAGAGTTGGGACCCATGGAATGGGTACCATGCAGTATGACTTCAAAGGGTCTGCATTTGCTCATCGAACCTCACCAACGCTATCAGCCCGATGTGTCCAACCTTATGCCTCACTCAGCTCTGGGTGTAGATGTGGTAAATCCAGGTTGCATTACAAGCCCTGAATGAATTATTTAAGAATTGCTCTCTATTTCAGTGTCATTGTGTTTTGTTTTTGTAATTCATTTTGATAATGGGATTTATCGGATTTTCTCTGCTGCATTCATGCCGCTGTACACACGCTTGATTCTCTTACGGAGACATATAAATCCATGGGTTGGAAGATTCTTACTAGTCAGTTGTATTCCTAGGATTTGTATATGTGGTGTTTAGTCCATTTCGTTGAGCAAGGGGTAGGTCTTGACTATTATATATTTGGCTTATGGAAACGTATCTGTGCTAATTTCTATCTTTGGTTTTATGAAGCACCCCAACTTACCTTTCCCCTTAAGCAAGCATAAGTTGGTTTTCTAAATTTGAGACCCTGTTCTGTTTTGTAATTCAGTTCATGTGTAGCCAAGTTTACATTCCTTGTATTAGTGATATCTTATGATGTTTCATTTTCTGTGTGACTTATTTCACGTAGAATAATCATACCTGAATCCACTCATTATGCCGCGACGGGCCTGATGACATAGATTTCATTGCTGAGTGATATTCCATTGAACGTACGTACCACAACTTCTTTATCTATTTTTCACATTCTGGGATGTTTAACTTGTACCGTAGACGAGGTTCTTGTAAACAGAGCCGTCTGAAACTTTGCGGTGGCTGTGTGTATTTTACTTTAATTTCCCTAAGCTATAGGACCATAAGTGGAAGTGCCTTAGGCTCCGTTGCTTTGTTTTTCAGGTGTTCCAGGAAACACCATACACTTCTCCAGAGTGGCTGTTGGCAATTTACATCCCGCCCATCAGCATAACAAGGCTCCCTGTTCTCCATGGCCTGTGCTGCCTTTCTGGATTTTACACATTTTTCAGATGGCCCTTTTGACCGGGGGGCAGTGAGACTTCATTGTAGTGCAGATTTCTTTAACATGCTTGCTTGGTTGGCCAAAAAGTGGCATATGCGTTTTTTCCTCAATATATTCAGGAAAAAACGCATACGCCCTTTTTGGCCAAGTGCATCATTGTCGACGTTCTGCCTCTTTTCCTATGCTTTAAATGCAATTCCAGTCTACCCCTTGATATCGTTTTCGTGCAATTCTGCCCCATTTTCAGTCCTCTTTGCAGCCTTACTTCAATATATTTTTGGACGATAGCTGTCATATATAACTCTGCAGGTTTGTGAATGACAGTGCCGCTGAGCTCCTTTCTTCAACATGCTTTCTTGTAAGCTGGCCGCAAAACCGCTGGATTGCTTCAGGCCCTAATCTGGTTCCAGCACGGCACGCTGAGCCTTTGGTTAATTCCTCTTCCTGGTGGTAAATGAGCGTTAAATTTGCCCGTGCAGACACCTACAGCTAGTCTCTCATTGGTTCTCCCTATTCCTGTTCATCTTGCGCAGAAATTGCAAACTGTGCCCAACAGGAGGTTAAAGGTACTGACTCTCCAAGTGGGGAGAGTGTTAGTAAAGCGTCTGGAATGGTGAACCCGAGTAACAGGAGACGAAAACTGAGATGCATTTAGAAACGTTTCCCGGTCACACGGTGGACCACACTCTGGGTTTCCCATGCATGTTTTAGCTGAAGGAAGAATCCCTTAAACCTGGAGAGGTTTGGGTACCATGCAGTATGGCTTCAAAGGGTCTGCATTTGCTCACTGAACCTCACCAATGCTATCAGCGCAAAGTATCCAGCCTTATGTCTCACCCAGCTCTGGGTGTAAATGTGGTACATCCAGGTTGCATCACAAACCCTGAATGAATTATTTAAGAATTGCTCTCTATTTCACTGCCATTGTGTTTTCTTTTTGAAATTTATTTTGATAATAGGATTTAGCTGATTTTCACTGCTGCGTTTATTCCGCTGTACCCATGCTTGATTCTATTACGCAGACATATAAATCCATAGGTATTAAGACTCTTACTCATCCGGTATATTCCTAGGTGCTGAAAATGTGGTGTTGAGTCCATTTCATTGACCAAGGAGTAGGTTTTTTCTATTCCATATTTGGCTTATGGAACGGTATCTGTGCTAATTTCAATCTCTGGTTTTATGCAGCACCCCAACTCACCTTTATCCTTGAGCAAGCATAAGTTGGTTTTCTAAATTTGAGACACCGTTCTGTTTTATAATTCAGTTCATTTGTAGCCACGTTTACATTCCATGTATTAGTGATATCGTATGTCTTTTTGTTTTTATATTATGTGACTTCGAGTGATCATATGTCACTCCTGTGTAGTTGTTACACATGGCCATATTTCACTGATTTCCTGGCTGAGTAATATTCCACTCTACATAAATGCCACATCTCTATCCATTTTCTCTCTCCAGAGACATATAATTTATATCCTAGTCGAGGATCTTTTAAACAGAGAGGCGGTATACCTTGGGGTGCCTGTGTCCTCTCGATTTTTGTTTTTCCCAAGATATACGTCCATGAGTGCAAGGGCCCTGTGCTCTGTAGCTCATTTTTTAGATGCTTTAGTAAACAAAATACACTTCTCTAGAGTGACCGTTGGCAATATACATTTCCACTATAAGCCTCACAGGGCTCCCTTTTCTCCTTGCCCTGTCCTGCATTTCTGGTGTTTACACTTTCTGAGGACGGCTCTTCTGACTGATGCGAAGTGACATGTTTTGTAGTATTGATTTCCAGTGCCCACCTGTTTGGTTGGCTAAAAAAGTGTATGCCCTGTTCTTGAATATATACAGAAAAAGACGCATACACCCTTTTTGGCCAACTGCAATGTTGGCAATGTTCAGCCCCTTTTCTTGTGCTTAATGGCGAGTCCTTCCTACCTCTTGCAATCCCTTTCCTGCCATTCTCCGTTGCTTACAAGTCCTTTTCTCTGACTTTCCTCAAGACATTTTTCAGTGATAGATATTTTCATCTCTGCAGTTTCGTGAATTTTAGTGCCCGTGAGTCCCATTTTTCAACTTGTGTTTATGGGAACTGACCACAAAGCAGCGGGATTTCCTCAAGCCCTATTCTGTTTCCATGGGCAACCCTAGCCTTTGGTCAATTCGTCTTCCTGATTGGAAAGTAGAGTGACATGTGCCTGTCCGAACACCTAGGACTTGTCTCTCATTGTTCCTCCTCCTTCCGCTTCATCCTCTGGACAAATTCCAAACTGTATGCAACAGGATGTTGACAGTGCTGACATCTCCAAGTGGGGAGACTGTTCGTAAAGAAGCTGGAGGGGTGAACCCGAGCACCAGGAGATGAGGAGATGAGATGCCTTTTCCAAACTCTTCCCGATCAGACGGTATACCATCCTCTGGGTGTGACAGGCATGTTTTAGCTGTAGGAAGCGTCCCATTCATGTGAGGAGAACACCAGGGCTTTTTCAAAATCAGTGTCTCTCCGCAACCCAAAGTGGGGAATGTTTTAAGCTACGGCTACACATATGTTCATTAAGGGCCTTGGGAAGTAGGCAGAGTCCAAACTTTAGATGATTGAAGTCTTCCTGGTCAGAAGCACTCACCACCGGCTTCCCTTAGGTTCCATTTTAACTGTCATTGATAGATGATGTCAATAAAAATATCTATTCTTTTTCAGATTATTTCCCCTTATAGGTTATTGCAAAATATTGAGTGTAGTTCCCTGTGCTATACAGTAGTTCCTTGTTGATGATCGATTTTATACATAGCAGTGTGTATGTGTTAATCCCAAACGGTTAATTTATCCCTCCTCCCACCTTTCCCCTTTGGTAATAATAAATTATAAGATTTTATACTTCTCAGAAATGGGGGAGCTGAAAGAGAGGTATCATTTTCAATGGAAAAGCATTTAAAACAAGATTGAAGCTTTAACCAAGATTATTAGATGTACATCCTTGGAAAGAAATCACTTCGTTTCTCTAATATTGACCTGACAAATAAGACAAACCTTTTCACTGAACTTGCTTATAATAAAGTGATGGAAATATCAAATGGAAGTGTTAGAAACATCTTATTTTACCCGAGCCTTATACACTGTTCTATGTTAATTACAGTTTGGCTCACACATCTGTTCACTGAAGTTACAATGTTCTCAATTTCTGTTATTGATCCTCCAGAGTGGACCCCAACAAGTGTCCCCCTGCCCAGTGTCATTGGAGCCAACAGATCGAGACTGAGTTTGGTTCAGAAGCAAAGGAAACTTTATATTTTGATCAGAGAATGGAGAGGTGAGAGCATGTGCTACCCTGTGGGCTGTGGGCTGGGCTGCTGTGTAGAGATCCTGTCAGAGTCAGTGGGAGGGAGGAGGCGGAGCTCTCGAGGGCCCGGTTGGCTGCAGCTCAGGCTCTATATCACGGAGTCTGCACTGTGCCCCAGGAGCTGAGGTGTCGACCCAGCCATTCTGCACTAGGAAATCTGGTCTGAAGTGCCGGCTGTTGAACCTCTGTATGCGGGACCCTAGGAGCACGTGAAATTAGACAAAGCACAAAGGATAAAAAAGGTTAGACTTTATTTTATTGCCCAGATTCTATTTTTATCTCCCAGGGATTTTTAAGGGGCTTTGCCTGGGACAAACCCCTCTTCTGCCTTTTGTCCCCTTCCTCATTCTTAGAGTGCTGAGGGTGCAGACCCTTCTTCTTTAACTGCTGAGTGCTGAGTTAGAAGCCCTCATACTCATAGGCAAGGGTCAGAATTTCTCCCCAGCAGCCTCCAGGTGACGTTGATTGTCCCCAGGCCTCCTGCCTCCCTGCTCGTCCACCTGAGCACCAGTATTGGAAGTGTTATAGATTCTAATGACCTTTAAGGGTCCAGGAAGGAGATGTGCAGTGACGCTGTGAGGTCCAGTTTCACCCTGCCCCACATTTGTTCAGCCACCTTTAGCTGACCGTTTCTGCCAGCCTAGATGCTCTGACCAGTAGTCTGCGCTTCCTTCTATTAGGCCCCAGAATTAACATAAAAACAGCACCAGGTGTCAGGACCCTGCCCGCTCAGCTCCCAGACAGTCCAGGGTCAGTGGTGATGAAGGACCATGATGGCCACTGAGTCAACAGCCTTTTGAAGTAAACAGGAGTCCAGCCGGTCTTATTGGCCACCATCATCACAGTGTCTGTAGGCTTTTCTATGGTGACAGCTTGATATACGGTTCCCCCGCCAAGATTATTACCTCCCCTCTGGGTGCAGTAAGTCCTGCAAGCAGTAGTCTACTCTTTTGGGACACACTCTTGTTGTTTTATGAGAGAAACTCCAGGTCAAGTGATGGTCACACGAGTCGTCATGGTGCCCTGTTGCCCCCGGTTATCTCTCTGGATGTTGGAGTTGGAGGGCCTTCTCACTCGAGGTCAGTGTGCCCACGGAGCAAACCCTGTGACTTCAGGGCATGGTTGGGGGTTCGGTTCACCACGTGGGGTCCTTTTCCCTTAGGAGGGAGGTGGCCTTTTGGGCTGCTGATTTCCACGTTTTCAGATACCGCCAGTATCTTGGCCAGATGTGGCGGTGGGCCAAGCCCCTTGGTGACCATAGTTTATCCTACCTGGATGGCATTCTTGCATTGTTCCATTTCAAGTGGTCCCAGTATTTGCACTAATACTCCAATGGCCTTTCAAATTTCACTAGGAATGTAAATGTCAAAGGGTTTAGCTAAATTAGGGAGTTCCAGGGCAAGGGTCTGAATTGACTGCTCTTTCCATTCTTGAAAGGCCACTTCTGGATTCTATTCAAAAGGATCATCATCTTTTCCTTTCAGTGTTTCATATAGAGGCCCAGCTAGTAGACTGTAGTTAGGGATCCAGAAGCAGCAAACCCTGGCCTCCCCAGGAACCCCTAAGCTGTCTTCTAGTTGTAGAAATGGGTAAGGCTGTAAATTGTTTCTTCCCTTTCCTGGGATGGGCTTCTCCGACCTTCTGTGAGAATGCAGCCCACGCAGGTCACTGTAGTCTGTGATATTTGAGCTTTTGCTTGGACAACTTGTATCCTTTATTGGCTTGGTAGTTCAGATGTCTCCTTAGTAGGGCTGGCGATCAGAATGTCGTCTGCATATTGAAGGAGTGTTTCCTTTTCCAGAGGTAGAGCTTTTAGGTCTTTAGCTGAGCTTTCCCCAAAGATGGTGTGGGAATTTTTGAACCCTTGCGGCAAGACGGCCCGGAAGTATTGTTTTAGTTGTATGTTGAGTCCTGCCACTCACAAGCCAAAATTTCTTGTGACTCTGGGACTAATAGAATACAAAAGAAGGCTTCATTGAAGACTAATACAGACTAATTGAAGACTAAGACTAATACCTGGTGGTTAGTAGAATGACCAGCAGGGTGTAGGGTTTAGGAACTACTGGAGGTCTATCCTCGGTGGCTTCACTGACTGTCCTGACATCCTTTACCAGGACTCCAGCAGCCCATGGGGCTCTCGAGGTCAGGCCAATCCCAGGATATGGAGCTCACCTGGGCAGGTACCCCACCCCCACCCCAGCCCACGGGGCTCTCGTGTTCAGGCCCCTCCCAGGATATGGGGATCCCTGGGCAGGTTCCCCTGCAGCCCATGGGGCTCTCGTGGTCAGGCCCCTCCCAGGATACAGAGCTACCCTTGCAGGTACCGTGGCAGGGCTGGGCACACAGGAGCCATGCACATCGCCCTCATTTCAGAGCACTCCCAGCTCACCTGTCACTCAGATCTGACACAGAGCACCTCAGAGCAGGACTTGAACTAACAAACAGCAGCTCCGACATGTCTGTGACCCTGGGCATCACTCTGTGTGGCCTCCCTCCACCTGGTCTTCCAGAGATTTCCACTGCACCCGGGGCACCAGGCCTCTGTCTCCACCCACCACCCAACCCTGCTCTCCCTGACTCCTGGGTACTTCTCATTAGGAGAGGGTTTTCTTGAAGTTGTCTCCCACTCATGGGCCAGATAATATAATTAGACAACAAGCCAGAGCTGCAGCCCCTTGTCTATCCTGACTCTCAGGAGCCCACACCTATTCCTTGGACCTGGCCGATTCAGCAAGTTCCAGTTTCTGCAACTGTGAGCCCCTGAGGGGTGATTATTGGCTGGCCTGGGAAGCCTGACCGTGCCGGCCAGCCCTCCCCAGGTGTGCCTGGGTTGAGATCAATATAAACACCGCTCCAGGCAGCAAGAGCACCTGCAGCTGTGCCTGACGCCATTTTCTCTGCCCTGTCAGCAGTCTCGGGGCTGGACTGGTGGGAGGGAGTGAGAGGCCACGGCTTTGTGGGTGGCCCAGTGTGAGTGGGGCTCTGCTGGACTTTCTGCAGCAGTTGCCAAGATGCCACCTGCTAAAGAAGAGGATGTGTCACCCATACCTGCCGCTGGAATTTCTCCCTGGGCAGAGGTGAGTAAGGAAGAAAGCAGTGGGGGCCGGGACAGGAGGGGTATCTCAGGCAGGGAAATGGAAAGCTTCCAGTAGATCACCCAGGGCCAGGACCATCCTGTCTGGCCTGCAGGCACCAAGTCGGCTGGCATGCTGTCGCTCATGTGGCTCCATGGCCCTTCCTCTAGGCTTTCAAGTCCTTGTACATATTCAGGTGTTTTACCTAGGAAGGGTGGGAACATTTCAGCAGCAGCTGGCCTGGGGCTCGGCCCACGTTTACTCACAGATGCCTCGGCACGGGCCCCCAGCTTTGCAATGAGGACGCTTGTTGCGTGGGGCATGCTGGCTGAATGGGAGATGATTCCCCACCACTGACCAACTTCAGAATTGTTTACAACTGGAGCAAGTGCCCTGATACGGTTTTCCTCTGTGTAACTGGTGGGTTCTGGGTTTTTTTCGTTTTTTCGTTCTTGGTTCAAGGTAGATTTTATTCCTCTTTTTTGTATTTACAGATATAAGCATGGAAATAATTTATTCATATAAATACATGTATGTGAAGGGAAGAATATTTTTTCTGTTTTACTTTTTTTAATTTTGAATTTTATTTTATTTTTTTATACAGCAGGTTCTTTTTGGTTACCTATTTTATACATAGAAATGTATACATGCCAATCCCAATCTCTCAACTCCTCCCACCACCACCCCCCCAACAGCTTTCCCCCCTTGGTGTCCATACGTTTGTTGTCTACATCTGTTCCTCTATTTCTGCCTTGCAAAACGGTTCATCTGTACAACTTTTCTAGGTTCCACATATATGCATTTATATACAGGATTTGTTTTTCTCTTTCTGACTTACTTCACTCTGTATGACAGTCTCTAGATCCATCAACGTCTCTACAAATGACCCAATTTCATTCCTTTTTATGGCTTAGTAATATTCCATTTTATATATGTACCACATCTTTATACATTCGTCTGTCTGTGGGCATTTAGGTTGCTTCCATTACCTGGATATTGTAAATAGTGATGCAATGAACATTGCGGTGAATGTCTCTTTTCGATTTACGGTTTTGTCTGGGTATATGCCCAGTAGTGGGATTGCTGTATTATATGGTAATTCTATTCTTAGTTTTATAAGAAACTCCATAATGTTCTCCACAGTGACTGCATCAATTTACATTCCCAACAATAGTGGAAGAGGTTTCCTTATCTCTGCACCCTTTCCAGCATTTGTTGTTTGTAGATTTTCTGATGATGCCCATTCTAACAGGTGTGAGCTGATACACCATGGATGAGTCTATTTCGTTGAGCAAAGAGTAGGTCTTGTCTATTACATATTTGGCTTATGGAACGGTATGTGTGCTCATTTCAATCTCTGGTTTTATACAGCACCCCAACTCAACTTTCCCCTTAAGCAAGCATAAGTTTTTATCTAAATGTGAGACTCTGTTCGGTTTTGTAATTCAGTTTATGTGTAGCCAAGTTTACACTCCCTCTATTTGTGATATCTTATGATAATTATCTTTCTCTGTGTGACATATTTCTCTTAGAATCATCATACTTAAATCCACTCAATTTGCTGCTACAGGCCTGATGACATTGATTTCATTGCTGAGTGATATTCCGTTGTACGTAAGTAGCACAACTCCTTTATCCATTTTTTTCTTTCTGGGATATTTAATTTGTACTGGACTCGAGGTTCTTGTAAACACAGCAGCCCTGGATATTGTGTTGGCTGTGTCTTGTTGATTTTAATTTTCCTAAGCTATAGGGCCAAAAGTGGAAGTGCCCTAGGCTCTGTAGCTTTGTTTTTTAGATGTTTCAGCATACACCATAAACATCACCAGAGTGTCTGTTGGCAATTTACATCCCGTCCATCAGCATAACAAGGCTCCCTGTTCTCCATGGCCTGTCCTGTGTTTCTGGGTTTTACACTTTTTTCAGATGGCTCTTTTGACGAATGGGAAATGAGAGTTCATTGTAGTGCGGATTTCCATTGCTCGAATTCTTGGTTGGCCACAAAGGGCATATGCGTTTTTTCCTGAATATATTCAGGAAAAAATGTATACGCACTTTTTGTCCAAGTGCATCACTGTCAAAGATCTGCCGCTTTTCACATGCTTTAAATGCAATTCCAATCTACCTCCTGAAATATGATTCCTGCAATTCTGCCTCGTTTTCAAGTCCTCTGTGCAGACTTACTTCAATATATTTTTTGCCAATAGCTGTCATTTATAACTCTGCAGGTTTGTGAATTACAGTGCCTGTGATTTCCTTTCTTAATTCGTTTCCTTGAAAGCTGGCCACAGAACCGCAGGTTTGCTTCAGGCCGTAATCAGGGTCCCACACGGCACGCTGAGCCTTTGGTTAATTCCTCTTCCTGGTGGGAAATTAGAGTTAAATGTGCCCCTCCAGACACCTGCCTCACTCCCAGCCCCTTGGTGATGTGTGTCCTCTGGTTTGAGGCCACATGTGCTGGGTTCCTCACCTTTCGCAGATGTGGCCCCACTGGTGTGCGGACACTCCTGCCTGGTTCCCATCCCCTTGGTGATGTGAGCCCTCCAGTGAGAGTCTGATCCTGGTTGGGCTCCTCACACTTCTGTGAGGTGAGCCCTCTTCTCTGAGGTCACTCCTGCCTGGCTGACACACCCCGCCTTGGCGACGTCGGCCCTCTGGTGGCAGTTGGAGCCTGCTGGGAGCCTCCTCCCCTCAGTGATGAGGCCCTCTGGCATCAGGCCCTAACTGCTGGGTTCCCACATTTTCTGATACGTGCTAAGTGGTGCGAGGGCACTCCTGCCAGGTTCCCATCCCCATGGGCATGTGGGCCTTCTGCTCTATGGTCCCAACACCTGTGTTGTTCACAGTTTCAGGATGTTGGCTCTCTGGTGTTAGTTCACTCAGGCCTAGATCCCATAGACTCTGTGCTCTGAGCCGCCTGCTGGGAGGTTCCTACTGCTGGATTCCTTACCATTTTTATTCTTTGGGTCCTGTGTTTTCATGCTCCTCCTTCCTGACTCACTCCCAGCCCCTTTGTGATGTAGGTCCTCTGGTTTGAGGCCACCTGTGCCGGTTTCCTCACCTTTATTGATGTGGTCCCACTGGTGTGAGGACACTCCTGCCTGGTTCCCATCCCCTTGGTGATGGGGGCCCTCTGGTGAGAGTCTGATCCTGGCTGGATTCCTCACACTTCTGGGAGGTGGGCCCTCTGCTGTGAGGTCACTCCTGCCTGGCTGGCACACATCACCTTGGCGATGTGGGCCCTCAGTTGCGAGTTGGTGCCTGCTGGGAGTCTCCTCCCCTCGGTAATGAGGGTCCTCTGGCGTCAGGCCCTAACTCATGGGCTCCCAAAATTTTCTGATATGTGCCCTGTCGTGCGAGTACACTCCTGCCAGGGTCCCATCCCCATGGGGATGTGGGTCTTCTGCTCTGAGGTCCCACCGGCTGGGTTGCTCACAGTGTCATGATGTGAGCCCTCTGCTGTGAGTTCACTGTGGCCTGGATCCCATAGACTCCATACTCTGGGCCACCTGCTGGGAGGTTCCAACTGCTGGATTCCTCACATTTTTTATACAATGGGCCCCGTGTTTTGAGGTTCATCCTGCCTGCCTCGCTCCGAGACCCATGGAGATGTGGGTCCTCTGGTTTGAGGCCACATGTGCTGGGTACCTCAACTTGCGATGATGTGGCCCCATGGGTGTGAAGACACTCCTGCCTGGTTCCCAGCCTCTTGC
Source organism: Delphinapterus leucas (assembly GCF_059928025.1). Lineage (NCBI taxonomy): Eukaryota > Metazoa > Chordata > Mammalia > Artiodactyla > Monodontidae > Delphinapterus > Delphinapterus leucas. The sequence goes on from NW_028322250.1 coordinate 844,403, forward strand.
TGATGTGGGCCCTCTGGTGAGAGTGTGATAATGGCTCGGTTCCTTACCCTTCTGTGAGGTGGGCCCTCTGATGTGAGGTCACTCCTGCCTGGCTGGCTCACGTCACCTTGGCGATGTGGGCCCTCTGTTGGCCACGAGTTGAAGCATGCTGGGAGCCCCCTACCCTCTTTAATGAGGGCCCTGAAAAAACGCATATGCACTTTTTGACCAAGTGCATCATTGTCGAGGATCTGCCTCTTCTCCTGTGCTTTCAGAGCACTTCCCGTCGACCTCCTGAAATCACATTCCTGGAATTCTGCCCCGCTTTCAAGTCCTCTTCGCAGCCTTATTTCAATATATTTTTGTATGATACCTGCCATTTATAACTCTGCAGGTTTGTTAATTACAGTGTCCCTGAGCTCCTTTCTTCAACTCGCTTTCTTGTGAGCTGGCCGCAAAACCGCAGGATTGCTTCAGGCCCAAATCTGGTTTCCGCACAGCATGCTGAGCCTTTGGTAAATTCCTTTTTCTGGTGGGAAATGAGCATTCAATTTGCCCGTGCAGACACCTACAGCTAGTCTCTCATTGGTTCTCCCTATTCCTCTTCATCTTGTGCAGATATTGCAAATGTGCCAAACAGGAGGTTAAGGGCACTGACTCTCCAAGTGGGTAGAGAGTTAGTAAAGCGTCTGGAATGGTGAACCCGAGTACCAGGGGACGAAACCTGAGAGGCATTTAAAATCGTTTCCCAGTCACACGGTGGACCATACTCTGGGATTCAGATGCATCTTTTAGGTGAAGGAAGAATCCCGTAAACCTGGAGAGTTGGGACCCATGGAATGGGTACCATGCAGTATGACTTCAAAGGGTCTGCATTTGCTCATCGAACCTCACCAACGCTATCAGCCCGATGTGTCCAACCTTATGCCTCACTCAGCTCTGGGTGTAGATGTGGTAAATCCAGGTTGCATTACAAGCCCTGAATGAATTATTTAAGAATTGCTCTCTATTTCAGTGTCATTGTGTTTTGTTTTTGTAATTCATTTTGATAATGGGATTTATCGGATTTTCTCTGCTGCATTCATGCCGCTGTACACACGCTTGATTCTCTTACGGAGACATATAAATCCATGGGTTGGAAGATTCTTACTAGTCAGTTGTATTCCTAGGATTTGTATATGTGGTGTTTAGTCCATTTCGTTGAGCAAGGGGTAGGTCTTGACTATTATATATTTGGCTTATGGAAACGTATCTGTGCTAATTTCTATCTTTGGTTTTATGAAGCACCCCAACTTACCTTTCCCCTTAAGCAAGCATAAGTTGGTTTTCTAAATTTGAGACCCTGTTCTGTTTTGTAATTCAGTTCATGTGTAGCCAAGTTTACATTCCTTGTATTAGTGATATCTTATGATGTTTCATTTTCTGTGTGACTTATTTCACGTAGAATAATCATACCTGAATCCACTCATTATGCCGCGACGGGCCTGATGACATAGATTTCGTTGCTGAGTGATATTCCATTGAACGTACGTACCACAACTTCTTTATCTATTTTTCACATTCTGGGATGTTTAACTTGTACCGTAGACGAGGTTCTTGTAAACAGAGCCGTCTGAAACTTTGCGGTGGCTGTGTGTATTTTACTTTAATTTCCCTAAGCTATAGGACCATAAGTGGAAGTGCCTTAGGCTCCGTTGCTTTGTTTTTCAGGTATTCCAGGAAACACCATACACTTCTCCAGAGTGGCTGTTGGCAATTTACATCCCGCCCATCAGCATAACAAGGCTCCCTGTTCTCCATGGCCTGTGCTGCCTTTCTGGATTTTACACATTTTTCAGATGGCCCTTTTGACCGGGGGGCAGTGAGACTTCATTGTAGTGCAGATTTCTTTAACATGCTTGCTTGGTTGGCCAAAAAGTGGCATATGCGTTTTTTCCTCAATATATTCAGGAAAAAACGCATACGCCCTTTTTGGCCAAGTGCATCATTGTCGACGTTCTGCCTCTTTTCCTATGCTTTAAATGCAATTCCAGTCTACCCCTTGATATCGTTTTCGTGCAATTCTGCCCCATTTTCAGTCCTCTTTGCAGCCTTACTTCAATATATTTTTGGACGATAGCTGTCATATATAACTCTGCAGGTTTGTGAATGACAGTGCCGCTGAGCTCCTTTCTTCAACATGCTTTCTTGTAAGCTGGCCGCAAAACCGCTGGATTGCTTCAGGCCCTAATCTGGTTCCAGCACGGCACGCTGAGCCTTTGGTTAATTCCTCTTCCTGGTGGTAAATGAGCGTTAAATTTGCCCGTGCAGACACCTACAGCTAGTCTCTCATTGGTTCTCCCTATTCCTGTTCATCTTGCGCAGAAATTGCAAACTGTGCCCAACAGGAGGTTAAAGGCACTGACTCTCCAAGTGGGGAGAGTGTTAGTAAAGCGTCTGGAATGGTGAACCCGAGTACCAGGGGACGAAAACTGAGATGCATTTAGAAACGTTTCCCGGTCACACGGTGGACCACACTCTGGGTTTCCCATGCATGTTTTAGCTGAAGGAAGAATCCCTTAAACCTGGAGAGTTGGGACCCATGGAATGGGTACCATGCAGTATGGCTTCAAAGGGTCTGCATTTGCTCACTGAACCTCACCAATGCTATCAGCGCAAAGTATCCAGCCTTATGTCTCACCCAGCTCTGGGTGTAAATGTGGTACATCCAGGTTGCATCACAAACCCTGAATGAATTATTTAAGAATTGCTCTCTATTTCACTGCCATTGTGTTTTGTTTTTGAAATTTATTTTGATAATAGGATTTAGCTGATTTTCACTGCTGCGTGTATTCCGCTGTACCCATGCTTGATTCTATTACGCAGACATATAAATCCATAGGTATTAAGACTCTTACTCATCCGGTATATTCCTAGGTGCTGAAAATGTGGTGTTGAGTCCATTTCATTGACCAAGGAGTAGGTTTTTTCTATTCCATATTTGGCTTATGGAACGGTATCTGTGCTAATTTCAATCTCTGGTTTTATGCAGCACCCCAACTCACCTTTATCCTTGAGCAAGCATAAGTTGGTTTTCTAAATTTGAGACACCGTTCTGTTTTATAATTCAGTTCATTTGTAGCCACGTTTACATTCCATGTATTAGTGATATCGTATGTCTTTTTGTTTTTATATTATGTGACTTCGAGTGATCATATGTCACTCCTGTGTAGTTGTTACACATGGCCATATTTCATTGATTTCCTGGCTGAGTAATATTCCACTCTACATAAATGCCACATCTCTATCCATTTTCTCTCTCCAGAGACATATAATTTATATCCTAGTCGAGGATCTTTTAAACAGAGAGGCGGTATACCTTGGGGTGCCTGTGTCCTCTCGATTTTTGTTTTTCCCAAGATATACGTCCATGAGTGCAAGGGCCCTGTGCTCTGTAGCTCATTTTTTAGATGCTTTAGTAAACAAAATACACTTCTCTAGAGTGACCGTTGGCAATATACATTTCCACTATAAGCCTCACAGGGCTCCCTTTTCTCCTTGCCCTGTCCTGCATTTCTGGTGTTTACACTTTCTGAGGACGGCTCTTCTGACTGATGCGAAGTGATATGTTTTGTAGTATTGATTTCCAGTGCCCACCTGTTTGGTTGGCTAAAAAAGTGTATGCCCTGTTCTTGAATATATACAGAAAAAGACGCATACACCCTTTTTGGCCAACTGCAATGTTGGCAATGTTCAGCCCCTTTTCTTGTGCTTAATGGCGAGTCCTTCCTACCTCTTGCAATCCCTTTCCTGCCATTCTCCGTTGCTTACAAGTCCTTTTCTCTGACTTTCCTCAAGACATTTTTCAGTGATAGATATTTTCATCTCTGCAGTTTCGTGAATTTTAGTGCCCGTGAGTCCCATTTTTCAACTTGTGTTTATGGGAACTGACCACAAAGCAGCGGGATTTCCTCAAGCCCTATTCTGTTTCCATGGGCAACCCTAGCCTTTGGTCAATTCGTCTTCCTGATTGGAAAGTAGAGTGACAGGTGCCTGTCCGAACACCTAGGACTTGTCTCTCATTGTTCCTCCTCCTTCCGCTTCATCCTCTGGACAAATTCCAAACTGTATGCAACAGGATGTTGACAGTGCTGACATCTCCAAGTGGGGAGACTGTTCGTAAAGAAGCTGGAGGGGTGAACCCGAGCACCAGGAGATGAGGAGATGAGATGCCTTTTCCAAACTCTTCCCGATCAGACGGTATACCATCCTCTGGGTGTGACAGGCATGTTTTAGCTGTAGGAAGCGTCCCATTCATGTGAGGAGAACACCAGGGCTTTTTCAAAATCAGTGTCTCTCCGCAACCCAAAGTGGGGAATGTTTTAAGCTACGGCTACACATATGTTCATTAAGGGCCTTGGGAAGTAGGCAGAGTCCAAACTTTAGATGATTGAAGTCTTCCTGGTCAGAAGCACTCACCACCGGCTTCCCTTAGGTTCCATTTTAACTGTCATTGATAGATGATGTCAATAAAAATATCTATTCTTTTTCAGATTATTTCCCCTTATAGGTTATTGCAAAATATTGAGTGTAGTTCCCTGTGCTATACAGTAGTTCCTTGTTGATGATCGATTTTATACATAGCAGTGTGTATGTGTTAATCCCAAACGGTTAATTTATCCCTCCTCCCACCTTTCCCCTTTGGTAATAATAAATTATAAGATTTTATACTTCTCAGAAATGGGGGAGCTGAAAGAGAGGTATCATTTTCAATGGAAAAGCATTTAAAACAAGATTGAAGCTTTAACCAAGATTATTAGATGTACATCCTTGGAAAGAAATCACTTCGTTTCTCTAATATTGACCTGACAAATAAGACAAACCTTTTCACTGAACTTGCTTATAATAAAGTGATGGAAATATCAAATGGAAGTGTTAGAAACATCTTATTTTACCCGAGCCTTATACACTGTTCTATGTTAATTACAGTTTGGCTCACACATCTGTTCACTGAAGTTACAATGTTCTCAATTTCTGTTATTGATCCTCCAGAGTGGACCCCAACAAGTGTCCCCCTGCCCAGTGTCATTGGAGCCAACAGATCGAGACTGAGTTTGGTTCAGAAGCAAAGGAAACTTTATATTTTGATCAGAGAATGGAGAGGTGAGAGCATGTGCTACCCTGTGGGCTGTGGGCTGGGCTGCTGTGTAGAGATCCTGTCAGAGTCAGTGGGAGGGAGGGGGCGGAGCTCTCGAGGGCCCGGTTGGCTGCAGCTCAGGCTCTATATCACGGAGTCTGCACTGTGCCCCAGGAGCTGAGGTGTCGACCCAGCCATTCTGCACTAGGAAATCTGGTCTGAAGTGCCGGCTGTTGAACCTCTGTATGCGGGACCCTAGGAGCACGTGAAATTAGACAAAGCACAAAGGATAAAAAAGGTTAGACTTTATTTTATTGCCCAGATTCTATTTTTATCTCCCAGGGATTTTTAAGGGGCTTTGCCTGGGACAAACCCCTCTTCTGCCTTTTGTCCCCTTCCTCATTCTTAGAGTGCTGAGGGTGCAGACCCTTCTTCTTTAACTGCTGAGTGCTGAGTTAGAAGCCCTCATACTCATAGGCAAGGGTCAGAATTTCTCCCCAGCAGCCTCCAGGTGACGTTGATTGTCCCCAGGCCTCCTGCCTCCCTGCTCGTCCGCCTGAGCACCAGTATTGGAAGTGTTATAGATTCTAATGACCTTTAAGGGTCCAGGAAGGAGATGTGCAGTGACGCTGTGAGGTCCAGTTTCACCCTGCCCCACATTTGTTCAGCCACCTTTAGCTGACCGTTTCTGCCAGCCTAGATGCTCTGACCAGTAGTCTGCGCTTTCTTCTATTAGGCCCCAGAATTAACATAAAAACAGCACCAGGTGTCAGGACCCTGCCCGCTCAGCTCCCAGACAGTCCAGGGTCAGTGGTGATGAAGGACCATGATGGCCACTGAGTCAACAGCCTTTTGAAGTAAACAGGAGTCCAGCCGGTCTTATTGGCCACCATCATCACAGTGTCTGTAGGCTTTTCTATGGTGACAGCTTGATATACGGTTCCCCCGCCAAGATTATTACCTCCCCTCTGGGTGCAGTAAGTCCTGCAAGCAGTAGTCTACTCTTTTGGGACACACTCTTGTTGTTTTATGAGAGAAACTCCAGGTCAAGTGATGGTCACACGAGTCGTCATGGTGCCCTGTTGCCCCCGGTTATCTCTCTGGATGTTGGAGTTGGAGGGCCTTCTCACTCGAGGTCAGTGTGCCCACGGAGCAAACCCTGTGACTTCAGGGCATGGTTGGGGGTTCGGTTCACCACGTGGGGTCCTTTTCCCTTAGGAGGGAGGTGGCCTTTTGGGCTGCTGATTTCCACGTTTTCAGATACCGCCAGTATCTTGGCCAGATGTGGCGGTGGGCCAAGCCCCTTGGTGACCATAGTTTATCCTACCTGGATGGCATTCTTGCATTGTTCCATTTCAAGTGGTCCCAGTATTTGCACTAATACTCCAATGGCCTTTCAAATTTCACTAGGAATGTAAATGTCAAAGGGTTTAGCTAAATTAGGGAGTTCCAGGGCAAGGGTCTGAATTGACTGCTCTTTCCATTCTTGAAAGGCCACTTCTGGATTCTATTCAAAAGGATCATCATCTTTTCCTTTCAGTGTTTCATATAGAGGCCCAGCTAGTAGACTGTAGTTAGGGATCCAGAAGCAGCAAACCCTGGCCTCCCCAGGAACCCCTAAGCTGTCTTCTAGTTGTAGAAATGGGTAAGGCTGTAAATTGTTTCTTCCCTTTCCTGGGATGGGCTTCTCCGACCTTCTGTGAGAATGCAGCCCACGCAGGTCACTGTAGTCTGTGATATTTGAGCTTTTGCTTGGACAACTTGTATCCTTTATTGGCTTGGTAGTTCAGATGTCTCCTTAGTAGGGCTGGCGATCAGAATGTCGTCTGCATATTGAAGGAGTGTTTCCTTTTCCAGAGGTAGAGCTTTTAGGTCTTTAGCTGAGCTTTCCCCAAAGATGGTGTGGGAATTTTTGAACCCTTGCGGCAAGACGGCCCGGAAGTATTGTTTTAGTTGTATGTTGAGTCCTGCCACTCACAAGCCAAAATTTCTTGTGACTCTGGGACTAATAGAATACAAAAGAAGGCTTCATTGAAGACTAATACAGAATACCATGTCCTGGTGGTTAGTAGAATGACCAGCAGGGTGTAGGGTTTAGGAACTACTGGAGGTCTATCCTCGGTGGCTTCACTGACTGTCCTGACATCCTTTACCAGGACTCCAGCAGCCCATGGGGCTCTCGAGGTCAGGCCAATCCCAGGATATGGAGCTCACCTGGGCAGGTACCCCACCCCCACCCCAGCCCACGGGGCTCTCGTGTTCAGGCCCCTCCCAGGATATGGGGATCCCTGGGCAGGTTCCCCTGCAGCCCATGGGGCTCTCGTGGTCAGGCCCCTCCCAGGATACAGAGCTACCCTTGCAGGTACCGTGGCAGGGCTGGGCACACAGGAGCCATGCACATCGCCCTCATTTCAGAGCACTCCCAGCTCACCTGTCACTCAGATCTGACACAGAGCACCTCAGAGCAGGACTTGAACTAACAAACAGCAGCTCCGACAGGTCTGTGACCCTGGGCATCACTCTGTGTGGCCTCCCTCCACCTGGTCTTCCAGAGATTTCCACTGCACCCGGGGCACCAGGCCTCTGTCTCCACCCACCACCCAACCCTGCTCTCCCTGACTGCTGGGTACTTCTCATTAGGAGAGGGTTTTCTTGAAGTTGTCTCCCACTCATGGGCCAGATAATATAATTAGACAACAAGCCAGAGCTGCAGCCCCTTGTCTATCCTGACTCTCAGGAGCCCACACCTATTCCTTGGACCTGGCCGATTCAGCAAGTTCCAGTTTCTGCAACTGTGAGCCCCTGAGGGGTGATTATTGGCTGGCCTGGGAAGCCTGACCGTGCCGGCCAGCCCTCCCCAGGTGTGCCTGGGTTGAGATCAATATAAACACCGCTCCAGGCAGCAAGAGCACCTGCAGCTGTGCCTGACGCCATTTTCTCTGCCCTGTCAGCAGTCTCGGGGCTGGACTGGTGGGAGGGAGTGAGAGGCCACGGCTTTGTGGGTGGCCCAGTGTGAGTGGGGCTCTGCTGGACTTTCTGCAGCAGTTGCCAAGATGCCACCTGCTAAAGAAGAGGATGTGTCACCCATACCTGCCGCTGGAATTTCTCCCTGGGCAGAGGTGAGTAAGGAAGAAAGCAGTGGGGGCCGGGACAGGAGGGGTATCTCAGGCAGGGAAATGGAAAGCTTCCAGTAGATCACCCAGGGCCAGGACCATCCTGTCTGGCCTGCAGGCACCAAGTCGGCTGGCATGCTGTCGCTCATGTGGCTCCATGGCCCTTCCTCTAGGCTTTCAAGTCCTTGTACATATTCAGGTGTTTTACCTAGGAAGGGTGGGAACATTTCAGCAGCAGCTGGCCTGGGGCTCGGCCCACGTTTACTCACAGATGCCTCGGCACGGGCCCCCAGCTTTGCAATGAGGACGCTTGTTGCGTGGGGCATGCTGGCTGAATGGGAGATGATTCCCCACCACTGACCAACTTCAGAATTGTTTACAACTGGAGCAAGTGCCCTGATACGGTTTCCCTCTGTGTAACTGGTGGGTTCTGTTTTTTTTTCGTTTTTTCGTTCTTGGTTCAAGGTAGATTTTATTCCTCTTTTTTGTATTTACAGATATAAGCATGGAAATAATTTATTCATATAAATACATGTATGTGAAGGGAAGAATATTTTTTCTGTTTTACTTTTTTTAATTTTGAATTTTATTTTATTTTTTTATACAGCAGGTTCTTTTTGGTTACCTATTTTATACATAGAAATGTATACATGCCAATCCCAATCTCTCAACTCCTCCCACCACCACCCCCCCAACAGCTTTCCCCCCTTGGTGTCCATACGTTTGTTGTCTACATCTGTTCCTCTATTTCTGCCTTGCAAAACGGTTCATCTGTACAACTTTTCTAGGTTCCACATATATGCATTTATATACAGGATTTGTTTTTCTCTTTCTGACTTACTTCACTCTGTATGACAGTCTCTAGATCCATCAACGTCTCTACAAATGACCCAATTTCATTCCTTTTTATGGCTTAGTAATATTCCATTTTATATATGTACCACATCTTTATACATTCGTCTGTCTGTGGGCATTTAGGTTGCTTCCATTACCTGGATATTGTAAATAGTGATGCAATGAACATTGCGGTGAATGTCTCTTTTCGATTTACGGTTTTGTCTGGGTATATGCCCAGTAGTGGGATTGCTGTATTATATGGTAATTCTATTCTTAGTTTTATAAGAAACTCCATAATGTTCTCCACAGTGACTGCATCAATTTACATTCCCAACAATAGTGGAAGAGGTTTCCTTATCTCTGCACCCTTTCCAGCATTTGTTGTTTGTAGATTTTCTGATGATGCCCATTCTAACAGGTGTGAGCTGATACACCATGGATGAGTCTATTTCGTTGAGCAAAGAGTAGGTCTTGTCTATTACATATTTGGCTTATGGAACGGTATGTGTGCTCATTTCAATCTCTGGTTTTATACAGCACCCCAACTCAACTTTCCCCTTAAGCAAGCATAAGTTTTTATCTAAATGTGAGACTCTGTTCGGTTTTGTAATTCAGTTTATGTGTAGCCAAGTTTACACTCCCTCTATTTGTGATATCTTATGATAATTATCTTTCTCTGTGTGACATATTTCTCTTAGAATCATCATACTTAAATCCACTCAATTTGCTGCTACAGGCCTGATGACATTGATTTCATTGCTGAGTGATATTCCGTTGTACGTAAGTAGCACAACTCCTTTATCCATTTTTTTCTTTCTGGGATATTTAATTTGTACTGGACTCGAGGTTCTTGTAAACACAGCAGCCCTGGATATTGTGTTGGCTGTGTCTTGTTGATTTTAATTTTCCTAAGCTATAGGGCCAAAAGTGGAAGTGCCCTAGGCTCTGTAGCTTTGTTTTTTAGATGTTTCAGCATACACCATAAACATCACCAGAGTGTCTGTTGGCAATTTACATCCCGTCCATCAGCATAACAAGGCTCCCTGTTCTCCATGGCCTGTCCTGTGTTTCTGGGTTTTACACTTTTTTCAGATGGCTCTTTTGACGAATGGGAAATGAGAGTTCATTGTAGTGCGGATTTCCATTGCTCGAATTCTTGGTTGGCCACAAAGGGCATATGCGTTTTTTCCTGAATATATTCAGGAAAAAATGTATACGCACTTTTTGTCCAAGTGCATCACTGTCAAAGATCTGCCGCTTTTCACATGCTTTAAATGCAATTCCAATCTACCTCCTGAAATATGATTCCTGCAATTCTGCCTCGTTTTCAAGTCCTCTGTGCAGACTTACTTCAATATATTTTTTGCCAATAGCTGTCATTTATAACTCTGCAGGTTTGTGAATTACAGTGCCTGTGATTTCCTTTCTTAATTCGTTTCCTTGAAAGCTGGCCACAGAACCGCAGGTTTGCTTCAGGCCGTAATCAGGGTCCCGCACGGCACTCTGAGCCTTTGGTTAATTCCTCTTCCTGGTGGGAAATTAGAGTTAAATGTGCCCCTGCAGACACCTGCCTCACTCCCAGCCCCTTGGTGATGTGTGTCCTCTGGTTTGAGGCCACATGTGCTGGGTTCCTCACCTTTCACAGATGTGGCCCCACTGGTGTGCGGACACTCCTGCCTGGTTCCCATCCCCTTGGTGATGTGAGCCCTCCAGTGAGAGTCTGATCCTGGTTGGGCTCCTCACACTTCTGTGAGGTGAGCCCTCTTCTCTGAGGTCACTCCTGCCTGGCTGACACACCCCGCCTTGGCGACGTCGGCCCTCTGGTGGCAGTTGGAGCCTGCTGGGAGCCTCCTCCCCTCAGTGATGAGGCCCTCTGGCATCAGGCCCTAACTGCTGGGTTCCCACATTTTCTGATACGTGCTAAGTGGTGCGAGGGCACTCCTGCCAGGTTCCCATCCCCATGGGCATGTGGGCCTTCTGCTCTATGGTCCCAACACCTGTGTTGTTCACAGTTTCAGGATGTTGGCTCTCTGGTGTTAGTTCACTCAGGCCTAGATCCCATAGACTCTGTGCTCTGAGCCGCCTGCTGGGAGGTTCCTACTGCTGGATTCCTTACCATTTTTATTCTTTGGGTCCTGTGTTTTCATGCTCCTCCTTCCTGACTCACTCCCAGCCCCTTTGTGATGTAGGTCCTCTGGTTTGAGGCCACCTGTGCCGGTTTCCTCACCTTTATTGATGTGGTCCCACTGGTGTGAGGACACTCCTGCCTGGTTCCCATCCCCTTGGTGATGGGGGCCCTCTGGTGAGAGTCTGATCCTGGCTGGATTCCTCACACTTCTGGGAGGTGGGCCCTCTGCTGTGAGGTCACTCCTGCCTGGCTGGCACACATCACCTTGGCGATGTGGGCCCTCAGTTGCGAGTTGGTGCCTGCTGGGAGTCTCCTCCCCTCGGTAATGAGGGCCCTCTGGCGTCAGGCCCTAACTCATGGGCTCCCAAAATTTTCTGATATGTGCCCTGTCGTGCGAGTACACTCCTGCCAGGGTCCCATCCCCATGGGGATGTGGGCCTTCTGCTCTGAGGTCCCACCGGCTGGGTTGCTCACAGTGTCATGATGTGAGCCCTCTGCTGTGAGTTCACTGTGGCCTGGATCCCATAGACTCCATACTCTGGGCCACCTGCTGGGAGGTTCCAACTGCTGGATTCCTCACATTTTTTATTCTGTGGGCCCTGTGTTGTTAGGCTACTCCTGCCTGCCTCACTCGGAGCACCTTGGAAATGTGGGTCCTCTGGTTTAGGCCACATGTGCTGGGTTCCTCACCTTTCTATAATGTGGCCACACTGGTGTGAGGACACTCCTGCCTTGTTCCGGTCCCCTTGGTGATGTGGGCTCTCTGGTGAGAGTCTTATCCTGGCTGGTTTCCTCACCCTTCTGTGAGGTAGGCCCTCTGCTGTGAGGTCACTCCTGCCTGGCTGGCACACGTCACCTTGGCGACGTGGGCCCTCAGTTGGGAGTTGGTGCCTGCTGGGAGTCTCCACCCCTCTCTAATGAGGGCCCTCTGGCATCAGGCTCTAACTCCTGGGCTCCCAAAATTTTCTGATGTGCGCCCTGTGGTGTGAGTACACTCCTGCCAGGTTTCCAACCCCATGGGAATATGGGCCTTCTGCTCTGAGGTCCCAACGGTGGGTGGCTCAGTTTCATGATGAGGGCCCTCTGGTGTGAGTTCACTCCGGCCTGGATCCCATAGCCTCGCTGCTCCTGGCCGCCTGTGGGGAGGTTCCAACTGCGGTATTCCTCACCTTTTTTCTTCTATGGGCCCTCTGTTTTGAGACTCCTCCTGCCTGCCTCACTCCGAGCCCCTTGGAGATGTGGGTCCTCTGGTTTAGGCCACATGTGCTGGGTTCCTCACCTTTCTATGATGTGGTCACACTGGTGTGAAGACAGTCCTGCCTGGTTCTGATCCTCTTGGTGATGTGGGCCCTCTGGTGAGAGTCTCATCCTCTTTGGGTTCCTCACACTTTTTTGAGGTTGGCCCTCTGCTCTGAGGTCACTCCTGCCTGGCTGGCACACGCCGCATTGGCGACATTGGCCCTCTTGTAGCAGTTGGAGCCTGCTGGGAGCCTCCTCTCCTCGGTGATGAGGGCCCTCTGGCGTCAGGCCCTAACTGCTGGGCTCCCCATATTTTCTGATGTGTGCCCACTGGTGCGATGACACTCCTGCTTGGTTCACTTCCCCATGGGGATGTGGGCCTTGTGCTCTGAGGTCACAATGGCTAGGTTGCTCACAGTTTCATGATGAGGGCCCTCTGTTGTGAGTTCATCATTGCCTGGATCCCATAGCCTCGGTGATCTGGGCCGCCTGCTGGGATGTTCCAACTGCTGGATTCCTCACCTTTTTTATACAATGGGCCACGTGTTTTGAGGTTCATCCTGCCTGCCTCGCTCCGAGACCCATGGAGATGTGGGTCCTCTGGTTTGAGGCCACATGTGCTGGGTACCTCAACTTGCGATGATGTGGCCCCATGGGTGTGAAGACACTCCTGCCTGGTTCCCAGCCTCTTGCTGATGTGGGCCCTCTGGTGAGAGTGTGATAATGGCTGGGTTCCTTACCCTTCTGTGAGGTGGGCCCTCTGATGTGAGGTCACTCCTGCCTGGCTGGCTCACGTCACCTTGGCGATGTGGGCCCTCTGTTGGCCACGAAAGCATGCTGGGAGCCCCCTACCCTCTTTAATGAGGGCCCTGAAAAAACGCATATGCACTTTTTGACCAAGTGCATCATTGTCGAGGATCTGCCTCTTCTCCTATGCTTTCAGAGCACTTCCCGTCTACCTCCTGAAATCATATTCCTGGAATTCTGCCCCGCTTTCAAGTCCTCTTCGCAGCCTTATTTCAATATATTTTTGTATGATACCTGCCATTTATAACTCTGCAGGTTTGTTAATTACAGTGTCCCTGAGCTCCTTTCTTCAACTCGCTTTCTTGTGAGCTGGCCGCAAAACCGCAGGATTGCTTCAGGCCCAAATCTGGTTTCCGCACAGCATGCTGAGCCTTTGGTAAATTCCTTTTTCTGGTGGGAAATGAGCATTCAATTTGCCCGTGCAGACACCTACAGCTAGTCTCTCATTGGTTCTCCCTATTCCTCTTCATCTTGTGCAGATATTGCAAATGTGCCAAACAGGAGGTTAAAGGCACTGACTCTCCAAGTGGGTAGAGAGTTAGTAAAGCGTCTGGAATGGTGAACCCGAGTACCAGGGGACGAAACCTGAGAGGCATTTAAAATCGTTTCCCAGTCACACGGTGGACCATACTCTGGGATTCAGATGCATCTTTTAGGTGAAGGAAGAATCCCGTAAACCTGGAGAGTTGGGACCCATGGAATGGGTACCATGCAGTATGACTTCAAAGGGTCTGCATTTGCTCATCGAACCTCACCAACGCTATCAGCCCGAAGTGTCCAACCTTATGCCTCACTCAGCTCTGGGTGTAGATGTGGTAAATCCAGGTTGCATTACAAGCCCTGAATGAATTATTTAAGAATTGCTCTCTATTTCAGTGTCATTGTGTTTTGTTTTTGTAATTCATTTTGATAATGGGATTTATCGGATTCTCTCTGCTGCATTCATGCCGCTGTACACACGCTTGATTCTCTTAAGGAGACATATAAATCCATGGGTTTGAAGATTCTTACTAGTCAGTTGTATTCCTAGGATTTGTATATGTGGTGTTTAGTCCATTTCGTTGAGCGAGGGGTAGGTCTTGACTATTATATATTTGGCTTATGGAAACGTATCTGTGCTAATTTCTATCTTTGGTTTTATGAAGCACCCCAACTTACCTTTCCCCTTAAGCAAGCATAAGTTGGTTTTCTAAATTTGAGACCCTGTTCTGTTTTGTAATTCAGTTCATGTGTAGCCAAGTTTACATTCCTTGTATTAGTGATATCTTATGATGTTTCATTTTCTGTGTGACTTATTTCACGTAGAATAATCGTACCTGAATCCACTCATTATGCCGCGACGGGCCTGATGACATAGATTTCATTGCTGAGTGATATTCCATTGAACGTACGTACCACAACTTCTTTATCTATTTTTCACATTCTGGGATGTTTAACTTGTACCGTAGACGAGGTTCTTGTAAACAGAGCCTTCTGAAACTTTGCGGTGGCTGTGTGTATTTTATTTTAATTTCCCTAAACTATAGGACCATAAGTGGAAGTGCCTTAGGCTCCGTTGCTTTGTTTTTCAGGTGTTCCAGGAAACACCATACACTTCTCCAGAGTGGCTGTTGGCAATTTACATCCCGCCCATCAGCATAACAAGGCTCCCTGTTCTCCATGGCCTGTGCTGCCTTTCTGGATTTTACACATTTTTCAAATGGCCCTTTTGACCGGGGGGCAGTGAGACTTCATTGTAGTGCAGATTTCTTTAACATGCTTGCTTGGTTGGCCAAAAAGTGGCATATGCGTTTTTTCCTGAATATATTCAGGAAAAAACGCATACGCCCTTTTTGGCCAAGAGCATCATTGTCGACGTTCTGCCTCTTTTCCTATGCTTTAAATGCAATTCCAGTCTACCCCTTGATATCGTTTTCATGCAATTCTGCCCCATTTTCAGTCCTCTTTGCAGCCTTACTTCAATATATTTTTGGACGATAGCTGTCATATATAACTCTGCAGGTTTGTGAATGACAGTGCCGCTGAGCTCCTTTCTTCAACATGCTTTCTTGTAAGCTGGCCGCAAAACCGCTGGATTGCTTCAGGCCCTAATCTGGTTCCAGCACGGCACGCTGAGCCTTTGGTTAATTCCTCTTCCTGGTGGTAAATGAGCGTTAAATTTGCCCGTGCAGACACCTACAGCTAGTCTCTCATTGGTTCTCCCTATTCCTGTTCATCTTGCGCAGAAATTGCAAACTGTGCCCAACAGGAGGTTAAAGGCACTGACTCTCCAAGTGGGGAGAGTGTTAGTAAAGCGTCTGGAATGGTGAACCCGAGTACCAGGGGACGAAAACTGAGATGCATTTAGAAACGTTTCCCGGTCACACGGTGGACCACACTCTGGGTTTCCCATGCATGTTTTAGCTGAAGGAAGAATCCCTTAAACCTGGAGAGTTGGGACCCATGGAATGGGTACCATGCAGTATGGCTTCAAAGGGTCTGCATTTGCTCACTGAACCTCACCAATGCTATCAGCGCAAAGTATCCAGCCTTATGTCTCACCCAGCTCTGGGTGTAAATGTGGTACATCCAGGTTGCATCACAAACCCTGAATGAATTATTTAAGAATTGCTCTCTATTTCACTGCCATTGTGTTTTGTTTTTGAAATTTATTTTGATAATAGGATTTAGCTGATTTTCACTGCTGCGTGTATTCCGCTGTACCCATGCTTGATTCTATTACGCAGACATATAAATCCATAGGTATTAAGACTCTTACTCATCCGGTATATTCCTAGGTGCGGAAAATGTGGTGTTGAATCCATATCATTGACCAAGGAGTAGGTTTTTTCTATTCCATATTTGGCTTATGGAACGGTATCTGTGCTAATTTCAATCTCTGGTTTTATGCAGCACCCCAACTCACCTTTATCCTTGAGCAAGCATAAGTTGGTTTTCTAAATTTGAGACACCGTTCTGTTTTATAATTCAGTTCATTTGTAGCCACGTTTACATTCCATGTATTAGTGATATCGTATGTCTTTTTGTTTTTATATTATGTGACTTCGAGTGATCATATGTCACTCCTGTGTAGTTGTTACACATGGCCATATTTCATTGATTTCCTGGCTGAGTAATATTCCACTCTACATAAATGCCACATCTCTATCCATTTTCTCTCTCCAGAGACATATAATTTATATCCTAGTCGAGGATCTTTTAAACAGAGAGGCGGTATACCTTGGGGTGCCTGTGTCCTCTCGATTTTTGTTTTTCCCAAGATATACGTCCATGAGTGCAAGGGCCCTGTGCTCTGTAGCTCATTTTTTAGATGCTTTAGTAAACAAAATACACTTCTCTAGAGTGACCGTTGGCAATATACATTTCCACTATAAGCCTCACAGGGCTCCCTTTTCTCCTTGCCCTGCCCTGCATTTGTGGTGTTTACACTTTATGAGGACGGCTCTTCTGACTGATGCGAAGTGATATGTTTTGTAGTATTGATTTCCAGTGCCCACCTGTTTGGTTGGCTAAAAAAGTGTATGCCCTGTTCTTGAATATATACAGAAAAAGACGCATACACCCTTTTTGGCCAACTGCAATGTTGGCAATGTTCAGCCCCTTTTCTTGTGCTTAATGGCGAGTCCTTCCTACCTCTTGCAATCCCTTTCCTGCCATTCTCCGTTGCTTACAAGTCCTTTTCTCTGACTTTCCTCAAGACATTTTTCAGTGATAGATATTTTCATCTCTGCAGTTTCGTGAATTTTAGTGCCCGTGAGTCCCATTTTTCAACTTGTGTTTATGGGAACTGACCACAAAGCAGCGGGATTTCCTCAAGCCCTATTCTGTTTCCATGGGCAACCCTAGCCTTTGGTCAATTCGTCTTCCTGATTGGAAAGTAGAGTGACAGGTGCCTGTCCGAACACCTAGGACTTGTCTCTCATTGTTCCTCCTCCTTCCGCTTCATCCTCTGGACAAATTCCAAACTGTATGCAACAGGATGTTGACAGTGCTGACATCTCCAAGTGGGGAGACTGTTCGTAAAGAAGCTGGAGGGGTGAACCCGAGCACCAGGAGATGAGGAGATGAGATGCCTTTTCCAAACTCTTCCCGATCAGACGGTATACCATCCTCTGGGTGTGACAGGCATGTTTTAGCTGTAGGAAGCATCCCATTCATGAGGAGAACACCAGGGCTTTTTCAAAATCAGTGTCTCTCCGCAACCCAAAGTGGGGAATGTTTTAAGCTACGGCTACACATATGTTCATTAAGGGCCTTGGGAAGTAGGCAGAGTCCAAACTTTAGATGATTGAAGTCTTCCTGGTCAGAAGCACTCACCACCGGCTTCCCTTAGGTCCCATTTTAACTGTCATTGATAGATGATGTCAATAAAAATATCTATTCTTTTTCAGATTATTTCCCCTTATAGGTTATTGCAAAATATTGAGTGTAGTTCCCTGTGCTATACAGTAGTTCCTTGTTGATGATCGATTTTATACATAGCAGTGTGTATGTGTTAATCCCAAACGGTTAATTTATCCCTCCTCCCACCTTTCCCCTTTGGTAATAATAAATTATAAGATTTTATACTTCTCAGAAATGGGGGAGCTGAAAGAGAGGTATCATTTTCAATGGAAAAGCATTTAAAACAAGATTGAAGCTTTAACCAAGATTATTAGATGTACATCCTTGGAAAGAAATCACTTCGTTTCTCTAATATTGACCTGACAAATAAGACAAACCTTTTCACTGAACTTGCTTATAATAAAGTGATGGAAATATCAAATGGAAGTGTTAGAAACATCTTATTTTACCCGAGCCTTATACACTGTTCTATGTTAATTACAGTTTGGCTCACACATCTGTTCACTGAAGTTACAATGTTCTCAATTTCTGTTATTGATCCTCCAGAGTGGACCCCAACAAGTGTCCCCCTGCCCAGTGTCATTGGAGCCAACAGATCGAGACTGAGTTTGGTTCAGAAGCAAAGGAAACTTTATATTTTGATCAGAGAATGGAGAGGTGAGAGCATGTGCTACCCTGTGGGCTGTGGGCTGGGCTGCTGTGTAGAGATCCTGTCAGAGTCAGTGGGAGGGAGGGGGCGGAGCTCTCGAGGGCCCGGTTGGCTGCAGCTCAGGCTCTATATCACGGAGTCTGCACTGTGCCCCAGGAGCTGAGGTGTCGACCCAGCCATTCTGCACTAGGAAATCTGGTCTGAAGTGCCGGCTGTTGAACCTCTGTATGCGGGACCCTAGGAGCACGTGAGATTAGACAAAGCACAAAGGATAAAAAAGGTTAGACTTTATTTTATTGCCCAGATTCTATTTTTATCTCCCAGGGATTTTTAAGGGGCTTTGCCTGGGACAAACCCCTCTTCTGCCTTTTGTCCCCTTCCTCATTCTTAGAGTGCTGAGGGTGCAGACCCTTCTTCTTTAACTGCTGAGTGCTGAGTTAGAAGCCCTCATACTCATAGGCAAGGGTCAGAATTTCTCCCCAGCAGCCTCCAGGTGACGTTGATTGTCCCCAGGCCTCCTGCCTCCCTGCTCGTCCGCCTGAGCACCAGTATTGGAAGTGTTATAGATTCTAATGACCTTTAAGGGTCCAGGAAGGAGATGTGCAGTGACGCTGTGAGGTCCAGTTTCACCCTGCCCCACATTTGTTCAGCCACCTTTAGCTGACCGTTTCTGCCAGCCTAGATGCTCTGACCAGTAGTCTGCGCTTTCTTCTATTAGGCCCCAGAATTAACATAAAAACAGCACCAGGTGTCAGGACCCTGCCCGCTCAGCTCCCAGACAGTCCAGGGTCAGTGGTGATGAAGGACCATGATGGCCACTGAGTCAACAGCCTTTTGAAGTAAACAGGAGTCCAGCCGGTCTTATTGGCCACCATCATCACAGTGTCTGTAGGCTTTTCTATGGTGACAGCTTGATATACGGTTCCCCCGCCAAGATTATTACCTCCCCTCTGGGTGCAGTAAGTCCTGCAAGCAGTAGTCTACTCTTTTGGGACACACTCTTGTTGTTTTATGAGAGAAACTCCAGGTCAAGTGATGGTCACACGAGTCGTCATGGTGCCCTGTTGCCCCCGGTTATCTCTCTGGATGTTGGAGTTGGAGGGCCTTCTCACTCGAGGTCAGTGTGCCCACGGAGCAAACCCTGTGACTTCAGGGCATGGTTGGGGGTTCGGTTCACCACGTGGGGTCCTTTTCCCTTAGGAGGGAGGTGGCCTTTTGGGCTGCTGATTTCCACGTTTTCAGATACCGCCAGTATCTTGGCCAGATGTGGCGGTGGGCCAAGCCCCTTGGTGACCATAGTTTATCCTACCTGGATGGCATTCTTGCATTGTTCCATTTCAAGTGGTCCCAGTATTTGCACTAATACTCCAATGGCCTTTCAAATTTCACTAGGAATGTAAATGTCAAAGGGTTTAGCTAAATTAGGGAGTTCCAGGGCAAGGGTCTGAATTGACTGCTCTTTCCATTCTTGAAAGGCCACTTCTGGATTCTATTCAAAAGGATCATCATCTTTTCCTTTCAGTGTTTCATATAGAGGCCCAGCTAGTAGACTGTAGTTAGGGATCCAGAAGCAGCAAACCCTGGCCTCCCCAGGAACCCCTAAGCTGTCTTCTAGTTGTAGAAATGGGTAAGGCTGTAAATTGTTTCTTCCCTTTCCTGGATGGGCTTCTCCGACCTTCTGTGAGAATGCAGCCCACGCAGGTCACTGTAGTCTGTGATATTTGAGCTTTTGCTTGGACAACTTGTATCCTTTATTGGCTTGGTAGTTCAGATGTCTCCTTAGTAGGGCTGGCGATCAGAATGTCGTCTGCATATTGAAGGAGTGTTTCCTTTTCCAGAGGTAGAGCTTTTAGGTCTTTAGCTGAGCTTTCCCCAAAGATGGTGTGGGAATTTTTGAACCCTTGCGGCAAGACGGCCCGGAAGTATTGTTTTAGTTGTATGTTGAGTCCTGCCACTCACAAGCCAAAATTTCTTGTGACTCTGGGACTAATAGAATACAAAAGAAGGCTTCATTGAAGACTAATACAGAATACCATGTCCTGGTGGTTAGTAGAATGACCAGCAGGGTGTAGGGTTTAGGAACTACTGGAGGTCTATCCTCGGTGGCTTCACTGACTGTCCTGACATCCTTTACCAGGACTCCAGCAGCCCATGGGGCTCTCGAGGTCAGGCCAATCCCAGGATATGGAGCTCACCTGGGCAGGTACCCCACCCCCACCCCAGCCCACGGGGCTCTCGTGTTCAGGCCCCTCCCAGGATATGGGGATCCCTGGGCAGGTTCCCCTGCAGCCCATGGGGCTCTCGTGGTCAGGCCCCTCCCAGGATACAGAGCTACCCTTGCAGGTACCGTGGCAGGGCTGGGCACACAGGAGCCATGCACATCGCCCTCATTTCAGAGCACTCCCAGCTCACCTGTCACTCAGATCTGACACAGAGCACCTCAGAGCAGGACTTGAACTAACAAACAGCAGCTCCGACAGGTCTGTGACCCTGGGCATCACTCTGTGTGGCCTCCCTCCACCTGGTCTTCCAGAGATTTCCACTGCACCCGGGGCACCAGGCCTCTGTCTCCACCCACCACCCAACCCTGCTCTCCCTGACTGCTGGGTACTTCTCATTAGGAGAGGGTTTTCTTGAAGTTGTCTCCCACTCATGGGCCAGATAATATAATTAGACAACAAGCCAGAGCTGCAGCCCCTTGTCTATCCTGACTCTCAGGAGCCCACACCTATTCCTTGGACCTGGCCGATTCAGCAAGTTCCAGTTTCTGCAACTGTGAGCCCCTGAGGGGTGATTATTGGCTGGCCTGGGAAGCCTGACCGTGCCGGCCAGCCCTCCCCAGGTGTGCCTGGGTTGAGATCAATATAAACACCGCTCCAGGCAGCAAGAGCACCTGCAGCTGTGCCTGACGCCATTTTCTCTGCCCTGTCAGCAGTCTCGGGGCTGGACTGGTGGGAGGGAGTGAGAGGCCACGGCTTTGTGGGTGGCCCAGTGTGAGTGGGGCTCTGCTGGACTTTCTGCAGCAGTTGCCAAGATGCCACCTGCTAAAGAAGAGGATGTGTCACCCATACCTGCCGCTGGAATTTCTCCCTGGGCAGAGGTGAGTAAGGAAGAAAGCAGTGGGGGCCGGGACAGGAGGGGTATCTCAGGCAGGGAAATGGAAAGCTTCCAGTAGATCACCCAGGGCCAGGACCATCCTGTCTGGCCTGCAGGCACCAAGTCGGCTGGCATGCTGTCGCTCATGTGGCTCCATGGCCCTTCCTCTAGGCTTTCAAGTCCTTGTACATATTCAGGTGTTTTACCTAGGAAGGGTGGGAACATTTCAGCAGCAGCTGGCCTGGGGCTCGGCCCACGTTTACTCACAGATGCCTCGGCACGGGCCCCCAGCTTTGCAATGAGGACGCTTGTTGCGTGGGGCATGCTGGCTGAATGGGAGATGATTCCCCACCACTGACCAACTTCAGAATTGTTTACAACTGGAGCAAGTGCCCTGATACGGTTTCCCTCTGTGTAACTGGTGGGTTCTGTTTTTTTTTCGTTTTTTCGTTCTTGGTTCAAGGTAGATTTTATTCCTCTTGTTTGTATTTACAGATATAAGCATGGAAATAATTTATTCATATAAATACATGTATGTGAAGGGAAGAATATTTTTTCTGTTTTACTTTTTTTAATTTTGAATTTTATTTTATTTTTTTATACAGCAGGTTCTTTTTGGTTACCTATTTTATACATAGAAATGTATACATGCCAATCCCAATCTCTCAACTCCTCCCACCACCACCCCCCCAACAGCTTTCCCCCCTTGGTGTCCATACGTTTGTTGTCTACATCTGTTCCTCTATTTCTGCCTTGCAAAACGGTTCATCTGTACAACTTTTCTAGGTTCCACATATATGCATTTATATACAGGATTTGTTTTTCTCTTTCTGACTTACTTCACTCTGTATGACAGTCTCTAGATCCATCAACGTCTCTACAAATGACCCAATTTCATTCCTTTTTATGGCTTAGTAATATTCCATTTTATATATGTACCACATCTTTATACATTCGTCTGTCTGTGGGCATTTAGGTTGCTTCCATTACCTGGATATTGTAAATAGTGATGCAATGAACATTGCGGTGAATGTCTCTTTTCGATTTACGGTTTTGTCTGGGTATATGCCCAGTAGTGGGATTGCTGTATTATATGGTAATTCTATTCTTAGTTTTATAAGAAACTCCATAATGTTCTCCACAGTGACTGCATCAATTTACATTCCCAACAATAGTGGAAGAGGTTTCCTTATCTCTGCACCCTTTCCAGCATTTGTTGTTTGTAGATTTTCTGATGATGCCCATTCTAACAGGTGTGAGCTGATACACCATGGATGAGTCTATTTCGTTGAGCAAAGAGTAGGTCTTGTCTATTACATATTTGGCTTATGGAACGGTATGTGTGCTCATTTCAATCTCTGGTTTTATACAGCACCCCAACTCAACTTTCCCCTTAAGCAAGCATAAGTTTTTATCTAAATGTGAGACTCTGTTCGGTTTTGTAATTCAGTTTATGTGTAGCCAAGTTTACACTCCCTCTATTTGTGATATCTTATGATAATTATCTTTCTCTGTGTGACATATTTCTCTTAGAATCATCATACTTAAATCCACTCAATTTGCTGCTACAGGCCTGATGACATTGATTTCATTGCTGAGTGATATTCCGTTGTACGTAAGTAGCACAACTCCTTTATCCATTTTTTTCTTTCTGGGATATTTAATTTGTACTGGACTCGAGGTTCTTGTAAACACAGCAGCCCTGGATATTGTGTTGGCTGTGTCTTGTTGATTTTAATTTTCCTAAGCTATAGGGCCAAAAGTGGAAGTGCCCTAGGCTCTGTAGCTTTGTTTTTTAGATGTTTCAGCATACACCATAAACATCACCAGAGTGTCTGTTGGCAATTTACATCCCGTCCATCAGCATAACAAGGCTCCCTGTTCTCCATGGCCTGTCCTGTGTTTCTGGGTTTTACACTTTTTTCAGATGGCTCTTTTGACGAATGGGAAATGAGAGTTCATTGTAGTGCGGATTTCCATTGCTCGAATTCTTGGTTGGCCACAAAGGGCATATGCGTTTTTTCCTGAATATATTCAGGAAAAAATGTATACGCACTTTTTGTCCAAGTGCATCACTGTCAAAGATCTGCCGCTTTTCACATGCTTTAAATGCAATTCCAATCTACCTCCTGAAATATGATTCCTGCAATTCTGCCTCGTTTTCAAGTCCTCTGTGCAGACTTACTTCAATATATTTTTTGCCAATAGCTGTCATTTATAACTCTGCAGGTTTGTGAATTACAGTGCCTGTGATTTCCTTTCTTAATTCGTTTCCTTGAAAGCTGGCCACAGAACCGCAGGTTTGCTTCAGGCCGTAATCAGGGTCCCGCACGGCACTCTGAGCCTTTGGTTAATTCCTCTTCCTGGTGGGAAATTAGAGTTAAATGTGCCCCTGCAGACACCTGCCTCACTCCCAGCCCCTTGGTGATGTGTGTCCTCTGGTTTGAGGCCACATGTGCTGGGTTCCTCACCTTTCACAGATGTGGCCCCACTGGTGTGCGGACACTCCTGCCTGGTTCCCATCCCCTTGGTGATGTGAGCCCTCCAGTGAGAGTCTGATCCTGGTTGGGCTCCTCACACTTCTGTGAGGTGAGCCCTCTTCTCTGAGGTCACTCCTGCCTGGCTGACACACCCCGCCTTGGCGACGTCGGCCCTCTGGTGGCAGTTGGAGCCTGCTGGGAGCCTCCTCCCCTCAGTGATGAGGCCCTCTGGCATCAGGCCCTAACTGCTGGGTTCCCACATTTTCTGATACGTGCTAAGTGGTGCGAGGGCACTCCTGCCAGGTTCCCATCCCCATGGGCATGTGGGCCTTCTGCTCTATGGTCCCAACACCTGTGTTGTTCACAGTTTCAGGATGTTGGCTCTCTGGTGTTAGTTCACTCAGGCCTAGATCCCATAGACTCTGTGCTCTGAGCCGCCTGCTGGGAGGTTCCTACTGCTGGATTCCTTACCATTTTTATTCTTTGGGTCCTGTGTTTTCATGCTCCTCCTTCCTGACTCACTCCCAGCCCCTTTGTGATGTAGGTCCTCTGGTTTGAGGCCACCTGTGCCGGTTTCCTCACCTTTATTGATGTGGTCCCACTGGTGTGAGGACACTCCTGCCTGGTTCCCATCCCCTTGGTGATGGGGGCCCTCTGGTGAGAGTCTGATCCTGGCTGGATTCCTCACACTTCTGGGAGGTGGGCCCTCTGCTGTGAGGTCACTCCTGCCTGGCTGGCACACATCACCTTGGCGATGTGGGCCCTCAGTTGCGAGTTGGTGCCTGCTGGGAGTCTCCTCCCCTCGGTAATGAGGGCCCTCTGGCGTCAGGCCCTAACTCATGGGCTCCCAAAATTTTCTGATATGTGCCCTGTCGTGCGAGTACACTCCTGCCAGGGTCCCATCCCCATGGGGATGTGGGCCTTCTGCTCTGAGGTCCCACCGGCTGGGTTGCTCACAGTGTCATGATGTGAGCCCTCTGCTGTGAGTTCACTGTGGCCTGGATCCCATAGACTCCATACTCTGGGCCACCTGCTGGGAGGTTCCAACTGCTGGATTCCTCACATTTTTTATTCTGTGGGCCCTGTGTTGTTAGGCTACTCCTGCCTGCCTCACTCGGAGCACCTTGGAAATGTGGGTCCTCTGGTTTAGGCCACATGTGCTGGGTTCCTCACCTTTCTATAATGTGGCCACACTGGTGTGAGGACACTCCTGCCTTGTTCCGGTCCCCTTGGTGATGTGGGCTCTCTGGTGAGAGTCTTATCCTGGCTGGTTTCCTCACCCTTCTGTGAGGTAGGCCCTCTGCTGTGAGGTCACTCCTGCCTGGCTGGCACACGTCACCTTGGCGACGTGGGCCCTCAGTTGGGAGTTGGTGCCTGCTGGGAGTCTCCACCCCTCGGTAATGAGGGCCCTCTGGCGTCAGGCTCTAACTCCTGGGCTCCCAAAATTTTCTGATGTGCGCCCTGTGGTGTGAGTACACTCCTGCCAGGTTTCCAACCCCATGGGAATATGGGCCTTCTGCTCTGAGGTCCCAACGGTGGGTGGCTCAGTTTCATGATGAGGGCCCTCTGGTGTGAGTTCACTCCGGCCTGGATCCCATAGCCTCGCTGCTCCTGGCCGCCTGTGGGGAGGTTCCAACTGCGGTATTCCTCACCTTTTTTCTTCTATGGGCCCTCTGTTTTGAGACTCCTCCTGCCTGCCTCACTCCGAGCCCCTTGGAGATGTGGGTCCTCTGGTTTAGGCCACATGTGCTGGGTTCCTCACCTTTCTATGATGTGGTCACACTGGTGTGAAGACAGTCCTGCCTGGTTCTGATCCTCTTGGTGATGTGGGCCCTCTGGTGAGAGTCTCATCCTCTTTGGGTTCCTCACACTTTTTTGAGGTTGGCCCTCTGCTCTGAGGTCACTCCTGCCTGGCTGGCACACGCCGCATTGGCGACATTGGCCCTCTTGTAGCAGTTGGAGCCTGCTGGGAGCCTCCTCTCCTCGGTGATGAGGGCCCTCTGGCGTCAGGCCCTAACTGCTGGGCTCCCCATATTTTCTGATGTGTGCCCACTGGTGCGATGACACTCCTGCTTGGTTCACTTCCCCATGGGGATGTGGGCCTTGTGCTCTGAGGTCACAATGGCTAGGTTGCTCACAGTTTCATGATGAGGGCCCTCTGTTGTGAGTTCATCATTGCCTGGATCCCATAGCCTCGGTGATCTGGGCCGCCTGCTGGGATGTTCCAACTGCTGGATTCCTCACCTTTTTTATACAATGGGCCACGTGTTTTGAGGTTCATCCTGCCTGCCTCGCTCCGAGACCCATGGAGATGTGGGTCCTCTGGTTTGAGGCCACATGTGCTGGGTACCTCAACTTGCGATGATGTGGCCCCATGGGTGTGAAGACACTCCTGCCTGGTTCCCAGCCTCTTGCTGATGTGGGCCCTCTGGTGAGAGTGTGATAATGGCTGGGTTCCTTACCCTTCTGTGAGGTGGGCCCTCTGATGTGAGGTCACTCCTGCCTGGCTGGCTCACGTCACCTTGGCGATGTGGGCCCTCTGTTGGCCACGAAAGCATGCTGGGAGCCCCCTACCCTCTTTAATGAGGGCCCTGAAAAAACGCATATGCACTTTTTGACCAAGTGCATCATTGTCGAGGATCTGCCTCTTCTCCTATGCTTTCAGAGCACTTCCCGTCTACCTCCTGAAATCATATTCCTGGAATTCTGCCCCGCTTTCAAGTCCTCTTCGCAGCCTTATTTCAATATATTTTTGTATGATACCTGCCATTTATAACTCTGCAGGTTTGTTAATTACAGTGTCCCTGAGCTCCTTTCTTCAACTCGCTTTCTTGTGAGCTGGCCGCAAAACCGCAGGATTGCTTCAGGCCCAAATCTGGTTTCCGCACAGCATGCTGAGCCTTTGGTAAATTCCTTTTTCTGGTGGGAAATGAGCATTCAATTTGCCCGTGCAGACACCTACAGCTAGTCTCTCATTGGTTCTCCCTATTCCTCTTCATCTTGTGCAGATATTGCAAATGTGCCAAACAGGAGGTTAAAGGCACTGACTCTCCAAGTGGGTAGAGAGTTAGTAAAGCGTCTGGAATGGTGAACCCGAGTACCAGGGGACGAAACCTGAGAGGCATTTAAAATCGTTTCCCAGTCACACGGTGGACCATACTCTGGGATTCAGATGCATCTTTTAGGTGAAGGAAGAATCCCGTAAACCTGGAGAGTTGGGACCCATGGAATGGGTACCATGCAGTATGACTTCAAAGGGTCTGCATTTGCTCATCGAACCTCACCAACGCTATCAGCCCGAAGTGTCCAACCTTATGCCTCACTCAGCTCTGGGTGTAGATGTGGTAAATCCAGGTTGCATTACAAGCCCTGAATGAATTATTTAAGAATTGCTCTCTATTTCAGTGTCATTGTGTTTTGTTTTTGTAATTCATTTTGATAATGGGATTTATCGGATTCTCTCTGCTGCATTCATGCCGCTGTACACACGCTTGATTCTCTTAAGGAGACATATAAATCCATGGGTTTGAAGATTCTTACTAGTCAGTTGTATTCCTAGGATTTGTATATGTGGTGTTTAGTCCATTTCGTTGAGCGAGGGGTAGGTCTTGACTATTATATATTTGGCTTATGGAAACGTATCTGTGCTAATTTCTATCTTTGGTTTTATGAAGCACCCCAACTTACCTTTCCCCTTAAGCAAGCATAAGTTGGTTTTCTAAATTTGAGACCCTGTTCTGTTTTGTAATTCAGTTCATGTGTAGCCAAGTTTACATTCCTTGTATTAGTGATATCTTATGATGTTTCATTTTCTGTGTGACTTATTTCACGTAGAATAATCGTACCTGAATCCACTCATTATGCCGCGACGGGCCTGATGACATAGATTTCATTGCTGAGTGATATTCCATTGAACGTACGTACCACAACTTCTTTATCTATTTTTCACATTCTGGGATGTTTAACTTGTACCGTAGACGAGGTTCTTGTAAACAGAGCCTTCTGAAACTTTGCGGTGGCTGTGTGTATTTTATTTTAATTGCCCTAAACTATAGGACCATAAGTGGAAGTGCCTTAGGCTCCGTTGCTTTGTTTTTCAGGTGTTCCAGGAAACACCATACACTTCTCCAGAGTGGCTGTTGGCAATTTACATCCCGCCCATCAGCATAACAAGGCTCCCTGTTCTCCATGGCCTGTGCTGCCTTTCTGGATTTTACACATTTTTCAAATGGCCCTTTTGACCGGGGGGCAGTGAGACTTCATTGTAGTGCAGATTTCTTTAACATGCTTGCTTGGTTGGCCAAAAAGTGGCATATGCGTTTTTTCCTGAATATATTCAGGAAAAAACGCATACGCCCTTTTTGGCCAAGAGCATCATTGTCGACGTTCTGCCTCTTTTCCTATGCTTTAAATGCAATTCCAGTCTACCCCTTGATATCGTTTTCATGCAATTCTGCCCCATTTTCAGTCCTCTTTGCAGCCTTCCTTCAATATATTTTTGGACGATAGCTGTCATATATAACTCTGCAGGTTTGTGAATGACAGTGCCGCTGAGCTCCTTTCTTCAACATGCTTTCTTGTAAGCTGGCCGCAAAACCGCTGGATTGCTTCAGGCCCTAATCTGGTTCCAGCACGGCACGCTGAGCCTTTGGTTAATTCCTCTTCCTGGTGGTAAATGAGCGTTAAATTTGCCCGTGCAGACACCTACAGCTAGTCTCTCATTGGTTCTCCCTATTCCTGTTCATCTTGCGCAGAAATTGCAAACTGTGCCCAACAGGAGGTTAAAGGCACTGACTCTCCAAGTGGGGAGAGTGTTAGTAAAGCGTCTGGAATGGTGAACCCGAGTACCAGGGGACGAAAACTGAGATGCATTTAGAAACGTTTCCCGGTCACACGGTGGACCACACTCTGGGTTTCCCATGCATGTTTTAGCTGAAGGAAGAATCCCTTAAACCTGGAGAGTTGGGACCCATGGAATGGGTACCATGCAGTATGGCTTCAAAGGGTCTGCATTTGCTCACTGAACCTCACCAATGCTATCAGCGCAAAGTATCCAGCCTTATGTCTCACCCAGCTCTGGGTGTAAATGTGGTACATCCAGGTTGCATCACAAACCCTGAATGAATTATTTAAGAATTGCTCTCTATTTCACTGCCATTGTGTTTTGTTTTTGAAATTTATTTTGATAATAGGATTTAGCTGATTTTCACTGCTGCGTTTATTCCGCTGTACCCATGCTTGATTCTATTACGCAGACATATAAATCCATAGGTATTAAGACTCTTACTCATCCGGTATATTCCTAGGTGCGGAAAATGTGGTGTTGAGTCCATATCATTGACCAAGGAGTAGGTTTTTTCTATTCCATATTTGGCTTATGGAACGGTATCTGTGCTAATTTCAATCTCTGGTTTTATGCAGCACCCCAACTCACCTTTATCCTTGAGCAAGCATAAGTTGGTTTTCTAAATTTGAGACACCGTTCTGTTTTATAATTCAGTTCATTTGTAGCCACGTTTACATTCCATGTATTAGTGATATCGTATGTCTTTTTGTTTTTATATTATGTGACTTCGAGTGATCATATGTCACTCCTGTGTAGTTGTTACACATGGCCATATTTCATTGATTTCCTGGCTGAGTAATATTCCACTCTACATAAATGCCACATCTCTATCCATTTTCTCTCTCCAGAGACATATAATTTATATCCTAGTCGAGGATCTTTTAAACAGAGAGGCGGTATACCTTGGGGTGCCTGTGTCCTCTCGATTTTTGTTTTTCCCAAGATATACGTCCATGAGTGCAAGGGCCCTGTGCTCTGTAGCTCATTTTTTAGATGCTTTAGTAAACAAAATACACTTCTCTAGAGTGACCGTTGGCAATATACATTTCCACTATAAGCCTCACAGGGCTCCCTTTTCTCCTTGCCCTGCCCTGCATTTCTGGTGTTTACACTTTATGAGGACGGCTCTTCTGACTGATGCGAAGTGATATGTTTTGTAGTATTGATTTCCAGTGCCCACCTGTTTGGTTGGCTAAAAAAGTGTATGCCCTGTTCTTGAATATATACAGAAAAAGACGCATACACCCTTTTTGGCCAACTGCAATGTTGGCAATGTTCAGCCCCTTTTCTTGTGCTTAATGGCGAGTCCTTCCTACCTCTTGCAATCCCTTTCCTGCCATTCTCCGTTGCTTACAAGTCCTTTTCTCTGACTTTCCTCAAGACATTTTTCAGTGATAGATATTTTCATCTCTGCAGTTTCGTGAATTTTAGTGCCCGTGAGTCCCATTTTTCAACTTGTGTTTATGGGAACTGACCACAAAGCAGCGGGATTTCCTCAAGCCCTATTCTGTTTCCATGGGCAACCCTAGCCTTTGGTCAATTCGTCTTCCTGATTGGAAAGTAGAGTGACAGGTGCCTGTCCGAACACCTAGGACTTGTCTCTCATTGTTCCTCCTCCTTCCGCTTCATCCTCTGGACAAATTCCAAACTGTATGCAACAGGATGTTGACAGTGCTGACATCTCCAAGTGGGGAGACTGTTCGTAAAGAAGCTGGAGGGGTGAACCCGAGCACCAGGAGATGAGGAGATGAGATGCCTTTTCCAAACTCTTCCCGATCAGACGGTATACCATCCTCTGGGTGTGACAGGCATGTTTTAGCTGTAGGAAGCGTCCCATTCAGTGAGGAGAACACCAGGGCTTTTTCAAAATCAGTGTCTCTCCGCAACCCAAAGTGGGGAATGTTTTAAGCTACGGCTACACATATGTTCATTAAGGGCCTTGGGAAGTAGGCAGAGTCCAAACTTTAGATGATTGAAGTCTTCCTGGTCAGAAGCACTCACCACCGGCTTCCCTTAGGTTCCATTTTAACTGTCATTGATAGATGATGTCAATAAAAATATCTATTCTTTTTCAGATTATTTCCCCTTATAGGTTATTGCAAAATATTGAGTGTAGTTCCCTGTGCTATACAGTAGTTCCTTGTTGATGATCGATTTTATACATAGCAGTGTGTATGTGTTAATCCCAAACGGTTAATTTATCCCTCCTCCCACCTTTCCCCTTTGGTAATAATAAATTATAAGATTTTATACTTCTCAGAAATGGGGGAGCTGAAAGAGAGGTATCATTTTCAATGGAAAAGCATTTAAAACAAGATTGAAGCTTTAACCAAGATTATTAGATGTACATCCTTGGAAAGAAATCACTTCGTTTCTCTAATATTGACCTGACAAATAAGACAAACCTTTTCACTGAACTTGCTTATAATAAAGTGATGGAAATATCAAATGGAAGTGTTAGAAACATCTTATTTTACCCGAGCCTTATACACTGTTCTATGTTAATTACAGTTTGGCTCACACATCTGTTCACTGAAGTTACAATGTTCTCAATTTCTGTTATTGATCCTCCAGAGTGGACCCCAACAAGTGTCCCCCTGCCCAGTGTCATTGGAGCCAACAGATCGAGACTGAGTTTGGTTCAGAAGCAAAGGAAACTTTATATTTTGATCAGAGAATGGAGAGGTGAGAGCATGTGCTACCCTGTGGGCTGTGGGCTGGGCTGCTGTGTAGAGATCCTGTCAGAGTCAGTGGGAGGGAGGGGGCGGAGCTCTCGAGGGCCCGGTTGGCTGCAGCTCAGGCTCTATATCACGGAGTCTGCACTGTGCCCCAGGAGCTGAGGTGTCGACCCAGCCATTCTGCACTAGGAAATCTGGTCTGAAGTGCCGGCTGTTGAACCTCTGTATGCGGGACCCTAGGAGCACGTGAGATTAGACAAAGCACAAAGGATAAAAAAGGTTAGACTTTATTTTATTGCCCAGATTCTATTTTTATCTCCCAGGGATTTTTAAGGGGCTTTGCCTGGGACAAACCCCTCTTCTGCCTTTTGTCCCCTTCCTCATTCTTAGAGTGCTGAGGGTGCAGACCCTTCTTCTTTAACTGCTGAGTGCTGAGTTAGAAGCCCTCATACTCATAGGCAAGGGTCAGAATTTCTCCCCAGCAGCCTCCAGGTGACGTTGATTGTCCCCAGGCCTCCTGCCTCCCTGCTCGTCCGCCTGAGCACCAGTATTGGAAGTGTTATAGATTCTAATGACCTTTAAGGGTCCAGGAAGGAGATGTGCAGTGACGCTGTGAGGTCCAGTTTCACCCTGCCCCACATTTGTTCAGCCACCTTTAGCTGACCGTTTCTGCCAGCCTAGATGCTCTGACCAGTAGTCTGCGCTTTCTTCTATTAGGCCCCAGAATTAACATAAAAACAGCACCAGGTGTCAGGACCCTGCCCGCTCAGCTCCCAGACAGTCCAGGGTCAGTGGTGATGAAGGACCATGATGGCCACTGAGTCAACAGCCTTTTGAAGTAAACAGGAGTCCAGCCGGTCTTATTGGCCACCATCATCACAGTGTCTGTAGGCTTTTCTATGGTGACAGCTTGATATACGGTTCCCCCGCCAAGATTATTACCTCCCCTCTGGGTGCAGTAAGTCCTGCAAGCAGTAGTCTACTCTTTTGGGACACACTCTTGTTGTTTTATGAGAGAAACTCCAGGTCAAGTGATGGTCACACGAGTCGTCATGGTGCCCTGTTGCCCCCGGTTATCTCTCTGGATGTTGGAGTTGGAGGGCCTTCTCACTCGAGGTCAGTGTGCCCACGGAGCAAACCCTGTGACTTCAGGGCATGGTTGGGGGTTCGGTTCACCACGTGGGGTCCTTTTCCCTTAGGAGGGAGGTGGCCTTTTGGGCTGCTGATTTCCACGTTTTCAGATACCGCCAGTATCTTGGCCAGATGTGGCGGTGGGCCAAGCCCCTTGGTGACCATAGTTTATCCTACCTGGATGGCATTCTTGCATTGTTCCATTTCAAGTGGTCCCAGTATTTGCACTAATACTCCAATGGCCTTTCAAATTTCACTAGGAATGTAAATGTCAAAGGGTTTAGCTAAATTAGGGAGTTCCAGGGCAAGGGTCTGAATTGACTGCTCTTTCCATTCTTGAAAGGCCACTTCTGGATTCTATTCAAAAGGATCATCATCTTTTCCTTTCAGTGTTTCATATAGAGGCCCAGCTAGTAGACTGTAGTTAGGGATCCAGAAGCAGCAAACCCTGGCCTCCCCAGGAACCCCTAAGCTGTCTTCTAGTTGTAGAAATGGGTAAGGCTGTAAATTGTTTCTTCCCTTTCCTGGGATGGGCTTCTCCGACCTTCTGTGAGAATGCAGCCCACGCAGGTCACTGTAGTCTGTGATATTTGAGCTTTTGCTTGGACAACTTGTATCCTTTATTGGCTTGGTAGTTCAGATGTCTCCTTAGTAGGGCTGGCGATCAGAATGTCGTCTGCATATTGAAGGAGTGTTTCCTTTTCCAGAGGTAGAGCTTTTAGGTCTTTAGCTGAGCTTTCCCCAAAGATGGTGTGGGAATTTTTGAACCCTTGCGGCAAGACGGCCCGGAAGTATTGTTTTAGTTGTATGTTGAGTCCTGCCACTCACAAGCCAAAATTTCTTGTGACTCTGGGACTAATAGAATACAAAAGAAGGCTTCATTGAAGACTAATACAGAATACCATGTCCTGGTGGTTAGTAGAATGACCAGCAGGGTGTAGGGTTTAGGAACTACTGGAGGTCTATCCTCGGTGGCTTCACTGACTGTCCTGACATCCTTTACCAGGACTCCAGCAGCCCATGGGGCTCTCGAGGTCAGGCCAATCCCAGGATATGGAGCTCACCTGGGCAGGTACCCCACCCCCACCCCAGCCCACGTGGCTCTCGTGTTCAGGCCCCTCCCAGGATATGGGGATCCCTGGGCAGGTTCCCCTGCAGCCCATGGGGCTCTCGTGGTCAGGCCCCTCCCAGGATACAGAGCTACCCTTGCAGGTACCGTGGCAGGGCTGGGCACACAGGAGCCATGCACATCGCCCTCATTTCAGAGCACTCCCAGCTCACCTGTCACTCAGATCTGACACAGAGCACCTCAGAGCAGGACTTGAACTAACAAACAGCAGCTCCGACAGGTCTGTGACCCTGGGCATCACTCTGTGTGGCCTCCCTCCACCTGGTCTTCCAGAGATTTCCACTGCACCCGGGGCACCAGGCCTCTGTCTCCACCCACCACCCAACCCTGCTCTCCCTGACTCCTGGGTACTTCTCATTAGGAGAGGGTTTTCTTGAAGTTGTCTCCCACTCATGGGCCAGATAATATAATTAGACAACAAGCCAGAGCTGCAGCCCCTTGTCTATCCTGACTCTCAGGAGCCCACACCTATTCCTTGGACCTGGCCGATTCAGCAAGTTCCAGTTTCTGCAACTGTGAGCCCCTGAGGGGTGATTATTGGCTGGCCTGGGAAGCCTGACCGTGCCGGCCAGCCCTCCCCAGGTGTGCCTGGGTTGAGATCAATATAAACACCGCTCCAGGCAGCAAGAGCACCTGCAGCTGTGCCTGACGCCATTTTCTCTGCCCTGTCAGCAGTCTCGGGGCTGGACTGGTGGGAGGGAGTGAGAGGCCACGGCTTTGTGGGTGGCCCAGTGTGAGTGGGGCTCTGCTGGACTTTCTGCAGCAGTTGCCAAGATGCCACCTGCTAAAGAAGAGGATGTGTCACCCATACCTGCCGCTGGAATTTCTCCCTGGGCAGAGGTGAGTAAGGAAGAAAGCAGTGGGGGCCGGGACAGGAGGGGTATCTCAGGCAGGGAAATGGAAAGCTTCCAGTAGATCACCCAGGGCCAGGACCATCCTGTCTGGCCTGCAGGCACCAAGTCGGCTGGCATGCTGTCGCTCATGTGGCTCCATGGCCCTTCCTCTAGGCTTTCAAGTCCTTGTACATATTCAGGTGTTTTACCTAGGAAGGGTGGGAACATTTCAGCAGCAGCTGGCCTGGGGCTCGGCCCACGTTTACTCACAGATGCCTCGGCACGGGCCCCCAGCTTTGCAATGAGGACGCTTGTTGCGTGGGGCATGCTGGCTGAATGGGAGATGATTCCCCACCACTGACCAACTTCAGAATTGTTTACAACTGGAGCAAGTGCCCTGATACGGTTTTCCTCTGTGTAACTGGTGGGTTCTGGTTTTTTTTCGTTTTTTCGTTCTTGGTTCAAGGTAGATTTTATTCCTCTTGTTTGTATTTACAGATATAAGCATGGAAATAATTTATTCATATAAATACATGTATGTGAAGGGAAGAATATTTTTTCTGTTTTACTTTTTTTAATTTTGAATTTTATTTTATTTTTTTATACAGCAGGTTCTTTTTGGTTACCTATTTTATACATAGAAATGTATACATGCCAATCCCAATCTCTCAACTCCTCCCACCACCACCCCCCCAACAGCTTTCCCCCCTTGGTGTCCATACGTTTGTTGTCTACATCTGTTCCTCTATTTCTGCCTTGCAAAACGGTTCATCTGTACAACTTTTCTAGGTTCCACATATATGCATTTATATACAGGATTTGTTTTTCTCTTTCTGACTTACTTCACTCTGTATGACAGTCTCTAGATCCATCAACGTCTCTACAAATGACCCAATTTCATTCCTTTTTATGGCTTAGTAATATTCCATTTTATATATGTACCACATCTTTATACATTCGTCTGTCTGTGGGCATTTAGGTTGCTTCCATTACCTGGATATTGTAAATAGTGATGCAATGAACATTGCGGTGAATGTCTCTTTTCGATTTACGGTTTTGTCTGGGTATATGCCCAGTAGTGGGATTGCTGTATTATATGGTAATTCTATTCTTAGTTTTATAAGAAACTCCATAATGTTCTCCACAGTGACTGCATCAATTTACATTCCCAACAATAGTGGAAGAGGTTTCCTTATCTCTGCACCCTTTCCAGCATTTGTTGTTTGTAGATTTTCTGATGATGCCCATTCTAACAGGTGTGAGCTGATACACCATGGATGAGTCTATTTCGTTGAGCAAAGAGTAGGTCTTGTCTATTACATATTTGGCTTATGGAACGGTATGTGTGCTCATTTCAATCTCTGGTTTTATACAGCACCCCAACTCAACTTTCCCCTTAAGCAAGCATAAGTTTTTATCTAAATGTGAGACTCTGTTCGGTTTTGTAATTCAGTTTATGTGTAGCCAAGTTTACACTCCCTCTATTTGTGATATCTTATGATAATTATCTTTCTCTGTGTGACATATTTCTCTTAGAATCATCATACTTAAATCCACTCAATTTGCTGCTACAGGCCTGATGACATTGATTTCATTGCTGAGTGATATTCCGTTGTACGTAAGTAGCACAACTCCTTTATCCATTTTTTTCTTTCTGGGATATTTAATTTGTACTGGACTCGAGGTTCTTGTAAACACAGCAGCCCTGGATATTGTGTTGGCTGTGTCTTGTTGATTTTAATTTTCCTAAGCTATAGGGCCAAAAGTGGAAGTGCCCTAGGCTCTGTAGCTTTGTTTTTTAGATGTTTCAGCATACACCATAAACATCACCAGAGTGTCTGTTGGCAATTTACATCCCGTCCATCAGCATAACAAGGCTCCCTGTTCTCCATGGCCTGTCCTGTGTTTCTGGGTTTTACACTTTTTTCAGATGGCTCTTTTGACGAATGGGAAATGAGAGTTCATTGTAGTGCGGATTTCCATTGCTCGAATTCTTGGTTGGCCACAAAGGGCATATGCGTTTTTTCCTGAATATATTCAGGAAAAAATGTATACGCACTTTTTGTCCAAGTGCATCACTGTCAAAGATCTGCCGCTTTTCACATGCTTTAAATGCAATTCCAATCTACCTCCTGAAATATGATTCCTGCAATTCTGCCTCGTTTTCAAGTCCTCTGTGCAGACTTACTTCAATATATTTTTTGCCAATAGCTGTCATTTATAACTCTGCAGGTTTGTGAATTACAGTGCCTGTGATTTCCTTTCTTAATTCGTTTCCTTGAAAGCTGGCCACAGAACCGCAGGTTTGCTTCAGGCCGTAATCAGGGTCCCGCACGGCACTCTGAGCCTTTGGTTAATTCCTCTTCCTGGTGGGAAATTAGAGTTAAATGTGCCCCTGCAGACACCTGCCTCACTCCCAGCCCCT
The DNA here is from genome assembly GCF_059928025.1 of Delphinapterus leucas. Lineage (NCBI taxonomy): Eukaryota > Metazoa > Chordata > Mammalia > Artiodactyla > Monodontidae > Delphinapterus > Delphinapterus leucas. Next base: position 881,233 of record NW_028322250.1, read on the forward strand.
TGGTGATGTGTGTCCTCTGGTTTGAGGCCACATGTGCTGGGTTCCTCACCTTTCGCAGATGTGGCCCCACTGGTGTGCGGACACTCCTGCCTGGTTCCCATCCCCTTGGTGATGTGAGCCCTCCAGTGAGAGTCTGATCCTGGTTGGGCTCCTCACACTTCTGTGAGGTGAGCCCTCTTCTCTGAGGTCACTCCTGCCTGGCTGACACACCCCGCCTTGGCGACGTCGGCCCTCTGGTGGCAGTTGGAGCCTGCTGGGAGCCTCCTCCCCTCAGTGATGAGGCCCTCTGGCATCAGGCCCTAACTGCTGGGTTCCCACATTTTCTGATACGTGCTAAGTGGTGCGAGGGCACTCCTGCCAGGTTCCCATCCCCATGGGCATGTGGGCCTTCTGCTCTATGGTCCCAACACCTGTGTTGTTCACAGTTTCAGGATGTTGGCTCTCTGGTGTTAGTTCACTCAGGCCTAGATCCCATAGACTCTGTGCTCTGAGCCGCCTGCTGGGAGGTTCCTACTGCTGGATTCCTTACCATTTTTATTCTTTGGGTCCTGTGTTTTCATGCTCCTCCTTCCTGACTCACTCCCAGCCCCTTTGTGATGTAGGTCCTCTGGTTTGAGGCCACCTGTGCCGGTTTCCTCACCTTTATTGATGTGGTCCCACTGGTGTGAGGACACTCCTGCCTGGTTCCCATCCCCTTGGTGATGGGGGCCCTCTGGTGAGAGTCTGATCCTGGCTGGATTCCTCACACTTCTGGGAGGTGGGCCCTCTGCTGTGAGGTCACTCCTGCCTGGCTGGCACACATCACCTTGGCGATGTGGGCCCTCAGTTGCGAGTTGGTGCCTGCTGGGAGTCTCCTCCCCTCGGTAATGAGGGCCCTCTGGCGTCAGGCCCTAACTTATGGGCTCCCAAAATTTTCTGATATGTGCCCTGTCGTGCGAGTACACTCCTGCCAGGGTCCCATCCCCATGGGGATGTGGGCCTTCTGCTCTGAGGTCCCACCGGCTGGGTTGCTCACAGTGTCATGATGTGAGCCCTCTGCTGTGAGTTCACTGTGGCCTGGATCCCATAGACTCCATACTCTGGGCCACCTGCTGGGAGGTTCCAACTGCTGGATTCCTCACATTTTTTATTCTGTGGGCCCTGTGTTGTTAGGCTACTCCTGCCTGCCTCACTCGGAGCACCTTGGAAATGTGGGTCCTCTGGTTTAGGCCACATGTGCTGGGTTCCTCACCTTTCTATAATGTGGCCACACTGGTGTGAGGACACTCCTGCCTTGTTCCGGTCCCCTTGGTGATGTGGGCTCTCTGGTGAGAGTCTTATCCTGGCTGGTTTCCTCACCCTTCTGTGAGGTAGGCCCTCTGCTGTGAGGTCACTCCTGCCTGGCTGGCACACGTCACCTTGGCGACGTGGGCCCTCAGTTGGGAGTTGGTGCCTGCTGGGAGTCTCCACCCCTCGGTAATGAGGGCCCTCTGGCGTCAGGCTCTAACTCCTGGGCTCCCAAAATTTTCTGATGTGCGCCCTGTGGTGTGAGTACACTCCTGCCAGGTTTCCAACCCCATGGGAATATGGGCCTTCTGCTCTGAGGTCCCAACGGTGGGTGGCTCAGTTTCATGATGAGGGCCCTCTGGTGTGAGTTCACTCCGGCCTGGATCCCATAGCCTCGCTGCTCCTGGCCGCCTGTGGGGAGGTTCCAACTGCGGTATTCCTCACCTTTTTTCTTCTATGGGCCCTCTGTTTTGAGACTCCTCCTGCCTGCCTCACTCCGAGCCCCTTGGAGATGTGGGTCCTCTGGTTTAGGCCACATGTGCTGGGTTCCTCACCTTTCTATGATGTGGTCACACTGGTGTGAAGACAGTCCTGCCTGGTTCTGATCCTCTTGGTGATGTGGGCCCTCTGGTGAGAGTCTAATCCTCTTTGGGTTCCTCACACTTTTTTGAGGTTGGCCCTCTGCTCTGAGGTCACTCCTGCCTGGCTGGCACACGCCGCATTGGCGACATTGGCCCTCTTGTAGCAGTTGGAGCCTGCTGGGAGCCTCCTCTCCTCGGTGATGAGGGCCCTCTGGCGTCAGGCCCTAACTGCTGGGCTCCCCATATTTTCTGATGTGTGCCCACTGGTGCGATGACACTCCTGCTTGGTTCACTTCCCCATGGGGATGTGGGCCTTGTGCTCTGAGGTCACAATGGCTAGGTTGCTCACAGTTTCATGATGAGGGCCCTCTGTTGTGAGTTCATCATTGCCTGGATCCCATAGCCTCGGTGATCTGGGCCGCCTGCTGGGATGTTCCAACTGCTGGATTCCTCACCTTTTTTATACAATGGGCCACGTGTTTTGAGGTTCATCCTGCCTGCCTCGCTCCGAGACCCATGGAGATGTGGGTCCTCTGGTTTGAGGCCACATGTGCTGGGTACCTCAACTTGCGATGATGTGGCCCCATGGGTGTGAAGACACTCCTGCCTGGTTCCCAGCCTCTTGCTGATGTGGGCCCTCTGGTGAGAGTGTGATAATGGCTGGGTTCCTTACCCTTCTGTGAGGTGGGCCCTCTGATGTGAGGTCACTCCTGCCTGGCTGGCTCACGTCACCTTGGCGATGTGGGCCCTCTGTTGGCCACGAAAGCATGCTGGGAGCCCCCTACCCTCTTTAATGAGGGCCCTGAAAAAACGCATATGCACTTTTTGACCAAGTGCATCATTGTCGAGGATCTGCCTCTTCTCCTATGCTTTCAGAGCACTTCCCGTCTACCTCCTGAAATCATATTCCTGGAATTCTGCCCCGCTTTCAAGTCCTCTTCGCAGCCTTATTTCAATATATTTTTGTATGATACCTGCCATTTATAACTCTGCAGGTTTGTTAATTACAGTGTCCCTGAGCTCCTTTCTTCAACTCGCTTTCTTGTGAGCTGGCCGCAAAACCGCAGGATTGCTTCAGGCCCAAATCTGGTTTCCGCACAGCATGCTGAGCCTTTGGTAAATTCCTTTTTCTGGTGGGAAATGAGCATTCAATTTGCCCGTGCAGACACCTACAGCTAGTCTCTCATTGGTTCTCCCTATTCCTCTTCATCTTGTGCAGATATTGCAAATGTGCCAAACAGGAGGTTAAAGGCACTGACTCTCCAAGTGGGTAGAGAGTTAGTAAAGCGTCTGGAATGGTGAACCCGAGTACCAGGGGACGAAACCTGAGAGGCATTTAAAATCGTTTCCCAGTCACACGGTGGACCATACTCTGGGATTCAGATGCATCTTTTAGGTGAAGGAAGAATCCCGTAAACCTGGAGAGTTGGGACCCATGGAATGGGTACCATGCAGTATGACTTCAAAGGGTCTGCATTTGCTCATCGAACCTCACCAACGCTATCAGCCCGAAGTGTCCAACCTTATGCCTCACTCAGCTCTGGGTGTAGATGTGGTAAATCCAGGTTGCATTACAAGCCCTGAATGAATTATTTAAGAATTGCTCTCTATTTCAGTGTCATTGTGTTTTGTTTTTGTAATTCATTTTGATAATGGGATTTATCGGATTCTCTCTGCTGCATTCATGCCGCTGTACACACGCTTGATTCTCTTAAGGAGACATATAAATCCATGGGTTTGAAGATTCTTACTAGTCAGTTGTATTCCTAGGATTTGTATATGTGGTGTTTAGTCCATTTCGTTGAGCGAGGGGTAGGTCTTGACTATTATATATTTGGCTTATGGAAACGTATCTGTGCTAATTTCTATCTTTGGTTTTATGAAGCACCCCAACTTACCTTTCCCCTTAAGCAAGCATAAGTTGGTTTTCTAAATTTGAGACCCTGTTCTGTTTTGTAATTCAGTTCATGTGTAGCCAAGTTTACATTCCTTGTATTAGTGATATCTTATGATGTTTCATTTTCTGTGTGACTTATTTCACGTAGAATAATCGTACCTGAATCCACTCATTATGCCGCGACGGGCCTGATGACATAGATTTCATTGCTGAGTGATATTCCATTGAACGTACGTACCACAACTTCTTTATCTATTTTTCACATTCTGGGATGTTTAACTTGTACCGTAGACGAGGTTCTTGTAAACAGAGCCGTCTGAAACTTTGCGGTGGCTGTGTGTATTTTATTTTAATTTCCCTAAACTATAGGACCATAAGTGGAAGTGCCTTAGGCTCCGTTGCTTTGTTTTTCAGGTGTTCCAGGAAACACCATACACTTCTCCAGAGTGGCTGTTGGCAATTTACATCCCGCCCATCAGCATAACAAGGCTCCCTGTTCTCCATGGCCTGTGCTGCCTTTCTGGATTTTACACATTTTTCAGATGGCCCTTTTGACCGGGGGGCAGTGAGACTTCATTGTAGTGCAGATTTCTTTAACATGCTTGCTTGGTTGGCCAAAAAGTGGCATATGCGTTTTTTCCTGAATATATTCAGGAAAAAACGCATACGCCCTTTTTGGCCAAGAGCATCATTGTCGACGTTCTGCCTCTTTTCCTATGCTTTAAATGCAATTCCAGTCTACCCCTTGATATCGTTTTCATGCAATTCTGCCCCATTTTCAGTCCTCTTTGCAGCCTTACTTCAATATATTTTTGGACGATAGCTGTCATATATAACTCTGCAGGTTTGTGAATGACAGTGCCGCTGAGCTCCTTTCTTCAACATGCTTTCTTGTAAGCTGGCCGCAAAACCGCTGGATTGCTTCAGGCCCTAATCTGGTTCCAGCACGGCACGCTGAGCCTTTGGTTAATTCCTCTTCCTGGTGGTAAATGAGCGTTAAATTTGCCCGTGCAGACACCTACAGCTAGTCTCTCATTGGTTCTCCCTATTCCTGTTCATCTTGCGCAGAAATTGCAAACTGTGCCCAACAGGAGGTTAAAGGCACTGACTCTCCAAGTGGGGAGAGTGTTAGTAAAGCGTCTGGAATGGTGAACCCGAGTACCAGGGGACGAAAACTGAGATGCATTTAGAAACGTTTCCCGGTCACACGGTGGACCACACTCTGGGTTTCCCATGCATGTTTTAGCTGAAGGAAGAATCCCTTAAACCTGGAGAGTTGGGACCCATGGAATGGGTACCATGCAGTATGGCTTCAAAGGGTCTGCATTTGCTCACTGAACCTCACCAATGCTATCAGCGCAAAGTATCCAGCCTTATGTCTCACCCAGCTCTGGGTGTAAATGTGGTACATCCAGGTTGCATCACAAACCCTGAATGAATTATTTAAGAATTGCTCTCTATTTCACTGCCATTGTGTTTTGTTTTTGAAATTTATTTTGATAATAGGATTTAGCTGATTTTCACTGCTGCGTTTATTCCGCTGTACCCATGCTTGATTCTATTACGCAGACATATAAATCCATAGGTATTAAGACTCTTACTCATCCGGTATATTCCTAGGTGCTGAAAATGTGGTGTTGAGTCCATTTCATTGACCAAGGAGTAGGTTTTTTCTATTCCATATTTGGCTTATGGAACGGTATCTGTGCTAATTTCAATCTCTGGTTTTATGCAGCACCCCAACTCACCTTTATCCTTGAGCAAGCATAAGTTGGTTTTCTAAATTTGAGACACCGTTCTGTTTTATAATTCAGTTCATTTGTAGCCACGTTTACATTCCATGTATTAGTGATATCGTATGTCTTTTTGTTTTTATATTATGTGACTTCGAGTGATCATATGTCACTCCTGTGTAGTTGTTACACATGGCCATATTTCATTGATTTCCTGGCTGAGTAATATTCCACTCTACATAAATGCCACATCTCTATCCATTTTCTCTCTCCAGAGACATATAATTTATATCCTAGTCGAGGATCTTTTAAACAGAGAGGCGGTATACCTTGGGGTGCCTGTGTCCTCTCGATTTTTGTTTTTCCCAAGATATACGTCCATGAGTGCAAGGGCCCTGTGCTCTGTAGCTCATTTTTTAGATGCTTTAGTAAACAAAATACACTTCTCTAGAGTGACCGTTGGCAATATACATTTCCACTATAAGCCTCACAGGGCTCCCTTTTCTCCTTGCCCTGTCCTGCATTTCTGGTGTTTACACTTTCTGAGGACGGCTCTTCTGACTGATGCGAAGTGATATGTTTTGTAGTATTGATTTCCAGTGCCCACCTGTTTGGTTGGCTAAAAAAGTGTATGCCCTGTTCTTGAATATATACAGAAAAAGACGCATACACCCTTTTTGGCCAACTGCAATGTTGGCAATGTTCAGCCCCTTTTCTTGTGCTTAATGGCGAGTCCTTCCTACCTCTTGCAATCCCTTTCCTGCCATTCTCCGTTGCTTACAAGTCCTTTTCTCTGACTTTCCTCAAGACATTTTTCAGTGATAGATATTTTCATCTCTGCAGTTTCGTGAATTTTAGTGCCCGTGAGTCCCATTTTTCAACTTGTGTTTATGGGAACTGACCACAAAGCAGCGGGATTTCCTCAAGCCCTATTCTGTTTCCATGGGCAACCCTAGCCTTTGGTCAATTCGTCTTCCTGATTGGAAAGTAGAGTGACATGTGCCTGTCCGAACACCTAGGACTTGTCTCTCATTGTTCCTCCTCCTTCCGCTTCATCCTCTGGACAAATTCCAAACTGTATGCAACAGGATGTTGACAGTGCTGACATCTCCAAGTGGGGAGACTGTTCGTAAAGAAGCTGGAGGGGTGAACCCGAGCACCAGGAGATGAGGAGATGAGATGCCTTTTCCAAACTCTTCCCGATCAGACGGTATACCATCCTCTGGGTGTGACAGGCATGTTTTAGCTGTAGGAAGCGTCCCATTCATGTGAGGAGAACACCAGGGCTTTTTCAAAATCAGTGTCTCTCCGCAACCCAAAGTGGGGAATGTTTTAAGCTACGGCTACACATATGTTCATTAAGGGCCTTGGGAAGTAGGCAGAGTCCAAACTTTAGATGATTGAAGTCTTCCTGGTCAGAAGCACTCACCACCGGCTTCCCTTAGGTTCCATTTTAACTGTCATTGATAGATGATGTCAATAAAAATATCTATTCTTTTTCAGATTATTTCCCCTTATAGGTTATTGCAAAATATTGAGTGTAGTTCCCTGTGCTATACAGTAGTTCCTTGTTGATGATCGATTTTATACATAGCAGTGTGTATGTGTTAATCCCAAACGGTTAATTTATCCCTCCTCCCACCTTTCCCCTTTGGTAATAATAAATTATAAGATTTTATACTTCTCAGAAATGGGGGAGCTGAAAGAGAGGTATCATTTTCAATGGAAAAGCATTTAAAACAAGATTGAAGCTTTAACCAAGATTATTAGATGTACATCCTTGGAAAGAAATCACTTCGTTTCTCTAATATTGACCTGACAAATAAGACAAACCTTTTCACTGAACTTGCTTATAATAAAGTGATGGAAATATCAAATGGAAGTGTTAGAAACATCTTATTTTACCCGAGCCTTATACACTGTTCTATGTTAATTACAGTTTGGCTCACACATCTGTTCACTGAAGTTACAATGTTCTCAATTTCTGTTATTGATCCTCCAGAGTGGACCCCAACAAGTGTCCCCCTGCCCAGTGTCATTGGAGCCAACAGATCGAGACTGAGTTTGGTTCAGAAGCAAAGGAAACTTTATATTTTGATCAGAGAATGGAGAGGTGAGAGCATGTGCTACCCTGTGGGCTGTGGGCTGGGCTGCTGTGTAGAGATCCTGTCAGAGTCAGTGGGAGGGAGGGGGCGGAGCTCTCGAGGGCCCGGTTGGCTGCAGCTCAGGCTCTATATCACGGAGTCTGCACTGTGCCCCAGGAGCTGAGGTGTCGACCCAGCCATTCTGCACTAGGAAATCTGGTCTGAAGTGCCGGCTGTTGAACCTCTGTATGCGGGACCCTAGGAGCACGTGAAATTAGACAAAGCACAAAGGATAAAAAAGGTTAGACTTTATTTTATTGCCCAGATTCTATTTTTATCTCCCAGGGATTTTTAAGGGGCTTTGCCTGGGACAAACCCCTCTTCTGCCTTTTGTCCCCTTCCTCATTCTTAGAGTGCTGAGGGTGCAGACCCTTCTTCTTTAACTGCTGAGTGCTGAGTTAGAAGCCCTCATACTCATAGGCAAGGGTCAGAATTTCTCCCCAGCAGCCTCCAGGTGACGTTGATTGTCCCCAGGCCTCCTGCCTCCCTGCTCGTCCGCCTGAGCACCAGTATTGGAAGTGTTATAGATTCTAATGACCTTTAAGGGTCCAGGAAGGAGATGTGCAGTGACGCTGTGAGGTCCAGTTTCACCCTGCCCCACATTTGTTCAGCCACCTTTAGCTGACCGTTTCTGCCAGCCTAGATGCTCTGACCAGTAGTCTGCGCTTTCTTCTATTAGGCCCCAGAATTAACATAAAAACAGCACCAGGTGTCAGGACCCTGCCCGCTCAGCTCCCAGACAGTCCAGGGTCAGTGGTGATGAAGGACCATGATGGCCACTGAGTCAACAGCCTTTTGAAGTAAACAGGAGTCCAGCCGGTCTTATTGGCCACCATCATCACAGTGTCTGTAGGCTTTTCTATGGTGACAGCTTGATATACGGTTCCCCCGCCAAGATTATTACCTCCCCTCTGGGTGCAGTAAGTCCTGCAAGCAGTAGTCTACTCTTTTGGGACACACTCTTGTTGTTTTATGAGAGAAACTCCAGGTCAAGTGATGGTCACACGAGTCGTCATGGTGCCCTGTTGCCCCCGGTTATCTCTCTGGATGTTGGAGTTGGAGGGCCTTCTCACTCGAGGTCAGTGTGCCCACGGAGCAAACCCTGTGACTTCAGGGCATGGTTGGGGGTTCGGTTCACCACGTGGGGTCCTTTTCCCTTAGGAGGGAGGTGGCCTTTTGGGCTGCTGATTTCCACGTTTTCAGATACCGCCAGTATCTTGGCCAGATGTGGCGGTGGGCCAAGCCCCTTGGTGACCATAGTTTATCCTACCTGGATGGCATTCTTGCATTGTTCCATTTCAAGTGGTCCCAGTATTTGCACTAATACTCCAATGGCCTTTCAAATTTCACTAGGAATGTAAATGTCAAAGGGTTTAGCTAAATTAGGGAGTTCCAGGGCAAGGGTCTGAATTGACTGCTCTTTCCATTCTTGAAAGGCCACTTCTGGATTCTATTCAAAAGGATCATCATCTTTTCCTTTCAGTGTTTCATATAGAGGCCCAGCTAGTAGACTGTAGTTAGGGATCCAGAAGCAGCAAACCCTGGCCTCCCCAGGAACCCCTAAGCTGTCTTCTAGTTGTAGAAATGGGTAAGGCTGTAAATTGTTTCTTCCCTTTCCTGGGATGGGCTTCTCCGACCTTCTGTGAGAATGCAGCCCACGCAGGTCACTGTAGTCTGTGATATTTGAGCTTTTGCTTGGACAACTTGTATCCTTTATTGGCTTGGTAGTTCAGATGTCTCCTTAGTAGGGCTGGCGATCAGAATGTCGTCTGCATATTGAAGGAGTGTTTCCTTTTCCAGAGGTAGAGCTTTTAGGTCTTTAGCTGAGCTTTCCCCAAAGATGGTGTGGGAATTTTTGAACCCTTGCGGCAAGACGGCCCGGAAGTATTGTTTTAGTTGTATGTTGAGTCCTGCCACTCACAAGCCAAAATTTCTTGTGACTCTGGGACTAATAGAATACAAAAGAAGGCTTCATTGAAGACTAATACAGAATACCATGTCCTGGTGGTTAGTAGAATGACCAGCAGGGTGTAGGGTTTAGGAACTACTGGAGGTCTATCCTCGGTGGCTTCACTGACTGTCCTGACATCCTTTACCAGGACTCCAGCAGCCCATGGGGCTCTCGAGGTCAGGCCAATCCCAGGATATGGAGCTCACCTGGGCAGGTACCCCACCCCCACCCCAGCCCACGGGGCTCTCGTGTTCAGGCCCCTCCCAGGATATGGGGATCCCTGGGCAGGTTCCCCTGCAGCCCATGGGGCTCTCGTGGTCAGGCCCCTCCCAGGATACAGAGCTACCCTTGCAGGTACCGTGGCAGGGCTGGGCACACAGGAGCCATGCACATCGCCCTCATTTCAGAGCACTCCCAGCTCACCTGTCACTCAGATCTGACACAGAGCACCTCAGAGCAGGACTTGAACTAACAAACAGCAGCTCCGACAGGTCTGTGACCCTGGGCATCACTCTGTGTGGCCTCCCTCCACCTGGTCTTCCAGAGATTTCCACTGCACCCGGGGCACCAGGCCTCTGTCTCCACCCACCACCCAACCCTGCTCTCCCTGACTGCTGGGTACTTCTCATTAGGAGAGGGTTTTCTTGAAGTTGTCTCCCACTCATGGGCCAGATAATATAATTAGACAACAAGCCAGAGCTGCAGCCCCTTGTCTATCCTGACTCTCAGGAGCCCACACCTATTCCTTGGACCTGGCCGATTCAGCAAGTTCCAGTTTCTGCAACTGTGAGCCCCTGAGGGGTGATTATTGGCTGGCCTGGGAAGCCTGACCGTGCCGGCCAGCCCTCCCCAGGTGTGCCTGGGTTGAGATCAATATAAACACCGCTCCAGGCAGCAAGAGCACCTGCAGCTGTGCCTGACGCCATTTTCTCTGCCCTGTCAGCAGTCTCGGGGCTGGACTGGTGGGAGGGAGTGAGAGGCCACGGCTTTGTGGGTGGCCCAGTGTGAGTGGGGCTCTGCTGGACTTTCTGCAGCAGTTGCCAAGATGCCACCTGCTAAAGAAGAGGATGTGTCACCCATACCTGCCGCTGGAATTTCTCCCTGGGCAGAGGTGAGTAAGGAAGAAAGCAGTGGGGGCCGGGACAGGAGGGGTATCTCAGGCAGGGAAATGGAAAGCTTCCAGTAGATCACCCAGGGCCAGGACCATCCTGTCTGGCCTGCAGGCACCAAGTCGGCTGGCATGCTGTCGCTCATGTGGCTCCATGGCCCTTCCTCTAGGCTTTCAAGTCCTTGTACATATTCAGGTGTTTTACCTAGGAAGGGTGGGAACATTTCAGCAGCAGCTGGCCTGGGGCTCGGCCCACGTTTACTCACAGATGCCTCGGCACGGGCCCCCAGCTTTGCAATGAGGACGCTTGTTGCGTGGGGCATGCTGGCTGAATGGGAGATGATTCCCCACCACTGACCAACTTCAGAATTGTTTACAACTGGAGCAAGTGCCCTGATACGGTTTCCCTCTGTGTAACTGGTGGGTTCTGTTTTTTTTTCGTTTTTTCGTTCTTGGTTCAAGGTAGATTTTATTCCTCTTGTTTGTATTTACAGATATAAGCATGGAAATAATTTATTCATATAAATACATGTATGTGAAGGGAAGAATATTTTTTCTGTTTTACTTTTTTTAATTTTGAATTTTATTTTATTTTTTTATACAGCAGGTTCTTTTTGGTTACCTATTTTATACATAGAAATGTATACATGCCAATCCCAATCTCTCAACTCCTCCCACCACCACCCCCCCAACAGCTTTCCCCCCTTGGTGTCCATACGTTTGTTGTCTACATCTGTTCCTCTATTTCTGCCTTGCAAAACGGTTCATCTGTACAACTTTTCTAGGTTCCACATATATGCATTTATATACAGGATTTGTTTTTCTCTTTCTGACTTACTTCACTCTGTATGACAGTCTCTAGATCCATCAACGTCTCTACAAATGACCCAATTTCATTCCTTTTTATGGCTTAGTAATATTCCATTTTATATATGTACCACATCTTTATACATTCGTCTGTCTGTGGGCATTTAGGTTGCTTCCATTACCTGGATATTGTAAATAGTGATGCAATGAACATTGCGGTGAATGTCTCTTTTCGATTTACGGTTTTGTCTGGGTATATGCCCAGTAGTGGGATTGCTGTATTATATGGTAATTCTATTCTTAGTTTTATAAGAAACTCCATAATGTTCTCCACAGTGACTGCATCAATTTACATTCCCAACAATAGTGGAAGAGGTTTCCTTATCTCTGCACCCTTTCCAGCATTTGTTGTTTGTAGATTTTCTGATGATGCCCATTCTAACAGGTGTGAGCTGATACACCATGGATGAGTCTATTTCGTTGAGCAAAGAGTAGGTCTTGTCTATTACATATTTGGCTTATGGAACGGTATGTGTGCTCATTTCAATCTCTGGTTTTATACAGCACCCCAACTCAACTTTCCCCTTAAGCAAGCATAAGTTTTTATCTAAATGTGAGACTCTGTTCGGTTTTGTAATTCAGTTTATGTGTAGCCAAGTTTACACTCCCTCTATTTGTGATATCTTATGATAATTATCTTTCTCTGTGTGACATATTTCTCTTAGAATCATCATACTTAAATCCACTCAATTTGCTGCTACAGGCCTGATGACATTGATTTCATTGCTGAGTGATATTCCGTTGTACGTAAGTAGCACAACTCCTTTATCCATTTTTTTCTTTCTGGGATATTTAATTTGTACTGGACTCGAGGTTCTTGTAAACACAGCAGCCCTGGATATTGTGTTGGCTGTGTCTTGTTGATTTTAATTTTCCTAAGCTATAGGGCCAAAAGTGGAAGTGCCCTAGGCTCTGTAGCTTTGTTTTTTAGATGTTTCAGCATACACCATAAACATCACCAGAGTGTCTGTTGGCAATTTACATCCCGTCCATCAGCATAACAAGGCTCCCTGTTCTCCATGGCCTGTCCTGTGTTTCTGGGTTTTACACTTTTTTCAGATGGCTCTTTTGACGAATGGGAAATGAGAGTTCATTGTAGTGCGGATTTCCATTGCTCGAATTCTTGGTTGGCCACAAAGGGCATATGCGTTTTTTCCTGAATATATTCAGGAAAAAATGTATACGCACTTTTTGTCCAAGTGCATCACTGTCAAAGATCTGCCGCTTTTCACATGCTTTAAATGCAATTCCAATCTACCTCCTGAAATATGATTCCTGCAATTCTGCCTCGTTTTCAAGTCCTCTGTGCAGACTTACTTCAATATATTTTTTGCCAATAGCTGTCATTTATAACTCTGCAGGTTTGTGAATTACAGTGCCTGTGATTTCCTTTCTTAATTCGTTTCCTTGAAAGCTGGCCACAGAACCGCAGGTTTGCTTCAGGCCGTAAACAGGGTCCCGCATGGCACTCTGAGCCTTTGGTTAATTCCTCTTCCTGGTGGGAAATTAGAGTTAAATGTGCCCCTGCAGACACCTGCCTCACTCCCAGCCCCTTGGTGATGTGTGTCCTCTGGTTTGAGGCCACATGTGCTGGGTTCCTCACCTTTCACAGATGTGGCCCCACTGGTGTGCGGACACTCCTGCCTGGTTCCCATCCCCTTGGTGATGTGAGCCCTCCAGTGAGAGTCTGATCCTGGTTGGGCTCCTCACACTTCTGTGAGGTGAGCCCTCTTCTCTGAGGTCACTCCTGCCTGGCTGACACACCCCGCCTTGGCGACGTCGGCCCTCTGGTGGCAGTTGGAGCCTGCTGGGAGCCTCCTCCCCTCAGTGATGAGGCCCTCTGGCATCAGGCCCTAACTGCTGGGTTCCCACATTTTCTGATACGTGCTAAGTGGTGCGAGGGCACTCCTGCCAGGTTCCCATCCCCATGGGCATGTGGGCCTTCTGCTCTATGGTCCCAACACCTGTGTTGTTCACAGTTTCAGGATGTTGGCTCTCTGGTGTTAGTTCACTCAGGCCTAGATCCCATAGACTCTGTGCTCTGAGCCGCCTGCTGGGAGGTTCCTACTGCTGGATTCCTTACCATTTTTATTCTTTGGGTCCTGTGTTTTCATGCTCCTCCTTCCTGACTCACTCCCAGCCCCTTTGTGATGTAGGTCCTCTGGTTTGAGGCCACCTGTGCCGGTTTCCTCACCTTTATTGATGTGGTCCCACTGGTGTGAGGACACTCCTGCCTGGTTCCCATCCCCTTGGTGATGGGGGCCCTCTGGTGAGAGTCTGATCCTGGCTGGATTCCTCACACTTCTGGGAGGTGGGCCCTCTGCTGTGAGGTCACTCCTGCCTGGCTGGCACACATCACCTTGGCGATGTGGGCCCTCAGTTGTGAGTTGGTGCCTGCTGGGAGTCTCCTCCCCTCGGTAATGAGGGCCCTCTGGCGTCAGGCCCTAACTCATGGGCTCCCAAAATTTTCTGATATGTGCCCTGTCGTGCGAGTACACTCCTGCCAGGGTCCCATCCCCATGGGGATGTGGGCCTTCTGCTCTGAGGTCCCACCGGCTGGGTTGCTCACAGTGTCATGATGTGAGCCCTCTGCTGTGAGTTCACTGTGGCCTGGATCCCATAGACTCCATACTCTGGGCCACCTGCTGGGAGGTTCCAACTGCTGGATTCCTCACATTTTTTATTCTGTGGGCCCTGTGTTGTTAGGCTACTCCTGCCTGCCTCACTCGGAGCACCTTGGAAATGTGGGTCCTCTGGTTTAGGCCACATGTGCTGGGTTCCTCACCTTTCTATAATGTGGCCACACTGGTGTGAGGACACTCCTGCCTTGTTCCGGTCCCCTTGGTGATGTGGGCTCTCTGGTGAGAGTCTTATCCTGGCTGGTTTCCTCACCCTTCTGTGAGGTAGGCCCTCTGCTGTGAGGTCACTCCTGCCTGGCTGGCACACGTCACCTTGGCGACGTGGGCCCTCAGTTGGGAGTTGGTGCCTGCTGGGAGTCTCCACCCCTCGGTAATGAGGGCCCTCTGGCGTCAGGCTCTAACTCCTGGGCTCCCAAAATTTTCTGATGTGCGCCCTGTGGTGTGAGTACACTCCTGCCAGGTTTCCAACCCCATGGGAATATGGGCCTTCTGCTCTGAGGTCCCAACGGTGGGTGGCTCAGTTTCATGATGAGGGCCCTCTGGTGTGAGTTCACTCCGGCCTGGATCCCATAGCCTCGCTGCTCCTGGCCGCCTGTGGGGAGGTTCCAACTGCGGTATTCCTCACCTTTTTTCTTCTATGGGCCCTCTGTTTTGAGACTCCTCCTGCCTGCCTCACTCCGAGCCCCTTGGAGATGTGGGTCCTCTGGTTTAGGCCACATGTGCTGGGTTCCTCACCTTTCTATGATGTGGTCACACTGGTGTGAAGACAGTCCTGCCTGGTTCTGATCCTCTTGGTGATGTGGGCCCTCTGGTGAGAGTCTAATCCTCTTTGGGTTCCTCACACTTTTTTGAGGTTGGCCCTCTGCTCTGAGGTCACTCCTGCCTGGCTGGCACACGCCGCATTGGCGACATTGGCCCTCTTGTAGCAGTTGGAGCCTGCTGGGAGCCTCCTCTCCTCGGTGATGAGGGCCCTCTGGCGTCAGGCCCTAACTGCTGGGCTCCCCATATTTTCTGATGTGTGCCCACTGGTGCGATGACACTCCTGCTTGGTTCACTTCCCCATGGGGATGTGGGCCTTGTGCTCTGAGGTCACAATGGCTAGGTTGCTCACAGTTTCATGATGAGGGCCCTCTGTTGTGAGTTCATCATTGCCTGGATCCCATAGCCTCGGTGATCTGGGCCGCCTGCTGGGATGTTCCAACTGCTGGATTCCTCACCTTTTTTATACAATGGGCCACGTGTTTTGAGGTTCATCCTGCCTGCCTCGCTCCGAGACCCATGGAGATGTGGGTCCTCTGGTTTGAGGCCACATGTGCTGGGTACCTCAACTTGCGATGATGTGGCCCCATGGGTGTGAAGACACTCCTGCCTGGTTCCCAGCCTCTTGCTGATGTGGGCCCTCTGGTGAGAGTGTGATAATGGCTGGGTTCCTTACCCTTCTGTGAGGTGGGCCCTCTGATGTGAGGTCACTCCTGCCTGGCTGGCTCACGTCACCTTGGCGATGTGGGCCCTCTGTTGGCCACGAAAGCATGCTGGGAGCCCCCTACCCTCTTTAATGAGGGCCCTGAAAAAACGCATATGCACTTTTTGACCAAGTGCATCATTGTCGAGGATCTGCCTCTTCTCCTATGCTTTCAGAGCACTTCCCGTCTACCTCCTGAAATCATATTCCTGGAATTCTGCCCCGCTTTCAAGTCCTCTTCGCAGCCTTATTTCAATATATTTTTGTATGATACCTGCCATTTATAACTCTGCAGGTTTGTTAATTACAGTGTCCCTGAGCTCCTTTCTTCAACTCGCTTTCTTGTGAGCTGGCCGCAAAACCGCAGGATTGCTTCAGGCCCAAATCTGGTTTCCGCACAGCATGCTGAGCCTTTGGTAAATTCCTTTTTCTGGTGGGAAATGAGCATTCAATTTGCCCGTGCAGACACCTACAGCTAGTCTCTCATTGGTTCTCCCTATTCCTCTTCATCTTGTGCAGATATTGCAAATGTGCCAAACAGGAGGTTAAAGGCACTGACTCTCCAAGTGGGTAGAGAGTTAGTAAAGCGTCTGGAATGGTGAACCCGAGTACCAGGGGACGAAACCTGAGAGGCATTTAAAATCGTTTCCCAGTCACACGGTGGACCATACTCTGGGATTCAGATGCATCTTTTAGGTGAAGGAAGAATCCCGTAAACCTGGAGAGTTGGGACCCATGGAATGGGTACCATGCAGTATGACTTCAAAGGGTCTGCATTTGCTCATCGAACCTCACCAACGCTATCAGCCCGAAGTGTCCAACCTTATGCCTCACTCAGCTCTGGGTGTAGATGTGGTAAATCCAGGTTGCATTACAAGCCCTGAATGAATTATTTAAGAATTGCTCTCTATTTCAGTGTCATTGTGTTTTGTTTTTGTAATTCATTTTGATAATGGGATTTATCGGATTCTCTCTGCTGCATTCATGCCGCTGTACACACGCTTGATTCTCTTAAGGAGACATATAAATCCATGGGTTTGAAGATTCTTACTAGTCAGTTGTATTCCTAGGATTTGTATATGTGGTGTTTAGTCCATTTCGTTGAGCAAGGGGTAGGTCTTGACTATTATATATTTGGCTTATGGAAACGTATCTGTGCTAATTTCTATCTTTGGTTTTATGAAGCACCCCAACTTACCTTTCCCCTTAAGCAAGCATAAGTTGGTTTTCTAAATTTGAGACCCTGTTCTGTTTTGTAATTCAGTTCATGTGTAGCCAAGTTTACATTCCTTGTATTAGTGATATCTTATGATGTTTCATTTTCTGTGTGACTTATTTCACGTAGAATAATCGTACCTGAATCCACTCATTATGCCGCGACGGGCCTGATGACATAGATTTCATTGCTGAGTGATATTCCATTGAACGTACGTACCACAACTTCTTTATCTATTTTTCACATTCTGGGATGTTTAACTTGTACCGTAGACGAGGTTCTTGTAAACAGAGCCGTCTGAAACTTTGCGGTGGCTGTGTGTATTTTACTTTAATTTCCCTAAGCTATAGGACCATAAGTGGAAGTGCCTTAGGCTCCGTTGCTTTGTTTTTCAGGTGTTCCAGGAAACACCATACACTTCTCCAGAGTGGCTGTTGGCAATTTACATCCCGCCCATCAGCATAACAAGGCTCCCTGTTCTCCATGGCCTGTGCTGCCTTTCTGGATTTTACACATTTTTCAGATGGCCCTTTTGACCGGGGGGCAGTGAGACTTCATTGTAGTGCAGATTTCTTTAACATGCTTGCTTGGTTGGCCAAAAAGTGGCATATGCGTTTTTTCCTCAATATATTCAGGAAAAAACGCATACGCCCTTTTTGGCCAAGAGCATCATTGTCGACGTTCTGCCTCTTTTCCTATGCTTTAAATGCAATTCCAGTCTACCCCTTGATATCGTTTTCGTGCAATTCTGCCCCATTTTCAGTCCTCTTTGCAGCCTTACTTCAATATATTTTTGGACGATAGCTGTCATATATAATCTGCAGGTTTGTGAATGACAGTGCCGCTGAGCTCCTTTCTTCAACATGCTTTCTTGTAAGCTGGCCGCAAAACCGCTGGATTGCTTCAGGCCCTAATCTGGTTCCAGCACGGCATGCTGAGCCTTTGTTTAATTCCACTTCCTGGTGGTAAATGAGCGTTAAATTTGCCCGTGCAGACACCTACAGCTAGTCTCTCATTGGTTCTCCCTATTCCTGTTCATCTTGCGCAGAAATTGCAAACTGTGCCGAACAGGAGTTTAAAGGCACTGACTCTCCAAGTGGGGAGAGTGTTAGTAAAGCGTCTGGAATGGTGAACCCGAGTAACAGGAGACGAAAACTGAGATGCATTTAGAAACGTTTCCCGGTCACACGGTGGACCACACTCTGGGTTTCCCATGCATGTTTTAGCTGAAGGAAGAATCCCTTAAACCTGGAGAGTTGGGACCCATGGAATGGGTACCATGCAGTATGGCTTCAAAGGGTCTGCATTTGCTCACTGAACCTCACCAATGCTATCAGCGCAAAGTATCCAGCCTTATGTCTCACCCAGCTCTGGGTGTAAATGTGGTACATCCAGGTTGCATCACAAACCCTGAATGAATTATTTAAGAATTGCTCTCTATTTCACTGCCATTGTGTTTTCTTTTTGAAATTTATTTTGATAATAGGATTTAGCTGATTTTCACTGCTGCGTGTATTCCGCTGTACCCATGCTTGATTCTATTACGCAGACATATAAATCCATAGGTATTAAGACTCTTACTCATCCGGTATATTCCTAGGTGCTGAAAATGTGGTGTTGAGTCCATTTCATTGACCAAGGAGTAGGTTTTTTCTATTCCATATTTGGCTTATGGAACGGTATCTGTGCTAATTTCAATCTCTGGTTTTATGCAGCACCCCAACTCACCTTTATCCTTGAGCAAGCATAAGTTGGTTTTCTAAATTTGAGACACCGTTCTGTTTTATAATTCAGTTCATTTGTAGCCACGTTTACATTCCATGTATTAGTGATATCGTATGTCTTTTCGTTTTTATATTATGTGACTTCGAGTGATCATATGTCACTCCTGTGTAGTTGTTACACATGGCCATATTTCATTGATTTCCTGGCTGAGTAATATTCCACTCTACATAAATGCCACATCTCTATCCATTTTCTCTCTCCAGAGACATATAATTTATATCCTAGTCGAGGATCTTTTAAACAGAGAGGCGGTATACCTTGGGGTGCCTGTGTCCTCTCGATTTTTGTTTTTCCCAAGATATACGTCCATGAGTGCAAGGGCCCTGTGCTCTGTAGCTCATTTTTTAGATGCTTTAGTAAACAAAATACACTTCTCTAGAGTGACCGTTGGCAATATACATTTCCACTATAAGCCTCACAGGGCTCCCTTTTCTCCTTGCCCTGTCCTGCATTTCTGGTGTTTACACTTTCTGAGGACGGCTCTTCTGACTGATGCGAAGTGATATGTTTTGTAGTATTGATTTCCAGTGCCCACCTGTTTGGTTGGCTAAAAAAGTGTATGCCCTGTTCTTGAACATATACAGAAAAAGACGCATACACCCTTTTTGGCCAACTGCAATGTTGGCAATGTTCAGCCCCTTTTCTTGTGCTTAATGGCGAGTCCTTCCTACCTCTTGCAATCCCTTTCCTGCCATTCTCCGTTGCTTACAAGTCCTTTTCTCTGACTTTCCTCAAGACATTTTTCAGTGATAGATATTTTCATCTCTGCAGTTTCGTGAATTTTAGTGCCCGTGAGTCCCATTTTTCAACTTGTGTTTATGGGAACTGACCACAAAGCAGCGGGATTTCCTCAAGCCCTATTCTGTTTCCATGGGCAACCCTAGCCTTTGGTCAATTCGTCTTCCTGATTGGAAAGTAGAGTGACATGTGCCTGTCCGAACACCTAGGACTTGTCTCTCATTGTTCCTCCTCCTTCCGCTTCATCCTCTGGACAAATTCCAAACTGTATGCAACAGGATGTTGACAGTGCTGACATCTCCAAGTGGGGAGACTGTTCGTAAAGAAGCTGGAGGGGTGAACCCGAGCACCAGGAGATGAGGAGATGAGATGCCTTTTCCAAACTCTTCCCGATCAGACGGTATACCATCCTCTGGGTGTGACAGGCATGTTTTAGCTGTAGGAAGCGTCCCATTCATGTGAGGAGAACACCAGGGCTTTTTCAAAATCAGTGTCTCTCCGCAACCCAAAGTGGGGAATGTTTTAAGCTACGGCTACACATATGTTCATTAAGGGCCTTGGGAAGTAGGCAGAGTCCAAACTTTAGATGATTGAAGTCTTCCTGGTCAGAAGCACTCACCACCGGCTTCCCTTAGGTTCCATTTTAACTGTCATTGATAGATGATGTCAATAAAAATATCTATTCTTTTTCAGATTATTTCCCCTTATAGGTTATTGCAAAATATTGAGTGTAGTTCCCTGTGCTATACAGTAGTTCCTTGTTGATGATCGATTTTATACATAGCAGTGTGTATGTGTTAATCCCAAACGGTTAATTTATCCCTCCTCCCACCTTTCCCCTTTGGTAATAATAAATTATAAGATTTTATACTTCTCAGAAATGGGGGAGCTGAAAGAGAGGTATCATTTTCAATGGAAAAGCATTTAAAACAAGATTGAAGCTTTAACCAAGATTATTAGATGTACATCCTTGGAAAGAAATCACTTCGTTTCTCTAATATTGACCTGACAAATAAGACAAACCTTTTCACTGAACTTGCTTATAATAAAGTGATGGAAATATCAAATGGAAGTGTTAGAAACATCTTATTTTACCCGAGCCTTATACACTGTTCTATGTTAATTACAGTTTGGCTCACACATCTGTTCACTGAAGTTACAATGTTCTCAATTTCTGTTATTGATCCTCCAGAGTGGACCCCAACAAGTGTCCCCCTGCCCAGTGTCATTGGAGCCAACAGATCGAGACTGAGTTTGGTTCAGAAGCAAAGGAAACTTTATATTTTGATCAGAGAATGGAGAGGTGAGAGCATGTGCTACCCTGTGGGCTGTGGGCTGGGCTGCTGTGTAGAGATCCTGTCAGAGTCAGTGGGAGGGAGGGGGCGGAGCTCTCGAGGGCCCGGTTGGCTGCAGCTCAGGCTCTATATCACGGAGTCTGCACTGTGCCCCAGGAGCTGAGGTGTCGACCCAGCCATTCTGCACTAGGAAATCTGGTCTGAAGTGCCGGCTGTTGAACCTCTGTATGCGGGACCCTAGGAGCACGTGAAATTAGACAAAGCACAAAGGATAAAAAAGGTTAGACTTTATTTTATTGCCCAGATTCTATTTTTATCTCCCAGGGATTTTTAAGGGGCTTTGCCTGGGACAAACCCCTCTTCTGCCTTTTGTCCCCTTCCTCATTCTTAGAGTGCTGAGGGTGCAGACCCTTCTTCTTTAACTGCTGAGTGCTGAGTTAGAAGCCCTCATACTCATAGGCAAGGGTCAGAATTTCTCCCCAGCAGCCTCCAGGTGACGTTGATTGTCCCCAGGCCTCCTGCCTCCCTGCTCGTCCGCCTGAGCACCAGTATTGGAAGTGTTATAGATTCTAATGACCTTTAAGGGTCCAGGAAGGAGATGTGCAGTGACGCTGTGAGGTCCAGTTTCACCCTGCCCCACATTTGTTCAGCCACCTTTAGCTGACCGTTTCTGCCAGCCTAGATGCTCTGACCAGTAGTCTGCGCTTCCTTCTATTAGGCCCCAGAATTAACATAAAAACAGCACCAGGTGTCAGGACCCTGCCCGCTCAGCTCCCAGACAGTCCAGGGTCAGTGGTGATGAAGGACCATGATGGCCACTGAGTCAACAGCCTTTTGAAGTAAACAGGAGTCCAGCCGGTCTTATTGGCCACCATCATCACAGTGTCTGTAGGCTTTTCTATGGTGACAGCTTGATATACGGTTCCCCCGCCAAGATTATTACCTCCCCTCTGGGTGCAGTAAGTCCTGCAAGCAGTAGTCTACTCTTTTGGGACACACTCTTGTTGTTTTATGAGAGAAACTCCAGGTCAAGTGATGGTCACACGAGTCGTCATGGTGCCCTGTTGCCCCCGGTTATCTCTCTGGATGTTGGAGTTGGAGGGCCTTCTCACTCGAGGTCAGTGTGCCCACGGAGCAAACCCTGTGACTTCAGGGCATGGTTGGGGGTTCGGTTCACCACGTGGGGTCCTTTTCCCTTAGGAGGGAGGTGGCCTTTTGGGCTGCTGATTTCCACGTTTTCAGATACCGCCAGTATCTTGGCCAGATGTGGCGGTGGGCCAAGCCCCTTGGTGACCATAGTTTATCCTACCTGGATGGCATTCTTGCATTGTTCCATTTCAAGTGGTCCCAGTATTTGCACTAATACTCCAATGGCCTTTCAAATTTCACTAGGAATGTAAATGTCAAAGGGTTTAGCTAAATTAGGGAGTTCCAGGGCAAGGGTCTGAATTGACTGCTCTTTCCATTCTTGAAAGGCCACTTCTGGATTCTATTCAAAAGGATCATCATCTTTTCCTTTCAGTGTTTCATATAGAGGCCCAGCTAGTAGACTGTAGTTAGGGATCCAGAAGCAGCAAACCCTGGCCTCCCCAGGAACCCCTAAGCTGTCTTCTAGTTGTAGAAATGGGTAAGGCTGTAAATTGTTTCTTCCCTTTCCTGGGATGGGCTTCTCCGACCTTCTGTGAGAATGCAGCCCACGCAGGTCACTGTAGTCTGTGATATTTGAGCTTTTGCTTGGACAACTTGTATCCTTTATTGGCTTGGTAGTTCAGATGTCTCCTTAGTAGGGCTGGCGATCAGAATGTCGTCTGCATATTGAAGGAGTGTTTCCTTTTCCAGAGGTAGAGCTTTTAGGTCTTTAGCTGAGCTTTCCCCAAAGATGGTGTGGGAATTTTTGAACCCTTGCGGCAAGACGGCCCGGAAGTATTGTTTTAGTTGTATGTTGAGTCCTGCCACTCACAAGCCAAAATTTCTTGTGACTCTGGGACTAATAGAATACAAAAGAAGGCTTCATTGAAGACTAATACAGAATACCATGTCCTGGTGGTTAGTAGAATGACCAGCAGGGTGTAGGGTTTAGGAACTACTGGAGGTCTATCCTCGGTGGCTTCACTGACTGTCCTGACATCCTTTACCAGGACTCCAGCAGCCCATGGGGCTCTCGAGGTCAGGCCAATCCCAGGATATGGAGCTCACCTGGGCAGGTACCCCACCCCCACCCCAGCCCACGGGGCTCTCGTGTTCAGGCCCCTCCCAGGATATGGGGATCCCTGGGCAGGTTCCCCTGCAGCCCATGGGGCTCTCGTGGTCAGGCCCCTCCCAGGATACAGAGCTACCCTTGCAGGTACCGTGGCAGGGCTGGGCACACAGGAGCCATGCACATCGCCCTCATTTCAGAGCACTCCCAGCTCACCTGTCACTCAGATCTGACACAGAGCACCTCAGAGCAGGTCTTGAACTAACAAACAGCAGCTCCGACAGGTCTGTGACCCTGGGCATCACTCTGTGTGGCCTCCCTCCACCTGGTCTTCCAGAGATTTCCACTGCACCCGGGGCACCAGGCCTCTGTCTCCACCCACCACCCAACCCTGCTCTCCCTGACTCCTGGGTACTTCTCATTAGGAGAGGGTTTTCTTGAAGTTGTCTCCCACTCATGGGCCAGATAATATAATTAGACAACAAGCCAGAGCTGCAGCCCCTTGTCTATCCTGACTCTCAGGAGCCCACACCTATTCCTTGGACCTGGCCGATTCAGCAAGTTCCAGTTTCTGCAACTGTGAGCCCCTGAGGGGTGATTATTGGCTGGCCTGGGAAGCCTGACCGTGCCAGCCAGCCCCCCCCAGGTGTGCCTGGGTTGAGATCAATATAAACACCGCTCCAGGCAGCAAGAGCACCTGCAGCTGTGCCTGACGCCATTTTCTCTGCCCTGTCAGCAGTCTCGGGGCTGGACTGGTGGGAGGGAGTGAGAGGCCACGGCTTTGTGGGTGGCCCAGTGTGAGTGGGGCTCTGCTGGACTTTCTGCAGCAGTTGCCAAGATGCCACCTGCTAAAGAAGAGGATGTGTCACCCATACCTGCCGCTGGAATTTCTCCCTGGGCAGAGGTGAGTAAGGAAGAAAGCAGTGGGGGCCGGGACAGGAGGGGTATCTCAGGCAGGGAAATGGAAAGCTTCCAGTAGATCACCCAGGGCCAGGACCATCCTGTCTGGCCTGCAGGCACCAAGTCGGCTGGCATGCTGTCGCTCATGTGGCTCCATGGCCCTTCCTCTAGGCTTTCAAGTCCTTGTACATATTCAGGTGTTTTACCTAGGAAGGGTGGGAACATTTCAGCAGCAGCTGGCCTGGGGCTCGGCCCACGTTTACTCACAGATGCCTCGGCACGGGCCCCCAGCTTTGCAATGAGGACGCTTGTTGCGTGGGGCATGCTGGCTGAATGGGAGATGATTCCCCACCACTGACCAACTTCAGAATTGTTTACAACTGGAGCAAGTGCCCTGATACGGTTTTCCTCTGTGTAACTGGTGGGTTCTGGGTTTTTTTCGTTTTTTCGTTCTTGGTTCAAGGTAGATTTTATTCCTCTTTTTTGTATTTACAGATATAAGCATGGAAATAATTTATTCATATAAATACATGTGTGTGAAGGGAAGAATATTTTTTCTGTTTTACTTTTTTTAATTTTGAATTTTATTTTATTTTTTTATACAGCAGGTTCTTTTTGGTTACCTATTTTATACATAGAAATGTATACATGCCAATCCCAATCTCTCAACTCCTCCCACCACCACCCCCCCAACAGCTTTCCCCCCTTGGTGTCCATACGTTTGTTGTCTACATCTGTTCCTCTATTTCTGCCTTGCAAAACGGTTCATCTGTACAACTTTTCTAGGTTCCACATATATGCATTTATATACAGGATTTGTTTTTCTCTTTCTGACTTACTTCACTCTGTATGACAGTCTCTAGATCCATCAACGTCTCTACAAATGACCCAATTTCATTCCTTTTCATGGCTTAGTAATATTCCATTTTATATATGTACCACATCTTTATACATTCGTCTGTCTGTGGGCATTTAGGTTGCTTCCATTACCTGGATATTGTAAATAGTGATGCAATGAACATTGCGGTGAATGTCTCTTTTCGATTTACGGTTTTGTCTGGGTATATGCCCAGTAGTGGGATTGCTGTATTATATGGTAATTCTATTCTTAGTTTTATAAGAAACTCCATAATGTTCTCCACAGTGACTGCATCAATTTACATTCCCAACAATAGTGGAAGAGGTTTCCTTATCTCTGCACCCTTTCCAGCATTTGTTGTTTGTAGATTTTCTGATGATGCCCATTCTAACAGGTGTGAGCTGATACACCATGGATGAGTCTATTTCGTTGAGCAAAGAGTAGGTCTTGTCTATTACATATTTGGCTTATGGAACGGTATGTGTGCTCATTTCAATCTCTGGTTTTATACAGCACCCCAACTCAACTTTCCCCTTAAGCAAGCATAAGTTTTTATCTAAATGTGAGACTCTGTTCGGTTTTGTAATTCAGTTTATGTGTAGCCAAGTTTACACTCCCTCTATTTGTGATATCTTACGATAATTATCTTTCTCTGTGTGACATATTTCTCTTAGAATCATCATACTTAAATCCACTCAATTTGCTGCTACAGGCCTGATGACATTGATTTCATTGCTGAGTGATATTCCGTTGTACGTAAGTAGCACAACTCCTTTATCCATTTTTTTCTTTCTGGGATATTTAATTTGTACTGGACTCGAGGTTCTTGTAAACACAGCAGCCCTGGATATTGTGTTGGCTGTGTCTTGTTGATTTTAATTTTCCTAAGCTATAGGGCCAAAAGTGGAAGTGCCCTAGGCTCTGTAGCTTTGTTTTTTAGATGTTTCAGCATACACCATAAACATCACCAGAGTGTCTGTTGGCAATTTACATCCCGTCCATCAGCATAACAAGGCTCCCTGTTCTCCATGGCCTGTCCTGTGTTTCTGGGTTTTACACTTTTTTCAGATGGCTCTTTTGACGAATGGGAAATGAGAGTTCATTGTAGTGCGGATTTCCATTGCTCGAATTCTTGGTTGGCCACAAAGGGCATATGCGTTTTTTCCTGAATATATTCAGGAAAAAATGTATACGCACTTTTTGTCCAAGTGCATCACTGTCAAAGATCTGCCGCTTTTCACATGCTTTAAATGCAATTCCAATCTACCTCCTGAAATATGATTCCTGCAATTCTGCCTCGTTTTCAAGTCCTCTGTGCAGACTTACTTCAATATATTTTTTGCCAATAGCTGTCATTTATAACTCTGCAGGTTTGTGAATTACAGTGCCTGTGATTTCCTTTCTTAATTCGTTTCCTTGAAAGCTGGCCACAGAACCGCAGGTTTGCTTCAGGCCGTAATCAGGGTCCCGCACGGCACTCTGAGCCTTTGGTTAATTCCTCTTCCTGGTGGGAAATTAGAGTTAAATGTGCCCCTGCAGACACCTGCCTCACTCCCAGCCCCTTGGTGATGTGTGTCCTCTGGTTTGAGGCCACATGTGCTGGGTTCCTCACCTTTCGCAGATGTGGCCCCACTGGTGTGCGGACACTCCTGCCTGGTTCCCATCCCCTTGGTGATGTGAGCCCTCCAGTGAGAGTCTGATCCTGGTTGGGCTCCTCACACTTCTGTGAGGTGAGCCCTCTTCTCTGAGGTCACTCCTGCCTGGCTGACACACCCCGCCTTGGCGACGTCGGCCCTCTGGTGGCAGTTGGAGCCTGCTGGGAGCCTCCTCCCCTCAGTGATGAGGCCCTCTGGCATCAGGCCCTAACTGCTGGGTTCCCACATTTTCTGATACGTGCTAAGTGGTGCGAGGGCACTCCTGCCAGGTTCCCATCCCCATGGGCATGTGGGCCTTCTGCTCTATGGTCCCAACACCTGTGTTGTTCACAGTTTCAGGATGTTGGCTCTCTGGTGTTAGTTCACTCAGGCCTAGATCCCATAGACTCTGTGCTCTGAGCCGCCTGCTGGGAGGTTCCTACTGCTGGATTCCTTACCATTTTTATTCTTTGGGTCCTGTGTTTTCATGCTCCTCCTTCCTGACTCACTCCCAGCCCCTTTGTGATGTAGGTCCTCTGGTTTGAGGCCACCTGTGCCGGTTTCCTCACCTTTATTGATGTGGTCCCACTGGTGTGAGGACACTCCTGCCTGGTTCCCATCCCCTTGGTGATGGGGGCCCTCTGGTGAGAGTCTGATCCTGGCTGGATTCCTCACACTTCTGGGAGGTGGGCCCTCTGCTGTGAGGTCACTCCTGCCTGGCTGGCACACATCACCTTGGCGATGTGGGCCCTCAGTTGCGAGTTGGTGCCTGCTGGGAGTCTCCTCCCCTCGGTAATGAGGGCCCTCTGGCGTCAGGCCCTAACTCATGGGCTCCCAAAATTTTCTGATATGTGCCCTGTCGTGCGAGTACACTCCTGCCAGGGTCCCATCCCCATGGGGATGTGGGCCTTCTGCTCTGAGGTCCCACCGGCTGGGTTGCTCACAGTGTCATGATGTGAGCCCTCTGCTGTGAGTTCACTGTGGCCTGGATCCCATAGACTCCATACTCTGGGCCACCTGCTGGGAGGTTCCAACTGCTGGATTCCTCACATTTTTTATTCTGTGGGCCCTGTGTTGTTAGGCTACTCCTGCCTGCCTCACTCGGAGCACCTTGGAAATGTGGGTCTTCTGGTTTAGGCCACATGTGCTGGGTTCCTCACCTTTCTATAATGTGGCCCCACTGGTGTGAGGACACTCCTGCCTTGTTCCGGTCCCCTTGGTGATGTGGGCTCTCTGGTGAGAGTCTTATCCTGGCTGGTTTCCTCACCCTTCTGTGAGGTAGGCCCTCTGCTGTGAGGTCACTCCTGCCTGGCTGGCACACGTCACCTTGGCGACGTGGGCCCTCAGTTGGGAGTTGGTGCCTGCTGGGAGTCTCCACCCCTCGGTAATGAGGGCCCTCTGGCGTCAGGCTCTAACTCCTGGGCTCCCAAAATTTTCTGATGTGCGCCCTGTGGTGTGAGTACACTCCTGCCAGGTTTCCAACCCCATGGGAATATGGGCCTTCTGCTCTGAGGTCCCAACGGTGGGTGGCTCAGTTTCATGATGAGGGCCCTCTGGTGTGAGTTCACTCCGGCCTGGATCCCATAGCCTCGCTGCTCCTGGCCGCCTGTGGGGAGGTTCCAACTGCGGTATTCCTCACCTTTTCTCTTCTATGGGCCCTCTGTTTTGAGACTCCTCCTGCCTGCCTCACTCCGAGCCCCTTGGAGATGTGGGTCCTCTGGTTTAGGCCACATGTGCTGGGTTCCTCACCTTTCTATGATGTGGTCACACTGGTGTGAAGACAGTCCTGCCTGGTTCTGATCCTCTTGGTGATGTGGGCCCTCTGGTGAGAGTCTAATCCTCTTTGGGTTCCTCACACTTTTTTGAGGTTGGCCCTCTGCTCTGAGGTCACTCCTGCCTGGCTGGCACACGCCGCATTGGCGACATTGGCCCTCTTGTAGCAGTTGGAGCCCGCTGGGAGCCTCCTCTCCTCGGTGATGAGGGCCCTCTGGCGTCAGGCCCTAACTGCTGGGCTCCCCATATTTTCTGATGTGTGCCCACTGGTGCGATGACACTCCTGCTTGGTTCGCTTCCCCATGGGGATGTGGGCCTTGTGCTCTGAGGTCACAATGGCTAGGTTGCTCACAGTTTCATGATGAGGGCCCTCTGTTGTGAGTTCATCATTGCCTGGATCCCATAGCCTCGGTGATCTGGGCCGCCTGCTGGGATGTTCCAACTGCTGGATTCCTCACCTTTTTTATACAATGGGCCACGTGTTTTGAGGTTCATCCTGCCTGCCTCGCTCCGAGACCCATGGAGATGTGGGTCCTCTGGTTTGAGGCCACATGTGCTGGGTACCTCAACTTGCGATGATGTGGCCCCATGGGTGTGAAGACACTCCTGCCTGGTTCCCAGCCTCTTGCTGATGTGGGCCCTCTGGTGAGAGTGTGATAATGGCTCGGTTCCTTACCCTTCTGTGAGGTGGGCCCTCTGATGTGAGGTCACTCCTGCCTGGCTGGCTCACGTCACCTTGGCGATGTGGGCCCTCTGTTGGCCACGAAAGCATGCTGGGAGCCCCCTACCCTCTTTAATGAGGGCCCTGAAAAAACGCATATGCACTTTTTGACCAAGTGCATCATTGTCGAGGATCTGCCTCTTCTCCTGTGCTTTCAGAGCACTTCCCGTCGACCTCCTGAAATCACATTCCTGGAATTCTGCCCCGCTTTCAAGTCCTCTTCGCAGCCTTATTTCAATATATTTTTGTATGATACCTGCCATTTATAACTCTGCAGGTTTGTTAATTACAGTGTCCCTGAGCTCCTTTCTTCAACTCGCTTTCTTGTGAGCTGGCCGCAAAACCGCAGGATTGCTTCAGGCCCAAATCTGGTTTCCGCACAGCATGCTGAGCCTTTGGTAAATTCCTTTTTCTGGTGGGAAATGAGCATTCAATTTGCCCGTGCAGACACCTACAGCTAGTCTCTCATTGGTTCTCCCTATTCCTCTTCATCTTGTGCAGATATTGCAAATGTGCCAAACAGGAGGTTAAGGGCACTGACTCTCCAAGTGGGTAGAGAGTTAGTAAAGCGTCTGGAATGGTGAACCCGAGTACCAGGGGACGAAACCTGAGAGGCATTTAAAATCGTTTCCCAGTCACACGGTGGACCATACTCTGGGATTCAGATGCATCTTTTAGGTGAAGGAAGAATCCCGTAAACCTGGAGAGTTGGGACCCATGGAATGGGTACCATGCAGTATGACTTCAAAGGGTCTGCATTTGCTCATCGAACCTCACCAACGCTATCAGCCCGATGTGTCCAACCTTATGCCTCACTCAGCTCTGGGTGTAGATGTGGTAAATCCAGGTTGCATTACAAGCCCTGAATGAATTATTTAAGAATTGCTCTCTATTTCAGTGTCATTGTGTTTTGTTTTTGTAATTCATTTTGATAATGGGATTTATCGGATTTTCTCTGCTGCATTCATGCCGCTGTACACACGCTTGATTCTCTTACGGAGACATATAAATCCATGGGTTGGAAGATTCTTACTAGTCAGTTGTATTCCTAGGATTTGTATATGTGGTGTTTAGTCCATTTCGTTGAGCAAGGGGTAGGTCTTGACTATTATATATTTGGCTTATGGAAACGTATCTGTGCTAATTTCTATCTTTGGTTTTATGAAGCACCCCAACTTACCTTTCCCCTTAAGCAAGCATAAGTTGGTTTTCTAAATTTGAGACCCTGTTCTGTTTTGTAATTCAGTTCATGTGTAGCCAAGTTTACATTCCTTGTATTAGTGATATCTTATGATGTTTCATTTTCTGTGTGACTTATTTCACGTAGAATAATCATACCTGAATCCACTCATTATGCCGCGACGGGCCTGATGACATAGATTTCGTTGCTGAGTGATATTCCATTGAACGTACGTACCACAACTTCTTTATCTATTTTTCACATTCTGGGATGTTTAACTTGTACCGTAGACGAGGTTCTTGTAAACAGAGCCGTCTGAAACTTTGCGGTGGCTGTGTGTATTTTACTTTAATTTCCCTAAGCTATAGGACCATAAGTGGAAGTGCCTTAGGCTCCGTTGCTTTGTTTTTCAGGTGTTCCAGGAAACACCATACACTTCTCCAGAGTGGCTGTTGGCAATTTACATCCCGCCCATCAGCATAACAAGGCTCCCTGTTCTCCATGGCCTGTGCTGCCTTTCTGGATTTTACACATTTTTCAGATGGCCCTTTTGACCGGGGGGCAGTGAGACTTCATTGTAGTGCAGATTTCTTTAACATGCTTGCTTGGTTGGCCAAAAAGTGGCATATGCGTTTTTTCCTCAATATATTCAGGAAAAAACGCATACGCCCTTTTTGGCCAAGTGCATCATTGTCGACGTTCTGCCTCTTTTCCTATGCTTTAAATGCAATTCCAGTCTACCCCTTGATATCGTTTTCGTGCAATTCTGCCCCATTTTCAGTCCTCTTTGCAGCCTTACTTCAATATATTTTTGGACGATAGCTGTCATATATAACTCTGCAGGTTTGTGAATGACAGTGCCGCTGAGCTCCTTTCTTCAACATGCTTTCTTGTAAGCTGGCCGCAAAACCGCTGGATTGCTTCAGGCCCTAATCTGGTTCCAGCACGGCATGCTGAGCCTTTGTTTAATTCCACTTCCTGGTGGTAAATGAGCGTTAAATTTGCCCGTGCAGACACCTACAGCTAGTCTCTCATTGGTTCTCCCTATTCCTGTTCATCTTGCGCAGAAATTGCAAACTGTGCCCAACAGGAGTTTAAAGGCACTGACTCTCCAAGTGGGGAGAGTGTTAGTAAAGCGTCTGGAATGGTGAACCCGAGTAACAGGAGACGAAAACTGAGATGCATTTAGAAACGTTTCCCGGTCACACGGTGGACCACACTCTGGGTTTCCCATGCATGTTTTAGCTGAAGGAAGAATCCCTTAAACCTGGAGAGTTGGGACCCATGGAATGGGTACCATGCAGTATGGCTTCAAAGGGTCTGCATTTGCTCACTGAACCTCACCAATGCTATCAGCGCAAAGTATCCAGCCTTATGTCTCACCCAGCTCTGGGTGTAAATGTGGTACATCCAGGTTGCATCACAAACCCTGAATGAATTATTTAAGAATTGCTCTCTATTTCACTGCCATTGTGTTTTGTTTTTTTTTTTTTTTTTTTTTTTTTAAACATCTTTATTAGGGTATAATTGCTTTACAATTGTGTGTTAGTTTCTGCTTTATAACAAAGTGAATCAGTTATACATATACATATGTTCCCATATGTCTTCCCTCTTGCGTCTCCCTCCCTCCCATTCTCCCTATCCCACCCCTCCAGGCTGTCACAAAGCACCGAGCTAATATCCCTGTGCCTTGCGGCTGCTTCCCCCTAGCTATCTACCTTACTACGTTTGTTAGTGTGTATATGTCCATGACTCTCTCTCACCCTGTCAAAGCTCACCCTTCCCCCTCCCCATATCCTCAAGTCCGTTCTCCAGTAGGTCTGCGTCTTTATTCCTGTCTTACCCCTAGGTTCTTCATGACATTTTTTTTTCCCCTTAAATTCCATATATATGCGTTAGCATACGGTATTTGTCTTTTTCTTTCTGACTTACTTCACTCTGTATGACAGACTCTAGGTCTATCCACCTCATTACAAATAGCTCAATTTCGTTTCTTTTTATGGCTGAGTAATATTCCATTGTATATATGTGCCACATCTTCTTTATCCATTCATCCGATGATGGACGCTTAGGTTGTTTCCATCTCCGGGCTATTGTAAATAGAGCTGCAATGAACATTTTGGTACATGACTCTTTTTGAGTTTTGGTTTCCTCAGGGTATATGCCCAGTAGTGGGATTGCTGGGTCATATGGTAATTCTATTTGTAGTTTTTTAAGGAACCTCCATACTGTTCTCCATAGTGGCTGAACCAATTCACATTCCCACCAGCAGTGCAAGAGTGTTCCCTTTTCTCCACACCCTCTCCAGCATTTATTGTTTCTAGATTTTTTGATGATGGCCATTCTGACTGGTGTGAGATGATATCTCATTGTAGTTTTGATTTGCATTTCTCTAATGATTAATGATGTTGAGCATTCTTTCATGTGTTTGTTGGCATTCTGTATATCTTCTTTGGAGAAATGTCTATTTAGGTCTTCTGCCCATTTTTGGATTGGGTTGTTTGTTTTTTTGTTATTGAGCTGCATGAGCTGCTTGTAAATTTTGGAGATTAAACCTTTGTCAGTTGCTTCATTTGCAAATATTTTCTCCCATTCTGAGGGTTGTCTTTTGGTCTTGATTATGGTTTCCTTTGCTGTGCAAAAGCTTTGAAGTTTCATTAGGTCCCATTTGTTTATTTTTGTTTTTATTTCCATTACTCTAGGAGGTGGGTCAGAAAGGATCTTGCTGTGATTTATGTCATAGAGTGTTCTGCCTATGTTTTCCTCTAAGAGTTTGATAGTTTCTGGCCTTACATTTAGGTCTTTAATCCATTTTGAGCTTATTTTTGTGTATGGTGTTAGGGAGTGATCTAATCTCATACTTTTACATGTACCTGTCCAGTTTTCCCAGCACCATTTATTGAAGAGGCTGTCCTTTCTCCACTGTACATTCCTGCCACCTTTATCAAAGATAAGGTGTCCATATGTGCGTGGGTTTATCGCTGGGCTTTCTATCCTGTTCCATTGATCTATATTTCTGTTTTTGTGCCAGTACCATACTGTCTTGATTACTGTAGCTTTGTAGTATAGTCTGAAGTCAGGGAGCCTGATTCCTCCAGCTCCTTTTTTCGTTCTCAAGATTGCTTTGGCTATTCGGGGTCTTTTGTGTTTCCATACAAATTGCAAAATTTTTTGTTCTAGTTCTGTGAAAAATGCCAGTGGTAGTTTGATAGGGATTGCATTGAATCTGTAGATTGCTTTGGGTAGTAGAGTCATTTTCACAATGTTGATTCTTCCCATCCAAGAACATGGTATATCTCTCCATCTATTTGTATCATCTTTAATTTCTTTCATCAGTGTCTTATAATTTTCTGCATACAGGTCTTTCGTCTCCTTAGGTAGGTTTATTCCTAGATATTTTATTCTTTTTGTTGCAATGGTAAATGGGAGTGTTTTCTTGATTTCACTTTCAGATTTTTCATCATTAGTATATAGGAATGCCAGAGATTTCTGTGCATTAACTTTGTATCCTGCTACTTTACCAAATTCATTGATTAGCTCTAGTAGTTTTCTGGTAGCATCTTTAGGATTCTCTATGTATAGTATCATGTCATCTGCAAACAGTGACAGCTTTACTTCTTCTTTTCCGATTTGGATTCCTTTTATTTCCTTTTCTTCTCTGATTGCTGTGGCTAAAACTTCCAAAACTATGTTGAATAAGAGTGGTGAGAGTGGGCAACCTTGTCTTGTTCCTGATCTTAGTGGAAATGCTTTCAGTTTTTCACCATTGAGGATGATGTTTGCTGTGGGCTTGTCATATATGGCCTTTATTATGTTGAGGAAAGTTCCCTCTATGCCTACTTTCTGCAGGGTTTTTAGCATAAATGGGTGTTGAATTTTGTCAAAAGCTTTCTCTGCATCTATTGAGATGATCATATGGTTTTTCTCTTTCAATTTGTTAATATGGTTTATCACATTGATAGATTTGCGTATATTGAAGAATCCTTGCATTCCTGGAATAAACCCCACTTGATCATGGTATATGATCCTTTTAATGTGCTGTTGGATTCTGTTTGCTAGTATTTTGTTGAGGATTTTTGCATCTATGTTCATCAGTGATATTGGCCTGTAGTTTTCTTTCTTTGTGACATCCTTGTCTGGTTTTGGTATCAAGGTGATGGTGGCCTCGTAGAAGGAATTTGGGAGTGTTCCTCCCTCTGCTATATTTTGGAAGAGTTTGAGAAGGATAGGTGTTAGCTCTTCTCTAAACGTTTGATAGAATTCACCTGTGAAGCCATCTGGTCCTGGGCTTTTGTTTGTTGGAAGATTTTTAATGACAGTTTCAATTTCAGTGCTTGTGATTGGTCTGTTCATATTTTCTATTTCTTCCTGATTCAGTCTTGGCAGGTTGTGCATTTCTAAGAATTTGTCCATTTCTTCCAGATTGTCCATTTTATTGGCATAGAGTTGCTTGTAGTAATCTCTTATGATTTTTTTTATTTCTGCAGTGTCAGTTGTTACTTCTCCTTTTTCATTTCTAATTCTATTGATTTGAGTCTTCTCCCTTTTTTTCTTGATGAGTCTGGCTAGTGGTTTATCTATTTTGTTTATCTTCTCAAAGAACCAGCTTTTAGTTTTATTGATCTTTGCTATCGTTTCCTTCATTTCTTTTTCATTTATTTCTGATCTGATTTTTATGATTTCTTTCCTTCTGCTAGCTTTGGGGTTTTTTTGTTCTTCTTTCTCTAATTGCTTGAGGTGCAAGGTTAGGTTGTTTATTCGAGATGTTTCCTGCTTCTTAAGGTGGGCTTGTATTGCTATAAACTTCCCCCTTAGAACTGCTTTTGCTGCATCCCATAGGTTTTGGGTCGTTGTGTCTCCATTGTCATTTGTTTCTAGGTATTTTTTTATTTCCTCTTTGATTTCTTCAGTGATCACTTCATTATTAAGTAGTGTATTGTTTAGCTTCCATGTGTTTGTATTTTTTACAGATCTTTTCCTGTAATTGATATCTAGTCTCATGGTGTTGTGGTCAGAAAAGATACTTGATACAATTTCAATTTTCTTAAATTTACCAAGGCTTGATTTGTGACCCAAGATATGGTCTATCCTGGAGAATGTTCCATGAGCACTTGAGAAAAATGTGTATTCTGTTGTTTGTGGATGGAGTGTCCTATAAATATCAATTAAGTCCATCTTGTTTAATGTATCATTTAAAGCTTGTGTTTCCTTATTTATTTTCATTTTGGATGATCTGTCCATGGGTGAAAGTGGGGTGTTAAAGTCCCCTACTATGAATGTGTTACTGTCAATCTCCCCTTTTATGGCTGTTAGTATTTGCCTTATGTATTGAGGTGCTCCTATGTTGGGTGCATAAATATTTACAATTGTTATATCTTCTTCTTGGATCGATCCCTTTATCATTATGTAGTGTCCTTCTTTGTCTCTTGTAATAGTCCTTATTTTAAAGTCTATTTTGTC
This sequence comes from Delphinapterus leucas, assembly GCF_059928025.1. Taxonomy (NCBI): domain Eukaryota; kingdom Metazoa; phylum Chordata; class Mammalia; order Artiodactyla; family Monodontidae; genus Delphinapterus; species Delphinapterus leucas. Next base: position 916,639 of record NW_028322250.1, read on the forward strand.
TGATATGAGAATTGCTACTCCAGCTTTCTTTTGGTTTCCATTTGCATGGAATATCTTTTTCCATCCCCTTATTTTCAGTCTGTATGTGTCTCTAGGTCTGAAGTGGGTCTCTTGTAGACAGCATATATAAGGGTCTTGTTTTTGTATCCATTCAGCCAATCTGTGTCTTTTGGTGGGAGCATTTAGTCCATTTACATTTAAGGTAATTATCGATATGTATGTTCCTATTCCCATTTTCTATATTGTTTTGGGTTCGTTATTATAGGTCTTTTCCTTCTCTTGTGTTCCTTGTCTAGAGAAGTTCCTTTAGCATTTGCTGTAAAGCTGGTTTGGTGGTGCTAAACTCTCTCAGCTTTTGCTTGTCTGTAAAGGTTTTAATTTCTCCATCAAATCTGAATGAGATCCTTGCTGGGTAGAGTAGCCTTGGTTGCAGGTTTTTCTCCTTCATCACTTTCAGTATGTCCTGCCACTCCCTTCTGGCTTGTAGGGTTTCTGCTGAGAGATCAGCTGTTAACCTTATGGGGATTCCCTTGTGTGTTATTTGCTGTTTTTCCCTTGCTGCTTTTAATATGCTTTCTTTGTATTTAATTTTTGACAGTTTGATTAATATGTGTCTTGGCGTATTTCTCCTTGTATTTATCCTGTATGGGACTCTCTGTGCTTCCTGGACTTGATTAACTATTTCCTTTCCCATATTAGGGAAGTTTTCAACTATAATCTCTTCAAATATTTTCTCAGTCCCTTTCTTTTTCTCTTCTTCTTCTGGAACCCCTATAATTCGAATGTTGGTGCGTTTAATGTTGTCCCAGAGGTCTCTGAGACTGTCCTCAGTTCTTTTCATTCTTTTTTCTTTATTCTGCTCTGCAGTAGTTATTTCCACTATTTTATCTTCCAGGTCACTTATCCGTTCTTCTGCCTCAGTTATTCTGTTATTGATCCCATCTAGGGTACTTTTAATTTCATTTATTGCGTTGTTCATCATTGCTTGTTTCATCTTTATTTCTTCTAGGTCCTTGTTAACTGCTTCTTGCATTTTGTCCATTCTACTTCCAAGATTTCGGATCATCCTTACTATCATTATTCTGAATTCTTTTTCAGGTAGACTGCCTATTTCCTCTTCATTTGTTAGGTCTGGTGCATTTTTATCTTGCTCCTTCATCTGCTGTGTGTTTTTCTGTCTTCTCATTTTGCTTATCTTACTGTGTTTGGGGTCTCCTTTTTGCAGGCTGCACGTTCGTAGTTCCCGTTGTTTTTGATGTCTGTCTCCAGTGGCTAAGGTTGTTTCAGTGGGTTGTGTAGGCTTCCTGGTGGAGGGGACTAGTGCCTGTGTTGTGGTGGATGAGGCTGGATCTTGTCTCTCTAGTGGGCAGGTTCACGTCTGGTGGTGTGTTTTGGGGTGTCTGTGGCCTTATTATGATTTTAGGCAGCCTCTCTGCTAATGGGTGGGGTTGTGTTCCTGTTTTGCTAGTTGTTTGGCATAGGTTGTCTAGCACTGTGGCTTGCTGGTCGTTGGGTGAAGCTGGGTGCTGGTGTTAAGATGGAGGTCACTGGGAGATTTCCACCGTTTAATATTATGTGGAGCTGGGAGGTCTCTTGTTGACCAGTGTCCTGAAGTTGGCTCTCCTACCTCAGAGGCAGAGCCCTGACTCCTGGCTGGAGCACCAAGAGCCTTTCATCCACACGGCTCAGAATAAAAGGGAGAAAAAGTAGAGAGAATTAGTAGAAGTATGAGGAAAGAAAGAAGGAAAGGAGGAAAGGAAGGAAGGAAGAAAGAAGCAAAGAAGGAAAGAAAGGAGGGAGGGAGGAAGGAAGGAAGGAAGGAGGGAAAGAAGGAAAAAAGACAGAAAGAAAGAAGATACAGTAAAAATAAAATAAGGTATAATATAGTTATTGAATTAAAAAATATTTAGAAAAAAAAAAAAAAAAAAAAAGAGGGACGGATAGAACCTTAGGACAAATGTTGGAAGCAAAGCTATACAGAGAAAATCTTATACAGAAGCATACACATACACCTTCACAAAAAGAGGTAAAGGGGGAAAGATCATAAATCTTGCTCTCAGAGACCACCTCCTCAATTTGGGGTGATTCGTTGTCTAAAGGAGGGAAGGACGGAAAGAAAGAAAGAAAGAAAGAAGGAACGACGGTAAAGTATAATAAAGTTATTAAAATTAATTATTGAGAAAAAAAAATTTTTTTTTTTTTAAAAACCATGGACGGATAGAGCCCTAGGACAAATGGTGGAAGCAAGAGTATACAGACAAGATGTCACACATAAGCATACACGTACACATTCACAAAAAGAGGAGAAGGGAAAAAAATCATAGATCTCGCTCCTAAATTCCACCTCTTCAATTTGGGATCATTCCTTGTCTATTCAGGTATTCCACAGATGCAGGGTATATCAAGTTGATTGTGGAGCTTTAATCCTCTGCTTCTGAGGCTGCTGGGAAAGATTTCCCTTTCTCTTCTTTGTTCTCACAGCTCACAGGAGCTCAGCTTTGGATTTGGCCCTGCCTCTGCGTGTAGGTCGCTGGAGGGCGTCTGTTTTTTGCTCAGACAGGACGGGGTTAAAGGAGCCGCTGATTCGGGGGCTCAGGCTCACTCAGGCCGGGGGTGAGGGGGGGGAAGGAGGGGCACTGCATGCGGGGCGGGCCTGCGGCGTCAGAGGCGGCGTGACGTTGCGGCAGAGGCCGGCGTGACGTTGCACCAGCCTGAGGCCCGCCGTGCGTTCTCCCGGGGAAGTTGTCCCTGGTTCCCGGGAACCTGGCAGTGGCGGGCTGCACAGGCTCCGCAGAAGAGGGGTGTGGAGAGTGACCTGTGCTCGCACACAGGCCCCTTGGTGGCGGCAGCAGCAGCCTTAACGTCTCCCGCCCGTCTCTGGGGTCCGCGCTTTTAGCCGCGGCTTGCGCCCTTCTCTGGGGTTCGCGCTTTTTGCCGCGGCTCGCGCCCGTCTCTGGGGTCCGCGCTTTTAGCCACGGCTCGCGCCCGTCTCTGGGGTTCGCGCTTTTTGCCGCGGCTCGCGCCCGTCTCTGGGGTTCGCGCTTTTAGCCGCGGCTCGCGCCCGTCTCTGGAGTTCCTTTAAGCAGCGCTCTTAAACCCCTCTCCTCGCGCACCAGGAAACAAAGAGGGAAGAAAAAGTCTCTTGCCTCTTCGGCAGGTGCAGGCTTTTCCCCGAACTCCCTCCCGGCTAGTCGTGGTGCACTAACCCCTTCAGGCTATGTTCAAGCCGCCAACCCCAGTCCTCTCCCTGCGCTCCGTCCAAAACCGAAACCCGAGCTTCAGCTCGCAGCCCCGCCCACCCGGGCGGGTGAGCAGACAAGCCTCTCGGGCTGGTGAGTGCCGGTCGGCACCGATCCTCTGTGCGGGAATCTCCCCGCTTTGCCCTCCGCACCCGTCGCTGTGCACTACTCCTCGGTCCCGAAGCCCCCCCCTCCGCCTCCCGCAGTCTCCGCCCGCGGAGGGGCTTCCTAGTGTGTGGAAACTTTTCCTCCTTCACAGCTCCCTCCCACTGGCGCAGGTGCCGTCCTTATTCTTTTGTCTCTGTTTTTTCTTTTTTTCTTTTGCCCTACCCAGGTACGTGGGGAGTTTCTTGCCTTTTGGGAGGTCTGAGGTCTTCTGCCAGCCTTCAGTAGGTGTTCTGTAGGAGTTGTTCCACGTGTAGATGTATTTCTGGTGTATCCGTGGGGAGGAAGGCGATCTCCGCGTCTTACTCTTCCGCCATCTTCAAGTGTGTTTTGTTTTTGAAATTTATTTTGATAATAGGATTTAGCTGATTTTCACTGCTGCGTGTATTCCGCTGTACCCATGCTTGATTCTATTACGCAGACATATAAATCCATAGGTATTAAGACTCTTACTCATCCGGTATATTCCTAGGTGCTGAAAATGTGGTGTTGAGTCCATTTCATTGACCAAGGAGTAGGTTTTTTCTATTCCATATTTGGCTTATGGAACGGTATCTGTGCTAATTTCAATCTCTGGTTTTATGCAGCACCCCAACTCACCTTTATCCTTGAGCAAGCATAAGTTGGTTTTCTAAATTTGAGACACCGTTCTGTTTTATAATTCAGTTCATTTGTAGCCACGTTTACATTCCATGTATTAGTGATATCGTATGTCTTTTCGTTTTTATATTATGTGACTTCGAGTGATCATATGTCACTCCTGTGTAGTTGTTACACATGGCCATATTTCATTGATTTCCTGGCTGAGTAATATTCCACTCTACATAAATGCCACATCTCTATCCATTTTCTCTCTCCAGAGACATATAATTTATATCCTAGTCGAGGATCTGTTAAACAGAGAGGCGGTATGCCTTGGGGTGCCTGTGTCCTCTCGATTTTTGTTTTTCCCAAGATATACGTCCATGAGTGCAAGGGCCCTGTGCTCTGTAGCTCATTTTTTAGATGCTTTAGTAAACAAAATACACTTCTCTAGAGTGACCGTTGGCAATATTCATTTCCACTATAAGCCTCACAGGGCTCCCTTTTCTCCTTGCCCTGTCCTGCATTTCTGGTGTTTACACTTTCTGAGGACGGCTCTTCTGACTGATGCGAAGTGATATGTTTTGTAGTATTGATTTCCAGTGCCCACCTGTTTGGTTGGCTAAAAAAGTGTATGCCCTGTTCTTGAATATATACAGAAAAAGACGCATACACCCTTTTTGGCCAACTGCAATGTTGGCAATGTTCAGCCCCTTTTCTTGTGCTTAATGGCGAGTCCTTCCTACCTCTTGCAATCCCTTTCCTGCCATTCTCCATTGCTTACAAGTCCTTTTCTCTGACTTTCCTCAAGACATTTTTCAGTGATAGATATTTTCATCTCTGCAGTTTCGTGAATTTTAGTGCCCGTGAGTCCCATTTTTCAACTTGTGTTTATGGGAACTGACCACAAAGCAGCGGGATTTCCCTCAAGCCCTATTCTGTTTCCATGGGCAACCCTAGCCTTTGGTCAATTCGTCTTCCTGATTGGAAATTAGAGTGACATGTGCCTGTCCGAAAACCTAGGACTTGTCTCTCATTGTTCCTCCTCCTTCCGCTTCATCCTCTGGACAAATTCCAAACTGTATGCAACAGGATGTTGACAGTGCTGACATCTCCAAGTGGGGAGACTGTTCGTAAAGAAGCTGGAGGGGTGAACCCGAGCACCAGGAGATGAGGAGATGAGATGCCTTTTCCAAACTCTTCCCGATCAGACGGTATACCATCCTCTGGGTGTGACAGGCATGTTTTAGCTGTAGGAAGCGTCCCATTCATGTGAGGAGAACACCAGGGCTTTTTCAAAATCAGTGTCTCTCCGCAACCCAAAGTGGGGAATGTTTTAAGCTACGGCTACACATATGTTCATTAAGGGCCTTGGGAAGTAGGCAGAGTCCAAACTTTAGATGATTGAAGTCTTCCTGGTCAGAAGCACTCACCACCGGCTTCCCTTAGGTTCCATTTTAACTGTCATTGATAGATGATGTCAATAAAAATATCTATTCTTTTTCAGATTATTTCCCCTTATAGGTTATTGCAAAATATTGAGTGTAGTTCCCTGTGCTATACAGTAGTTCCTTGTTGATGATCGATTTTATACATAGCAGTGTGTATGTGTTAATCCCAAACGGTTAATTTATCCCTCCTCCCACCTTTCCCCTTTGGTAATAATAAATTATAAGATTTTATACTTCTCAGAAATGGGGGAGCTGAAAGAGAGGTATCATTTTCAATGGAAAAGCATTTAAAACAAGATTGAAGCTTTAACCAAGATTATTAGATGTACATCCTTGGAAAGAAATCACTTCGTTTCTCTAATATTGACCTGACAAATAAGACAAACCTTTTCACTGAACTTGCTTATAATAAAGTGATGGAAATATCAAATGGAAGTGTTAGAAACATCTTATTTTACCCGAGCCTTATACACTGTTCTATGTTAATTACAGTTTGGCTCACACATCTGTTCACTGAAGTTACAATGTTCTCAATTTCTGTTATTGATCCTCCAGAGTGGACCCCAACAAGTGTCCCCCTGCCCAGTGTCATTGGAGCCAACAGATCGAGACTGAGTTTGGTTCAGAAGCAAAGGAAACTTTATATTTTGATCAGAGAATGGAGAGGTGAGAGCATGTGCTACCCTGTGGGCTGTGGGCTGGGCTGCTGTGTAGAGATCCTGTCAGAGTCAGTGGGAGGGAGGGGGCGGAGCTCTCGAGGGCCCGGTTGGCTGCAGCTCAGGCTCTATATCACGGAGTCTGCACTGTGCCCCAGGAGCTGAGGTGTCGACCCAGCCATTCTGCACTAGGAAATCTGGTCTGAAGTGCCGGCTGTTGAACCTCTGTATGCGGGACCCTAGGAGCACGTGAAATTAGACAAAGCACAAAGGATAAAAAAGGTTAGACTTTATTTTATTGCCCAGATTCTATTTTTATCTCCCAGGGATTTTTAAGGGGCTTTGCCTGGGACAAACCCCTCTTCTGCCTTTTGTCCCCTTCCTCATTCTTAGAGTGCTGAGGGTGCAGACCCTTCTTCTTTAACTGCTGAGTGCTGAGTTAGAAGCCCTCATACTCATAGGCAAGGGTCAGAATTTCTCCCCAGCAGCCTCCAGGTGACGTTGATTGTCCCCAGGCCTCCTGCCTCCCTGCTCGTCCGCCTGAGCACCAGTATTGGAAGTGTTATAGATTCTAATGACCTTTAAGGGTCCAGGAAGGAGATGTGCAGTGACGCTGTGAGGTCCAGTTTCACCCTGCCCCACATTTGTTCAGCCACCTTTAGCTGACCGTTTCTGCCAGCCTAGATGCTCTGACCAGTAGTCTGCGCTTCCTTCTATTAGGCCCCAGAATTAACATAAAAACAGCACCAGGTGTCAGGACCCTGCCCGCTCAGCTCCCAGACAGTCCAGGGTCAGTGGTGATGAAGGACCATGATGGCCACTGAGTCAACAGCCTTTTGAAGTAAACAGGAGTCCAGCCGGTCTTATTGGCCACCATCATCACAGTGTCTGTAGGCTTTTCTATGGTGACAGCTTGATATACGGTTCCCCCGCCAAGATTATTACCTCCCCTCTGGGTGCAGTAAGTCCTGCAAGCAGTAGTCTACTCTTTTGGGACACACTCTTGTTGTTTTATGAGAGAAACTCCAGGTCAAGTGATGGTCACACGAGTCGTCATGGTGCCCTGTTGCCCCCGGTTATCTCTCTGGATGTTGGAGTTGGAGGGCCTTCTCACTCGAGGTCAGTGTGCCCACGGAGCAAACCCTGTGACTTCAGGGCATGGTTGGGGGTTCGGTTCACCACGTGGGGTCCTTTTCCCTTAGGAGGGAGGTGGCCTTTTGGGCTGCTGATTTCCACGTTTTCAGATACCGCCAGTATCTTGGCCAGATGTGGCGGTGGGCCAAGCCCCTTGGTGACCATAGTTTATCCTACCTGGATGGCATTCTTGCATTGTTCCATTTCAAGTGGTCCCAGTATTTGCACTAATACTCCAATGGCCTTTCAAATTTCACTAGGAATGTAAATGTCAAAGGGTTTAGCTAAATTAGGGAGTTCCAGGGCAAGGGTCTGAATTGACTGCTCTTTCCATTCTTGAAAGGCCACTTCTGGATTCTATTCAAAAGGATCATCATCTTTTCCTTTCAGTGTTTCATATAGAGGCCCAGCTAGTAGACTGTAGTTAGGGATCCAGAAGCAGCAAACCCTGGCCTCCCCAGGAACCCCTAAGCTGTCTTCTAGTTGTAGAAATGGGTAAGGCTGTAAATTGTTTCTTCCCTTTCCTGGGATGGGCTTCTCCGACCTTCTGTGAGAATGCAGCCCACGCAGGTCACTGTAGTCTGTGATATTTGAGCTTTTGCTTGGACAACTTGTATCCTTTATTGGCTTGGTAGTTCAGATGTCTCCTTAGTAGGGCTGGCGATCAGAATGTCGTCTGCATATTGAAGGAGTGTTTCCTTTTCCAGAGGTAGAGCTTTAGGTCTTTAGCTGAGCTTTCCCCAAAGATGGTGTGGGAATTTTAAACCCTGCGGCAAGACGGCCCGGAAGTATTGTTTTAGTTGTATGTTGAGTCCTGCCACTCACAAGCCAAAATTTCTTGTGACTCTGGGACTAATAGAATACAAAAGAAGGCTTCATTGAAGACTAATACAGAATACCATGTCCTGGTGGTTAGTAGAATGACCAGCAGGGTGTAGGGTTTAGGAACTACTGGAGGTCTATCCTCGGTGGCTTCACTGACTGTCCTGACATCCTTTACCAGGACTCCAGCAGCCCATGGGGCTCTCGAGGTCAGGCCAATCCCAGGATATGGAGCTCACCTGGGCAGGTACCCCACCCCCACCCCAGCCCACGGGGCTCTCGTGTTCAGGCCCCTCCCAGGATATGGGGATCCCTGGGCAGGTTCCCCTGCAGCCCATGGGGCTCTCGTGGTCAGGCCCCTCCCAGGATACAGAGCTACCCTTGCCGGTACCGTGGCAGGGCTGGGCACACAGGAGCCATGCACATCGCCCTCATTTCAGAGCACTCCCAGCTCACCTGTCACTCAGATCTGACACAGAGCACCTCAGAGCAGGACTTGAACTAACAAACAGCAGCTCCGACAGGTCTGTGACCCTGGGCATCACTCTGTGTGGCCTCCCTCCACCTGGTCTTCCAGAGATTTCCACTGCACCCGGGGCACCAGGCCTCTGTCTCCACCCACCACCCAACCCTGCTCTCCCTGACTCCTGGGTACTTCTCATTAGGAGAGGGTTTTCTTGAAGTTGTCTCCCACTCATGGGCCAGATAATATAATTAGACAACAAGCCAGAGCTGCAGCCCCTTGTCTATCCTGACTCTCAGGAGCCCACACCTATTCCTTGGACCTGGCCGATTCAGCAAGTTCCAGTTTCTGCAACTGTGAGCCCCTGAGGGGTGATTATTGGCTGGCCTGGGAAGCCTGACCGTGCCGGCCAGCCCTCCCCAGGTGTGCCTGGGTTGAGATCAATATAAACACCGCTCCAGGCAGCAAGAGCACCTGCAGCTGTGCCTGACGCCATTTTCTCTGCCCTGTCAGCAGTCTCGGGGCTGGACTGGTGGGAGGGAGTGAGAGGCCACGGCTTTGTGGGTGGCCCAGTGTGAGTGGGGCTCTGCTGGACTTTCTGCAGCAGTTGCCAAGATGCCACCTGCTAAAGAAGAGGATGTGTCACCCATACCTGCCGCTGGAATTTCTCCCTGGGCAGAGGTGAGTAAGGAAGAAAGCAGTGGGGGCCGGGACAGGAGGGGTATCTCAGGCAGGGAAATGGAAAGCTTCCAGTAGATCACCCAGGGCCAGGACCATCCTGTCTGGCCTGCAGGCACCAAGTCGGCTGGCATGCTGTCGCTCATGTGGCTCCATGGCCCTTCCTCTAGGCTTTCAAGTCCTTGTACATATTCAGGTGTTTTACCTAGGAAGGGTGGGAACATTTCAGCAGCAGCTGGCCTGGGGCTCGGCCCACGTTTACTCACAGATGCCTCGGCACGGGCCCCCAGCTTTGCAATGAGGACGCTTGTTGCGTGGGGCATGCTGGCTGAATGGGAGATGATTCCCCACCACTGACCAACTTCAGAATTGTTTACAACTGGAGCAAGTGCCCTGATACGGTTTTCCTCTGTGTAACTGGTGGGTTCTGGGTTTTTTTCGTTTTTCGTTCTTGGTTCAAGGTAGATTTTATTCCTCTTTTTTGTATTTACAGATATAAGCATGGAAATAATTTATTCATATAAATACATGTATGTGAAGGGAAGAATATTTTTTCTGTTTTACTTTTTTTAATTTTGAATTTTATTTTATTTTTTTATACAGCAGGTTCTTTTTGGTTACCTATTTTATACATAGAAATGTATACATGCCAATCCCAATCTCTCAACTCCTCCCACCACCACCCCCCCAACAGCTTTCCCCCCTTGGTGTCCATACGTTTGTTGTCTACATCTGTTCCTCTATTTCTGCCTTGCAAAACGGTTCATCTGTACAACTTTTCTAGGTTCCACATATATGCATTTATATACAGGATTTGTTTTTCTCTTTCTGACTTACTTCACTCTGTATGACAGTCTCTAGATCCATCAACGTCTCTACAAATGACCCAATTTCATTCCTTTTTATGGCTTAGTAATATTCCATTTTATATATGTACCACATCTTTATACATTCGTCTGTCTGTGGGCATTTAGGTTGCTTCCATTACCTGGATATTGTAAATAGTGATGCAGTGAACATTGCGGTGAATGTCTCTTTTCGATTTACGGTTTTGTCTGGGTATATGCCCAGTAGTGGGATTGCTGTATTATATGGTAATTCTATTCTTAGTTTTATAAGAAACTCCATAATGTTCTCCACAGTGACTGCATCAATTTACATTCCCAACAATAGTGGAAGAGGTTTCCTTATCTCTGCACCCTTTCCAGCATTTGTTGTTTGTAGATTTTCTGATGATGCCCATTCTAACAGGTGTGAGCTGATACACCATGGATGAGTCTATTTCGTTGAGCAAAGAGTAGGTCTTGTCTATTACATATTTGGCTTATGGAACGGTATGTGTGCTCATTTCAATCTCTGGTTTTATACAGCACCCCAACTCAACTTTCCCCTTAAGCAAGCATAAGTTTTTATCTAAATGTGAGACTCTGTTCGGTTTTGTAATTCAGTTTATGTGTAGCCAAGTTTACACTCCCTCTATTTGTGATATCTTATGATAATTATCTTTCTCTGTGTGACATATTTCTCTTAGAATCATCATACTTAAATCCACTCAATTTGCTGCTACAGGCCTGATGACATTGATTTCATTGCTGAGTGATATTCCGTTGTACGTAAGTAGCACAACTCCTTTATCCATTTTTTTCTTTCTGGGATATTTAATTTGTACTGGACTCGAGGTTCTTGTAAACACAGCAGCCCTGGATATTGTGTTGGCTGTGTCTTGTTGATTTTAATTTTCCTAAGCTATAGGGCCAAAAGTGGAAGTGCCCTAGGCTCTGTAGCTTTGTTTTTTAGATGTTTCAGCATACACCATAAACGTCACCAGAGTGTCTGTTGGCAATTTACATCCCGTCCATCAGCATAACAAGGCTCCCTGTTCTCCATGGCCTGTCCTGTGTTTCTGGGTTTTACACTTTTTTCAGATGGCTCTTTTGACGAATGGGAAATGAGAGTTCATTGTAGTGCGGATTTCCATTGCTCGAATTCTTGGTTGGCCACAAAGGGCATATGCGTTTTTTCCTGAATATATTCAGGAAAAAATGTATACGCACTTTTTGTCCAAGTGCATCACTGTCAAAGATCTGCTGCTTTTCACATGCTTTAAATGCAATTCCAATCTACCTCCTGAAATACCATTCCTGCAATTCTGCCTCGTTTTCAAGTCCTCTGTGCAGACTTACTTCAATATATTTTTTGCCAATAGCTGTCATTTATAACTCTGCAGGTTTGTGAATTACAGTGCCTGTGATTTCCTTTCTTAATTCGTTTCCTTGAAAGCTGGCCACAGAACCGCAGGTTTGCTTCAGGCCGTAATCAGGGTCCCGCACGGCACGCTGAGCCTTTGGTTAATTCCTCTTCCTGGTGGGAAATTAGAGTTAAATGTGCCCCTCCAGACACCTGCCTCACTCCCAGCCCCTTGGTGATGTGTGTCCTCTGGTTTGAGGCCACATGTGCTGGGTTCCTCACCTTTCGCAGATGTGGCCCCACTGGTGTGCGGACACTCCTGCCTGGTTCCCATCCCCTTGGTGATGTGAGCCCTCCAGTGAGAGTCTGATCCTGGTTGGGCTCCTCACACTTCTGTGAGGTGAGCCCTCTTCTCTGAGGTCACTCCTGCCTGGCTGACACACCCCGCCTTGGCGACGTCGGCCCTCTGGTGGCAGTTGGAGCCTGCTGGGAGCCTCCTCCCCTCAGTGATGAGGCCCTCTGGCATCAGGCCCTAACTGCTGGGTTCCCACATTTTCTGATACGTGCTAAGTGGTGCGAGGGCACTCCTGCCAGGTTCCCATCCCCATGGGCATGTGGGCCTTCTGCTCTATGGTCCCAACACCTGTGTTTTTCACAGTTTCAGGATGTTGGCTCTCTGGTGTTAGTTCACTCAGGCCTAGATCCCATAGACTCTGTGCTCTGAGCCGCCTGCTGGGAGGTTCCTACTGCTGGATTCCTTACCATTTTTATTCTTTGGGTCCTGTGTTTTCATGCTCCTCCTTCCTGACTCACTCCCAGCCCCTTTGTGATGTAGGTCCTCTGGTTTGAGGCCACCTGTGCCGGTTTCCTCACCTTTATTGATGTGGTCCCACTGGTGTGAGGACACTCCTGCCTGGTTCCCATCCCCTTGGTGATGGGGGCCCTCTGGTGAGAGTCTGATCCTGGCTGGATTCCTCACACTTCTGGGAGGTGGGCCCTCTGCTGTGAGGTCACTCCTGCCTGGCTGGCACACATCACCTTGGCGATGTGGGCCCTCAGTTGCGAGTTGGTGCCTGCTGGGAGTCTCCTCCCCTCGGTAATGAGGGCCCTCTGGCGTCAGGCCCTAACTCATCGGCTCCCAAAATTTTCTGATATGTGCCCTGTCGTGCGAGTACACTCCTGCCAGGGTCCCATCCCCATGGGGATGTGGGCCTTCTGCTCTGAGGTCCCACCGGCTGGGTTGCTCACAGTGTCATGATGTGAGCCCTCTGCTGTGAGTTCACTGTGGCCTGGATCCCATAGACTCCATACTCTGGGCCACCTGCTGGGAGGTTCCAACTGCTGGATTCCTCACATTTTTTATTCTGTGGGCCCTGTGTTGTTAGGCTACTCCTGCCTGCCTCACTCGGAGCACCTTGGAAATGTGGGTCCTCTGGTTTAGGCCACATGTGCTGGGTTCCTCACCTTTCTATAATGTGGCCACACTGGTGTGAGGACACTCCTGCCTTGTTCCGGTCCCCTTGGTGATGTGGGCTCTCTGGTGAGAGTCTTATCCTGGCTGGTTTCCTCACCCTTCTGTGAGGTAGGCCCTCTGCTGTGAGGTCACTCCTGCCTGGCTGGCACACGTCACCTTGGCGACGTGGGCCCTCAGTTGGGAGTTGGTGCCTGCTGGGAGTCTCCACCCCTCGGTAATGAGGGCCCTCTGGCGTCAGGCTCTAACTCCTGGGCTCCCAAAATTTTCTGATGTGCGCCCTGTGGTGTGAGTACACTCCTGCCAGGTTTCCAACCCCATGGGAATATGGGCCTTCTGCTCTGAGGTCCCAACGGTGGGTGGCTCAGTTTCATGATGAGGGCCCTCTGGTGTGAGTTCACTCCGGCCTGGATCCCATAGCCTCGCTGCTCCTGGCCGCCTGTGGGGAGGTTCCAACTGCGGTATTCCTCACCTTTTTTTCTTCTATGGGCCCTCTGTTTTGAGACTCCTCCTGCCTGCCTCACTCCGAGCCCCTTGGAGATGTGGGTCCTCTGGTTTAGGCCACATGTGCTGGGTTCCTCACCTTTCTATGATGTGGTCACACTGGTGTGAAGACAGTCCTGCCTGGTTCTGATCCTCTTGGTGATGTGGGCCCTCTGGTGAGAGTCTAATCCTCTTTGGGTTCCTCACACTTTTTTGAGGTTGGCCCTCTGCTCTGAGGTCACTCCTGCCTGGCTGGCACACGCCGCATTGGCGACATTGGCCCTCTTGTAGCAGTTGGAGCCTGCTGGGAGCCTCCTCTCCTCGGTGATGAGGGCCCTCTGGCGTCAGGCCCTAACTGCTGGGCTCCCCATATTTTCTGATGTGTGCCCACTGGTGCGATGACACTCCTGCTTGGTTCGCTTCCCCATGGGGATGTGGGCCTTGTGCTCTGAGGTCACAATGGCTAGGTTGCTCACAGTTTCATGATGAGGGCCCTCTGTTGTGAGTTCATCATTGCCTGGATCCCATAGCCTCGGTGATCTGGGCCGCCTGCTGGGATGTTCCAACTGCTGGATTCCTCACCTTTTTTATACAATGGGCCACGTGTTTTGAGGTTCATCCTGCCTGCCTCGCTCCGAGACCCATGGAGATGTGGGTCCTCTGGTTTGAGGCCACATGTGCTGGGTACCTCAACTTGCGATGATGTGGCCCCATGGGTGTGAAGACACTCCTGCCTGGTTCCCAGCCTCTTGCTGATGTGGGCCCTCTGGTGAGAGTGTGATAATGGCTCGGTTCCTTACCCTTCTGTGAGGTGGGCCCTCTGATGTGAGGTCACTCCTGCCTGGCTGGCTCACGTCACCTTGGCGATGTGGGCCCTCTGTTGGCCACGAAAGCATGCTGGGAGCCCCCTACCCTCTTTTTAATGAGGGCCCTGAAAAAACGCATATGCACTTTTTGACCAAGTGCATCATTGTCGAGGATCTGCCTCTTCTCCTGTGCTTTCAGAGCACTTCCCGTCGACCTCCTGAAATCACATTCCTGGAATTCTGCCCCGCTTTCAAGTCCTCTTCGCAGCCTTATTTCAATATATTTTTGTATGATACCTGCCATTTATAACTCTGCAGGTTTGTTAATTACAGTGTCCCTGAGCTCCTTTCTTCAACTCGCTTTCTTGTGAGCTGGCCGCAAAACCGCAGGATTGCTTCAGGCCCAAATCTGGTTTCCGCACAGCATGCTGAGCCTTTGGTAAATTCCTTTTTCTGGTGGGAAATGAGCATTCAATTTGCCCGTGCAGACACCTACAGCTAGTCTCTCATTGGTTCTCCCTATTCCTCTTCATCTTGTGCAGATATTGCAAATGTGCCAAACAGGAGGTTAAGGGCACTGACTCTCCAAGTGGGTAGAGAGTTAGTAAAGCGTCTGGAATGGTGAACCCGAGTACCAGGGGACGAAACCTGAGAGGCATTTAAAATCGTTTCCCAGTCACACGGTGGACCATACTCTGGGATTCAGATGCATCTTTTAGGTGAAGGAAGAATCCCGTAAACCTGGAGAGTTGGGACCCATGGAATGGGTACCATGCAGTATGACTTCAAAGGGTCTGCATTTGCTCATCGAACCTCACCAACGCTATCAGCCCGATGTGTCCAACCTTATGCCTCACTCAGCTCTGGGTGTAGATGTGGTAAATCCAGGTTGCATTACAAGCCCTGAATGAATTATTTAAGAATTGCTCTCTATTTCAGTGTCATTGTGTTTTGTTTTTGTAATTCATTTTGATAATGGGATTTATCGGATTTTCTCTGCTGCATTCATGCCGCTGTACACACGCTTGATTCTCTTACGGAGACATATAAATCCATGGGTTGGAAGATTCTTACTAGTCAGTTGTATTCCTAGGATTTGTATATGTGGTGTTTAGTCCATTTCGTTGAGCAAGGGGTAGGTCTTGACTATTATATATTTGGCTTATGGAAACGTATCTGTGCTAATTTCTATCTTTGGTTTTATGAAGCACCCCAACTTACCTTTCCCCTTAAGCAAGCATAAGTTGGTTTTCTAAATTTGAGACCCTGTTCTGTTTTGTAATTCAGTTCATGTGTAGCCAAGTTTACATTCCTTGTATTAGTGATATCTTATGATGTTTCATTTTCTGTGTGACTTATTTCACGTAGAATAATCATACCTGAATCCACTCATTATGCCGCGACGGGCCTGATGACATAGATTTCATTGCTGAGTGATATTCCATTGAACGTACGTACCACAACTTCTTTATCTATTTTTCACATTCTGGGATGTTTAACTTGTACCGTAGACGAGGTTCTTGTAAACAGAGCCGTCTGAAACTTTGCGGTGGCTGTGTGTATTTTACTTTAATTTCCCTAAGCTATAGGACCATAAGTGGAAGTGCCTTAGGCTCCGTTGCTTTGTTTTTCAGGTGTTCCAGGAAACACCATACACTTCTCCAGAGTGGCTGTTGGCAATTTACATCCCGCCCATCAGCATAACAAGGCTCCCTGTTCTCCATGGCCTGTGCTGCCTTTCTGGATTTTACACATTTTTCAGATGGCCCTTTTGACCGGGGGGCAGTGAGACTTCATTGTAGTGCAGATTTCTTTAACATGCTTGCTTGGTTGGCCAAAAAGTGGCATATGCGTTTTTTCCTCAATATATTCAGGAAAAAACGCATACGCCCTTTTTGGCCAAGTGCATCATTGTCGACGTTCTGCCTCTTTTCCTATGCTTTAAATGCAATTCCAGTCTACCCCTTGATATCGTTTTCGTGCAATTCTGCCCCATTTTCAGTCCTCTTTGCAGCCTTACTTCAATATATTTTTGGACGATAGCTGTCATATATAACTCTGCAGGTTTGTGCATGACAGTGCCGCTGAGCTCCTTTCTTCAACATGCTTTCTTGTAAGCTGGCCGCAAAACCGCTGGATTGCTTCAGGCCCTAATCTGGTTCCAGCACGGCATGCTGAGCCTTTGGTTAATTCCAATTCCTGGTGGTAAATGAGCGTTAAATTTGCCCGTGCAGACACCTACAGCTAGTCTCTCATTGGTTCTCCCTATTCCTGTTCATCTTGCGCAGAAATTGCAAACTGTGCCCAACAGGAGGTTAAAGGCACTGACTCTCCAAGTGGAGAGAGTGTTAGTAAAGCGTCTGGAATGGTGAACCCGAGTAACAGGAGACGAAAACTGAGATGCATTTAGAAACGTTTCCCGGTCACACGGTGGACCACACTCTGGGTTTCCCATGCATGTTTTAGCTGAAGGAAGAATCCCTTAAACCTGGAGAGTTGGGACCCATGGAATGGGTACCATGCAGTATGGCTTCAAAGGGTCTGCATTTGCTCACTGAACCTCACCAATGCTATCAGCGCAAAGTATCCAGCCTTATGTCTCACCCAGCTCTGGGTGTAAATGTGGTACATCCAGGTTGCATCACAAACCCTGAATGAATTATTTAAGAATTGCTCTCTATTTCACTGCCATTGTGTTTTCTTTTGAAATTTATTTTGATAATAGGATTTAGCTGATTTTCACTGCTGCGTGTATTCCGCTGTACCCATGCTTGATTCTATTACGCAGACATATAATCCATAGGTATTAAGACTCTTACTCATCCGGTATATTCCTAGGTGCTGAAAATGTGGTGTTGAGTCCATTTCATTGACCAAGGAGTAGGTTTTTTCTATTCCATATTTGGCTTATGGAACGGTATCTGTGCTAATTTCAATCTCTGGTTTTATGCAGCACCCCAACTCACCTTTATCCTTGAGCAAGCATAAGTTGGTTTTCTAAATTTGAGACACCGTTCTGTTTTATAATTCAGTTCATTTGTAGCCACGTTTACATTCCATGTATTAGTGATATCGTATGTCTTTTCGTTTTTATATTATGTGACTTCGAGTGATCATATGTCACTCCTGTGTAGTTGTTACACATGGCCATATTTCATTGATTTCCTGGCTGAGTAATATTCCACTCTACATAAATGCCACATCTCTATCCATTTTCTCTCTCCAGAGACATATAATTTATATCCTAGTCGAGGATCTGTTAAACAGAGAGGCGGTATGCCTTGGGGTGCCTGTGTCCTCTCGATTTTTGTTTTTCCCAAGATATACGTCCATGAGTGCAAGGGCCCTGTGCTCTGTAGCTCATTTTTTAGATGCTTTAGTAAACAAAATACACTTCTCTAGAGTGACCGTTGGCAATATTCATTTCCACTATAAGCCTCACAGGGCTCCCTTTTCTCCTTGCCCTGTCCTGCATTTCTGGTGTTTACACTTTCTGAGGACGGCTCTTCTGACTGATGCGAAGTGATATGTTTTGTAGTATTGATTTCCAGTGCCCACCTGTTTGGTTGGCTAAAAAAGTGTATGCCCTGTTCTTGAATATATACAGAAAAAGACGCATACACCCTTTTTGGCCAACTGCAATGTTGGCAATGTTCAGCCCCTTTTCTTGTGCTTAATGGCGAGTCCTTCCTACCTCTTGCAATCCCTTTCCTGCCATTCTCCATTGCTTACAAGTCCTTTTCTCTGACTTTCCTCAAGACATTTTTCAGTGATAGATATTTTCATCTCTGCAGTTTCGTGAATTTTAGTGCCCGTGAGTCCCATTTTTCAACTTGTGTTTATGGGAACTGACCACAAAGCAGCGGGATTTCCTCAAGCCCTATTCTGTTTCCATGGGCAACCCTAGCCTTTGGTCAATTCGTCTTCCTGATTGGAAATTAGAGTGACATGTGCCTGTCCGAAAACCTAGGACTTGTCTCTCATTGTTCCTCCTCCTTCCGCTTCATCCTCTGGACAAATTCCAAACTGTATGCAACAGGATGTTGACAGTGCTGACATCTCCAAGTGGGGAGACTGTTCGTAAAGAAGCTGGAGGGGTGAACCCGAGCACCAGGAGATGAGGAGATGAGATGCCTTTTCCAAACTCTTCCCGATCAGACGGTATACCATCCTCTGGGTGTGACAGGCATGTTTTAGCTGTAGGAAGCGTCCCATTCATGTGAGGAGAACACCAGGGCTTTTTCAAAATCAGTGTCTCTCCGCAACCCAAAGTGGGGAATGTTTTAAGCTACGGCTACACATATGTTCATTAAGGGCCTTGGGAAGTAGGCAGAGTCCAAACTTTAGATGATTGAAGTCTTCCTGGTCAGAAGCACTCACCACCGGCTTCCCTTAGGTTCCATTTTAACTGTCATTGATAGATGATGTCAATAAAAATATCTATTCTTTTTCAGATTATTTCCCCTTTATAGGTTATTGCAAAATATTGAGTGTAGTTCCCTGTGCTATACAGTAGTTCCTTGTTGATGATCGATTTTATACATAGCAGTGTGTATGTGTTAATCCCAAACGGTTAATTTATCCCTCCTCCCACCTTTCCCCTTTGGTAATAATAAATTATAAGATTTTATACTTCTCAGAAATGGGGGAGCTGAAAGAGAGGTATCATTTTCAATGGAAAAGCATTTAAAACAAGATTGAAGCTTTAACCAAGATTATTAGATGTACATCCTTGGAAAGAAATCACTTCGTTTCTCTAATATTGACCTGACAAATAAGACAAACCTTTTCACTGAACTTGCTTATAATAAAGTGATGGAAATATCAAATGGAAGTGTTAGAAACATCTTATTTTACCCGAGCCTTATACACTGTTCTATGTTAATTACAGTTTGGCTCACACATCTGTTCACTGAAGTTACAATGTTCTCAATTTCTGTTATTGATCCTCCAGAGTGGACCCCAACAAGTGTCCCCCTGCCCAGTGTAGTTGGAGCCAACAGATCGAGACTGAGTTTGGTTCAGAAGCAAAGGAAACTTTATATTTTGATCAGAGAATGGAGAGGTGAGAGCATGTGCTACCCTGTGGGCTGTGGGCTGGGCTGCTGTGTAGAGATCCTGTCAGAGTCAGTGGGAGGGAGGGGGCGGAGCTCTCGAGGGCCCGGTTGGCTGCAGCTCAGGCTCTATATCACGGAGTCTGCACTGTGCCCCAGGAGCTGAGGTGTCGACCCAGCCATTCTGCACTAGGAAATCTGGTCTGAAGTGCGGGCTGTTGAACCTCTGTATGCGGTTCCTAGGAGCACGTGAAATTAGACAAAGCACAAAGGATAAAAAAGGTTAGACTTTATTTTATTGCCCAGATTCTATTTTTATCTCCCAGGGATTTTTAAGGGGCTTTGCCTGGGACAAACCCCTCTTCTGCCTTTTGTCCCCTTCCTCATTCTTAGAGTGCTGAGGGTGCAGACCCTTCTTCTTTAACTGCTGAGTGCTGAGTTAGAAGCCCTCATACTCATAGGCAAGGGTCAGAATTTCTCCCCAGCAGCCTCCAGGTGACGTTGATTGTCCCCAGGCCTCCTGCCTCCCTGCTCGTCCGCCTGAGCACCAGTATTGGAAGTGTTATAGATTCTAATGACCTTTAAGGGTCCAGGAAGGAGATGTGCAGTGACGCTGTGAGGTCCAGTTTCACCCTGCCCCACATTTGTTCAGCCACCTTTAGCTGACCGTTTCTGCCAGCCTAGATGCTCTGACCAGTAGTCTGCGCTTCCTTCTATTAGGCCCCAGAATTAACATAAAAACAGCACCAGGTGTCAGGACCCTGCCCGCTCAGCTCCCAACAGTCCAGGGTCAGTGGTGATGAAGGACCATGATGGCCACTGAGTCAACAGCCTTTTGAAGTAAACAGGAGTCCAGCCGGTCTTATTGGCCACCATCATCACAGTGTCTGTAGGCTTTTCTATGGTGACAGCTTGATATACGGTTCCCCCGCCAAGATTATTACCTCCCCTCTGGGTGCAGTAAGTCCTGCAAGCAGTAGTCTACTCTTTTGGGACACACTCTTGTTGTTTTATGAGAGAAACTCCAGGTCAAGTGATGGTCACACGAGTCGTCATGGTGCCCTGTTGCCCCCGGTTATCTCTCTGGATGTTGGAGTTGGAGGGCCTTCTCACTCGAGGTCAGTGTGCCCACGGAGCAAACCCTGTGACTTCAGGGCATGGTTGGGGGTTCGGTTCACCACGTGGGGTCCTTTTCCCTTAGGAGGGAGGTGGCCTTTTGGGCTGCTGATTTCCACGTTTTCAGATACAGAAAGTATGCTTGGCAAAAAGTGGAGATGAGGCCAAGCCCCTTGGTGACCATAGTTTATCCTACCTGGATGGCATTCTTGCATTGTTCCATTTCAAGTGGTCCCAGTATTTGCACTAATACTCCAATGGCCTTTCAAATTTCACTAGGAATGTAAATGTCAAAGGGTTTAGCTAAATTAGGGAGTTCCAGGGCAAGGGTCTGAATTGACTGCTCTTTCCATTCTTGAAAGGCCACTTCTGGATTCTATTCAAAAGGATCATCATCTTTTCCTTTCAGTGTTTCATATAGAGGCCCAGCTAGTAGACTGTAGTTAGGGATCCAGAAGCAGCAAACCCTGGCCTCCCAGGAACCCCTAAGCTGTCTTCTAGTTGTAGAAATGGGTAAGGCTGTAAATTGTTTCTTCCCTTTCCTGGGATGGGCTTCTCCGACCTTCTGTGAGAATGCAGCCCACGCAGGTCACTGTAGTCTGTGATATTTGAGCTTTTGCTTGGACAACTTGTATCCTTTATTGGCTTGGTAGTTCAGATGTCTCCTTAGTAGGGCTGGCGATCAGAATGTCGTCTGCATATTGAAGGAGTGTTTCCTTTTCCAGAGGTAGAGCTTTTAGGTCTTTAGCTGAGCTTTCCCCAAAGATGGTGTGGGAATTTTTGAACCCTTGCGGCAAGACGGCCCGGAAGTATTGTTTTAGTTGTATGTTGAGTCCTGCCACTCACAAGCCAAAATTTCTTGTGACTCTGGGACTAATAGAATACAAAAGAAGGCTTCATTGAAGACTAATACAGAATACCATGTCCTGGTGGTTAGTAGAATGACCAGCAGGGTGTAGGGTTTAGGAACTACTGGAGGTCTATCCTCGGTGGCTTCACTGACTGTCCTGACATCCTTTACCAGGACTCCAGCAGCCCATGGGGCTCTCGAGGTCAGGCCAATCCCAGGATATGGAGCTCACCTTGGGCAGGTCCCCCACCCCCACCCCAGCCCACGGGGCTCTCGT
Organism: Delphinapterus leucas; assembly: GCF_059928025.1. Classification (NCBI taxonomy): domain Eukaryota; kingdom Metazoa; phylum Chordata; class Mammalia; order Artiodactyla; family Monodontidae; genus Delphinapterus; species Delphinapterus leucas. The sequence goes on from NW_028322250.1 coordinate 938,073, forward strand.
GTTCAGGCCCCTCCCAGGATATGGGGATCCCTGGGCAGGTTCCCCTGCAGCCCATGGGGCTCTCGTGGTCAGGCCCCTCCCAGGATACAGAGCTACCCTTGCAGGTACCGTGGCAGGGCTGGGCACACAGGAGCCATGCACATCGCCCTCATTTCAGAGCACTCCCAGCTCACCTGTCACTCAGATCTGACACAGAGCACCTCAGAGCAGGACTTGAACTAACAAACAGCAGCTCCGACAGGTCTGTGACCCTGGGCATCACTCTGTGTGGCCTCCCTCCACCTGGTCTTCCAGAGATTTCCACTGCACCCGGGGCACCAGGCCTCTGTCTCCACCCACCACCCAACCCTGCTCTCCCTGACTCCTGGGTACTTCTCATTAGGAGAGGGTTTTCTTGAAGTTGTCTCCCACTCATGGGCCAGATAATATAATTAGACAACAAGCCAGAGCTGCAGCCCCTTGTCTATCCTGACTCTCAGGAGCCCACACCTATTCCTTGGACCTGGCCGATTCAGCAAGTTCCAGTTTCTGCAACTGTGAGCCCCTGAGGGGTGATTATTGGCTGGCCTGGGAAGCCTGACCGTGCCGGCCAGCCCTCCCCAGGTGTGCCTGGGTTGAGATCAATATAAACACCGCTCCAGGCAGCAAGAGCACCTGCAGCTGTGCCTGACGCCATTTTCTCTGCCCTGTCAGCAGTCTCGGGGCTGGACTGGTGGGAGGGAGTGAGAGGCCACGGCTTTGTGGGTGGCCCAGTGTGAGTGGGGCTCTGCTGGACTTTCTGCAGCAGTTGCCAAGATGTCACCTGCTAAAGAAGAGGATGTGTCACCCATACCTGCCGCTGGAATTTCTCCCTGGGCAGAGGTCAGTAAGGAAGAAAGCAGTGGGGGCCGGGACAGGAGGGGTATCTCAGGCAGGGAAATGGAAAGCTTCCAGTAGATCACCCAGGGCCAGGACCATCCTGTCTGGCCTGCAGGCACCAAGTCGGCTGGCATGCTGTCGCTCATGTGGCTCCATGGCCCTTCCTCTAGGCTTTGGGAGCCCCGTACATATTCAGGTGTTTTACCTAGGAAGGGTGGGAACATTTCAGCAGCAGCTGGCCTGGGGCTCGGCCCACGTTTACTCACAGATGCCTCGGCACGGGCCCCCAGCTTTGCAATGAGGACGCTTGTTGCGTGGGGCATGCTGGCTGAATGGGAGATGATTCCCCACCACTGACCAACTTCAGAATTGTTTACAACTGGAGCAAGTGCCCTGATACGGTTTTCCTCTGTGTAACTGGTGGGTTCTGGGTTTTTTTCGTTTTTTCGTTCTTGGTTCAAGGTAGATTTTATTCCTCTTTTTTGTATTTACAGATATAAGCATGGAAATAATTTATTCATATAAATACATGTATGTGAAGGGAAGAATATTTTTTCTGTTTTACTTTTTTTAATTTTGAATTTTATTTTATTTTTTTATACAGCAGGTTCTTTTTGGTTACCTATTTTATACATAGAAATGTATACATGCCAATCCCAATCTCTCAACTCCTCCCACCACCACCCCCCCAACAGCTTTCCCCCCTTGGTGTCCATACGTTTGTTGTCTACATCTGTTCCTCTATTTCTGCCTTGCAAAACGGTTCATCTGTACAACTTTTCTAGGTTCCACATATATGCATTTATATACAGGATTTGTTTTTCTCTTTCTGACTTACTTCACTCTGTATGACAGTCTCTAGATCCATCAACGTCTCTACAAATGACCCAATTTCATTCCTTTTTATGGCTTAGTAATATTCCATTTTATATATGTACCACATCTTTATACATTCGTCTGTCTGTGGGCATTTAGGTTGCTTCCATTACCTGGATATTGTAAATAGTGATGCAGTGAACATTGCGGTGAATGTCTCTTTTCGATTTACGGTTTTGTCTGGGTATATGCCCAGTAGTGGGATTGCTGTATTATATGGTAATTCTATTCTTAGTTTTATAAGAAACTCCATAATGTTCTCCACAGTGACTTGCATCAATTTACATTCCCAACAATAGTGGAAGAGGTTTCCTTATCTCTGCACCCTTTCCAGCATTTGTTGTTTGTAGATTTTCTGATGATGCCCATTCTAACAGGTGTGAGCTGATACACCATGGATGAGTCTATTTCGTTGAGCAAAGAGTAGGTCTTGTCTATTACATATTTGGCTTATGGAACGGTATGTGTGCTCATTTCAATCTCTGGTTTTATACAGCACCCCAACTCAACTTTCCCCTTAAGCAAGCATAAGTTTTTATCTAAATGTGAGACTCTGTTCGGTTTTGTAATTCAGTTTATGTGTAGCCAAGTTTACACTCCCTCTATTTGTGATATCTTATGATAATTATCTTTCTCTGTGTGACATATTTCTCTTAGAATCATCATACTTAAATCCACTCAATTTGCTGCTACAGGCCTGATGACATTGATTTCATTGCTGAGTGATATTCCGTTGTACGTAAGTAGCACAACTCCTTTATCCATTTTTTTCTTTCTGGGATATTTAATTTGTACTGGACTCGAGGTTCTTGTAAACACAGCAGCCCTGGATATTGTGTTGGCTGTGTCTTGTTGATTTTAATTTTCCTAAGCTATAGGGCCAAAAGTGGAAGTGCCCTAGGCTCTGTAGCTTTGTTTTTTAGATGTTTCAGCATACACCATAAACATCACCAGAGTGTCTGTTGGCAATTTACATCCCGTCCATCAGCATAACAAGGCTCCCTGTTCTCCATGGCCTGTCCTGTGTTTCTGGGTTTTACACTTTTTTCAGATGGCTCTTTTGACGAATGGGAAATGAGAGTTCATTGTAGTGCGGATTTCCATTGCTCGAATTCTTGGTTGGCCACAAAGGGCATATGCGTTTTTTCCTGAATATATTCAGGAAAAAATGTATACGCACTTTTTGTCCAAGTGCATCACTGTCAAAGATCTGCTGCTTTTCACATGCTTTAAATGCAATTCCAATCTACCTCCTGAAATATGATTCCTGCAATTCTGCCTCGTTTTCAAGTCCTCTGTGCAGACTTACTTCAATATATTTTTTGCCAATAGCTGTCATTTATAACTCTGCAGGTTTGTGAATTACAGTGCCTGTGATTTCCTTTCTTAATTCGTTTCCTTGAAAGCTGGCCACAGAACCGCAGGTTTGCTTCAGGCCGTAATCAGGGTCCCGCACGGCACTCTGAGCCTTTGGTTAATTCCTCTTCCTGGTGGGAAATTAGAGTTAAATGTGCCCCTCCAGACACCTGCCTCACTCCCAGCCCCTTGGTGATGTGTGTCCTCTGGTTTGAGGCCACATGTGCTGGGTTCCTCACCTTTCGCAGATGTGGCCCCACTGGTGTGCGGACACTCCTGCCTGGTTCCCATCCCCTTGGTGATGTGAGCCCTCCAGTGAGAGTCTGATCCTGGTTGGGCTCCTCACACTTCTGTGAGGTGAGCCCTCTTCTCTGAGGTCACTCCTGCCTGGCTGACACACCCCGCCTTGGCGACGTCGGCCCTCTGGTGGCAGTTGGAGCCTGCTGGGAGCCTCCTCCCCTCAGTGATGAGGCCCTCTGGCATCAGGCCCTAACTGCTGGGTTCCCACATTTTCTGATACGTGCTAAGTGGTGCGAGGGCACTCCTGCCAGGTTCCCATCCCCATGGGCATGTGGGCCTTCTGCTCTATGGTCCCAACACCTGTGTTTTTCACAGTTTCAGGATGTTGGCTCTCTGGTGTTAGTTCACTCAGGCCTAGATCCCATAGACTCTGTGCTCTGAGCCGCCTGCTGGGAGGTTCCTACTGCTGGATTCCTTACCATTTTTATTCTTTGGGTCCTGTGTTTTCATGCTCCTCCTTCCTGACTCACTCCCAGCCCCTTTGTGATGTAGGTCCTCTGGTTTGAGGCCACCTGTGCCGGTTTCCTCACCTTTATTGATGTGGTCCCACTGGTGTGAGGACACTCCTGCCTGGTTCCCATCCCCTTGGTGATGCGGGCCCTCTGGTGAGAGTCTGATCCTGGCTGGATTCCTCACACTTCTGGGAGGTGGGCCCTCTGCTGTGAGGTCACTCCTGCCTGGCTGGCACACATCACCTTGGCGATGTGGGCCCTCAGTTGCGAGTTGGTGCCTGCTGGGAGTCTCCTCCCCTCGGTAATGAGGGCCCTCTGGCGTCAGGCCCTAACTCATGGGCTCCCAAAATTTTCTGATATGTGCCCTGTCGTGCGAGTACACTCCTGCCAGGGTCCCATCCCCATGGGGATGTGGGCCTTCTGCTCTGAGGTCCCACCGGCTGGGTTGCTCACAGTGTCATGATGTGAGCCCTCTGCTGTGAGTTCACTGTGGCCTGGATCCCATAGACTCCATACTCTGGGCCACCTGCTGGGAGGTTCCAACTGCTGGATTCCTCACATTTTTTATTCTGTGGGCCCTGTGTTGTTAGGCTACTCCTGCCTGCCTCACTCGGAGCACCTTGGAAATGTGGGTCCTCTGGTTTAGGCCACATGTGCTGGGTTCCTCACCTTTCTATAATGTGGCCACACTGGTGTGAGGACACTCCTGCCTTGTTCCGGTCCCCTTGGTGATGTGGGCTCTCTGGTGAGAGTCTTATCCTGGCTGGTTTCCTCACCCTTCTGTGAGGTAGGCCCTCTGCTGTGAGGTCACTCCTGCCTGGCTGGCACACGTCACCTTGGCGACGTGGGCCCTCAGTTGGGAGTTGGTGCCTGCTGGGAGTCTCCACCCCTCGGTAATGAGGGCCCTCTGGCGTCAGGCTCTAACTCCTGGGCTCCCAAAATTTTCTGATGTGCGCCCTGTGGTGTGAGTACACTCCTGCCAGGTTTCCAACCCCATGGGAATATGGGCCTTCTGCTCTGAGGTCCCAACGGTGGGTGGCTCAGTTTCATGATGAGGGCCCTCTGGTGTGAGTTCACTCCGGCCTGGATCCCATAGCCTCGCTGCTCCTGGCCGCCTGTGGGGAGGTTCCAACTGCGGTATTCCTCACCTTTTTTCTTCTATGGGCCCTCTGTTTTGAGACTCCTCCTGCCTGCCTCACTCCGAGCCCCTTGGAGATGTGGGTCCTCTGGTTTAGGCCACATGTGCTGGGTTCCTCACCTTTCTATGATGTGGTCACACTGGTGTGAAGACAGTCCTGCCTGGTTCTGATCCTCTTGGTGATGTGGGCCCTCTGGTGAGAGTCTAATCCTCTTTGGGTTCCTCACACTTTTTTGAGGTTGGCCCTCTGCTCTGAGGTCACTCCTGCCTGGCTGGCACACGCCGCATTGGCGACATTGGCCCTCTTGTAGCAGTTGGAGCCTGCTGGGAGCCTCCTCTCCTCGGTGATGAGGGCCCTCTGGCGTCAGGCCCTAACTGCTGGGCTCCCCATATTTTCTGATGTGTGCCCACTGGTGCGATGACACTCCTGCTTGGTTCGCTTCCCCATGGGGATGTGGGCCTTGTGCTCTGAGGTCACAATGGCTAGGTTGCTCACAGTTTCATGATGAGGGCCCTCTGTTGTGAGTTCATCATTGCCTGGATCCCATAGCCTCGGTGATCTGGGCCGCCTGCTGGGATGTTCCAACTGCTGGATTCCTCACCTTTTTTATACAATGGGCCACGTGTTTTGAGGTTCATCCTGCCTGCCTCGCTCCGAGACCCATGGAGATGTGGGTCCTCTGGTTTGAGGCCACATGTGCTGGGTACCTCAACTTGCGATGATGTGGCCCCATGGGTGTGAAGACACTCCTGCCTGGTTCCCAGCCTCTTGCTGATGTGGGCCCTCTGGTGAGAGTGTGATAATGGCTCGGTTCCTTACCCTTCTGTGAGGTGGGCCCTCTGATGTGAGGTCACTCCTGCCTGGCTGGCTCACGTCACCTTGGCGATGTGGGCCCTCTGTTGGCCACGAAAGCATGCTGGGAGCCCCCTACCCTCTTTAATGAGGGCCCTGAAAAAACGCATATGCACTTTTTGACCAAGTGCATCATTGTCGAGGATCTGCCTCTTCTCCTGTGCTTTCAGAGCACTTCCCGTCGACCTCCTGAAATCACATTCCTGGAATTCTGCCCCGCTTTCAAGTCCTCTTCGCAGCCTTATTTCAATATATTTTTGTATGATACCTGCCATTTATAACTCTGCAGGTTTGTTAATTACAGTGTCCCTGAGCTCCTTTCTTCAACTCGCTTTCTTGTGAGCTGGCCGCAAAACCGCAGGATTGCTTCAGGCCCAAATCTGGTTTCCGCACAGCATGCTGAGCCTTTGGTAAATTCCTTTTTCTGGTGGGAAATGAGCATTCAATTTGCCCGTGCAGACACCTACAGCTAGTCTCTCATTGGTTCTCCCTATTCCTCTTCATCTTGTGCAGATATTGCAAATGTGCCAAACAGGAGGTTAAGGGCACTGACTCTCCAAGTGGGTAGAGAGTTAGTAAAGCGTCTGGAATGGTGAACCCGAGTACCAGGGGACGAAACCTGAGAGGCATTTAAAATCGTTTCCCAGTCACACGGTGGACCATACTCTGGGATTCAGATGCATCTTTTAGGTGAAGGAAGAATCCCGTAAACCTGGAGAGTTGGGACCCATGGAATGGGTACCATGCAGTATGACTTCAAAGGGTCTGCATTTGCTCATCGAACCTCACCAACGCTATCAGCCCGATGTGTCCAACCTTATGCCTCACTCAGCTCTGGGTGTAGATGTGGTAAATCCAGGTTGCATTACAAGCCCTGAATGAATTATTTAAGAATTGCTCTCTATTTCAGTGTCATTGTGTTTTGTTTTTGTAATTCATTTTGATAATGGGATTTACCGGATTTTCTCTGCTGCATTCATGCCGCTGTACACACGCTTGATTCTCTTACGGAGACATATAAATCCATGGGTTGGAAGATTCTTACTAGTCAGTTGTATTCCTAGGATTTGTATATGTGGTGTTTAGTCCATTTCGTTGAGCAAGGGGTAGGTCTTGACTATTATATATTTGGCTTATGGAAACGTATCTGTGCTAATTTCTATCTTTGGTTTTATGAAGCACCCCAACTTACCTTTCCCCTTAAGCAAGCATAAGTTGGTTTTCTAAATTTGAGACCCTGTTCTGTTTTGTAATTCAGTTCATGTGTAGCCAAGTTTACATTCCTTGTATTAGTGATATCTTATGATGTTTCATTTTCTGTGTGACTTATTTCACGTAGAATAATCATACCTGAATCCACTCATTATGCCGCGACGGGCCTGATGACATAGATTTCATTGCTGAGTGATATTCCATTGAACGTACGTACCACAACTTCTTTATCTATTTTTCACATTCTGGGATGTTTAACTTGTACCGTAGACGAGGTTCTTGTAAACAGAGCCGTCTGAAACTTTGCGGTGGCTGTGTGTATTTTACTTTAATTTCCCTAAGCTATAGGACCATAAGTGGAAGTGCCTTAGGCTCCGTTGCTTTGTTTTTCAGGTGTTCCAGGAAACACCATACACTTCTCCAGAGTGGCTGTTGGCAATTTACATCCCGCCCATCAGCATAACAAGGCTCCCTGTTCTCCATGGCCTGTGCTGCCTTTCTGGATTTTACACATTTTTCAGATGGCCCTTTTGACCGGGGGGCAGTGAGACTTCATTGTAGTGCAGATTTCTTTAACATGCTTGCTTGGTTGGCCAAAAAGTGGCATATGCGTTTTTTCCTCAATATATTCAGGAAAAAACGCATACGCCCTTTTTGGCCAAGTGCATCATTGTCGACGTTCTGCCTCTTTTCCTATGCTTTAAATGCAATTCCAGTCTACCCCTTGATATCGTTTTCGTGCAATTCTGCCCCATTTTCAGTCCTCTTTGCAGCCTTACTTCAATATATTTTTGGACGATAGCTGTCATATATAACTCTGCAGGTTTGTGCATGACAGTGCCGCTGAGCTCCTTTCTTCAACATGCTTTCTTGTAAGCTGGCCGCAAAACCGCTGGATTGCTTCAGGCCCTAATCTGGTTCCAGCACGGCATGCTGAGCCTTTGGTTAATTCCAATTCCTGGTGGTAAATGAGCGTTAAATTTGCCCGTGCAGACACCTACAGCTAGTCTCTCATTGGTTCTCCCTATTCCTGTTCATCTTGCGCAGAAATTGCAAACTGTGCCCAACAGGAGGTTAAAGGCACTGACTCTCCAAGTGGAGAGAGTGTTAGTAAAGCGTCTGGAATGGTGAACCCGAGTAACAGGAGACGAAAACTGAGATGCATTTAGAAACGTTTCCCGGTCACACGGTGGACCACACTCTGGGTTTCCCATGCATGTTTTAGCTGAAGGAAGAATCCCTTAAACCTGGAGAGTTGGGACCCATGGAATGGGTACCATGCAGTATGGCTTCAAAGGGTCTGCATTTGCTCACTGAACCTCACCAATGCTATCAGCGCAAAGTATCCAGCCTTATGTCTCACCCAGCTCTGGGTGTAAATGTGGTACATCCAGGTTGCATCACAAACCCTGAATGAATTATTTAAGAATTGCTCTCTATTTCACTGCCATTGTGTTTTCTTTTTGAAATTTATTTTGATAATAGGATTTAGCTGATTTTCACAGCTGCGTGTATTCCGCTGTACCCATGCTTGATTCTATTACGCAGACATATAAATCCATAGGTATTAAGACTCTTACTCATCCGGTATATTCCTAGGTGCTGAAAATGTGGTGTTGAGTCCATTTCATTGACCAAGGAGTAGGTTTTTTCTATCCCATATTTGGCTTATGGAACGGTATCTGTGCTAATTTCAATCTCTGGTTTTATGCAGCACCCCAACTCACCTTTATCCTTGAGCAAGCATAAGTTGGTTTTCTAAATTTGAGACACCGTTCTGTTTTATAATTCAGTTCATTTGTAGCCACGTTTACATTCCATGTATTAGTGATATCGTATGTCTTTTTGTTTTTATATTATGTGACTTCGAGTGATCATATGTCACTCCTGTGTAGTTGTTACACATGGCCATATTTCACTGATTTCCTGGCTGAGTAATATTCCACTCTACATAAATGCCACATCTCTATCCATTTTCTCTCTCCAGAGACATATAATTTATATCCTAGTCGAGGATCTTTTAAACAGAGAGGCGGTATACCTTGGGGTGCCTGTGTCCTCTCGATTTTTGTTTTTCCCAAGATATACGTCCATGAGTGCAAGGGCCCTGTGCTCTGTAGCTCATTTTTTAGATGCTTTAGTAAACAAAATACACTTCTCTAGAGTGACCGTTGGCAATATACATTTCCACTATAAGCCTCACAGGGCTCCCTTTTTCTCCTTGCCCTGTCCTGCATTTCTGGTGTTTACACTTTCTGAGGACGGCTCTTCTGACTGATGCGAAGTGATATGTTTTGTAGTATTGATTTCCAGTGCCCACCTGTTTGGTTGGCTAAAAAAGTGTATGCCCTGTTCTTGAACATATACAGAAAAAGACGCATACACCCTTTTTGGCCAACTGCAATGTTGGCAATGTTCAGCCCCTTTTCTTGTGCTTAATGGCGAGTCCTTCCTACCTCTTGCAATCCCTTTCCTGCCATTCTCCGTTGCTTACAAGTCCTTTTCTCTCATACTTTCCTCAAGACATTTTTCAGTGATAGATATTTTCATCTCTGCAGTTTCGTGAATTTTAGTGCCCGTGAGTCCCATTTTTCAACTTGTGTTTATGGGAACTGACCACAAAGCAGCGGGATTTCCTCAAGCCCTATTCTGTTTCCATGGGCAACCCTAGCCTTTGGTCAATTCGTCTTCCTGATTGGAAAGTAGAGTGACATGTGCCTGTCCGAACACCTAGGACTTGTCTCTCATTGTTCCTCCTCCTTCCGCTTCATCCTCTGGACAAATTCCAAACTGTATGCAACAGGATGTTGACAGTGCTGACATCTCCAAGTGGAAAGACTGTTCGTAAAGAAGCTGGAGGGGTGAACCCGAGCACCAGGAGATGAGGAGATGAGATGCCTTTTCCAAACTCTTCCCGATCAGACGGTATACCATCCTCTGGGTGTGACAGGCATGTTTTAGCTGTAGGAAGCGTCCCATTCATGTGAGGAGAACACCAGGGCTTTTTCAAAATCAGTGTCTCTCCGCACCCAAGTGGGGAATGTTTTAAGCTACGGCTACACATATGTTCATTAAGGGCCTTGGGAAGTAGGCAGAGTCCAAACTTTAGATGATTGAAGTCTTCCTGGTCAGAAGCACTCACCACCGGTCTTCCCTTAGGTTCCATTTTAACTGTCATTGATAGATGATGTCAATAAAAATATCTATTCTTTTTCAGATTATTTCCCCTTATAGGTTATTGCAAAATATTGAGTGTAGTTCCCTGTGCTATACAGTAGTTCCTTGTTGATGATCGATTTTATACATAGCAGTGTGTATGTGTTAATCCCAAACGGTTAATTTATCCCTCCCTCCCACCTTTCCCCTTTGGTAATAATAAATTATAAGATTTTATACTTCTCAGAAATGGGGGAGCTGAAAGAGAGGTATCATTTTCAATGGAAAAGCATTTAAAACAAGATTGAAGCTTTAACCAAGATTATTAGATGTACATCCTTGGAAAGAAATCACTTCGTTTCTCTAATATTGACCTGACAAATAAGACAAACCTTTTCACTGAACTTGCTTATAATAAAGTGATGGAAATATCAAATGGAAGTGTTAGAAACATCTTATTTTACCCGAGCCTTATACACTGTTCTATGTTAATTACAGTTTGGCTCACACATCTGTTCACTGAAGTTACAATGTTCTCAATTTCTGTTATTGATCCTCCAGAGTGGACCCCAACAAGTGTCCCCCTGCCCAGTGTCATTGGAGCCAACAGATCGAGACTGAGTTTGGTTCAGAAGCAAAGGAAACTTTATATTTTGATCAGAGAATGGAGAGGTGAGAGCATGTGCTACCCTGTGGGCTGTGGGCTGGGCTGCTGTGTAGAGATCCTGTCAGAGTCAGTGGGAGGGAGGGCGGAGCTCTCGAGGGCCCGGTTGGCTGCAGCTCAGGCTCTATATCACGGAGTCTGCACTGTGCCCCAGGAGCTGAGGTGTCGACCCAGCCATTCTGCACTAGGAAATCTGGTCTGAAGTGCCGGCTGTTGAACCTCTGTATGCGGGACCCTAGGAGCACGTGAAATTAGACAAAGCACAAAGGATAAAAAAGGTTAGACTTTATTTTATTGCCCAGATTCTATTTTATCTCCCAGGGATTTTTAAGGGGCTTTGCCTGGGACAAACCCCTCTTCTGCCTTTTGTCCCCTTCCTCATTCTGGGCGCCCAGGGTGCAGACCCTTCTTCTTTAACTGCTGAGTGCTGAGTTAGAAGCCCTCATACTCATAGGCAAGGGTCAGAATTTCTCCCCAGCAGCCTCCAGGTGACGTTGATTGTCCCCAGGCCTCCTGCCTCCCTGCTCGTCCGCCTGAGCACCAGTATTGGAAGTGTTATAGATTCTAATGACCTTTAAGGGTCCAGGAAGGAGATGTGCAGTGACGCTGTGAGGTCCAGTTTCACCCTGCCCCACATTTGTTCAGCCACCTTTAGCTGACCGTTTCTGCCAGCCTAGATGCTCTGACCAGTAGTCTGCGCTTCCTTCTATTAGGCCCCAGAATTAACATAAAAACAGCACCAGGTGTCAGGACCCTGCCCGCTCAGCTCCCAGACAGTCCAGGGTCAGTGGTGATGAAGGACCATGATGGCCACTGAGTCAACAGCCTTTTGAAGTAAACAGGAGTCCAGCCGGTCTTATTGGCCACCATCATCACAGTGTCTGTAGGCTTTTCTATGGTGACAGCTTGATATACGGTTCCCCCGCCAAGATTATTACCTCCCCTCTGGGTGCAGTAAGTCCTGCAAGCAGTAGTCTACTCTTTTGGGACACACTCTTGTTGTTTTATGAGAGAAACTCCAGGTCAAGTGATGGTCACACGAGTCGTCATGGTGCCCTGTTGCCCCCGGTTATCTCTCTGGATGTTGGAGTTGGAGGGCCTTCTCACTCGAGGTCAGTGTGCCCACGGAGCAAACCCTGTGACTTCAGGGCATGGTTGGGGGTTCGGTTCACCACGTGGGGTCCTTTTCCCTTAGGAGGGAGGTGGCCTTTTGGGCTGCTGATTTCCACGTTTTCAGATACCGCCAGTATCTTGGCCAGATGTGGCGGTGGGCCAAGCCCCTTGGTGACCATAGTTTATCCTACCTGGATGGCATTCTTGCATTGTTCCATTTCAAGTGGTCCCAGTATTTGCACTAATACTCCAATGGCCTTTCAAATTTCACTAGGAATGTAAATGTCAAAGGGTTTAGCTAAATTAGGGAGTTCCAGGGCAAGGGTCTGAATTGACTGCTCTTTCCATTCTTGAAAGGCCACTTCTGGATTCTATTCAAAAGGATCATCATCTTTTCCTTTCAGTGTTTCATATAGAGGCCCAGCTAGTAGACTGTAGTTAGGGATCCAGAAGCAGCAAACCCTGGCCTCCCCAGGAACCCCTAAGCTGTCTTCTAGTTGTAGAAATGGGTAAGGCTGTAAATTGTTTCTTCCCTTTCCTGGGATGGGCTTCTCCGACCTTCTGTGAGAATGCAGCCCACGCAGGTCACTGTAGTCTGTGATATTTGAGCTTTTGCTTGGACAACTTGTATCCTTTATTGGCTTGGTAGTTCAGATGTCTCCTTAGTAGGGCTGGCGATCAGAATGTCGTCTGCATATTGAAGGAGTGTTTCCTTTTCCAGAGGTAGAGCTTTTAGGTCTTTAGCTGAGCTTTCCCCAAAGATGGTGTGGGAATTTTTGAACCCTTGCGGCAAGACGGCCCGGAAGTATTGTTTTAGTTGTATGTTGAGTCCTGCCACTCACAAGCCAAAATTTCTTGTGACTCTGGGACTAATAGAATACAAAAGAAGGCTTCATTGAAGACTAATACAGAATACCATGTCCTGGTGGTTAGTAGAATGACCAGCAGGGTGTAGGGTTTAGGAACTACTGGAGGTCTATCCTCGGTGGCTTCACTGACTGTCCTGACATCCTTTACCAGGACTCCAGCAGCCCATGGGGCTCTCGAGGTCAGGCCAATCCCAGGATATGGAGCTCACCTGGGCAGGTACCCCACCCCCACCCCAGCCCACGGGGCTCTCGTGTTCAGGCCCCTCCCAGGATATGGGGATCCCTGGGCAGGTTCCCCTGCAGCCCATGGGGCTCTCGTGGTCAGGCCCCTCCCAGGATACAGAGCTACCCTTGCAGGTACCGTGGCAGGGCTGGGCACACAGGAGCCATGCACATCGCCCTCATTTCAGAGCACTCCCAGCTCACCTGTCACTCAGATCTGACACAGAGCACCTCAGAGCAGGACTTGAACTAACAAACAGCAGCTCCGACATGTCTGTGACCCTGGGCATCACTCTGTGTGGCCTCCCTCCACCTGGTCTTCCAGAGATTTCCACTGCACCCGGGGCACCAGACCTCTGTCTCCACCCACCACCCAACCCTGCTCTCCCTGACTCCTGGGTACTTCTCATTAGGAGAGGGTTTTCTTGAAGTTGTCTCCCACTCATGGACCAGATAATATAATTAGACAACAAGCCAGAGCTGCAGCCCCTTGTCTATCCTGACTCTCAGGAGCCCACACCTATTCCTTGGACCTGGCCGATTCAGCAAGTTCCAGTTTCTGCAACTGTGAGCCCCTGAGGGGTGATTATTGGCTGGCCTGGGAAGCCTGACCGTGCCGGCCAGCCCTCCCCAGGTGTGCCTGGGTTGAGATCAATATAAACACCGCTCCAGGCAGCAAGAGCACCTGCAGCTGTGCCTGACGCCATTTTCTCTGCCCTGTCAGCAGTCTCGGGGCTGGACTGGTGGGAGGGAGTGAGAGGCCACGGCTTTGTGGGTGGCCCAGTGTGAGTGGGGCTCTGCTGGACTTTCTGCAGCAGTTGCCAAGATGCCACCTGCTAAAGAAGAGGATGTGTCACCCATACCTGCCGCTGGAATTTCTCCCTGGGCAGAGGTGAGTAAGGAAGAAAGCAGTGGGGGCCGGGACAGGAGGGGTATCTCAGGCAGGGAAATGGAAAGCTTCCAGTAGATCACCCAGGGCCAGGACCATCCTGTCTGGCCTGCAGGCACCAAGTCGGCTGGCATGCTGTCGCTCATGTGGCTCCATGGCCCTTCCTCTAGGCTTTCAAGTCCTTGTACATATTCAGGTGTTTTACCTAGGAAGGGTGGGAACATTTCAGCAGCAGCTGGCCTGGGGCTCGGCCCACGTTTACTCACAGATGCCTCGGCACGGGCCCCCAGCTTTGCAATGAGGACGCTTGTTGCGTGGGGCATGCTGGCTGAATGGGAGATGATTCCCCACCACTGACCAACTTCAGAATTGTTTACAACTGGAGCAAGTGCCCTGATACGGTTTTCCTCTGTGTAACTGGTGGGTTCTGGGTTTTTTTCGTTTTTTCGTTCTTGGTTCAAGGTAGATTTTATTCCTCTTTTTTGTATTTACAGATATAAGCATGGAAATAATTTATTCATATAAATACATGTATGTGAAGGGAAGAATATTTTTTCTGTTTTACTTTTTTTAATTTTGAATTTTATTTTATTTTTTTATACAGCAGGTTCTTTTTGGTTACCTATTTTATACATAGAAATGTATACATGCCAATCCCAATCTCTCAACTCCTCCCACCACCAACCCCCCAACAGCTTTCCCCCCTTGGTGTCCATACGTTTGTTGTCTACATCTGTTCCTCTATTTCTGCCTTGCAAAACGGTTCATCTGTACAACTTTTCTAGGTTCCACATATATGCATTTATATACAGGATTTGTTTTTCTCTTTCTGACTTACTTCACTCTGTATGACAGTCTCTAGATCCATCAACGTCTCTACAAATGACCCAATTTCATTCCTTTTTATGGCTTAGTAATATTCCATTTTATATATGTACCACATCTTTATACATTCGTCTGTCTGTGGGCATTTAGGTTGCTTCCATTACCTGGATATTGTAAATAGTGATGCAATGAACATTGCGGTGAATGTCTCTTTTCGATTTACGGTTTTGTCTGGGTATATGCCCAGTAGTGGGATTGCTGTATTATATGGTAATTCTATTCTTAGTTTTATAAGAAACTCCATAATGTTCTCCACAGTGACTGCATCAATTTACATTCCCAACAATAGTGGAAGAGGTTTCCTTATCTCTGCACCCTTTCCAGCATTTGTTGTTTGTAGATTTTCTGATGATGCCCATTCTAACAGGTGTGAGCTGATACACCATGGATGAGTCTATTTCGTTGAGCAAAGAGTAGGTCTTGTCTATTACATATTTGGCTTATGGAACGGTATGTGTGCTCATTTCAATCTCTGGTTTTATACAGCACCCCAACTCAACTTTCCCCTTAAGCAAGCATAAGTTTTTATCTAAATGTGAGACTCTGTTCGGTTTTGTAATTCAGTTTATGTGTAGCCAAGTTTACACTCCCTCTATTTGTGATATCTTATGATAATTATCTTTCTCTGTGTGACATATTTCTCTTAGAATCATCATACTTAAATCCACTCAATTTGCTGCTACAGGCCTGATGACATTGATTTCATTGCTGAGTGATATTCCGTTGTACGTAAGTAGCACAACTCCTTTATCCATTTTTTTCTTTCTGGGATATTTAATTTGTACTGGACTCGAGGTTCTTGTAAACACAGCAGCCCTGGATATTGTGTTGGCTGTGTCTTGTTGATTTTAATTTTCCTAAGCTATAGGGCCAAAAGTGGAAGTGCCCTAGGCTCTGTAGCTTTGTTTTTTAGATGTTTCAGCATACACCATAAACGTCACCAGAGTGTCTGTTGGCAATTTACATCCCGTCCATCAGCATAACAAGGCTCCCTGTTCTCCATGGCCTGTCCTGTGTTTCTGGGTTTTACACTTTTTTCAGATGGCTCTTTTGAGGAATGGGAAATGAGAGTTCATTGTAGTGCGGATTTCCATTGCTCGAATTCTTGGTTGGCCACAAAGGGCATATGCGTTTTTTCCTGAATATATTCAGGAAAAAATGTATACGCACTTTTTGTCCAAGTGCATCACTGTCAAAGATCTGCCGCTTTTCACATGCTTTAAATGCAATTCCAATCTACCTCCTGAAATATGATTCCTGCAATTCTGCCTCGTTTTCAAGTCCTCTGTGCAGACTTACTTCAATATATTTTTTGCCAATAGCTGTCATTTATAACTCTGCAGGTTTGTGAATTACAGTGCCTGTGATTTCCTTTCTTAATTCGTTTCCTTGAAAGCTGGCCACAGAACCGCAGGTTTGCTTCAGGCCGTAATCAGGGTCCCACACGGCACGCTGAGCCTTTGGTTAATTCCTCTTCCTGGTGGGAAATTAGAGTTAAATGTGCCCCTCCAGACACCTGCCTCACTCCCAGCCCCTTGGTGATGTGTGTCCTCTGGTTTGAGGCCACATGTGCTGGGTTCCTCACCTTTCGCAGATGTGGCCCCACTGGTGTGCGGACACTCCTGCCTGGTTCCCATCCCCTTGGTGATGTGAGCCCTCCAGTGAGAGTCTGATCCTGGTTGGGCTCCTCACACTTCTGTGAGGTGAGCCCTCTTCTCTGAGGTCACTCCTGCCTGGCTGACACACCCCGCCTTGGCGACGTCGGCCCTCTGGTGGCAGTTGGAGCCTGCTGGGAGCCTCCTCCCCTCAGTGATGAGGCCCTCTGGCATCAGGCCCTAACTGCTGGGTTCCCACATTTTCTGATACGTGCTAAGTGGTGCGAGGGCACTCCTGCCAGGTTCCCATCCCCATGGGCATGTGGGCCTTCTGCTCTATGGTCCCAACACCTGTGTTGTTCACAGTTTCAGGATGTTGGCTCTCTGGTGTTAGTTCACTCAGGCCTAGATCCCATAGACTCTGTGCTCTGAGCCGCCTGCTGGGAGGTTCCTACTGCTGGATTCCTTACCATTTTTATTCTTTGGGTCCTGTGTTTTCATGCTCCTCCTTCCTGACTCACTCCCAGCCCCTTTGTGATGTAGGTCCTCTGGTTTGAGGCCACCTGTGCCGGTTTCCTCACCTTTATTGATGTGGTCCCACTGGTGTGAGGACACTCCTGCCTGGTTCCCATCCCCTTGGTGATGGGGGCCCTCTGGTGAGAGTCTGATCCTGGCTGGATTCCTCACACTTCTGGGAGGTGGGCCCTCTGCTGTGAGGTCACTCCTGCCTGGCTGGCACACATCACCTTGGCGATGTGGGCCCTCAGTTGCGAGTTGGTGCCTGCTGGGAGTCTCCTCCCCTCGGTAATGAGGGCCCTCTGGCGTCAGGCCCTAACTCATGGGCTCCCAAAATTTTCTGATATGTGCCCTGTCGTGCGAGTACACTCCTGCCAGGGTCCCATCCCCATGGGGATGTGGGCCTTCTGCTCTGAGGTCCCACCGGCTGGGTTGCTCACAGTGTCATGATGTGAGCCCTCTGCTGTGAGTTCACTGTGGCCTGGATCCCATAGACTCCATACTCTGGGCCACCTGCTGGGAGGTTCCAACTGCTGGATTCCTCACATTTTTTATTCTGTGGGCCCTGTGTTGTTAGGCTACTCCTGCCTGCCTCACTCGGAGCACCTTGGAAATGTGGGTCCTCTGGTTTAGGCCACATGTGCTGGGTTCCTCACCTTTCTATAATGTGGCCACACTGGTGTGAGGACACTCCTGCCTTGTTCCGGTCCCCTTGGTGATGTGGGCTCTCTGGTGAGAGTCTTATCCTGGCTGGTTTCCTCACCCTTCTGTGAGGTAGGCCCTCTGCTGTGAGGTCACTCCTGCCTGGCTGGCACACGTCACCTTGGCGACGTGGGCCCTCAGTTGGGAGTTGGTGCCTGCTGGGAGTCTCCACCCCTCGGTAATGAGGGCCCTCTGGCGTCAGGCTCTAACTCCTGGGCTCCCAAAATTTTCTGATGTGCGCCCTGTGGTGTGAGTACACTCCTGCCAGGTTTCCAACCCCATGGGAATATGGGCCTTCTGCTCTGAGGTCCCAACGGTGGGTGGCTCAGTTTCATGATGAGGGCCCTCTGGTGTGAGTTCACTCCGGCCTGGATCCCATAGCCTCGCTGCTCCTGGCCGCCTGTGGGGAGGTTCCAACTGCGGTATTCCTCACCTTTTTTCTTCTATGGGCCCTCTGTTTTGAGACTCCTCCTGCCTGCCTCACTCCGAGCCCCTTGGAGATGTGGGTCCTCTGGTTTAGGCCACATGTGCTGGGTTCCTCACCTTTCTATGATGTGGTCACACTGGTGTGAAGACAGTCCTGCCTGGTTCTGATCCTCTTGGTGATGTGGGCCCTCTGGTGAGAGTCTAATCCTCTTTGGGTTCCTCACACTTTTTTGAGGTTGGCCCTCTGCTCTGAGGTCACTCCTGCCTGGCTGGCACACGCCGCATTGGCGACATTGGCCCTCTTGTAGCAGTTGGAGCCTGCTGGGAGCCTCCTCTCCTCGGTGATGAGGGCCCTCTGGCGTCAGGCCCTAACTGCTGGGCTCCCCATATTTTCTGATGTGTGCCCACTGGTGCGATGACACTCCTGCTTGGTTCGCTTCCCCATGGGGATGTGGGCCTTGTGCTCTGAGGTCACAATGGCTAGGTTGCTCACAGTTTCATGATGAGGGCCCTCTGTTGTGAGTTCATCATTGCCTGGATCCCATAGCCTCGGTGATCTGGGCCGCCTGCTGGGATGTTCCAACTGCTGGATTCCTCACCTTTTTTATACAATGGGCCACGTGTTTTGAGGTTCATCCTGCCTGCCTCGCTCCGAGACCCATGGAGATGTGGGTCCTCTGGTTTGAGGCCACATGTGCTGGGTACCTCAACTTGCGATGATGTGGCCCCATGGGTGTGAAGACACTCCTGCCTGGTTCCCAGCCTCTTGCTGATGTGGGCCCTCTGGTGAGAGTGTGATAATGGCTCGGTTCCTTACCCTTCTGTGAGGTGGGCCCTCTGATGTGAGGTCACTCCTGCCTGGCTGGCTCACGTCACCTTGGCGATGTGGGCCCTCTGTTGGCCACGAAAGCATGCTGGGAGCCCCCTACCCTCTTTAATGAGGGCCCTGAAAAAACGCATATGCACTTTTTGACCAAGTGCATCATTGTCGAGGATCTGCCTCTTCTCCTGTGCTTTCAGAGCACTTCCCGTCGACCTCCTGAAATCACATTCCTGGAATTCTGCCCCGCTTTCAAGTCCTCTTCGCAGCCTTATTTCAATATATTTTTGTATGATACCTGCCATTTATAACTCTGCAGGTTTGTTAATTACAGTGTCCCTGAGCTCCTTTCTTCAACTCGCTTTCTTGTGAGCTGGCCGCAAAACCGCAGGATTGCTTCAGGCCCAAATCTGGTTTCCGCACAGCATGCTGAGCCTTTGGTAAATTCCTTTTTCTGGTGGGAAATGAGCATTCAATTTGCCCGTGCAGACACCTACAGCTAGTCTCTCATTGGTTCTCCCTATTCCTCTTCATCTTGTGCAGATATTGCAAATGTGCCAAACAGGAGGTTAAGGGCACTGACTCTCCAAGTGGGTAGAGAGTTAGTAAAGCGTCTGGAATGGTGAACCCGAGTACCAGGGGACGAAACCTGAGAGGCATTTAAAATCGTTTCCCAGTCACACGGTGGACCATACTCTGGGATTCAGATGCATCTTTTAGGTGAAGGAAGAATCCCGTAAACCTGGAGAGTTGGGACCCATGGAATGGGTACCATGCAGTATGACTTCAAAGGGTCTGCATTTGCTCATCGAACCTCACCAACGCTATCAGCCCGATGTGTCCAACCTTATGCCTCACTCAGCTCTGGGTGTAGATGTGGTAAATCCAGGTTGCATTACAAGCCCTGAATGAATTATTTAAGAATTGCTCTCTATTTCAGTGTCATTGTGTTTTGTTTTTGTAATTCATTTTGATAATGGGATTTATCGGATTTTCTCTGCTGCATTCATGCCGCTGTACACACGCTTGATTCTCTTACGGAGACATATAAATCCATGGGTTGGAAGATTCTTACTAGTCAGTTGTATTCCTAGGATTTGTATATGTGGTGTTTAGTCCATTTCGTTGAGCAAGGGGTAGGTCTTGACTATTATATATTTGGCTTATGGAAACGTATCTGTGCTAATTTCTATCTTTGGTTTTATGAAGCACCCCAACTTACCTTTCCCCTTAAGCAAGCATAAGTTGGTTTTCTAAATTTGAGACCCTGTTCTGTTTTGTAATTCAGTTCATGTGTAGCCAAGTTTACATTCCTTGTATTAGTGATATCTTATGATGTTTCATTTTCTGTGTGACTTATTTCACGTAGAATAATCATACCTGAATCCACTCATTATGCCGCGACGGGCCTGATGACATAGATTTCATTGCTGAGTGATATTCCATTGAACGTACGTACCACAACTTCTTTATCTATTTTTCACATTCTGGGATGTTTAACTTGTACCGTAGACGAGGTTCTTGTAAACAGAGCCGTCTGAAACTTTGCGGTGGCTGTGTGTATTTTACTTTAATTTCCCTAAGCTATAGGACCATAAGTGGAAGTGCCTTAGGCTCCGTTGCTTTGTTTTTCAGGTGTTCCAGGAAACACCATACACTTCTCCAGAGTGGCTGTTGGCAATTTACATCCCGCCCATCAGCATAACAAGGCTCCCTGTTCTCCATGGCCTGTGCTGCCTTTCTGGATTTTACACATTTTTCAGATGGCCCTTTTGACCGGGGGGCAGTGAGACTTCATTGTAGTGCAGATTTCTTTAACATGCTTGCTTGGTTGGCCAAAAAGTGGCATATGCGTTTTTTCCTCAATATATTCAGGAAAAAACGCATACGCCCTTTTTGGCCAAGTGCATCATTGTCGACGTTCTGCCTCTTTTTCCTATGCTTTAAATGCAATTCCAGTCTACCCCTTGATATCGTTTTCGTGCAATTCTGCCCCATTTTCAGTCCTCTTTGCAGCCTTACTTCAATATATTTTTGGACGATAGCTGTCATATATAACTCTGCAGGTTTGTGAATGACAGTGCCGCTGAGCTCCTTTCTTCAACATGCTTTCTTGTAAGCTGGCCGCAAAACCGCTGGATTGCTTCAGGCCCTAATCTGGTTCCAGCACGGCACGCTGAGCCTTTGTTTAATTCCTCTTCCTGGTGGTAAATGAGCGTTAAATTTGCCCGTGCAGACACCTACAGCTAGTCTCTCATTGGTTCTCCCTATTCCTGTTCATCTTGCGCAGAAATTGCAAACTGTGCCCAACAGGAGGTTAAAGGTACTGACTCTCCAAGTGGGGAGAGTGTTAGTAAAGCGTCTGGAATGGTGAACCCGAGTAACAGGAGACGAAAACTGAGATGCATTTAGAAACGTTTCCCGGTCACACGGTGGACCACACTCTGGGTTTCCCATGCATGTTTTAGCTGAAGGAAGAATCCCTTAAACCTGGAGAGGTTTGGGTACCATGCAGTATGGCTTCAAAGGGTCTGCATTTGCTCACTGAACCTCACCAATGCTATCAGCGCAAAGTATCCAGCCTTATGTCTCACCCAGCTCTGGGTGTAAATGTGGTACATCCAGGTTGCATCACAAACCCTGAATGAATTATTTAAGAATTGCTCTCTATTTCACTGCCATTGTGTTTTCTTTTTGAAATTTATTTTGATAATAGGATTTAGCTGATTTTCACTGCTGCGTTTATTCCGCTGTACCCATGCTTGATTCTATTACGCAGACATATAAATCCATAGGTATTAAGACTCTTACTCATCCGGTATATTCCTAGGTGCTGAAAATGTGGTGTTGAGTCCATTTCATTGACCAAGGAGTAGGTTTTTTCTATTCCATATTTGGCTTATGGAACGGTATCTGTGCTAATTTCAATCTCTGGTTTTATGCAGCACCCCAACTCACCTTTATCCTTGAGCAAGCATAAGTTGGTTTTCTAAATTTGAGACACCGTTCTGTTTTATAATTCAGTTCATTTGTAGCCACGTTTACATTCCATGTATTAGTGATATCGTATGTCTTTTTGTTTTTATATTATGTGACTTCGAGTGATCATATGTCACTCCTGTGTAGTTGTTACACATGGCCATATTTCACTGATTTCCTGGCTGAGTAATATTCCACTCTACATAAATGCCACATCTCTATCCATTTTCTCTCTCCAGAGACATATAATTTATATCCTAGTCGAGGATCTTTTAAACAGAGAGGCGGTATACCTTGGGGTGCCTGTGTCCTCTCGATTTTTGTTTTTCCCAAGATATACGTCCATGAGTGCAAGGGCCCTGTGCTCTGTAGCTCATTTTTTAGATGCTTTAGTAAACAAAATACACTTCTCCTAGAGTGACCGTTGGCAATATACATTTCCACTATAAGCCTCACAGGGCTCCCTTTTCTCCTTGCCCTGTCCTGCATTTCTGGTGTTTACACTTTCTGAGGACGGCTCTTCTGACTGATGCGAAGTGACATGTTTTGTAGTATTGATTTCCAGTGCCCACCTGTTTGGTTGGCTAAAAAAGTGTATGCCCTGTTCTTGAATATATACAGAAAAAGACGCATACACCCTTTTTGGCCAACTGCAATGTTGGCAATGTTCAGCCCCATTTCTTGTGCTTAATGGCGAGTCCTTCCTACCTCTTGCAATCCCTTTCCTGCCATTCTCCGTTGCTTACAAGTCCTTTTCTCTGACTTTCCTCAAGACATTTTTCAGTGATAGATATTTTCATCTCTGCAGTTTCGTGAATTTTAGTGCCCGTGAGTCCCATTTTTCAACTTGTGTTTATGGGAACTGACCACAAAGCAGCGGGATTTCCTCAAGCCCTATTCTGTTTCCATGGGCAACCCTAGCCTTTGGTCAATTCGTCTTCCTGATTGGAAAGTAGAGTGACATGTGCCTGTCCGAACACCTAGGACTTGTCTCTCATTGTTCCTCCTCCTTCCGCTTCATCCTCTGGACAAATTCCAAACTGTATGCAACAGGATGTTGACAGTGCTGACATCTCCAAGTGGGGAGACTGTTCGTAAAGAAGCTGGAGGGGTGAACCCGAGCACCAGGAGATGAGGAGATGAGATGCCTTTTCCAAACTCTTCCCGATCAGACGGTATACCATCCTCTGGGTGTGACAGGCATGTTTTAGCTGTAGGAAGCGTCCCATTCATGTGAGGAGAACACCAGGGCTTTTTCAAAATCAGTGTCTCTCCGCAACCCAAAGTGGGGAATGTTTTAAGCTACGGCTACACATATGTTCATTAAGGGCCTTGGGAAGTAGGCAGAGTCCAAACTTTAGATGATTGAAGTCTTCCTGGTCAGAAGCACTCACCACCGGCTTCCCTTAGGTTCCATTTTAACTGTCATTGATAGATGATGTCAATAAAAATATCTATTCTTTTTCAGATTATTTCCCCTTATAGGTTATTGCAAAATATTGAGTGTAGTTCCCTGTGCTATACAGTAGTTCCTTGTTGATGATCGATTTTATACATAGCAGTGTGTATGTGTTAATCCCAAACGGTTAATTTATCCCTCCTCCCACCTTTCCCCTTTGGTAATAATAAATTATAAGATTTTATACTTCTCAGAAATGGGGGAGCTGAAAGAGAGGTATCATTTTCAATGGAAAAGCATTTAAAACAAGATTGAAGCTTTAACCAAGATTATTAGATGTACATCCTTGGAAAGAAATCACTTCGTTTCTCTAATATTGACCTGACAAATAAGACAAACCTTTTCACTGAACTTGCTTATAATAAAGTGATGGAAATATCAAATGGAAGTGTTAGAAACATCTTATTTTACCCGAGCCTTATACACTGTTCTATGTTAATTACAGTTTGGCTCACACATCTGTTCACTGAAGTTACAATGTTCTCAATTTCTGTTATTGATCCTCCAGAGTGGACCCCAACAAGTGTCCCCCTGCCCAGTGTCATTGGAGCCAACAGATCGAGACTGAGTTTGGTTCAGAAGCAAAGGAAACTTTATATTTTGATCAGAGAATGGAGAGGTGAGAGCATGTGCTACCCTGTGGGCTGTGGGCTGGGCTGCTGTGTAGAGATCCTGTCAGAGTCAGTGGGAGGGAGGGGGCGGAGCTCTCGAGGGCCCGGTTGGCTGCAGCTCAGGCTCTATATCACGGAGTCTGCACTGTGCCCCAGGAGCTGAGGTGTCGACCCAGCCATTCTGCACTAGGAAATCTGGTCTGAAGTGCCGGCTGTTGAACCTCTGTATGCGGGACCCTAGGAGCACGTGAAATTAGACAAAGCACAAAGGATAAAAAAGGTTAGACTTTATTTTATTGCCCAGATTCTATTTTTATCTCCCAGGGATTTTTAAGGGGCTTTGCCTGGGACAAACCCCTCTTCTGCCTTTTGTCCCCTTCCTCATTCTTAGAGTGCTGAGGGTGCAGACCCTTCTTCTTTAACTGCTGAGTGCTGAGTTAGAAGCCCTCATACTCATAGGCAAGGGTCAGAATTTCTCCCCAGCAGCCTCCAGGTGACGTTGATTGTCCCCAGGCCTCCTGCCTCCCTGCTCGTCCACCTGAGCACCAGTATTGGAAGTGTTATAGATTCTAATGACCTTTAAGGGTCCAGGAAGGAGATGTGCAGTGACGCTGTGAGGTCCAGTTTCACCCTGCCCCACATTTGTTCAGCCACCTTTAGCTGACCGTTTCTGCCAGCCTAGATGCTCTGACCAGTAGTCTGCGCTTCCTTCTATTAGGCCCCAGAATTAACATAAAAACAGCACCAGGTGTCAGGACCCTGCCCGCTCAGCTCCCAGACAGTCCAGGGTCAGTGGTGATGAAGGACCATGATGGCCACTGAGTCAACAGCCTTTTGAAGTAAACAGGAGTCCAGCCGGTCTTATTGGCCACCATCATCACAGTGTCTGTAGGCTTTTCTATGGTGACAGCTTGATATACGGTTCCCCCGCCAAGATTATTACCTCCCCTCTGGGTGCAGTAAGTCCTGCAAGCAGTAGTCTACTCTTTTGGGACACACTCTTGTTGTTTTATGAGAGAAACTCCAGGTCAAGTGATGGTCACACTAGTTGTCATGGTGCCCTGTTGCCCCCGGTTATCTCTCTGGATGTTGGAGTTGGAGGGCCTTCTCACTCGAGGTCAGTGTGCCCACGGAGCAAACCCTGTGACTTCAGGGCATGGTTGGGGGTTCGGTTCACCACGTGGGGTCCTTTTCCCTTAGGAGGGAGGTGGCCTTTTGGGCTGCTGATTTCCACGTTTTCAGATACCGCCAGTATCTTGGCCAGATGTGGCGGTGGGCCAAGCCCCTTGGTGACCATAGTTTATCCTACCTGGATGGCATTCTTGCATTGTTCCATTTCAAGTGGTCCCAGTATTTGCACTAATACTCCAATGGCCTTTCAAATTTCACTAGGAATGTAAATGTCAAAGGGTTTAGCTAAATTAGGGAGTTCCAGGGCAAGGGTCTGAATTGACTGCTCTTTCCATTCTTGAAAGGCCACTTCTGGATTCTATTCAAAAGGATCATCATCTTTTCCTTTCAGTGTTTCATATAGAGGCCCAGCTAGTAGACTGTAGTTAGGGATCCAGAAGCAGCAAACCCTGGCCTCCCCAGGAACCCCTAAGCTGTCTTCTAGTTGTAGAAATGGGTAAGGCTGTAAATTGTTTCTTCCCTTTCCTGGGATGGGCTTCTCCGACCTTCTGTGAGAATGCAGCCCACGCAGGTCACTGTAGTCTGTGATATTTGAGCTTTTGCTTGGACAACTTGTATCCTTTATTGGCTTGGTAGTTCAGATGTCTCCTTAGTAGGGCTCGGCGATCAGAATGTCGTCTGCATATTGAAGGAGTGTTTCCTTTTCCAGAGGTAGAGCTTTTAGGTCTTTAGCTGAGCTTTCCCCAAAGATGGTGTGGGAATTTTTGAACCCTTGCGGCAAGACGGCCCGGAAGTATTGTTTTAGTTGTATGTTGAGTCCTGCCACTCACAAGCCAAAATTTCTTGTGACTCTGGGACTAATAGAATACAAAAGAAGGCTTCATTGAAGACTAATACAGACTAATTGAAGACTAAGACTAATACCTGGTGGTTAGTAGAATGACCAGCAGGGTGTAGGGTTTAGGAACTACTGGAGGTCTATCCTCGGTGGCTTCACTGACTGTCCTGACATCCTTTACCAGGACTCCAGCAGCCCATGGGGCTCTCGAGGTCAGGCCAATCCCAGGATATGGAGCTCACCTGGGCAGGTACCCCACCCCCACCCCAGCCCACGGGGCTCTCGTGTTCAGGCCCCTCCCAGGATATGGGGATCCCTGGGCAGGTTCCCCTGCAGCCCATGGGGCTCTCGTGGTCAGGCCCCTCCCAGGATACAGAGCTACCCTTGCAGGTACCGTGGCAGGGCTGGGCACACAGGAGCCATGCACATCGCCCTCATTTCAGAGCACTCCCAGCTCACCTGTCACTCAGATCTGACACAGAGCACCTCAGAGCAGGACTTGAACTAACAAACAGCAGCTCCGACATGTCTGTGACCCTGGGCATCACTCTGTGTGGCCTCCCTCCACCTGGTCTTCCAGAGATTTCCACTGCACCCGGGGCACCAGGCCTCTGTCTCCACCCACCACCCAACCCTGCTCTCCCTGACTCCTGGGTACTTCTCATTAGGAGAGGGTTTTCTTGAAGTTGTCTCCCACTCATGGGCCAGATAATATAATTAGACAACAAGCCAGAGCTGCAGCCCCTTGTCTATCCTGACTCTCAGGAGCCCACACCTATTCCTTGGACCTGGCCGATTCAGCAAGTTCCAGTTTCTGCAACTGTGAGCCCCTGAGGGGTGATTATTGGCTGGCCTGGGAAGCCTGACCGTGCCGGCCAGCCCTCCCCAGGTGTGCCTGGGTTGAGATCAATATAAACACCGCTCCAGGCAGCAAGAGCACCTGCAGCTGTGCCTGACGCCATTTTCTCTGCCCTGTCAGCAGTCTCGGGGCTGGACTGGTGGGAGGGAGTGAGAGGCCACGGCTTTGTGGGTGGCCCAGTGTGAGTGGGGCTCTGCTGGACTTTCTGCAGCAGTTGCCAAGATGCCACCTGCTAAAGAAGAGGATGTGTCACCCATACCTGCCGCTGGAATTTCTCCCTGGGCAGAGGTGAGTAAGGAAGAAAGCAGTGGGGGCCGGGACAGGAGGGGTATCTCAGGCAGGGAAATGGAAAGCTTCCAGTAGATCACCCAGGGCCAGGACCATCCTGTCTGGCCTGCAGGCACCAAGTCGGCTGGCATGCTGTCGCTCATGTGGCTCCATGGCCCTTCCTCTAGGCTTTCAAGTCCTTGTACATATTCAGGTGTTTTACCTAGGAAGGGTGGGAACATTTCAGCAGCAGCTGGCCTGGGGCTCGGCCCACGTTTACTCACAGATGCCTCGGCACGGGCCCCCAGCTTTGCAATGAGGACGCTTGTTGCGTGGGGCATGCTGGCTGAATGGGAGATGATTCCCCACCACTGACCAACTTCAGAATTGTTTACAACTGGAGCAAGTGCCCTGATACGGTTTTCCTCTGTGTAACTGGTGGGTTCTGGGTTTTTTTCGTTTTTTCGTTCTTGGTTCAAGGTAGATTTTATTCCTCTTTTTTGTATTTACAGATATAAGCATGGAAATAATTTATTCATATAAATACATGTATGTGAAGGGAAGAATATTTTTTCTGTTTTACTTTTTTTAATTTTGAATTTTATTTTATTTTTTTATACAGCAGGTTCTTTTTGGTTACCTATTTTATACATAGAAATGTATACATGCCAATCCCAATCTCTCAACTCCTCCCACCACCACCCCCCCAACAGCTTTCCCCCCTTGGTGTCCATACGTTTGTTGTCTACATCTGTTCCTCTATTTCTGCCTTGCAAAACGGTTCATCTGTACAACTTTTCTAGGTTCCACATATATGCATTTATATACAGGATTTGTTTTTCTCTTTCTGACTTACTTCACTCTGTATGACAGTCTCTAGATCCATCAACGTCTCTACAAATGACCCAATTTCATTCCTTTTTATGGCTTAGTAATATTCCATTTTATATATGTACCACATCTTTATACATTCGTCTGTCTGTGGGCATTTAGGTTGCTTCCATTACCTGGATATTGTAAATAGTGATGCAATGAACATTGCGGTGAATGTCTCTTTTCGATTTACGGTTTTGTCTGGGTATATGCCCAGTAGTGGGATTGCTGTATCATATGGTAATTCTATTCTTAGTTTTATAAGAAACTCCATAATGTTCTCCACAGTGACTGCATCAATTTACATTCCCAACAATAGTGGAAGAGGTTTCCTTATCTCTGCACCCTTTCCAGCATTTGTTGTTTGTAGATTTTCTGATGATGCCCATTCTAACAGGTGTGAGCTGATACACCATGGATGAGTCTATTTCGTTGAGCAAAGAGTAGGTCTTGTCTATTACATATTTGGCTTATGGAACGGTATGTGTGCTCATTTCAATCTCTGGTTTTATACAGCACCCCAACTCAACTTTCCCCTTAAGCAAGCATAAGTTTTTATCTAAATGTGAGACTCTGTTCGGTTTTGTAATTCAGTTTATGTGTAGCCAAGTTTACACTCCCTCTATTTGTGATATCTTATGATAATTATCTTTCTCTGTGTGACATATTTCTCTTAGAATCATCATACTTAAATCCACTCAATTTGCTGCTACAGGCCTGATGACATTGATTTCATTGCTGAGTGATATTCCGTTGTACGTAAGTAGCACAACTCCTTTATCCATTTTTTTCTTTCTGGGATATTTAATTTGTACTGGACTCGAGGTTCTTGTAAACACAGCAGCCCTGGATATTGTGTTGGCTGTGTCTTGTTGATTTTAATTTTCCTAAGCTATAGGGCCAAAAGTGGAAGTGCCCTAGGCTCTGTAGCTTTGTTTTTTAGATGTTTCAGCATACACCATAAACATCACCAGAGTGTCTGTTGGCAATTTACATCCCGTCCATCAGCATAACAAGGCTCCCTGTTCTCCATGGCCTGTCCTGTGTTTCTGGGTTTTACACTTTTTTCAGATGGCTCTTTTGACGAA
The DNA here is from genome assembly GCF_059928025.1 of Delphinapterus leucas. Lineage (NCBI taxonomy): Eukaryota > Metazoa > Chordata > Mammalia > Artiodactyla > Monodontidae > Delphinapterus > Delphinapterus leucas. The sequence continues at coordinate 967,080 of NW_028322250.1, forward strand.
TGGGAAATGAGAGTTCATTGTAGTGCGGATTTCCATTGCTCGAATTCTTGGTTGGCCACAAAGGGCATATGCGTTTTTTCCTGAATATATTCAGGAAAAAATGTATACGCACTTTTTGTCCAAGTGCATCACTGTCAAAGATCTGCCGCTTTTCACATGCTTTAAATGCAATTCCAATCTACCTCCTGAAATATGATTCCTGCAATTCTGCCTCGTTTTCAAGTCCTCTGTGCAGACTTACTTCAATATATTTTTTGCCAATAGCTGTCATTTATAACTCTGCAGGTTTGTGAATTACAGTGCCTGTGATTTCCTTTCTTAATTCGTTTCCTTGAAAGCTGGCCACAGAACCGCAGGTTTGCTTCAGGCCGTAATCAGGGTCCCACACGGCACGCTGAGCCTTTGGTTAATTCCTCTTCCTGGTGGGAAATTAGAGTTAAATGTGCCCCTCCAGACACCTGCCTCACTCCCAGCCCCTTGGTGATGTGTGTCCTCTGGTTTGAGGCCACATGTGCTGGGTTCCTCACCTTTCGCAGATGTGGCCCCACTGGTGTGCGGACACTCCTGCCTGGTTCCCATCCCCTTGGTGATGTGAGCCCTCCAGTGAGAGTCTGATCCTGGTTGGGCTCCTCACACTTCTGTGAGGTGAGCCCTCTTCTCTGAGGTCACTCCTGCCTGGCTGACACACCCCGCCTTGGCGACGTCGGCCCTCTGGTGGCAGTTGGAGCCTGCTGGGAGCCTCCTCCCCTCAGTGATGAGGCCCTCTGGCATCAGGCCCTAACTGCTGGGTTCCCACATTTTCTGATACGTGCTAAGTGGTGCGAGGGCACTCCTGCCAGGTTCCCATCCCCATGGGCATGTGGGCCTTCTGCTCTATGGTCCCAACACCTGTGTTGTTCACAGTTTCAGGATGTTGGCTCTCTGGTGTTAGTTCACTCAGGCCTAGATCCCATAGACTCTGTGCTCTGAGCCGCCTGCTGGGAGGTTCCTACTGCTGGATTCCTTACCATTTTTATTCTTTGGGTCCTGTGTTTTCATGCTCCTCCTTCCTGACTCACTCCCAGCCCCTTTGTGATGTAGGTCCTCTGGTTTGAGGCCACCTGTGCCGGTTTCCTCACCTTTATTGATGTGGTCCCACTGGTGTGAGGACACTCCTGCCTGGTTCCCATCCCCTTGGTGATGGGGGCCCTCTGGTGAGAGTCTGATCCTGGCTGGATTCCTCACACTTCTGGGAGGTGGGCCCTCTGCTGTGAGGTCACTCCTGCCTGGCTGGCACACATCACCTTGGCGATGTGGGCCCTCAGTTGCGAGTTGGTGCCTGCTGGGAGTCTCCTCCCCTCGGTAATGAGGGTCCTCTGGCGTCAGGCCCTAACTCATGGGCTCCCAAAATTTTCTGATATGTGCCCTGTCGTGCGAGTACACTCCTGCCAGGGTCCCATCCCCATGGGGATGTGGGTCTTCTGCTCTGAGGTCCCACCGGCTGGGTTGCTCACAGTGTCATGATGTGAGCCCTCTGCTGTGAGTTCACTGTGGCCTGGATCCCATAGACTCCATACTCTGGGCCACCTGCTGGGAGGTTCCAACTGCTGGATTCCTCACATTTTTTATACAATGGGCCACGTGTTTTGAGGTTCATCCTGCCTGCCTCGCTCCGAGACCCATGGAGATGTGGGTCCTCTGGTTTGAGGCCACATGTGCTGGGTACCTCAACTTGCGATGATGTGGCCCCATGGGTGTGAAGACACTCCTGCCTGGTTCCCAGCCTCTTGCTGATGTGGGCCCTCTGGTGAGAGTGTGATAATGGCTCGGTTCCTTACCCTTCTGTGAGGTGGGCCCTCTGATGTGAGGTCACTCCTGCCTGGCTGGCTCACGTCACCTTGGCGATGTGGGCCCTCTGTTGGCCACGAAAGCATGCTGGGAGCCCCCTACCCTCTTTAATGAGGGCCCTGAAAAAACGCATATGCACTTTTTGACCAAGTGCATCATTGTCGAGGATCTGCCTCTTCTCCTGTGCTTTCAGAGCACTTCCCGTCGACCTCCTGAAATCACATTCCTGGAATTCTGCCCCGCTTTCAAGTCCTCTTCGCAGCCTTATTTCAATATATTTTTGTATGATACCTGCCATTTATAACTCTGCAGGTTTGTTAATTACAGTGTCCCTGAGCTCCTTTCTTCAACTCGCTTTCTTGTGAGCTGGCCGCAAAACCGCAGGATTGCTTCAGGCCCAAATCTGGTTTCCGCACAGCATGCTGAGCCTTTGGTAAATTCCTTTTTCTGGTGGGAAATGAGCATTCAATTTGCCCGTGCAGACACCTACAGCTAGTCTCTCATTGGTTCTCCCTATTCCTCTTCATCTTGTGCAGATATTGCAAATGTGCCAAACAGGAGGTTAAGGGCACTGACTCTCCAAGTGGGTAGAGAGTTAGTAAAGCGTCTGGAATGGTGAACCCGAGTACCAGGGGACGAAACCTGAGAGGCATTTAAAATCGTTTCCCAGTCACACGGTGGACCATACTCTGGGATTCAGATGCATCTTTTAGGTGAAGGAAGAATCCCGTAAACCTGGAGAGTTGGGACCCATGGAATGGGTACCATGCAGTATGACTTCAAAGGGTCTGCATTTGCTCATCGAACCTCACCAACGCTATCAGCCCGATGTGTCCAACCTTATGCCTCACTCAGCTCTGGGTGTAGATGTGGTAAATCCAGGTTGCATTACAAGCCCTGAATGAATTATTTAAGAATTGCTCTCTATTTCAGTGTCATTGTGTTTTGTTTTTGTAATTCATTTTGATAATGGGATTTATCGGATTTTCTCTGCTGCATTCATGCCGCTGTACACACGCTTGATTCTCTTACGGAGACATATAAATCCATGGGTTGGAAGATTCTTACTAGTCAGTTGTATTCCTAGGATTTGTATATGTGGTGTTTAGTCCATTTCGTTGAGCAAGGGGTAGGTCTTGACTATTATATATTTGGCTTATGGAAACGTATCTGTGCTAATTTCTATCTTTGGTTTTATGAAGCACCCCAACTTACCTTTCCCCTTAAGCAAGCATAAGTTGGTTTTCTAAATTTGAGACCCTGTTCTGTTTTGTAATTCAGTTCATGTGTAGCCAAGTTTACATTCCTTGTATTAGTGATATCTTATGATGTTTCATTTTCTGTGTGACTTATTTCACGTAGAATAATCATACCTGAATCCACTCATTATGCCGCGACGGGCCTGATGACATAGATTTCGTTGCTGAGTGATATTCCATTGAACGTACGTACCACAACTTCTTTATCTATTTTTCACATTCTGGGATGTTTAACTTGTACCGTAGACGAGGTTCTTGTAAACAGAGCCGTCTGAAACTTTGCGGTGGCTGTGTGTATTTTACTTTAATTTCCCTAAGCTATAGGACCATAAGTGGAAGTGCCTTAGGCTCCGTTGCTTTGTTTTTCAGGTATTCCAGGAAACACCATACACTTCTCCAGAGTGGCTGTTGGCAATTTACATCCCGCCCATCAGCATAACAAGGCTCCCTGTTCTCCATGGCCTGTGCTGCCTTTCTGGATTTTACACATTTTTCAGATGGCCCTTTTGACCGGGGGGCAGTGAGACTTCATTGTAGTGCAGATTTCTTTAACATGCTTGCTTGGTTGGCCAAAAAGTGGCATATGCGTTTTTTCCTCAATATATTCAGGAAAAAACGCATACGCCCTTTTTGGCCAAGTGCATCATTGTCGACGTTCTGCCTCTTTTCCTATGCTTTAAATGCAATTCCAGTCTACCCCTTGATATCGTTTTCGTGCAATTCTGCCCCATTTTCAGTCCTCTTTGCAGCCTTACTTCAATATATTTTTGGACGATAGCTGTCATATATAACTCTGCAGGTTTGTGAATGACAGTGCCGCTGAGCTCCTTTCTTCAACATGCTTTCTTGTAAGCTGGCCGCAAAACCGCTGGATTGCTTCAGGCCCTAATCTGGTTCCAGCACGGCATGCTGAGCCTTTGTTTAATTCCACTTCCTGGTGGTAAATGAGCGTTAAATTTGCCCGTGCAGACACCTACAGCTAGTCTCTCATTGGTTCTCCCTATTCCTGTTCATCTTGCGCAGAAATTGCAAACTGTGCCGAACAGGAGTTTAAAGGCACTGACTCTCCAAGTGGGGAGAGTGTTAGTAAAGCGTCTGGAATGGTGAACCCGAGTAACAGGAGACGAAAACTGAGATGCATTTAGAAACGTTTCCCGGTCACACGGTGGACCACACTCTGGGTTTCCCATGCATGTTTTAGCTGAAGGAAGAATCCCTTAAACCTGGAGAGTTGGGACCCATGGAATGGGTACCATGCAGTATGGCTTCAAAGGGTCTGCATTTGCTCACTGAACCTCACCAATGCTATCAGCGCAAAGTATCCAGCCTTATGTCTCACCCAGCTCTGGGTGTAAATGTGGTACATCCAGGTTGCATCACAAACCCTGAATGAATTATTTAAGAATTGCTCTCTATTTCACTGCCATTGTGTTTTCTTTTTGAAATTTATTTTGATAATAGGATTTAGCTGATTTTCACTGCTGCGTGTATTCCGCTGTACCCATGCTTGATTCTATTACGCAGACATATAAATCCATAGGTATTAAGACTCTTACTCATCCGGTATATTCCTAGGTGCTGAAAATGTGGTGTTGAGTCCATTTCATTGACCAAGGAGTAGGTTTTTTCTATTCCATATTTGGCTTATGGAACGGTATCTGTGCTAATTTCAATCTCTGGTTTTATGCAGCACCCCAACTCACCTTTATCCTTGAGCAAGCATAAGTTGGTTTTCTAAATTTGAGACACCGTTCTGTTTTATAATTCAGTTCATTTGTAGCCACGTTTACATTCCATGTATTAGTGATATCGTATGTCTTTTCGTTTTTATATTATGTGACTTCGAGTGATCATATGTCACTCCTGTGTAGTTGTTACACATGGCCATATTTCATTGATTTCCTGGCTGAGTAATATTCCACTCTACATAAATGCCACATCTCTATCCATTTTCTCTCTCCAGAGACATATAATTTATATCCTAGTCGAGGATCTGTTAAACAGAGAGGCGGTATGCCTTGGGGTGCCTGTGTCCTCTCGATTTTTGTTTTTCCCAAGATATACGTCCATGAGTGCAAGGGCCCTGTGCTCTGTAGCTCATTTTTTAGATGCTTTAGTAAACAAAATACACTTCTCTAGAGTGACCGTTGGCAATATTCATTTCCACTATAAGCCTCACAGGGCTCCCTTTTCTCCTTGCCCTGTCCTGCATTTCTGGTGTTTACACTTTCTGAGGACGGCTCTTCTGACTGATGCGAAGTGATATGTTTTGTAGTATTGATTTCCAGTGCCCACCTGTTTGGTTGGCTAAAAAAGTGTATGCCCTGTTCTTGAATATATACAGAAAAAGACGCATACACCCTTTTTGGCCAACTGCAATGTTGGCAATGTTCAGCCCCTTTTCTTGTGCTTAATGGCGAGTCCTTCCTACCTCTTGCAATCCCTTTCCTGCCATTCTCCATTGCTTACAAGTCCTTTTCTCTGACTTTCCTCAAGACATTTTTCAGTGATAGATATTTTCATCTCTGCAGTTTCGTGAATTTTAGTGCCCGTGAGTCCCATTTTTCAACTTGTGTTTATGGGAACTGACCACAAAGCAGCGGGATTTCCTCAAGCCCTATTCTGTTTCCATGGGCAACCCTAGCCTTTGGTCAATTCGTCTTCCTGATTGGAAATTAGAGTGACATGTGCCTGTCCGAAAACCTAGGACTTGTCTCTCATTGTTCCTCCTCCTTCCGCTTCATCCTCTGGACAAATTCCAAACTGTATGCAACAGGATGTTGACAGTGCTGACATCTCCAAGTGGGGAGACTGTTCGTAAAGAAGCTGGAGGGGTGAACCCGAGCACCAGGAGATGAGGAGATGAGATGCCTTTTCCAAACTCTTCCCGATCAGACGGTATACCATCCTCTGGGTGTGACAGGCATGTTTTAGCTGTAGGAAGCGTCCCATTCATGTGAGGAGAACACCAGGGCTTTTTCAAAATCAGTGTCTCTCCGCAACCCAAAGTGGGGAATGTTTTAAGCTACGGCTACACATATGTTCATTAAGGGCCTTGGGAAGTAGGCAGAGTCCAAACTTTAGATGATTGAAGTCTTCCTGGTCAGAAGCACTCACCACCGGCTTCCCTTAGGTTCCATTTTAACTGTCATTGATAGATGATGTCAATAAAAATATCTATTCTTTTTCAGATTATTTCCCCTTATAGGTTATTGCAAAATATTGAGTGTAGTTCCCTGTGCTATACAGTAGTTCCTTGTTGATGATCGATTTTATACATAGCAGTGTGTATGTGTTAATCCCAAACGGTTAATTTATCCCTCCTCCCACCTTTCCCCTTTGGTAATAATAAATTATAAGATTTTATACTTCTCAGAAATGGGGGAGCTGAAAGAGAGGTATCATTTTCAATGGAAAAGCATTTAAAACAAGATTGAAGCTTTAACCAAGATTATTAGATGTACATCCTTGGAAAGAAATCACTTCGTTTCTCTAATATTGACCTGACAAATAAGACAAACCTTTTCACTGAACTTGCTTATAATAAAGTGATGGAAATATCAAATGGAAGTGTTAGAAACATCTTATTTTACCCGAGCCTTATACACTGTTCTATGTTAATTACAGTTTGGCTCACACATCTGTTCACTGAAGTTACAATGTTCTCAATTTCTGTTATTGATCCTCCAGAGTGGACCCCAACAAGTGTCCCCCTGCCCAGTGTCATTGGAGCCAACAGATCGAGACTGAGTTTGGTTCAGAAGCAAAGGAAACTTTATATTTTGATCAGAGAATGGAGAGGTGAGAGCATGTGCTACCCTGTGGGCTGTGGGCTGGGCTGCTGTGTAGAGATCCTGTCAGAGTCAGTGGGAGGGAGGGGGCGGAGCTCTCGAGGGCCCGGTTGGCTGCAGCTCAGGCTCTATATCACGGAGTCTGCACTGTGCCCCAGGAGCTGAGGTGTCGACCCAGCCATTCTGCACTAGGAAATCTGGTCTGAAGTGCCGGCTGTTGAACCTCTGTATGCGGGACCCTAGGAGCACGTGAAATTAGACAAAGCACAAAGGATAAAAAAGGTTAGACTTTATTTTATTGCCCAGATTCTATTTTTATCTCCCAGGGATTTTTAAGGGGCTTTGCCTGGGACAAACCCCTCTTCTGCCTTTTGTCCCCTTCCTCATTCTTAGAGTGCTGAGGGTGCAGACCCTTCTTCTTTAACTGCTGAGTGCTGAGTTAGAAGCCCTCATACTCATAGGCAAGGGTCAGAATTTCTCCCCAGCAGCCTCCAGGTGACGTTGATTGTCCCCAGGCCTCCTGCCTCCCTGCTCGTCCGCCTGAGCACCAGTATTGGAAGTGTTATAGATTCTAATGACCTTTAAGGGTCCAGGAAGGAGATGTGCAGTGACGCTGTGAGGTCCAGTTTCACCCTGCCCCACATTTGTTCAGCCACCTTTAGCTGACCGTTTCTGCCAGCCTAGATGCTCTGACCAGTAGTCTGCGCTTCCTTCTATTAGGCCCCAGAATTAACATAAAAACAGCACCAGGTGTCAGGACCCTGCCCGCTCAGCTCCCAGACAGTCCAGGGTCAGTGGTGATGAAGGACCATGATGGCCACTGAGTCAACAGCCTTTTGAAGTAAACAGGAGTCCAGCCGGTCTTATTGGCCACCATCATCACAGTGTCTGTAGGCTTTTCTATGGTGACAGCTTGATATACGGTTCCCCCGCCAAGATTATTACCTCCCCTCTGGGTGCAGTAAGTCCTGCAAGCAGTAGTCTACTCTTTTGGGACACACTCTTGTTGTTTTATGAGAGAAACTCCAGGTCAAGTGATGGTCACACGAGTCGTCATGGTGCCCTGTTGCCCCCGGTTATCTCTCTGGATGTTGGAGTTGGAGGGCCTTCTCACTCGAGGTCAGTGTGCCCACGGAGCAAACCCTGTGACTTCAGGGCATGGTTGGGGGTTCGGTTCACCACGTGGGGTCCTTTTCCCTTAGGAGGGAGGTGGCCTTTTGGGCTGCTGATTTCCACGTTTTCAGATACCGCCAGTATCTTGGCCAGATGTGGCGGTGGGCCAAGCCCCTTGGTGACCATAGTTTATCCTACCTGGATGGCATTCTTGCATTGTTCCATTTCAAGTGGTCCCAGTATTTGCACTAATACTCCAATGGCCTTTCAAATTTCACTAGGAATGTAAATGTCAAAGGGTTTAGCTAAATTAGGGAGTTCCAGGGCAAGGGTCTGAATTGACTGCTCTTTCCATTCTTGAAAGGCCACTTCTGGATTCTATTCAAAAGGATCATCATCTTTTCCTTTCAGTGTTTCATATAGAGGCCCAGCTAGTAGACTGTAGTTAGGGATCCAGAAGCAGCAAACCCTGGCCTCCCCAGGAACCCCTAAGCTGTCTTCTAGTTGTAGAAATGGGTAAGGCTGTAAATTGTTTCTTCCCTTTCCTGGGATGGGCTTCTCCGACCTTCTGTGAGAATGCAGCCCACGCAGGTCACTGTAGTCTGTGATATTTGAGCTTTTGCTTGGACAACTTGTATCCTTTATTGGCTTGGTAGTTCAGATGTCTCCTTAGTAGGGCTGGCGATCAGAATGTCGTCTGCATATTGAAGGAGTGTTTCCTTTTCCAGAGGTAGAGCTTTTAGGTCTTTAGCTGAGCTTTCCCCAAAGATGGTGTGGGAATTTTTGAACCCTTGCGGCAAGACGGCCCGGAAGTATTGTTTTAGTTGTATGTTGAGTCCTGCCACTCACAAGCCAAAATTTCTTGTGACTCTGGGACTAATAGAATACAAAAGAAGGCTTCATTGAAGACTAATACAGAATACCATGTCCTGGTGGTTAGTAGAATGACCAGCAGGGTGTAGGGTTTAGGAACTACTGGAGGTCTATCCTCGGTGGCTTCACTGACTGTCCTGACATCCTTTACCAGGACTCCAGCAGCCCATGGGGCTCTCGAGGTCAGGCCAATCCCAGGATATGGAGCTCACCTGGGCAGGTACCCCACCCCCACCCCAGCCCACGGGGCTCTCGTGTTCAGGCCCCTCCCAGGATATGGGGATCCCTGGGCAGGTTCCCCTGCAGCCCATGGGGCTCTCGTGGTCAGGCCCCTCCCAGGATACAGAGCTACCCTTGCAGGTACCGTGGCAGGGCTGGGCACACAGGAGCCATGCACATCGCCCTCATTTCAGAGCACTCCCAGCTCACCTGTCACTCAGATCTGACACAGAGCACCTCAGAGCAGGACTTGAACTAACAAACAGCAGCTCCGACAGGTCTGTGACCCTGGGCATCACTCTGTGTGGCCTCCCTCCACCTGGTCTTCCAGAGATTTCCACTGCACCCGGGGCACCAGGCCTCTGTCTCCACCCACCACCCAACCCTGCTCTCCCTGACTCCTGGGTACTTCTCATTAGGAGAGGGTTTTCTTGAAGTTGTCTCCCACTCATGGGCCAGATAATATAATTAGACAACAAGCCAGAGCTGCAGCCCCTTGTCTATCCTGACTCTCAGGAGCCCACACCTATTCCTTGGACCTGGCCGATTCAGCAAGTTCCAGTTTCTGCAACTGTGAGCCCCTGAGGGGTGATTATTGGCTGGCCTGGGAAGCCTGACCGTGCCGGCCAGCCCTCCCCAGGTGTGCCTGGGTTGAGATCAATATAAACACCGCTCCAGGCAGCAAGAGCACCTGCAGCTGTGCCTGACGCCATTTTCTCTGCCCTGTCAGCAGTCTCGGGGCTGGACTGGTGGGAGGGAGTGAGAGGCCACGGCTTTGTGGGTGGCCCAGTGTGAGTGGGGCTCTGCTGGACTTTCTGCAGCAGTTGCCAAGATGTCACCTGCTAAAGAAGAGGATGTGTCACCCATACCTGCCGCTGGAATTTCTCCCTGGGCAGAGGTGAGTAAGGAAGAAAGCAGTGGGGGCCGGGACAGGAGGGGTATCTCAGGCAGGGAAATGGAAAGCTTCCAGTAGATCACCCAGGGCCAGGACCATCCTGTCTGGCCTGCAGGCACCAAGTCGGCTGGCATGCTGTCGCTCATGTGGCTCCATGGCCCTTCCTCTAGGCTTTCAAGTCCTTGTACATATTCAGGTGTTTTACCTAGGAAGGGTGGGAACATTTCAGCAGCAGCTGGCCTGGGGCTCGGCCCACGTTTACTCACAGATGCCTCGGCACGGGCCCCCAGCTTTGCAATGAGGACGCTTGTTGCGTGGGGCATGCTGGCTGAATGGGAGATGATTCCCCACCACTGACCAACTTCAGAATTGTTTACAACTGGAGCAAGTGCCCTGATACGGTTTTCCTCTGTGTAACTGGTGGGTTCTGGGTTTTTTTCGTTTTTTCGTTCTTGGTTCAAGGTAGATTTTATTCCTCTTTTTTGTATTTACAGATATAAGCATGGAAATAATTTATTCATATAAATACATGTATGTGAAGGGAAGAATATTTTTTCTGTTTTACTTTTTTTAATTTTGAATTTTATTTTATTTTTTTATACAGCAGGTTCTTTTTGGTTACCTATTTTATACATAGAAATGTATACATGCCAATCCCAATCTCTCAACTCCTCCCACCACCACCCCCCCAACAGCTTTCCCCCCTTGGTGTCCATACGTTTGTTGTCTACATCTGTTCCTCTATTTCTGCCTTGCAAAACGGTTCATCTGTACAACTTTTCTAGGTTCCACATATATGCATTTATATACAGGATTTGTTTTTCTCTTTCTGACTTACTTCACTCTGTATGACAGTCTCTAGATCCATCAACGTCTCTACAAATGACCCAATTTCATTCCTTTTTATGGCTTAGTAATATTCCATTTTATATATGTACCACATCTTTATACATTCGTCTGTCTGTGGGCATTTAGGTTGCTTCCATTACCTGGATATTGTAAATAGTGATGCAGTGAACATTGCGGTGAATGTCTCTTTTCGATTTACGGTTTTGTCTGGGTATATGCCCAGTAGTGGGATTGCTGTATTATATGGTAATTCTATTCTTAGTTTTATAAGAAACTCCATAATGTTCTCCACAGTGACTGCATCAATTTACATTCCCAACAATAGTGGAAGAGGTTTCCTTATCTCTGCACCCTTTCCAGCATTTGTTGTTTGTAGATTTTCTGATGATGCCCATTCTAACAGGTGTGAGCTGATACACCATGGATGAGTCTATTTCGTTGAGCAAAGAGTAGGTCTTGTCTATTACATATTTGGCTTATGGAACGGTATGTGTGCTCATTTCAATCTCTGGTTTTATACAGCACCCCAACTCAACTTTCCCCTTAAGCAAGCATAAGTTTTTATCTAAATGTGAGACTCTGTTCGGTTTTGTAATTCAGTTTATGTGTAGCCAAGTTTACACTCCCTCTATTTGTGATATCTTATGATAATTATCTTTCTCTGTGTGACATATTTCTCTTAGAATCATCATACTTAAATCCACTCAATTTGCTGCTACAGGCCTGATGACATTGATTTCATTGCTGAGTGATATTCCGTTGTACGTAAGTAGCACAACTCCTTTATCCATTTTTTTCTTTCTGGGATATTTAATTTGTACTGGACTCGAGGTTCTTGTAAACACAGCAGCCCTGGATATTGTGTTGGCTGTGTCTTGTTGATTTTAATTTTCCTAAGCTATAGGGCCAAAAGTGGAAGTGCCCTAGGCTCTGTAGCTTTGTTTTTTAGATGTTTCAGCATACACCATAAACATCACCAGAGTGTCTGTTGGCAATTTACATCCCGTCCATCAGCATAACAAGGCTCCCTGTTCTCCATGGCCTGTCCTGTGTTTCTGGGTTTTACACTTTTTTCAGATGGCTCTTTTGACGAATGGGAAATGAGAGTTCATTGTAGTGCGGATTTCCATTGCTCGAATTCTTGGTTGGCCACAAAGGGCATATGCGTTTTTTCCTGAATATATTCAGGAAAAAATGTATACGCACTTTTTGTCCAAGTGCATCACTGTCAAAGATCTGCTGCTTTTCACATGCTTTAAATGCAATTCCAATCTACCTCCTGAAATATGATTCCTGCAATTCTGCCTCGTTTTCAAGTCCTCTGTGCAGACTTACTTCAATATATTTTTTGCCAATAGCTGTCATTTATAACTCTGCAGGTTTGTGAATTACAGTGCCTGTGATTTCCTTTCTTAATTCGTTTCCTTGAAAGCTGGCCACAGAACCGCAGGTTTGCTTCAGGCCGTAATCAGGGTCCCGCACGGCACTCTGAGCCTTTGGTTAATTCCTCTTCCTGGTGGGAAATTAGAGTTAAATGTGCCCCTCCAGACACCTGCCTCACTCCCAGCCCCTTGGTGATGTGTGTCCTCTGGTTTGAGGCCACATGTGCTGGGTTCCTCACCTTTCGCAGATGTGGCCCCACTGGTGTGCGGACACTCCTGCCTGGTTCCCATCCCCTTGGTGATGTGAGCCCTCCAGTGAGAGTCTGATCCTGGTTGGGCTCCTCACACTTCTGTGAGGTGAGCCCTCTTCTCTGAGGTCACTCCTGCCTGGCTGACACACCCCGCCTTGGCGACGTCGGCCCTCTGGTGGCAGTTGGAGCCTGCTGGGAGCCTCCTCCCCTCAGTGATGAGGCCCTCTGGCATCAGGCCCTAACTGCTGGGTTCCCACATTTTCTGATACGTGCTAAGTGGTGCGAGGGCACTCCTGCCAGGTTCCCATCCCCATGGGCATGTGGGCCTTCTGCTCTATGGTCCCAACACCTGTGTTTTTCACAGTTTCAGGATGTTGGCTCTCTGGTGTTAGTTCACTCAGGCCTAGATCCCATAGACTCTGTGCTCTGAGCCGCCTGCTGGGAGGTTCCTACTGCTGGATTCCTTACCATTTTTATTCTTTGGGTCCTGTGTTTTCATGCTCCTCCTTCCTGACTCACTCCCAGCCCCTTTGTGATGTAGGTCCTCTGGTTTGAGGCCACCTGTGCCGGTTTCCTCACCTTTATTGATGTGGTCCCACTGGTGTGAGGACACTCCTGCCTGGTTCCCATCCCCTTGGTGATGGGGGCCCTCTGGTGAGAGTCTGATCCTGGCTGGATTCCTCACACTTCTGGGAGGTGGGCCCTCTGCTGTGAGGTCACTCCTGCCTGGCTGGCACACATCACCTTGGCGATGTGGGCCCTCAGTTGCGAGTTGGTGCCTGCTGGGAGTCTCCTCCCCTCGGTAATGAGGGCCCTCTGGCGTCAGGCCCTAACTCATGGGCTCCCAAAATTTTCTGATATGTGCCCTGTCGTGCGAGTACACTCCTGCCAGGGTCCCATCCCCATGGGGATGTGGGCCTTCTGCTCTGAGGTCCCACCGGCTGGGTTGCTCACAGTGTCATGATGTGAGCCCTCTGCTGTGAGTTCACTGTGGCCTGGATCCCATAGACTCCATACTCTGGGCCACCTGCTGGGAGGTTCCAACTGCTGGATTCCTCACATTTTTTATTCTGTGGGCCCTGTGTTGTTAGGCTACTCCTGCCTGCCTCACTCGGAGCACCTTGGAAATGTGGGTCCTCTGGTTTAGGCCACATGTGCTGGGTTCCTCACCTTTCTATAATGTGGCCACACTGGTGTGAGGACACTCCTGCCTTGTTCCGGTCCCCTTGGTGATGTGGGCTCTCTGGTGAGAGTCTTATCCTGGCTGGTTTCCTCACCCTTCTGTGAGGTAGGCCCTCTGCTGTGAGGTCACTCCTGCCTGGCTGGCACACGTCACCTTGGCGACGTGGGCCCTCAGTTGGGAGTTGGTGCCTGCTGGGAGTCTCCACCCCTCGGTAATGAGGGCCCTCTGGCGTCAGGCTCTAACTCCTGGGCTCCCAAAATTTTCTGATGTGCGCCCTGTGGTGTGAGTACACTCCTGCCAGGTTTCCAACCCCATGGGAATATGGGCCTTCTGCTCTGAGGTCCCAACGGTGGGTGGCTCAGTTTCATGATGAGGGCCCTCTGGTGTGAGTTCACTCCGGCCTGGATCCCATAGCCTCGCTGCTCCTGGCCGCCTGTGGGGAGGTTCCAACTGCGGTATTCCTCACCTTTTTTCTTCTATGGGCCCTCTGTTTTGAGACTCCTCCTGCCTGCCTCACTCCGAGCCCCTTGGAGATGTGGGTCCTCTGGTTTAGGCCACATGTGCTGGGTTCCTCACCTTTCTATGATGTGGTCACACTGGTGTGAAGACAGTCCTGCCTGGTTCTGATCCTCTTGGTGATGTGGGCCCTCTGGTGAGAGTCTAATCCTCTTTGGGTTCCTCACACTTTTTTGAGGTTGGCCCTCTGCTCTGAGGTCACTCCTGCCTGGCTGGCACACGCCGCATTGGCGACATTGGCCCTCTTGTAGCAGTTGGAGCCTGCTGGGAGCCTCCTCTCCTCGGTGATGAGGGCCCTCTGGCGTCAGGCCCTAACTGCTGGGCTCCCCATATTTTCTGATGTGTGCCCACTGGTGCGATGACACTCCTGCTTGGTTCGCTTCCCCATGGGGATGTGGGCCTTGTGCTCTGAGGTCACAATGGCTAGGTTGCTCACAGTTTCATGATGAGGGCCCTCTGTTGTGAGTTCATCATTGCCTGGATCCCATAGCCTCGGTGATCTGGGCCGCCTGCTGGGATGTTCCAACTGCTGGATTCCTCACCTTTTTTATACAATGGGCCACGTGTTTTGAGGTTCATCCTGCCTGCCTCGCTCCGAGACCCATGGAGATGTGGGTCCTCTGGTTTGAGGCCACATGTGCTGGGTACCTCAACTTGCGATGATGTGGCCCCATGGGTGTGAAGACACTCCTGCCTGGTTCCCAGCCTCTTGCTGATGTGGGCCCTCTGGTGAGAGTGTGATAATGGCTCGGTTCCTTACCCTTCTGTGAGGTGGGCCCTCTGATGTGAGGTCACTCCTGCCTGGCTGGCTCACGTCACCTTGGCGATGTGGGCCCTCTGTTGGCCACGAAAGCATGCTGGGAGCCCCCTACCCTCTTTAATGAGGGCCCTGAAAAAACGCATATGCACTTTTTGACCAAGTGCATCATTGTCGAGGATCTGCCTCTTCTCCTGTGCTTTCAGAGCACTTCCCGTCGACCTCCTGAAATCACATTCCTGGAATTCTGCCCCGCTTTCAAGTCCTCTTCGCAGCCTTATTTCAATATATTTTTGTATGATACCTGCCATTTATAACTCTGCAGGTTTGTTAATTACAGTGTCCCTGAGCTCCTTTCTTCAACTCGCTTTCTTGTGAGCTGGCCGCAAAACCGCAGGATTGCTTCAGGCCCAAATCTGGTTTCCGCACAGCATGCTGAGCCTTTGGTAAATTCCTTTTTCTGGTGGGAAATGAGCATTCAATTTGCCCGTGCAGACACCTACAGCTAGTCTCTCATTGGTTCTCCCTATTCCTCTTCATCTTGTGCAGATATTGCAAATGTGCCAAACAGGAGGTTAAGGGCACTGACTCTCCAAGTGGGTAGAGAGTTAGTAAAGCGTCTGGAATGGTGAACCCGAGTACCAGGGGACGAAACCTGAGAGGCATTTAAAATCGTTTCCCAGTCACACGGTGGACCATACTCTGGGATTCAGATGCATCTTTTAGGTGAAGGAAGAATCCCGTAAACCTGGAGAGTTGGGACCCATGGAATGGGTACCATGCAGTATGACTTCAAAGGGTCTGCATTTGCTCATCGAACCTCACCAACGCTATCAGCCCGATGTGTCCAACCTTATGCCTCACTCAGCTCTGGGTGTAGATGTGGTAAATCCAGGTTGCATTACAAGCCCTGAATGAATTATTTAAGAATTGCTCTCTATTTCAGTGTCATTGTGTTTTGTTTTTGTAATTCATTTTGATAATGGGATTTATCGGATTTTCTCTGCTGCATTCATGCCGCTGTACACACGCTTGATTCTCTTACGGAGACATATAAATCCATGGGTTGGAAGATTCTTACTAGTCAGTTGTATTCCTAGGATTTGTATATGTGGTGTTTAGTCCATTTCGTTGAGCAAGGGGTAGGTCTTGACTATTATATATTTGGCTTATGGAAACGTATCTGTGCTAATTTCTATCTTTGGTTTTATGAAGCACCCCAACTTACCTTTCCCCTTAAGCAAGCATAAGTTGGTTTTCTAAATTTGAGACCCTGTTCTGTTTTGTAATTCAGTTCATGTGTAGCCAAGTTTACATTCCTTGTATTAGTGATATCTTATGATGTTTCATTTTCTGTGTGACTTATTTCACGTAGAATAATCATACCTGAATCCACTCATTATGCCGCGACGGGCCTGATGACATAGATTTCATTGCTGAGTGATATTCCATTGAACGTACGTACCACAACTTCTTTATCTATTTTTCACATTCTGGGATGTTTAACTTGTACCGTAGACGAGGTTCTTGTAAACAGAGCCGTCTGAAACTTTGCGGTGGCTGTGTGTATTTTACTTTAATTTCCCTAAGCTATAGGACCATAAGTGGAAGTGCCTTAGGCTCCGTTGCTTTGTTTTTCAGGTGTTCCAGGAAACACCATACACTTCTCCAGAGTGGCTGTTGGCAATTTACATCCCGCCCATCAGCATAACAAGGCTCCCTGTTCTCCATGGCCTGTGCTGCCTTTCTGGATTTTACACATTTTTCAGATGGCCCTTTTGACCGGGGGGCAGTGAGACTTCATTGTAGTGCAGATTTCTTTAACATGCTTGCTTGGTTGGCCAAAAAGTGGCATATGCGTTTTTTCCTCAATATATTCAGGAAAAAACGCATACGCCCTTTTTGGCCAAGTGCATCATTGTCGACGTTCTGCCTCTTTTCCTATGCTTTAAATGCAATTCCAGTCTACCCCTTGATATCGTTTTCGTGCAATTCTGCCCCATTTTCAGTCCTCTTTGCAGCCTTACTTCAATATATTTTTGGACGATAGCTGTCATATATAACTCTGCAGGTTTGTGCATGACAGTGCCGCTGAGCTCCTTTCTTCAACATGCTTTCTTGTAAGCTGGCCGCAAAACCGCTGGATTGCTTCAGGCCCTAATCTGGTTCCAGCACGGCATGCTGAGCCTTTGGTTAATTCCAATTCCTGGTGGTAAATGAGCGTTAAATTTGCCCGTGCAGACACCTACAGCTAGTCTCTCATTGGTTCTCCCTATTCCTGTTCATCTTGCGCAGAAATTGCAAACTGTGCCCAACAGGAGGTTAAAGGCACTGACTCTCCAAGTGGAGAGAGTGTTAGTAAAGCGTCTGGAATGGTGAACCCGAGTAACAGGAGACGAAAACTGAGATGCATTTAGAAACGTTTCCCGGTCACACGGTGGACCACACTCTGGGTTTCCCATGCATGTTTTAGCTGAAGGAAGAATCCCTTAAACCTGGAGAGTTGGGACCCATGGAATGGGTACCATGCAGTATGGCTTCAAAGGGTCTGCATTTGCTCACTGAACCTCACCAATGCTATCAGCGCAAAGTATCCAGCCTTATGTCTCACCCAGCTCTGGGTGTAAATGTGGTACATCCAGGTTGCATCACAAACCCTGAATGAATTATTTAAGAATTGCTCTCTATTTCACTGCCATTGTGTTTTCTTTTTGAAATTTATTTTGATAATAGGATTTAGCTGATTTTCACTGCTGCGTGTATTCCGCTGTACCCATGCTTGATTCTATTACGCAGACATATAAATCCATAGGTATTAAGACTCTTACTCATCCGGTATATTCCTAGGTGCTGAAAATGTGGTGTTGAGTCCATTTCATTGACCAAGGAGTAGGTTTTTTCTATTCCATATTTGGCTTATGGAACGGTATCTGTGCTAATTTCAATCTCTGGTTTTATGCAGCACCCCAACTCACCTTTATCCTTGAGCAAGCATAAGTTGGTTTTCTAAATTTGAGACACCGTTCTGTTTTATAATTCAGTTCATTTGTAGCCACGTTTACATTCCATGTATTAGTGATATCGTATGTCTTTTCGTTTTTATATTATGTGACTTCGAGTGATCATATGTCACTCCTGTGTAGTTGTTACACATGGCCATATTTCATTGATTTCCTGGCTGAGTAATATTCCACTCTACATAAATGCCACATCTCTATCCATTTTCTCTCTCCAGAGACATATAATTTATATCCTAGTCGAGGATCTGTTAAACAGAGAGGCGGTATGCCTTGGGGTGCCTGTGTCCTCTCGATTTTTGTTTTTCCCAAGATATACGTCCATGAGTGCAAGGGCCCTGTGCTCTGTAGCTCATTTTTTAGATGCTTTAGTAAACAAAATACACTTCTCTAGAGTGACCGTTGGCAATATTCATTTCCACTATAAGCCTCACAGGGCTCCCTTTTCTCCTTGCCCTGTCCTGCATTTCTGGTGTTTACACTTTCTGAGGACGGCTCTTCTGACTGATGCGAAGTGATATGTTTTGTAGTATTGATTTCCAGTGCCCACCTGTTTGGTTGGCTAAAAAAGTGTATGCCCTGTTCTTGAATATATACAGAAAAAGACGCATACACCCTTTTTGGCCAACTGCAATGTTGGCAATGTTCAGCCCCTTTTCTTGTGCTTAATGGCGAGTCCTTCCTACCTCTTGCAATCCCTTTCCTGCCATTCTCCATTGCTTACAAGTCCTTTTCTCTGACTTTCCTCAAGACATTTTTCAGTGATAGATATTTTCATCTCTGCAGTTTCGTGAATTTTAGTGCCCGTGAGTCCCATTTTTCAACTTGTGTTTATGGGAACTGACCACAAAGCAGCGGGATTTCCTCAAGCCCTATTCTGTTTCCATGGGCAACCCTAGCCTTTGGTCAATTCGTCTTCCTGATTGGAAATTAGAGTGACATGTGCCTGTCCGAAAACCTAGGACTTGTCTCTCATTGTTCCTCCTCCTTCCGCTTCATCCTCTGGACAAATTCCAAACTGTATGCAACAGGATGTTGACAGTGCTGACATCTCCAAGTGGGGAGACTGTTCGTAAAGAAGCTGGAGGGGTGAACCCGAGCACCAGGAGATGAGGAGATGAGATGCCTTTTCCAAACTCTTCCCGATCAGACGGTATACCATCCTCTGGGTGTGACAGGCATGTTTTAGCTGTAGGAAGCGTCCCATTCATGTGAGGAGAACACCAGGGCTTTTTCAAAATCAGTGTCTCTCCGCAACCCAAAGTGGGGAATGTTTTAAGCTACGGCTACACATATGTTCATTAAGGGCCTTGGGAAGTAGGCAGAGTCCAAACTTTAGATGATTGAAGTCTTCCTGGTCAGAAGCACTCACCACCGGCTTCCCTTAGGTTCCATTTTAACTGTCATTGATAGATGATGTCAATAAAAATATCTATTCTTTTTCAGATTATTTCCCCTTATAGGTTATTGCAAAATATTGAGTGTAGTTCCCTGTGCTATACAGTAGTTCCTTGTTGATGATCGATTTTATACATAGCAGTGTGTATGTGTTAATCCCAAACGGTTAATTTATCCCTCCTCCCACCTTTCCCCTTTGGTAATAATAAATTATAAGATTTTATACTTCTCAGAAATGGGGGAGCTGAAAGAGAGGTATCATTTTCAATGGAAAAGCATTTAAAACAAGATTGAAGCTTTAACCAAGATTATTAGATGTACATCCTTGGAAAGAAATCACTTCGTTTCTCTAATATTGACCTGACAAATAAGACAAACCTTTTCACTGAACTTGCTTATAATAAAGTGATGGAAATATCAAATGGAAGTGTTAGAAACATCTTATTTTACCCGAGCCTTATACACTGTTCTATGTTAATTACAGTTTGGCTCACACATCTGTTCACTGAAGTTACAATGTTCTCAATTTCTGTTATTGATCCTCCAGAGTGGACCCCAACAAGTGTCCCCCTGCCCAGTGTCATTGGAGCCAACAGATCGAGACTGAGTTTGGTTCAGAAGCAAAGGAAACTTTATATTTTGATCAGAGAATGGAGAGGTGAGAGCATGTGCTACCCTGTGGGCTGTGGGCTGGGCTGCTGTGTAGAGATCCTGTCAGAGTCAGTGGGAGGGAGGGGGCGGAGCTCTCGAGGGCCCGGTTGGCTGCAGCTCAGGCTCTATATCACGGAGTCTGCACTGTGCCCCAGGAGCTGAGGTGTCGACCCAGCCATTCTGCACTAGGAAATCTGGTCTGAAGTGCCGGCTGTTGAACCTCTGTATGCGGGACCCTAGGAGCACGTGAAATTAGACAAAGCACAAAGGATAAAAAAGGTTAGACTTTATTTTATTGCCCAGATTCTATTTTTATCTCCCAGGGATTTTTAAGGGGCTTTGCCTGGGACAAACCCCTCTTCTGCCTTTTGTCCCCTTCCTCATTCTTAGAGTGCTGAGGGTGCAGACCCTTCTTCTTTAACTGCTGAGTGCTGAGTTAGAAGCCCTCATACTCATAGGCAAGGGTCAGAATTTCTCCCCAGCAGCCTCCAGGTGACGTTGATTGTCCCCAGGCCTCCTGCCTCCCTGCTCGTCCGCCTGAGCACCAGTATTGGAAGTGTTATAGATTCTAATGACCTTTAAGGGTCCAGGAAGGAGATGTGCAGTGACGCTGTGAGGTCCAGTTTCACCCTGCCCCACATTTGTTCAGCCACCTTTAGCTGACCGTTTCTGCCAGCCTAGATGCTCTGACCAGTAGTCTGCGCTTCCTTCTATTAGGCCCCAGAATTAACATAAAAACAGCACCAGGTGTCAGGACCCTGCCCGCTCAGCTCCCAGACAGTCCAGGGTCAGTGGTGATGAAGGACCATGATGGCCACTGAGTCAACAGCCTTTTGAAGTAAACAGGAGTCCAGCCGGTCTTATTGGCCACCATCATCACAGTGTCTGTAGGCTTTTCTATGGTGACAGCTTGATATACGGTTCCCCCGCCAAGATTATTACCTCCCCTCTGGGTGCAGTAAGTCCTGCAAGCAGTAGTCTACTCTTTTGGGACACACTCTTGTTGTTTTATGAGAGAAACTCCAGGTCAAGTGATGGTCACACGAGTCGTCATGGTGCCCTGTTGCCCCCGGTTATCTCTCTGGATGTTGGAGTTGGAGGGCCTTCTCACTCGAGGTCAGTGTGCCCACGGAGCAAACCCTGTGACTTCAGGGCATGGTTGGGGGTTCGGTTCACCACGTGGGGTCCTTTTCCCTTAGGAGGGAGGTGGCCTTTTGGGCTGCTGATTTCCACGTTTTCAGATACCGCCAGTATCTTGGCCAGATGTGGCGGTGGGCCAAGCCCCTTGGTGACCATAGTTTATCCTACCTGGATGGCATTCTTGCATTGTTCCATTTCAAGTGGTCCCAGTATTTGCACTAATACTCCAATGGCCTTTCAAATTTCACTAGGAATGTAAATGTCAAAGGGTTTAGCTAAATTAGGGAGTTCCAGGGCAAGGGTCTGAATTGACTGCTCTTTCCATTCTTGAAAGGCCACTTCTGGATTCTATTCAAAAGGATCATCATCTTTTCCTTTCAGTGTTTCATATAGAGGCCCAGCTAGTAGACTGTAGTTAGGGATCCAGAAGCAGCAAACCCTGGCCTCCCCAGGAACCCCTAAGCTGTCTTCTAGTTGTAGAAATGGGTAAGGCTGTAAATTGTTTCTTCCCTTTCCTGGGATGGGCTTCTCCGACCTTCTGTGAGAATGCAGCCCACGCAGGTCACTGTAGTCTGTGATATTTGAGCTTTTGCTTGGACAACTTGTATCCTTTATTGGCTTGGTAGTTCAGATGTCTCCTTAGTAGGGCTGGCGATCAGAATGTCGTCTGCATATTGAAGGAGTGTTTCCTTTTCCAGAGGTAGAGCTTTTAGGTCTTTAGCTGAGCTTTCCCCAAAGATGGTGTGGGAATTTTTGAACCCTTGCGGCAAGACGGCCCGGAAGTATTGTTTTAGTTGTATGTTGAGTCCTGCCACTCACAAGCCAAAATTTCTTGTGACTCTGGGACTAATAGAATACAAAAGAAGGCTTCATTGAAGACTAATACAGAATACCATGTCCTGGTGGTTAGTAGAATGACCAGCAGGGTGTAGGGTTTAGGAACTACTGGAGGTCTATCCTCGGTGGCTTCACTGACTGTCCTGACATCCTTTACCAGGACTCCAGCAGCCCATGGGGCTCTCGAGGTCAGGCCAATCCCAGGATATGGAGCTCACCTGGGCAGGTACCCCACCCCCACCCCAGCCCACGGGGCTCTCGTGTTCAGGCCCCTCCCAGGATATGGGGATCCCTGGGCAGGTTCCCCTGCAGCCCATGGGGCTCTCGTGGTCAGGCCCCTCCCAGGATACAGAGCTACCCTTGCAGGTACCGTGGCAGGGCTGGGCACACAGGAGCCATGCACATCGCCCTCATTTCAGAGCACTCCCAGCTCACCTGTCACTCAGATCTGACACAGAGCACCTCAGAGCAGGACTTGAACTAACAAACAGCAGCTCCGACAGGTCTGTGACCCTGGGCATCACTCTGTGTGGCCTCCCTCCACCTGGTCTTCCAGAGATTTCCACTGCACCCGGGGCACCAGGCCTCTGTCTCCACCCACCACCCAACCCTGCTCTCCCTGACTCCTGGGTACTTCTCATTAGGAGAGGGTTTTCTTGAAGTTGTCTCCCACTCATGGGCCAGATAATATAATTAGACAACAAGCCAGAGCTGCAGCCCCTTGTCTATCCTGACTCTCAGGAGCCCACACCTATTCCTTGGACCTGGCCGATTCAGCAAGTTCCAGTTTCTGCAACTGTGAGCCCCTGAGGGGTGATTATTGGCTGGCCTGGGAAGCCTGACCGTGCCGGCCAGCCCTCCCCAGGTGTGCCTGGGTTGAGATCAATATAAACACCGCTCCAGGCAGCAAGAGCACCTGCAGCTGTGCCTGACGCCATTTTCTCTGCCCTGTCAGCAGTCTCGGGGCTGGACTGGTGGGAGGGAGTGAGAGGCCACGGCTTTGTGGGTGGCCCAGTGTGAGTGGGGCTCTGCTGGACTTTCTGCAGCAGTTGCCAAGATGCCACCTGCTAAAGAAGAGGATGTGTCACCCATACCTGCCGCTGGAATTTCTCCCTGGGCAGAGGTGAGTAAGGAAGAAAGCAGTGGGGGCCGGGACAGGAGGGGTATCTCAGGCAGGGAAATGGAAAGCTTCCAGTAGATCACCCAGGGCCAGGACCATCCTGTCTGGCCTGCAGGCACCAAGTCGGCTGGCATGCTGTCGCTCATGTGGCTCCATGGCCCTTCCTCTAGGCTTTCAAGTCCTTGTACATATTCAGGTGTTTTACCTAGGAAGGGTGGGAACATTTCAGCAGCAGCTGGCCTGGGGCTCGGCCCACGTTTACTCACAGATGCCTCGGCACGGGCCCCCAGCTTTGCAATGAGGACGCTTGTTGCGTGGGGCATGCTGGCTGAATGGGAGATGATTCCCCACCACTGACCAACTTCAGAATTGTTTACAACTGGAGCAAGTGCCCTGATACGGTTTTCCTCTGTGTAACTGGTGGGTTCTGGGTTTTTTTCGTTTTTTCGTTCTTGGTTCAAGGTAGATTTTATTCCTCTTTTTTGTATTTACAGATATAAGCATGGAAATAATTTATTCATATAAATACATGTATGTGAAGGGAAGAATATTTTTTCTGTTTTACTTTTTTTAATTTTGAATTTTATTTTATTTTTTTATACAGCAGGTTCTTTTTGGTTACCTATTTTATACATAGAAATGTATACATGCCAATCCCAATCTCTCAACTCCTCCCACCACCACCCCCCCAACAGCTTTCCCCCCTTGGTGTCCATACGTTTGTTGTCTACATCTGTTCCTCTATTTCTGCCTTGCAAAACGGTTCATCTGTACAACTTTTCTAGGTTCCACATATATGCATTTATATACAGGATTTGTTTTTCTCTTTCTGACTTACTTCACTCTGTATGACAGTCTCTAGATCCATCAACGTCTCTACAAATGACCCAATTTCATTCCTTTTTATGGCTTAGTAATATTCCATTTTATATATGTACCACATCTTTATACATTCGTCTGTCTGTGGGCATTTAGGTTGCTTCCATTACCTGGATATTGTAAATAGTGATGCAGTGAACATTGCGGTGAATGTCTCTTTTCGATTTACGGTTTTGTCTGGGTATATGCCCAGTAGTGGGATTGCTGTATTATATGGTAATTCTATTCTTAGTTTTATAAGAAACTCCATAATGTTCTCCACAGTGACTGCATCAATTTACATTCCCAACAATAGTGGAAGAGGTTTCCTTATCTCTGCACCCTTTCCAGCATTTGTTGTTTGTAGATTTTCTGATGATGCCCATTCTAACAGGTGTGAGCTGATACACCATGGATGAGTCTATTTCGTTGAGCAAAGAGTAGGTCTTGTCTATTACATATTTGGCTTATGGAACGGTATGTGTGCTCATTTCAATCTCTGGTTTTATACAGCACCCCAACTCAACTTTCCCCTTAAGCAAGCATAAGTTTTTATCTAAATGTGAGACTCTGTTCGGTTTTGTAATTCAGTTTATGTGTAGCCAAGTTTACACTCCCTCTATTTGTGATATCTTATGATAATTATCTTTCTCTGTGTGACATATTTCTCTTAGAATCATCATACTTAAATCCACTCAATTTGCTGCTACAGGCCTGATGACATTGATTTCATTGCTGAGTGATATTCCGTTGTACGTAAGTAGCACAACTCCTTTATCCATTTTTTTCTTTCTGGGATATTTAATTTGTACTGGACTCGAGGTTCTTGTAAACACAGCAGCCCTGGATATTGTGTTGGCTGTGTCTTGTTGATTTTAATTTTCCTAAGCTATAGGGCCAAAAGTGGAAGTGCCCTAGGCTCTGTAGCTTTGTTTTTTAGATGTTTCAGCATACACCATAAACATCACCAGAGTGTCTGTTGGCAATTTACATCCCGTCCATCAGCATAACAAGGCTCCCTGTTCTCCATGGCCTGTCCTGTGTTTCTGGGTTTTACACTTTTTTCAGATGGCTCTTTTGACGAATGGGAAATGAGAGTTCATTGTAGTGCGGATTTCCATTGCTCGAATTCTTGGTTGGCCACAAAGGGCATATGCGTTTTTTCCTGAATATATTCAGGAAAAAATGTATACGCACTTTTTGTCCAAGTGCATCACTGTCAAAGATCTGCTGCTTTTCACATGCTTTAAATGCAATTCCAATCTACCTCCTGAAATATGATTCCTGCAATTCTGCCTCGTTTTCAAGTCCTCTGTGCAGACTTACTTCAATATATTTTTTGCCAATAGCTGTCATTTATAACTCTGCAGGTTTGTGAATTACAGTGCCTGTGATTTCCTTTCTTAATTCGTTTCCTTGAAAGCTGGCCACAGAACCGCAGGTTTGCTTCAGGCCGTAATCAGGGTCCCGCACGGCACTCTGAGCCTTTGGTTAATTCCTCTTCCTGGTGGGAAATTAGAGTTAAATGTGCCCCTCCAGACACCTGCCTCACTCCCAGCCCCTTGGTGATGTGTGTCCTCTGGTTTGAGGCCACATGTGCTGGGTTCCTCACCTTTCGCAGATGTGGCCCCACTGGTGTGCGGACACTCCTGCCTGGTTCCCATCCCCTTGGTGATGTGAGCCCTCCAGTGAGAGTCTGATCCTGGTTGGGCTCCTCACACTTCTGTGAGGTGAGCCCTCTTCTCTGAGGTCACTCCTGCCTGGCTGACACACCCCGCCTTGGCGACGT
Organism: Delphinapterus leucas; assembly: GCF_059928025.1. NCBI lineage: Eukaryota > Metazoa > Chordata > Mammalia > Artiodactyla > Monodontidae > Delphinapterus > Delphinapterus leucas. Next base: position 992,805 of record NW_028322250.1, read on the forward strand.
CGGCCCTCTGGTGGCAGTTGGAGCCTGCTGGGAGCCTCCTCCCCTCAGTGATGAGGCCCTCTGGCATCAGGCCCTAACTGCTGGGTTCCCACATTTTCTGATACGTGCTAAGTGGTGCGAGGGCACTCCTGCCAGGTTCCCATCCCCATGGGCATGTGGGCCTTCTGCTCTATGGTCCCAACACCTGTGTTTTTCACAGTTTCAGGATGTTGGCTCTCTGGTGTTAGTTCACTCAGGCCTAGATCCCATAGACTCTGTGCTCTGAGCCGCCTGCTGGGAGGTTCCTACTGCTGGATTCCTTACCATTTTTATTCTTTGGGTCCTGTGTTTTCATGCTCCTCCTTCCTGACTCACTCCCAGCCCCTTTGTGATGTAGGTCCTCTGGTTTGAGGCCACCTGTGCCGGTTTCCTCACCTTTATTGATGTGGTCCCACTGGTGTGAGGACACTCCTGCCTGGTTCCCATCCCCTTGGTGATGCGGGCCCTCTGGTGAGAGTCTGATCCTGGCTGGATTCCTCACACTTCTGGGAGGTGGGCCCTCTGCTGTGAGGTCACTCCTGCCTGGCTGGCACACATCACCTTGGCGATGTGGGCCCTCAGTTGCGAGTTGGTGCCTGCTGGGAGTCTCCTCCCCTCGGTAATGAGGGCCCTCTGGCGTCAGGCCCTAACTCATGGGCTCCCAAAATTTTCTGATATGTGCCCTGTCGTGCGAGTACACTCCTGCCAGGGTCCCATCCCCATGGGGATGTGGGCCTTCTGCTCTGAGGTCCCACCGGCTGGGTTGCTCACAGTGTCATGATGTGAGCCCTCTGCTGTGAGTTCACTGTGGCCTGGATCCCATAGACTCCATACTCTGGGCCACCTGCTGGGAGGTTCCAACTGCTGGATTCCTCACATTTTTTATTCTGTGGGCCCTGTGTTGTTAGGCTACTCCTGCCTGCCTCACTCGGAGCACCTTGGAAATGTGGGTCCTCTGGTTTAGGCCACATGTGCTGGGTTCCTCACCTTTCTATAATGTGGCCACACTGGTGTGAGGACACTCCTGCCTTGTTCCGGTCCCCTTGGTGATGTGGGCTCTCTGGTGAGAGTCTTATCCTGGCTGGTTTCCTCACCCTTCTGTGAGGTAGGCCCTCTGCTGTGAGGTCACTCCTGCCTGGCTGGCACACGTCACCTTGGCGACGTGGGCCCTCAGTTGGGAGTTGGTGCCTGCTGGGAGTCTCCACCCCTCGGTAATGAGGGCCCTCTGGCGTCAGGCTCTAACTCCTGGGCTCCCAAAATTTTCTGATGTGCGCCCTGTGGTGTGAGTACACTCCTGCCAGGTTTCCAACCCCATGGGAATATGGGCCTTCTGCTCTGAGGTCCCAACGGTGGGTGGCTCAGTTTCATGATGAGGGCCCTCTGGTGTGAGTTCACTCCGGCCTGGATCCCATAGCCTCGCTGCTCCTGGCCGCCTGTGGGGAGGTTCCAACTGCGGTATTCCTCACCTTTTTTCTTCTATGGGCCCTCTGTTTTGAGACTCCTCCTGCCTGCCTCACTCCGAGCCCCTTGGAGATGTGGGTCCTCTGGTTTAGGCCACATGTGCTGGGTTCCTCACCTTTCTATGATGTGGTCACACTGGTGTGAAGACAGTCCTGCCTGGTTCTGATCCTCTTGGTGATGTGGGCCCTCTGGTGAGAGTCTAATCCTCTTTGGGTTCCTCACACTTTTTTGAGGTTGGCCCTCTGCTCTGAGGTCACTCCTGCCTGGCTGGCACACGCCGCATTGGCGACATTGGCCCTCTTGTAGCAGTTGGAGCCTGCTGGGAGCCTCCTCTCCTCGGTGATGAGGGCCCTCTGGCGTCAGGCCCTAACTGCTGGGCTCCCCATATTTTCTGATGTGTGCCCACTGGTGCGATGACACTCCTGCTTGGTTCGCTTCCCCATGGGGATGTGGGCCTTGTGCTCTGAGGTCACAATGGCTAGGTTGCTCACAGTTTCATGATGAGGGCCCTCTGTTGTGAGTTCATCATTGCCTGGATCCCATAGCCTCGGTGATCTGGGCCGCCTGCTGGGATGTTCCAACTGCTGGATTCCTCACCTTTTTTATACAATGGGCCACGTGTTTTGAGGTTCATCCTGCCTGCCTCGCTCCGAGACCCATGGAGATGTGGGTCCTCTGGTTTGAGGCCACATGTGCTGGGTACCTCAACTTGCGATGATGTGGCCCCATGGGTGTGAAGACACTCCTGCCTGGTTCCCAGCCTCTTGCTGATGTGGGCCCTCTGGTGAGAGTGTGATAATGGCTCGGTTCCTTACCCTTCTGTGAGGTGGGCCCTCTGATGTGAGGTCACTCCTGCCTGGCTGGCTCACGTCACCTTGGCGATGTGGGCCCTCTGTTGGCCACGAAAGCATGCTGGGAGCCCCCTACCCTCTTTAATGAGGGCCCTGAAAAAACGCATATGCACTTTTTGACCAAGTGCATCATTGTCGAGGATCTGCCTCTTCTCCTGTGCTTTCAGAGCACTTCCCGTCGACCTCCTGAAATCACATTCCTGGAATTCTGCCCCGCTTTCAAGTCCTCTTCGCAGCCTTATTTCAATATATTTTTGTATGATACCTGCCATTTATAACTCTGCAGGTTTGTTAATTACAGTGTCCCTGAGCTCCTTTCTTCAACTCGCTTTCTTGTGAGCTGGCCGCAAAACCGCAGGATTGCTTCAGGCCCAAATCTGGTTTCCGCACAGCATGCTGAGCCTTTGGTAAATTCCTTTTTCTGGTGGGAAATGAGCATTCAATTTGCCCGTGCAGACACCTACAGCTAGTCTCTCATTGGTTCTCCCTATTCCTCTTCATCTTGTGCAGATATTGCAAATGTGCCAAACAGGAGGTTAAGGGCACTGACTCTCCAAGTGGGTAGAGAGTTAGTAAAGCGTCTGGAATGGTGAACCCGAGTACCAGGGGACGAAACCTGAGAGGCATTTAAAATCGTTTCCCAGTCACACGGTGGACCATACTCTGGGATTCAGATGCATCTTTTAGGTGAAGGAAGAATCCCGTAAACCTGGAGAGTTGGGACCCATGGAATGGGTACCATGCAGTATGACTTCAAAGGGTCTGCATTTGCTCATCGAACCTCACCAACGCTATCAGCCCGATGTGTCCAACCTTATGCCTCACTCAGCTCTGGGTGTAGATGTGGTAAATCCAGGTTGCATTACAAGCCCTGAATGAATTATTTAAGAATTGCTCTCTATTTCAGTGTCATTGTGTTTTGTTTTTGTAATTCATTTTGATAATGGGATTTATCGGATTTTCTCTGCTGCATTCATGCCGCTGTACACACGCTTGATTCTCTTACGGAGACATATAAATCCATGGGTTGGAAGATTCTTACTAGTCAGTTGTATTCCTAGGATTTGTATATGTGGTGTTTAGTCCATTTCGTTGAGCAAGGGGTAGGTCTTGACTATTATATATTTGGCTTATGGAAACGTATCTGTGCTAATTTCTATCTTTGGTTTTATGAAGCACCCCAACTTACCTTTCCCCTTAAGCAAGCATAAGTTGGTTTTCTAAATTTGAGACCCTGTTCTGTTTTGTAATTCAGTTCATGTGTAGCCAAGTTTACATTCCTTGTATTAGTGATATCTTATGATGTTTCATTTTCTGTGTGACTTATTTCACGTAGAATAATCATACCTGAATCCACTCATTATGCCGCGACGGGCCTGATGACATAGATTTCATTGCTGAGTGATATTCCATTGAACGTACGTACCACAACTTCTTTATCTATTTTTCACATTCTGGGATGTTTAACTTGTACCGTAGACGAGGTTCTTGTAAACAGAGCCGTCTGAAACTTTGCGGTGGCTGTGTGTATTTTACTTTAATTTCCCTAAGCTATAGGACCATAAGTGGAAGTGCCTTAGGCTCCGTTGCTTTGTTTTTCAGGTGTTCCAGGAAACACCATACACTTCTCCAGAGTGGCTGTTGGCAATTTACATCCCGCCCATCAGCATAACAAGGCTCCCTGTTCTCCATGGCCTGTGCTGCCTTTCTGGATTTTACACATTTTTCAGATGGCCCTTTTGACCGGGGGGCAGTGAGACTTCATTGTAGTGCAGATTTCTTTAACATGCTTGCTTGGTTGGCCAAAAAGTGGCATATGCGTTTTTTCCTCAATATATTCAGGAAAAAACGCATACGCCCTTTTTGGCCAAGTGCATCATTGTCGACGTTCTGCCTCTTTTCCTATGCTTTAAATGCAATTCCAGTCTACCCCTTGATATCGTTTTCGTGCAATTCTGCCCCATTTTCAGTCCTCTTTGCAGCCTTACTTCAATATATTTTTGGACGATAGCTGTCATATATAACTCTGCAGGTTTGTGCATGACAGTGCCGCTGAGCTCCTTTCTTCAACATGCTTTCTTGTAAGCTGGCCGCAAAACCGCTGGATTGCTTCAGGCCCTAATCTGGTTCCAGCACGGCATGCTGAGCCTTTGGTTAATTCCAATTCCTGGTGGTAAATGAGCGTTAAATTTGCCCGTGCAGACACCTACAGCTAGTCTCTCATTGGTTCTCCCTATTCCTGTTCATCTTGCGCAGAAATTGCAAACTGTGCCCAACAGGAGGTTAAAGGCACTGACTCTCCAAGTGGAGAGAGTGTTAGTAAAGCGTCTGGAATGGTGAACCCGAGTAACAGGAGACGAAAACTGAGATGCATTTAGAAACGTTTCCCGGTCACACGGTGGACCACACTCTGGGTTTCCCATGCATGTTTTAGCTGAAGGAAGAATCCCTTAAACCTGGAGAGTTGGGACCCATGGAATGGGTACCATGCAGTATGGCTTCAAAGGGTCTGCATTTGCTCACTGAACCTCACCAATGCTATCAGCGCAAAGTATCCAGCCTTATGTCTCACCCAGCTCTGGGTGTAAATGTGGTACATCCAGGTTGCATCACAAACCCTGAATGAATTATTTAAGAATTGCTCTCTATTTCACTGCCATTGTGTTTTCTTTTTGAAATTTATTTTGATAATAGGATTTAGCTGATTTTCACTGCTGCGTGTATTCCGCTGTACCCATGCTTGATTCTATTACGCAGACATATAAATCCATAGGTATTAAGACTCTTACTCATCCGGTATATTCCTAGGTGCTGAAAATGTGGTGTTGAGTCCATTTCATTGACCAAGGAGTAGGTTTTTTCTATTCCATATTTGGCTTATGGAACGGTATCTGTGCTAATTTCAATCTCTGGTTTTATGCAGCACCCCAACTCACCTTTATCCTTGAGCAAGCATAAGTTGGTTTTCTAAATTTGAGACACCGTTCTGTTTTATAATTCAGTTCATTTGTAGCCACGTTTACATTCCATGTATTAGTGATATCGTATGTCTTTTTGTTTTTATATTATGTGACTTCGAGTGATCATATGTCACTCCTGTGTAGTTGTTACACATGGCCATATTTCACTGATTTCCTGGCTGAGTAATATTCCACTCTACATAAATGCCACATCTCTATCCATTTTCTCTCTCCAGAGACATATAATTTATATCCTAGTCGAGGATCTTTTAAACAGAGAGGCGGTATACCTTGGGGTGCCTGTGTCCTCTCGATTTTTGTTTTTCCCAAGATATACGTCCATGAGTGCAAGGGCCCTGTGCTCTGTAGCTCATTTTTTAGATGCTTTAGTAAACAAAATACACTTCTCTAGAGTGACCGTTGGCAATATACATTTCCACTATAAGCCTCACAGGGCTCCCTTTTCTCCTTGCCCTGTCCTGCATTTCTGGTGTTTACACTTTCTGAGGACGGCTCTTCTGACTGATGCGAAGTGATATGTTTTGTAGTATTGATTTCCAGTGCCCACCTGTTTGGTTGGCTAAAAAAGTGTATGCCCTGTTCTTGAACATATACAGAAAAAGACGCATACACCCTTTTTGGCCAACTGCAATGTTGGCAATGTTCAGCCCCTTTTCTTGTGCTTAATGGCGAGTCCTTCCTACCTCTTGCAATCCCTTTCCTGCCATTCTCCGTTGCTTACAAGTCCTTTTCTCTGACTTTCCTCAAGACATTTTTCAGTGATAGATATTTTCATCTCTGCAGTTTCGTGAATTTTAGTGCCCGTGAGTCCCATTTTTCAACTTGTGTTTATGGGAACTGACCACAAAGCAGCGGGATTTCCTCAAGCCCTATTCTGTTTCCATGGACAACCCTAGCCTTTGGTCAATTCGTCTTCCTGATTGGAAAGTAGAGTGACATGTGCCTGTCCGAACACCTAGGACTTGTCTCTCATTGTTCCTCCTCCTTCCGCTTCATCCTCTGGACAAATTCCAAACTGTATGCAACAGGATGTTGACAGTGCTGACATCTCCAAGTGGGGAGACTGTTCGTAAAGAAGCTGGAGGGGTGAACCCGAGCACCAGGAGATGAGGAGATGAGATGCCTTTTCCAAACTCTTCCCGATCAGACGGTATACCATCCTCTGGGTGTGACAGGCATGTTTTAGCTGTAGGAAGCGTCCCATTCATGTGAGGAGAACACCAGGGCTTTTTCAAAATCAGTGTCTCTCCGCAACCCAAAGTGGGGAATGTTTTAAGCTACGGCTACACATATGTTCATTAAGGGCCTTGGGAAGTAGGCAGAGTCCAAACTTTAGATGATTGAAGTCTTCCTGGTCAGAAGCACTCACCACCGGCTTCCCTTAGGTTCCATTTTAACTGTCATTGATAGATGATGTCAATAAAAATATCTATTCTTTTTCAGATTATTTCCCCTTATAGGTTATTGCAAAATATTGAGTGTAGTTCCCTGTGCTATACAGTAGTTCCTTGTTGATGATCGATTTTATACATAGCAGTGTGTATGTGTTAATCCCAAACGGTTAATTTATCCCTCCTCCCACCTTTCCCCTTTGGTAATAATAAATTATAAGATTTTATACTTCTCAGAAATGGGGGAGCTGAAAGAGAGGTATCATTTTCAATGGAAAAGCATTTAAAACAAGATTGAAGCTTTAACCAAGATTATTAGATGTACATCCTTGGAAAGAAATCACTTCGTTTCTCTAATATTGACCTGACAAATAAGACAAACCTTTTCACTGAACTTGCTTATAATAAAGTGATGGAAATATCAAATGGAAGTGTTAGAAACATCTTATTTTACCCGAGCCTTATACACTGTTCTATGTTAATTACAGTTTGGCTCACACATCTGTTCACTGAAGTTACAATGTTCTCAATTTCTGTTATTGATCCTCCAGAGTGGACCCCAACAAGTGTCCCCCTGCCCAGTGTCATTGGAGCCAACAGATCGAGACTGAGTTTGGTTCAGAAGCAAAGGAAACTTTATATTTTGATCAGAGAATGGAGAGGTGAGAGCATGTGCTACCCTGTGGGCTGTGGGCTGGGCTGCTGTGTAGAGATCCTGTCAGAGTCAGTGGGAGGGAGGGGGCGGAGCTCTCGAGGGCCCGGTTGGCTGCAGCTCAGGCTCTATATCACGGAGTCTGCACTGTGCCCCAGGAGCTGAGGTGTCGACCCAGCCATTCTGCACTAGGAAATCTGGTCTGAAGTGCCGGCTGTTGAACCTCTGTATGCGGGACCCTAGGAGCACGTGAAATTAGACAAAGCACAAAGGATAAAAAAGGTTAGACTTTATTTTATTGCCCAGATTCTATTTTTATCTCCCAGGGATTTTTAAGGGGCTTTGCCTGGGACAAACCCCTCTTCTGCCTTTTGTCCCCTTCCTCATTCTTAGAGTGCTGAGGGTGCAGACCCTTCTTCTTTAACTGCTGAGTGCTGAGTTAGAAGCCCTCATACTCATAGGCAAGGGTCAGAATTTCTCCCCAGCAGCCTCCAGGTGACGTTGATTGTCCCCAGGCCTCCTGCCTCCCTGCTCGTCCGCCTGAGCACCAGTATTGGAAGTGTTATAGATTCTAATGACCTTTAAGGGTCCAGGAAGGAGATGTGCAGTGACGCTGTGAGGTCCAGTTTCACCCTGCCCCACATTTGTTCAGCCACCTTTAGCTGACCGTTTCTGCCAGCCTAGATGCTCTGACCAGTAGTCTGCGCTTCCTTCTATTAGGCCCCAGAATTAACATAAAAACAGCACCAGGTGTCAGGACCCTGCCCGCTCAGCTCCCAGACAGTCCAGGGTCAGTGGTGATGAAGGACCATGATGGCCACTGAGTCAACAGCCTTTTGAAGTAAACAGGAGTCCAGCCGGTCTTATTGGCCACCATCATCACAGTGTCTGTAGGCTTTTCTATGGTGACAGCTTGATATACGGTTCCCCCGCCAAGATTATTACCTCCCCTCTGGGTGCAGTAAGTCCTGCAAGCAGTAGTCTACTCTTTTGGGACACACTCTTGTTGTTTTATGAGAGAAACTCCAGGTCAAGTGATGGTCACACGAGTCGTCATGGTGCCCTGTTGCCCCCGGTTATCTCTCTGGATGTTGGAGTTGGAGGGCCTTCTCACTCGAGGTCAGTGTGCCCACGGAGCAAACCCTGTGACTTCAGGGCATGGTTGGGGGTTCGGTTCACCACGTGGGGTCCTTTTCCCTTAGGAGGGAGGTGGCCTTTTGGGCTGCTGATTTCCACGTTTTCAGATACCGCCAGTATCTTGGCCAGATGTGGCGGTGGGCCAAGCCCCTTGGTGACCATAGTTTATCCTACCTGGATGGCATTCTTGCATTGTTCCATTTCAAGTGGTCCCAGTATTTGCACTAATACTCCAATGGCCTTTCAAATTTCACTAGGAATGTAAATGTCAAAGGGTTTAGCTAAATTAGGGAGTTCCAGGGCAAGGGTCTGAATTGACTGCTCTTTCCATTCTTGAAAGGCCACTTCTGGATTCTATTCAAAAGGATCATCATCTTTTCCTTTCAGTGTTTCATATAGAGGCCCAGCTAGTAGACTGTAGTTAGGGATCCAGAAGCAGCAAACCCTGGCCTCCCCAGGAACCCCTAAGCTGTCTTCTAGTTGTAGAAATGGGTAAGGCTGTAAATTGTTTCTTCCCTTTCCTGGGATGGGCTTCTCCGACCTTCTGTGAGAATGCAGCCCACGCAGGTCACTGTAGTCTGTGATATTTGAGCTTTTGCTTGGACAACTTGTATCCTTTATTGGCTTGGTAGTTCAGATGTCTCCTTAGTAGGGCTGGCGATCAGAATGTCGTCTGCATATTGAAGGAGTGTTTCCTTTTCCAGAGGTAGAGCTTTTAGGTCTTTAGCTGAGCTTTCCCCAAAGATGGTGTGGGAATTTTTGAACCCTTGCGGCAAGACGGCCCGGAAGTATTGTTTTAGTTGTATGTTGAGTCCTGCCACTCACAAGCCAAAATTTCTTGTGACTCTGGGACTAATAGAATACAAAAGAAGGCTTCATTGAAGACTAATACAGAATACCATGTCCTGGTGGTTAGTAGAATGACCAGCAGGGTGTAGGGTTTAGGAACTACTGGAGGTCTATCCTCGGTGGCTTCACTGACTGTCCTGACATCCTTTACCAGGACTCCAGCAGCCCATGGGGCTCTCGAGGTCAGGCCAATCCCAGGATATGGAGCTCACCTGGGCAGGTACCCCACCCCCACCCCAGCCCACGGGGCTCTCGTGTTCAGGCCCCTCCCAGGATATGGGGATCCCTGGGCAGGTTCCCCTGCAGCCCATGGGGCTCTCGTGGTCAGGCCCCTCCCAGGATACAGAGCTACCCTTGCAGGTACCGTGGCAGGGCTGGGCACACAGGAGCCATGCACATCGCCCTCATTTCAGAGCACTCCCAGCTCACCTGTCACTCAGATCTGACACAGAGCACCTCAGAGCAGGACTTGAACTAACAAACAGCAGCTCCGACAGGTCTGTGACCCTGGGCATCACTCTGTGTGGCCTCCCTCCACCTGGTCTTCCAGAGATTTCCACTGCACCCGGGGCACCAGGCCTCTGTCTCCACCCACCACCCAACCCTGCTCTCCCTGACTCCTGGGTACTTCTCATTAGGAGAGGGTTTTCTTGAAGTTGTCTCCCACTCATGGGCCAGATAATATAATTAGACAACAAGCCAGAGCTGCAGCCCCTTGTCTATCCTGACTCTCAGGAGCCCACACCTATTCCTTGGACCTGGCCGATTCAGCAAGTTCCAGTTTCTGCAACTGTGAGCCCCTGAGGGGTGATTATTGGCTGGCCTGGGAAGCCTGACCGTGCCGGCCAGCCCTCCCCAGGTGTGCCTGGGTTGAGATCAATATAAACACCGCTCCAGGCAGCAAGAGCACCTGCAGCTGTGCCTGACGCCATTTTCTCTGCCCTGTCAGCAGTCTCGGGGCTGGACTGGTGGGAGGGAGTGAGAGGCCACGGCTTTGTGGGTGGCCCAGTGTGAGTGGGGCTCTGCTGGACTTTCTGCAGCAGTTGCCAAGATGCCACCTGCTAAAGAAGAGGATGTGTCACCCATACCTGCCGCTGGAATTTCTCCCTGGGCAGAGGTGAGTAAGGAAGAAAGCAGTGGGGGCCGGGACAGGAGGGGTATCTCAGGCAGGGAAATGGAAAGCTTCCAGTAGATCACCCAGGGCCAGGACCATCCTGTCTGGCCTGCAGGCACCAAGTCGGCTGGCATGCTGTCGCTCATGTGGCTCCATGGCCCTTCCTCTAGGCTTTCAAGTCCTTGTACATATTCAGGTGTTTTACCTAGGAAGGGTGGGAACATTTCAGCAGCAGCTGGCCTGGGGCTCGGCCCACGTTTACTCACAGATGCCTCGGCACGGGCCCCCAGCTTTGCAATGAGGACGCTTGTTGCGTGGGGCATGCTGGCTGAATGGGAGATGATTCCCCACCACTGACCAACTTCAGAATTGTTTACAACTGGAGCAAGTGCCCTGATACGGTTTTCCTCTGTGTAACTGGTGGGTTCTGGGTTTTTTTCGTTTTTTCGTTCTTGGTTCAAGGTAGATTTTATTCCTCTTTTTTGTATTTACAGATATAAGCATGGAAATAATTTATTCATATAAATACATGTATGTGAAGGGAAGAATATTTTTTCTGTTTTACTTTTTTTAATTTTGAATTTTATTTTATTTTTTTATACAGCAGGTTCTTTTTGGTTACCTATTTTATACATAGAAATGTATACATGCCAATCCCAATCTCTCAACTCCTCCCACCACCACCCCCCCAACAGCTTTCCCCCCTTGGTGTCCATACGTTTGTTGTCTACATCTGTTCCTCTATTTCTGCCTTGCAAAACGGTTCATCTGTACAACTTTTCTAGGTTCCACATATATGCATTTATATACAGGATTTGTTTTTCTCTTTCTGACTTACTTCACTCTGTATGACAGTCTCTAGATCCATCAACGTCTCTACAAATGACCCAATTTCATTCCTTTTTATGGCTTAGTAATATTCCATTTTATATATGTACCACATCTTTATACATTCGTCTGTCTGTGGGCATTTAGGTTGCTTCCATTACCTGGATATTGTAAATAGTGATGCAATGAACATTGCGGTGAATGTCTCTTTTCGATTTACGGTTTTGTCTGGGTATATGCCCAGTAGTGGGATTGCTGTATTATATGGTAATTCTATTCTTAGTTTTATAAGAAACTCCATAATGTTCTCCACAGTGACTGCATCAATTTACATTCCCAACAATAGTGGAAGAGGTTTCCTTATCTCTGCACCCTTTCCAGCATTTGTTGTTTGTAGATTTTCTGATGATGCCCATTCTAACAGGTGTGAGCTGATACACCATGGATGAGTCTATTTCGTTGAGCAAAGAGTAGGTCTTGTCTATTACATATTTGGCTTATGGAACGGTATGTGTGCTCATTTCAATCTCTGGTTTTATACAGCACCCCAACTCAACTTTCCCCTTAAGCAAGCATAAGTTTTTATCTAAATGTGAGACTCTGTTCGGTTTTGTAATTCAGTTTATGTGTAGCCAAGTTTACACTCCCTCTATTTGTGATATCTTATGATAATTATCTTTCTCTGTGTGACATATTTCTCTTAGAATCATCATACTTAAATCCACTCAATTTGCTGCTACAGGCCTGATGACATTGATTTCATTGCTGAGTGATATTCCGTTGTACGTAAGTAGCACAACTCCTTTATCCATTTTTTTCTTTCTGGGATATTTAATTTGTACTGGACCCGAGGTTCTTGTAAACACAGCAGCCCTGGATATTGTGTTGGCTGTGTCTTGTTGATTTTAATTTTCCTAAGCTATAGGGCCAAAAGTGGAAGTGCCCTAGGCTCTGTAGCTTTGTTTTTTAGATGTTTCAGCATACACCATAAACATCACCAGAGTGTCTGTTGGCAATTTACATCCCGTCCATCAGCATAACAAGGCTCCCTGTTCTCCATGGCCTGTCCTGTGTTTCTGGGTTTTACACTTTTTTCAGATGGCTCTTTTGACGAATGGGAAATGAGAGTTCATTGTAGTGCGGATTTCCATTGCTCGAATTCTTGGTTGGCCACAAAGGGCATATGCGTTTTTTCCTGAATATATTCAGGAAAAAATGTATACGCACTTTTTGTCCAAGTGCATCACTGTCAAAGATCTGCCGCTTTTCACATGCTTTAAATGCAATTCCAATCTACCTCCTGAAATATGATTCCTGCAATTCTGCCTCGTTTTCAAGTCCTCTGTGCAGACTTACTTCAATATATTTTTTGCCAATAGCTGTCATTTATAACTCTGCAGGTTTGTGAATTACAGTGCCTGTGATTTCCTTTCTTAATTCGTTTCCTTGAAAGCTGGCCACAGAACCGCAGGTTTGCTTCAGGCCGTAATCAGGGTCCCGCACGGCACTCTGAGCCTTTGGTTAATTCCTCTTCCTGGTGGGAAATTAGAGTTAAATGTGCCCCTCCAGACACCTGCCTCACTCCCAGCCCCTTGGTGATGTGTGTCCTCTGGTTTGAGGCCACATGTGCTGGGTTCCTCACCTTTCGCAGATGTGGCCCCACTGGTGTGCGGACACTCCTGCCTGGTTCCCATCCCCTTGGTGATGTGAGCCCTCCAGTGAGAGTCTGATCCTGGTTGGGCTCCTCACACTTCTGTGAGGTGAGCCCTCTTCTCTGAGGTCACTCCTGCCTGGCTGACACACCCCGCCTTGGCGACGTCGGCCCTCTGGTGGCAGTTGGAGCCTGCTGGGAGCCTCCTCCCCTCAGTGATGAGGCCCTCTGGCATCAGGCCCTAACTGCTGGGTTCCCACATTTTCTGATACGTGCTAAGTGGTGCGAGGGCACTCCTGCCAGGTTCCCATCCCCATGGGCATGTGGGCCTTCTGCTCTATGGTCCCAACACCTGTGTTGTTCACAGTTTCAGGATGTTGGCTCTCTGGTGTTAGTTCACTCAGGCCTAGATCCCATAGACTCTGTGCTCTGAGCCGCCTGCTGGGAGGTTCCTACTGCTGGATTCCTTACCATTTTTATTCTTTGGGTCCTGTGTTTTCATGCTCCTCCTTCCTGACTCACTCCCAGCCCCTTTGTGATGTAGGTCCTCTGGTTTGAGGCCACCTGTGCCGGTTTCCTCACCTTTATTGATGTGGTCCCACTGGTGTGAGGACACTCCTGCCTGGTTCCCATCCCCTTGGTGATGGGGGCCCTCTGGTGAGAGTCTGATCCTGGCTGGATTCCTCACACTTCTGGGAGGTGGGCCCTCTGCTGTGAGGTCACTCCTGCCTGGCTGGCACACATCACCTTGGCGATGTGGGCCCTCAGTTGCGAGTTGGTGCCTGCTGGGAGTCTCCTCCCCTCGGTAATGAGGGCCCTCTGGCGTCAGGCCCTAACTCATGGGCTCCCAAAATTTTCTGATATGTGCCCTGTCGTGCGAGTACACTCCTGCCAGGGTCCCATCCCCATGGGGATGTGGGCCTTCTGCTCTGAGGTCCCACCGGCTGGGTTGCTCACAGTGTCATGATGTGAGCCCTCTGCTGTGAGTTCACTGTGGCCTGGATCCCATAGACTCCATACTCTGGGCCACCTGCTGGGAGGTTCCAACTGCTGGATTCCTCACATTTTTTATTCTGTGGGCCCTGTGTTGTTAGGCTACTCCTGCCTGCCTCACTCGGAGCACCTTGGAAATGTGGGTCCTCTGGTTTAGGCCACATGTGCTGGGTTCCTCACCTTTCTATAATGTGGCCACACTGGTGTGAGGACACTCCTGCCTTGTTCCGGTCCCCTTGGTGATGTGGGCTCTCTGGTGAGAGTCTTATCCTGGCTGGTTTCCTCACCCTTCTGTGAGGTAGGCCCTCTGCTGTGAGGTCACTCCTGCCTGGCTGGCACACGTCACCTTGGCGACGTGGGCCCTCAGTTGGGAGTTGGTGCCTGCTGGGAGTCTCCACCCCTCGGTAATGAGGGCCCTCTGGCGTCAGGCTCTAACTCCTGGGCTCCCAAAATTTTCTGATGTGCGCCCTGTGGTGTGAGTACACTCCTGCCAGGTTTCCAACCCCATGGGAATATGGGCCTTCTGCTCTGAGGTCCCAACGGTGGGTGGCTCAGTTTCATGATGAGGGCCCTCTGGTGTGAGTTCACTCCGGCCTGGATCCCATAGCCTCGCTGCTCCTGGCCGCCTGTGGGGAGGTTCCAACTGCGGTATTCCTCACCTTTTTTCTTCTATGGGCCCTCTGTTTTGAGACTCCTCCTGCCTGCCTCACTCCGAGCCCCTTGGAGATGTGGGTCCTCTGGTTTAGGCCACATGTGCTGGGTTCCTCACCTTTCTATGATGTGGTCACACTGGTGTGAAGACAGTCCTGCCTGGTTCTGATCCTCTTGGTGATGTGGGCCCTCTGGTGAGAGTCTAATCCTCTTTGGGTTCCTCACACTTTTTTGAGGTTGGCCCTCTGCTCTGAGGTCACTCCTGCCTGGCTGGCACACGCCGCATTGGCGACATTGGCCCTCTTGTAGCAGTTGGAGCCTGCTGGGAGCCTCCTCTCCTCGGTGATGAGGGCCCTCTGGCGTCAGGCCCTAACTGCTGGACTCCCCATATTTTCTGATGTGTGCCCACTGGTGCGATGACACTCCTGCTTGGTTCGCTTCCCCATGGGGATGTGGGCCTTGTGCTCTGAGGTCACAATGGCTAGGTTGCTCACAGTTTCATGATGAGGGCCCTCTGTTGTGAGTTCATCATTGCCTGGATCCCATAGCCTCGGTGATCTGGGTCGCCTGCTGGGATGTTCCAACTGCTGGATTCCTCACCTTTTTTATACAATGGGCCACGTGTTTTGAGGTTCATCCTGCCTGCCTCGCTCCGAGACCCATGGAGATGTGGGTCCTCTGGTTTGAGGCCACATGTGCTGGGTACCTCAACTTGTGATGATGTGGCCCCATGGGTGTGAAGACACTCCTGCCTGGTTCCCAGCCTCTTGCTCATGTGGGCCCTCTGGTGAGAGTGTGATAATGGCTCGGTTCCTTACCCTTCTGTGAGGTGGGCCCTCTGATGTGAGGTCACTCCTGCCTGGCTGGCTCACGTCACCTTGGTGATGTGGGCCCTCTGTTGGCCACGAAAGCATGCTGGGAGCCCCCTACCCTCTTTAATGAGGGCCCTGAAAAAACGCATATGAACTTTTTGACCAAGTGCATCATTGTCGAGGATCTGTCTCTTCTCCTATGTTTTCAGAGCACTTCCCGTCAACCTCCTGAAATCATATTCCAGGAATTCTGCCCCGCTTTCAAGTCCTCTTCGCAGCCTTATTTCAATATATTTTTGTATGATACCTGCCATTTATAACTCTGCAGGTTTGTTAATTACAGTGTCCCTGAGCTCCTTTCTTCAACTCGCTTTCTTGTGAGCTGGCCGCAAAACCGCAGGATTGCTTCAGGCCCAAATCTGGTTTCCGCACAGCATGCTGAGCCTTTGGTAAATTCCTTTTTCTGGTGGGAAATGAGCATTCAATTTGCCCGTGCAGACACCTACAGCTAGTCTCTCATTGGTTCTCCCTATTCCTCTTCATCTTGTGCAGATATTGCAAATGTGCCAAACAGGAGGTTAAAGGCACTGACTCTCCAAGTGGGTAGAGAGTTAGTAAAGCGTCTGGAATGGTGAACCCGAGTACCAGGGGACGAAACCTGAGAGGCATTTAAAATCGTTTCCCAGTCACACGGTGGACCATACTCTGGGATTCAGATGCATCTTTTAGGTGAAGGAAGAATCCCGTAAACCTGGAGAGTTGGGACCCATGGAATGGGTACCATGCAGTATGACTTCAAAGGGTCTGCATTTGCTCATCGAACCTCACCAACGCTATCAGCCCGAAGTGTCCAACCTTATGCCTCACTCAGCTCTGGGTGTAGATGTGGTAAATCCAGGTTGCATTACAAGCCCTGAATGAATTATTTAAGAATTGCTCTCTATTTCAGTGTCATTGTGTTTTGTTTTTGTAATTCATTTTGATAATGGGATTTATCGGATTTTCTCTGCTGCATTCATGCCGCTGTACACACGCTTGATTCTCTTACGGAGACATATAAATCCATGGGTTGGAAGATTCTTACTAGTCAGTTGTATTCCTAGGATTTGTATATGTGGTGTTTAGTCCATTTCGTTGAGCAAGGGGTAGGTCTTGACTATTATATATTTGGCTTATGGAAACGTATCTGTGCTAATTTCTATCTTTGGTTTTATGAAGCACCCCAACTTACCTTTCCCCTTAAGCAAGCATAAGTTGGTTTTCTAAATTTGAGACCCTGTTCTGTTTTGTAATTCAGTTCATGTGTAGCCAAGTTTACATTCCTTGTATTAGTGATATCTTATGATGTTTCATTTTCTGTGTGACTTATTTCACGTAGAATAATCATACCTGAATCCACTCATTATGCCGCGACGGGCCTGATGACATAGATTTCGTTGCTGAGTGATATTCCATTGAACGTACGTACCACAACTTCTTTATCTATTTTTCACATTCTGGGATGTTTAACTTGTACCGTAGACGAGGTTCTTGTAAACAGAGCCGTCTGAAACTTTGCGGTGGCTGTGTGTATTTTACTTTAATTTCCCTAAGCTATAGGACCATAAGTGGAAGTGCCTTAGGCTCCGTTGCTTTGTTTTTCAGGTGTTCCAGGAAACAACATACACTTCTCCAGAGTGGCTGTTGGCAATTTACATCCCGCCCATCAGCATAACAAGGCTCCCTGTTCTCCATGGCCTGTGCTGCCTTTCTGGATTTTACACATTTTTCAGATGGCCCTTTTGACCGGGGGGCAGTGAGACTTCATTGTAGTGCAGATTTCTTTAACATGCTTGCTTGGTTGGCCAAAAAGTGGCATATGCGTTTTTTCCTCAATATATTCAGGAAAAAACGCATACGCCCTTTTTGGCCAAGTGCATCATTGTCGACGTTCTGCCTCTTTTCCTATGCTTTAAATGCAATTCCAGTCTACCCCTTGATATCGTTTTCGTGCAATTCTGCCCCATTTTCAGTCCTCTTTGCAGCCTTACTTCAATATATTTTTGGACGATAGCTGTCATATATAACTCTGCAGGTTTGTGAATGACAGTGCCGCTGAGCTCCTTTCTTCAACATGCTTTCTTGTAAGCTGGCCGCAAAACCGCTGGATTGCTTCAGGCCCTAATCTGGTTCCAGCACGGCATGCTGAGCCTTTGTTTAATTCCACTTCCTGGTGGTAAATGAGCGTTAAATTTGCCCGTGCAGACACCTACAGCTAGTCTCTCATTGGTTCTCCCTATTCCTGTTCATCTTGCGCAGAAATTGCAAACTGTGCCCAACAGGAGTTTAAAGGCACTGACTCTCCAAGTGGGGAGAGTGTTAGTAAAGCGTCTGGAATGGTGAACCCGAGTAACAGGAGACGAAAACTGAGATGCATTTAGAAACGTTTCCCGGTCACACGGTGGACCACACTCTGGGTTTCCCATGCATGTTTTAGCTGAAGGAAGAATCCCTTAAACCTGGAGAGTTGGGACCCATGGAATGGGTACCATGCAGTATGGCTTCAAAGGGTCTGCATTTGCTCACTGAACCTCACCAATGCTATCAGCGCAAAGTATCCAGCCTTATGTCTCACCCAGCTCTGGGTGTAAATGTGGTACATCCAGGTTGCATCACAAACCCTGAATGAATTATTTAAGAATTGCTCTCTATTTCACTGCCATTGTGTTTTGTTTTTTTTTTTTTTTTTTTTTTTTAAACATCTTTATTAGGGTATAATTGCTTTACAATTGTGTGTTAGTTTCTGCTTTATAACAAAGTGAATCAGTTATACATATACATATGTTCCCATATGTCTTCCCTCTTGCGTCTCCCTCCCTCCCATTCTCCCTATCCCACCCCTCCAGGCTGTCACAAAGCACCGAGCTAATATCCCTGTGCCTTGCGGCTGCTTCCCCCTAGCTATCTACCTTACTACGTTTGTTAGTGTGTATATGTCCATGACTCTCTCTCACCCTGTCAAAGCTCACCCTTCCCCCTCCCCATATCCTCAAGTCCGTTCTCCAGTAGGTCTGCGTCTTTATTCCTGTCTTACCCCTAGGTTCTTCATGACATTTTTTTTTCCCCTTAAATTCCATATATATGCGTTAGCATACGGTATTTGTCTTTTTCTTTCTGACTTACTTCACTCTGTATGACAGACTCTAGGTCTATCCACCTCATTACAAATAGCTCAATTTCGTTTCTTTTTATGGCTGAGTAATATTCCATTGTATATATGTGCCACATCTTCTTTATCCATTCATCCGATGATGGACGCTTAGGTTGTTTCCATCTCCGGGCTATTGTAAATAGAGCTGCAATGAACATTTTGGTACATGACTCTTTTTGAGTTTTGGTTTCCTCAGGGTATATGCCCAGTAGTGGGATTGCTGGGTCATATGGTAATTCTATTTGTAGTTTTTTAAGGAACCTCCATACTGTTCTCCATAGTGGCTGAACCAATTCACATTCCCACCAGCAGTGCAAGAGTGTTCCCTTTTCTCCACACCCTCTCCAGCATTTATTGTTTCTAGATTTTTTGATGATGGCCATTCTGACTGGTGTGAGATGATATCTCATTGTAGTTTTGATTTGCATTTCTCTAATGATTAATGATGTTGAGCATTCTTTCATGTGTTTGTTGGCATTCTGTATATCTTCTTTGGAGAAATGTCTATTTAGGTCTTCTGCCCATTTTTGGATTGGGTTGTTTGTTTTTTTGTTATTGAGCTGCATGAGCTGCTTGTAAATTTTGGAGATTAAACCTTTGTCAGTTGCTTCATTTGCAAATATTTTCTCCCATTCTGAGGGTTGTCTTTTGGTCTTGATTATGGTTTCCTTTGCTGTGCAAAAGCTTTGAAGTTTCATTAGGTCCCATTTGTTTATTTTTGTTTTTATTTCCATTACTCTAGGAGGTGGGTCAGAAAGGATCTTGCTGTGATTTATGTCATAGAGTGTTCTGCCTATGTTTTCCTCTAAGAGTTTGATAGTTTCTGGCCTTACATTTAGGTCTTTAATCCATTTTGAGCTTATTTTTGTGTATGGTGTTAGGGAGTGATCTAATCTCATACTTTTACATGTACCTGTCCAGTTTTCCCAGCACCATTTATTGAAGAGGCTGTCCTTTCTCCACTGTACATTCCTGCCACCTTTATCAAAGATAAGGTGTCCATATGTGCGTGGGTTTATCGCTGGGCTTTCTATCCTGTTCCATTGATCTATATTTCTGTTTTTGTGCCAGTACCATACTGTCTTGATTACTGTAGCTTTGTAGTATAGTCTGAAGTCAGGGAGCCTGATTCCTCCAGCTCCTTTTTTCGTTCTCAAGATTGCTTTGGCTATTCGGGGTCTTTTGTGTTTCCATACAAATTGCAAAATTTTTTGTTCTAGTTCTGTGAAAAATGCCAGTGGTAGTTTGATAGGGATTGCATTGAATCTGTAGATTGCTTTGGGTAGTAGAGTCATTTTCACAATGTTGATTCTTCCCATCCAAGAACATGGTATATCTCTCCATCTATTTGTATCATCTTTAATTTCTTTCATCAGTGTCTTATAATTTTCTGCATACAGGTCTTTCGTCTCCTTAGGTAGGTTTATTCCTAGATATTTTATTCTTTTTGTTGCAATGGTAAATGGGAGTGTTTTCTTGATTTCACTTTCAGATTTTTCATCATTAGTATATAGGAATGCCAGAGATTTCTGTGCATTAACTTTGTATCCTGCTACTTTACCAAATTCATTGATTAGCTCTAGTAGTTTTCTGGTAGCATCTTTAGGATTCTCTATGTATAGTATCATGTCATCTGCAAACAGTGACAGCTTTACTTCTTCTTTTCCGATTTGGATTCCTTTTATTTCCTTTTCTTCTCTGATTGCTGTGGCTAAAACTTCCAAAACTATGTTGAATAAGAGTGGTGAGAGTGGGCAACCTTGTCTTGTTCCTGATCTTAGTGGAAATGCTTTCAGTTTTTCACCATTGAGGATGATGTTTGCTGTGGGCTTGTCATATATGGCCTTTATTATGTTGAGGAAAGTTCCCTCTATGCCTACTTTCTGCAGGGTTTTTAGCATAAATGGGTGTTGAATTTTGTCAAAAGCTTTCTCTGCATCTATTGAGATGATCATATGGTTTTTCTCTTTCAATTTGTTAATATGGTTTATCACATTGATAGATTTGCGTATATTGAAGAATCCTTGCATTCCTGGAATAAACCCCACTTGATCATGGTGTATGATCCTTTTAATGTGCTGTTGGATTCTGTTTGCTAGTATTTTGTTGAGGATTTTTGCATCTATGTTCATCAGTGATATTGGCCTGTAGTTTTCTTTCTTTGTGACATCCTTGTCTGGTTTTGGTATCAAGGTGATGGTGGCCTCGTAGAAGGAATTTGGGAGTGTTCCTCCCTCTGCTATATTTTGGAAGAGTTTGAGAAGGATAGGTGTTAGCTCTTCTCTAAACGTTTGATAGAATTCACCTGTGAAGCCATCTGGTCCTGGGCTTTTGTTTGTTGGAAGATTTTTAATGACAGTTTCAATTTCAGTGCTTGTGATTGGTCTGTTCATATTTTCTATTTCTTCCTGATTCAGTCTTGGCAGGTTGTGCATTTCTAAGAATTTGTCCATTTCTTCCAGATTGTCCATTTTATTGGCATAGAGTTGCTTGTAGTAATCTCTTATGATTTTTTTTATTTCTGCAGTGTCAGTTGTTACTTCTCCTTTTTCATTTCTAATTCTATTGATTTGAGTCTTCTCCCTTTTTTTCTTGATGAGTCTGGCTAGTGGTTTATCTATTTTGTTTATCTTCTCAAAGAACCAGCTTTTAGTTTTATTGATCTTTGCTATCGTTTCCTTCATTTCTTTTTCATTTATTTCTGATCTGATTTTTATGATTTCTTTCCTTCTGCTAGCTTTGGGGTTTTTTTGTTCTTCTTTCTCTAATTGCTTGAGGTGCAAGGTTAGGTTGTTTATTCGAGATGTTTCCTGCTTCTTAAGGTGGGCTTGTATTGCTATAAACTTCCCCCTTAGAACTGCTTTTGCTGCATCCCATAGGTTTTGGGTCGTTGTGTCTCCATTGTCATTTGTTTCTAGGTATTTTTTTATTTCCTCTTTGATTTCTTCAGTGATCACTTCATTATTAAGTAGTGTATTGTTTAGCTTCCATGTGTTTGTATTTTTTACAGATCTTTTCCTGTAATTGATATCTAGTCTCATGGTGTTGTGGTCAGAAAAGATACTTGATACAATTTCAATTTTCTTAAATTTACCAAGGCTTGATTTGTGACCCAAGATATGGTCTATCCTGGAGAATGTTCCATGAGCACTTGAGAAAAATGTGTATTCTGTTGTTTGTGGATGGAGTGTCCTATAAATATCAATTAAGTCCATCTTGTTTAATGTATCATTTAAAGCTTGTGTTTCCTTATTTATTTTCATTTTGGATGATCTGTCCATGGGTGAAAGTGGGGTGTTAAAGTCCCCTACTATGAATGTGTTACTGTCAATCTCCCCTTTTATGGCTGTTAGTATTTGCCTTATGTATTGAGGTGCTCCTATGTTGGGTGCATAAATATTTACAATTGTTATATCTTCTTCTTGGATCGATCCCTTTATCATTATGTAGTGTCCTTCTTTGTCTCTTGTAATAGTCCTTATTTTAAAGTCTATTTTGTCTGATATGAGAATTGCTACTCCAGCTTTCTTTTGGTTTCCATTTGCATGGAATATCTTTTTCCATCCCCTTATTTTCAGTCTGTATGTGTCTCTAGGTCTGAAGTGGGTCTCTTGTAGACAGCATATATAAGGGTCTTGTTTTTGTATCCATTCAGCCAATCTGTGTCTTTTGGTGGGAGCATTTAGTCCATTTACATTTAAGGTAATTATCGATATGTATGTTCCTATTCCCATTTTCTATATTGTTTTGGGTTCGTTATTATAGGTCTTTTCCTTCTCTTGTGTTCCTTGTCTAGAGAAGTTCCTTTAGCATTTGCTGTAAAGCTGGTTTGGTGGTGCTAAACTCTCTCAGCTTTTGCTTGTCTGTAAAGGTTTTAATTTCTCCATCAAATCTGAATGAGATCCTTGCTGGGTAGAGTAGCCTTGGTTGCAGGTTTTTCTCCTTCATCACTTTCAGTATGTCCTGCCACTCCCTTCTGGCTTGTAGGGTTTCTGCTGAGAGATCAGCTGTTAACCTTATGGGGATTCCCTTGTGTGTTATTTGCTGTTTTTCCCTTGCTGCTTTTAATATGCTTTCTTTGTATTTAATTTTTGACAGTTTGATTAATATGTGTCTTGGCGTATTTCTCCTTGTATTTATCCTGTATGGGACTCTCTGTGCTTCCTGGACTTGATTAACTATTTCCTTTCCCATATTAGGGAAGTTTTCAACTATAATCTCTTCAAATATTTTCTCAGTCCCTTTCTTTTTCTCTTCTTCTTCTGGAACCCCTATAATTCGAATGTTGGTGCGTTTAATGTTGTCCCAGAGGTCTCTGAGACTGTCCTCAGTTCTTTTCATTCTTTTTTCTTTATTCTGCTCTGCAGTAGTTATTTCCACTATTTTATCTTCCAGGTCACTTATCCGTTCTTCTGCCTCAGTTATTCTGTTATTGATCCCATCTAGGGTACTTTTAATTTCATTTATTGCGTTGTTCATCATTGCTTGTTTCATCTTTATTTCTTCTAGGTCCTTGTTAACTGCTTCTTGCATTTTGTCCATTCTACTTCCAAGATTTCGGATCATCCTTACTATCATTATTCTGAATTCTTTTTCAGGTAGACTGCCTATTTCCTCTTCATTTGTTAGGTCTGGTGCATTTTTATCTTGCTCCTTCATCTGCTGTGTGTTTTTCTGTCTTCTCATTTTGCTTATCTTACTGTGTTTGGGGTCTCCTTTTTGCAGGCTGCACGTTCGTAGTTCCCGTTGTTTTTGATGTCTGTCTCCAGTGGCTAAGGTTGTTTCAGTGGGTTGTGTAGGCTTCCTGGTGGAGGGGACTAGTGCCTGTGTTGTGGTGGATGAGGCTGGATCTTGTCTCTCTAGTGGGCAGGTTCACGTCTGGTGGTGTGTTTTGGGGTGTCTGTGGCCTTATTATGATTTTAGGCAGCCTCTCTGCTAATGGGTGGGGTTGTGTTCCTGTTTTGCTAGTTGTTTGGCATAGGTTGTCTAGCACTGTGGCTTGCTGGTCGTTGGGTGAAGCTGGGTGCTGGTGTTAAGATGGAGGTCACTGGGAGATTTCCACCGTTTAATATTATGTGGAGCTGGGAGGTCTCTTGTTGACCAGTGTCCTGAAGTTGGCTCTCCTACCTCAGAGGCAGAGCCCTGACTCCTGGCTGGAGCACCAAGAGCCTTTCATCCACACGGCTCAGAATAAAAGGGAGAAAAAGTAGAGAGAATTAGTAGAAGTATGAGGAAAGAAAGAAGGAAAGGAGGAAAGGAAGGAAGGAAGAAAGAAGCAAAGAAGGAAAGAAAGGAGGGAGGGAGGAAGGAAGGAAGGAAGGAGGGAAAGAAGGAAAAAAGACAGAAAGAAAGAAGATACAGTAAAAATAAAATAAGGTATAATATAGTTATTGAATTAAAAAATATTTAGAAAAAAAAAAAAAAAAAAAAAAAGAGGGACGGATAGAACCTTAGGACAAATGTTGGAAGCAAAGCTATACAGAGAAAATCTTATACAGAAGCATACACATACACCTTCACAAAAAGAGGTAAAGGGGGAAAGATCATAAATCTTGCTCTCAGAGACCACCTCCTCAATTTGGGGTGATTCGTTGTCTAAAGGAGGGAAGGACGGAAAGAAAGAAAGAAAGAAAGAAGGAACGACGGTAAAGTATAATAAAGTTATTAAAATTAATTATTGAGAAAAAAAAATTTTTTTTTTTTTTAAAAACCATGGACGGATAGAGCCCTAGGACAAATGGTGGAAGCAAGAGTATACAGACAAGATGTCACACATAAGCATACACGTACACATTCACAAAAAGAGGAGAAGGGAAAAAAATCATAGATCTCGCTCCTAAATTCCACCTCTTCAATTTGGGATCATTCCTTGTCTATTCAGGTATTCCACAGATGCAGGGTATATCAAGTTGATTGTGGAGCTTTAATCCTCTGCTTCTGAGGCTGCTGGGAAAGATTTCCCTTTCTCTTCTTTGTTCTCACAGCTCACAGGAGCTCAGCTTTGGATTTGGCCCTGCCTCTGCGTGTAGGTCGCTGGAGGGCGTCTGTTTTTTGCTCAGACAGGACGGGGTTAAAGGAGCCGCTGATTCGGGGGCTCAGGCTCACTCAGGCCGGGGGTGAGGGGGGGGAAGGAGGGGCACTGCATGCGGGGCGGGCCTGCGGCGTCAGAGGCGGCGTGACGTTGCGGCAGAGGCCGGCGTGACGTTGCACCAGCCTGAGGCCCGCCGTGCGTTCTCCCGGGGAAGTTGTCCCTGGTTCCCGGGAACCTGGCAGTGGCGGGCTGCACAGGCTCTGCAGAAGAGGGGTGTGGAGAGTGACCTGTGCTCGCACACAGGCCCCTTGGTGGCGGCAGCAGCAGCCTTAACGTCTCCCGCCCGTCTCTGGGGTCCGCGCTTTTAGCCGCGGCTTGCGCCCTTCTCTGGGGTTCGCGCTTTTTGCCGCGGCTCGCGCCCGTCTCTGGGGTCCGCGCTTTTAGCCACGGCTCGCGCCCGTCTCTGGGGTTCGCGCTTTTTGCCGCGGCTCGCGCCCGTCTCTGGGGTTCGCGCTTTTAGCCGCGGCTCGCGCCCGTCTCTGGAGTTCCTTTAAGCAGCGCTCTTAAACCCCTCTCCTCGCGCACCAGGAAACAAAGAGGGAAGAAAAAGTCTCTTGCCTCTTCGGCAGGTGCAGGCTTTTCCCCGAACTCCCTCCCGGCTAGTCGTGGTGCACTAACCCCTTCAGGCTATGTTCAAGCCGCCAACCCCAGTCCTCTCCCTGCGCTCCGTCCAAAACCGAAACCCGAGCTTCAGCTCGCAGCCCCGCCCACCCGGGCGGGTGAGCAGACAAGCCTCTCGGGCTGGTGAGTGCCGGTCGGCACCGATCCTCTGTGCGGGAATCTCCCCGCTTTGCCCTCCGCACCCGTCGCTGTGCACTACTCCTCGGTCCCGAAGCCCCCCCCTCCGCCTCCCGCAGTCTCCGCCCGCGGAGGGGCTTCCTAGTGTGTGGAAACTTTTCCTCCTTCACAGCTCCCTCCCACTGGCGCAGGTGCCGTCCTTATTCTTTTGTCTCTGTTTTTTCTTTTTTTCTTTTGCCCTACCCAGGTACGTGGGGAGTTTCTTGCCTTTTGGGAGGTCTGAGGTCTTCTGCCAGCCTTCAGTAGGTGTTCTGTAGGAGTTGTTCCACGTGTAGATGTATTTCTGGTGTATCCGTGGGGAGGAAGGCGATCTCCGCGTCTTACTCTTCCGCCATCTTCAAGTGTGTTTTGTTTTTGAAATTTATTTTGATAATAGGATTTAGCTGATTTTCACTGCTGCGTGTATTCCGCTGTACCCATGCTTGATTCTATTACGCAGACATATAAATCCATAGGTATTAAGACTCTTACTCATCCGGTATATTCCTAGGTGCTGAAAATGTGGTGTTGAGTCCATTTCATTGACCAAGGAGTAGGTTTTTTCTATTCCATATTTGGCTTATGGAACGGTATCTGTGCTAATTTCAATCTCTGGTTTTATGCAGCACCCCAACTCACCTTTATCCTTGAGCAAGCATAAGTTGGTTTTCTAAATTTGAGACACCGTTCTGTTTTATAATTCAGTTCATTTGTAGCCACGTTTACATTCCATGTATTAGTGATATCGTATGTCTTTTCGTTTTTATATTATGTGACTTCGAGTGATCATATGTCACTCCTGTGTAGTTGTTACACATGGCCATATTTCATTGATTTCCTGGCTGAGTAATATTCCACTCTACATAAATGCCACATCTCTATCCATTTTCTCTCTCCAGAGACATATAATTTATATCCTAGTCGAGGATCTGTTAAACAGAGAGGCGGTATGTCTTGGGGTGCCTGTGTCCTCTCGATTTTTGTTTTTCCCAAGATATACGTCCATGAGTGCAAGGGCCCTGTGCTCTGTAGCTCATTTTTTAGATGCTTTAGTAAACAAAATACACTTCTCTAGAGTGACCGTTGGCAATATACATTTCCACTATAAGCCTCACAGGGCTCCCTTTTCTCCTTGCCCTGTCCTGCATTTCTGGTGTTTACACTTTATGAGGACGGCTCTTCTGACTGATGCGAAGTGATATGTTTTGTAGTATTGATTTCCAGTGCCCACCTGTTTGGTTGGCTAAAAAAGTGTATGCCCTGTTCTTGAATATATACAGAAAAAGACGCATACACCCTTTTTGGCCAACTGCAATGTTGGCAATGTTCAGCCCCTTTTCTTGTGCTTAATGGCGAGTCCTTCCTACCTCTTGCAATCCCTTTCCTGCCATTCTCCATTGCTTACAAGTCCTTTTCTCTGACTTTCCTCAAGACATTTTTCAGTGATAGATATTTTCATCTCTGCAGTTTCGTGAATTTTAGTGCCCGTGAGTCCCATTTTTCAACTTGTGTTTATGGGAACTGACCACAAAGCAGCGGGATTTCCTCAAGCCCTATTCTGTTTCCATGGGCAACCCTAGCCTTTGGTCAATTCGTCTTCCTGATTGGAAATTAGAGTGACATGTGCCTGTCCGAAAACCTAGGACTTGTCTCTCATTGTTCCTCCTCCTTCCGCTTCATCCTCTGGACAAATTCCAAACTTTATGCAACAGGATGTTGACAGTGCTGACATCTCCAAGTGGGGAGACTGTTCGTAAAGAAGCTGGAGGGGTGAACCCGAGCACCAGGAGATGAGGAGATGAGATGCCTTTTCCAAACTCTTCCCGATCAGACGGTATACCATCCTCTGGGTGTGACAGGCATGTTTTAGCTGTAGGAAGCGTCCCATTCATGTGAGGAGAACACCAGGGCTTTTTCAAAATCAGTGTCTCTCCGCAACCCAAAGTGGGGAATGTTTTAAGCTACGGCTACACATATGTTCATTAAGGGCCTTGGGAAGTAGGCAGAGTCCAAACTTTAGATGATTGAAGTCTTCCTGGTCAGAAGCACTCACCACCGGCTTCCCTTAGGTTCCATTTTAACTGTCATTGATAGATGATGTCAATAAAAATATCTATTCTTTTTCAGATTATTTCCCCTTATAGGTTATTGCAAAATATTGAGTGTAGTTCCCTGTGCTATACAGTAGTTCCTTGTTGATGATCGATTTTATACATAGCAGTGTGTATGTGTTAATCCCAAACGGTTAATTTATCCCTCCTCCCACCTTTCCCCTTTGGTAATAATAAATTATAAGATTTTATACTTCTCAGAAATGGGGGAGCTGAAAGAGAGGTATCATTTTCAATGGAAAAGCATTTAAAACAAGATTGAAGCTTTAACCAAGATTATTAGATGTACATCCTTGGAAAGAAATCACTTCGTTTCTCTAATATTGACCTGACAAATAAGACAAACCTTTTCACTGAACTTGCTTATAATAAAGTGATGGAAATATCAAATGGAAGTGTTAGAAACATCTTATTTTACCCGAGCCTTATACACTGTTCTATGTTAATTACAGTTTGGCTCACACATCTGTTCACTGAAGTTACAATGTTCTCAATTTCTGTTATTGATCCTCCAGAGTGGACCCCAACAAGTGTCCCCCTGCCCAGTGTCATTGGAGCCAACAGATCGAGACTGAGTTTGGTTCAGAAGCAAAGGAAACTTTATATTTTGATCAGAGAATGGAGAGGTGAGAGCATGTGCTACCCTGTGGGCTGTGGGCTGGGCTGCTGTGTAGAGATCCTGTCAGAGTCAGTGGGAGGGAGGGGGCGGAGCTCTCGAGGGCCCGGTTGACTGCAGCTCAGGCTCTATATCACGGAGTCTGCACTGAGCCCCAGGAGCTGAGGTGTCGACCCAGCCATTCTGCACTAGGAAATCTGGTCTGAAGTGCCGGCTGTTGAACCTCTGTATGCGGGACCCTAGGAGCACGTGAAATTAGACAAAGCACAAAGGATAAAAAAGGTTAGACTTTATTTTATTGCCCAGATTCTATTTTTATCTCCCAGGGATTTTTAAGGGGCTTTGCCTGGGACAAACCCCTCTTCTGCCTTTTGTCCCCTTCCTCATTCTTAGAGTGCTGAGGGTGCAGACCCTTCTTCTTTAACTGCTGAGTGCTGAGTTAGAAGCCCTCATACTCATAGGCAAGGGTCAGAATTTCTCCCCAGCAGCCTCCAGGTGACGTTGATTGTCCCCAGGCCTCCTGCCTCCCTGCTCGTCCGCCTGAGCACCAGTATTGGAAGTGTTATAGATTCTAATGACCTTTAAGGGTCCAGGAAGGAGATGTGCAGTGACGCTGTGAGGTCCAGTTTCACCCTGCCCCACATTTGTTCAGCCACCTTTAGCTGGCCGTTTCTGCCAGCCTAGATGCTCTGACCAGTAGTCTGCGCTTCCTTCTATTAGGCCCCAGAATTAACATAAAAACAGCACCAGGTGTCAGGACCCTGCCCGCTCAGCTCCCAGACAGTCCAGGGTCAGTGGTGATGAAGGACCATGTTGGCCACTGAGTCAACAGCCTTTTGAAGTAAACAGGAGTCCAGCCGGTCTTATTGGCCACCATCATCACAGTGTCTGTAGGCTTTTCTATGGTGACAGCTTGATATACGGTTCCCCCGCCAAGATTATTACCTCCCCTCTGGGTGCAGTAAGTCCTGCAAGCAGTAGTCTACTCTTTTGGGACACACTCTTGTTGTTTTATGAGAGAAACTCCAGGTCAAGTGATGGTCACACGAGTCGTCATGGTGCCCTGTTGCCCCCGGTTATCTCTCTGGATGTTGGAGTTGGAGGGCCTTCTCACTCGAGGTCAGTGTGCCCACGGAGCAAACCCTGTGACTTCAGGGCATGGTTGGGGGTTCGGTTCACCACGTGGGGTCCTTTTCCCTTAGGAGGGAGGTGGCCTTTTGGGCTGCTGATTTCCACGTTTTCAGATACCGCCAGTATCTTGGCCAGATGTGGCGGTGGGCCAAGCCCCTTGGTGACCATAGTTTATCCTACCTGGATGGCATTCTTGCATTGTTCCATTTCAAGTGGTCCCAGTATTTGCACTAATACTCCAATGGCCTTTCAAATTTCACTAGGAATGTAAATGTCAAAGGGTTTAGCTAAATTAGGGAGTTCCAGGGCAAGGGTCTGAATTGACTGCTCTTTCCATTCTTGAAAGGCCACTTCTGGATTCTATTCAAAAGGATCATCATCTTTTCCTTTCAGTGTTTCATATAGAGGCCCAGCTAGTAGACTGTAGTTAGGGATCCAGAAGCAGCAAACCCTGGCCTCCCCAGGAACCCCTAAGCTGTCTTCTAGTTGTAGAAATGGGTAAGGCTGTAAATTGTTTCTTCCCTTTCCTGGGATGGGCTTCTCCGACCTTCTGTGAGAATGCAGCCCACGCAGGTCACTGTAGTCTGTGATATTTGAGCTTTTGCTTGGACAACTTGTATCCTTTATTGGCTTGGTAGTTCAGATGTCTCCTTAGTAGGGCTGGCGATCAGAATGTCGTCTGCATATTGAAGGAGTGTTTCCTTTTCCAGAGGTAGAGCTTTTAGGTCTTTAGCTGAGCTTTCCCCAAAGATGGTGTGGGAATTTTTGAACCCTTGCGGCAAGACGGCCCGGAAGTATTGTTTTAGTTGTATGTTGAGTCCTGCCACTCACAAGCCAAAATTTCTTGTGACTCTGGGACTAATAGAATACAAAAGAAGGCTTCATTGAAGACTAATACAGAATACCATGTCCTGGTGGTTAGTAGAATGACCAGCAGGGTGTAGGGTTTAGGAACTACTGGAGGTCTATCCTCGGTGGCTTCACTGACTGTCCTGACATCCTTTACCAGGACTCCAGCAGCCCATGGGGCTCTCGAGGTCAGGCCAATCCCAGGATATGGAGCTCACCTGGGCAGGTACCCCACCCCCACCCCAGCCCACGGGGCTCTCGTGTTCAGGCCCCTCCCAGGATATGGGGATCCCTGGGCAGGTTCCCCTGCAGCCCATGGGGCTCTCGTGGTCAGGCCCCTCCCAGGATACAGAGCTACCCTTGCCGGTACCGTGGCAGGGCTGGGCACACAGGAGCCATGCACATCGCCCTCATTTCAGAGCACTCCCAGCTCACCTGTCACTCAGATCTGACACAGAGCACCTCAGAGCAGGACTTGAACTAACAAACAGCAGCTCCGACAGGTCTGTGACCCTGGGCATCACTCTGTGTGGCCTCCCTCCACCTGGTCTTCCAGAGATTTCCACTGCACCCGGGGCACCAGGCCTCTGTCTCCACCCACCACCCAACCCTGCTCTCCCTGACTCCTGGGTACTTCTCATTAGGAGAGGGTTTTCTTGAAGTTGTCTCCCACTCATGGGCCAGATAATATAATTAGACAACAAGCCAGAGCTGCAGCCCCTTGTCTATCCTGACTCTCAGGAGCCCACACCTATTCCTTGGACCTGGCCGATTCAGCAAGTTCCAGTTTCTGCAACTGTGAGCCCCTGAGGGGTGATTATTGGCTGGCCTGGGAAGCCTGACCGTGCCGGCCAGCCCTCCCCAGGTGTGCCTGGGTTGAGATCAATATAAACACCGCTCCAGGCAGCAAGAGCACCTGCAGCTGTGCCTGACGCCATTTTCTCTGCCCTGTCAGCAGTCTCGGGGCTGGACTGGTGGGAGGGAGTGAGAGGCCACGGCTTTGTGGGTGGCCCAGTGTGAGTGGGGCTCTGCTGGACTTTCTGCAGCAGTTGCCAAGATGCCACCTGCTAAAGAAGAGGATGTGTCACCCATACCTGCCGCTGGAATTTCTCCCTGGGCAGAGGTGAGTAAGGAAGAAAGCAGTGGGGGCCGGGACAGGAGGGGTATCTCAGGCAGGGAAATGGAAAGCTTCCAGTAGATCACCCAGGGCCAGGACCATCCTGTCTGGCCTGCAGGCACCAAGTCGGCTGGCATGCTGTCGCTCATGTGGCTCCATGGCCCTTCCTCTAGGCTTTCAAGTCCTTGTACATATTCAGGTGTTTTACCTAGGAAGGGTGGGAACATTTCAGCAGCAGCTGGCCTGGGGCTCGGCCCACGTTTACTCACAGATGCCTCGGCACGGGCCCCCAGCTTTGCAATGAGGACGCTTGTTGCGTGGGGCATGCTGGCTGAATGGGAGATGATTCCCCACCACTGACCAACTTCAGAATTGTTTACAACTGGAGCAAGTGCCCTGATACGGTTTTCCTCTGTGTAACTGGTGGGTTCTGGGTTTTTTTCGTTTTTTCGTTCTTGGTTCAAGGTAGATTTTATTCCTCTTTTTTGTATTTACAGATATAAGCATGGAAATAATTTATTCATATAAATACATGTATGTGAAGGGAAGAATATTTTTTCTGTTTTACTTTTTTTAATTTTGAATTTTATTTTATTTTTTTATACAGCAGGTTCTTTTTGGTTACCTATTTTATACATAGAAATGTATACATGCCAATCCCAATCTCTCAACTCCTCCCACCACCACCCCCCCAACAGCTTTCCCCCCTTGGTGTCCATACGTTTGTTGTCTACATCTGTTCCTCTATTTCTGCCTTGCAAAACGGTTCATCTGTACAACTTTTCTAGGTTCCACATATATGCATTTATATACAGGATTTGTTTTTCTCTTTCTGACTTACTTCACTCTGTATGACAGTCTCTAGATCCATCAACGTCTCTACAAATGACCCAATTTCATTCCTTTTTATGGCTTAGTAATATTCCATTTTATATATGTACCACATCTTTATACATTCGTCTGTCTGTGGGCATTTAGGTTGCTTCCATTACCTGGATATTGTAAATAGTGATGCAATGAACATTGCGGTGAATGTCTCTTTTCGATTTACGGTTTTGTCTGGGTATATGCCCAGTAGTGGGATTGCTGTATTATATGGTAATTCTATTCTTAGTTTTATAAGAAACTCCATAATGTTCTCCACAGTGACTGCATCAATTTACATTCCCAACAATAGTGGAAGAGGTTTCCTTATCTCTGCACCCTTTCCAGCATTTGTTGTTTGTAGATTTTCTGATGATGCCCATTCTAACAGGTGTGAGCTGATACACCATGGATGAGTCTATTTCGTTGAGCAAAGAGTAGGTCTTGTCTATTACATATTTGGCTTATGGAACGGTATGTGTGCTCATTTCAATCTCTGGTTTTATACAGCACCCCAACTCAACTTTCCCCTTAAGCAAGCATAAGTTTTTATCTAAATGTGAGACTCTGTTCGGTTTTGTAATTCAGTTTATGTGTAGCCAAGTTTACACTCCCTCTATTTGTGATATCTTATGATAATTATCTTTCTCTGTGTGACATATTTCTCTTAGAATCATCATACTTAAATCCACTCAATTTGCTGCTACAGGCCTGATGACATTGATTTCATTGCTGAGTGATATTCCGTTGTACGTAAGTAGCACAACTCCTTTATCCATTTTTTTCTTTCTGGGATATTTAATTTGTACTGGACTCGAGGTTCTTGTAAACACAGCAGCCCTGGATATTGTGTTGGCTGTGTCTTGTTGATTTTAATTTTCCTAAGCTATAGGGCCAAAAGTGGAAGTGCCCTAGGCTCTGTAGCTTTGTTTTTTAGATGTTTCAGCATACACCATAAACATCACCAGAGTGTCTGTTGGCAATTTACATCCCGTCCATCAGCATAACAAGGCTCCCTGTTCTCCATGGCCTGTCCTGTGTTTCTGGGTTTTACACTTTTTTCAGATGGCTCTTTTGACGAATGGGAAATGAGAGTTCATTGTAGTGCGGATTTCCATTGCTCGAATTCTTGGTTGGCCACAAAGGGCATATGCGTTTTTTCCTGAATATATTCAGGAAAAAATGTATACGCACTTTTTGTCCAAGTGCATCACTGTCAAAGATCTGCTGCTTTTCACATGCTTTAAATGCAATTCCAATCTACCTCCTGAAATATGATTCCTGCAATTCTGCCTCGTTTTCAAGTCCTCTGTGCAGACTTACTTCAATATATTTTTTGCCAATAGCTGTCATTTATAACTCTGCAGGTTTGTGAATTACAGTGCCTGTGATTTCCTTTCTTAATTCGTTTCCTTGAAAGCTGGCCACAGAACCGCAGGTTTGCTTCAGGCCGTAATCAGGGTCCCGCACGGCACTCTGAGCCTTTGGTTAATTCCTCTTCCTGGTGGGAAATTAGAGTTAAATGTGCCCCTCCAGACACCTGCCTCACTCCCAGCCCCTTGGTGATGTGTGTCCTCTGGTTTGAGGCCACATGTGCTGGGTTCCTCACCTTTCGCAGATGTGGCCCCACTGGTGTGCGGACACTCCTGCCTGGTTCCCATCCCCTTGGTGATGTGAGCCCTCCAGTGAGAGTCTGATCCTGGTTGGGCTCCTCACACTTCTGTGAGGTGAGCCCTCTTCTCTGAGGTCACTCCTGCCTGGCTGACACACCCCGCCTTGGCGACGTCGGCCCTCTGGTGGCAGTTGGAGCCTGCTGGGAGCCTCCTCCCCTCAGTGATGAGGCCCTCTGGCATCAGGCCCTAACTGCTGGGTTCCCACATTTTCTGATACGTGCTAAGTGGTGCGAGGGCACTCCTGCCAGGTTCCCATCCCCATGGGCATGTGGGCCTTCTGCTCTATGGTCCCAACACCTGTGTTGTTCACAGTTTCAGGATGTTGGCTCTCTGGTGTTAGTTCACTCAGGCCTAGATCCCATAGACTCTGTGCTCTGAGCCGCCTGCTGGGAGGTTCCTACTGCTGGATTCCTTACCATTTTTATTCTTTGGGTCCTGTGTTTTCATGCTCCTCCTTCCTGACTCACTCCCAGCCCCTTTGTAATGTAGGTCCTCTGGTTTGAGGCCACCTGTGCCAGTTTCCTCACCTTTATTGATGTGGTCCCACTGGTGTGAGGACACTCCTGCCTGGTTCCCATCCCCTTGGTGATGCGGGCCCTCTGGTGAGAGTCTGATCCTGGCTGGATTCCTCACACTTCTGGGAGGTGGGCCCTCTGCTGTGAGGTCACTCCTGCCTGGCTGGCACACATCACCTTGGCGATGTGGGCCCTCAGTTGCGAGTTGGTGCCTGCTGGGAGTCTCCTCCCCTCGGTAATGAGGGCCCTCTGGCGTCAGGCCCTAACTCATGGGCTCCCAAAATTTTCTGATATGTGCCCTGTCGTGCGAGTACACTCCTGCCAGGGTCCCATCCCCATGGGGATGTGGGCCTTCTGCTCTGAGGTCCCACCGGCTGGGTTGCTCACAGTGTCATGATGTGAGCCCTCTGCTGTGAGTTCACTGTGGCCTGGATCCCATAGACTCCATACTCTGGGCCACCTGCTGGGAGGTTCCAACTGCTGGATTCCTCACATTTTTATTCTGTGGGCCCTGTGTTGTTAGGCTACTCCTGCCTGCCTCACTCGGAGCACCTTGGAAATGTGGGTCCTCTGGTTTAGGCCACATGTGCTGGGTTCCTCACCTTTCTATAATGTGGCCACACTGGTGTGAGGACACTCCTGCCTTGTTCCGGTCCCCTTGGTGATGTGGGCTCTCTGGTGAGAGTCTTATCCTGGCTGGTTTCCTCACCCTTCTGTGAGGTAGGCCCTCTGCTGTGAGGTCACTCCTGCCTGGCTGGCACACGTCACCTTGGCGACGTGGGCCCTCAGTTGGGAGTTGGTGCCTGCTGGGAGTCTCCACCCCTCGGTAATGAGGGCCCTCTGGCGTCAGGCTCTAACTCCTGGGCTCCCAAAATTTTCTGATGTGCGCCCTGTGGTGTGAGTACACTCCTGCCAGGTTTCCAACCCCATGGGAATATGGGCCTTCTGCTCTGAGGTCCCAACGGTGGGTGGCTCAGTTTCATGATGAGGGCCCTCTGGTGTGAGTTCACTCCGGCCTGGATCCCATAGCCTCGCTGCTCCTGGCCGCCTGTGGGGAGGTTCCAACTGCGGTATTCCTCACCTTTTTTCTTCTATGGGCCCTCTGTTTTGAGACTCCTCCTGCCTGCCTCACTCCGAGCCCCTTGGAGATGTGGGTCCTCTGGTTTAGGCCACATGTGCTGGGTTCCTCACCTTTCTATGATGTGGTCACACTGGTGTGAAGACAGTCCTGCCTGGTTCTGATCCTCTTGGTGATGTGGGCCCTCTGGTGAGAGTCTAATCCTCTTTGGGTTCCTCACACTTTTTTGAGGTTGGCCCTCTGCTCTGAGGTCACTCCTGCCTGGCTGGCACACGCCGCATTGGCGACATTGGCCCTCTTGTAGCAGTTGGAGCCTGCTGGGAGCCTCCTCTCCTCGGTGATGAGGGCCCTCTGGCGTCAGGCCCTAACTGCTGGGCTCCCCATATTTTCTGATGTGTGCCCACTGGTGCGATGACACTCCTGCTTGGTTCGCTTCCCCATGGGGGTGTGGGCCTTGTGCTCTGAGGTCACAATGGCTAGGTTGCTCACAGTTTCATGATGAGGGCCCTCTGTTGTGAGTTCATCATTGCCTGGATCCCATAGCCTCGGTGATCTGGGCCGCCTGCTGGGATGTTCCAACTGCTGGATTCCTCACCTTTTTTATACAATGGGCCACGTGTTTTGAGGTTCATCCTGCCTGCCTCGCTCCGAGACCCATGGAGATGTGGGTCCTCTGGTTTGAGGCCACATGTGCTGGGTACCTCAACTTGCGATGATGTGGCCCCATGGGTGTGAAGACACTCCTGCCTGGTTCCCAGCCTCTTGCTGATGTGGGCCCTCTGGTGAGAGTGTGATAATGGCTCGGTTCCTTACCCTTCTGTGAGGTGGGCCCTCTGATGTGAGGTCACTCCTGCCTGGCTGGCTCACGTCACCTTGGCGATGTGGGCCCTCTGTTGGCCACGAAAGCATGCTGGGAGCCCCCTACCCTCTTTAATGAGGGCCCTGAAAAAACGCATATGCACTTTTTGACCAAGTGCATCATTGTCGAGGATCTGCCTCTTCTCCTGTGCTTTCAGAGCACTTCCCGTCGACCTCCTGAAATCACATTCCTGGAATTCTGCCCCGCTTTCAAGTCCTCTTCGCAGCCTTATTTCAATATATTTTTGTATGATACCTGCCATTTATAACTCTGCAGGTTTGTTAATTACAGTGTCCCTGAGCTCCTTTCTTCAACTCGCTTTCTTGTGAGCTGGCCGCAAAACCGCAGGATTGCTTCAGGCCCAAATCTGGTTTCCGCACAGCATGCTGAGCCTTTGGTAAATTCCTTTTTCTGGTGGGAAATGAGCATTCAATTTGCCCGTGCAGACACCTACAGCTAGTCTCTCATTGGTTCTCCCTATTCCTCTTCATCTTGTGCAGATATTGCAAATGTGCCAAACAGGAGGTTAAGGGCACTGACTCTCCAAGTGGGTAGAGAGTTAGTAAAGCGTCTGGAATGGTGAACCCGAGTACCAGGGGACGAAACCTGAGAGGCATTTAAAATCGTTTCCCAGTCACACGGTGGACCATACTCTGGGATTCAGATGCATCTTTTAGGTGAAGGAAGAATCCCGTAAACCTGGAGAGTTGGGACCCATGGAATGGGTACCATGCAGTATGACTTCAAAGGGTCTGCATTTGCTCATCGAACCTCACCAACGCTATCAGCCCGATGTGTCCAACCTTATGCCTCACTCAGCTCTGGGTGTAGATGTGGTAAATCCAGGTTGCATTACAAGCCCTGAATGAATTATTTAAGAATTGCTCTCTATTTCAGTGTCATTGTGTTTTGTTTTTGTAATTCATTTTGATAATGGGATTTATCGGATTTTCTCTGCTGCATTCATGCCGCTGTACACACGCTTGATTCTCTTACGGAGACATATAAATCCATGGGTTGGAAGATTCTTACTAGTCAGTTGTATTCCTAGGATTTGTATATGTGGTGTTTAGTCCATTTCGTTGAGCAAGGGGTAGGTCTTGACTATTATATATTTGGCTTATGGAAACGTATCTGTGCTAATTTCTATCTTTGGTTTTATGAAGCACCCCAACTTACCTTTCCCCTTAAGCAAGCATAAGTTGGTTTTCTAAATTTGAGACCCTGTTCTGTTTTGTAATTCAGTTCATGTGTAGCCAAGTTTACATTCCTTGTATTAGTGATATCTTATGATGTTTCATTTTCTGTGTGACTTATTTCACGTAGAATAATCATACCTGAATCCACTCATTATGCCGCGACGGGCCTGATGACATAGATTTCATTGCTGAGTGATATTCCATTGAACGTACGTACCACAACTTCTTTATCTATTTTTCACATTCTGGGATGTTTAACTTGTACCGTAGACGAGGTTCTTGTAAACAGAGCCGTCTGAAACTTTGCGGTGGCTGTGTGTATTTTACTTTAATTTCCCTAAGCTATAGGACCATAAGTGGAAGTGCCTTAGGCTCCGTTGCTTTGTTTTTCAGGTGTTCCAGGAAACACCATACACTTCTCCAGAGTGGCTGTTGGCAATTTACATCCCGCCCATCAGCATAACAAGGCTCCCTGTTCTCCATGGCCTGTGCTGCCTTTCTGGATTTTACACATTTTTCAGATGGCCCTTTTGACCGGGGGGCAGTGAGACTTCATTGTAGTGCAGATTTCTTTAACATGCTTGCTTGGTTGGCCAAAAAGTGGCATATGCGTTTTTTCCTCAATATATTCAGGAAAAAACGCATACGCCCTTTTTGGCCAAGTGCATCATTGTCGACGTTCTGCCTCTTTTCCTATGCTTTAAATGCAATTCCAGTCTACCCCTTGATATCGTTTTCGTGCAATTCTGCCCCATTTTCAGTCCTCTTTGCAGCCTTACTTCAATATATTTTTGGACGATAGCTGTCATATATAACTCTGCAGGTTTGTGCATGACAGTGCCGCTGAGCTCCTTTCTTCAACATGCTTTCTTGTAAGCTGGCCGCAAAACCGCTGGATTGCTTCAGGCCCTAATCTGGTTCCAGCACAGCATGCTGAGCCTTTGGTTAATTCCACTTCCTGGTGGTAAATGAGCGTTAAATTTGCCCGTGCAGACACCTACAGCTAGTCTCTCATTGGTTCTCCCTATTCCTGTTCATCTTGCGCAGAAATTGCAAACTGTGCCCAACAGGAGGTTAAAGGCACTGACTCTCCAAGTGGGGAGAGTGTTAGTAAAGCGTCTGGAATGGTGAACCCGAGTAACAGGAGACGAAAACTGAGATGCATTTAGAAACGTTTCCCGGTCACACGGTGGACCACACTCTGGGTTTCCCATGCATGTTTTAGCTGAAGGAAGAATCCCTTAAACCTGGAGAGTTGGGACCCATGGAATGGGTACCATGCAGTATGGCTTCAAAGGGTCTGCATTTGCTCACTGAACCTCACCAATGCTATCAGCGCAAAGTATCCAGCCTTATGTCTCACCCAGCTCTGGGTGTAAATGTGGTACATCCAGGTTGCATCACAAACCCTGAATGAATTATTTAAGAATTGCTCTCTATTTCACTGCCATTGTGTTTTCTTTTTGAAATTTATTTT
The DNA here is from genome assembly GCF_059928025.1 of Delphinapterus leucas. Classification (NCBI taxonomy): domain Eukaryota; kingdom Metazoa; phylum Chordata; class Mammalia; order Artiodactyla; family Monodontidae; genus Delphinapterus; species Delphinapterus leucas. The sequence goes on from NW_028322250.1 coordinate 1,031,741, forward strand.
GATAATAGGATTTAGCTGATTTTCACTGCTGCGTTTATTCCGCTGTACCCATGCTTGATTCTATTACGCAGACATATAAATCCATAGGTATTAAGACTCTTACTCATCCGGTATATTCCTAGGTGCTGAAAATGTGGTGTTGAGTCCATTTCATTGACCAAGGAGTAGGTTTTTTCTATTCCATATTTGGCTTATGGAACGGTATCTGTGCTAATTTCAATCTCTGGTTTTATGCAGCACCCCAACTCACCTTTATCCTTGAGCAAGCATAAGTTGGTTTTCTAAATTTGAGACACCGTTCTGTTTTATAATTCAGTTCATTTGTAGCCACGTTTACATTCCATGTATTAGTGATATCGTATGTCTTTTTGTTTTTATATTATGTGACTTCGAGTGATCATATGTCACTCCTGTGTAGTTGTTACACATGGCCATATTTCACTGATTTCCTGGCTGAGTAATATTCCACTCTACATAAATGCCACATCTCTATCCATTTTCTCTCTCCAGAGACATATAATTTATATCCTAGTCGAGGATCTTTTAAACAGAGAGGCGGTATACCTTGGGGTGCCTGTGTCCTCTCGATTTTTGTTTTTCCCAAGATATACGTCCATGAGTGCAAGGGCCCTGTGCTCTGTAGCTCATTTTTTAGATGCTTTAGTAAACAAAATACACTTCTCTAGAGTGACCGTTGGCAATATACATTTCCACTATAAGCCTCACAGGGCTCCCTTTTCTCCTTGCCCTGTCCTGCATTTCTGGTGTTTACACTTTCTGAGGACGGCTCTTCTGACTGATGCGAAGTGATATGTTTTGTAGTATTGATTTCCAGTGCCCACCTGTTTGGTTGGCTAAAAAAGTGTATGCCCTGTTCTTGAACATATACAGAAAAAGACGCATACACCCTTTTTGGCCAACTGCAATGTTGGCAATGTTCAGCCCCTTTTCTTGTGCTTAATGGCGAGTCCTTCCTACCTCTTGCAATCCCTTTCCTGCCATTCTCCGTTGCTTACAAGTCCTTTTCTCTGACTTTCCTCAAGACATTTTTCAGTGATAGATATTTTCATCTCTGCAGTTTCGTGAATTTTAGTGCCCGTGAGTCCCATTTTTCAACTTGTGTTTATGGGAACTGACCACAAAGCAGCGGGATTTCCTCAAGCCCTATTCTGTTTCCATGGGCAACCCTAGCCTTTGGTCAATTCGTCTTCCTGATTGGAAAGTAGAGTGACATGTGCCTGTCCGAACACCTAGGACTTGTCTCTCATTGTTCCTCCTCCTTCCGCTTCATCCTCTGGACAAATTCCAAACTGTATGCAACAGGATGTTGACAGTGCTGACATCTCCAAGTGGGGAGACTGTTCGTAAAGAAGCTGGAGGGGTGAACCCGAGCACCAGGAGATGAGGAGATGAGATGCCTTTTCCAAACTCTTCCCGATCAGACGGTATACCATCCTCTGGGTGTGACAGGCATGTTTTAGCTGTAGGAAGCGTCCCATTCATGTGAGGAGAACACCAGGGCTTTTTCAAAATCAGTGTCTCTCCGCAACCCAAAGTGGGGAATGTTTTAAGCTACGGCTACACATATGTTCATTAAGGGCCTTGGGAAGTAGGCAGAGTCCAAACTTTAGATGATTGAAGTCTTCCTGGTCAGAAGCACTCACCACCGGCTTCCCTTAGGTTCCATTTTAACTGTCATTGATAGATGATGTCAATAAAAATATCTATTCTTTTTCAGATTATTTCCCCTTATAGGTTATTGCAAAATATTGAGTGTAGTTCCCTGTGCTATACAGTAGTTCCTTGTTGATGATCGATTTTATACATAGCAGTGTGTATGTGTTAATCCCAAACGGTTAATTTATCCCTCCTCCCACCTTTCCCCTTTGGTAATAATAAATTATAAGATTTTATACTTCTCAGAAATGGGGGAGCTGAAAGAGAGGTATCATTTTCAATGGAAAAGCATTTAAAACAAGATTGAAGCTTTAACCAAGATTATTAGATGTACATCCTTGGAAAGAAATCACTTCGTTTCTCTAATATTGACCTGACAAATAAGACAAACCTTTTCACTGAACTTGCTTATAATAAAGTGATGGAAATATCAAATGGAAGTGTTAGAAACATCTTATTTTACCCGAGCCTTATACACTGTTCTATGTTAATTACAGTTTGGCTCACACATCTGTTCACTGAAGTTACAATGTTCTCAATTTCTGTTATTGATCCTCCAGAGTGGACCCCAACAAGTGTCCCCCTGCCCAGTGTCATTGGAGCCAACAGATCGAGACTGAGTTTGGTTCAGAAGCAAAGGAAACTTTATATTTTGATCAGAGAATGGAGAGGTGAGAGCATGTGCTACCCTGTGGGCTGTGGGCTGGGCTGCTGTGTAGAGATCCTGTCAGAGTCAGTGGGAGGGAGGGGGCGGAGCTCTCGAGGGCCCGGTTGGCTGCAGCTCAGGCTCTATATCACGGAGTCTGCACTGTGCCCCAGGAGCTGAGGTGTCGACCCAGCCATTCTGCACTAGGAAATCTGGTCTGAAGTGCCGGCTGTTGAACCTCTGTATGCGGGACCCTAGGAGCACGTGAAATTAGACAAAGCACAAAGGATAAAAAAGGTTAGACTTTATTTTATTGCCCAGATTCTATTTTTATCTCCCAGGGATTTTTAAGGGGCTTTGCCTGGGACAAACCCCTCTTCTGCCTTTTGTCCCCTTCCTCATTCTTAGAGTGCTGAGGGTGCAGACCCTTCTTCTTTAACTGCTGAGTGCTGAGTTAGAAGCCCTCATACTCATAGGCAAGGGTCAGAATTTCTCCCCAGCAGCCTCCAGGTGACGTTGATTGTCCCCAGGCCTCCTGCCTCCCTGCTCGTCCGCCTGAGCACCAGTATTGGAAGTGTTATAGATTCTAATGACCTTTAAGGGTCCAGGAAGGAGATGTGCAGTGACGCTGTGAGGTCCAGTTTCACCCTGCCCCACATTTGTTCAGCCACCTTTAGCTGACCGTTTCTGCCAGCCTAGATGCTCTGACCAGTAGTCTGCGCTTCCTTCTATTAGGCCCCAGAATTAACATAAAAACAGCACCAGGTGTCAGGACCCTGCCCGCTCAGCTCCCAGACAGTCCAGGGTCAGTGGTGATGAAGGACCATGATGGCCACTGAGTCAACAGCCTTTTGAAGTAAACAGGAGTCCAGCCGGTCTTATTGGCCACCATCATCACAGTGTCTGTAGGCTTTTCTATGGTGACAGCTTGATATACGGTTCCCCCGCCAAGATTATTACCTCCCCTCTGGGTGCAGTAAGTCCTGCAAGCAGTAGTCTACTCTTTTGGGACACACTCTTGTTGTTTTATGAGAGAAACTCCAGGTCAAGTGATGGTCACACGAGTCGTCATGGTGCCCTGTTGCCCCCGGTTATCTCTCTGGATGTTGGAGTTGGAGGGCCTTCTCACTCGAGGTCAGTGTGCCCACGGAGCAAACCCTGTGACTTCAGGGCATGGTTGGGGGTTCGGTTCACCACGTGGGGTCCTTTTCCCTTAGGAGGGAGGTGGCCTTTTGGGCTGCTGATTTCCACGTTTTCAGATACCGCCAGTATCTTGGCCAGATGTGGCGGTGGGCCAAGCCCCTTGGTGACCATAGTTTATCCTACCTGGATGGCATTCTTGCATTGTTCCATTTCAAGTGGTCCCAGTATTTGCACTAATACTCCAATGGCCTTTCAAATTTCACTAGGAATGTAAATGTCAAAGGGTTTAGCTAAATTAGGGAGTTCCAGGGCAAGGGTCTGAATTGACTGCTCTTTCCATTCTTGAAAGGCCACTTCTGGATTCTATTCAAAAGGATCATCATCTTTTCCTTTCAGTGTTTCATATAGAGGCCCAGCTAGTAGACTGTAGTTAGGGATCCAGAAGCAGCAAACCCTGGCCTCCCCAGGAACCCCTAAGCTGTCTTCTAGTTGTAGAAATGGGTAAGGCTGTAAATTGTTTCTTCCCTTTCCTGGGATGGGCTTCTCCGACCTTCTGTGAGAATGCAGCCCACGCAGGTCACTGTAGTCTGTGATATTTGAGCTTTTGCTTGGACAACTTGTATCCTTTATTGGCTTGGTAGTTCAGATGTCTCCTTAGTAGGGCTGGCGATCAGAATGTCGTCTGCATATTGAAGGAGTGTTTCCTTTTCCAGAGGTAGAGCTTTTAGGTCTTTAGCTGAGCTTTCCCCAAAGATGGTGTGGGAATTTTTGAACCCTTGCGGCAAGACGGCCCGGAAGTATTGTTTTAGTTGTATGTTGAGTCCTGCCACTCACAAGCCAAAATTTCTTGTGACTCTGGGACTAATAGAATACAAAAGAAGGCTTCATTGAAGACTAATACAGAATACCATGTCCTGGTGGTTAGTAGAATGACCAGCAGGGTGTAGGGTTTAGGAACTACTGGAGGTCTATCCTCGGTGGCTTCACTGACTGTCCTGACATCCTTTACCAGGACTCCAGCAGCCCATGGGGCTCTCGAGGTCAGGCCAATCCCAGGATATGGAGCTCACCTGGGCAGGTACCCCACCCCCACCCCAGCCCACGGGGCTCTCGTGTTCAGGCCCCTCCCAGGATATGGGGATCCCTGGGCAGGTTCCCCTGCAGCCCATGGGGCTCTCGTGGTCAGGCCCCTCCCAGGATACAGAGCTACCCTTGCAGGTACCGTGGCAGGGCTGGGCACACAGGAGCCATGCACATCGCCCTCATTTCAGAGCACTCCCAGCTCACCTGTCACTCAGATCTGACACAGAGCACCTCAGAGCAGGACTTGAACTAACAAACAGCAGCTCCGACAGGTCTGTGACCCTGGGCATCACTCTGTGTGGCCTCCCTCCACCTGGTCTTCCAGAGATTTCCACTGCACCCGGGGCACCAGGCCTCTGTCTCCACCCACCACCCAACCCTGCTCTCCCTGACTCCTGGGTACTTCTCATTAGGAGAGGGTTTTCTTGAAGTTGTCTCCCACTCATGGGCCAGATAATATAATTAGACAACAAGCCAGAGCTGCAGCCCCTTGTCTATCCTGACTCTCAGGAGCCCACACCTATTCCTTGGACCTGGCCGATTCAGCAAGTTCCAGTTTCTGCAACTGTGAGCCCCTGAGGGGTGATTATTGGCTGGCCTGGGAAGCCTGACCGTGCCGGCCAGCCCTCCCCAGGTGTGCCTGGGTTGAGATCAATATAAACACCGCTCCAGGCAGCAAGAGCACCTGCAGCTGTGCCTGACGCCATTTTCTCTGCCCTGTCAGCAGTCTCGGTGCTGGACTGGTGGGAGGGAGTGAGAGGCCACGGCTTTGTGGGTGGCCCAGTGTGAGTGGGGCTCTGCTGGACTTTCTGCAGCAGTTGCCAAGATGCCACCTGCTAAAGAAGAGGATGTGTCACCCATACCTGCCGCTGGAATTTCTCCCTGGGCAGAGGTGAGTAAGGAAGAAAGCAGTGGGGGCCGGGACAGGAGGGGTATCTCAGGCAGGGAAATGGAAAGCTTCCAGTAGATCACCCAGGGCCAGGACCATCCTGTCTGGCCTGCAGGCACCAAGTCGGCTGGCATGCTGTCGCTCATGTGGCTCCATGGCCCTTCCTCTAGGCTGTCAAGTCCTTGTACATATTCAGGTGTTTTACCTAGGAAGGGTGGGAACATTTCAGCAGCAGCTGGCCTGGGGCTCGGCCCACGTTTACTCACAGATGCCTCGGCACGGGCCCCCAGCTTTGCAATGAGGACGCTTGTTGCGTGGGGCATGCTGGCTGAATGGGAGATGATTCCCCACCACTGACCAACTTCAGAATTGTTTACAACTGGAGCAAGTGCCCTGATACGGTTTTCCTCTGTGTAACTGGTGGGTTCTGGGTTTTTTTCGTTTTTTCGTTCTTGGTTCAAGGTAGATTTTATTCCTCTTTTTTGTATTTACAGATATAAGCATGGAAATAATTTATTCATATAAATACATGTATGTGAAGGGAAGAATATTTTTTCTGTTTTACTTTTTTTAATTTTGAATTTTATTTTATTTTTTTATACAGCAGGTTCTTTTTGGTTACCTATTTTATACATAGAAATGTATACATGCCAATCCCAATCTCTCAACTCCTCCCACCACCACCCCCCCAACAGCTTTCCCCCCTTGGTGTCCATACGTTTGTTGTCTACATCTGTTCCTCTATTTCTGCCTTGCAAAACGGTTCATCTGTACAACTTTTCTAGGTTCCACATATATGCATTTATATACAGGATTTGTTTTTCTCTTTCTGACTTACTTCACTCTGTATGACAGTCTCTAGATCCATCAACGTCTCTACAAATGACCCAATTTCATTCCTTTTTATGGCTTAGTAATATTCCATTTTATATATGTACCACATCTTTATACATTCGTCTGTCTGTGGGCATTTAGGTTGCTTCCATTACCTGGATATTGTAAATAGTGATGCAATGAACATTGCGGTGAATGTCTCTTTTCGATTTACGGTTTTGTCTGGGTATATGCCCAGTAGTGGGATTGCTGTATTATATGGTAATTCTATTCTTAGTTTTATAAGAAACTCCATAATGTTCTCCACAGTGACTGCATCAATTTACATTCCCAACAATAGTGGAAGAGGTTTCCTTATCTCTGCACCCTTTCCAGCATTTGTTGTTTGTAGATTTTCTGATGATGCCCATTCTAACAGGTGTGAGCTGATACACCATGGATGAGTCTATTTCGTTGAGCAAAGAGTAGGTCTTGTCTATTACATATTTGGCTTATGGAACGGTATGTGTGCTCATTTCAATCTCTGGTTTTATACAGCACCCCAACTCAACTTTCCCCTTAAGCAAGCATAAGTTTTTATCTAAATGTGAGACTCTGTTCGGTTTTGTAATTCAGTTTATGTGTAGCCAAGTTTACACTCCCTCTATTTGTGATATCTTATGATAATTATCTTTCTCTGTGTGACATATTTCTCTTAGAATCATCATACTTAAATCCACTCAATTTGCTGCTACAGGCCTGATGACATTGATTTCATTGCTGAGTGATATTCCGTTGTACGTAAGTAGCACAACTCCTTTATCCATTTTTTTCTTTCTGGGATATTTAATTTGTACTGGACTCGAGGTTCTTGTAAACACAGCAGCCCTGGATATTGTGTTGGCTGTGTCTTGTTGATTTTAATTTTCCTAAGCTATAGGGCCAAAAGTGGAAGTGCCCTAGGCTCTGTAGCTTTGTTTTTTAGATGTTTCAGCATACACCATAAACATCACCAGAGTGTCTGTTGGCAATTTACATCCCGTCCATCAGCATAACAAGGCTCCCTGTTCTCCATGGCCTGTCCTGTGTTTCTGGGTTTTACACTTTTTTCAGATGGCTCTTTTGACGAATGGGAAATGAGAGTTCATTGTAGTGCGGATTTCCATTGCTCGAATTCTTGGTTGGCCACAAAGGGCATATGCGTTTTTTCCTGAATATATTCAGGAAAAAATGTATACGCACTTTTTGTCCAAGTGCATCACTGTCAAAGATCTGCCGCTTTTCACATGCTTTAAATGCAATTCCAATCTACCTCCTGAAATATGATTCCTGCAATTCTGCCTCGTTTTCAAGTCCTCTGTGCAGACTTACTTCAATATATTTTTTGCCAATAGCTGTCATTTATAACTCTGCAGGTTTGTGAATTACAGTGCCTGTGATTTCCTTTCTTAATTCGTTTCCTTGAAAGCTGGCCACAGAACCGCAGGTTTGCTTCAGGCCGTAATCAGGGTCCCGCACGGCACTCTGAGCCTTTGGTTAATTCCTCTTCCTGGTGGGAAATTAGAGTTAAATGTGCCCCTCCAGACACCTGCCTCACTCCCAGCCCCTTGGTGATGTGTGTCCTCTGGTTTGAGGCCACATGTGCTGGGTTCCTCACCTTTCGCAGATGTGGCCCCACTGGTGTGCGGACACTCCTGCCTGGTTCCCATCCCCTTGGTGATGTGAGCCCTCCAGTGAGAGTCTGATCCTGGTTGGGCTCCTCACACTTCTGTGAGGTGAGCCCTCTTCTCTGAGGTCACTCCTGCCTGGCTGACACACCCCGCCTTGGCGACGTCGGCCCTCTGGTGGCAGTTGGAGCCTGCTGGGAGCCTCCTCCCCTCAGTGATGAGGCCCTCTGGCATCAGGCCCTAACTGCTGGGTTCCCACATTTTCTGATACGTGCTAAGTGGTGCGAGGGCACTCCTGCCAGGTTCCCATCCCCATGGGCATGTGGGCCTTCTGCTCTATGGTCCCAACACCTGTGTTGTTCACAGTTTCAGGATGTTGGCTCTCTGGTGTTAGTTCACTCAGGCCTAGATCCCATAGACTCTGTGCTCTGAGCCGCCTGCTGGGAGGTTCCTACTGCTGGATTCCTTACCATTTTTATTCTTTGGGTCCTGTGTTTTCATGCTCCTCCTTCCTGACTCACTCCCAGCCCCTTTGTGATGTAGGTCCTCTGGTTTGAGGCCACCTGTGCCGGTTTCCTCACCTTTATTGATGTGGTCCCACTGGTGTGAGGACACTCCTGCCTGGTTCCCATCCCCTTGGTGATGGGGGCCCTCTGGTGAGAGTCTGATCCTGGCTGGATTCCTCACACTTCTGGGAGGTGGGCCCTCTGCTGTGAGGTCACTCCTGCCTGGCTGGCACACATCACCTTGGCGATGTGGGCCCTCAGTTGCGAGTTGGTGCCTGCTGGGAGTCTCCTCCCCTCGGTAATGAGGGCCCTCTGGCGTCAGGCCCTAACTCATGGGCTCCCAAAATTTTCTGATATGTGCCCTGTCGTGCGAGTACACTCCTGCCAGGGTCCCATCCCCATGGGGATGTGGGCCTTCTGCTCTGAGGTCCCACCGGCTGGGTTGCTCACAGTGTCATGATGTGAGCCCTCTGCTGTGAGTTCACTGTGGCCTGGATCCCATAGACTCCATACTCTGGGCCACCTGCTGGGAGGTTCCAACTGCTGGATTCCTCACATTTTTTATTCTGTGGGCCCTGTGTTGTTAGGCTACTCCTGCCTGCCTCACTCGGAGCACCTTGGAAATGTGGGTCCTCTGGTTTAGGCCACATGTGCTGGGTTCCTCACCTTTCTATAATGTGGCCACACTGGTGTGAGGACACTCCTGCCTTGTTCCGGTCCCCTTGGTGATGTGGGCTCTCTGGTGAGAGTCTTATCCTGGCTGGTTTCCTCACCCTTCTGTGAGGTAGGCCCTCTGCTGTGAGGTCACTCCTGCCTGGCTGGCACACGTCACCTTGGCGACGTGGGCCCTCAGTTGGGAGTTGGTGCCTGCTGGGAGTCTCCACCCCTCGGTAATGAGGGCCCTCTGGCGTCAGGCTCTAACTCCTGGGCTCCCAAAATTTTCTGATGTGCGCCCTGTGGTGTGAGTACACTCCTGCCAGGTTTCCAACCCCATGGGAATATGGGCCTTCTGCTCTGAGGTCCCAACGGTGGGTGGCTCAGTTTCATGATGAGGGCCCTCTGGTGTGAGTTCACTCCGGCCTGGATCCCATAGCCTCGCTGCTCCTGGCCGCCTGTGGGGAGGTTCCAACTGCGGTATTCCTCACCTTTTTTCTTCTATGGGCCCTCTGTTTTGAGACTCCTCCTGCCTGCCTCACTCCGAGCCCCTTGGAGATGTGGGTCCTCTGGTTTAGGCCACATGTGCTGGGTTCCTCACCTTTCTATGATGTGGTCACACTGGTGTGAAGACAGTCCTGCCTGGTTCTGATCCTCTTGGTGATGTGGGCCCTCTGGTGAGAGTCTAATCCTCTTTGGGTTCCTCACACTTTTTTGAGGTTGGCCCTCTGCTCTGAGGTCACTCCTGCCTGGCTGGCACACGCCGCATTGGCGACATTGGCCCTCTTGTAGCAGTTGGAGCCTGCTGGGAGCCTCCTCTCCTCGGTGATGAGGGCCCTCTGGCGTCAGGCCCTAACTGCTGGGCTCCCCATATTTTCTGATGTGTGCCCACTGGTGCGATGACACTCCTGCTTGGTTCGCTTCCCCATGGGGATGTGGGCCTTGTGCTCTGAGGTCACAATGGCTAGGTTGCTCACAGTTTCATGATGAGGGCCCTCTGTTGTGAGTTCATCATTGCCTGGATCCCATAGCCTCGGTGATCTGGGCCGCCTGCTGGGATGTTCCAACTGCTGGATTCCTCACCTTTTTTATACAATGGGCCACGTGTTTTGAGGTTCATCCTGCCTGCCTCGCTCCGAGACCCATGGAGATGTGGGTCCTCTGGTTTGAGGCCACATGTGCTGGGTACCTCAACTTGCGATGATGTGGCCCCATGGGTGTGAAGACACTCCTGCCTGGTTCCCAGCCTCTTGCTGATGTGGGCCCTCTGGTGAGAGTGTGATAATGGCTCGGTTCCTTACCCTTCTGTGAGGTGGGCCCTCTGATGTGAGGTCACTCCTGCCTGGCTGGCTCACGTCACCTTGGCGATGTGGGCCCTCTGTTGGCCACGAAAGCATGCTGGGAGCCCCCTACCCTCTTTAATGAGGGCCCTGAAAAAACGCATATGCACTTTTTGACCAAGTGCATCATTGTCGAGGATCTGCCTCTTCTCCTGTGCTTTCAGAGCACTTCCCGTCGACCTCCTGAAATCACATTCCTGGAATTCTGCCCCGCTTTCAAGTCCTCTTCGCAGCCTTATTTCAATATATTTTTGTATGATACCTGCCATTTATAACTCTGCAGGTTTGTTAATTACAGTGTCCCTGAGCTCCTTTCTTCAACTCGCTTTCTTGTGAGCTGGCCGCAAAACCGCAGGATTGCTTCAGGCCCAAATCTGGTTTCCGCACAGCATGCTGAGCCTTTGGTAAATTCCTTTTTCTGGTGGGAAATGAGCATTCAATTTGCCCGTGCAGACACCTACAGCTAGTCTCTCATTGGTTCTCCCTATTCCTCTTCATCTTGTGCAGATATTGCAAATGTGCCAAACAGGAGGTTAAGGGCACTGACTCTCCAAGTGGGTAGAGAGTTAGTAAAGCGTCTGGAATGGTGAACCCGAGTACCAGGGGACGAAACCTGAGAGGCATTTAAAATCGTTTCCCAGTCACACGGTGGACCATACTCTGGGATTCAGATGCATCTTTTAGGTGAAGGAAGAATCCCGTAAACCTGGAGAGTTGGGACCCATGGAATGGGTACCATGCAGTATGACTTCAAAGGGTCTGCATTTGCTCATCGAACCTCACCAACGCTATCAGCCCGATGTGTCCAACCTTATGCCTCACTCAGCTCTGGGTGTAGATGTGGTAAATCCAGGTTGCATTACAAGCCCTGAATGAATTATTTAAGAATTGCTCTCTATTTCAGTGTCATTGTGTTTTGTTTTTGTAATTCATTTTGATAATGGGATTTATCGGATTTTCTCTGCTGCATTCATGCCGCTGTACACACGCTTGATTCTCTTACGGAGACATATAAATCCATGGGTTGGAAGATTCTTACTAGTCAGTTGTATTCCTAGGATTTGTATATGTGGTGTTTAGTCCATTTCGTTGAGCAAGGGGTAGGTCTTGACTATTATATATTTGGCTTATGGAAACGTATCTGTGCTAATTTCTATCTTTGGTTTTATGAAGCACCCCAACTTACCTTTCCCCTTAAGCAAGCATAAGTTGGTTTTCTAAATTTGAGACCCTGTTCTGTTTTGTAATTCAGTTCATGTGTAGCCAAGTTTACATTCCTTGTATTAGTGATATCTTATGATGTTTCATTTTCTGTGTGACTTATTTCACGTAGAATAATCATACCTGAATCCACTCATTATGCCGCGACGGGCCTGATGACATAGATTTCATTGCTGAGTGATATTCCATTGAACGTACGTACCACAACTTCTTTATCTATTTTTCACATTCTGGGATGTTTAACTTGTACCGTAGACGAGGTTCTTGTAAACAGAGCCGTCTGAAACTTTGCGGTGGCTGTGTGTATTTTACTTTAATTTCCCTAAGCTATAGGACCATAAGTGGAAGTGCCTTAGGCTCCGTTGCTTTGTTTTTCAGGTGTTCCAGGAAACACCATACACTTCTCCAGAGTGGCTGTTGGCAATTTACATCCCGCCCATCAGCATAACAAGGCTCCCTGTTCTCCATGGCCTGTGCTGCCTTTCTGGATTTTACACATTTTTCAGATGGCCCTTTTGACCGGGGGGCAGTGAGACTTCATTGTAGTGCAGATTTCTTTAACATGCTTGCTTGGTTGGCCAAAAAGTGGCATATGCGTTTTTTCCTCAATATATTCAGGAAAAAACGCATACGCCCTTTTTGGCCAAGTGCATCATTGTCGACGTTCTGCCTCTTTTCCTATGCTTTAAATGCAATTCCAGTCTACCCCTTGATATCGTTTTCGTGCAATTCTGCCCCATTTTCAGTCCTCTTTGCAGCCTTACTTCAATATATTTTTGGACGATAGCTGTCATATATAACTCTGCAGGTTTGTGAATGACAGTGCCGCTGAGCTCCTTTCTTCAACATGCTTTCTTGTAAGCTGGCCGCAAAACCGCTGGATTGCTTCAGGCCCTAATCTGGTTCCAGCACGGCACGCTGAGCCTTTGTTTAATTCCTCTTCCTGGTGGTAAATGAGCGTTAAATTTGCCCGTGCAGACACCTACAGCTAGTCTCTCATTGGTTCTCCCTATTCCTGTTCATCTTGCGCAGAAATTGCAAACTGTGCCCAACAGGAGGTTAAAGGTACTGACTCTCCAAGTGGGGAGAGTGTTAGTAAAGCGTCTGGAATGGTGAACCCGAGTAACAGGAGACGAAAACTGAGATGCATTTAGAAACGTTTCCCGGTCACACGGTGGACCACACTCTGGGTTTCCCATGCATGTTTTAGCTGAAGGAAGAATCCCTTAAACCTGGAGAGTTGGGACCCATGGAATGGGTACCATGCAGTATGGCTTCAAAGGGTCTGCATTTGCTCACTGAACCTCACCAATGCTATCAGCGCAAAGTATCCAGCCTTATGTCTCACCCAGCTCTGGGTGTAAATGTGGTACATCCAGGTTGCATCACAAACCCTGAATGAATTATTTAAGAATTGCTCTCTATTTCACTGCCATTGTGTTTTCTTTTTGAAATTTATTTTGATAATAGGATTTAGCTGATTTTCACTGCTGCGTTTATTCCGCTGTACCCATGCTTGATTCTATTACGCAGACATATAAATCCATAGGTATTAAGACTCTTACTCATCCGGTATATTCCTAGGTGCTGAAAATGTGGTGTTGAGTCCATTTCATTGACCAAGGAGTAGGTTTTTTCTATTCCATATTTGGCTTATGGAACGGTATCTGTGCTAATTTCAATCTCTGGTTTTATGCAGCACCCCAACTCACCTTTATCCTTGAGCAAGCATAAGTTGGTTTTCTAAATTTGAGACACCGTTCTGTTTTATAATTCAGTTCATTTGTAGCCACGTTTACATTCCATGTATTAGTGATATCGTATGTCTTTTTGTTTTTATATTATGTGACTTCGAGTGATCATATGTCACTCCTGTGTAGTTGTTACACATGGCCATATTTCACTGATTTCCTGGCTGAGTAATATTCCACTCTACATAAATGCCACATCTCTATCCATTTTCTCTCTCCAGAGACATATAATTTATATCCTAGTCGAGGATCTTTTAAACAGAGAGGCGGTATACCTTGGGGTGCCTGTGTCCTCTCGATTTTTGTTTTTCCCAAGATATACGTCCATGAGTGCAAGGGCCCTGTGCTCTGTAGCTCATTTTTTAGATGCTTTAGTAAACAAAATACACTTCTCTAGAGTGACCGTTGGCAATATACATTTCCACTATAAGCCTCACAGGGCTCCCTTTTCTCCTTGCCCTGTCCTGCATTTCTGGTGTTTACACTTTCTGAGGACGGCTCTTCTGACTGATGCGAAGTGACATGTTTTGTAGTATTGATTTCCAGTGCCCACCTGTTTGGTTGGCTAAAAAAGTGTATGCCCTGTTCTTGAATATATACAGAAAAAGACGCATACACCCTTTTTGGCCAACTGCAATGTTGGCAATGTTCAGCCCCTTTTCTTGTGCTTAATGGCGAGTCCTTCCTACCTCTTGCAATCCCTTTCCTGCCATTCTCCGTTGCTTACAAGTCCTTTTCTCTGACTTTCCTCAAGACATTTTTCAGTGATAGATATTTTCATCTCTGCAGTTTCGTGAATTTTAGTGCCCGTGAGTCCCATTTTTCAACTTGTGTTTATGGGAACTGACCACAAAGCAGCGGGATTTCCTCAAGCCCTATTCTGTTTCCATGGGCAACCCTAGCCTTTGGTCAATTCGTCTTCCTGATTGGAAAGTAGAGTGACATGTGCCTGTCCGAACACCTAGGACTTGTCTCTCATTGTTCCTCCTCCTTCCGCTTCATCCTCTGGACAAATTCCAAACTGTATGCAACAGGATGTTGACAGTGCTGACATCTCCAAGTGGGGAGACTGTTCGTAAAGAAGCTGGAGGGGTGAACCCGAGCACCAGGAGATGAGGAGATGAGATGCCTTTTCCAAACTCTTCCCGATCAGACGGTATACCATCCTCTGGGTGTGACAGGCATGTTTTAGCTGTAGGAAGCGTCCCATTCATGTGAGGAGAACACCAGGGCTTTTTCAAAATCAGTGTCTCTCCGCAACCCAAAGTGGGGAATGTTTTAAGCTACGGCTACACATATGTTCATTAAGGGCCTTGGGAAGTAGGCAGAGTCCAAACTTTAGATGATTGAAGTCTTCCTGGTCAGAAGCACTCACCACCGGCTTCCCTTAGGTTCCATTTTAACTGTCATTGATAGATGATGTCAATAAAAATATCTATTCTTTTTCAGATTATTTCCCCTTATAGGTTATTGCAAAATATTGAGTGTAGTTCCCTGTGCTATACAGTAGTTCCTTGTTGATGATCGATTTTATACATAGCAGTGTGTATGTGTTAATCCCAAACGGTTAATTTATCCCTCCTCCCACCTTTCCCCTTTGGTAATAATAAATTATAAGATTTTATACTTCTCAGAAATGGGGGAGCTGAAAGAGAGGTATCATTTTCAATGGAAAAGCATTTAAAACAAGATTGAAGCTTTAACCAAGATTATTAGATGTACATCCTTGGAAAGAAATCACTTCGTTTCTCTAATATTGACCTGACAAATAAGACAAACCTTTTCACTGAACTTGCTTATAATAAAGTGATGGAAATATCAAATGGAAGTGTTAGAAACATCTTATTTTACCCGAGCCTTATACACTGTTCTATGTTAATTACAGTTTGGCTCACACATCTGTTCACTGAAGTTACAATGTTCTCAATTTCTGTTATTGATCCTCCAGAGTGGACCCCAACAAGTGTCCCCCTGCCCAGTGTCATTGGAGCCAACAGATCGAGACTGAGTTTGGTTCAGAAGCAAAGGAAACTTTATATTTTGATCAGAGAATGGAGAGGTGAGAGCATGTGCTACCCTGTGGGCTGTGGGCTGGGCTGCTGTGTAGAGATCCTGTCAGAGTCAGTGGGAGGGAGGGGGCGGAGCTCTCGAGGGCCCGGTTGGCTGCAGCTCAGGCTCTATATCACGGAGTCTGCACTGTGCCCCAGGAGCTGAGGTGTCGACCCAGCCATTCTGCACTAGGAAATCTGGTCTGAAGTGCCGGCTGTTGAACCTCTGTATGCGGGACCCTAGGAGCACGTGAAATTAGACAAAGCACAAAGGATAAAAAAGGTTAGACTTTATTTTATTGCCCAGATTCTATTTTTATCTCCCAGGGATTTTTAAGGGGCTTTGCCTGGGACAAACCCCTCTTCTGCCTTTTGTCCCCTTCCTCATTCTTAGAGTGCTGAGGGTGCAGACCCTTCTTCTTTAACTGCTGAGTGCTGAGTTAGAAGCCCTCATACTCATAGGCAAGGGTCAGAATTTCTCCCCAGCAGCCTCCAGGTGACGTTGATTGTCCCCAGGCCTCCTGCCTCCCTGCTCGTCCGCCTGAGCACCAGTATTGGAAGTGTTATAGATTCTAATGACCTTTAAGGGTCCAGGAAGGAGATGTGCAGTGACGCTGTGAGGTCCAGTTTCACCCTGTCCCACATTTGTTCAGCCACCTTTAGCTGACCGTTTCTGCCAGCCTAGATGCTCTGACCAGTAGTCTGCGCTTCCTTCTATTAGGCCCCAGAATTAACATAAAAACAGCACCAGGTGTCAGGACCCTGCCCGCTCAGCTCCCAGACAGTCCAGGGTCAGTGGTGATGAAGGACCATGATGGCCACTGAGTCAACAGCCTTTTGAAGTAAACAGGAGTCCAGCCGGTCTTATTGGCCACCATCATCACAGTGTCTGTAGGCTTTTCTATGGTGACAGCTTGATATACGGTTCCCCCGCCAAGATTATTACCTCCCCTCTGGGTGCAGTAAGTCCTGCAAGCAGTAGTCTACTCTTTTGGGACACACTCTTGTTGTTTTATGAGAGAAACTCCAGGTCAAGTGATGGTCACACGAGTCGTCATGGTGCCCTGTTGCCCCCGGTTATCTCTCTGGATGTTGGAGTTGGAGGGCCTTCTCACTCGAGGTCAGTGTGCCCACGGAGCAAACCCTGTGACTTCAGGGCATGGTTGGGGGTTCGGTTCACCACGTGGGGTCCTTTTCCCTTAGGAGGGAGGTGGCCTTTTGGGCTGCTGATTTCCACGTTTTCAGATACCGCCAGTATCTTGGCCAGATGTGGCGGTGGGCCAAGCCCCTTGGTGACCATAGTTTATCCTACCTGGATGGCATTCTTGCATTGTTCCATTTCAAGTGGTCCCAGTATTTGCACTAATACTCCAATGGCCTTTCAAATTTCACTAGGAATGTAAATGTCAAAGGGTTTAGCTAAATTAGGGAGTTCCAGGGCAAGGGTCTGAATTGACTGCTCTTTCCATTCTTGAAAGGCCACTTCTGGATTCTATTCAAAAGGATCATCATCTTTTCCTTTCAGTGTTTCATATAGAGGCCCAGCTAGTAGACTGTAGTTAGGGATCCAGAAGCAGCAAACCCTGGCCTCCCCAGGAACCCCTAAGCTGTCTTCTAGTTGTAGAAATGGGTAAGGCTGTAAATTGTTTCTTCCCTTTCCTGGGATGGGCTTCTCCGACCTTCTGTGAGAATGCAGCCCACGCAGGTCACTGTAGTCTGTGATATTTGAGCTTTTGCTTGGACAACTTGTATCCTTTATTGGCTTGGTAGTTCAGATGTCTCCTTAGTAGGGCTGGCGATCAGAATGTCGTCTGCATATTGAAGGAGTGTTTCCTTTTCCAGAGGTAGAGCTTTTAGGTCTTTAGCTGAGCTTTCCCCAAAGATGGTGTGGGAATTTTTGAACCCTTGCGGCAAGACGGCCCGGAAGTATTGTTTTAGTTGTATGTTGAGTCCTGCCACTCACAAGCCAAAATTTCTTGTGACTCTGGGACTAATAGAATACAAAAGAAGGCTTCATTGAAGACTAATACAGAATACCATGTCCTGGTGGTTAGTAGAATGACCAGCAGGGTGTAGGGTTTAGGAACTACTGGAGGTCTATCCTCGGTGGCTTCACTGACTGTCCTGACATCCTTTACCAGGACTCCAGCAGCCCATGGGGCTCTCGAGGTCAGGCCAATCCCAGGATATGGAGCTCACCTGGGCAGGTACCCCACCCCCACCCCAGCCCACGGGGCTCTCGTGTTCAGGCCCCTCCCAGGATATGGGGATCCCTGGGCAGGTTCCCCTGCAGCCCATGGGGCTCTCGTGGTCAGGCCCCTCCCAGGATACAGAGCTACCCTTGCAGGTACCGTGGCAGGGCTGGGCACACAGGAGCCATGCACATCGCCCTCATTTCAGAGCACTCCCAGCTCACCTGTCACTCAGATCTGACACAGAGCACCTCAGAGCAGGACTTGAACTAACAAACAGCAGCTCCGACATGTCTGTGACCCTGGGCATCACTCTGTGTGGCCTCCCTCCACCTGGTCTTCCAGAGATTTCCACTGCACCCGGGGCACCAGGCCTCTGTCTCCACCCACCACCCAACCCTGCTCTCCCTGACTCCTGGGTACTTCTCATTAGGAGAGGGTTTTCTTGAAGTTGTCTCCCACTCATGGGCCAGATAATATAATTAGACAACAAGCCAGAGCTGCAGCCCCTTGTCTATCCTGACTCTCAGGAGCCCACACCTATTCCTTGGACCTGGCCGATTCAGCAAGTTCCAGTTTCTGCAACTGTGAGCCCCTGAGGGGTGATTATTGGCTGGCCTGGGAAGCCTGACCGTGCCGGCCAGCCCTCCCCAGGTGTGCCTGGGTTGAGATCAATATAAACACCGCTCCAGGCAGCAAGAGCACCTGCAGCTGTGCCTGACGCCATTTTCTCTGCCCTGTCAGCAGTCTCGGGGCTGGACTGGTGGGAGGGAGTGAGAGGCCACGGCTTTGTGGGTGGCCCAGTGTGAGTGGGGCTCTGCTGGACTTTCTGCAGCAGTTGCCAAGATGCCACCTGCTAAAGAAGAGGATGTGTCACCCATACCTGCCGCTGGAATTTCTCCCTGGGCAGAGGTGAGTAAGGAAGAAAGCAGTGGGGGCCGGGACAGGAGGGGTATCTCAGGCAGGGAAATGGAAAGCTTCCAGTAGATCACCCAGGGCCAGGACCATCCTGTCTGGCCTGCAGGCACCAAGTCGGCTGGCATGCTGTCGCTCATGTGGCTCCATGGCCCTTCCTCTAGGCTTTCAAGTCCTTGTACATATTCAGGTGTTTTACCTAGGAAGGGTGGGAACATTTCAGCAGCAGCTGGCCTGGGGCTCGGCCCACGTTTACTCACAGATGCCTCGGCACGGGCCCCCAGCTTTGCAATGAGGACGCTTGTTGCGTGGGGCATGCTGGCTGAATGGGAGATGATTCCCCACCACTGACCAACTTCAGAATTGTTTACAACTGGAGCAAGTGCCCTGATACGGTTTTCCTCTGTGTAACTGGTGGGTTCTGGGTTTTTTTCGTTTTTTCGTTCTTGGTTCAAGGTAGATTTTATTCCTCTTTTTTGTATTTACAGATATAAGCATGGAAATAATTTATTCATATAAATACATGTATGTGAAGGGAAGAATATTTTTTCTGTTTTACTTTTTTTAATTTTGAATTTTATTTTATTTTTTTATACAGCAGGTTCTTTTTGGTTACCTATTTTATACATAGAAATGTATACATGCCAATCCCAATCTCTCAACTCCTCCCACCACCACCCCCCCAACAGCTTTCCCCCCTTGGTGTCCATACGTTTGTTGTCTACATCTGTTCCTCTATTTCTGCCTTGCAAAACGGTTCATCTGTACAACTTTTCTAGGTTCCACATATATGCATTTATATACAGGATTTGTTTTTCTCTTTCTGACTTACTTCACTCTGTATGACAGTCTCTAGATCCATCAACGTCTCTACAAATGACCCAATTTCATTCCTTTTTATGGCTTAGTAATATTCCATTTTATATATGTACCACATCTTTATACATTCGTCTGTCTGTGGGCATTTAGGTTGCTTCCATTACCTGGATATTGTAAATAGTGATGCAATGAACATTGCGGTGAATGTCTCTTTTCGATTTACGGTTTTGTCTGGGTATATGCCCAGTAGTGGGATTGCTGTATTATATGGTAATTCTATTCTTAGTTTTATAAGAAACTCCATAATGTTCTCCACAGTGACTGCATCAATTTACATTCCCAACAATAGTGGAAGAGGTTTCCTTATCTCTGCACCCTTTCCAGCATTTGTTGTTTGTAGATTTTCTGATGATGCCCATTCTAACAGGTGTGAGCTGATACACCATGGATGAGTCTATTTCGTTGAGCAAAGAGTAGGTCTTGTCTATTACATATTTGGCTTATGGAACGGTATGTGTGCTCATTTCAATCTCTGGTTTTATACAGCACCCCAACTCAACTTTCCCCTTAAGCAAGCATAAGTTTTTATCTAAATGTGAGACTCTGTTCGGTTTTGTAATTCAGTTTATGTGTAGCCAAGTTTACACTCCCTCTATTTGTGATATCTTATGATAATTATCTTTCTCTGTGTGACATATTTCTCTTAGAATCATCATACTTAAATCCACTCAATTTGCTGCTACAGGCCTGATGACATTGATTTCATTGCTGAGTGATATTCCGTTGTACGTAAGTAGCACAACTCCTTTATCCATTTTTTTCTTTCTGGGATATTTAATTTGTACTGGACTCGAGGTTCTTGTAAACACAGCAGCCCTGGATATTGTGTTGGCTGTGTCTTGTTGATTTTAATTTTCCTAAGCTATAGGGCCAAAAGTGGAAGTGCCCTAGGCTCTGTAGCTTTGTTTTTTAGATGTTTCAGCATACACCATAAACATCACCAGAGTGTCTGTTGGCAATTTACATCCCGTCCATCAGCATAACAAGGCTCCCTGTTCTCCATGGCCTGTCCTGTGTTTCTGGGTTTTACACTTTTTTCAGATGGCTCTTTTGACGAATGGGAAATGAGAGTTCATTGTAGTGCGGATTTCCATTGCTCGAATTCTTGGTTGGCCACAAAGGGCATATGCGTTTTTTCCTGAATATATTCAGGAAAAAATGTATACGCACTTTTTGTCCAAGTGCATCACTGTCAAAGATCTGCCGCTTTTCACATGCTTTAAATGCAATTCCAATCTACCTCCTGAAATATGATTCCTGCAATTCTGCCTCGTTTTCAAGTCCTCTGTGCAGACTTACTTCAATATATTTTTTGCCAATAGCTGTCATTTATAACTCTGCAGGTTTGTGAATTACAGTGCCTGTGATTTCCTTTCTTAATTCGTTTCCTTGAAAGCTGGCCACAGAACCGCAGGTTTGCTTCAGGCCGTAATCAGGGTCCCACACGGCACTCTGAGCCTTTGGTTAATTCCTCTTCCTGGTGGGAAATTAGAGTTAAATGTGCCCCTCCAGACACCTGCCTCACTCCCAGCCCCTTGGTGATGTGTGTCCTCTGGTTTGAGGCCACATGTGCTGGGTTCCTCACCTTTCGCAGATGTGGCCCCACTGGTGTGCGGACACTCCTGCCTGGTTCCCATCCCCTTGGTGATGTGAGCCCTCCAGTGAGAGTCTGATCCTGGTTGGGCTCCTCACACTTCTGTGAGGTGAGCCCTCTTCTCTGAGGTCACTCCTGCCTGGCTGACACACCCCGCCTTGGCGACGTCGGCCCTCTGGTGGCAGTTGGAGCCTGCTGGGAGCCTCCTCCCCTCAGTGATGAGGCCCTCTGGCATCAGGCCCTAACTGCTGGGTTCCCACATTTTCTGATACGTGCTAAGTGGTGCGAGGGCACTCCTGCCAGGTTCCCATCCCCATGGGCATGTGGGCCTTCTGCTCTATGGTCCCAACACCTGTGTTGTTCACAGTTTCAGGATGTTGGCTCTCTGGTGTTAGTTCACTCAGGCCTAGATCCCATAGACTCTGTGCTCTGAGCCGCCTGCTGGGAGGTTCCTACTGCTGGATTCCTTACCATTTTTATTCTTTGGGTCCTGTGTTTTCATGCTCCTCCTTCCTGACTCACTCCCAGCCCCTTTGTGATGTAGGTCCTCTGGTTTGAGGCCACCTGTGCCGGTTTCCTCACCTTTATTGATGTGGTCCCACTGGTGTGAGGACACTCCTGCCTGGTTCCCATCCCCTTGGTGATGGGGGCCCTCTGGTGAGAGTCTGATCCTGGCTGGATTCCTCACACTTCTGGGAGGTGGGCCCTCTGCTGTGAGGTCACTCCTGCCTGGCTGGCACACATCACCTTGGCGATGTGGGCCCTCAGTTGCGAGTTGGTGCCTGCTGGGAGTCTCCTCCCCTCGGTAATGAGGGTCCTCTGGCGTCAGGCCCTAACTCATGGGCTCCCAAAATTTTCTGATATGTGCCCTGTCGTGCGAGTACACTCCTGCCAGGGTCCCATCCCCATGGGGATGTGGGTCTTCTGCTCTGAGGTCCCACCGGCTGGGTTGCTCACAGTGTCATGATGTGAGCCCTCTGCTGTGAGTTCACTGTGGCCTGGATCCCATAGACTCCATACTCTGGGCCACCTGCTGGGAGGTTCCAACTGCTGGATTCCTCACATTTTTTATACAATGGGCCACGTGTTTTGAGGTTCATCCTGCCTGCCTCGCTCCGAGACCCATGGAGATGTGGGTCCTCTGGTTTGAGGCCACATGTGCTGGGTACCTCAACTTGCGATGATGTGGCCCCATGGGTGTGAAGACACTCCTGCCTGGTTCCCAGCCTCTTGCTGATGTGGGCCCTCTGGTGAGAGTGTGATAATGGCTCGGTTCCTTACCCTTCTGTGAGGTGGGCCCTCTGATGTGAGGTCACTCCTGCCTGGCTGGCTCACGTCACCTTGGCGATGTGGGCCCTCTGTTGGCCACGAAAGCATGCTGGGAGCCCCCTACCCTCTTTAATGAGGGCCCTGAAAAAACGCATATGCACTTTTTGACCAAGTGCATCATTGTCGAGGATCTGCCTCTTCTCCTGTGCTTTCAGAGCACTTCCCGTCGACCTCCTGAAATCACATTCCTGGAATTCTGCCCCGCTTTCAAGTCCTCTTCGCAGCCTTATTTCAATATATTTTTGTATGATACCTGCCATTTATAACTCTGCAGGTTTGTTAATTACAGTGTCCCTGAGCTCCTTTCTTCAACTCGCTTTCTTGTGAGCTGGCCGCAAAACCGCAGGATTGCTTCAGGCCCAAATCTGGTTTCCGCACAGCATGCTGAGCCTTTGGTAAATTCCTTTTTCTGGTGGGAAATGAGCATTCAATTTGCCCGTGCAGACACCTACAGCTAGTCTCTCATTGGTTCTCCCTATTCCTCTTCATCTTGTGCAGATATTGCAAATGTGCCAAACAGGAGGTTAAGGGCACTGACTCTCCAAGTGGGTAGAGAGTTAGTAAAGCGTCTGGAATGGTGAACCCGAGTACCAGGGGACGAAACCTGAGAGGCATTTAAAATCGTTTCCCAGTCACACGGTGGACCATACTCTGGGATTCAGATGCATCTTTTAGGTGAAGGAAGAATCCCGTAAACCTGGAGAGTTGGGACCCATGGAATGGGTACCATGCAGTATGACTTCAAAGGGTCTGCATTTGCTCATCGAACCTCACCAACGCTATCAGCCCGATGTGTCCAACCTTATGCCTCACTCAGCTCTGGGTGTAGATGTGGTAAATCCAGGTTGCATTACAAGCCCTGAATGAATTATTTAAGAATTGCTCTCTATTTCAGTGTCATTGTGTTTTGTTTTTGTAATTCATTTTGATAATGGGATTTATCGGATTTTCTCTGCTGCATTCATGCCGCTGTACACACGCTTGATTCTCTTACGGAGACATATAAATCCATGGGTTGGAAGATTCTTACTAGTCAGTTGTATTCCTAGGATTTGTATATGTGGTGTTTAGTCCATTTTGTTGAGCAAGGGGTAGGTCTTGACTATTATATATTTGGCTTATGGAAACGTATCTGTGCTAATTTCTATCTTTGGTTTTATGAAGCACCCCAACTTACCTTTCCCCTTAAGCAAGCATAAGTTGGTTTTCTAAATTTGAGACCCTGTTCTGTTTTGTAATTCAGTTCATGTGTAGCCAAGTTTACATTCCTTGTATTAGTGAT
This sequence comes from Delphinapterus leucas, assembly GCF_059928025.1. Classification (NCBI taxonomy): domain Eukaryota; kingdom Metazoa; phylum Chordata; class Mammalia; order Artiodactyla; family Monodontidae; genus Delphinapterus; species Delphinapterus leucas. Next base: position 1,055,370 of record NW_028322250.1, read on the forward strand.
ATCTTATGATGTTTCATTTTCTGTGTGACTTATTTCACGTAGAATAATCATACCTGAATCCACTCATTATGCCGCGACGGGCCTGATGACATAGATTTCGTTGCTGAGTGATATTCCATTGAACGTACGTACCACAACTTCTTTATCTATTTTTCACATTCTGGGATGTTTAACTTGTACCGTAGACGAGGTTCTTGTAAACAGAGCCGTCTGAAACTTTGCGGTGGCTGTGTGTATTTTACTTTAATTTCCCTAAGCTATAGGACCATAAGTGGAAGTGCCTTAGGCTCCGTTGCTTTGTTTTTCAGGTATTCCAGGAAACACCATACACTTCTCCAGAGTGGCTGTTGGCAATTTACATCCCGCCCATCAGCATAACAAGGCTCCCTGTTCTCCATGGCCTGTGCTGCCTTTCTGGATTTTACACATTTTTCAGATGGCCCTTTTGACCGGGGGGCAGTGAGACTTCATTGTAGTGCAGATTTCTTTAACATGCTTGCTTGGTTGGCCAAAAAGTGGCATATGCGTTTTTTCCTCAATATATTCAGGAAAAAACGCATACGCCCTTTTTGGCCAAGTGCATCATTGTCGACGTTCTGCCTCTTTTCCTATGCTTTAAATGCAATTCCAGTCTACCCCTTGATATCGTTTTCGTGCAATTCTGCCCCATTTTCAGTCCTCTTTGCAGCCTTACTTCAATATATTTTTGGACGATAGCTGTCATATATAACTCTGCAGGTTTGTGAATGACAGTGCCGCTGAGCTCCTTTCTTCAACATGCTTTCTTGTAAGCTGGCCGCAAAACCGCTGGATTGCTTCAGGCCCTAATCTGGTTCCAGCACGGCATGCTGAGCCTTTGTTTAATTCCACTTCCTGGTGGTAAATGAGCGTTAAATTTGCCCGTGCAGACACCTACAGCTAGTCTCTCATTGGTTCTCCCTATTCCTGTTCATCTTGCGCAGAAATTGCAAACTGTGCCGAACAGGAGTTTAAAGGCACTGACTCTCCAAGTGGGGAGAGTGTTAGTAAAGCGTCTGGAATGGTGAACCCGAGTAACAGGAGACGAAAACTGAGATGCATTTAGAAACGTTTCCCGGTCACACGGTGGACCACACTCTGGGTTTCCCATGCATGTTTTAGCTGAAGGAAGAATCCCTTAAACCTGGAGAGTTGGGACCCATGGAATGGGTACCATGCAGTATGGCTTCAAAGGGTCTGCATTTGCTCACTGAACCTCACCAATGCTATCAGCGCAAAGTATCCAGCCTTATGTCTCACCCAGCTCTGGGTGTAAATGTGGTACATCCAGGTTGCATCACAAACCCTGAATGAATTATTTAAGAATTGCTCTCTATTTCACTGCCATTGTGTTTTCTTTTTGAAATTTATTTTGATAATAGGATTTAGCTGATTTTCACTGCTGCGTGTATTCCGCTGTACCCATGCTTGATTCTATTACGCAGACATATAAATCCATAGGTATTAAGACTCTTACTCATCCGGTATATTCCTAGGTGCTGAAAATGTGGTGTTGAGTCCATTTCATTGACCAAGGAGTAGGTTTTTTCTATTCCATATTTGGCTTATGGAACGGTATCTGTGCTAATTTCAATCTCTGGTTTTATGCAGCACCCCAACTCACCTTTATCCTTGAGCAAGCATAAGTTGGTTTTCTAAATTTGAGACACCGTTCTGTTTTATAATTCAGTTCATTTGTAGCCACGTTTACATTCCATGTATTAGTGATATCGTATGTCTTTTCGTTTTTATATTATGTGACTTCGAGTGATCATATGTCACTCCTGTGTAGTTGTTACACATGGCCATATTTCATTGATTTCCTGGCTGAGTAATATTCCACTCTACATAAATGCCACATCTCTATCCATTTTCTCTCTCCAGAGACATATAATTTATATCCTAGTCGAGGATCTGTTAAACAGAGAGGCGGTATGCCTTGGGGTGCCTGTGTCCTCTCGATTTTTGTTTTTCCCAAGATATACGTCCATGAGTGCAAGGGCCCTGTGCTCTGTAGCTCATTTTTTAGATGCTTTAGTAAACAAAATACACTTCTCTAGAGTGACCGTTGGCAATATTCATTTCCACTATAAGCCTCACAGGGCTCCCTTTTCTCCTTGCCCTGTCCTGCATTTCTGGTGTTTACACTTTCTGAGGACGGCTCTTCTGACTGATGCGAAGTGATATGTTTTGTAGTATTGATTTCCAGTGCCCACCTGTTTGGTTGGCTAAAAAAGTGTATGCCCTGTTCTTGAATATATACAGAAAAAGACGCATACACCCTTTTTGGCCAACTGCAATGTTGGCAATGTTCAGCCCCTTTTCTTGTGCTTAATGGCGAGTCCTTCCTACCTCTTGCAATCCCTTTCCTGCCATTCTCCATTGCTTACAAGTCCTTTTCTCTGACTTTCCTCAAGACATTTTTCAGTGATAGATATTTTCATCTCTGCAGTTTCGTGAATTTTAGTGCCCGTGAGTCCCATTTTTCAACTTGTGTTTATGGGAACTGACCACAAAGCAGCGGGATTTCCTCAAGCCCTATTCTGTTTCCATGGGCAACCCTAGCCTTTGGTCAATTCGTCTTCCTGATTGGAAATTAGAGTGACATGTGCCTGTCCGAAAACCTAGGACTTGTCTCTCATTGTTCCTCCTCCTTCCGCTTCATCCTCTGGACAAATTCCAAACTGTATGCAACAGGATGTTGACAGTGCTGACATCTCCAAGTGGGGAGACTGTTCGTAAAGAAGCTGGAGGGGTGAACCCGAGCACCAGGAGATGAGGAGATGAGATGCCTTTTCCAAACTCTTCCCGATCAGACGGTATACCATCCTCTGGGTGTGACAGGCATGTTTTAGCTGTAGGAAGCGTCCCATTCATGTGAGGAGAACACCAGGGCTTTTTCAAAATCAGTGTCTCTCCGCAACCCAAAGTGGGGAATGTTTTAAGCTACGGCTACACATATGTTCATTAAGGGCCTTGGGAAGTAGGCAGAGTCCAAACTTTAGATGATTGAAGTCTTCCTGGTCAGAAGCACTCACCACCGGCTTCCCTTAGGTTCCATTTTAACTGTCATTGATAGATGATGTCAATAAAAATATCTATTCTTTTTCAGATTATTTCCCCTTATAGGTTATTGCAAAATATTGAGTGTAGTTCCCTGTGCTATACAGTAGTTCCTTGTTGATGATCGATTTTATACATAGCAGTGTGTATGTGTTAATCCCAAACGGTTAATTTATCCCTCCTCCCACCTTTCCCCTTTGGTAATAATAAATTATAAGATTTTATACTTCTCAGAAATGGGGGAGCTGAAAGAGAGGTATCATTTTCAATGGAAAAGCATTTAAAACAAGATTGAAGCTTTAACCAAGATTATTAGATGTACATCCTTGGAAAGAAATCACTTCGTTTCTCTAATATTGACCTGACAAATAAGACAAACCTTTTCACTGAACTTGCTTATAATAAAGTGATGGAAATATCAAATGGAAGTGTTAGAAACATCTTATTTTACCCGAGCCTTATACACTGTTCTATGTTAATTACAGTTTGGCTCACACATCTGTTCACTGAAGTTACAATGTTCTCAATTTCTGTTATTGATCCTCCAGAGTGGACCCCAACAAGTGTCCCCCTGCCCAGTGTCATTGGAGCCAACAGATCGAGACTGAGTTTGGTTCAGAAGCAAAGGAAACTTTATATTTTGATCAGAGAATGGAGAGGTGAGAGCATGTGCTACCCTGTGGGCTGTGGGCTGGGCTGCTGTGTAGAGATCCTGTCAGAGTCAGTGGGAGGGAGGGGGCGGAGCTCTCGAGGGCCCGGTTGGCTGCAGCTCAGGCTCTATATCACGGAGTCTGCACTGTGCCCCAGGAGCTGAGGTGTCGACCCAGCCATTCTGCACTAGGAAATCTGGTCTGAAGTGCCGGCTGTTGAACCTCTGTATGCGGGACCCTAGGAGCACGTGAAATTAGACAAAGCACAAAGGATAAAAAAGGTTAGACTTTATTTTATTGCCCAGATTCTATTTTTATCTCCCAGGGATTTTTAAGGGGCTTTGCCTGGGACAAACCCCTCTTCTGCCTTTTGTCCCCTTCCTCATTCTTAGAGTGCTGAGGGTGCAGACCCTTCTTCTTTAACTGCTGAGTGCTGAGTTAGAAGCCCTCATACTCATAGGCAAGGGTCAGAATTTCTCCCCAGCAGCCTCCAGGTGACGTTGATTGTCCCCAGGCCTCCTGCCTCCCTGCTCGTCCGCCTGAGCACCAGTATTGGAAGTGTTATAGATTCTAATGACCTTTAAGGGTCCAGGAAGGAGATGTGCAGTGACGCTGTGAGGTCCAGTTTCACCCTGCCCCACATTTGTTCAGCCACCTTTAGCTGACCGTTTCTGCCAGCCTAGATGCTCTGACCAGTAGTCTGCGCTTCCTTCTATTAGGCCCCAGAATTAACATAAAAACAGCACCAGGTGTCAGGACCCTGCCCGCTCAGCTCCCAGACAGTCCAGGGTCAGTGGTGATGAAGGACCATGATGGCCACTGAGTCAACAGCCTTTTGAAGTAAACAGGAGTCCAGCCGGTCTTATTGGCCACCATCATCACAGTGTCTGTAGGCTTTTCTATGGTGACAGCTTGATATACGGTTCCCCCGCCAAGATTATTACCTCCCCTCTGGGTGCAGTAAGTCCTGCAAGCAGTAGTCTACTCTTTTGGGACACACTCTTGTTGTTTTATGAGAGAAACTCCAGGTCAAGTGATGGTCACACGAGTCGTCATGGTGCCCTGTTGCCCCCGGTTATCTCTCTGGATGTTGGAGTTGGAGGGCCTTCTCACTCGAGGTCAGTGTGCCCACGGAGCAAACCCTGTGACTTCAGGGCATGGTTGGGGGTTCGGTTCACCACGTGGGGTCCTTTTCCCTTAGGAGGGAGGTGGCCTTTTGGGCTGCTGATTTCCACGTTTTCAGATACCGCCAGTATCTTGGCCAGATGTGGCGGTGGGCCAAGCCCCTTGGTGACCATAGTTTATCCTACCTGGATGGCATTCTTGCATTGTTCCATTTCAAGTGGTCCCAGTATTTGCACTAATACTCCAATGGCCTTTCAAATTTCACTAGGAATGTAAATGTCAAAGGGTTTAGCTAAATTAGGGAGTTCCAGGGCAAGGGTCTGAATTGACTGCTCTTTCCATTCTTGAAAGGCCACTTCTGGATTCTATTCAAAAGGATCATCATCTTTTCCTTTCAGTGTTTCATATAGAGGCCCAGCTAGTAGACTGTAGTTAGGGATCCAGAAGCAGCAAACCCTGGCCTCCCCAGGAACCCCTAAGCTGTCTTCTAGTTGTAGAAATGGGTAAGGCTGTAAATTGTTTCTTCCCTTTCCTGGGATGGGCTTCTCCGACCTTCTGTGAGAATGCAGCCCACGCAGGTCACTGTAGTCTGTGATATTTGAGCTTTTGCTTGGACAACTTGTATCCTTTATTGGCTTGGTAGTTCAGATGTCTCCTTAGTAGGGCTGGCGATCAGAATGTCGTCTGCATATTGAAGGAGTGTTTCCTTTTCCAGAGGTAGAGCTTTTAGGTCTTTAGCTGAGCTTTCCCCAAAGATGGTGTGGGAATTTTTGAACCCTTGCGGCAAGACGGCCCGGAAGTATTGTTTTAGTTGTATGTTGAGTCCTGCCACTCACAAGCCAAAATTTCTTGTGACTCTGGGACTAATAGAATACAAAAGAAGGCTTCATTGAAGACTAATACAGAATACCATGTCCTGGTGGTTAGTAGAATGACCAGCAGGGTGTAGGGTTTAGGAACTACTGGAGGTCTATCCTCGGTGGCTTCACTGACTGTCCTGACATCCTTTACCAGGACTCCAGCAGCCCATGGGGCTCTCGAGGTCAGGCCAATCCCAGGATATGGAGCTCACCTGGGCAGGTACCCCACCCCCACCCCAGCCCACGGGGCTCTCGTGTTCAGGCCCCTCCCAGGATATGGGGATCCCTGGGCAGGTTCCCCTGCAGCCCATGGGGCTCTCGTGGTCAGGCCCCTCCCAGGATACAGAGCTACCCTTGCAGGTACCGTGGCAGGGCTGGGCACACAGGAGCCATGCACATCGCCCTCATTTCAGAGCACTCCCAGCTCACCTGTCACTCAGATCTGACACAGAGCACCTCAGAGCAGGACTTGAACTAACAAACAGCAGCTCCGACAGGTCTGTGACCCTGGGCATCACTCTGTGTGGCCTCCCTCCACCTGGTCTTCCAGAGATTTCCACTGCACCCGGGGCACCAGGCCTCTGTCTCCACCCACCACCCAACCCTGCTCTCCCTGACTCCTGGGTACTTCTCATTAGGAGAGGGTTTTCTTGAAGTTGTCTCCCACTCATGGGCCAGATAATATAATTAGACAACAAGCCAGAGCTGCAGCCCCTTGTCTATCCTGACTCTCAGGAGCCCACACCTATTCCTTGGACCTGGCCGATTCAGCAAGTTCCAGTTTCTGCAACTGTGAGCCCCTGAGGGGTGATTATTGGCTGGCCTGGGAAGCCTGACCGTGCCGGCCAGCCCTCCCCAGGTGTGCCTGGGTTGAGATCAATATAAACACCGCTCCAGGCAGCAAGAGCACCTGCAGCTGTGCCTGACGCCATTTTCTCTGCCCTGTCAGCAGTCTCGGGGCTGGACTGGTGGGAGGGAGTGAGAGGCCACGGCTTTGTGGGTGGCCCAGTGTGAGTGGGGCTCTGCTGGACTTTCTGCAGCAGTTGCCAAGATGCCACCTGCTAAAGAAGAGGATGTGTCACCCATACCTGCCGCTGGAATTTCTCCCTGGGCAGAGGTGAGTAAGGAAGAAAGCAGTGGGGGCCGGGACAGGAGGGGTATCTCAGGCAGGGAAATGGAAAGCTTCCAGTAGATCACCCAGGGCCAGGACCATCCTGTCTGGCCTGCAGGCACCAAGTCGGCTGGCATGCTGTCGCTCATGTGGCTCCATGGCCCTTCCTCTAGGCTTTCAAGTCCTTGTACATATTCAGGTGTTTTACCTAGGAAGGGTGGGAACATTTCAGCAGCAGCTGGCCTGGGGCTCGGCCCACGTTTACTCACAGATGCCTCGGCACGGGCCCCCAGCTTTGCAATGAGGACGCTTGTTGCGTGGGGCATGCTGGCTGAATGGGAGATGATTCCCCACCACTGACCAACTTCAGAATTGTTTACAACTGGAGCAAGTGCCCTGATACGGTTTTCCTCTGTGTAACTGGTGGGTTCTGGGTTTTTTTCGTTTTTTCGTTCTTGGTTCAAGGTAGATTTTATTCCTCTTTTTTGTATTTACAGATATAAGCATGGAAATAATTTATTCATATAAATACATGTATGTGAAGGGAAGAATATTTTTTCTGTTTTACTTTTTTTAATTTTGAATTTTATTTTATTTTTTTATACAGCAGGTTCTTTTTGGTTACCTATTTTATACATAGAAATGTATACATGCCAATCCCAATCTCTCAACTCCTCCCACCACCACCCCCCCAACAGCTTTCCCCCCTTGGTGTCCATACGTTTGTTGTCTACATCTGTTCCTCTATTTCTGCCTTGCAAAACGGTTCATCTGTACAACTTTTCTAGGTTCCACATATATGCATTTATATACAGGATTTGTTTTTCTCTTTCTGACTTACTTCACTCTGTATGACAGTCTCTAGATCCATCAACGTCTCTACAAATGACCCAATTTCATTCCTTTTTATGGCTTAGTAATATTCCATTTTATATATGTACCACATCTTTATACATTCGTCTGTCTGTGGGCATTTAGGTTGCTTCCATTACCTGGATATTGTAAATAGTGATGCAATGAACATTGCGGTGAATGTCTCTTTTCGATTTACGGTTTTGTCTGGGTATATGCCCAGTAGTGGGATTGCTGTATTATATGGTAATTCTATTCTTAGTTTTATAAGAAACTCCATAATGTTCTCCACAGTGACTGCATCAATTTACATTCCCAACAATAGTGGAAGAGGTTTCCTTATCTCTGCACCCTTTCCAGCATTTGTTGTTTGTAGATTTTCTGATGATGCCCATTCTAACAGGTGTGAGCTGATACACCATGGATGAGTCTATTTCGTTGAGCAAAGAGTAGGTCTTGTCTATTACATATTTGGCTTATGGAACGGTATGTGTGCTCATTTCAATCTCTGGTTTTATACAGCACCCCAACTCAACTTTCCCCTTAAGCAAGCATAAGTTTTTATCTAAATGTGAGACTCTGTTCGGTTTTGTAATTCAGTTTATGTGTAGCCAAGTTTACACTCCCTCTATTTGTGATATCTTATGATAATTATCTTTCCCTGTGTGACATATTTCTCTTAGAATCATCATACTTAAATCCACTCAATTTGCTGCTACAGGCCTGATGACATTGATTTCATTGCTGAGTGATATTCCGTTGTACGTAAGTAGCACAACTCCTTTATCCATTTTTTTCTTTCTGGGATATTTAATTTGTACTGGACTCGAGGTTCTTGTAAACACAGCAGCCCTGGATATTGTGTTGGCTGTGTCTTGTTGATTTTAATTTTCCTAAGCTATAGGGCCAAAAGTGGAAGTGCCCTAGGCTCTGTAGCTTTGTTTTTTAGATGTTTCAGCATACACCATAAACATCACCAGAGTGTCTGTTGGCAATTTACATCCCGTCCATCAGCATAACAAGGCTCCCTGTTCTCCATGGCCTGTCCTGTGTTTCTGGGTTTTACACTTTTTTCAGATGGCTCTTTTGACGAATGGGAAATGAGAGTTCATTGTAGTGCGGATTTCCATTGCTCGAATTCTTGGTTGGCCACAAAGGGCATATGCGTTTTTTCCTGAATATATTCAGGAAAAAATGTATACGCACTTTTTGTCCAAGTGCATCACTGTCAAAGATCTGCCGCTTTTCACATGCTTTAAATGCAATTCCAATCTACCTCCTGAAATATGATTCCTGCAATTCTGCCTCGTTTTCAAGTCCTCTGTGCAGACTTACTTCAATATATTTTTTGCCAATAGCTGTCATTTATAACTCTGCAGGTTTGTGAATTACAGTGCCTGTGATTTCCTTTCTTAATTCGTTTCCTTGAAAGCTGGCCACAGAACCGCAGGTTTGCTTCAGGCCGTAATCAGGGTCCCACACGGCACTCTGAGCCTTTGGTTAATTCCTCTTCCTGGTGGGAAATTAGAGTTAAATGTGCCCCTCCAGACACCTGCCTCACTCCCAGCCCCTTGGTGATGTGTGTCCTCTGGTTTGAGGCCACATGTGCTGGGTTCCTCACCTTTCGCAGATGTGGCCCCACTGGTGTGCGGACACTCCTGCCTGGTTCCCATCCCCTTGGTGATGTGAGCCCTCCAGTGAGAGTCTGATCCTGGTTGGGCTCCTCACACTTCTGTGAGGTGAGCCCTCTTCTCTGAGGTCACTCCTGCCTGGCTGACACACCCCGCCTTGGCGACGTCGGCCCTCTGGTGGCAGTTGGAGCCTGCTGGGAGCCTCCTCCCCTCAGTGATGAGGCCCTCTGGCATCAGGCCCTAACTGCTGGGTTCCCACATTTTCTGATACGTGCTAAGTGGTGCGAGGGCACTCCTGCCAGGTTCCCATCCCCATGGGCATGTGGGCCTTCTGCTCTATGGTCCCAACACCTGTGTTGTTCACAGTTTCAGGATGTTGGCTCTCTGGTGTTAGTTCACTCAGGCCTAGATCCCATAGACTCTGTGCTCTGAGCCGCCTGCTGGGAGGTTCCTACTGCTGGATTCCTTACCATTTTTATTCTTTGGGTCCTGTGTTTTCATGCTCCTCCTTCCTGACTCACTCCCAGCCCCTTTGTGATGTAGGTCCTCTGGTTTGAGGCCACCTGTGCCGGTTTCCTCACCTTTATTGATGTGGTCCCACTGGTGTGAGGACACTCCTGCCTGGTTCCCATCCCCTTGGTGATGGGGGCCCTCTGGTGAGAGTCTGATCCTGGCTGGATTCCTCACACTTCTGGGAGGTGGGCCCTCTGCTGTGAGGTCACTCCTGCCTGGCTGGCACACATCACCTTGGCGATGTGGGCCCTCAGTTGCGAGTTGGTGCCTGCTGGGAGTCTCCTCCCCTCGGTAATGAGGGTCCTCTGGCGTCAGGCCCTAACTCATGGGCTCCCAAAATTTTCTGATATGTGCCCTGTCGTGCGAGTACACTCCTGCCAGGGTCCCATCCCCATGGGGATGTGGGTCTTCTGCTCTGAGGTCCCACCGGCTGGGTTGCTCACAGTGTCATGATGTGAGCCCTCTGCTGTGAGTTCACTGTGGCCTGGATCCCATAGACTCCATACTCTGGGCCACCTGCTGGGAGGTTCCAACTGCTGGATTCCTCACATTTTTTATACAATGGGCCACGTGTTTTGAGGTTCATCCTGCCTGCCTCGCTCCGAGACCCATGGAGATGTGGGTCCTCTGGTTTGAGGCCACATGTGCTGGGTACCTCAACTTGCGATGATGTGGCCCCATGGGTGTGAAGACACTCCTGCCTGGTTCCCAGCCTCTTGCTGATGTGGGCCCTCTGGTGAGAGTGTGATAATGGCTCGGTTCCTTACCCTTCTGTGAGGTGGGCCCTCTGATGTGAGGTCACTCCTGCCTGGCTGGCTCACGTCACCTTGGCGATGTGGGCCCTCTGTTGGCCACGAAAGCATGCTGGGAGCCCCCTACCCTCTTTAATGAGGGCCCTGAAAAAACGCATATGCACTTTTTGACCAAGTGCATCATTGTCGAGGATCTGCCTCTTCTCCTGTGCTTTCAGAGCACTTCCCGTCGACCTCCTGAAATCACATTCCTGGAATTCTGCCCCGCTTTCAAGTCCTCTTCGCAGCCTTATTTCAATATATTTTTGTATGATACCTGCCATTTATAACTCTGCAGGTTTGTTAATTACAGTGTCCCTGAGCTCCTTTCTTCAACTCGCTTTCTTGTGAGCTGGCCGCAAAACCGCAGGATTGCTTCAGGCCCAAATCTGGTTTCCGCACAGCATGCTGAGCCTTTGGTAAATTCCTTTTTCTGGTGGGAAATGAGCATTCAATTTGCCCGTGCAGACACCTACAGCTAGTCTCTCATTGGTTCTCCCTATTCCTCTTCATCTTGTGCAGATATTGCAAATGTGCCAAACAGGAGGTTAAGGGCACTGACTCTCCAAGTGGGTAGAGAGTTAGTAAAGCGTCTGGAATGGTGAACCCGAGTACCAGGGGACGAAACCTGAGAGGCATTTAAAATCGTTTCCCAGTCACACGGTGGACCATACTCTGGGATTCAGATGCATCTTTTAGGTGAAGGAAGAATCCCGTAAACCTGGAGAGTTGGGACCCATGGAATGGGTACCATGCAGTATGACTTCAAAGGGTCTGCATTTGCTCATCGAACCTCACCAACGCTATCAGCCCGATGTGTCCAACCTTATGCCTCACTCAGCTCTGGGTGTAGATGTGGTAAATCCAGGTTGCATTACAAGCCCTGAATGAATTATTTAAGAATTGCTCTCTATTTCAGTGTCATTGTGTTTTGTTTTTGTAATTCATTTTGATAATGGGATTTATCGGATTTTCTCTGCTGCATTCATGCCGCTGTACACACGCTTGATTCTCTTACGGAGACATATAAATCCATGGGTTGGAAGATTCTTACTAGTCAGTTGTATTCCTAGGATTTGTATATGTGGTGTTTAGTCCATTTCGTTGAGCAAGGGGTAGGTCTTGACTATTATATATTTGGCTTATGGAAACGTATCTGTGCTAATTTCTATCTTTGGTTTTATGAAGCACCCCAACTTACCTTTCCCCTTAAGCAAGCATAAGTTGGTTTTCTAAATTTGAGACCCTGTTCTGTTTTGTAATTCAGTTCATGTGTAGCCAAGTTTACATTCCTTGTATTAGTGATATCTTATGATGTTTCATTTTCTGTGTGACTTATTTCACGTAGAATAATCATACCTGAATCCACTCATTATGCCGCGACGGGCCTGATGACATAGATTTCGTTGCTGAGTGATATTCCATTGAACGTACGTACCACAACTTCTTTATCTATTTTTCACATTCTGGGATGTTTAACTTGTACCGTAGACGAGGTTCTTGTAAACAGAGCCGTCTGAAACTTTGCGGTGGCTGTGTGTATTTTACTTTAATTTCCCTAAGCTATAGGACCATAAGTGGAAGTGCCTTAGGCTCCGTTGCTTTGTTTTTCAGGTATTCCAGGAAACACCATACACTTCTCCAGAGTGGCTGTTGGCAATTTACATCCCGCCCATCAGCATAACAAGGCTCCCTGTTCTCCATGGCCTGTGCTGCCTTTCTGGATTTTACACATTTTTCAGATGGCCCTTTTGACCGGGGGGCAGTGAGACTTCATTGTAGTGCAGATTTCTTTAACATGCTTGCTTGGTTGGCCAAAAAGTGGCATATGCGTTTTTTCCTCAATATATTCAGGAAAAAACGCATACGCCCTTTTTGGCCAAGTGCATCATTGTCGACGTTCTGCCTCTTTTCCTATGCTTTAAATGCAATTCCAGTCTACCCCTTGATATCGTTTTCGTGCAATTCTGCCCCATTTTCAGTCCTCTTTGCAGCCTTACTTCAATATATTTTTGGACGATAGCTGTCATATATAACTCTGCAGGTTTGTGAATGACAGTGCCGCTGAGCTCCTTTCTTCAACATGCTTTCTTGTAAGCTGGCCGCAAAACCGCTGGATTGCTTCAGGCCCTAATCTGGTTCCAGCACGGCATGCTGAGCCTTTGTTTAATTCCACTTCCTGGTGGTAAATGAGCGTTAAATTTGCCCGTGCAGACACCTACAGCTAGTCTCTCATTGGTTCTCCCTATTCCTGTTCATCTTGCGCAGAAATTGCAAACTGTGCCGAACAGGAGTTTAAAGGCACTGACTCTCCAAGTGGGGAGAGTGTTAGTAAAGCGTCTGGAATGGTGAACCCGAGTAACAGGAGACGAAAACTGAGATGCATTTAGAAACGTTTCCCGGTCACACGGTGGACCACACTCTGGGTTTCCCATGCATGTTTTAGCTGAAGGAAGAATCCCTTAAACCTGGAGAGTTGGGACCCATGGAATGGGTACCATGCAGTATGGCTTCAAAGGGTCTGCATTTGCTCACTGAACCTCACCAATGCTATCAGCGCAAAGTATCCAGCCTTATGTCTCACCCAGCTCTGGGTGTAAATGTGGTACATCCAGGTTGCATCACAAACCCTGAATGAATTATTTAAGAATTGCTCTCTATTTCACTGCCATTGTGTTTTCTTTTTGAAATTTATTTTGATAATAGGATTTAGCTGATTTTCACTGCTGCGTGTATTCCGCTGTACCCATGCTTGATTCTATTACGCAGACATATAAATCCATAGGTATTAAGACTCTTACTCATCCGGTATATTCCTAGGTGCTGAAAATGTGGTGTTGAGTCCATTTCATTGACCAAGGAGTAGGTTTTTTCTATTCCATATTTGGCTTATGGAACGGTATCTGTGCTAATTTCAATCTCTGGTTTTATGCAGCACCCCAACTCACCTTTATCCTTGAGCAAGCATAAGTTGGTTTTCTAAATTTGAGACACCGTTCTGTTTTATAATTCAGTTCATTTGTAGCCACGTTTACATTCCATGTATTAGTGATATCGTATGTCTTTTCGTTTTTATATTATGTGACTTCGAGTGATCATATGTCACTCCTGTGTAGTTGTTACACATGGCCATATTTCATTGATTTCCTGGCTGAGTAATATTCCACTCTACATAAATGCCACATCTCTATCCATTTTCTCTCTCCAGAGACATATAATTTATATCCTAGTCGAGGATCTGTTAAACAGAGAGGCGGTATGCCTTGGGGTGCCTGTGTCCTCTCGATTTTTGTTTTTCCCAAGATATACGTCCATGAGTGCAAGGGCCCTGTGCTCTGTAGCTCATTTTTTAGATGCTTTAGTAAACAAAATACACTTCTCTAGAGTGACCGTTGGCAATATTCATTTCCACTATAAGCCTCACAGGGCTCCCTTTTCTCCTTGCCCTGTCCTGCATTTCTGGTGTTTACACTTTCTGAGGACGGCTCTTCTGACTGATGCGAAGTGATATGTTTTGTAGTATTGATTTCCAGTGCCCACCTGTTTGGTTGGCTAAAAAAGTGTATGCCCTGTTCTTGAATATATACAGAAAAAGACGCATACACCCTTTTTGGCCAACTGCAATGTTGGCAATGTTCAGCCCCTTTTCTTGTGCTTAATGGCGAGTCCTTCCTACCTCTTGCAATCCCTTTCCTGCCATTCTCCATTGCTTACAAGTCCTTTTCTCTGACTTTCCTCAAGACATTTTTCAGTGATAGATATTTTCATCTCTGCAGTTTCGTGAATTTTAGTGCCCGTGAGTCCCATTTTTCAACTTGTGTTTATGGGAACTGACCACAAAGCAGCGGGATTTCCTCAAGCCCTATTCTGTTTCCATGGGCAACCCTAGCCTTTGGTCAATTCGTCTTCCTGATTGGAAATTAGAGTGACATGTGCCTGTCCGAAAACCTAGGACTTGTCTCTCATTGTTCCTCCTCCTTCCGCTTCATCCTCTGGACAAATTCCAAACTGTATGCAACAGGATGTTGACAGTGCTGACATCTCCAAGTGGGGAGACTGTTCGTAAAGAAGCTGGAGGGGTGAACCCGAGCACCAGGAGATGAGGAGATGAGATGCCTTTTCCAAACTCTTCCCGATCAGACGGTATACCATCCTCTGGGTGTGACAGGCATGTTTTAGCTGTAGGAAGCGTCCCATTCATGTGAGGAGAACACCAGGGCTTTTTCAAAATCAGTGTCTCTCCGCAACCCAAAGTGGGGAATGTTTTAAGCTACGGCTACACATATGTTCATTAAGGGCCTTGGGAAGTAGGCAGAGTCCAAACTTTAGATGATTGAAGTCTTCCTGGTCAGAAGCACTCACCACCGGCTTCCCTTAGGTTCCATTTTAACTGTCATTGATAGATGATGTCAATAAAAATATCTATTCTTTTTCAGATTATTTCCCCTTATAGGTTATTGCAAAATATTGAGTGTAGTTCCCTGTGCTATACAGTAGTTCCTTGTTGATGATCGATTTTATACATAGCAGTGTGTATGTGTTAATCCCAAACGGTTAATTTATCCCTCCTCCCACCTTTCCCCTTTGGTAATAATAAATTATAAGATTTTATACTTCTCAGAAATGGGGGAGCTGAAAGAGAGGTATCATTTTCAATGGAAAAGCATTTAAAACAAGATTGAAGCTTTAACCAAGATTATTAGATGTACATCCTTGGAAAGAAATCACTTCGTTTCTCTAATATTGACCTGACAAATAAGACAAACCTTTTCACTGAACTTGCTTATAATAAAGTGATGGAAATATCAAATGGAAGTGTTAGAAACATCTTATTTTACCCGAGCCTTATACACTGTTCTATGTTAATTACAGTTTGGCTCACACATCTGTTCACTGAAGTTACAATGTTCTCAATTTCTGTTATTGATCCTCCAGAGTGGACCCCAACAAGTGTCCCCCTGCCCAGTGTCATTGGAGCCAACAGATCGAGACTGAGTTTGGTTCAGAAGCAAAGGAAACTTTATATTTTGATCAGAGAATGGAGAGGTGAGAGCATGTGCTACCCTGTGGGCTGTGGGCTGGGCTGCTGTGTAGAGATCCTGTCAGAGTCAGTGGGAGGGAGGGGGCGGAGCTCTCGAGGGCCCGGTTGGCTGCAGCTCAGGCTCTATATCACGGAGTCTGCACTGTGCCCCAGGAGCTGAGGTGTCGACCCAGCCATTCTGCACTAGGAAATCTGGTCTGAAGTGCCGGCTGTTGAACCTCTGTATGCGGGACCCTAGGAGCACGTGAAATTAGACAAAGCACAAAGGATAAAAAAGGTTAGACTTTATTTTATTGCCCAGATTCTATTTTTATCTCCCAGGGATTTTTAAGGGGCTTTGCCTGGGACAAACCCCTCTTCTGCCTTTTGTCCCCTTCCTCATTCTTAGAGTGCTGAGGGTGCAGACCCTTCTTCTTTAACTGCTGAGTGCTGAGTTAGAAGCCCTCATACTCATAGGCAAGGGTCAGAATTTCTCCCCAGCAGCCTCCAGGTGACGTTGATTGTCCCCAGGCCTCCTGCCTCCCTGCTCGTCCGCCTGAGCACCAGTATTGGAAGTGTTATAGATTCTAATGACCTTTAAGGGTCCAGGAAGGAGATGTGCAGTGACGCTGTGAGGTCCAGTTTCACCCTGCCCCACATTTGTTCAGCCACCTTTAGCTGACCGTTTCTGCCAGCCTAGATGCTCTGACCAGTAGTCTGCGCTTCCTTCTATTAGGCCCCAGAATTAACATAAAAACAGCACCAGGTGTCAGGACCCTGCCCGCTCAGCTCCCAGACAGTCCAGGGTCAGTGGTGATGAAGGACCATGATGGCCACTGAGTCAACAGCCTTTTGAAGTAAACAGGAGTCCAGCCGGTCTTATTGGCCACCATCATCACAGTGTCTGTAGGCTTTTCTATGGTGACAGCTTGATATACGGTTCCCCCGCCAAGATTATTACCTCCCCTCTGGGTGCAGTAAGTCCTGCAAGCAGTAGTCTACTCTTTTGGGACACACTCTTGTTGTTTTATGAGAGAAACTCCAGGTCAAGTGATGGTCACACGAGTCGTCATGGTGCCCTGTTGCCCCCGGTTATCTCTCTGGATGTTGGAGTTGGAGGGCCTTCTCACTCGAGGTCAGTGTGCCCACGGAGCAAACCCTGTGACTTCAGGGCATGGTTGGGGGTTCGGTTCACCACGTGGGGTCCTTTTCCCTTAGGAGGGAGGTGGCCTTTTGGGCTGCTGATTTCCACGTTTTCAGATACCGCCAGTATCTTGGCCAGATGTGGCGGTGGGCCAAGCCCCTTGGTGACCATAGTTTATCCTACCTGGATGGCATTCTTGCATTGTTCCATTTCAAGTGGTCCCAGTATTTGCACTAATACTCCAATGGCCTTTCAAATTTCACTAGGAATGTAAATGTCAAAGGGTTTAGCTAAATTAGGGAGTTCCAGGGCAAGGGTCTGAATTGACTGCTCTTTCCATTCTTGAAAGGCCACTTCTGGATTCTATTCAAAAGGATCATCATCTTTTCCTTTCAGTGTTTCATATAGAGGCCCAGCTAGTAGACTGTAGTTAGGGATCCAGAAGCAGCAAACCCTGGCCTCCCCAGGAACCCCTAAGCTGTCTTCTAGTTGTAGAAATGGGTAAGGCTGTAAATTGTTTCTTCCCTTTCCTGGGATGGGCTTCTCCGACCTTCTGTGAGAATGCAGCCCACGCAGGTCACTGTAGTCTGTGATATTTGAGCTTTTGCTTGGACAACTTGTATCCTTTATTGGCTTGGTAGTTCAGATGTCTCCTTAGTAGGGCTGGCGATCAGAATGTCGTCTGCATATTGAAGGAGTGTTTCCTTTTCCAGAGGTAGAGCTTTTAGGTCTTTAGCTGAGCTTTCCCCAAAGATGGTGTGGGAATTTTTGAACCCTTGCGGCAAGACGGCCCGGAAGTATTGTTTTAGTTGTATGTTGAGTCCTGCCACTCACAAGCCAAAATTTCTTGTGACTCTGGGACTAATAGAATACAAAAGAAGGCTTCATTGAAGACTAATACAGAATACCATGTCCTGGTGGTTAGTAGAATGACCAGCAGGGTGTAGGGTTTAGGAACTACTGGAGGTCTATCCTCGGTGGCTTCACTGACTGTCCTGACATCCTTTACCAGGACTCCAGCAGCCCATGGGGCTCTCGAGGTCAGGCCAATCCCAGGATATGGAGCTCACCTGGGCAGGTACCCCACCCCCACCCCAGCCCACGGGGCTCTCGTGTTCAGGCCCCTCCCAGGATATGGGGATCCCTGGGCAGGTTCCCCTGCAGCCCATGGGGCTCTCGTGGTCAGGCCCCTCCCAGGATACAGAGCTACCCTTGCAGGTACCGTGGCAGGGCTGGGCACACAGGAGCCATGCACATCGCCCTCATTTCAGAGCACTCCCAGCTCACCTGTCACTCAGATCTGACACAGAGCACCTCAGAGCAGGACTTGAACTAACAAACAGCAGCTCCGACAGGTCTGTGACCCTGGGCATCACTCTGTGTGGCCTCCCTCCACCTGGTCTTCCAGAGATTTCCACTGCACCCGGGGCACCAGGCCTCTGTCTCCACCCACCACCCAACCCTGCTCTCCCTGACTCCTGGGTACTTCTCATTAGGAGAGGGTTTTCTTGAAGTTGTCTCCCACTCATGGGCCAGATAATATAATTAGACAACAAGCCAGAGCTGCAGCCCCTTGTCTATCCTGACTCTCAGGAGCCCACACCTATTCCTTGGACCTGGCCGATTCAGCAAGTTCCAGTTTCTGCAACTGTGAGCCCCTGAGGGGTGATTATTGGCTGGCCTGGGAAGCCTGACCGTGCCGGCCAGCCCTCCCCAGGTGTGCCTGGGTTGAGATCAATATAAACACCGCTCCAGGCAGCAAGAGCACCTGCAGCTGTGCCTGACGCCATTTTCTCTGCCCTGTCAGCAGTCTCGGGGCTGGACTGGTGGGAGGGAGTGAGAGGCCACGGCTTTGTGGGTGGCCCAGTGTGAGTGGGGCTCTGCTGGACTTTCTGCAGCAGTTGCCAAGATGCCACCTGCTAAAGAAGAGGATGTGTCACCCATACCTGCCGCTGGAATTTCTCCCTGGGCAGAGGTGAGTAAGGAAGAAAGCAGTGGGGGCCGGGACAGGAGGGGTATCTCAGGCAGGGAAATGGAAAGCTTCCAGTAGATCACCCAGGGCCAGGACCATCCTGTCTGGCCTGCAGGCACCAAGTCGGCTGGCATGCTGTCGCTCATGTGGCTCCATGGCCCTTCCTCTAGGCTTTCAAGTCCTTGTACATATTCAGGTGTTTTACCTAGGAAGGGTGGGAACATTTCAGCAGCAGCTGGCCTGGGGCTCGGCCCACGTTTACTCACAGATGCCTCGGCACGGGCCCCCAGCTTTGCAATGAGGACGCTTGTTGCGTGGGGCATGCTGGCTGAATGGGAGATGATTCCCCACCACTGACCAACTTCAGAATTGTTTACAACTGGAGCAAGTGCCCTGATACGGTTTTCCTCTGTGTAACTGGTGGGTTCTGGGTTTTTTTCGTTTTTTCGTTCTTGGTTCAAGGTAGATTTTATTCCTCTTTTTTGTATTTACAGATATAAGCATGGAAATAATTTATTCATATAAATACATGTATGTGAAGGGAAGAATATTTTTTCTGTTTTACTTTTTTTAATTTTGAATTTTATTTTATTTTTTTATACAGCAGGTTCTTTTTGGTTACCTATTTTATACATAGAAATGTATACATGCCAATCCCAATCTCTCAACTCCTCCCACCACCACCCCCCCAACAGCTTTCCCCCCTTGGTGTCCATACGTTTGTTGTCTACATCTGTTCCTCTATTTCTGCCTTGCAAAACGGTTCATCTGTACAACTTTTCTAGGTTCCACATATATGCATTTATATACAGGATTTGTTTTTCTCTTTCTGACTTACTTCACTCTGTATGACAGTCTCTAGATCCATCAACGTCTCTACAAATGACCCAATTTCATTCCTTTTTATGGCTTAGTAATATTCCATTTTATATATGTACCACATCTTTATACATTCGTCTGTCTGTGGGCATTTAGGTTGCTTCCATTACCTGGATATTGTAAATAGTGATGCAGTGAACATTGCGGTGAATGTCTCTTTTCGATTTACGGTTTTGTCTGGGTATATGCCCAGTAGTGGGATTGCTGTATTATATGGTAATTCTATTCTTAGTTTTATAAGAAACTCCATAATGTTCTCCACAGTGACTGCATCAATTTACATTCCCAACAATAGTGGAAGAGGTTTCCTTATCTCTGCACCCTTTCCAGCATTTGTTGTTTGTAGATTTTCTGATGATGCCCATTCTAACAGGTGTGAGCTGATACACCATGGATGAGTCTATTTCGTTGAGCAAAGAGTAGGTCTTGTCTATTACATATTTGGCTTATGGAACGGTATGTGTGCTCATTTCAATCTCTGGTTTTATACAGCACCCCAACTCAACTTTCCCCTTAAGCAAGCATAAGTTTTTATCTAAATGTGAGACTCTGTTCGGTTTTGTAATTCAGTTTATGTGTAGCCAAGTTTACACTCCCTCTATTTGTGATATCTTATGATAATTATCTTTCTCTGTGTGACATATTTCTCTTAGAATCATCATACTTAAATCCACTCAATTTGCTGCTACAGGCCTGATGACATTGATTTCATTGCTGAGTGATATTCCGTTGTACGTAAGTAGCACAACTCCTTTATCCATTTTTTTCTTTCTGGGATATTTAATTTGTACTGGACTCGAGGTTCTTGTAAACACAGCAGCCCTGGATATTGTGTTGGCTGTGTCTTGTTGATTTTAATTTTCCTAAGCTATAGGGCCAAAAGTGGAAGTGCCCTAGGCTCTGTAGCTTTGTTTTTTAGATGTTTCAGCATACACCATAAACATCACCAGAGTGTCTGTTGGCAATTTACATCCCGTCCATCAGCATAACAAGGCTCCCTGTTCTCCATGGCCTGTCCTGTGTTTCTGGGTTTTACACTTTTTTCAGATGGCTCTTTTGACGAATGGGAAATGAGAGTTCATTGTAGTGCGGATTTCCATTGCTCGAATTCTTGGTTGGCCACAAAGGGCATATGCGTTTTTTCCTGAATATATTCAGGAAAAAATGTATACGCACTTTTTGTCCAAGTGCATCACTGTCAAAGATCTGCTGCTTTTCACATGCTTTAAATGCAATTCCAATCTACCTCCTGAAATATGATTCCTGCAATTCTGCCTCGTTTTCAAGTCCTCTGTGCAGACTTACTTCAATATATTTTTTGCCAATAGCTGTCATTTATAACTCTGCAGGTTTGTGAATTACAGTGCCTGTGATTTCCTTTCTTAATTCGTTTCCTTGAAAGCTGGCCACAGAACCGCAGGTTTGCTTCAGGCCGTAATCAGGGTCCCGCACGGCACTCTGAGCCTTTGGTTAATTCCTCTTCCTGGTGGGAAATTAGAGTTAAATGTGCCCCTCCAGACACCTGCCTCACTCCCAGCCCCTTGGTGATGTGTGTCCTCTGGTTTGAGGCCACATGTGCTGGGTTCCTCACCTTTCGCAGATGTGGCCCCACTGGTGTGCGGACACTCCTGCCTGGTTCCCATCCCCTTGGTGATGTGAGCCCTCCAGTGAGAGTCTGATCCTGGTTGGGCTCCTCACACTTCTGTGAGGTGAGCCCTCTTCTCTGAGGTCACTCCTGCCTGGCTGACACACCCCGCCTTGGCGACGTCGGCCCTCTGGTGGCAGTTGGAGCCTGCTGGGAGCCTCCTCCCCTCAGTGATGAGGCCCTCTGGCATCAGGCCCTAACTGCTGGGTTCCCACATTTTCTGATACGTGCTAAGTGGTGCGAGGGCACTCCTGCCAGGTTCCCATCCCCATGGGCATGTGGGCCTTCTGCTCTATGGTCCCAACACCTGTGTTGTTCACAGTTTCAGGATGTTGGCTCTCTGGTGTTAGTTCACTCAGGCCTAGATCCCATAGACTCTGTGCTCTGAGCCGCCTGCTGGGAGGTTCCTACTGCTGGATTCCTTACCATTTTTATTCTTTGGGTCCTGTGTTTTCATGCTCCTCCTTCCTGACTCACTCCCAGCCCCTTTGTGATGTAGGTCCTCTGGTTTGAGGCCACCTGTGCCGGTTTCCTCACCTTTATTGATGTGGTCCCACTGGTGTGAGGACACTCCTGCCTGGTTCCCATCCCCTTGGTGATGCGGGCCCTCTGGTGAGAGTCTGATCCTGGCTGGATTCCTCACACTTCTGGGAGGTGGGCCCTCTGCTGTGAGGTCACTCCTGCCTGGCTGGCACACATCACCTTGGCGATGTGGGCCCTCAGTTGCGAGTTGGTGCCTGCTGGGAGTCTCCTCCCCTCGGTAATGAGGGCCCTCTGGCGTCAGGCCCTAACTCATGGGCTCCCAAAATTTTCTGATATGTGCCCTGTCGTGCGAGTACACTCCTGCCAGGGTCCCATCCCCATGGGGATGTGGGCCTTCTGCTCTGAGGTCCCACCGGCTGGGTTGCTCACAGTGTCATGATGTGAGCCCTCTGCTGTGAGTTCACTGTGGCCTGGATCCCATAGACTCCATACTCTGGGCCACCTGCTGGGAGGTTCCAACTGCTGGATTCCTCACATTTTTTATTCTGTGGGCCCTGTGTTGTTAGGCTACTCCTGCCTGCCTCACTCGGAGCACCTTGGAAATGTGGGTCCTCTGGTTTAGGCCACATGTGCTGGGTTCCTCACCTTTCTATAATGTGGCCACACTGGTGTGAGGACACTCCTGCCTTGTTCCGGTCCCCTTGGTGATGTGGGCTCTCTGGTGAGAGTCTTATCCTGGCTGGTTTCCTCACCCTTCTGTGAGGTAGGCCCTCTGCTGTGAGGTCACTCCTGCCTGGCTGGCACACGTCACCTTGGCGACGTGGGCCCTCAGTTGGGAGTTGGTGCCTGCTGGGAGTCTCCACCCCTCGGTAATGAGGGCCCTCTGGCGTCAGGCTCTAACTCCTGGGCTCCCAAAATTTTCTGATGTGCGCCCTGTGGTGTGAGTACACTCCTGCCAGGTTTCCAACCCCATGGGAATATGGGCCTTCTGCTCTGAGGTCCCAACGGTGGGTGGCTCAGTTTCATGATGAGGGCCCTCTGGTGTGAGTTCACTCCGGCCTGGATCCCATAGCCTCGCTGCTCCTGGCCGCCTGTGGGGAGGTTCCAACTGCGGTATTCCTCACCTTTTTTCTTCTATGGGCCCTCTGTTTTGAGACTCCTCCTGCCTGCCTCACTCCGAGCCCCTTGGAGATGTGGGTCCTCTGGTTTAGGCCACATGTGCTGGGTTCCTCACCTTTCTATGATGTGGTCACACTGGTGTGAAGACAGTCCTGCCTGGTTCTGATCCTCTTGGTGATGTGGGCCCTCTGGTGAGAGTCTAATCCTCTTTGGGTTCCTCACACTTTTTTGAGGTTGGCCCTCTGCTCTGAGGTCACTCCTGCCTGGCTGGCACACGCCGCATTGGCGACATTGGCCCTCTTGTAGCAGTTGGAGCCTGCTGGGAGCCTCCTCTCCTCGGTGATGAGGGCCCTCTGGCGTCAGGCCCTAACTGCTGGGCTCCCCATATTTTCTGATGTGTGCCCACTGGTGCGATGACACTCCTGCTTGGTTCGCTTCCCCATGGGGGTGTGGGCCTTGTGCTCTGAGGTCACAATGGCTAGGTTGCTCACAGTTTCATGATGAGGGCCCTCTGTTGTGAGTTCATCATTGCCTGGATCCCATAGCCTCGGTGATCTGGGCCGCCTGCTGGGATGTTCCAACTGCTGGATTCCTCACCTTTTTTATACAATGGGCCACGTGTTTTGAGGTTCATCCTGCCTGCCTCGCTCCGAGACCCATGGAGATGTGGGTCCTCTGGTTTGAGGCCACATGTGCTGGGTACCTCAACTTGCGATGATGTGGCCCCATGGGTGTGAAGACACTCCTGCCTGGTTCCCAGCCTCTTGCTGATGTGGGCCCTCTGGTGAGAGTGTGATAATGGCTCGGTTCCTTACCCTTCTGTGAGGTGGGCCCTCTGATGTGAGGTCACTCCTGCCTGGCTGGCTCACGTCACCTTGGCGATGTGGGCCCTCTGTTGGCCACGAAAGCATGCTGGGAGCCCCCTACCCTCTTTAATGAGGGCCCTGAAAAAACGCATATGCACTTTTTGACCAAGTGCATCATTGTCGAGGATCTGCCTCTTCTCCTGTGCTTTCAGAGCACTTCCCGTCGACCTCCTGAAATCACATTCCTGGAATTCTGCCCCGCTTTCAAGTCCTCTTCGCAGCCTTATTTCAATATATTTTTGTATGATACCTGCCATTTATAACTCTGCAGGTTTGTTAATTACAGTGTCCCTGAGCTCCTTTCTTCAACTCGCTTTCTTGTGAGCTGGCCGCAAAACCGCAGGATTGCTTCAGGCCCAAATCTGGTTTCCGCACAGCATGCTGAGCCTTTGGTAAATTCCTTTTTCTGGTGGGAAATGAGCATTCAATTTGCCCGTGCAGACACCTACAGCTAGTCTCTCATTGGTTCTCCCTATTCCTCTTCATCTTGTGCAGATATTGCAAATGTGCCAAACAGGAGGTTAAGGGCACTGACTCTCC
The DNA here is from genome assembly GCF_059928025.1 of Delphinapterus leucas. Classification (NCBI taxonomy): domain Eukaryota; kingdom Metazoa; phylum Chordata; class Mammalia; order Artiodactyla; family Monodontidae; genus Delphinapterus; species Delphinapterus leucas. Next base: position 1,079,652 of record NW_028322250.1, read on the forward strand.
AAGTGGGTAGAGAGTTAGTAAAGCGTCTGGAATGGTGAACCCGAGTACCAGGGGACGAAACCTGAGAGGCATTTAAAATCGTTTCCCAGTCACACGGTGGACCATACTCTGGGATTCAGATGCATCTTTTAGGTGAAGGAAGAATCCCGTAAACCTGGAGAGTTGGGACCCATGGAATGGGTACCATGCAGTATGACTTCAAAGGGTCTGCATTTGCTCATCGAACCTCACCAACGCTATCAGCCCGATGTGTCCAACCTTATGCCTCACTCAGCTCTGGGTGTAGATGTGGTAAATCCAGGTTGCATTACAAGCCCTGAATGAATTATTTAAGAATTGCTCTCTATTTCAGTGTCATTGTGTTTTGTTTTTGTAATTCATTTTGATAATGGGATTTATCGGATTTTCTCTGCTGCATTCATGCCGCTGTACACACGCTTGATTCTCTTACGGAGACATATAAATCCATGGGTTGGAAGATTCTTACTAGTCAGTTGTATTCCTAGGATTTGTATATGTGGTGTTTAGTCCATTTCGTTGAGCAAGGGGTAGGTCTTGACTATTATATATTTGGCTTATGGAAACGTATCTGTGCTAATTTCTATCTTTGGTTTTATGAAGCACCCCAACTTACCTTTCCCCTTAAGCAAGCATAAGTTGGTTTTCTAAATTTGAGACCCTGTTCTGTTTTGTAATTCAGTTCATGTGTAGCCAAGTTTACATTCCTTGTATTAGTGATATCTTATGATGTTTCATTTTCTGTGTGACTTATTTCACGTAGAATAATCATACCTGAATCCACTCATTATGCCGCGACGGGCCTGATGACATAGATTTCATTGCTGAGTGATATTCCATTGAACGTACGTACCACAACTTCTTTATCTATTTTTCACATTCTGGGATGTTTAACTTGTACCGTAGACGAGGTTCTTGTAAACAGAGCCGTCTGAAACTTTGCGGTGGCTGTGTGTATTTTACTTTAATTTCCCTAAGCTATAGGACCATAAGTGGAAGTGCCTTAGGCTCCGTTGCTTTGTTTTTCAGGTGTTCCAGGAAACACCATACACTTCTCCAGAGTGGCTGTTGGCAATTTACATCCCGCCCATCAGCATAACAAGGCTCCCTGTTCTCCATGGCCTGTGCTGCCTTTCTGGATTTTACACATTTTTCAGATGGCCCTTTTGACCGGGGGGCAGTGAGACTTCATTGTAGTGCAGATTTCTTTAACATGCTTGCTTGGTTGGCCAAAAAGTGGCATATGCGTTTTTTCCTCAATATATTCAGGAAAAAACGCATACGCCCTTTTTGGCCAAGTGCATCATTGTCGACGTTCTGCCTCTTTTCCTATGCTTTAAATGCAATTCCAGTCTACCCCTTGATATCGTTTTCGTGCAATTCTGCCCCATTTTCAGTCCTCTTTGCAGCCTTACTTCAATATATTTTTGGACGATAGCTGTCATATATAACTCTGCAGGTTTGTGCATGACAGTGCCGCTGAGCTCCTTTCTTCAACATGCTTTCTTGTAAGCTGGCCGCAAAACCGCTGGATTGCTTCAGGCCCTAATCTGGTTCCAGCACGGCATGCTGAGCCTTTGGTTAATTCCAATTCCTGGTGGTAAATGAGCGTTAAATTTGCCCGTGCAGACACCTACAGCTAGTCTCTCATTGGTTCTCCCTATTCCTGTTCATGTTGCGCAGAAATTGCAAACTGTGCCCAACAGGAGGTTAAAGGCACTGACTCTCCAAGTGGAGAGAGTGTTAGTAAAGCGTCTGGAATGGTGAACCCGAGTAACAGGAGACGAAAACTGAGATGCATTTAGAAACGTTTCCCGGTCACACGGTGGACCACACTCTGGGTTTCCCATGCATGTTTTAGCTGAAGGAAGAATCCCTTAAACCTGGAGAGTTGGGACCCATGGAATGGGTACCATGCAGTATGGCTTCAAAGGGTCTGCATTTGCTCACTGAACCTCACCAATGCTATCAGCGCAAAGTATCCAGCCTTATGTCTCACCCAGCTCTGGGTGTAAATGTGGTACATCCAGGTTGCATCACAAACCCTGAATGAATTATTTAAGAATTGCTCTCTATTTCACTGCCATTGTGTTTTCTTTTTGAAATTTATTTTGATAATAGGATTTAGCTGATTTTCACAGCTGCGTTTATTCCGCTGTACCCATGCTTGATTCTATTACGCAGACATATAAATCCATAGGTATTAAGACTCTTACTCATCCGGTATATTCCTAGGTGCTGAAAATGTGGTGTTGAGTCCATTTCATTGACCAAGGAGTAGGTTTTTTCTATTCCATATTTGGCTTATGGAACGGTATCTGTGCTAATTTCAATCTCTGGTTTTATGCAGCACCCCAACTCACCTTTATCCTTGAGCAAGCATAAGTTGGTTTTCTAAATTTGAGACACCGTTCTGTTTTATAATTCAGTTCATTTGTAGCCACGTTTACATTCCATGTATTAGTGATATCGTATGTCTTTTTGTTTTTATATTATGTGACTTCGAGTGATCATATGTCACTCCTGTGTAGTTGTTACACATGGCCATATTTCACTGATTTCCTGGCTGAGTAATATTCCACTCTACATAAATGCCACATCTCTATCCATTTTCTCTCTCCAGAGACATATAATTTATATCCTAGTCGAGGATCTTTTAAACAGAGAGGCGGTATACCTTGGGGTGCCTGTGTCCTCTCGATTTTTGTTTTTCCCAAGATATACGTCCATGAGTGCAAGGGCCCTGTGCTCTGTAGCTCATTTTTTAGATGCTTTAGTAAACAAAATACACTTCTCTAGAGTGACCGTTGGCAATATACATTTCCACTATAAGCCTCACAGGGCTCCCTTTTCTCCTTGCCCTGTCCTGCATTTCTGGTGTTTACACTTTCTGAGGACGGCTCTTCTGACTGATGCGAAGTGATATGTTTTGTAGTATTGATTTCCAGTGCCCACCTGTTTGGTTGGCTAAAAAAGTGTATGCCCTGTTCTTGAACATATACAGAAAAAGACGCATACACCCTTTTTGGCCAACTGCAATGTTGGCAATGTTCAGCCCCTTTTCTTGTGCTTAATGGCGAGTCCTTCCTACCTCTTGCAATCCCTTTCCTGCCATTCTCCGTTGCTTACAAGTCCTTTTCTCTGACTTTCCTCAAGACATTTTTCAGTGATAGATATTTTCATCTCTGCAGTTTCGTGAATTTTAGTGCCCGTGAGTCCCATTTTTCAACTTGTGTTTATGGGAACTGACCACAAAGCAGCGGGATTTCCTCAAGCCCTATTCTGTTTCCATGGACAACCCTAGCCTTTGGTCAATTCGTCTTCCTGATTGGAAAGTAGAGTGACATGTGCCTGTCCGAACACCTAGGACTTGTCTCTCATTGTTCCTCCTCCTTCCGCTTCATCCTCTGGACAAATTCCAAACTGTATGCAACAGGATGTTGACAGTGCTGACATCTCCAAGTGGGGAGACTGTTCGTAAAGAAGCTGGAGGGGTGAACCCGAGCACCAGGAGATGAGGAGATGAGATGCCTTTTCCAAACTCTTCCCGATCAGACGGTATACCATCCTCTGGGTGTGACAGGCATGTTTTAGCTGTAGGAAGCGTCCCATTCATGTGAGGAGAACACCAGGGCTTTTTCAAAATCAGTGTCTCTCCGCAACCCAAAGTGGGGAATGTTTTAAGCTACGGCTACACATATGTTCATTAAGGGCCTTGGGAAGTAGGCAGAGTCCAAACTTTAGATGATTGAAGTCTTCCTGGTCAGAAGCACTCACCACCGGCTTCCCTTAGGTTCCATTTTAACTGTCATTGATAGATGATGTCAATAAAAATATCTATTCTTTTTCAGATTATTTCCCCTTATAGGTTATTGCAAAATATTGAGTGTAGTTCCCTGTGCTATACAGTAGTTCCTTGTTGATGATCGATTTTATACATAGCAGTGTGTATGTGTTAATCCCAAACGGTTAATTTATCCCTCCTCCCACCTTTCCCCTTTGGTAATAATAAATTATAAGATTTTATACTTCTCAGAAATGGGGGAGCTGAAAGAGAGGTATCATTTTCAATGGAAAAGCATTTAAAACAAGATTGAAGCTTTAACCAAGATTATTAGATGTACATCCTTGGAAAGAAATCACTTCGTTTCTCTAATATTGACCTGACAAATAAGACAAACCTTTTCACTGAACTTGCTTATAATAAAGTGATGGAAATATCAAATGGAAGTGTTAGAAACATCTTATTTTACCCGAGCCTTATACACTGTTCTATGTTAATTACAGTTTGGCTCACACATCTGTTCACTGAAGTTACAATGTTCTCAATTTCTGTTATTGATCCTCCAGAGTGGACCCCAACAAGTGTCCCCCTGCCCAGTGTCATTGGAGCCAACAGATCGAGACTGAGTTTGGTTCAGAAGCAAAGGAAACTTTATATTTTGATCAGAGAATGGAGAGGTGAGAGCATGTGCTACCCTGTGGGCTGTGGGCTGGGCTGCTGTGTAGAGATCCTGTCAGAGTCAGTGGGAGGGAGGGGGCGGAGCTCTCGAGGGCCCGGTTGGCTGCAGCTCAGGCTCTATATCACGGAGTCTGCACTGTGCCCCAGGAGCTGAGGTGTCGACCCAGCCATTCTGCACTAGGAAATCTGGTCTGAAGTGCCGGCTGTTGAACCTCTGTATGCGGGACCCTAGGAGCACGTGAAATTAGACAAAGCACAAAGGATAAAAAAGGTTAGACTTTATTTTATTGCCCAGATTCTATTTTTATCTCCCAGGGATTTTTAAGGGGCTTTGCCTGGGACAAACCCCTCTTCTGCCTTTTGTCCCCTTCCTCATTCTTAGAGTGCTGAGGGTGCAGACCCTTCTTCTTTAACTGCTGAGTGCTGAGTTAGAAGCCCTCATACTCATAGGCAAGGGTCAGAATTTCTCCCCAGCAGCCTCCAGGTGACGTTGATTGTCCCCAGGCCTCCTGCCTCCCTGCTCGTCCGCCTGAGCACCAGTATTGGAAGTGTTATAGATTCTAATGACCTTTAAGGGTCCAGGAAGGAGATGTGCAGTGACGCTGTGAGGTCCAGTTTCACCCTGCCCCACATTTGTTCAGCCACCTTTAGCTGACCGTTTCTGCCAGCCTAGATGCTCTGACCAGTAGTCTGCGCTTCCTTCTATTAGGCCCCAGAATTAACATAAAAACAGCACCAGGTGTCAGGACCCTGCCCGCTCAGCTCCCAGACAGTCCAGGGTCAGTGGTGATGAAGGACCATGATGGCCACTGAGTCAACAGCCTTTTGAAGTAAACAGGAGTCCAGCCGGTCTTATTGGCCACCATCATCACAGTGTCTGTAGGCTTTTCTATGGTGACAGCTTGATATACGGTTCCCCCGCCAAGATTATTACCTCCCCTCTGGGTGCAGTAAGTCCTGCAAGCAGTAGTCTACTCTTTTGGGACACACTCTTGTTGTTTTATGAGAGAAACTCCAGGTCAAGTGATGGTCACACGAGTCGTCATGGTGCCCTGTTGCCCCCGGTTATCTCTCTGGATGTTGGAGTTGGAGGGCCTTCTCACTCGAGGTCAGTGTGCCCACGGAGCAAACCCTGTGACTTCAGGGCATGGTTGGGGGTTCGGTTCACCACGTGGGGTCCTTTTCCCTTAGGAGGGAGGTGGCCTTTTGGGCTGCTGATTTCCACGTTTTCAGATACCGCCAGTATCTTGGCCAGATGTGGCGGTGGGCCAAGCCCCTTGGTGACCATAGTTTATCCTACCTGGATGGCATTCTTGCATTGTTCCATTTCAAGTGGTCCCAGTATTTGCACTAATACTCCAATGGCCTTTCAAATTTCACTAGGAATGTAAATGTCAAAGGGTTTAGCTAAATTAGGGAGTTCCAGGGCAAGGGTCTGAATTGACTGCTCTTTCCATTCTTGAAAGGCCACTTCTGGATTCTATTCAAAAGGATCATCATCTTTTCCTTTCAGTGTTTCATATAGAGGCCCAGCTAGTAGACTGTAGTTAGGGATCCAGAAGCAGCAAACCCTGGCCTCCCCAGGAACCCCTAAGCTGTCTTCTAGTTGTAGAAATGGGTAAGGCTGTAAATTGTTTCTTCCCTTTCCTGGGATGGGCTTCTCCGACCTTCTGTGAGAATGCAGCCCACGCAGGTCACTGTAGTCTGTGATATTTGAGCTTTTGCTTGGACAACTTGTATCCTTTATTGGCTTGGTAGTTCAGATGTCTCCTTAGTAGGGCTGGCGATCAGAATGTCGTCTGCATATTGAAGGAGTGTTTCCTTTTCCAGAGGTAGAGCTTTTAGGTCTTTAGCTGAGCTTTCCCCAAAGATGGTGTGGGAATTTTTGAACCCTTGCGGCAAGACGGCCCGGAAGTATTGTTTTAGTTGTATGTTGAGTCCTGCCACTCACAAGCCAAAATTTCTTGTGACTCTGGGACTAATAGAATACAAAAGAAGGCTTCATTGAAGACTAATACAGAATACCATGTCCTGGTGGTTAGTAGAATGACCAGCAGGGTGTAGGGTTTAGGAACTACTGGAGGTCTATCCTCGGTGGCTTCACTGACTGTCCTGACATCCTTTACCAGGACTCCAGCAGCCCATGGGGCTCTCGAGGTCAGGCCAATCCCAGGATATGGAGCTCACCTGGGCAGGTACCCCACCCCCACCCCAGCCCACGGGGCTCTCGTGTTCAGGCCCCTCCCAGGATATGGGGATCCCTGGGCAGGTTCCCCTGCAGCCCATGGGGCTCTCGTGGTCAGGCCCCTCCCAGGATACAGAGCTACCCTTGCAGGTACCGTGGCAGGGCTGGGCACACAGGAGCCATGCACATCGCCCTCATTTCAGAGCACTCCCAGCTCACCTGTCACTCAGATCTGACACAGAGCACCTCAGAGCAGGACTTGAACTAACAAACAGCAGCTCCGACAGGTCTGTGACCCTGGGCATCACTCTGTGTGGCCTCCCTCCACCTGGTCTTCCAGAGATTTCCACTGCACCCGGGGCACCAGGCCTCTGTCTCTACCCACCACCCAACCCTGCTCTCCCTGACTCCTGGGTACTTCTCATTAGGAGAGGGTTTTCTTGAAGTTGTCTCCCACTCATGGGCCAGATAATATAATTAGACAACAAGCCAGAGCTGCAGCCCCTTGTCTATCCTGACTCTCAGGAGCCCACACCTATTCCTTGGACCTGGCCGATTCAGCAAGTTCCAGTTTCTGCAACTGTGAGCCCCTGAGGGGTGATTATTGGCTGGCCTGGGAAGCCTGACCGTGCCGGCCAGCCCTCCCCAGGTGTGCCTGGGTTGAGATCAATATAAACACCGCTCCAGGCAGCAAGAGCACCTGCAGCTGTGCCTGACGCCATTTTCTCTGCCCTGTCAGCAGTCTCGGTGCTGGACTGGTGGGAGGGAGTGAGAGGCCACGGCTTTGTGGGTGGCCCAGTGTGAGTGGGGCTCTGCTGGACTTTCTGCAGCAGTTGCCAAGATGCCACCTGCTAAAGAAGAGGATGTGTCACCCATAACTGCCGCTGGAATTTCTCCCTGGGCAGAGGTGAGTAAGGAAGAAAGCAGTGGGGGCCGGGACAGGAGGGGTATCTCAGGCAGGGAAATGGAAAGCTTCCAGTAGATCACCCAGGGCCAGGACCATCCTGTCTGGCCTGCAGGCACCAAGTCGGCTGGCATGCTGTCGCTCATGTGGCTCCATGGCCCTTCCTCTAGGCTTTCAAGTCCTTGTACATATTCAGGTGTTTTACCTAGGAAGGGTGGGAACATTTCAGCAGCAGCTGGCCTGGGGCTCGGCCCACGTTTACTCACAGATGCCTCGGCACGGGCCCCCAGCTTTGCAATGAGGACGCTTGTTGCGTGGGGCATGCTGGCTGAATGGGAGATGATTCCCCACCACTGACCAACTTCAGAATTGTTTACAACTGGAGCAAGTGCCCTGATACGGTTTTCCTCTGTGTAACTGGTGGGTTCTGGGTTTTTTTCGTTTTTTCGTTCTTGGTTCAAGGTAGATTTTATTCCTCTTTTTTGTATTTACAGATATAAGCATGGAAATAATTTATTCATATAAATACATGTATGTGAAGGGAAGAATATTTTTTCTGTTTTACTTTTTTTAATTTTGAATTTTATTTTATTTTTTTATACAGCAGGTTCTTTTTGGTTACCTATTTTATACATAGAAATGTATACATGCCAATCCCAATCTCTCAACTCCTCCCACCACCACCCCCCCAACAGCTTTCCCCCCTTGGTGTCCATACGTTTGTTGTCTACATCTGTTCCTCTATTTCTGCCTTGCAAAACGGTTCATCTGTACAACTTTTCTAGGTTCCACATATATGCATTTATATACAGGATTTGTTTTTCTCTTTCTGACTTACTTCACTCTGTATGACAGTCTCTAGATCCATCAACGTCTCTACAAATGACCCAATTTCATTCCTTTTTATGGCTTAGTAATATTCCATTTTATATATGTACCACATCTTTATACATTCGTCTGTCTGTGGGCATTTAGGTTGCTTCCATTACCTGGATATTGTAAATAGTGATGCAATGAACATTGCGGTGAATGTCTCTTTTCGATTTACGGTTTTGTCTGGGTATATGCCCAGTAGTGGGATTGCTGTATTATATGGTAATTCTATTCTTAGTTTTATAAGAAACTCCATAATGTTCTCCACAGTGACTGCATCAATTTACATTCCCAACAATAGTGGAAGAGGTTTCCTTATCTCTGCACCCTTTCCAGCATTTGTTGTTTGTAGATTTTCTGATGATGCCCATTCTAACAGGTGTGAGCTGATACACCATGGATGAGTCTATTTCGTTGAGCAAAGAGTAGGTCTTGTCTATTACATATTTGGCTTATGGAACGGTATGTGTGCTCATTTCAATCTCTGGTTTTATACAGCACCCCAACTCAACTTTCCCCTTAAGCAAGCATAAGTTTTTATCTAAATGTGAGACTCTGTTCGGTTTTGTAATTCAGTTTATGTGTAGCCAAGTTTACACTCCCTCTATTTGTGATATCTTATGATAATTATCTTTCTCTGTGTGACATATTTCTCTTAGAATCATCATACTTAAATCCACTCAATTTGCTGCTACAGGCCTGATGACATTGATTTCATTGCTGAGTGATATTCCGTTGTACGTAAGTAGCACAACTCCTTTATCCATTTTTTTCTTTCTGGGATATTTAATTTGTACTGGACTCGAGGTTCTTGTAAACACAGCAGCCCTGGATATTGTGTTGGCTGTGTCTTGTTGATTTTAATTTTCCTAAGCTATAGGGCCAAAAGTGGAAGTGCCCTAGGCTCTGTAGCTTTGTTTTTTAGATGTTTCAGCATACACCATAAACATCACCAGAGTGTCTGTTGGCAATTTACATCCCGTCCATCAGCATAACAAGGCTCCCTGTTCTCCATGGCCTGTCCTGTGTTTCTGGGTTTTACACTTTTTTCAGATGGCTCTTTTGACGAATGGGAAATGAGAGTTCATTGTAGTGCGGATTTCCATTGCTCGAATTCTTGGTTGGCCACAAAGGGCATATGCGTTTTTTCCTGAATATATTCAGGAAAAAATGTATACGCACTTTTTGTCCAAGTGCATCACTGTCAAAGATCTGCTGCTTTTCACATGCTTTAAATGCAATTCCAATCTACCTCCTGAAATATGATTCCTGCAATTCTGCCTCGTTTTCAAGTCCTCTGTGCAGACTTACTTCAATATATTTTTTGCCAATAGCTGTCATTTATAACTCTGCAGGTTTGTGAATTACAGTGCCTGTGATTTCCTTTCTTAATTCGTTTCCTTGAAAGCTGGCCACAGAACCGCAGGTTTGCTTCAGGCCGTAATCAGGGTCCCGCACGGCACTCTGAGCCTTTGGTTAATTCCTCTTCCTGGTGGGAAATTAGAGTTAAATGTGCCCCTCCAGACACCTGCCTCACTCCCAGCCCCTTGGTGATGTGTGTCCTCTGGTTTGAGGCCACATGTGCTGGGTTCCTCACCTTTCGCAGATGTGGCCCCACTGGTGTGCGGACACTCCTGCCTGGTTCCCATCCCCTTGGTGATGTGAGCCCTCCAGTGAGAGTCTGATCCTGGTTGGGCTCCTCACACTTCTGTGAGGTGAGCCCTCTTCTCTGAGGTCACTCCTGCCTGGCTGACACACCCCGCCTTGGCGACGTCGGCCCTCTGGTGGCAGTTGGAGCCTGCTGGGAGCCTCCTCCCCTCAGTGATGAGGCCCTCTGGCATCAGGCCCTAACTGCTGGGTTCCCACATTTTCTGATACGTGCTAAGTGGTGCGAGGGCACTCCTGCCAGGTTCCCATCCCCATGGGCATGTGGGCCTTCTGCTCTATGGTCCCAACACCTGTGTTGTTCACAGTTTCAGGATGTTGGCTCTCTGGTGTTAGTTCACTCAGGCCTAGATCCCATAGACTCTGTGCTCTGAGCCGCCTGCTGGGAGGTTCCTACTGCTGGATTCCTTACCATTTTTATTCTTTGGGTCCTGTGTTTTCATGCTCCTCCTTCCTGACTCACTCCCAGCCCCTTTGTGATGTAGGTCCTCTGGTTTGAGGCCACCTGTGCCGGTTTCCTCACCTTTATTGATGTGGTCCCACTGGTGTGAGGACACTCCTGCCTGGTTCCCATCCCCTTGGTGATGGGGGCCCTCTGGTGAGAGTCTGATCCTGGCTGGATTCCTCACACTTCTGGGAGGTGGGCCCTCTGCTGTGAGGTCACTCCTGCCTGGCTGGCACACATCACCTTGGCGATGTGGGCCCTCAGTTGCGAGTTGGTGCCTGCTGGGAGTCTCCTCCCCTCGGTAATGAGGGCCCTCTGGCGTCAGGCCCTAACTCATGGGCTCCCAAAATTTTCTGATATGTGCCCTGTCGTGCGAGTACACTCCTGCCAGGGTCCCATCCCCATGGGGATGTGGGCCTTCTGCTCTGAGGTCCCACCGGCTGGGTTGCTCACAGTGTCATGATGTGAGCCCTCTGCTGTGAGTTCACTGTGGCCTGGATCCCATAGACTCCATACTCTGGGCCACCTGCTGGGAGGTTCCAACTGCTGGATTCCTCACATTTTTTATTCTGTGGGCCCTGTGTTGTTAGGCTACTCCTGCCTGCCTCACTCGGAGCACCTTGGAAATGTGGGTCCTCTGGTTTAGGCCACATGTGCTGGGTTCCTCACCTTTCTATAATGTGGCCACACTGGTGTGAGGACACTCCTGCCTTGTTCCGGTCCCCTTGGTGATGTGGGCTCTCTGGTGAGAGTCTTATCCTGGCTGGTTTCCTCACCCTTCTGTGAGGTAGGCCCTCTGCTGTGAGGTCACTCCTGCCTGGCTGGCACACGTCACCTTGGCGACGTGGGCCCTCAGTTGGGAGTTGGTGCCTGCTGGGAGTCTCCACCCCTCGGTAATGAGGGCCCTCTGGCGTCAGGCTCTAACTCCTGGGCTCCCAAAATTTTCTGATGTGCGCCCTGTGGTGTGAGTACACTCCTGCCAGGTTTCCAACCCCATGGGAATATGGGCCTTCTGCTCTGAGGTCCCAACGGTGGGTGGCTCAGTTTCATGATGAGGGCCCTCTGGTGTGAGTTCACTCCGGCCTGGATCCCATAGCCTCGCTGCTCCTGGCCGCCTGTGGGGAGGTTCCAACTGCGGTATTCCTCACCTTTTTTCTTCTATGGGCCCTCTGTTTTGAGACTCCTCCTGCCTGCCTCACTCCGAGCCCCTTGGAGATGTGGGTCCTCTGGTTTAGGCCACATGTGCTGGGTTCCTCACCTTTCTATGATGTGGTCACACTGGTGTGAAGACAGTCCTGCCTGGTTCTGATCCTCTTGGTGATGTGGGCCCTCTGGTGAGAGTCTAATCCTCTTTGGGTTCCTCACACTTTTTTGAGGTTGGCCCTCTGCTCTGAGGTCACTCCTGCCTGGCTGGCACACGCCGCATTGGCGACATTGGCCCTCTTGTAGCAGTTGGAGCCTGCTGGGAGCCTCCTCTCCTCGGTGATGAGGGCCCTCTGGCGTCAGGCCCTAACTGCTGGGCTCCCCATATTTTCTGATGTGTGCCCACTGGTGCGATGACACTCCTGCTTGGTTCGCTTCCCCATGGGGATGTGGGCCTTGTGCTCTGAGGTCACAATGGCTAGGTTGCTCACAGTTTCATGATGAGGGCCCTCTGTTGTGAGTTCATCATTGCCTGGATCCCATAGCCTCGGTGATCTGGGCCGCCTGCTGGGATGTTCCAACTGCTGGATTCCTCACCTTTTTTATACAATGGGCCACGTGTTTTGAGGTTCATCCTGCCTGCCTCGCTCCGAGACCCATGGAGATGTGGGTCCTCTGGTTTGAGGCCACATGTGCTGGGTACCTCAACTTGCGATGATGTGGCCCCATGGGTGTGAAGACACTCCTGCCTGGTTCCCAGCCTCTTGCTGATGTGGGCCCTCTGGTGAGAGTGTGATAATGGCTCGGTTCCTTACCCTTCTGTGAGGTGGGCCCTCTGATGTGAGGTCACTCCTGCCTGGCTGGCTCACGTCACCTTGGCGATGTGGGCCCTCTGTTGGCCACGAAAGCATGCTGGGAGCCCCCTACCCTCTTTAATGAGGGCCCTGAAAAAACGCATATGCACTTTTTGACCAAGTGCATCATTGTCGAGGATCTGCCTCTTCTCCTGTGCTTTCAGAGCACTTCCCGTCGACCTCCTGAAATCACATTCCTGGAATTCTGCCCCGCTTTCAAGTCCTCTTCGCAGCCTTATTTCAATATATTTTTGTATGATACCTGCCATTTATAACTCTGCAGGTTTGTTAATTACAGTGTCCCTGAGCTCCTTTCTTCAACTCGCTTTCTTGTGAGCTGGCCGCAAAACCGCAGGATTGCTTCAGGCCCAAATCTGGTTTCCGCACAGCATGCTGAGCCTTTGGTAAATTCCTTTTTCTGGTGGGAAATGAGCATTCAATTTGCCCGTGCAGACACCTACAGCTAGTCTCTCATTGGTTCTCCCTATTCCTCTTCATCTTGTGCAGATATTGCAAATGTGCCAAACAGGAGGTTAAGGGCACTGACTCTCCAAGTGGGTAGAGAGTTAGTAAAGCGTCTGGAATGGTGAACCCGAGTACCAGGGGACGAAACCTGAGAGGCATTTAAAATCGTTTCCCAGTCACACGGTGGACCATACTCTGGGATTCAGATGCATCTTTTAGGTGAAGGAAGAATCCCGTAAACCTGGAGAGTTGGGACCCATGGAATGGGTACCATGCAGTATGACTTCAAAGGGTCTGCATTTGCTCATCGAACCTCACCAACGCTATCAGCCCGATGTGTCCAACCTTATGCCTCACTCAGCTCTGGGTGTAGATGTGGTAAATCCAGGTTGCATTACAAGCCCTGAATGAATTATTTAAGAATTGCTCTCTATTTCAGTGTCATTGTGTTTTGTTTTTGTAATTCATTTTGATAATGGGATTTATCGGATTTTCTCTGCTGCATTCATGCCGCTGTACACACGCTTGATTCTCTTACGGAGACATATAAATCCATGGGTTGGAAGATTCTTACTAGTCAGTTGTATTCCTAGGATTTGTATATGTGGTGTTTAGTCCATTTCGTTGAGCAAGGGGTAGGTCTTGACTATTATATATTTGGCTTATGGAAACGTATCTGTGCTAATTTCTATCTTTGGTTTTATGAAGCACCCCAACTTACCTTTCCCCTTAAGCAAGCATAAGTTGGTTTTCTAAATTTGAGACCCTGTTCTGTTTTGTAATTCAGTTCATGTGTAGCCAAGTTTACATTCCTTGTATTAGTGATATCTTATGATGTTTCATTTTCTGTGTGACTTATTTCACGTAGAATAATCATACCTGAATCCACTCATTATGCCGCGACGGGCCTGATGACATAGATTTCATTGCTGAGTGATATTCCATTGAACGTACGTACCACAACTTCTTTATCTATTTTTCACATTCTGGGATGTTTAACTTGTACCGTAGACGAGGTTCTTGTAAACAGAGCCGTCTGAAACTTTGCGGTGGCTGTGTGTATTTTACTTTAATTTCCCTAAGCTATAGGACCATAAGTGGAAGTGCCTTAGGCTCCGTTGCTTTGTTTTTCAGGTGTTCCAGGAAACACCATACACTTCTCCAGAGTGGCTGTTGGCAATTTACATCCCGCCCATCAGCATAACAAGGCTCCCTGTTCTCCATGGCCTGTGCTGCCTTTCTGGATTTTACACATTTTTCAGATGGCCCTTTTGACCGGGGGGCAGTGAGACTTCATTGTAGTGCAGATTTCTTTAACATGCTTGCTTGGTTGGCCAAAAAGTGGCATATGCGTTTTTTCCTCAATATATTCAGGAAAAAACGCATACGCCCTTTTTGGCCAAGTGCATCATTGTCGACGTTCTGCCTCTTTTCCTATGCTTTAAATGCAATTCCAGTCTACCCCTTGATATCGTTTTCGTGCAATTCTGCCCCATTTTCAGTCCTCTTTGCAGCCTTACTTCAATATATTTTTGGACGATAGCTGTCATATATAACTCTGCAGGTTTGTGAATGACAGTGCCGCTGAGCTCCTTTCTTCAACATGCTTTCTTGTAAGCTGGCCGCAAAACCGCTGGATTGCTTCAGGCCCTAATCTGGTTCCAGCACGGCACGCTGAGCCTTTGTTTAATTCCTCTTCCTGGTGGTAAATGAGCGTTAAATTTGCCCGTGCAGACACCTACAGCTAGTCTCTCATTGGTTCTCCCTATTCCTGTTCATCTTGCGCAGAAATTGCAAACTGTGCCCAACAGGAGGTTAAAGGTACTGACTCTCCAAGTGGGGAGAGTGTTAGTAAAGCGTCTGGAATGGTGAACCCGAGTAACAGGAGACGAAAACTGAGATGCATTTAGAAACGTTTCCCGGTCACACGGTGGACCACACTCTGGGTTTCCCATGCATGTTTTAGCTGAAGGAAGAATCCCTTAAACCTGGAGAGGTTTGGGTACCATGCAGTATGGCTTCAAAGGGTCTGCATTTGCTCACTGAACCTCACCAATGCTATCAGCGCAAAGTATCCAGCCTTATGTCTCACCCAGCTCTGGGTGTAAATGTGGTACATCCAGGTTGCATCACAAACCCTGAATGAATTATTTAAGAATTGCTCTCTATTTCACTGCCATTGTGTTTTCTTTTTGAAATTTATTTTGATAATAGGATTTAGCTGATTTTCACTGCTGCGTTTATTCCGCTGTACCCATGCTTGATTCTATTACGCAGACATATAAATCCATAGGTATTAAGACTCTTACTCATCCGGTATATTCCTAGGTGCTGAAAATGTGGTGTTGAGTCCATTTCATTGACCAAGGAGTAGGTTTTTTCTATTCCATATTTGGCTTATGGAACGGTATCTGTGCTAATTTCAATCTCTGGTTTTATGCAGCACCCCAACTCACCTTTATCCTTGAGCAAGCATAAGTTGGTTTTCTAAATTTGAGACACCGTTCTGTTTTATAATTCAGTTCATTTGTAGCCACGTTTACATTCCATGTATTAGTGATATCGTATGTCTTTTTGTTTTTATATTATGTGACTTCGAGTGATCATATGTCACTCCTGTGTAGTTGTTACACATGGCCATATTTCACTGATTTCCTGGCTGAGTAATATTCCACTCTACATAAATGCCACATCTCTATCCATTTTCTCTCTCCAGAGACATATAATTTATATCCTAGTCGAGGATCTTTTAAACAGAGAGGCGGTATACCTTGGGGTGCCTGTGTCCTCTCGATTTTTGTTTTTCCCAAGATATACGTCCATGAGTGCAAGGGCCCTGTGCTCTGTAGCTCATTTTTTAGATGCTTTAGTAAACAAAATACACTTCTCTAGAGTGACCGTTGGCAATATACATTTCCACTATAAGCCTCACAGGGCTCCCTTTTCTCCTTGCCCTGTCCTGCATTTCTGGTGTTTACACTTTCTGAGGACGGCTCTTCTGACTGATGCGAAGTGACATGTTTTGTAGTATTGATTTCCAGTGCCCACCTGTTTGGTTGGCTAAAAAAGTGTATGCCCTGTTCTTGAATATATACAGAAAAAGACGCATACACCCTTTTTGGCCAACTGCAATGTTGGCAATGTTCAGCCCCTTTTCTTGTGCTTAATGGCGAGTCCTTCCTACCTCTTGCAATCCCTTTCCTGCCATTCTCCGTTGCTTACAAGTCCTTTTCTCTGACTTTCCTCAAGACATTTTTCAGTGATAGATATTTTCATCTCTGCAGTTTCGTGAATTTTAGTGCCCGTGAGTCCCATTTTTCAACTTGTGTTTATGGGAACTGACCACAAAGCAGCGGGATTTCCTCAAGCCCTATTCTGTTTCCATGGGCAACCCTAGCCTTTGGTCAATTCGTCTTCCTGATTGGAAAGTAGAGTGACATGTGCCTGTCCGAACACCTAGGACTTGTCTCTCATTGTTCCTCCTCCTTCCGCTTCATCCTCTGGACAAATTCCAAACTGTATGCAACAGGATGTTGACAGTGCTGACATCTCCAAGTGGGGAGACTGTTCGTAAAGAAGCTGGAGGGGTGAACCCGAGCACCAGGAGATGAGGAGATGAGATGCCTTTTCCAAACTCTTCCCGATCAGACGGTATACCATCCTCTGGGTGTGACAGGCATGTTTTAGCTGTAGGAAGCGTCCCATTCATGTGAGGAGAACACCAGGGCTTTTTCAAAATCAGTGTCTCTCCGCAACCCAAAGTGGGGAATGTTTTAAGCTACGGCTACACATATGTTCATTAAGGGCCTTGGGAAGTAGGCAGAGTCCAAACTTTAGATGATTGAAGTCTTCCTGGTCAGAAGCACTCACCACCGGCTTCCCTTAGGTTCCATTTTAACTGTCATTGATAGATGATGTCAATAAAAATATCTATTCTTTTTCAGATTATTTCCCCTTATAGGTTATTGCAAAATATTGAGTGTAGTTCCCTGTGCTATACAGTAGTTCCTTGTTGATGATCGATTTTATACATAGCAGTGTGTATGTGTTAATCCCAAACGGTTAATTTATCCCTCCTCCCACCTTTCCCCTTTGGTAATAATAAATTATAAGATTTTATACTTCTCAGAAATGGGGGAGCTGAAAGAGAGGTATCATTTTCAATGGAAAAGCATTTAAAACAAGATTGAAGCTTTAACCAAGATTATTAGATGTACATCCTTGGAAAGAAATCACTTCGTTTCTCTAATATTGACCTGACAAATAAGACAAACCTTTTCACTGAACTTGCTTATAATAAAGTGATGGAAATATCAAATGGAAGTGTTAGAAACATCTTATTTTACCCGAGCCTTATACACTGTTCTATGTTAATTACAGTTTGGCTCACACATCTGTTCACTGAAGTTACAATGTTCTCAATTTCTGTTATTGATCCTCCAGAGTGGACCCCAACAAGTGTCCCCCTGCCCAGTGTCATTGGAGCCAACAGATCGAGACTGAGTTTGGTTCAGAAGCAAAGGAAACTTTATATTTTGATCAGAGAATGGAGAGGTGAGAGCATGTGCTACCCTGTGGGCTGTGGGCTGGGCTGCTGTGTAGAGATCCTGTCAGAGTCAGTGGGAGGGAGGGGGCGGAGCTCTCGAGGGCCCGGTTGGCTGCAGCTCAGGCTCTATATCACGGAGTCTGCACTGTGCCCCAGGAGCTGAGGTGTCGACCCAGCCATTCTGCACTAGGAAATCTGGTCTGAAGTGCCGGCTGTTGAACCTCTGTATGCGGGACCCTAGGAGCACGTGAAATTAGACAAAGCACAAAGGATAAAAAAGGTTAGACTTTATTTTATTGCCCAGATTCTATTTTTATCTCCCAGGGATTTTTAAGGGGCTTTGCCTGGGACAAACCCCTCTTCTGCCTTTTGTCCCCTTCCTCATTCTTAGAGTGCTGAGGGTGCAGACCCTTCTTCTTTAACTGCTGAGTGCTGAGTTAGAAGCCCTCATACTCATAGGCAAGGGTCAGAATTTCTCCCCAGCAGCCTCCAGGTGACGTTGATTGTCCCCAGGCCTCCTGCCTCCCTGCTCGTCCACCTGAGCACCAGTATTGGAAGTGTTATAGATTCTAATGACCTTTAAGGGTCCAGGAAGGAGATGTGCAGTGACGCTGTGAGGTCCAGTTTCACCCTGCCCCACATTTGTTCAGCCACCTTTAGCTGACCGTTTCTGCCAGCCTAGATGCTCTGACCAGTAGTCTGCGCTTCCTTCTATTAGGCCCCAGAATTAACATAAAAACAGCACCAGGTGTCAGGACCCTGCCCGCTCAGCTCCCAGACAGTCCAGGGTCAGTGGTGATGAAGGACCATGATGGCCACTGAGTCAACAGCCTTTTGAAGTAAACAGGAGTCCAGCCGGTCTTATTGGCCACCATCATCACAGTGTCTGTAGGCTTTTCTATGGTGACAGCTTGATATACGGTTCCCCCGCCAAGATTATTACCTCCCCTCTGGGTGCAGTAAGTCCTGCAAGCAGTAGTCTACTCTTTTGGGACACACTCTTGTTGTTTTATGAGAGAAACTCCAGGTCAAGTGATGGTCACACGAGTCGTCATGGTGCCCTGTTGCCCCCGGTTATCTCTCTGGATGTTGGAGTTGGAGGGCCTTCTCACTCGAGGTCAGTGTGCCCACGGAGCAAACCCTGTGACTTCAGGGCATGGTTGGGGGTTCGGTTCACCACGTGGGGTCCTTTTCCCTTAGGAGGGAGGTGGCCTTTTGGGCTGCTGATTTCCACGTTTTCAGATACCGCCAGTATCTTGGCCAGATGTGGCGGTGGGCCAAGCCCCTTGGTGACCATAGTTTATCCTACCTGGATGGCATTCTTGCATTGTTCCATTTCAAGTGGTCCCAGTATTTGCACTAATACTCCAATGGCCTTTCAAATTTCACTAGGAATGTAAATGTCAAAGGGTTTAGCTAAATTAGGGAGTTCCAGGGCAAGGGTCTGAATTGACTGCTCTTTCCATTCTTGAAAGGCCACTTCTGGATTCTATTCAAAAGGATCATCATCTTTTCCTTTCAGTGTTTCATATAGAGGCCCAGCTAGTAGACTGTAGTTAGGGATCCAGAAGCAGCAAACCCTGGCCTCCCCAGGAACCCCTAAGCTGTCTTCTAGTTGTAGAAATGGGTAAGGCTGTAAATTGTTTCTTCCCTTTCCTGGGATGGGCTTCTCCGACCTTCTGTGAGAATGCAGCCCACGCAGGTCACTGTAGTCTGTGATATTTGAGCTTTTGCTTGGACAACTTGTATCCTTTATTGGCTTGGTAGTTCAGATGTCTCCTTAGTAGGGCTGGCGATCAGAATGTCGTCTGCATATTGAAGGAGTGTTTCCTTTTCCAGAGGTAGAGCTTTTAGGTCTTTAGCTGAGCTTTCCCCAAAGATGGTGTGGGAATTTTTGAACCCTTGCGGCAAGACGGCCCGGAAGTATTGTTTTAGTTGTATGTTGAGTCCTGCCACTCACAAGCCAAAATTTCTTGTGACTCTGGGACTAATAGAATACAAAAGAAGGCTTCATTGAAGACTAATACAGACTAATTGAAGACTAAGACTAATACCTGGTGGTTAGTAGAATGACCAGCAGGGTGTAGGGTTTAGGAACTACTGGAGGTCTATCCTCGGTGGCTTCACTGACTGTCCTGACATCCTTTACCAGGACTCCAGCAGCCCATGGGGCTCTCGAGGTCAGGCCAATCCCAGGATATGGAGCTCACCTGGGCAGGTACCCCACCCCCACCCCAGCCCACGGGGCTCTCGTGTTCAGGCCCCTCCCAGGATATGGGGATCCCTGGGCAGGTTCCCCTGCAGCCCATGGGGCTCTCGTGGTCAGGCCCCTCCCAGGATACAGAGCTACCCTTGCAGGTACCGTGGCAGGGCTGGGCACACAGGAGCCATGCACATCGCCCTCATTTCAGAGCACTCCCAGCTCACCTGTCACTCAGATCTGACACAGAGCACCTCAGAGCAGGACTTGAACTAACAAACAGCAGCTCCGACATGTCTGTGACCCTGGGCATCACTCTGTGTGGCCTCCCTCCACCTGGTCTTCCAGAGATTTCCACTGCACCCGGGGCACCAGGCCTCTGTCTCCACCCACCACCCAACCCTGCTCTCCCTGACTCCTGGGTACTTCTCATTAGGAGAGGGTTTTCTTGAAGTTGTCTCCCACTCATGGGCCAGATAATATAATTAGACAACAAGCCAGAGCTGCAGCCCCTTGTCTATCCTGACTCTCAGGAGCCCACACCTATTCCTTGGACCTGGCCGATTCAGCAAGTTCCAGTTTCTGCAACTGTGAGCCCCTGAGGGGTGATTATTGGCTGGCCTGGGAAGCCTGACCGTGCCGGCCAGCCCTCCCCAGGTGTGCCTGGGTTGAGATCAATATAAACACCGCTCCAGGCAGCAAGAGCACCTGCAGCTGTGCCTGACGCCATTTTCTCTGCCCTGTCAGCAGTCTCGGGGCTGGACTGGTGGGAGGGAGTGAGAGGCCACGGCTTTGTGGGTGGCCCAGTGTGAGTGGGGCTCTGCTGGACTTTCTGCAGCAGTTGCCAAGATGCCACCTGCTAAAGAAGAGGATGTGTCACCCATACCTGCCGCTGGAATTTCTCCCTGGGCAGAGGTGAGTAAGGAAGAAAGCAGTGGGGGCCGGGACAGGAGGGGTATCTCAGGCAGGGAAATGGAAAGCTTCCAGTAGATCACCCAGGGCCAGGACCATCCTGTCTGGCCTGCAGGCACCAAGTCGGCTGGCATGCTGTCGCTCATGTGGCTCCATGGCCCTTCCTCTAGGCTTTCAAGTCCTTGTACATATTCAGGTGTTTTACCTAGGAAGGGTGGGAACATTTCAGCAGCAGCTGGCCTGGGGCTCGGCCCACGTTTACTCACAGATGCCTCGGCACGGGCCCCCAGCTTTGCAATGAGGACGCTTGTTGCGTGGGGCATGCTGGCTGAATGGGAGATGATTCCCCACCACTGACCAACTTCAGAATTGTTTACAACTGGAGCAAGTGCCCTGATACGGTTTTCCTCTGTGTAACTGGTGGGTTCTGGGTTTTTTTCGTTTTTTCGTTCTTGGTTCAAGGTAGATTTTATTCCTCTTTTTTGTATTTACAGATATAAGCATGGAAATAATTTATTCATATAAATACATGTATGTGAAGGGAAGAATATTTTTTCTGTTTTACTTTTTTTAATTTTGAATTTTATTTTATTTTTTTATACAGCAGGTTCTTTTTGGTTACCTATTTTATACATAGAAATGTATACATGCCAATCCCAATCTCTCAACTCCTCCCACCACCACCCCCCCAACAGCTTTCCCCCCTTGGTGTCCATACGTTTGTTGTCTACATCTGTTCCTCTATTTCTGCCTTGCAAAACGGTTCATCTGTACAACTTTTCTAGGTTCCACATATATGCATTTATATACAGGATTTGTTTTTCTCTTTCTGACTTACTTCACTCTGTATGACAGTCTCTAGATCCATCAACGTCTCTACAAATGACCCAATTTCATTCCTTTTTATGGCTTAGTAATATTCCATTTTATATATGTACCACATCTTTATACATTCGTCTGTCTGTGGGCATTTAGGTTGCTTCCATTACCTGGATATTGTAAATAGTGATGCAATGAACATTGCGGTGAATGTCTCTTTTCGATTTACGGTTTTGTCTGGGTATATGCCCAGTAGTGGGATTGCTGTATTATATGGTAATTCTATTCTTAGTTTTATAAGAAACTCCATAATGTTCTCCACAGTGACTGCATCAATTTACATTCCCAACAATAGTGGAAGAGGTTTCCTTATCTCTGCACCCTTTCCAGCATTTGTTGTTTGTAGATTTTCTGATGATGCCCATTCTAACAGGTGTGAGCTGATACACCATGGATGAGTCTATTTCGTTGAGCAAAGAGTAGGTCTTGTCTATTACATATTTGGCTTATGGAACGGTATGTGTGCTCATTTCAATCTCTGGTTTTATACAGCACCCCAACTCAACTTTCCCCTTAAGCAAGCATAAGTTTTTATCTAAATGTGAGACTCTGTTCGGTTTTGTAATTCAGTTTATGTGTAGCCAAGTTTACACTCCCTCTATTTGTGATATCTTATGATAATTATCTTTCTCTGTGTGACATATTTCTCTTAGAATCATCATACTTAAATCCACTCAATTTGCTGCTACAGGCCTGATGACATTGATTTCATTGCTGAGTGATATTCCGTTGTACGTAAGTAGCACAACTCCTTTATCCATTTTTTTCTTTCTGGGATATTTAATTTGTACTGGACTCGAGGTTCTTGTAAACACAGCAGCCCTGGATATTGTGTTGGCTGTGTCTTGTTGATTTTAATTTTCCTAAGCTATAGGGCCAAAAGTGGAAGTGCCCTAGGCTCTGTAGCTTTGTTTTTTAGATGTTTCAGCATACACCATAAACATCACCAGAGTGTCTGTTGGCAATTTACATCCCGTCCATCAGCATAACAAGGCTCCCTGTTCTCCATGGCCTGTCCTGTGTTTCTGGGTTTTACACTTTTTTCAGATGGCTCTTTTGACGAATGGGAAATGAGAGTTCATTGTAGTGCGGATTTCCATTGCTCGAATTCTTGGTTGGCCACAAAGGGCATATGCGTTTTTTCCTGAATATATTCAGGAAAAAATGTATACGCACTTTTTGTCCAAGTGCATCACTGTCAAAGATCTGCCGCTTTTCACATGCTTTAAATGCAATTCCAATCTACCTCCTGAAATATGATTCCTGCAATTCTGCCTCGTTTTCAAGTCCTCTGTGCAGACTTACTTCAATATATTTTTTGCCAATAGCTGTCATTTATAACTCTGCAGGTTTGTGAATTACAGTGCCTGTGATTTCCTTTCTTAATTCGTTTCCTTGAAAGCTGGCCACAGAACCGCAGGTTTGCTTCAGGCCGTAATCAGGGTCCCACACGGCACGCTGAGCCTTTGGTTAATTCCTCTTCCTGGTGGGAAATTAGAGTTAAATGTGCCCCTCCAGACACCTGCCTCACTCCCAGCCCCTTGGTGATGTGTGTCCTCTGGTTTGAGGCCACATGTGCTGGGTTCCTCACCTTTCGCAGATGTGGCCCCACTGGTGTGCGGACACTCCTGCCTGGTTCCCATCCCCTTGGTGATGTGAGCCCTCCAGTGAGAGTCTGATCCTGGTTGGGCTCCTCACACTTCTGTGAGGTGAGCCCTCTTCTCTGAGGTCACTCCTGCCTGGCTGACACACCCCGCCTTGGCGACGTCGGCCCTCTGGTGGCAGTTGGAGCCTGCTGGGAGCCTCCTCCCCTCAGTGATGAGGCCCTCTGGCATCAGGCCCTAACTGCTGGGTTCCCACATTTTCTGATACGTGCTAAGTGGTGCGAGGGCACTCCTGCCAGGTTCCCATCCCCATGGGCATGTGGGCCTTCTGCTCTATGGTCCCAACACCTGTGTTGTTCACAGTTTCAGGATGTTGGCTCTCTGGTGTTAGTTCACTCAGGCCTAGATCCCATAGACTCTGTGCTCTGAGCCGCCTGCTGGGAGGTTCCTACTGCTGGATTCCTTACCATTTTTATTCTTTGGGTCCTGTGTTTTCATGCTCCTCCTTCCTGACTCACTCCCAGCCCCTTTGTGATGTAGGTCCTCTGGTTTGAGGCCACCTGTGCCGGTTTCCTCACCTTTATTGATGTGGTCCCACTGGTGTGAGGACACTCCTGCCTGGTTCCCATCCCCTTGGTGATGGGGGCCCTCTGGTGAGAGTCTGATCCTGGCTGGATTCCTCACACTTCTGGGAGGTGGGCCCTCTGCTGTGAGGTCACTCCTGCCTGGCTGGCACACATCACCTTGGCGATGTGGGCCCTCAGTTGCGAGTTGGTGCCTGCTGGGAGTCTCCTCCCCTCGGTAATGAGGGTCCTCTGGCGTCAGGCCCTAACTCATGGGCTCCCAAAATTTTCTGATATGTGCCCTGTCGTGCGAGTACACTCCTGCCAGGGTCCCATCCCCATGGGGATGTGGGTCTTCTGCTCTGAGGTCCCACCGGCTGGGTTGCTCACAGTGTCATGATGTGAGCCCTCTGCTGTGAGTTCACTGTGGCCTGGATCCCATAGACTCCATACTCTGGGCCACCTGCTGGGAGGTTCCAACTGCTGGATTCCTCACATTTTTTATACAATGGGCCACGTGTTTTGAGGTTCATCCTGCCTGCCTCGCTCCGAGACCCATGGAGATGTGGGTCCTCTGGTTTGAGGCCACATGTGCTGGGTACCTCAACTTGCGATGATGTGGCCCCATGGGTGTGAAGACACTCCTGCCTGGTTCCCAGCCTCTTGCTGATGTGGGCCCTCTGGTGAGAGTGTGATAATGGCTCGGTTCCTTACCCTTCTGTGAGGTGGGCCCTCTGATGTGAGGTCACTCCTGCCTGGCTGGCTCACGTCACCTTGGCGATGTGGGCCCTCTGTTGGCCACGAAAGCATGCTGGGAGCCCCCTACCCTCTTTAATGAGGGCCCTGAAAAAACGCATATGCACTTTTTGACCAAGTGCATCATTGTCGAGGATCTGCCTCTTCTCCTGTGCTTTCAGAGCACTTCCCGTCGACCTCCTGAAATCACATTCCTGGAATTCTGCCCCGCTTTCAAGTCCTCTTCGCAGCCTTATTTCAATATATTTTTGTATGATACCTGCCATTTATAACTCTGCAGGTTTGTTAATTACAGTGTCCCTGAGCTCCTTTCTTCAACTCGCTTTCTTGTGAGCTGGCCGCAAAACCGCAGGATTGCTTCAGGCCCAAATCTGGTTTCCGCACAGCATGCTGAGCCTTTGGTAAATTCCTTTTTCTGGTGGGAAATGAGCATTCAATTTGCCCGTGCAGACACCTACAGCTAGTCTCTCATTGGTTCTCCCTATTCCTCTTCATCTTGTGCAGATATTGCAAATGTGCCAAACAGGAGGTTAAGGGCACTGACTCTCCAAGTGGGTAGAGAGTTAGTAAAGCGTCTGGAATGGTGAACCCGAGTACCAGGGGACGAAACCTGAGAGGCATTTAAAATCGTTTCCCAGTCACACGGTGGACCATACTCTGGGATTCAGATGCATCTTTTAGGTGAAGGAAGAATCCCGTAAACCTGGAGAGTTGGGACCCATGGAATGGGTACCATGCAGTATGACTTCAAAGGGTCTGCATTTGCTCATCGAACCTCACCAACGCTATCAGCCCGATGTGTCCAACCTTATGCCTCACTCAGCTCTGGGTGTAGATGTGGTAAATCCAGGTTGCATTACAAGCCCTGAATGAATTATTTAAGAATTGCTCTCTATTTCAGTGTCATTGTGTTTTGTTTTTGTAATTCATTTTGATAATGGGATTTATCGGATTTTCTCTGCTGCATTCATGCCGCTGTACACACGCTTGATTCTCTTACGGAGACATATAAATCCATGGGTTGGAAGATTCTTACTAGTCAGTTGTATTCCTAGGATTTGTATATGTGGTGTTTAGTCCATTTCGTTGAGCAAGGGGTAGGTCTTGACTATTATATATTTGGCTTATGGAAACGTATCTGTGCTAATTTCTATCTTTGGTTTTATGAAGCACCCCAACTTACCTTTCCCCTTAAGCAAGCATAAGTTGGTTTTCTAAATTTGAGACCCTGTTCTGTTTTGTAATTCAGTTCATGTGTAGCCAAGTTTACATTCCTTGTATTAGTGATATCTTATGATGTTTCATTTTCTGTGTGACTTATTTCACGTAGAATAATCATACCTGAATCCACTCATTATGCCGCGACGGGCCTGATGACATAGATTTCGTTGCTGAGTGATATTCCATTGAACGTACGTACCACAACTTCTTTATCTATTTTTCACATTCTGGGATGTTTAACTTGTACCGTAGACGAGGTTCTTGTAAACAGAGCCGTCTGAAACTTTGCGGTGGCTGTGTGTATTTTACTTTAATTTCCCTAAGCTATAGGACCATAAGTGGAAGTGCCTTAGGCTCCGTTGCTTTGTTTTTCAGGTATTCCAGGAAACACCATACACTTCTCCAGAGTGGCTGTTGGCAATTTACATCCCGCCCATCAGCATAACAAGGCTCCCTGTTCTCCATGGCCTGTGCTGCCTTTCTGGATTTTACACATTTTTCAGATGGCCCTTTTGACCGGGGGGCAGTGAGACTTCATTGTAGTGCAGATTTCTTTAACATGCTTGCTTGGTTGGCCAAAAAGTGGCATATGCGTTTTTTCCTCAATATATTCAGGAAAAAACGCATACGCCCTTTTTGGCCAAGTGCATCATTGTCGACGTTCTGCCTCTTTTCCTATGCTTTAAATGCAATTCCAGTCTACCCCTTGATATCGTTTTCGTGCAATTCTGCCCCATTTTCAGTCCTCTTTGCAGCCTTACTTCAATATATTTTTGGACGATAGCTGTCATATATAACTCTGCAGGTTTGTGAATGACAGTGCCGCTGAGCTCCTTTCTTCAACATGCTTTCTTGTAAGCTGGCCGCAAAACCGCTGGATTGCTTCAGGCCCTAATCTGGTTCCAGCACGGCATGCTGAGCCTTTGTTTAATTCCACTTCCTGGTGGTAAATGAGCGTTAAATTTGCCCGTGCAGACACCTACAGCTAGTCTCTCATTGGTTCTCCCTATTCCTGTTCATCTTGCGCAGAAATTGCAAACTGTGCCGAACAGGAGTTTAAAGGCACTGACTCTCCAAGTGGGGAGAGTGTTAGTAAAGCGTCTGGAATGGTGAACCCGAGTAACAGGAGACGAAAACTGAGATGCATTTAGAAACGTTTCCCGGTCACACGGTGGACCACACTCTGGGTTTCCCATGCATGTTTTAGCTGAAGGAAGAATCCCTTAAACCTGGAGAGTTGGGACCCATGGAATGGGTACCATGCAGTATGGCTTCAAAGGGTCTGCATTTGCTCACTGAACCTCACCAATGCTATCAGCGCAAAGTATCCAGCCTTATGTCTCACCCAGCTCTGGGTGTAAATGTGGTACATCCAGGTTGCATCACAAACCCTGAATGAATTATTTAAGAATTGCTCTCTATTTCACTGCCATTGTGTTTTCTTTTTGAAATTTATTTTGATAATAGGATTTAGCTGATTTTCACTGCTGCGTGTATTCCGCTGTACCCATGCTTGATTCTATTACGCAGACATATAAATCCATAGGTATTAAGACTCTTACTCATCCGGTATATTCCTAGGTGCTGAAAATGTGGTGTTGAGTCCATTTCATTGACCAAGGAGTAGGTTTTTTCTATTCCATATTTGGCTTATGGAACGGTATCTGTGCTAATTTCAATCTCTGGTTTTATGCAGCACCCCAACTCACCTTTATCCTTGAGCAAGCATAAGTTGGTTTTCTAAATTTGAGACACCGTTCTGTTTTATAATTCAGTTCATTTGTAGCCACGTTTACATTCCATGTATTAGTGATATCGTATGTCTTTTCGTTTTTATATTATGTGACTTCGAGTGATCATATGTCACTCCTGTGTAGTTGTTACACATGGCCATATTTCATTGATTTCCTGGCTGAGTAATATTCCACTCTACATAAATGCCACATCTCTATCCATTTTCTCTCTCCAGAGACATATAATTTATATCCTAGTCGAGGATCTGTTAAACAGAGAGGCGGTATGCCTTGGGGTGCCTGTGTCCTCTCGATTTTTGTTTTTCCCAAGATATACGTCCATGAGTGCAAGGGCCCTGTGCTCTGTAGCTCATTTTTTAGATGCTTTAGTAAACAAAATACACTTCTCTAGAGTGACCGTTGGCAATATTCATTTCCACTATAAGCCTCACAGGGCTCCCTTTTCTCCTTGCCCTGTCCTGCATTTCTGGTGTTTACACTTTCTGAGGACGGCTCTTCTGACTGATGCGAAGTGATATGTTTTGTAGTATTGATTTCCAGTGCCCACCTGTTTGGTTGGCTAAAAAAGTGTATGCCCTGTTCTTGAATATATACAGAAAAAGACGCATACACCCTTTTTGGCCAACTGCAATGTTGGCAATGTTCAGCCCCTTTTCTTGTGCTTAATGGCGAGTCCTTCCTACCTCTTGCAATCCCTTTCCTGCCATTCTCCATTGCTTACAAGTCCTTTTCTCTGACTTTCCTCAAGACATTTTTCAGTGATAGATATTTTCATCTCTGCAGTTTCGTGAATTTTAGTGCCCGTGAGTCCCATTTTTCAACTTGTGTTTATGGGAACTGACCACAAAGCAGCGGGATTTCCTCAAGCCCTATTCTGTTTCCATGGGCAACCCTAGCCTTTGGTCAATTCGTCTTCCTGATTGGAAATTAGAGTGACATGTGCCTGTCCGAAAACCTAGGACTTGTCTCTCATTGTTCCTCCTCCTTCCGCTTCATCCTCTGGACAAATTCCAAACTGTATGCAACAGGATGTTGACAGTGCTGACATCTCCAAGTGGGGAGACTGTTCGTAAAGAAGCTGGAGGGGTGAACCCGAGCACCAGGAGATGAGGAGATGAGATGCCTTTTCCAAACTCTTCCCGATCAGACGGTATACCATCCTCTGGGTGTGACAGGCATGTTTTAGCTGTAGGAAGCGTCCCATTCATGTGAGGAGAACACCAGGGCTTTTTCAAAATCAGTGTCTCTCCGCAACCCAAAGTGGGGAATGTTTTAAGCTACGGCTACACATATGTTCATTAAGGGCCTTGGGAAGTAGGCAGAGTCCAAACTTTAGATGATTGAAGTCTTCCTGGTCAGAAGCACTCACCACCGGCTTCCCTTAGGTTCCATTTTAACTGTCATTGATAGATGATGTCAATAAAAATATCTATTCTTTTTCAGATTATTTCCCCTTATAGGTTATTGCAAAATATTGAGTGTAGTTCCCTGTGCTATACAGTAGTTCCTTGTTGATGATCGATTTTATACATAGCAGTGTGTATGTGTTAATCCCAAACGGTTAATTTATCCCTCCTCCCACCTTTCCCCTTTGGTAATAATAAATTATAAGATTTTATACTTCTCAGAAATGGGGGAGCTGAAAGAGAGGTATCATTTTCAATGGAAAAGCATTTAAAACAAGATTGAAGCTTTAACCAAGATTATTAGATGTACATCCTTGGAAAGAAATCACTTCGTTTCTCTAATATTGACCTGACAAATAAGACAAACCTTTTCACTGAACTTGCTTATAATAAAGTGATGGAAATATCAAATGGAAGTGTTAGAAACATCTTATTTTACCCGAGCCTTATACACTGTTCTATGTTAATTACAGTTTGGCTCACACATCTGTTCACTGAAGTTACAATGTTCTCAATTTCTGTTATTGATCCTCCAGAGTGGACCCCAACAAGTGTCCCCCTGCCCAGTGTCATTGGAGCCAACAGATCGAGACTGAGTTTGGTTCAGAAGCAAAGGAAACTTTATATTTTGATCAGAGAATGGAGAGGTGAGAGCATGTGCTACCCTGTGGGCTGTGGGCTGGGCTGCTGTGTAGAGATCCTGTCAGAGTCAGTGGGAGGGAGGGGGCGGAGCTCTCGAGGGCCCGGTTGGCTGCAGCTCAGGCTCTATATCACGGAGTCTGCACTGTGCCCCAGGAGCTGAGGTGTCGACCCAGCCATTCTGCACTAGGAAATCTGGTCTGAAGTGCCGGCTGTTGAACCTCTGTATGCGGGACCCTAGGAGCACGTGAAATTAGACAAAGCACAAAGGATAAAAAAGGTTAGACTTTATTTTATTGCCCAGATTCTATTTTTATCTCCCAGGGATTTTTAAGGGGCTTTGCCTGGGACAAACCCCTCTTCTGCCTTTTGTCCCCTTCCTCATTCTTAGAGTGCTGAGGGTGCAGACCCTTCTTCTTTAACTGCTGAGTGCTGAGTTAGAAGCCCTCATACTCATAGGCAAGGGTCAGAATTTCTCCCCAGCAGCCTCCAGGTGACGTTGATTGTCCCCAGGCCTCCTGCCTCCCTGCTCGTCCGCCTGAGCACCAGTATTGGAAGTGTTATAGATTCTAATGACCTTTAAGGGTCCAGGAAGGAGATGTGCAGTGACGCTGTGAGGTCCAGTTTCACCCTGCCCCACATTTGTTCAGCCACCTTTAGCTGACCGTTTCTGCCAGCCTAGATGCTCTGACCAGTAGTCTGCGCTTCCTTCTATTAGGCCCCAGAATTAACATAAAAACAGCACCAGGTGTCAGGACCCTGCCCGCTCAGCTCCCAGACAGTCCAGGGTCAGTGGTGATGAAGGACCATGATGGCCACTGAGTCAACAGCCTTTTGAAGTAAACAGGAGTCCAGCCGGTCTTATTGGCCACCATCATCACAGTGTCTGTAGGCTTTTCTATGGTGACAGCTTGATATACGGTTCCCCCGCCAAGATTATTACCTCCCCTCTGGGTGCAGTAAGTCCTGCAAGCAGTAGTCTACTCTTTTGGGACACACTCTTGTTGTTTTATGAGAGAAACTCCAGGTCAAGTGATGGTCAC
Organism: Delphinapterus leucas; assembly: GCF_059928025.1. NCBI lineage: Eukaryota > Metazoa > Chordata > Mammalia > Artiodactyla > Monodontidae > Delphinapterus > Delphinapterus leucas. The sequence goes on from NW_028322250.1 coordinate 1,110,189, forward strand.
ACGAGTCGTCATGGTGCCCTGTTGCCCCCGGTTATCTCTCTGGATGTTGGAGTTGGAGGGCCTTCTCACTCGAGGTCAGTGTGCCCACGGAGCAAACCCTGTGACTTCAGGGCATGGTTGGGGGTTCGGTTCACCACGTGGGGTCCTTTTCCCTTAGGAGGGAGGTGGCCTTTTGGGCTGCTGATTTCCACGTTTTCAGATACCGCCAGTATCTTGGCCAGATGTGGCGGTGGGCCAAGCCCCTTGGTGACCATAGTTTATCCTACCTGGATGGCATTCTTGCATTGTTCCATTTCAAGTGGTCCCAGTATTTGCACTAATACTCCAATGGCCTTTCAAATTTCACTAGGAATGTAAATGTCAAAGGGTTTAGCTAAATTAGGGAGTTCCAGGGCAAGGGTCTGAATTGACTGCTCTTTCCATTCTTGAAAGGCCACTTCTGGATTCTATTCAAAAGGATCATCATCTTTTCCTTTCAGTGTTTCATATAGAGGCCCAGCTAGTAGACTGTAGTTAGGGATCCAGAAGCAGCAAACCCTGGCCTCCCCAGGAACCCCTAAGCTGTCTTCTAGTTGTAGAAATGGGTAAGGCTGTAAATTGTTTCTTCCCTTTCCTGGGATGGGCTTCTCCGACCTTCTGTGAGAATGCAGCCCACGCAGGTCACTGTAGTCTGTGATATTTGAGCTTTTGCTTGGACAACTTGTATCCTTTATTGGCTTGGTAGTTCAGATGTCTCCTTAGTAGGGCTGGCGATCAGAATGTCGTCTGCATATTGAAGGAGTGTTTCCTTTTCCAGAGGTAGAGCTTTTAGGTCTTTAGCTGAGCTTTCCCCAAAGATGGTGTGGGAATTTTTGAACCCTTGCGGCAAGACGGCCCGGAAGTATTGTTTTAGTTGTATGTTGAGTCCTGCCACTCACAAGCCAAAATTTCTTGTGACTCTGGGACTAATAGAATACAAAAGAAGGCTTCATTGAAGACTAATACAGAATACCATGTCCTGGTGGTTAGTAGAATGACCAGCAGGGTGTAGGGTTTAGGAACTACTGGAGGTCTATCCTCGGTGGCTTCACTGACTGTCCTGACATCCTTTACCAGGACTCCAGCAGCCCATGGGGCTCTCGAGGTCAGGCCAATCCCAGGATATGGAGCTCACCTGGGCAGGTACCCCACCCCCACCCCAGCCCACGGGGCTCTCGTGTTCAGGCCCCTCCCAGGATATGGGGATCCCTGGGCAGGTTCCCCTGCAGCCCATGGGGCTCTCGTGGTCAGGCCCCTCCCAGGATACAGAGCTACCCTTGCAGGTACCGTGGCAGGGCTGGGCACACAGGAGCCATGCACATCGCCCTCATTTCAGAGCACTCCCAGCTCACCTGTCACTCAGATCTGACACAGAGCACCTCAGAGCAGGACTTGAACTAACAAACAGCAGCTCCGACAGGTCTGTGACCCTGGGCATCACTCTGTGTGGCCTCCCTCCACCTGGTCTTCCAGAGATTTCCACTGCACCCGGGGCACCAGGCCTCTGTCTCCACCCACCACCCAACCCTGCTCTCCCTGACTCCTGGGTACTTCTCATTAGGAGAGGGTTTTCTTGAAGTTGTCTCCCACTCATGGGCCAGATAATATAATTAGACAACAAGCCAGAGCTGCAGCCCCTTGTCTATCCTGACTCTCAGGAGCCCACACCTATTCCTTGGACCTGGCCGATTCAGCAAGTTCCAGTTTCTGCAACTGTGAGCCCCTGAGGGGTGATTATTGGCTGGCCTGGGAAGCCTGACCGTGCCGGCCAGCCCTCCCCAGGTGTGCCTGGGTTGAGATCAATATAAACACCGCTCCAGGCAGCAAGAGCACCTGCAGCTGTGCCTGACGCCATTTTCTCTGCCCTGTCAGCAGTCTCGGGGCTGGACTGGTGGGAGGGAGTGAGAGGCCACGGCTTTGTGGGTGGCCCAGTGTGAGTGGGGCTCTGCTGGACTTTCTGCAGCAGTTGCCAAGATGCCACCTGCTAAAGAAGAGGATGTGTCACCCATACCTGCCGCTGGAATTTCTCCCTGGGCAGAGGTGAGTAAGGAAGAAAGCAGTGGGGGCCGGGACAGGAGGGGTATCTCAGGCAGGGAAATGGAAAGCTTCCAGTAGATCACCCAGGGCCAGGACCATCCTGTCTGGCCTGCAGGCACCAAGTCGGCTGGCATGCTGTCGCTCATGTGGCTCCATGGCCCTTCCTCTAGGCTTTCAAGTCCTTGTACATATTCAGGTGTTTTACCTAGGAAGGGTGGGAACATTTCAGCAGCAGCTGGCCTGGGGCTCGGCCCACGTTTACTCACAGATGCCTCGGCACGGGCCCCCAGCTTTGCAATGAGGACGCTTGTTGCGTGGGGCATGCTGGCTGAATGGGAGATGATTCCCCACCACTGACCAACTTCAGAATTGTTTACAACTGGAGCAAGTGCCCTGATACGGTTTTCCTCTGTGTAACTGGTGGGTTCTGGGTTTTTTTCGTTTTTTCGTTCTTGGTTCAAGGTAGATTTTATTCCTCTTTTTTGTATTTACAGATATAAGCATGGAAATAATTTATTCATATAAATACATGTATGTGAAGGGAAGAATATTTTTTCTGTTTTACTTTTTTTAATTTTGAATTTTATTTTATTTTTTTATACAGCAGGTTCTTTTTGGTTACCTATTTTATACATAGAAATGTATACATGCCAATCCCAATCTCTCAACTCCTCCCACCACCACCCCCCCAACAGCTTTCCCCCCTTGGTGTCCATACGTTTGTTGTCTACATCTGTTCCTCTATTTCTGCCTTGCAAAACGGTTCATCTGTACAACTTTTCTAGGTTCCACATATATGCATTTATATACAGGATTTGTTTTTCTCTTTCTGACTTACTTCACTCTGTATGACAGTCTCTAGATCCATCAACGTCTCTACAAATGACCCAATTTCATTCCTTTTTATGGCTTAGTAATATTCCATTTTATATATGTACCACATCTTTATACATTCGTCTGTCTGTGGGCATTTAGGTTGCTTCCATTACCTGGATATTGTAAATAGTGATGCAGTGAACATTGCGGTGAATGTCTCTTTTCGATTTACGGTTTTGTCTGGGTATATGCCCAGTAGTGGGATTGCTGTATTATATGGTAATTCTATTCTTAGTTTTATAAGAAACTCCATAATGTTCTCCACAGTGACTGCATCAATTTACATTCCCAACAATAGTGGAAGAGGTTTCCTTATCTCTGCACCCTTTCCAGCATTTGTTGTTTGTAGATTTTCTGATGATGCCCATTCTAACAGGTGTGAGCTGATACACCATGGATGAGTCTATTTCGTTGAGCAAAGAGTAGGTCTTGTCTATTACATATTTGGCTTATGGAACGGTATGTGTGCTCATTTCAATCTCTGGTTTTATACAGCACCCCAACTCAACTTTCCCCTTAAGCAAGCATAAGTTTTTATCTAAATGTGAGACTCTGTTCGGTTTTGTAATTCAGTTTATGTGTAGCCAAGTTTACACTCCCTCTATTTGTGATATCTTATGATAATTATCTTTCTCTGTGTGACATATTTCTCTTAGAATCATCATACTTAAATCCACTCAATTTGCTGCTACAGGCCTGATGACATTGATTTCATTGCTGAGTGATATTCCGTTGTACGTAAGTAGCACAACTCCTTTATCCATTTTTTTCTTTCTGGGATATTTAATTTGTACTGGACTCGAGGTTCTTGTAAACACAGCAGCCCTGGATATTGTGTTGGCTGTGTCTTGTTGATTTTAATTTTCCTAAGCTATAGGGCCAAAAGTGGAAGTGCCCTAGGCTCTGTAGCTTTGTTTTTTAGATGTTTCAGCATACACCATAAACATCACCAGAGTGTCTGTTGGCAATTTACATCCCGTCCATCAGCATAACAAGGCTCCCTGTTCTCCATGGCCTGTCCTGTGTTTCTGGGTTTTACACTTTTTTCAGATGGCTCTTTTGACGAATGGGAAATGAGAGTTCATTGTAGTGCGGATTTCCATTGCTCGAATTCTTGGTTGGCCACAAAGGGCATATGCGTTTTTTCCTGAATATATTCAGGAAAAAATGTATACGCACTTTTTGTCCAAGTGCATCACTGTCAAAGATCTGCTGCTTTTCACATGCTTTAAATGCAATTCCAATCTACCTCCTGAAATATGATTCCTGCAATTCTGCCTCGTTTTCAAGTCCTCTGTGCAGACTTACTTCAATATATTTTTTGCCAATAGCTGTCATTTATAACTCTGCAGGTTTGTGAATTACAGTGCCTGTGATTTCCTTTCTTAATTCGTTTCCTTGAAAGCTGGCCACAGAACCGCAGGTTTGCTTCAGGCCGTAATCAGGGTCCCGCACGGCACTCTGAGCCTTTGGTTAATTCCTCTTCCTGGTGGGAAATTAGAGTTAAATGTGCCCCTCCAGACACCTGCCTCACTCCCAGCCCCTTGGTGATGTGTGTCCTCTGGTTTGAGGCCACATGTGCTGGGTTCCTCACCTTTCGCAGATGTGGCCCCACTGGTGTGCGGACACTCCTGCCTGGTTCCCATCCCCTTGGTGATGTGAGCCCTCCAGTGAGAGTCTGATCCTGGTTGGGCTCCTCACACTTCTGTGAGGTGAGCCCTCTTCTCTGAGGTCACTCCTGCCTGGCTGACACACCCCGCCTTGGCGACGTCGGCCCTCTGGTGGCAGTTGGAGCCTGCTGGGAGCCTCCTCCCCTCAGTGATGAGGCCCTCTGGCATCAGGCCCTAACTGCTGGGTTCCCACATTTTCTGATACGTGCTAAGTGGTGCGAGGGCACTCCTGCCAGGTTCCCATCCCCATGGGCATGTGGGCCTTCTGCTCTATGGTCCCAACACCTGTGTTGTTCACAGTTTCAGGATGTTGGCTCTCTGGTGTTAGTTCACTCAGGCCTAGATCCCATAGACTCTGTGCTCTGAGCCGCCTGCTGGGAGGTTCCTACTGCTGGATTCCTTACCATTTTTATTCTTTGGGTCCTGTGTTTTCATGCTCCTCCTTCCTGACTCACTCCCAGCCCCTTTGTGATGTAGGTCCTCTGGTTTGAGGCCACCTGTGCCGGTTTCCTCACCTTTATTGATGTGGTCCCACTGGTGTGAGGACACTCCTGCCTGGTTCCCATCCCCTTGGTGATGGGGGCCCTCTGGTGAGAGTCTGATCCTGGCTGGATTCCTCACACTTCTGGGAGGTGGGCCCTCTGCTGTGAGGTCACTCCTGCCTGGCTGGCACACATCACCTTGGCGATGTGGGCCCTCAGTTGCGAGTTGGTGCCTGCTGGGAGTCTCCTCCCCTCGGTAATGAGGGCCCTCTGGCGTCAGGCCCTAACTCATGGGCTCCCAAAATTTTCTGATATGTGCCCTGTCGTGCGAGTACACTCCTGCCAGGGTCCCATCCCCATGGGGATGTGGGCCTTCTGCTCTGAGGTCCCACCGGCTGGGTTGCTCACAGTGTCATGATGTGAGCCCTCTGCTGTGAGTTCACTGTGGCCTGGATCCCATAGACTCCATACTCTGGGCCACCTGCTGGGAGGTTCCAACTGCTGGATTCCTCACATTTTTTATTCTGTGGGCCCTGTGTTGTTAGGCTACTCCTGCCTGCCTCACTCGGAGCACCTTGGAAATGTGGGTCCTCTGGTTTAGGCCACATGTGCTGGGTTCCTCACCTTTCTATAATGTGGCCACACTGGTGTGAGGACACTCCTGCCTTGTTCCGGTCCCCTTGGTGATGTGGGCTCTCTGGTGAGAGTCTTATCCTGGCTGGTTTCCTCACCCTTCTGTGAGGTAGGCCCTCTGCTGTGAGGTCACTCCTGCCTGGCTGGCACACGTCACCTTGGCGACGTGGGCCCTCAGTTGGGAGTTGGTGCCTGCTGGGAGTCTCCACCCCTCGGTAATGAGGGCCCTCTGGCGTCAGGCTCTAACTCCTGGGCTCCCAAAATTTTCTGATGTGCGCCCTGTGGTGTGAGTACACTCCTGCCAGGTTTCCAACCCCATGGGAATATGGGCCTTCTGCTCTGAGGTCCCAACGGTGGGTGGCTCAGTTTCATGATGAGGGCCCTCTGGTGTGAGTTCACTCCGGCCTGGATCCCATAGCCTCGCTGCTCCTGGCCGCCTGTGGGGAGGTTCCAACTGCGGTATTCCTCACCTTTTTTCTTCTATGGGCCCTCTGTTTTGAGACTCCTCCTGCCTGCCTCACTCCGAGCCCCTTGGAGATGTGGGTCCTCTGGTTTAGGCCACATGTGCTGGGTTCCTCACCTTTCTATGATGTGGTCACACTGGTGTGAAGACAGTCCTGCCTGGTTCTGATCCTCTTGGTGATGTGGGCCCTCTGGTGAGAGTCTAATCCTCTTTGGGTTCCTCACACTTTTTTGAGGTTGGCCCTCTGCTCTGAGGTCACTCCTGCCTGGCTGGCACACGCCGCATTGGCGACATTGGCCCTCTTGTAGCAGTTGGAGCCTGCTGGGAGCCTCCTCTCCTCGGTGATGAGGGCCCTCTGGCGTCAGGCCCTAACTGCTGGGCTCCCCATATTTTCTGATGTGTGCCCACTGGTGCGATGACACTCCTGCTTGGTTCGCTTCCCCATGGGGATGTGGGCCTTGTGCTCTGAGGTCACAATGGCTAGGTTGCTCACAGTTTCATGATGAGGGCCCTCTGTTGTGAGTTCATCATTGCCTGGATCCCATAGCCTCGGTGATCTGGGCCGCCTGCTGGGATGTTCCAACTGCTGGATTCCTCACCTTTTTTATACAATGGGCCACGTGTTTTGAGGTTCATCCTGCCTGCCTCGCTCCGAGACCCATGGAGATGTGGGTCCTCTGGTTTGAGGCCACATGTGCTGGGTACCTCAACTTGCGATGATGTGGCCCCATGGGTGTGAAGACACTCCTGCCTGGTTCCCAGCCTCTTGCTGATGTGGGCCCTCTGGTGAGAGTGTGATAATGGCTCGGTTCCTTACCCTTCTGTGAGGTGGGCCCTCTGATGTGAGGTCACTCCTGCCTGGCTGGCTCACGTCACCTTGGCGATGTGGGCCCTCTGTTGGCCACGAAAGCATGCTGGGAGCCCCCTACCCTCTTTAATGAGGGCCCTGAAAAAACGCATATGCACTTTTTGACCAAGTGCATCATTGTCGAGGATCTGCCTCTTCTCCTGTGCTTTCAGAGCACTTCCCGTCGACCTCCTGAAATCACATTCCTGGAATTCTGCCCCGCTTTCAAGTCCTCTTCGCAGCCTTATTTCAATATATTTTTGTATGATACCTGCCATTTATAACTCTGCAGGTTTGTTAATTACAGTGTCCCTGAGCTCCTTTCTTCAACTCGCTTTCTTGTGAGCTGGCCGCAAAACCGCAGGATTGCTTCAGGCCCAAATCTGGTTTCCGCACAGCATGCTGAGCCTTTGGTAAATTCCTTTTTCTGGTGGGAAATGAGCATTCAATTTGCCCGTGCAGACACCTACAGCTAGTCTCTCATTGGTTCTCCCTATTCCTCTTCATCTTGTGCAGATATTGCAAATGTGCCAAACAGGAGGTTAAGGGCACTGACTCTCCAAGTGGGTAGAGAGTTAGTAAAGCGTCTGGAATGGTGAACCCGAGTACCAGGGGACGAAACCTGAGAGGCATTTAAAATCGTTTCCCAGTCACACGGTGGACCATACTCTGGGATTCAGATGCATCTTTTAGGTGAAGGAAGAATCCCGTAAACCTGGAGAGTTGGGACCCATGGAATGGGTACCATGCAGTATGACTTCAAAGGGTCTGCATTTGCTCATCGAACCTCACCAACGCTATCAGCCCGATGTGTCCAACCTTATGCCTCACTCAGCTCTGGGTGTAGATGTGGTAAATCCAGGTTGCATTACAAGCCCTGAATGAATTATTTAAGAATTGCTCTCTATTTCAGTGTCATTGTGTTTTGTTTTTGTAATTCATTTTGATAATGGGATTTATCGGATTTTCTCTGCTGCATTCATGCCGCTGTACACACGCTTGATTCTCTTACGGAGACATATAAATCCATGGGTTGGAAGATTCTTACTAGTCAGTTGTATTCCTAGGATTTGTATATGTGGTGTTTAGTCCATTTCGTTGAGCAAGGGGTAGGTCTTGACTATTATATATTTGGCTTATGGAAACGTATCTGTGCTAATTTCTATCTTTGGTTTTATGAAGCACCCCAACTTACCTTTCCCCTTAAGCAAGCATAAGTTGGTTTTCTAAATTTGAGACCCTGTTCTGTTTTGTAATTCAGTTCATGTGTAGCCAAGTTTACATTCCTTGTATTAGTGATATCTTATGATGTTTCATTTTCTGTGTGACTTATTTCACGTAGAATAATCATACCTGAATCCACTCATTATGCCGCGACGGGCCTGATGACATAGATTTCGTTGCTGAGTGATATTCCATTGAACGTACGTACCACAACTTCTTTATCTATTTTTCACATTCTGGGATGTTTAACTTGTACCGTAGACGAGGTTCTTGTAAACAGAGCCGTCTGAAACTTTGCGGTGGCTGTGTGTATTTTACTTTAATTTCCCTAAGCTATAGGACCATAAGTGGAAGTGCCTTAGGCTCCGTTGCTTTGTTTTTCAGGTGTTCCAGGAAACACCATACACTTCTCCAGAGTGGCTGTTGGCAATTTACATCCCGCCCATCAGCATAACAAGGCTCCCTGTTCTCCATGGCCTGTGCTGCCTTTCTGGATTTTACACATTTTTCAGATGGCCCTTTTGACCGGGGGGCAGTGAGACTTCATTGTAGTGCAGATTTCTTTAACATGCTTGCTTGGTTGGCCAAAAAGTGGCATATGCGTTTTTTCCTCAATATATTCAGGAAAAAACGCATACGCCCTTTTTGGCCAAGTGCATCATTGTCGACGTTCTGCCTCTTTTCCTATGCTTTAAATGCAATTCCAGTCTACCCCTTGATATCGTTTTCGTGCAATTCTGCCCCATTTTCAGTCCTCTTTGCAGCCTTACTTCAATATATTTTTGGACGATAGCTGTCATATATAATCTGCAGGTTTGTGAATGACAGTGCCGCTGAGCTCCTTTCTTCAACATGCTTTCTTGTAAGCTGGCCGCAAAACCGCTGGATTGCTTCAGGCCCTAATCTGGTTCCAGCACGGCATGCTGAGCCTTTGTTTAATTCCACTTCCTGGTGGTAAATGAGCGTTAAATTTGCCCGTGCAGACACCTACAGCTAGTCTCTCATTGGTTCTCCCTATTCCTGTTCATCTTGCGCAGAAATTGCAAACTGTGCCGAACAGGAGTTTAAAGGCACTGACTCTCCAAGTGGGGAGAGTGTTAGTAAAGCGTCTGGAATGGTGAACCCGAGTAACAGGAGACGAAAACTGAGATGCATTTAGAAACGTTTCCCGGTCACACGGTGGACCACACTCTGGGTTTCCCATGCATGTTTTAGCTGAAGGAAGAATCCCTTAAACCTGGAGAGTTGGGACCCATGGAATGGGTACCATGCAGTATGGCTTCAAAGGGTCTGCATTTGCTCACTGAACCTCACCAATGCTATCAGCGCAAAGTATCCAGCCTTATGTCTCACCCAGCTCTGGGTGTAAATGTGGTACATCCAGGTTGCATCACAAACCCTGAATGAATTATTTAAGAATTGCTCTCTATTTCACTGCCATTGTGTTTTCTTTTTGAAATTTATTTTGATAATAGGATTTAGCTGATTTTCACTGCTGCGTGTATTCCGCTGTACCCATGCTTGATTCTATTACGCAGACATATAAATCCATAGGTATTAAGACTCTTACTCATCCGGTATATTCCTAGGTGCTGAAAATGTGGTGTTGAGTCCATTTCATTGACCAAGGAGTAGGTTTTTTCTATTCCATATTTGGCTTATGGAACGGTATCTGTGCTAATTTCAATCTCTGGTTTTATGCAGCACCCCAACTCACCTTTATCCTTGAGCAAGCATAAGTTGGTTTTCTAAATTTGAGACACCGTTCTGTTTTATAATTCAGTTCATTTGTAGCCACGTTTACATTCCATGTATTAGTGATATCGTATGTCTTTTCGTTTTTATATTATGTGACTTCGAGTGATCATATGTCACTCCTGTGTAGTTGTTACACATGGCCATATTTCATTGATTTCCTGGCTGAGTAATATTCCACTCTACATAAATGCCACATCTCTATCCATTTTCTCTCTCCAGAGACATATAATTTATATCCTAGTCGAGGATCTTTTAAACAGAGAGGCGGTATACCTTGGGGTGCCTGTGTCCTCTCGATTTTTGTTTTTCCCAAGATATACGTCCATGAGTGCAAGGGCCCTGTGCTCTGTAGCTCATTTTTTAGATGCTTTAGTAAACAAAATACACTTCTCTAGAGTGACCGTTGGCAATATACATTTCCACTATAAGCCTCACAGGGCTCCCTTTTCTCCTTGCCCTGTCCTGCATTTCTGGTGTTTACACTTTCTGAGGACGGCTCTTCTGACTGATGCGAAGTGATATGTTTTGTAGTATTGATTTCCAGTGCCCACCTGTTTGGTTGGCTAAAAAAGTGTATGCCCTGTTCTTGAACATATACAGAAAAAGACGCATACACCCTTTTTGGCCAACTGCAATGTTGGCAATGTTCAGCCCCTTTTCTTGTGCTTAATGGCGAGTCCTTCCTACCTCTTGCAATCCCTTTCCTGCCATTCTCCGTTGCTTACAAGTCCTTTTCTCTGACTTTCCTCAAGACATTTTTCAGTGATAGATATTTTCATCTCTGCAGTTTCGTGAATTTTAGTGCCCGTGAGTCCCATTTTTCAACTTGTGTTTATGGGAACTGACCACAAAGCAGCGGGATTTCCTCAAGCCCTATTCTGTTTCCATGGGCAACCCTAGCCTTTGGTCAATTCGTCTTCCTGATTGGAAAGTAGAGTGACATGTGCCTGTCCGAACACCTAGGACTTGTCTCTCATTGTTCCTCCTCCTTCCGCTTCATCCTCTGGACAAATTCCAAACTGTATGCAACAGGATGTTGACAGTGCTGACATCTCCAAGTGGGGAGACTGTTCGTAAAGAAGCTGGAGGGGTGAACCCGAGCACCAGGAGATGAGGAGATGAGATGCCTTTTCCAAACTCTTCCCGATCAGACGGTATACCATCCTCTGGGTGTGACAGGCATGTTTTAGCTGTAGGAAGCGTCCCATTCATGTGAGGAGAACACCAGGGCTTTTTCAAAATCAGTGTCTCTCCGCAACCCAAAGTGGGGAATGTTTTAAGCTACGGCTACACATATGTTCATTAAGGGCCTTGGGAAGTAGGCAGAGTCCAAACTTTAGATGATTGAAGTCTTCCTGGTCAGAAGCACTCACCACCAGCTTCCCTTAGGTTCCATTTTAACTGTCATTGATAGATGATGTCAATAAAAATATCTATTCTTTTTCAGATTATTTCCCCTTATAGGTTATTGCAAAATATTGAGTGTAGTTCCCTGTGCTATACAGTAGTTCCTTGTTGATGATCGATTTTATACATAGCAGTGTGTATGTGTTAATCCCAAACGGTTAATTTATCCCTCCTCCCACCTTTCCCCTTTGGTAATAATAAATTATAAGATTTTATACTTCTCAGAAATGGGGGAGCTGAAAGAGAGGTATCATTTTCAATGGAAAAGCATTTAAAACAAGATTGAAGCTTTAACCAAGATTATTAGATGTACATCCTTGGAAAGAAATCACTTCGTTTCTCTAATATTGACCTGACAAATAAGACAAACCTTTTCACTGAACTTGCTTATAATAAAGTGATGGAAATATCAAATGGAAGTGTTAGAAACATCTTATTTTACCCGAGCCTTATACACTGTTCTATGTTAATTACAGTTTGGCTCACACATCTGTTCACTGAAGTTACAATGTTCTCAATTTCTGTTATTGATCCTCCAGAGTGGACCCCAACAAGTGTCCCCCTGCCCAGTGTCATTGGAGCCAACAGATCGAGACTGAGTTTGGTTCAGAAGCAAAGGAAACTTTATATTTTGATCAGAGAATGGAGAGGTGAGAGCATGTGCTACCCTGTGGGCTGTGGGCTGGGCTGCTGTGTAGAGATCCTGTCAGAGTCAGTGGGAGGGAGGGGGCGGAGCTCTCGAGGGCCCGGTTGGCTGCAGCTCAGGCTCTATATCACGGAGTCTGCACTGTGCCCCAGGAGCTGAGGTGTCGACCCAGCCATTCTGCACTAGGAAATCTGGTCTGAAGTGCCGGCTGTTGAACCTCTGTATGCGGGACCCTAGGAGCACGTGAAATTAGACAAAGCACAAAGGATAAAAAAGGTTAGACTTTATTTTATTGCCCAGATTCTATTTTTATCTCCCAGGGATTTTTAAGGGGCTTTGCCTGGGACAAACCCCTCTTCTGCCTTTTGTCCCCTTCCTCATTCTTAGAGTGCTGAGGGTGCAGACCCTTCTTCTTTAACTGCTGAGTGCTGAGTTAGAAGCCCTCATACTCATAGGCAAGGGTCAGAATTTCTCCCCAGCAGCCTCCAGGTGACGTTGATTGTCCCCAGGCCTCCTGCCTCCCTGCTCGTCCGCCTGAGCACCAGTATTGGAAGTGTTATAGATTCTAATGACCTTTAAGGGTCCAGGAAGGAGATGTGCAGTGACGCTGTGAGGTCCAGTTTCACCCTGCCCCACATTTGTTCAGCCACCTTTAGCTGACCGTTTCTGCCAGCCTAGATGCTCTGACCAGTAGTCTGCGCTTCCTTCTATTAGGCCCCAGAATTAACATAAAAACAGCACCAGGTGTCAGGACCCTGCCCGCTCAGCTCCCAGACAGTCCAGGGTCAGTGGTGATGAAGGACCATGATGGCCACTGAGTCAACAGCCTTTTGAAGTAAACAGGAGTCCAGCCAGTCTTATTGGCCACCATCATCACAGTGTCTGTAGGCTTTTCTATGGTGACAGCTTGATATACGGTTCCCCCGCCAAGATTATTACCTCCCCTCTGGGTGCAGTAAGTCCTGCAAGCAGTAGTCTACTCTTTTGGGACACACTCTTGTTGTTTTATGAGAGAAACTCCAGGTCAAGTGATGGTCACACGAGTCGTCATGGTGCCCTGTTGCCCCCGGTTATCTCTCTGGATGTTGGAGTTGGAGGGCCTTCTCACTCGAGGTCAGTGTGCCCACGGAGCAAACCCTGTGACTTCAGGGCATGGTTGGGGGTTCGGTTCACCACGTGGGGTCCTTTTCCCTTAGGAGGGAGGTGGCCTTTTGGGCTGCTGATTTCCACGTTTTCAGATACCGCCAGTATCTTGGCCAGATGTGGCGGTGGGCCAAGCCCCTTGGTGACCATAGTTTATCCTACCTGGATGGCATTCTTGCATTGTTCCATTTCAAGTGGTCCCAGTATTTGCACTAATACTCCAATGGTCTTTCAAATTTCACTAGGAATGTAAATGTCAAAGGGTTTAGCTAAATTAGGGAGTTCCAGGGCAAGGGTCTGAATTGACTGCTCTTTCCATTCTTGAAAGGCCACTTCTGGATTCTATTCAAAAGGATCATCATCTTTTCCTTTCAGTGTTTCATATAGAGGCCTAGCTAGTAGACTGTAGTTAGGGATCCAGAAGCAGCAAACCCTGGCCTCCCCAGGAACCCCTAAGCTGTCTTCTAGTTGTAGAAATGGGTAAGGCTGTAAATTGTTTCTTCCCTTTCCTGGGATGGGCTTCTCCGACCTTCTGTGAGAATGCAGCCCACGCAGGTCACTGTAGTCTGTGATATTTGAGCTTTTGCTTGGACAACTTGTATCCTTTATTGGCTTGGTAGTTCAGATGTCTCCTTAGTAGGGCTGGCGATCAGAATGTCGTCTGCATATTGAAGGAGTGTTTCCTTTTCCAGAGGTAGAGCTTTTAGGTCTTTAGCTGAGCTTTCCCCAAAGATGGTGTGGGAATTTTTGAACCCTTGCGGCAAGACGGCCCGGAAGTATTGTTTTAGTTGTATGTTGAATCCTGCCACTCACAAGCCAAAATTTCTTGTGACTCTGGGACTAATAGAATACAAAAGAAGGCTTCATTGAAGACTAATACAGAATACCATGTCCTGGTGGTTAGTAGAATGACCAGCAGGGTGTAGGGTTTAGGAACTACTGGAGGTCTATCCTCGGTGGCTTCACTGACTGTCCTGACATCCTTTACCAGGACTCCAGCAGCCCATGGGGCTCTCGAGGTCAGGCCAATCCCAGGATATGGAGCTCACGTGGGCAGGTACCCCACCCCCACCCCAGCCCACGGGGCTCTCGTGTTCAGGCCCCTCCCAGGATATGGGGATCCCTGGGAAGGTTCCCCTGCAGCCCATGGGGCTCTCGTGGTCAGGCCCCTCCCAGGATATGGGGATCCCTGGGCAGGTTCCCCTGCAGCCCATGGGGCTCTCGTGGTCAGGCCCCTCCCAGGTTACAGAGCTACCCTTGCAGGTACCGTGGCAGGGCTGGGCACACAGGAGCCATGCACATCGCCCTCATTTCAGAGCACTCCCAGCTCACCTGTCACTCAGATCTGACACAGAGCACCTCAGAGCAGGACTTGAACTAACAAACAGCAGCTCCGACAGGTCTGTGACCCTGGGCATCACTCTGTGTGGCCTCCCTCCACCTGGTCTTCCAGAGATTTCCACTGCACCCGGGGCACCAGGCCTCTGTCTCCACCCACCACCCAACCCTGCTCTCCCTGACTCCTGGGTACTTCTCATTAGGAGAGGGTTTTCTTGAAGTTGTCTCCCACTCATGGGCCAGATAATATAATTAGACAACAAGCCAGAGCTGCAGCCCCTTGTCTATCCTGACTCTCAGGAGCCCACACCTATTCCTTGGACCTGGCCGATTCAGCAAGTTCCAGTTTCTGCAACTGTGAGCCCCTGAGGGGTGATTATTGGCTGGCCTGGGAAGCCTGACCGTGCCAGCCAGCCCCCCCCAGGTGTGCCTGGGTTGAGATCAATATAAACACCGCTCCAGGCAGCAAGAGCACCTGCAGCTGTGCCTGACGCCATTTTCTCTGCCCTGTCAGCAGTCTCGGGGCTGGACTGGTGGGAGGGAGTGAGAGGCCACGGCTTTGTGGGTGGCCCAGTGTGAGTGGGGCTCTGCTGGACTTTCTGCAGCAGTTGCCAAGATGCCACCTGCTAAAGAAGAGGATGTGTCACCCATACCTGCCGCTGGAATTTCTCCCTGGGCAGAGGTGAGTAAGGAAGAAAGCAGTGGGGGCCGGGACAGGAGGGGTATCTCAGGCAGGGAAATGGAAAGCTTCCAGTAGATCACCCAGGGCCAGGACCATCCTGTCTGGCCTGCAGGCACCAAGTCGGCTGGCATGCTGTCGCTCATGTGGCTCCATGGCCCTTCCTCTAGGCTTTCAAGTCCTTGTACATATTCAGGTGTTTTACCTAGGAAGGGTGGGAACATTTCAGCAGCAGCTGGCCTGGGGCTCGGCCCACGTTTACTCACAGATGCCTCGGCACGGGCCCCCAGCTTTGCAATGAGGACGCTTGTTGCGTGGGGCATGCTGGCTGAATGGGAGATGATTCCCCACCACTGACCAACTTCAGAATTGTTTACAACTGGAGCAAGTGCCCTGATACGGTTTTCCTTTGTGTAACTGGTGGGTTCTGGTTTTTTTTCGTTTTTTCGTTCTTGGTTCAAGGTAGATTTTATTCCTCTTTTTTGTATTTACAGATATAAGCATGGAAATAATTTATTCATATAAATACATGTATGTGAAGGGAAGAATATTTTTTCTGTTTTACTTTTTTTAATTTTGAATTTTATTTTATTTTTTTATACAGCAGGTTCTTTTTGGTTACCTATTTTATACATAGAAATGTATACATGCCAATCCCAATCTCTCAACTCCTCCCACCACCACCCCCCAACAGCTTTCCCCCCTTGGTGTCCATACGTTTGTTGTCTACATCTGTTCCTCTATTTCTGCCTTGCAAAACGGTTCATCTGTACAACTTTTCTAGGTTCCACATATATGCATTTATATACAGGATTTGTTTTTCTCTTTCTGACTTACTTCACTCTGTATGACAGTCTCTAGATCCATCAACGTCTCTACAAATGACCCAATTTCATTCCTTTTTATGGCTTAGTAATATTCCATTTTATATATGTACCACATCTTTATACATTCGTCTGTCTGTGGGCATTTAGGTTGCTTCCATTACCTGGATATTGTAAATAGTGATGCAATGAACATTGCGGTGAATGTCTCTTTTCGATTTACGGTTTTGTCTGGGTATATGCCCAGTAGTGGGATTGCTGTATTATATGGTAATTCTATTCTTAGTTTTATAAGAAACTCCATAATGTTCTCCACAGTGACTGCATCAATTTACATTCCCAACAATAGTGGAAGAGGTTTCCTTATCTCTGCACCCTTTCCAGCATTTGTTGTTTGTAGATTTTCTGATGATGCCCATTCTAACAGGTGTGAGCTGATACACCATGGATGAGTCTATTTCGTTGAGCAAAGAGTAGGTCTTGTCTATTACATATTTGGCTTATGGAACGGTATGTGTGCTCATTTCAATCTCTGGTTTTATACAGCACCCCAACTCAACTTTCCCCTTAAGCAAGCATAAGTTTTTATCTAAATGTGAGACTCTGTTCGGTTTTGTAATTCAGTTTATGTGTAGCCAAGTTTACACTCCCTCTATTTGTGATATCTTATGATAATTATCTTTCTCTGTGTGACATATTTCTCTTAGAATCATCATACTTAAATCCACTCAATTTGCTGCTACAGGCCTGATGACATTGATTTCATTGCTGAGTGATATTCCGTTGTACGTAAGTAGCACAACTCCTTTATCCATTTTTTTCTTTCTGGGATATTTAATTTGTACTGGACTCGAGGTTCTTGTAAACACAGCAGCCCTGGATATTGTGTTGGCTGTGTCTTGTTGATTTTAATTTTCCTAAGCTATAGGGCCAAAAGTGGAAGTGCCCTAGGCTCTGTAGCTTTGTTTTTTAGATGTTTCAGCATACACCATAAACATCACCAGAGTGTCTGTTGGCAATTTACATCCCGTCCATCAGCATAACAAGGCTCCCTGTTCTCCATGGCCTGTCCTGTGTTTCTGGGTTTTACACTTTTTTCAGATGGCTCTTTTGACGAATGGGAAATGAGAGT
Source organism: Delphinapterus leucas (assembly GCF_059928025.1). Lineage (NCBI taxonomy): Eukaryota > Metazoa > Chordata > Mammalia > Artiodactyla > Monodontidae > Delphinapterus > Delphinapterus leucas. Next base: position 1,127,366 of record NW_028322250.1, read on the forward strand.
TCATTGTAGTGCGGATTTCCATTGCTCGAATTCTTGGTTGGCCACAAAGGGCATATGCGTTTTTTCCTGAATATATTCAGGAAAAAATGTATACGCACTTTTTGTCCAAGTGCATCACTGTCAAAGATCTGCCGCTTTTCACATGCTTTAAATGCAATTCCAATCTACCTCCTGAAATATGATTCCTGCAATTCTGCCTCGTTTTCAAGTCCTCTGTGCAGACTTACTTCAATATATTTTTTGCCAATAGCTGTCATTTATAACTCTGCAGGTTTGTGAATTACAATGCCTGTGATTTCCTTTCTTAACTCGTTTCCTTGAAAGCTGGCCACAGAACCGCAGGTTTGCTTCAGGCCGTAATCAGGGTCCCGCACGGCACTCTGAGCCTTTGGTTAATTCCTCTTCCTGGTGGGAAATTAGAGTTAAATGTGCCCCTGCAGACACCTGCCTCACTCCCAGCCCCTTGGTGATGTGTGTCCTCTGGTTTGAGGCCACATGTGCTGGGTTCCTCACCTTTCGCAGATGTGGCCCCACTGGTGTGCGGACACTCCTGCCTGGTTCCCATCCCCTTGGTGATGTGAGCCCTCCAGTGAGAGTCTGATCCTGGTTGGGCTCCTCACACTTCTGTGAGGTGAGCCCTCTTCTCTGAGGTCACTCCTGCCTGGCTGACACACCCCGCCTTGGCGACGTCGGCCCTCTGGTGGCAGTTGGAGCCTGCTGGGAGCCTCCTCCCCTCAGTGATGAGGCCCTCTGGCATCAGGCCCTAACTGCTGGGTTCCCACATTTTCTGATACGTGCTAAGTGGTGCGAGGGCACTCCTGCCAGGTTCCCATCCCCATGGGCATGTGGGCCTTCTGCTCTATGGTCCCAACACCTGTGTTGTTCACAGTTTCAGGATGTTGGCTCTCTGGTGTTAGTTCACTCAGGCCTAGATCCCATAGACTCTGTGCTCTGAGCCGCCTGCTGGGAGGTTCCTACTGCTGGATTCCTTACCATTTTTATTCTTTGGGTCCTGTGTTTTCATGCTCCTCCTTCCTGACTCACTCCCAGCCCCTTTGTGATGTAGGTCCTCTGGTTTGAGGCCACCTGTGCCGGTTTCCTCACCTTTATTGATGTGGTCCCACTGGTGTGAGGACACTCCTGCCTGGTTCCCATCCCCTTGGTGATGGGGGCCCTCTGGTGAGAGTCTGATCCTGGCTGGATTCCTCACACTTCTGGGAGGTGGGCCCTCTGCTGTGAGGTCACTCCTGCCTGGCTGGCACACATCACCTTGGCGATGTGGGCCCTCAGTTGCGAGTTGGTGCCTGCTGGGAGTCTCCTCCCCTCGGTAATGAGGGCCCTCTGGCGTCAGGCCCTAACTCATGGGCTCCCAAAATTTTCTGATATGTGCCCTGTCGTGCGAGTACACTCCTGCCAGGGTCCCATCCCCATGGGGATGTGGGCCTTCTGCTCTGAGGTCCCACCGGCTGGGTTGCTCACAGTGTCATGATGTGAGCCCTCTGCTGTGAGTTCACTGTGGCCTGGATCCCATAGACTCCATACTCTGGGCCACCTGCTGGGAGGTTCCAACTGCTGGATTCCTCACATTTTTTATTCTGTGGGCCCTGTGTTGTTAGGCTACTCCTGCCTGCCTCACTCGGAGCACCTTGGAAATGTGGGTCCTCTGGTTTAGGCCACATGTGCTGGGTTCCTCACCTTTCTATAATGTGGCCACACTGGTGTGAGGACACTCCTGCCTTGTTCCGGTCCCCTTGGTGATGTGGGCTCTCTGGTGAGAGTCTTATCCTGGCTGGTTTCCTCACCCTTCTGTGAGGTAGGCCCTCTGCTGTGAGGTCACTCCTGCCTGGCTGGCACACGTCACCTTGGCGACGTGGGCCCTCAGTTGGGAGTTGGTGCCTGCTGGGAGTCTCCACCCCTCGGTAATGAGGGCCCTCTGGCGTCAGGCTCTAACTCCTGGGCTCCCAAAATTTTCTGATGTGCGCCCTGTGGTGTGAGTACACTCCTGCCAGGTTTCCAACCCCATGGGAATATGGGCCTTCTGCTCTGAGGTCCCAACGGTGGGTGGCTCAGTTTCATGATGAGGGCCCTCTGGTGTGAGTTCACTCCGGCCTGGATCCCATAGCCTCGCTGCTCCTGGCCGCCTGTGGGGAGGTTCCAACTGCGGTATTCCTCACCTTTTTTCTTCTATGGGCCCTCTGTTTTGAGACTCCTCCTGCCTGCCTCACTCCGAGCCCCTTGGAGATGTGGGTCCTCTGGTTTAGGCCACATGTGCTGGGTTCCTCACCTTTCTATGATGTGGTCACACTGGTGTGAAGACAGTCCTGCCTGGTTCTGATCCTCTTGGTGATGTGGGCCCTCTGGTGAGAGTCTAATCCTCTTTGGGTTCCTCACACTTTTTTGAGGTTGGCCCTCTGCTCTGAGGTCACTCCTGCCTGGCTGGCACACGCCGCATTGGCGACATTGGCCCTCTTGTAGCAGTTGGAGCCTGCTGGGAGCCTCCTCTCCTCGGTGATGAGGGCCCTCTGGCGTCAGGCCCTAACTGCTGGGCTCCCCATATTTTCTGATGTGTGCCCACTGGTGCGATGACACTCCTGCTTGGTTCACTTCCCCATGGGGATGTGGGCCTTGTGCTCTGAGGTCACAATGGCTAGGTTGCTCACAGTTTCATGATGAGGGCCCTCTGTTGTGAGTTCATCATTGCCTGGATCCCATAGCCTCGGTGATCTGGGCCGCCTGCTGGGATGTTCCAACTGCTGGATTCCTCACCTTTTTTATACAATGGGCCACGTGTTTTGAGGTTCATCCTGCCTGCCTCGCTCCGAGACCCATGGAGATGTGGGTCCTCTGGTTTGAGGCCACATGTGCTGGGTACCTCAACTTGCGATGATGTGGCCCCATGGGTGTGAAGACACTCCTGCCTGGTTCCCAGCCTCTTGCTGATGTGGGCCCTCTGGTGAGAGTGTGATAATGGCTGGGTTCCTTACCCTTCTGTGAGGTGGGCCCTCTGATGTGAGGTCACTCCTGCCTGGCTGGCTCACGTCACCTTGGCGATGTGGGCCCTCTGTTGGCCACGAAAGCATGCTGGGAGCCCCCTACCCTCTTTAATGAGGGCCCTGAAAAAACGCATATGCACTTTTTGACCAAGTGCATCATTGTCGAGGATCTGCCTCTTCTCCTATGCTTTCAGAGCACTTCCCGTCGACCTCCTGAAATCATATTCCTGGAATTCTGCCCCGCTTTCAAGTCCTCTTCGCAGCCTTATTTCAATATATTTTTGTATGATACCTGCCATTTATAACTCTGCAGGTTTGTTAATTACAGTGTCCCTGAGCTCCTTTCTTCAACTCGCTTTCTTGTGAGCTGGCCGCAAAACCGCAGGATTGCTTCAGGCCCAAATCTGGTTTCCGCACAGCATGCTGAGCCTTTGGTAAATTCCTTTTTCTGGTGGGAAATGAGCATTCAATTTGCCCGTGCAGACACCTACAGCTAGTCTCTCATTGGTTCTCCCTATTCCTCTTCATCTTGTGCAGATATTGCAAATGTGCCAAACAGGAGGTTAAAGGCACTGACTCTCCAAGTGGGTAGAGAGTTAGTAAAGCGTCTGGAATGGTGAACCCGAGTACCAGGGGACGAAACCTGAGAGGCATTTAAAATCGTTTCCCAGTCACACGGTGGACCATACTCTGGGATTCAGATGCATCTTTTAGGTGAAGGAAGAATCCCGTAAACCTGGAGAGTTGGGACCCATGGAATGGGTACCATGCAGTATGACTTCAAAGGGTCTGCATTTGCTCATCGAACCTCACCAACGCTATCAGCCCGAAGTGTCCAACCTTATGCTTCACTCAGCTCTGGGTGTAGATGTGGTAAATCCAGGTTGCATTACAAGCCCTGAATGAATTATTTAAGAATTGCTCTCTATTTCAGTGTCATTGTGTTTTGTTTTTGTAATTCATTTTGATAATGGGATTTATCGGATTCTCTCTGCTGCATTCATGCCGCTGTACACACGCTTGATTCTCTTACGGAGACATATAAATCCATGGGTTGGAAGATTCTTACTAGTCAGTTGTATTCCTAGGATTTGTATATGTGGTGTTTAGTCCATTTCGTTGAGCAAGGGGTAGGTCTTGACTATTATATATTTGGCTTATGGAAACGTATCTGTGCTAATTTCTATCTTTGGTTTTATGAAGCACCCCAACTTACCTTTCCCCTTAAGCAAGCATAAGTTGGTTTTCTAAATTTGAGACCCTGTTCTGTTTTGTAATTCAGTTCATGTGTAGCCAAGTTTACATTCCTTGTATTAGTGATATCTTATGATGTTTCATTTTCTGTGTGACTTATTTCACGTAGAATAATCGTACCTGAATCCACTCATTATGCCGCGACGGGCCTGATGACATAGATTTCATTGCTGAGTGATATTCCATTGAACGTACGTACCACAACTTCTTTATCTATTTTTCACATTCTGGGATGTTTAACTTGTACCGTAGACGAGGTTCTTGTAAACAGAGCCGTCTGAAACTTTGCGGTGGCTGTGTGTATTTTATTTTAATTTCCCTAAACTATAGGACCATAAGTGGAAGTGCCTTAGGCTCCGTTGCTTTGTTTTTCAGGTGTTCCAGGAAACACCATACACTTCTCCAGAGTGGCTGTTGGCAATTTACATCCCGCCCATCAGCATAACAAGGCTCCCTGTTCTCCATGGCCTGTGCTGCCTTTCTGGATTTTACACATTTTTCAGATGGCCCTTTTGACCGGGGGGCAGTGAGACTTCATTGTAGTGCAGATTTCTTTAACATGCTTGCTTGGTTGGCCAAAAAGTGGCATATGCGTTTTTTCCTCAATATATTCAGGAAAAAACGCATACACCCTTTTTAGCCAAGTGCATCATTGTCGACGTTCTGCCTCTTTTCCTATGCTTTAAATGCAATTCCAGTCTACCCCTTGATATCGTTTTCATGCAATTCTGCCCCATTTTCAGTCCTCTTTGCAGCCTTACTTCAATATATTTTTGGACGATAGCTGTCATATATAACTCTGCAGGTTTGTGAATGACAGTGCCGCTGAGCTCCTTTCTTCAACATGCTTTCTTGTAAGCTGGCCGCAAAACCGCTGGATTGCTTCAGGCCCTAATCTGGTTCCAGCACGGCACGCTGAGCCTTTGGTTAATTCCTCTTCCTGGTGGTAAATGAGCGTTAAATTTGCCCGTGCAGACACCTACAGCTAGTCTCTCATTGGTTCTCCCTATTCCTGTTCATCTTGCGCAGAAATTGCAAACTGTGCCCAACAGGAGGTTAAAGGCACTGACTCTCCAAGTGGGGAGAGTGTTAGTAAAGCGTCTGGAATGGTGAACCCGAGTACCAGGGGACGAAAACTGAGATGCATTTAGAAACGTTTCCCGGTCACACGGTGGACCACACTCTGGGTTTCCCATGCATGTTTTAGCTGAAGGAAGAATCCCTTAAACCTGGAGAGTTGGGACCCATGGAATGGGTACCATGCAGTATGGCTTCAAAGGGTCTGCATTTGCTCACTGAACCTCACCAATGCTATCAGCGCAAAGTACCCAGCCTTATGTCTCACCCAGCTCTGGGTGTAAATGTGGTACATCCAGGTTGCATCACAAACCCTGAATGAATTATTTAAGAATTGCTCTCTATTTCACTGCCATTGTGTTTTCTTTTTGAAATTTATTTTGATAATAGGATTTAGCTGATTTTCACAGCTGCGTTTATTCCGCTGTACCCATGCTTGATTCTATTACGCAGACATATAAATCCATAGGTATTAAGACTCTTACTCATCCGGTATATTCCTAGGTGCTGAAAATGTGGTGTTGAGTCCATTTCATTGACCAAGGAGTAGGTTTTTTCTATTCCATATTTGGCTTATGGAACGGTATCTGTGCTAATTTCAATCTCTGGTTTTATGCAGCACCCCAACTCACCTTTATCCTTGAGCAAGCATAAGTTGGTTTTCTAAATTTGAGACACCGTTCTGTTTTATAATTCAGTTCATTTGTAGCCACGTTTACATTCCATGTATTAGTGATATCGTATGTCTTTTTGTTTTTATATTATGTGACTTCGAGTGATCATATGTCACTCCTGTGTAGTTGTTACACATGGCCATATTTCACTGATTTCCTGGCTGAGTAATATTCCACTCTACATAAATGCCACATCTCTATCCATTTTCTCTCTCCAGAGACATATAATTTATATCCTAGTCGAGGATCTTTTAAACAGAGAGGCGGTATACATTGGGGTGCCTGTGTCCTCTCTATTTTTGTTTTTCCCAAGATATACGTCCATGAGTGCAAGGGCCCTGTGCTCTGTAGCTCATTTTTTAGATGCTTTAGTAAACAAAATACACTTCTCTAGAGTGACCGTTGGCAATATACATTTCCACTATAAGCCTCACAGGGCTCCCTTTTCTCCTTCCCCTGTCCTGCATTTCTGGTGTTTACACTTTCTGAGGACGGCTCTTCTGACTGATGCGAAGTGATATGTTTTGTAGTATTGATTTCCAGTGCCCACCTGTTTGGTTGGCTAATAAAGTGTATGCCCTGTTCTTGAATATATACAGAAAAAGACGCATACACCCTTTTTGGCCAACTGCAATGTTGGCAATGTTCGGCCCCTTTTCTTGTGCTTAATGGCGAGTCCTTCCTACCTCTTGCAATCCCTTTCCTGCCATTCTCCGTTGCTTACAAGTCCTTTTCTCTGACTTTCCTCAAGACATTTTTCAGTGATAGATATTTTCATCTCTGCAGTTTCGTGAATTTTAGTGCCCGTGAGTCCCATTTTTCAACTTGTGTTTATGGGAACTGACCACAAAGCAGCGGGATTTCCTCAAGCCCTATTCTGTTTCCATGGGCAACCCTAGCCTTTGGTCAATTCGTCTTCCTGATTGGAAAGTAGAGTGACATGTGCCTGTCCGAACACCTAGGACTTGTCTCTCATTGTTCCTCCTCCTTCCGCTTCATCCTCTGGACAAATTCCAAACTGTATGCAACAGGATGTTGACAGTGCTGACATCTCCAAGTGGGGAGACTGTTCGTAAAGAAGCTGGAGGGGTGAACCCGAGCACCAGGAGATGAGGAGATGAGATGCCTTTTCCAAACTCTTCCCGATCAGACGGTATACCATCCTCTGGGTGTGACAGGCATGTTTTAGCTGTAGGAAGCGTCCCATTCATGTGAGGAGAACACCAGGGCTTTTTCAAAATCAGTGTCTCTCCGCAACCCAAAGTGGGGAATGTTTTAAGCTACGGCTACACATATGTTCATTAAGGGCCTTGGGAAGTAGGCAGAGTCCAAACTTTAGATGATTGAAGTCTTCCTGGTCAGAAGCACTCACCACCGGCTTCCCTTAGGTTCCATTTTAACTGTCATTGATAGATGATGTCAATAAAAATATCTATTCTTTTTCAGATTATTTCCCCTTATAGGTTATTGCAAAATATTGAGTGTAGTTCCCTGTGCTATACAGTAGTTCCTTGTTGATGATCGATTTTATACATAGCAGTGTGTATGTGTTAATCCCAAACGGTTAATTTATCCCTCCTCCCACCTTTCCCCTTTGGTAATAATAAATTATAAGATTTTATACTTCTCAGAAATGGGGGAGCTGAAAGAGAGGTATCATTTTCAATGGAAAAGCATTTAAAACAAGATTGAAGCTTTAACCAAGATTATTAGATGTACATCCTTGGAAAGAAATCACTTCGTTTCTCTAATATTGACCTGACAAATAAGACAAACCTTTTCACTGAACTTGCTTATAATAAAGTGATGGAAATATCAAATGGAAGTGTTAGAAACATCTTATTTTACCCGAGCCTTATACACTGTTCTATGTTAATTACAGTTTGGCTCACACATCTGTTCACTGAAGTTACAATGTTCTCAATTTCTGTTATTGATCCTCCAGAGTGGACCCCAACAAGTGTCCCCCTGCCCAGTGTCATTGGAGCCAACAGATCGAGACTGAGTTTGGTTCAGAAGCAAAGGAAACTTTATATTTTGATCAGAGAATGGAGAGGTGAGAGCATGTGCTACCCTGTGGGCTGTGGGCTGGGCTGCTGTGTAGAGATCCTGTCAGAGTCAGTGGGAGGGAGGGGGCGGAGCTCTCAAGGGCCCGGTTGGCTGCAGCTCAGGCTCTATATCACGGAGTCTGCACTGTGCCCCAGGAGCTGAGGTGTCGACCCAGCCATTCTGCACTAGGAAATCTGGTCTGAAGTGCCGGCTGTTGAACCTCTGTATGCGGGACCCTAGGAGCACGTGAAATTAGACAAAGCACAAAGGATAAAAAAGGTTAGACTTTATTTTATTGCCCAGATTCTATTTTTATCTCCCAGGGATTTTTAAGGGGCTTTGCCTGGGACAAACCCCTCTTCTGCCTTTTGTCCCCTTCCTCATTCTTAGAGTGCTGAGGGTGCAGACCCTTCTTCTTTAACTGCTGAGTGCTGAGTTAGAAGCCCTCATACTCATAGGCAAGGGTCAGAATTTCTCCCCAGCAGCCTCCAGGTGACGTTGATTGTCCCCAGGCCTCCTGCCTCCCTGCTCGTCCGCCTGAGCACCAGTATTGGAAGTGTTATAGATTCTAATGACCTTTAAGGGTCCAGGAAGGAGATGTGCAGTGACGCTGTGAGGTCCAGTTTCACCCTGCCCCACATTTGTTCAGCCACCTTTAGCTGACCGTTTCTGCCAGCCTAGATGCTCTGACCAGTAGTCTGCGCTTCCTTCTATTAGGCCCCAGAATTAACATAAAAACAGCACCAGGTGTCAGGACCCTGCCCGCTCAGCTCCCAGACAGTCCAGGGTCAGTGGTGATGAAGGACCATGATGGCCACTGAGTCAACAGCCTTTTGAAGTAAACAGGAGTCCAGCCGGTCTTATTGGCCACCATCATCACAGTGTCTGTAGGCTTTTCTATGGTGACAGCTTGATATACGGTTCCCCCGCCAAGATTATTACCTCCCCTCTGGGTGCAGTAAGTCCTGCAAGCAGTAGTCTACTCTTTTGGGACACACTCTTGTTGTTTTATGAGAGAAACTCCAGGTCAAGTGATGGTCACACGAGTCGTCATGGTGCCCTGTTGCCCCCGGTTATCTCTCTGGATGTTGGAGTTGGAGGGCCTTCTCACTCGAGGTCAGTGTGCCCACGGAGCAAACCCTGTGACTTCAGGGCATGGTTGGGGGTTCGGTTCACCACGTGGGGTCCTTTTCCCTTAGGAGGGAGGTGGCCTTTTGGGCTGCTGATTTCCACGTTTTCAGATACCGCCAGTATCTTGGCCAGATGTGGCGGTGGGCCAAGCCCCTTGGTGACCATAGTTTATCCTACCTGGATGGCATTCTTGCATTGTTCCATTTCAAGTGGTCCCAGTATTTGCACTAATACTCCAATGGCCTTTCAAATTTCACTAGGAATGTAAATGTCAAAGGGTTTAGCTAAATTAGGGAGTTCCAGGGCAAGGGTCTGAATTGACTGCTCTTTCCATTCTTGAAAGGCCACTTCTGGATTCTATTCAAAAGGATCATCATCTTTTCCTTTCAGTGTTTCATATAGAGGCCCAGCTAGTAGACTGTAGTTAGGGATCCAGAAGCAGCAAACCCTGGCCTCCCCAGGAACCCCTAAGCTGTCTTCTAGTTGTAGAAATGGGTAAGGCTGTAAATTGTTTCTTCCCTTTCCTGGGATGGGCTTCTCCGACCTTCTGTGAGAATGCAGCCCACGCAGGTCACTGTAGTCTGTGATATTTGAGCTTTTGCTTGGACAACTTGTATCCTTTATTGGCTTGGTAGTTCAGATGTCTCCTTAGTAGGGCTGGCGATCAGAATGTCGTCTGCATATTGAAGGAGTGTTTCCTTTTCCAGAGGTAGAGCTTTTAGGTCTTTAGCTGAGCTTTCCCCAAAGATGGTGTGGGAATTTTTGAACCCTTGCGGCAAGACGGCCCGGAAGTATTGTTTTAGTTGTATGTTGAGTCCTGCCACTCACAAGCCAAAATTTCTTGTGACTCTGGGACTAATAGAATACAAAAGAAGGCTTCATTGAAGACTAATACAGAATACCATGTCCTGGTGGTTAGTAGAATGACCAGCAGGGTGTAGGGTTTAGGAACTACTGGAGGTCTATCCTCGGTGGCTTCACTGACTGTCCTGACATCCTTTACCAGGACTCCAGCAGCCCATGGGGCTCTCGAGGTCAGGCCAATCCCAGGATATGGAGCTCACCTGGGCAGGTACCCCACCCCCACCCCAGCCCACGGGGCTCTCGTGTTCAGGCCCCTCCCAGGATATGGGGATCCCTGGGCAGGTTCCCCTGCAGCCCATGGGGCTCTCGTGGTCAGGCCCCTCCCAGGATACAGAGCTACCCTTGCAGGTACCGTGGCAGGGCTGGGCACACAGGAGCCATGCACATCGCCCTCATTTCAGAGCACTCCCAGCTCACCTGTCACTCAGATCTGACACAGAGCACCTCAGAGCAGGTCTTGAACTAACAAACAGCAGCTCCGACAGGTCTGTGACCCTGGGCATCACTCTGTGTGGCCTCCCTCCACCTGGTCTTCCAGAGATTTCCACTGCACCCGGGGCACCAGGCCTCTGTCTCCACCCACCACCCAACCCTGCTCTCCCTGACTCCTGGGTACTTCTCATTAGGAGAGGGTTTTCTTGAAGTTGTCTCCCACTCATGGGCCAGATAATATAATTAGACAACAAGCCAGAGCTGCAGCCCCTTGTCTATCCTGACTCTCAGGAGCCCACACCTATTCCTTGGACCTGGCCGATTCAGCAAGTTCCAGTTTCTGCAACTGTGAGCCCCTGAGGGGTGATTATTGGCTGGCCTGGGAAGCCTGACCGTGCCGGCCAGCCCTCCCCAGGTGTGCCTGGGTTGAGATCAATATAAACACCGCTCCAGGCAGCAAGAGCACCTGCAGCTGTGCCTGACGCCATTTTCTCTGCCCTGTCAGCAGTCTCGGGGCTGGACTGGTGGGAGGGAGTGAGAGGCCACGGCTTTGTGGGTGGCCCAGTGTGAGTGGGGCTCTGCTGGACTTTCTGCAGCAGTTGCCAAGATGCCACCTGCTAAAGAAGAGGATGTGTCACCCATAACTGCCGCTGGAATTTCTCCCTGGGCAGAGGTGAGTAAGGAAGAAAGCAGTGGGGGCCGGGACAGGAGGGGTATCTCAGGCAGGGAAATGGAAAGCTTCCAGTAGATCACCCAGGGCCAGGACCATCCTGTCTGGCCTGCAGGCACCAAGTCGGCTGGCATGCTGTCGCTCATGTGGCTCCATGGCCCTTCCTCTAGGCTTTCAAGTCCTTGTACATATTCAGGTGTTTTACCTAGGAAGGGTGGGAACATTTCAGCAGCAGCTGGCCTGGGGCTCGGCCCACGTTTACTCACAGATGCCTCGGCACGGGCCCCCAGCTTTGCAATGAGGACGCTTGTTGCGTGGGGCATGCTGGCTGAATGGGAGATGATTCCCCACCACTGACCAACTTCAGAATTGTTTACAACTGGAGCAAGTGCCCTGATACGGTTTTCCTCTGTGTAACTGGTGGGTTCTGGTTTTTTTTCGTTTTTTCGTTCTTGGTTCAAGGTAGATTTTATTCCTCTTTTTTTTATTTACAGATATAAGCATGGAAATAATTTATTCATATAAATACATGTGTGTGAAGGGAAGAATATTTTTTCTGTTTTACTTTTTTTAATTTTGAATTTTATTTTATTTTTTTATACAGCAGGTTCTTTTTGGTTACCTATTTTATACATAGAAATGTATACATGCCAATCCCAATCTCTCAACTCCTCCCACCACCACCCCCCCCAACAGCTTTCCCCCCTTGGTGTCCATACGTTTGTTGTCTACATCTGTTCCTCTATTTCTGCCTTGCAAAACGGTTCATCTGTACAACTTTTCTAGGTTCCACATATATGCATTTATATACAGGATTTGTTTTTCTCTTTCTGACTTACTTCACTCTGTATGACAGTCTCTAGATCCATCAACGTCTCTACAAATGACCCAATTTCATTCCTTTTTATGGCTTAGTAATATTCCATTTTATATATGTACCACATCTTTATACATTCGTCTGTCTGTGGGCATTTAGGTTGCTTCCATTACCTGGATATTGTAAATAGTGATGCAATGAACATTGCGGTGAATGTCTCTTTTCGATTTACGGTTTTGTCTGGGTATATGCCCAGTAGTGGGATTGCTGTATTATATGGTAATTCTATTCTTAGTTTTATAAGAAACTCCATAATGTTCTCCACAGTGACTGCATCAATTTACATTCCCAACAATAGTGGAAGAGGTTTCCTTATCTCTGCACCCTTTCCAGCATTTGTTGTTTGTAGATTTTCTGATGATGCCCATTCTAACAGGTGTGAGCTGATACACCATGGATGAGTCTATTTCGTTGAGCAAAGAGTAGGTCTTGTCTATTACATATTTGGCTTATGGAACGGTACGTGTGCTCATTTCAATCTCTGGTTTTATACAGCACCCCAACTCAACTTTCCCCTTAAGCAAGCATAAGTTTTTATCTAAATGTGAGACTCTGTTCGGTTTTGTAATTCAGTTTATGTGTAGCCAAGTTTACACTCCCTCTATTTGTGATATCTTACGATAATTATCTTTCTCTGTGTGACATATTTCTCTTAGAATCATCATACTTAAATCCACTCAATTTGCTGCTACAGGCCTGATGACATTGATTTCATTGCTGAGTGATATTCCGTTGTACGTAAGTAGCACAACTCCTTTATCCATTTTTTTCTTTCTGGGATATTTAATTTGTACTGGACTCGAGGTTCTTGTAAACACAGCAGCCCTGGATATTGTGTTGGCTGTGTCTTGTTGATTTTAATTTTCCTAAGCTATAGGGCCAAAAGTGGAAGTGCCCTAGGCTCTGTAGCTTTGTTTTTTAGATGTTTCAGCATACACCATAAACATCACCAGAGTGTCTGTTGGCAATTTACATCCCGTCCATCAGCATAACAAGGCTCCCTGTTCTCCATGGCCTGTCCTGTGTTTCTGGGTTTTACACTTTTTTCAGATGGCTCTTTTGACGAATGGGAAATGAGAGTTCATTGTAGTGCGGATTTCCATTGCTCGAATTCTTGGTTGGCCACAAAGGGCATATGCGTTTTTTCCTGAATATATTCAGGAAAAAATGTATACGCACTTTTTGTCCAAGTGCATCACTGTCAAAGATCTGCCGCTTTTCACATGCTTTAAATGCAATTCCAATCTACCTCCTGAAATATGATTCCTGCAATTCTGCCTCGTTTTCAAGTCCTCTGTGCAGACTTACTTCAATATATTTTTTGCCAATAGCTGTCATTTATAACTCTGCAGGTTTGTGAATTACAGTGCCTGTGATTTCCTTTCTTAATTCGTTTCCTTGAAAGCTGGCCACAGAACCGCAGGTTTGCTTCAGGCCGTAATCAGGGTCCCGCACGGCACTCTGAGCCTTTGGTTAATTCCTCTTCCTGGTGGGAAATTAGAGTTAAATGTGCCCCTCCAGACACCTGCCTCACTCCCAGCCCCTTGGTGATGTGTGTCCTCTGGTTTGAGGCCACATGTGCTGGGTTCCTCACCTTTCGCAGATGTGGCCCCACTGGTGTGTGGACACTCCTGCCTGGTTCCCATCCCCTTGGTGATGTGAGCCCTCCAGTGAGAGTCTGATCCTGGTTGGGCTCCTCACACTTCTGTGAGGTGAGCCCTCTTCTCTGAGGTCACTCCTGCCTGGCTGACACACCCCGCCTTGGCGACGTCGGCCCTCTGGTGGCAGTTGGAGCCTGCTGGGAGCCTCCTCCCCTCAGTGATGAGGCCCTCTGGCATCAGGCCCTAACTGCTGGGTTCCCACATTTTCTGATACGTGCTAAGTGGTGCGAGGGCACTCCTGCCAGGTTCCCATCCCCATGGGCATGTGGGCCTTCTGCTCTATGGTCCCAACACCTGTGTTGTTCACAGTTTCAGGATGTTGGCTCTCTGGTGTTAGTTCACTCAGGCCTAGATCCCATAGACTCTGTGCTCTGAGCCGCCTGCTGGGAGGTTCCTACTGCTGGATTCCTTACCATTTTTATTCTTTGGGTCCTGTGTTTTCATGCTCCTCCTTCCTGACTCACTCCCAGCCCCTTTGTGATGTAGGTCCTCTGGTTTGAGGCCACCTGTGCCGGTTTCCTCACCTTTATTGATGTGGTCCCACTGGTGTGAGGACACTCCTGCCTGGTTCCCATCCCCTTGGTGATGGGGGCCCTCTGGTGAGAGTCTGATCCTGGCTGGATTCCTCACACTTCTGGGAGGTGGGCCCTCTGCTGTGAGGTCACTCCTGCCTGGCTGGCACACATCACCTTGGCGATGTGGGCCCTCAGTTGCGAGTTGGTGCCTGCTGGGAGTCTCCTCCCCTCGGTAATGAGGGCCCTCTGGCGTCAGGCCCTAACTCATGGGCTCCCAAAATTTTCTGATATGTGCCCTGTCGTGCGAGTACACTCCTGCCAGGGTCCCATCCCCATGGGGATGTGGGCCTTCTGCTCTGAGGTCCCACCGGCTGGGTTGCTCACAGTGTCATGATGTGAGCCCTCTGCTGTGAGTTCACTGTGGCCTGGATCCCATAGACTCCATACTCTGGGCCACCTGCTGGGAGGTTCCAACTGCTGGATTCCTCACATTTTTTATTCTGTGGGCCCTGTGTTGTTAGGCTACTCCTGCCTGCCTCACTCGGAGCACCTTGGAAATGTGGGTCCTCTGGTTTAGGCCACATGTGCTGGGTTCCTCACCTTTCTATAATGTGGCCACACTGGTGTGAGGACACTCCTGCCTTGTTCCGGTCCCCTTGGTGATGTGGGCTCTCTGGTGAGAGTCTTATCCTGGCTGGTTTCCTCACCCTTCTGTGAGGTAGGCCCTCTGCTGTGAGGTCACTCCTGCCTGGCTGGCACACGTCACCTTGGCGACGTGGGCCCTCAGTTGGGAGTTGGTGCCTGCTGGGAGTCTCCACCCCTCGGTAATGAGGGCCCTCTGGCGTCAGGCTCTAACTCCTGGGCTCCCAAAATTTTCTGATGTGCGCCCTGTGGTGTGAGTACACTCCTGCCAGGTTTCCAACCCCATGGGAATATGGGCCTTCTGCTCTGAGGTCCCAACGGTGGGTGGCTCAGTTTCATGATGAGAGCCCTCTGGTGTGAGTTCACTCCGGCCTGGATCCCATAGCCTCGCTGCTCCTGGCCGCCTGTGGGGAGGTTCCAACTGCGGTATTCCTCACCTTTTCTCTTCTATGGGCCCTCTGTTTTGAGACTCCTCCTGCCTGCCTCACTCCGAGCCCCTTGGAGATGTGGGTCCTCTGGTTTAGGCCACATGTGCTGGGTTCCTCACCTTTCTATGATGTGGTCACACTGGTGTGAAGACAGTCCTGCCTGGTTCTGATCCTCTTGGTGATGTGGGCCCTCTGGTGAGAGTCTAATCCTCTTTGGGTTCCTCACACTTTTTTGAGGTTGGCCCTCTGCTCTGAGGTCACTCCTGCCTGGCTGGCGCACGCCGCATTGGCGACATTGGCCCTCTTGTAGCAGTTGGAGCCCGCTGGGAGCCTCCTCTCCTCGGTGATGAGGGCCCTCTGGCGTCAGGCCCTAACTGCTGGGCTCCCCATATTTTCTGATGTGTGCCCACTGGTGCGATGACACTCCTGCTTGGTTCGCTTCCCCATGGGGATGTGGGCCTTGTGCTCTGAGGTCACAATGGCTAGGTTGCTCACAGTTTCATGATGAGGGCCCTCTGTTGTGAGTTCATCATTGCCTGGATCCCATAGCCTCGGTGATCTGGGCCGCCTGCTGGGATGTTCCAACTGCTGGATTCCTCACCTTTTTTATACAATGGGCCACGTGTTTTGAGGTTCATCCTGCCTGCCTCGCTCCGAGACCCATGGAGATGTGGGTCCTCTGGTTTGAGGCCACATGTGCTGGGTACCTCAACTTGCGATGATGTGGCCCCATGGGTGTGAAGACACTCCTGCCTGGTTCCCAGCCTCTTGCTGATGTGGGCCCTCTGGTGAGAGTGTGATAATGGCTGGGTTCCTTACCCTTCTGTGAGGTGGGCCCTCTGATATGAGGTCACTCCTGCCTGGCTGGCTCACGTCACCTTGGCGATGTGGGCCCTCTGTTGGCCACGAAAGCATGCTGGGAGCCCCCTACCCTCTTTAATGAGGGCCCTGAAAAAACGCATATGCACTTTTTGACCAAGTGCATCATTGTCGAGGATCTGCCTCTTCTCCTATGCTTTCAGAGCACTTCCCGTCGACCTCCTGAAATCATATTCCTGGAATTCTGCCCCGCTTTCAAGTCCTCTTCGCAGCCTTATTTCAATATATTTTTGTATGATACCTGCCATTTATAACTCTGCAGGTTTGTTAATTACAGTGTCCCTGAGCTCCTTTCTTCAACTCGCTTTCTTGTGAGCTGGCCGCAAAACCGCAGGATTGCTTCAGGCCCAAATCTGGCTTCCGCACAGCATGCTGAGCCTTTGGTAAATTCCTTTTTCTGGTGGGAAATGAGCATTCAATTTGCCCGTGCAGACACCTACAGCTAGTCTCTCATTGGTTCTCCCTATTCCTCTTCATCTTGTGCAGATATTGCAAATGTGCCAAACAGGAGGTTAAAGGCACTGACTCTCCAATTGGGTAGAGAGTTAGTAAAGCGTCTGGAATGGTGAACCCGAGTACCAGGGGACGAAACCTGAGAGGCATTTAAAATCGTTTCCCAGTCACACGGTGGACCATACTCTGGGATTCAGATGCATCTTTTAGGTGAAGGAAGAATCCCGTAAACCTGGAGAGTTGGGACCCATGGAATGGGTACCATGCAGTATGACTTCAAAGGGTCTGCATTTGCTCATCGAACCTCACCAACGCTATCAGCCCGAAGTGTCCAACCTTATGCCTCACTCAGCTCTGGGTGTAGATGTGGTAAATCCAGGTTGCATTACAAGCCCTGAATGAATTATTTAAGAATTGCTCTCTATTTCAGTGTCATTGTGTTTTGTTTTTGTAATTCATTTTGATAATGGGATTTATCGGATTTTCTCTGCTGCATTCATGCCGCTGTACACACGCTTGATTCTCTTACGGAGACATATAAATCCATGGGTTGGAAGATTCTTACTAGTCAGTTGTATTCCTAGGATATGTATATGTGGTGTTTAGTCCATTTCGTTGAGCAAGGGGTAGGTCTTGACTATTATATATTTGGCTTATGGAAACGTATCTGTGCTAATTTCTATCTTTGGTTTTATGAAGCACCCCAACTTACCTTTCCCCTTAAGCAAGCATAAGTTGGTTTTCTAAATTTGAGACCCTGTTCTGTTTTGTAATTCAGTTCATGTGTAGCCAAGTTTACATTCCTTGTATTAGTGATATCTTATGATGTTTCATTTTCTGTGTGACTTATTTCACGTAGAATAATCGTACCTGAATCCACTCATTATGCCGCGACGGGCCTGATGACATAGATTTCATTGCTGAGTGATATTCCATTGAACGTACGTACCACAACTTCTTTATCTATTTTTCACATTCTGGGATGTTTAACTTGTACCGTAGACGAGGTTCTTGTAAACAGAGCCGTCTGAAACTTTGCGGTGGCTGTGTGTATTTTACTTTAATTTCCCTAAGCTATAGGACCATAAGTGGAAGTGCCTTAGGCTCCGTTGCTTTGTTTTTCAGGTGTTCCAGGAAACACCATACACTTCTCCAGAGTGGCTGTTGGCAATTTACATCCCGCCCATCAGCATAACAAGGCTCCCTGTTCTCCATGGCCTGTGCTGCCTTTCTGGATTTTACACATTTTTCAGATGGCCCTTCTGACCGGGGGGCAGTGAGACTTCATTGTAGTGCAGATTTCTTTAACATGCTTGCTTGGTTGACCAAAAAGTGGCATATGCGTTTTTTCCTCAATATATTCAGGAAAAAACGCATACGCCCTTTTTGGCCAAGTGCATCATTGTCGACGTTCTGCCTCTTTTCCTATGCTTTAAATGCAATTCCAGTCTACCCCTTGATACCGTTTTCGTGCAATTCTGCCCCATTTTCAGTCCTCTTTGCAGCCTTACTTCAATATATTTTTGGACGATAGCTGTCATATATAACTCTGCAGGTTTGTGAATGACAGTGCCGCTGAGCTCCTTTCTTCAACATGCTTTCTTGTAAGCTGGCCGCAAAACCGCTGGATTGCTTCAGGCCCTAATCTGGTTCCAGCACGGCACGCTGAGCCTTTGGTTAATTCCTCTTCCTGGTGGTAAATGAGCATTAAATTTGCCCGTGCAGACACCTACAGCTAGTCTCTCATTGGTTCTCCCTATTCCTGTTCATCTTGCGCAGAAATTGCAAACTGTGCCCAACAGGAGGTTAAAGGCACTGACTCTCCAAGTGGGGAGAGTGTTAGTAAAGCGTCTGGAATGGTGAACCCGAGTACCAGGGGACGAAAACTGATATGCATTTAGAAACGTTTCCCGGTCACACGGTGGACCACACTCTGGGTTTCCCATGCATGTTTTAGCTGAAGGAAGAATCCCTTAAACCTGGAGAGTTGGGACCCATGGAATGGGTACCATGCAGTATGGCTTCAAAGGGTCTGCATTTGCTCACTGAACCTCACCAATGCTATCAGCGCAAAGTATCCAGCCTTATGTCTCACCCAGCTCTGGGTGTAAATGTGGTACATCCAGGTTGCATCACAAACCCTGAATGAATTATGTAAGAATTGCTCTCTATTTCACTGCCATTGTGTTTTCTTTTTGAAATTTATTTTGATAATAGGATTTAGCTGATTTTCACTGCTGCGTTTATTCCGCTGTACCCATGCTTGATTCTATTACGCAGACATATAAATCCATAGGTATTAAGACTCTTACTCATCCGGTATATTCCTAGGTGCTGAAAATGTGGTGTTGAGTCCATTTCATTGACCAAGGAGTAGGTTTTTTCTATTCCATATTTGGCTTATGGAACGGTATCTGTGCTAATTTCAATCTCTGGTTTTATGCAGCACCCCAACTCACCTTTATCCTTGAGCAAGCATAAGTTGGTTTTCTAAATTTGAGACACCGTTCTGTTTTATAATTCAGTTCATTTGTAGCCACGTTTACATTCCATGTATTAGTGATATCGTATGTCTTTTTGTTTTTATATTATGTGACTTCGAGTGATCATATGTCACTCCTGTGTAGTTGTTACACATGGCCATATTTCACTGATTTCCTGGCTGAGTAATATTCCACTCTACATAAATGCCACATCTCTATCCATTTTCTCTCTCCAGAGACATATAATTTATATCCTAGTCGAGGATCTTTTAAACAGAGAGGCGGTATACCTTGGGGTGCCTGTGTCCTCTCGATTTTTGTTTTTCCCAAGATATACGTCCATGAGTGCAAGGGCCCTGTGCTCTGTAGCTCATTTTTTAGATGCTTTAGTAAACAAAATACACTTCTCGAGAGTGACCGTTGGCAATATACATTTCCACTATAAGCCTCACAGGGCTCCCTTTTCTCCTTGCCCTGTCCTGCATTTCTGGTGTTTACACTTTCTGAGGACGGCTCTTCTGACTGATGCGAAGTGACATGTTTTGTAGTATTGATTTCCAGTGCCCACCTGTTTGGTTGGCTAAAAAAGTGTATGCCCTGTTCTTGAATATATACAGAAAAAGACGCATACACCCTTTTTGGCCAACTGCAATGTTGGCAATGTTCAGCCCCTTTTCTTGTGCTTAATGGCGAGTCCTTCCTACCTCTTGCAATCCCTTTCCTGCCATTCTCCGTTGCTTACAAGTCCTTTTCTCTGACTTTCCTCAAGACATTTTTCAGTGATAGATATTTTCATCTCTGCAGTTTCGTGAATTTTAGTGCCCGTGAGTCCCATTTTTCAACTTGTGTTTATGGGAACTGACCACAAAGCAGCGGGATTTCCTCAAGCCCTATTCTGTTTCCATGGGCAACCCTAGCCTTTGGTCAATTCGTCTTCCTGATTGGAAAGTAGAGTGACATGTGCCTGTCCGAACACCTAGGACTTGTCTCTCATTGTTCCTCCTCCTTCCGCTTCATCCTCTGGACAAATTCCAAACTGTATGCAACAGGATGTTGACAGTGCTGACATCTCCAAGTGGGGAGACTGTTCGTAAAGAAGCTGGAGGGGTGAACCCGAGCACCAGGAGATGAGGAGATGAGATGCCTTTTCCAAACTCTTCCCGATCAGACGGTATACCATCCTCTGGGTGTGACAGGCATGTTTTAGCTGTAGGAAGCGTCCCATTCATGTGAGGAGAACACCAGGGCTTTTTCAAAATCAGTGTCTCTCCGCAACCCAAAGTGGGGAATGTTTTAAGCTACGGCTACACATATGTTCATTAAGGGCCTTGGGAAGTAGGCAGAGTCCAAACTTTAGATGATTGAAGTCTTCCTGGTCAGAAGCACTCACCACCGGCTTCCCTTAGGTTCCATTTTAACTGTCATTGATAGATGATGTCAATAAAAATATCTATTCTTTTTCAGATTATTTCCCCTTATAGGTTATTGCAAAATATTGAGTGTAGTTCCCTGTGCTATACAGTAGTTCCTTGTTGATGATCGATTTTATACATAGCAGTGTGTATGTGTTAATCCCAAACGGTTAATTTATCCCTCCTCCCACCTTTCCCCTTTGGTAATAATAAATTATAAGATTTTATACTTCTCAGAAATGGGGGAGCTGAAAGAGAGGTATCATTTTCAATGGAAAAGCATTTAAAACAAGATTGAAGCTTTAACCAAGATTATTAGATGTACATCCTTGGAAAGAAATCACTTCGTTTCTCTAATATTGACCTGACAAATAAGACAAACCTTTTCACTGAACTTGCTTATAATAAAGTGATGGAAATATCAAATGGAAGTGTTAGAAACATCTTATTTTACCCGAGCCTTATACACTGTTCTATGTTAATTACAGTTTGGCTCACACATCTGTTCACTGAAGTTACAATGTTCTCAATTTCTGTTATTGATCCTCCAGAGTGGACCCCAACAAGTGTCCCCCTGCCCAGTGTCATTGGAGCCAACAGATCGAGACTGAGTTTGGTTCAGAAGCAAAGGAAACTTTATATTTTGATCAGAGAATGGAGAGGTGAGAGCATGTGCTACCCTGTGGGCTGTGGGCTGGGCTGCTGTGTAGAGATCCTGTCAGAGTCAGTGGGAGGGAGGGGGCGGAGCTCTCGAGGGCCCGGTTGGCTGCAGCTCAGGCTCTATATCACGGAGTCTGCACTGTGCCCCAGGAGCTGAGGTGTCGACCCAGCCATTCTGCACTAGGAAATCTGGTCTGAAGTGCCGGCTGTTGAACCTCTGTATGCGGGACCCTAGGAGCACGTGAAATTAGACAAAGCACAAAGGATAAAAAAGGTTAGACTTTATTTTATTGCCCAGATTCTATTTTTATCTCCCAGGGATTTTTAAGGGGCTTTGCCTGGGACAAACCCCTCTTCTGCCTTTTGTCCCCTTCCTCATTCTTAGAGTGCTGAGGGTGCAGACCCTTCTTCTTTAACTGCTGAGTGCTGAGTTAGAAGCCCTCATACTCATAGGCAAGGGTCAGAATTTCTCCCCAGCAGCCTCCAGGTGACGTTGATTGTCCCCAGGCCTCCTGCCTCCCTGCTCGTCCGCCTGAGCACCAGTATTGGAAGTGTTATAGATTCTAATGACCTTTAAGGGTCCAGGAAGGAGATGTGCAGTGACGCTGTGAGGTCCAGTTTCACCCTGCCCCACATTTGTTCAGCCACCTTTAGCTGACCGTTTCTGCCAGCCTAGATGCTCTGACCAGTAGTCTGCGCTTCCTTCTATTAGGCCCCAGAATTAACATAAAAACAGCACCAGGTGTCAGGACCCTGCCCGCTCAGCTCCCAGACAGTCCAGAGTCAGTGGTGATGAAGGACCATGATGGCCACTGAGTCAACAGCCTTTTGAAGTAAACAGGAGTCCAGCCGGTCTTATTGGCCACCATCATCACAGTGTCTGTAGGCTTTTCTATGGTGACAGCTTGATATACGGTTCCCCCGCCAAGATTATTACCTCCCCTCTGGGTGCAGTAAGTCCTGCAAGCAGTAGTCTACTCTTTTGGGACACACTCTTGTTGTTTTATGAGAGAAACTCCAGGTCAAGTGATGGTCACACGAGTCGTCATGGTGCCCTGTTGCCCCCGGTTATCTCTCTGGATGTTGGAGTTGGAGGGCCTTCTCACTCGAGGTCAGTGTGCCCACGGAGCAAACCCTGTGACTTCAGGGCATGGTTGGGGGTTCGGTTCACCACGTGGGGTCCTTTTCCCTTAGGAGGGAGGTGGCCTTTTGGGCTGCTGATTTCCACGTTTTCAGATACCGCCAGTATCTTGGCCAGATGTGGCGGTGGGCCAAGCCCCTTGGTGACCATAGTTTATCCTACCTGGATGGCATTCTTGCATTGTTCCATTTCAAGTGGTCCCAGTATTTGCACTAATACTCCAATGGCCTTTCAAATTTCACTAGGAATGTAAATGTCAAAGGGTTTAGCTAAATTAGGGAGTTCCAGGGCAAGGGTCTGAATTGACTGCTCTTTCCATTCTTGAAAGGCCACTTCTGGATTCTATTCAAAAGGATCATCATCTTTTCCTTTCAGTGTTTCATATAGAGGCCCAGCTAGTAGACTGTAGTTAGGGATCCAGAAGCAGCAAACCCTGGCCTCCCCAGGAACCCCTAAGCTGTCTTCTAGTTGTAGAAATGGGTAAGGCTGTAAATTGTTTCTTCCCTTTCCTGGGATGGGCTTCTCCGACCTTCTGTGAGAATGCAGCCCACGCAGGTCACTGTAGTCTGTGATATTTGAGCTTTTGCTTGGACAACTTGTATCCTTTATTGGCTTGGTAGTTCAGATGTCTCCTTAGTAGGGCTGGCGATCAGAATGTCGTCTGCATATTGAAGGAGTGTTTCCTTTTCCAGAGGTAGAGCTTTTAGGTCTTTAGCTGAGCTTTCCCCAAAGATGGTGTGGGAATTTTTGAACCCTTGCGGCAAGACGGCCCGGAAGTATTGTTTTAGTTGTATGTTGAGTCCTGCCACTCACAAGCCAAAATTTCTTGTGACTCTGGGACTAATAGAATACAAAAGAAGGCTTCATTGAAGACTAATACAGAATACCATGTCCTGGTGGTTAGTAGAATGACCAGCAGGGTGTAGGGTTTAGGAACTACTGGAGGTCTATCCTCGGTGGCTTCACTGACTGTCCTGACATCCTTTACCAGGACTCCAGCAG
Organism: Delphinapterus leucas; assembly: GCF_059928025.1. Taxonomy (NCBI): domain Eukaryota; kingdom Metazoa; phylum Chordata; class Mammalia; order Artiodactyla; family Monodontidae; genus Delphinapterus; species Delphinapterus leucas. The sequence continues at coordinate 1,150,663 of NW_028322250.1, forward strand.
CCCATGGGGCTCTCGAGGTCAGGCCAATCCCAGGATATGGAGCTCACCTGGGCAGGTACCCCACCCCCACCCCAGCCCACGGGGCTCTCGTGTTCAGGCCCCTCCCAGGATATGGGGATCCCTGGGCAGGTTCCCCTGCAGCCCATGGGGCTCTCGTGGTCAGGCCCCTCCCAGGATACAGAGCTACCCTTGCAGGTACCGTGGCAGGGCTGGGCACACAGGAGCCATGCACATCGCCCTCATTTCAGAGCACTCCCAGCTCACCTGTCACTCAGATCTGACACAGAGCACCTCAGAGCAGGTCTTGAACTAACAAACAGCAGCTCCGACAGGTCTGTGACCCTGGGCATCACTCTGTGTGGCCTCCCTCCACCTGGTCTTCCAGAGATTTCCACTGCACCCGGGGCACCAGGCCTCTGTCTCCACCCACCACCCAACCCTGCTCTCCCTGACTCCTGGGTACTTCTCATTAGGAGAGGGTTTTCTTGAAGTTGTCTCCCACTCATGGGCCAGATAATATAATTAGACAACAAGCCAGAGCTGCAGCCCCTTGTCTATCCTGACTCTCAGGAGCCCACACCTATTCCTTGGACCTGGCCGATTCAGCAAGTTCCAGTTTCTGCAACTGTGAGCCCCTGAGGGGTGATTATTGGCTGGCCTGGGAAGCCTGACCGTGCCGGCCAGCCCCCCCCAGGTGTGCCTGGGTTGAGATCAATATAAACACCGCTCCAGGCAGCAAGAGCACCTGCAGCTGTGCCTGACGCCATTTTCTCTGCCCTGTCAGCAGTCTCGGGGCTGGACTGGTGGGAGGGAGTGAGAGGCCACGGCTTTGTGGGTGGCCCAGTGTGAGTGGGGCTCTGCTGGACTTTCTGCAGCAGTTGCCAAGATGCCACCTGCTAAAGAAGAGGATGTGTCACCCATACCTGCCGCTGGAATTTCTCCCTGGGCAGAGGTGAGTAAGGAAGAAAGCAGTGGGGGCCGGGACAGGAGGGGTATCTCAGGCAGGGAAATGGAAAGCTTCCAGTAGATCACCCAGGGCCAGGACCATCCTGTCTGGCCTGCAGGCACCAAGTCGGCTGGCATGCTGTCGCTCATGTGGCTCCATGGCCCTTCCTCTAGGCTTTCAAGTCCTTGTACATATTCAGGTGTTTTACCTAGGAAGGGTGGGAACATTTCAGCAGCAGCTGGCCTGGGGCTCGGCCCACGTTTACTCACAGATGCCTCGGCACGGGCCCCCAGCTTTGCAATGAGGACGCTTGTTGCGTGGGGCATGCTGGCTGAATGGGAGATGATTCCCCACCACTGACCAACTTCAGAATTGTTTACAACTGGAGCAAGTGCCCTGATACGGTTTTCCTCTGTGTAACTGGTGGGTTCTGGGTTTTTTTCGTTTTTTCGTTCTTGGTTCAAGGTAGATTTTATTCCTCTTTTTTGTATTTACAGATATAAGCATGGAAATAATTTATTCATATAAATACATGTGTGTGAAGGGAAGAATATTTTTTCTGTTTTACTTTTTTTAATTTTGAATTTTATTTTATTTTTTTATACAGCAGGTTCTTTTTGGTTACCTATTTTATACATAGAAATGTATACATGCCAATCCCAATCTCTCAACTCCTCCCACCACCAACCCCCCAACAGCTTTCCCCCCTTGGTGTCCATACGTTTGTTGTCTACATCTGTTCCTCTATTTCTGCCTTGCAAAACGGTTCATCTGTACAACTTTTCTAGGTTCCACATATATGCATTTATATACAGGATTTGTTTTTCTCTTTCTGACTTACTTCACTCTGTATGACAGTCTCTAGATCCATCAACGTCTCTACAAATGACCCAATTTCATTCCTTTTTATGGCTTAGTAATATTCCATTTTATATATGTACCACATCTTTATACATTCGTCTGTCTGTGGGCATTTAGGTTGCTTCCATTACCTGGATATTGTAAATAGTGATGCAATGAACATTGCGGTGAATGTCTCTTTTCGATTTACGGTTTTGTCTGGGTATATGCCCAGTAGTGGGATTGCTGTATTATATGGTAATTCTATTCTTAGTTTTATAAGAAACTCCATAATGTTCTCCACAGTGACTGCATCAATTTACATTCCCAACAATAGTGGAAGAGGTTTCCTTATCTCTGCACCCTTTCCAGCATTTGTTGTTTGTAGATTTTCTGATGATGCCCATTCTAACAGGTGTGAGCTGATACACCATGGATGAGTCTATTTCGTTGAGCAAAGAGTAGGTCTTGTCTATTACATATTTGGCTTATGGAACGGTATGTGTGCTCATTTCAATCTCTGGTTTTATACAGCACCCCAACTCAACTTTCCCCTTAAGCAAGCATAAGTTTTTATCTAAATGTGAGACTCTGTTCGGTTTTGTAATTCAGTTTATGTGTAGCCAAGTTTACACTCCCTCTATTTGTGATATCTTATGATAATTATCTTTCTCTGTGTGACATATTTCTCTTAGAATCATCATACTTAAATCCACTCAATTTGCTGCTACAGGCCTGATGACATTGATTTCATTGCTGAGTGATATTCCGTTGTACGTAAGTAGCACAACTCCTTTATCCATTTTTTTCTTTCTGGGATATTTAATTTGTACTGGACTCGAGGTTCTTGTAAACACAGCAGCCCTGGATATTGTGTTGGCTGTGTCTTGTTGATTTTAATTTTCCTAAGCTATAGGGCCAAAAGTGGAAGTGCCCTAGGCTCTGTAGCTTTGTTTTTTAGATGTTTCAGCATACACCATAAACATCACCAGAGTGTCTGTTGGCAATTTACATCCCGTCCATCAGCATAACAAGGCTCCCTGTTCTCCATGGCCTGTCCTGTGTTTCTGGGTTTTACACTTTTTTCAGATGGCTCTTTTGAGGAATGGGAAATGAGAGTTCATTGTAGTGCGGATTTCCATTGCTCGAATTCTTGGTTGGCCACAAAGGGCATATGCGTTTTTTCCTGAATATATTCAGGAAAAAATGTATACGCACTTTTTGTCCAAGTGCATCACTGTCAAAGATCTGCCGCTTTTCACATGCTTTAAATGCAATTCCAATCTACCTCCTGAAATATGATTCCTGCAATTCTGCCTCGTTTTCAAGTCCTCTGTGCAGACTTACTTCAATATATTTTTTGCCAATAGCTGTCATTTATAACTCTGCAGGTTTGTGAATTACAGTGCCTGTGATTTCCTTTCTTAATTCGTTTCCTTGAAAGCTGGCCACAGAACCGCAGGTTTGCTTCAGGCCGTAATCAGGGTCCCACACGGCACTCTGAGCCTTTGGTTAATTCCTCTTCCTGGTGGGAAATTAGAGTTAAATGTGCCCCTCCAGACACCTGCCTCACTCCCAGCCCCTTGGTGATGTGTGTCCTCTGGTTTGAGGCCACATGTGCTGGGTTCCTCACCTTTCGCAGATGTGGCCCCACTGGTGTGCGGACACTCCTGCCTGGTTCCCATCCCCTTGGTGATGTGAGCCCTCCAGTGAGAGTCTGATCCTGGTTGGGCTCCTCACACTTCTGTGAGGTGAGCCCTCTTCTCTGAGGTCACTCCTGCCTGGCTGACACACCCCGCCTTGGCGACGTCGGCCCTCTGGTGGCAGTTGGAGCCTGCTGGGAGCCTCCTCCCCTCAGTGATGAGGCCCTCTGGCATCAGGCCCTAACTGCTGGGTTCCCACATTTTCTGATACGTGCTAAGTGGTGTGAGGGCACTCCTGCCAGGTTCCCATCCCCATGGGCATGTGGGCCTTCTGCTCTATGGTCCCAACACCTGTGTTGTTCACAGTTTCAGGATGTTGGCTCTCTGGTGTTAGTTCACTCAGGCCTAGATCCCATAGACTCTGTGCTCTGAGCCGCCTGCTGGGAGGTTCCTACTGCTGGATTCCTTACCATTTTTATTCTTTGGGTCCTGTGTTTTCATGCTCCTTCTTCCTGACTCACTCCCAGCCCCTTTGTGATGTAGGTCCTCTGGTTTGAGGCCACCTGTGCCGGTTTCCTCACCTTTATTGATGTGGTCCCACTGGTGTGAGGACACTCCTGCCTGGTTCCCATCCCCTTGGTGATGGGGGCCCTCTGGTGAGAGTCTGATCCTGGCTGGATTCCTCACACTTCTGGGAGGTGGGCCCTCTGCTGTGAGGTCACTCCTGCCTGGCTGGCACACATCACCTTGGCGATGTGGGCCCTCAGTTGCGAGTTGGTGCCTGCTGGGAGTCTCCTCCCCTCGGTAATGAGGGCCCTCTGGCGTCAGGCCCTAACTCATGGGCTCCCAAAATTTTCTGATATGTGCCCTGTCGTGCGAGTACACTCCTGCCAGGGTCCCATCCCCATGGGGATGTGGGCCTTCTGCTCTGAGGTCCCACCGGCTGGGTTGCTCACAGTGTCATGATGTGAGCCCTCTGCTGTGAGTTCACTGTGGCCTGGATCCCATAGACTCCATACTCTGGGCCACCTGCTGGGAGGTTCCAACTGCTGGATTCCTCACATTTTTTATTCTGTGGGCCCTGTGTTGTTAGGCTACTCCTGCCTGCCTCACTCGGAGCACCTTGGAAATGTGGGTCCTCTGGTTTAGGCCACATGTGCTGGGTTCCTCACCTTTCTATAATGTGGCCACACTGGTGTGAGGACACTCCTGCCTTGTTCCGGTCCCCTTGTTGATGTGGGCTCTCTGGTGAGAGTCTTATCCTGGCTGGTTTCCTCACCCTTCTGTGAGGTAGGCCCTCTGCTGTGAGGTCACTCCTGCCTGGCTGGCACACGTCACCTTGGCGACGTGGGCCCTCAGTTGGGAGTTGGTGCCTGCTGGGAGTCTCCACCCCTCGGTAATGAGGGCCCTCTGGCGTCAGGCTCTAACTCCTGGGCTCCCAAAATTTTCTGATGTGTGCCCTGTGGTGTGAGTACACTCCTGCCAGGTTTCCAACCCCATGGGAATATGGGCCTTCTGCTCTGAGGTCCCAACGGTGGGTGGCTCAGTTTCATGATGAGGGCCCTCTGGTGTGAGTTCACTCCGGCCTGGATCCCATAGCCTCGCTGCTCCTGGCCGCCTGTGGGGAGGTTCCAACTGCGGTATTCCTCACCTTTTTTCTTCTATGGGCCCTCTGTTTTGAGACTCCTCCTGCCTGCCTCACTCCGAGCCCCTTGGAGATGTGGGTCCTCTGGTTTAGGCCACATGTGCTGGGTTCCTCACCTTTCTATGATGTGGTCACACTGGTGTGAAGACAGTCCTGCCTGGTTCTGATCCTCTTGGTGATGTGGGTCCTCTGGTGAGAGTCTAATCCTCTTTGGGTTCCTCACACTTTTTTGAGGTTGGCCCTCTGCTCTGAGGTCACTCCTGCCTGGCTGGCACACGCCGCATTGGCGACATTGGCCCTCTTGTAGCAGTTGGAGCCCGCTGGGAGCCTCCTCTCCTCGGTGATGAGGGCCCTCTGGCGTCAGGCCCTAACTGCTGGGCTCCCCATATTTTCTGATGTGTGCCCACTGGTGCGATGACACTCCTGCTTGGTTCGCTTCCCCATGGGGATGTGGACCTTGTGCTCTGAGGTCACAATGGCTAGGTTGCTCACAGTTTCATGATGAGGGCCCTCTCTTGTGAGTTCATTGCCTGGATCCCATAGACTCGGTGATCTGGGCCGCCTGCTGGGATGTTCCAACTGCTGGATTCCTCACCTTTTTTATACAATGGGCCACGTGTTTTGAGGTTCATCCTGCCTGCCTCGCTCCGAGACCCATGGAGATGTGGGTCCTCTGGTTTGAGGCCACATGTGCTGGGTACCTCAACTTGCGATGATGTGGCCCCATGGGTGTGAAGACACTCCTGCCTGGTTCCCAGCCTCTTGCTGATGTGGGCCCTCTGGTGAGAGTGTGATAATGGCTCGGTTCCTTACCCTTCTGTGAGGTGGGCCCTCTGATGTGAGGTCACTCCTGCCTGGCTGGCTCACGTCACCTTGGCGATGTGGGCCCTCTGTTGGCCACGAAAGCATGCTGGGAGCCCCCTACCCTCTTTAATGAGGGCCCTGAAAAAACGCATATGCACTTTTTGACCAAGTGCATCATTGTCGAGGATCTGCCTCTTCTCCTGTGCTTTCAGAGCACTTCCCGTCGACCTCCTGAAATCACATTCCTGGAATTCTGCCCCGCTTTCAAGTCCTCTTCGCAGCCTTATTTCAATATATTTTTGTATGATACCTGCCATTTATAACTCTGCAGGTTTGTTAATTACAGTGTCCCTGAGCTCCTTTCTTCAACTCGCTTTCTTGTGAGCTGGCCGCAAAACCGCAGGATTGCTTCAGGCCCAAATCTGGTTTCCGCACAGCATGCTGAGCCTTTGGTAAATTCCTTTTTCTGGTGGGAAATGAGCATTCAATTTGCCCGTGCAGACACCTACAGCTAGTCTCTCATTGGTTCTCCCTATTCCTCTTCATCTTGTGCAGATATTGCAAATGTGCCAAACAGGAGGTTAAGGGCACTGACTCTCCAAGTGGGTAGAGAGTTAGTAAAGCGTCTGGAATGGTGAACCCGAGTACCAGGGGACGAAACCTGAGAGGCATTTAAAATCGTTTCCCAGTCACACGGTGGACCATACTCTGGGATTCAGATGCATCTTTTAGGTGAAGGAAGAATCCCGTAAACCTGGAGAGTTGGGACCCATGGAATGGGTACCATGCAGTATGACTTCAAAGGGTCTGCATTTGCTCATCGAACCTCACCAACGCTATCAGCCCGATGTGTCCAACCTTATGCCTCACTCAGCTCTGGGTGTAGATGTGGTAAATCCAGGTTGCATTACAAGCCCTGAATGAATTATTTAAGAATTGCTCTCTATTTCAGTGTCATTGTGTTTTGTTTTTGTAATTCATTTTGATAATGGGATTTATCGGATTTTCTCTGCTGCATTCATGCCGCTGTACACACGCTTGATTCTCTTACGGAGACATATAAATCCATGGGTTGGAAGATTCTTACTAGTCAGTTGTATTCCTAGGATTTGTATATGTGGTGTTTAGTCCATTTCGTTGAGCAAGGGGTAGGTCTTGACTATTATATATTTGGCTTATGGAAACGTATCTGTGCTAATTTCTATCTTTGGTTTTATGAAGCACCCCAACTTACCTTTCCCCTTAAGCAAGCATAAGTTGGTTTTCTAAATTTGAGACCCTGTTCTGTTTTGTAATTCAGTTCATGTGTAGCCAAGTTTACATTCCTTGTATTAGTGATATCTTATGATGTTTCATTTTCTGTGTGACTTATTTCACGTAGAATAATCATACCTGAATCCACTCATTATGCCGCGACGGGCCTGATGACATAGATTTCGTTGCTGAGTGATATTCCATTGAACGTACGTACCACAACTTCTTTATCTATTTTTCACATTCTGGGATGTTTAACTTGTACCGTAGACGAGGTTCTTGTAAACAGAGCCGTCTGAAACTTTGCGGTGGCTGTGTGTATTTTACTTTAATTTCCCTAAGCTATAGGACCATAAGTGGAAGTGCCTTAGGCTCCGTTGCTTTGTTTTTCAGGTGTTCCAGGAAACACCATACACTTCTCCAGAGTGGCTGTTGGCAATTTACATCCCGCCCATCAGCATAACAAGGCTCCCTGTTCTCCATGGCCTGTGCTGCCTTTCTGGATTTTACACATTTTTCAGATGGCCCTTTTGACCGGGGGGCAGTGAGACTTCATTGTAGTGCAGATTTCTTTAACATGCTTGCTTGGTTGGCCAAAAAGTGGCATATGCGTTTTTTCCTCAATATATTCAGGAAAAAACGCATACGCCCTTTTTGGCCAAGTGCATCATTGTCGACGTTCTGCCTCTTTTCCTATGCTTTAAATGCAATTCCAGTCTACCCCTTGATATCGTTTTCGTGCAATTCTGCCCCATTTTCAGTCCTCTTTGCAGCCTTACTTCAATATATTTTTGGACGATAGCTGTCATATATAATCTGCAGGTTTGTGAATGACAGTGCCGCTGAGCTCCTTTCTTCAACATGCTTTCTTGTAAGCTGGCCGCAAAACCGCTGGATTGCTTCAGGCCCTAATCTGGTTCCAGCACGGCATGCTGAGCCTTTGTTTAATTCCACTTCCTGGTGGTAAATGAGCGTTAAATTTGCCCGTGCAGACACCTACAGCTAGTCTCTCATTGGTTCTCCCTATTCCTGTTCATCTTGCGCAGAAATTGCAAACTGTGCCGAACAGGAGTTTAAAGGCACTGACTCTCCAAGTGGGGAGAGTGTTAGTAAAGCGTCTGGAATGGTGAACCCGAGTAACAGGAGACGAAAACTGAGATGCATTTAGAAACGTTTCCCGGTCACACGGTGGACCACACTCTGGGTTTCCCATGCATGTTTTAGCTGAAGGAAGAATCCCTTAAACCTGGAGAGTTGGGACCCATGGAATGGGTACCATGCAGTATGGCTTCAAAGGGTCTGCATTTGCTCACTGAACCTCACCAATGCTATCAGCGCAAAGTATCCAGCCTTATGTCTCACCCAGCTCTGGGTGTAAATGTGGTACATCCAGGTTGCATCACAAACCCTGAATGAATTATTTAAGAATTGCTCTCTATTTCACTGCCATTGTGTTTTCTTTTTGAAATTTATTTTGATAATAGGATTTAGCTGATTTTCACTGCTGCGTGTATTCCGCTGTACCCATGCTTGATTCTATTACGCAGACATATAAATCCATAGGTATTAAGACTCTTACTCATCCGGTATATTCCTAGGTGCTGAAAATGTGGTGTTGAGTCCATTTCATTGACCAAGGAGTAGGTTTTTTCTATTCCATATTTGGCTTATGGAACGGTATCTGTGCTAATTTCAATCTCTGGTTTTATGCAGCACCCCAACTCACCTTTATCCTTGAGCAAGCATAAGTTGGTTTTCTAAATTTGAGACACCGTTCTGTTTTATAATTCAGTTCATTTGTAGCCACGTTTACATTCCATGTATTAGTGATATCGTATGTCTTTTCGTTTTTATATTATGTGACTTCGAGTGATCATATGTCACTCCTGTGTAGTTGTTACACATGGCCATATTTCATTGATTTCCTGGCTGAGTAATATTCCACTCTACATAAATGCCACATCTCTATCCATTTTCTCTCTCCAGAGACATATAATTTATATCCTAGTCGAGGATCTTTTAAACAGAGAGGCGGTATACCTTGGGGTGCCTGTGTCCTCTCGATTTTTGTTTTTCCCAAGATATACGTCCATGAGTGCAAGGGCCCTGTGCTCTGTAGCTCATTTTTTAGATGCTTTAGTAAACAAAATACACTTCTCTAGAGTGACCGTTGGCAATATACATTTCCACTATAAGCCTCACAGGGCTCCCTTTTCTCCTTGCCCTGTCCTGCATTTCTGGTGTTTACACTTTCTGAGGACGGCTCTTCTGACTGATGCGAAGTGATATGTTTTGTAGTATTGATTTCCAGTGCCCACCTGTTTGGTTGGCTAAAAAAGTGTATGCCCTGTTCTTGAACATATACAGAAAAAGACGCATACACCCTTTTTGGCCAACTGCAATGTTGGCAATGTTCAGCCCCTTTTCTTGTGCTTAATGGCGAGTCCTTCCTACCTCTTGCAATCCCTTTCCTGCCATTCTCCGTTGCTTACAAGTCCTTTTCTCTGACTTTCCTCAAGACATTTTTCAGTGATAGATATTTTCATCTCTGCAGTTTCGTGAATTTTAGTGCCCGTGAGTCCCATTTTTCAACTTGTGTTTATGGGAACTGACCACAAAGCAGCGGGATTTCCTCAAGCCCTATTCTGTTTCCATGGGCAACCCTAGCCTTTGGTCAATTCGTCTTCCTGATTGGAAAGTAGAGTGACATGTGCCTGTCCGAACACCTAGGACTTGTCTCTCATTGTTCCTCCTCCTTCCGCTTCATCCTCTGGACAAATTCCAAACTGTATGCAACAGGATGTTGACAGTGCTGACATCTCCAAGTGGGGAGACTGTTCGTAAAGAAGCTGGAGGGGTGAACCCGAGCACCAGGAGATGAGGAGATGAGATGCCTTTTCCAAACTCTTCCCGATCAGACGGTATACCATCCTCTGGGTGTGACAGGCATGTTTTAGCTGTAGGAAGCGTCCCATTCATGTGAGGAGAACACCAGGGCTTTTTCAAAATCAGTGTCTCTCCGCAACCCAAAGTGGGGAATGTTTTAAGCTACGGCTACACATATGTTCATTAAGGGCCTTGGGAAGTAGGCAGAGTCCAAACTTTAGATGATTGAAGTCTTCCTGGTCAGAAGCACTCACCACCGGCTTCCCTTAGGTTCCATTTTAACTGTCATTGATAGATGATGTCAATAAAAATATCTATTCTTTTTCAGATTATTTCCCCTTATAGGTTATTGCAAAATATTGAGTGTAGTTCCCTGTGCTATACAGTAGTTCCTTGTTGATGATCGATTTTATACATAGCAGTGTGTATGTGTTAATCCCAAACGGTTAATTTATCCCTCCTCCCACCTTTCCCCTTTGGTAATAATAAATTATAAGATTTTATACTTCTCAGAAATGGGGGAGCTGAAAGAGAGGTATCATTTTCAATGGAAAAGCATTTAAAACAAGATTGAAGCTTTAACCAAGATTATTAGATGTACATCCTTGGAAAGAAATCACTTCGTTTCTCTAATATTGACCTGACAAATAAGACAAACCTTTTCACTGAACTTGCTTATAATAAAGTGATGGAAATATCAAATGGAAGTGTTAGAAACATCTTATTTTACCCGAGCCTTATACACTGTTCTATGTTAATTACAGTTTGGCTCACACATCTGTTCACTGAAGTTACAATGTTCTCAATTTCTGTTATTGATCCTCCAGAGTGGACCCCAACAAGTGTCCCCCTGCCCAGTGTCATTGGAGCCAACAGATCGAGACTGAGTTTGGTTCAGAAGCAAAGGAAACTTTATATTTTGATCAGAGAATGGAGAGGTGAGAGCATGTGCTACCCTGTGGGCTGTGGGCTGGGCTGCTGTGTAGAGATCCTGTCAGAGTCAGTGGGAGGGAGGGGGCGGAGCTCTCGAGGGCCCGGTTGGCTGCAGCTCAGGCTCTATATCACGGAGTCTGCACTGTGCCCCAGGAGCTGAGGTGTCGACCCAGCCATTCTGCACTAGGAAATCTGGTCTGAAGTGCCGGCTGTTGAACCTCTGTATGCGGGACCCTAGGAGCACGTGAAATTAGACAAAGCACAAAGGATAAAAAAGGTTAGACTTTATTTTATTGCCCAGATTCTATTTTTATCTCCCAGGGATTTTTAAGGGGCTTTGCCTGGGACAAACCCCTCTTCTGCCTTTTGTCCCCTTCCTCATTCTTAGAGTGCTGAGGGTGCAGACCCTTCTTCTTTAACTGCTGAGTGCTGAGTTAGAAGCCCTCATACTCATAGGCAAGGGTCAGAATTTCTCCCCAGCAGCCTCCAGGTGACGTTGATTGTCCCCAGGCCTCCTGCCTCCCTGCTCGTCCGCCTGAGCACCAGTATTGGAAGTGTTATAGATTCTAATGACCTTTAAGGGTCCAGGAAGGAGATGTGCAGTGACGCTGTGAGGTCCAGTTTCACCCTGCCCCACATTTGTTCAGCCACCTTTAGCTGACCGTTTCTGCCAGCCTAGATGCTCTGACCAGTAGTCTGCGCTTCCTTCTATTAGGCCCCAGAATTAACATAAAAACAGCACCAGGTGTCAGGACCCTGCCCGCTCAGCTCCCAGACAGTCCAGGGTCAGTGGTGATGAAGGACCATGATGGCCACTGAGTCAACAGCCTTTTGAAGTAAACAGGAGTCCAGCCGGTCTTATTGGCCACCATCATCACAGTGTCTGTAGGCTTTTCTATGGTGACAGCTTGATATACGGTTCCCCCGCCAAGATTATTACCTCCCCTCTGGGTGCAGTAAGTCCTGCAAGCAGTAGTCTACTCTTTTGGGACACACTCTTGTTGTTTTATGAGAGAAACTCCAGGTCAAGTGATGGTCACACGAGTCGTCATGGTGCCCTGTTGCCCCCGGTTATCTCTCTGGATGTTGGAGTTGGAGGGCCTTCTCACTCGAGGTCAGTGTGCCCACGGAGCAAACCCTGTGACTTCAGGGCATGGTTGGGGGTTCGGTTCACCACGTGGGGTCCTTTTCCCTTAGGAGGGAGGTGGCCTTTTGGGCTGCTGATTTCCACGTTTTCAGATACCGCCAGTATCTTGGCCAGATGTGGCGGTGGGCCAAGCCCCTTGGTGACCATAGTTTATCCTACCTGGATGGCATTCTTGCATTGTTCCATTTCAAGTGGTCCCAGTATTTGCACTAATACTCCAATGGCCTTTCAAATTTCACTAGGAATGTAAATGTCAAAGGGTTTAGCTAAATTAGGGAGTTCCAGGGCAAGGGTCTGAATTGACTGCTCTTTCCATTCTTGAAAGGCCACTTCTGGATTCTATTCAAAAGGATCATCATCTTTTCCTTTCAGTGTTTCATATAGAGGCCCAGCTAGTAGACTGTAGTTAGGGATCCAGAAGCAGCAAACCCTGGCCTCCCCAGGAACCCCTAAGCTGTCTTCTAGTTGTAGAAATGGGTAAGGCTGTAAATTGTTTCTTCCCTTTCCTGGGATGGGCTTCTCCGACCTTCTGTGAGAATGCAGCCCACGCAGGTCACTGTAGTCTGTGATATTTGAGCTTTTGCTTGGACAACTTGTATCCTTTATTGGCTTGGTAGTTCAGATGTCTCCTTAGTAGGGCTGGCGATCAGAATGTCGTCTGCATATTGAAGGAGTGTTTCCTTTTCCAGAGGTAGAGCTTTTAGGTCTTTAGCTGAGCTTTCCCCAAAGATGGTGTGGGAATTTTTGAACCCTTGCGGCAAGACGGCCCGGAAGTATTGTTTTAGTTGTATGTTGAGTCCTGCCACTCACAAGCCAAAATTTCTTGTGACTCTGGGACTAATAGAATACAAAAGAAGGCTTCATTGAAGACTAATACAGAATACCATGTCCTGGTGGTTAGTAGAATGACCAGCAGGGTGTAGGGTTTAGGAACTACTGGAGGTCTATCCTCGGTGGCTTCACTGACTGTCCTGACATCCTTTACCAGGACTCCAGCAGCCCATGGGGCTCTCGAGGTCAGGCCAATCCCAGGATATGGAGCTCACCTGGGCAGGTACCCCACCCCCACCCCAGCCCACGGGGCTCTCGTGTTCAGGCCCCTCCCAGGATATGGGGATCCCTGGGCAGGTTCCCCTGCAGCCCATGGGGCTCTCGTGGTCAGGCCCCTCCCAGGATACAGAGCTACCCTTGCAGGTACCGTGGCAGGGCTGGGCACACAGGAGCCATGCACATCGCCCTCATTTCAGAGCACTCCCAGCTCACCTGTCACTCAGATCTGACACAGAGCACCTCAGAGCAGGTCTTGAACTAACAAACAGCAGCTCCGACAGGTCTGTGACCCTGGGCATCACTCTGTGTGGCCTCCCTCCACCTGGTCTTCCAGAGATTTCCACTGCACCCGGGGCACCAGGCCTCTGTCTCCACCCACCACCCAACCCTGCTCTCCCTGACTCCTGGGTACTTCTCATTAGGAGAGGGTTTTCTTGAAGTTGTCTCCCACTCATGGGCCAGATAATATAATTAGACAACAAGCCAGAGCTGCAGCCCCTTGTCTATCCTGACTCTCAGGAGCCCACACCTATTCCTTGGACCTGGCCGATTCAGCAAGTTCCAGTTTCTGCAACTGTGAGCCCCTGAGGGGTGATTATTGGCTGGCCTGGGAAGCCTGACCGTGCCAGCCAGCCCCCCCCAGGTGTGCCTGGGTTGAGATCAATATAAACACCGCTCCAGGCAGCAAGAGCACCTGCAGCTGTGCCTGACGCCATTTTCTCTGCCCTGTCAGCAGTCTCGGGGCTGGACTGGTGGGAGGGAGTGAGAGGCCACGGCTTTGTGGGTGGCCCAGTGTGAGTGGGGCTCTGCTGGACTTTCTGCAGCAGTTGCCAAGATGCCACCTGCTAAAGAAGAGGATGTGTCACCCATACCTGCCGCTGGAATTTCTCCCTGGGCAGAGGTGAGTAAGGAAGAAAGCAGTGGGGGCCGGGACAGGAGGGGTATCTCAGGCAGGGAAATGGAAAGCTTCCAGTAGATCACCCAGGGCCAGGACCATCCTGTCTGGCCTGCAGGCACCAAGTCGGCTGGCATGCTGTCGCTCATGTGGCTCCATGGCCCTTCCTCTAGGCTTTCAAGTCCTTGTACATATTCAGGTGTTTTACCTAGGAAGGGTGGGAACATTTCAGCAGCAGCTGGCCTGGGGCTCGGCCCACGTTTACTCACAGATGCCTCGGCACGGGCCCCCAGCTTTGCAATGAGGACGCTTGTTGCGTGGGGCATGCTGGCTGAATGGGAGATGATTCCCCACCACTGACCAACTTCAGAATTGTTTACAACTGGAGCAAGTGCCCTGATACGGTTTTCCTCTGTGTAACTGGTGGGTTCTGGGTTTTTTTCGTTTTTTCGTTCTTGGTTCAAGGTAGATTTTATTCCTCTTTTTTGTATTTACAGATATAAGCATGGAAATAATTTATTCATATAAATACATGTGTGTGAAGGGAAGAATATTTTTTCTGTTTTACTTTTTTTAATTTTGAATTTTATTTTATTTTTTTATACAGCAGGTTCTTTTTGGTTACCTATTTTATACATAGAAATGTATACATGCCAATCCCAATCTCTCAACTCCTCCCACCACCACCCCCCCAACAGCTTTCCCCCCTTGGTGTCCATACGTTTGTTGTCTACATCTGTTCCTCTATTTCTGCCTTGCAAAACGGTTCATCTGTACAACTTTTCTAGGTTCCACATATATGCATTTATATACAGGATTTGTTTTTCTCTTTCTGACTTACTTCACTCTGTATGACAGTCTCTAGATCCATCAACGTCTCTACAAATGACCCAATTTCATTCCTTTTCATGGCTTAGTAATATTCCATTTTATATATGTACCACATCTTTATACATTCGTCTGTCTGTGGGCATTTAGGTTGCTTCCATTACCTGGATATTGTAAATAGTGATGCAATGAACATTGCGGTGAATGTCTCTTTTCGATTTACGGTTTTGTCTGGGTATATGCCCAGTAGTGGGATTGCTGTATTATATGGTAATTCTATTCTTAGTTTTATAAGAAACTCCATAATGTTCTCCACAGTGACTGCATCAATTTACATTCCCAACAATAGTGGAAGAGGTTTCCTTATCTCTGCACCCTTTCCAGCATTTGTTGTTTGTAGATTTTCTGATGATGCCCATTCTAACAGGTGTGAGCTGATACACCATGGATGAGTCTATTTCGTTGAGCAAAGAGTAGGTCTTGTCTATTACATATTTGGCTTATGGAACGGTATGTGTGCTCATTTCAATCTCTGGTTTTATACAGCACCCCAACTCAACTTTCCCCTTAAGCAAGCATAAGTTTTTATCTAAATGTGAGACTCTGTTCGGTTTTGTAATTCAGTTTATGTGTAGCCAAGTTTACACTCCCTCTATTTGTGATATCTTACGATAATTATCTTTCTCTGTGTGACATATTTCTCTTAGAATCATCATACTTAAATCCACTCAATTTGCTGCTACAGGCCTGATGACATTGATTTCATTGCTGAGTGATATTCCGTTGTACGTAAGTAGCACAACTCCTTTATCCATTTTTTTCTTTCTGGGATATTTAATTTGTACTGGACTCGAGGTTCTTGTAAACACAGCAGCCCTGGATATTGTGTTGGCTGTGTCTTGTTGATTTTAATTTTCCTAAGCTATAGGGCCAAAAGTGGAAGTGCCCTAGGCTCTGTAGCTTTGTTTTTTAGATGTTTCAGCATACACCATAAACATCACCAGAGTGTCTGTTGGCAATTTACATCCCGTCCATCAGCATAACAAGGCTCCCTGTTCTCCATGGCCTGTCCTGTGTTTCTGGGTTTTACACTTTTTTCAGATGGCTCTTTTGACGAATGGGAAATGAGAGTTCATTGTAGTGCGGATTTCCATTGCTCGAATTCTTGGTTGGCCACAAAGGGCATATGCGTTTTTTCCTGAATATATTCAGGAAAAAATGTATACGCACTTTTTGTCCAAGTGCATCACTGTCAAAGATCTGCCGCTTTTCACATGCTTTAAATGCAATTCCAATCTACCTCCTGAAATATGATTCCTGCAATTCTGCCTCGTTTTCAAGTCCTCTGTGCAGACTTACTTCAATATATTTTTTGCCAATAGCTGTCATTTATAACTCTGCAGGTTTGTGAATTACAGTGCCTGTGATTTCCTTTCTTAATTCGTTTCCTTGAAAGCTGGCCACAGAACCGCAGGTTTGCTTCAGGCCGTAATCAGGGTCCCGCACGGCACTCTGAGCCTTTGGTTAATTCCTCTTCCTGGTGGGAAATTAGAGTTAAATGTGCCCCTGCAGACACCTGCCTCACTCCCAGCCCCTTGGTGATGTGTGTCCTCTGGTTTGAGGCCACATGTGCTGGGTTCCTCACCTTTCGCAGATGTGGCCCCACTGGTGTGCGGACACTCCTGCCTGGTTCCCATCCCCTTGGTGATGTGAGCCCTCCAGTGAGAGTCTGATCCTGGTTGGGCTCCTCACACTTCTGTGAGGTGAGCCCTCTTCTCTGAGGTCACTCCTGCCTGGCTGACACACCCCGCCTTGGCGACGTCGGCCCTCTGGTGGCAGTTGGAGCCTGCTGGGAGCCTCCTCCCCTCAGTGATGAGGCCCTCTGGCATCAGGCCCTAACTGCTGGGTTCCCACATTTTCTGATACGTGCTAAGTGGTGCGAGGGCACTCCTGCCAGGTTCCCATCCCCATGGGCATGTGGGCCTTCTGCTCTATGGTCCCAACACCTGTGTTGTTCACAGTTTCAGGATGTTGGCTCTCTGGTGTTAGTTCACTCAGGCCTAGATCCCATAGACTCTGTGCTCTGAGCCGCCTGCTGGGAGGTTCCTACTGCTGGATTCCTTACCATTTTTATTCTTTGGGTCCTGTGTTTTCATGCTCCTCCTTCCTGACTCACTCCCAGCCCCTTTGTGATGTAGGTCCTCTGGTTTGAGGCCACCTGTGCCGGTTTCCTCACCTTTATTGATGTGGTCCCACTGGTGTGAGGACACTCCTGCCTGGTTCCCATCCCCTTGGTGATGGGGGCCCTCTGGTGAGAGTCTGATCCTGGCTGGATTCCTCACACTTCTGGGAGGTGGGCCCTCTGCTGTGAGGTCACTCCTGCCTGGCTGGCACACATCACCTTGGCGATGTGGGCCCTCAGTTGCGAGTTGGTGCCTGCTGGGAGTCTCCTCCCCTCGGTAATGAGGGCCCTCTGGCGTCAGGCCCTAACTCATGGGCTCCCAAAATTTTCTGATATGTGCCCTGTCGTGCGAGTACACTCCTGCCAGGGTCCCATCCCCATGGGGATGTGGGCCTTCTGCTCTGAGGTCCCACCGGCTGGGTTGCTCACAGTGTCATGATGTGAGCCCTCTGCTGTGAGTTCACTGTGGCCTGGATCCCATAGACTCCATACTCTGGGCCACCTGCTGGGAGGTTCCAACTGCTGGATTCCTCACATTTTTTATTCTGTGGGCCCTGTGTTGTTAGGCTACTCCTGCCTGCCTCACTCGGAGCACCTTGGAAATGTGGGTCTTCTGGTTTAGGCCACATGTGCTGGGTTCCTCACCTTTCTATAATGTGGCCCCACTGGTGTGAGGACACTCCTGCCTTGTTCCGGTCCCCTTGGTGATGTGGGCTCTCTGGTGAGAGTCTTATCCTGGCTGGTTTCCTCACCCTTCTGTGAGGTAGGCCCTCTGCTGTGAGGTCACTCCTGCCTGGCTGGCACACGTCACCTTGGCGACGTGGGCCCTCAGTTGGGAGTTGGTGCCTGCTGGGAGTCTCCACCCCTCGGTAATGAGGGCCCTCTGGCGTCAGGCTCTAACTCCTGGGCTCCCAAAATTTTCTGATGTGCGCCCTGTGGTGTGAGTACACTCCTGCCAGGTTTCCAACCCCATGGGAATATGGGCCTTCTGCTCTGAGGTCCCAACGGTGGGTGGCTCAGTTTCATGATGAGGGCCCTCTGGTGTGAGTTCACTCCGGCCTGGATCCCATAGCCTCGCTGCTCCTGGCCGCCTGTGGGGAGGTTCCAACTGCGGTATTCCTCACCTTTTCTCTTCTATGGGCCCTCTGTTTTGAGACTCCTCCTGCCTGCCTCACTCCGAGCCCCTTGGAGATGTGGGTCCTCTGGTTTAGGCCACATGTGCTGGGTTCCTCACCTTTCTATGATGTGGTCACACTGGTGTGAAGACAGTCCTGCCTGGTTCTGATCCTCTTGGTGATGTGGGCCCTCTGGTGAGAGTCTAATCCTCTTTGGGTTCCTCACACTTTTTTGAGGTTGGCCCTCTGCTCTGAGGTCACTCCTGCCTGGCTGGCACACGCCGCATTGGCGACATTGGCCCTCTTGTAGCAGTTGGAGCCCGCTGGGAGCCTCCTCTCCTCGGTGATGAGGGCCCTCTGGCGTCAGGCCCTAACTGCTGGGCTCCCCATATTTTCTGATGTGTGCCCACTGGTGCGATGACACTCCTGCTTGGTTCGCTTCCCCATGGGGATGTGGGCCTTGTGCTCTGAGGTCACAATGGCTAGGTTGCTCACAGTTTCATGATGAGGGCCCTCTGTTGTGAGTTCATCATTGCCTGGATCCCATAGCCTCGGTGATCTGGGCCGCCTGCTGGGATGTTCCAACTGCTGGATTCCTCACCTTTTTTATACAATGGGCCACGTGTTTTGAGGTTCATCCTGCCTGCCTCGCTCCGAGACCCATGGAGATGTGGGTCCTCTGGTTTGAGGCCACATGTGCTGGGTACCTCAACTTGCGATGATGTGGCCCCATGGGTGTGAAGACACTCCTGCCTGGTTCCCAGCCTCTTGCTGATGTGGGCCCTCTGGTGAGAGTGTGATAATGGCTCGGTTCCTTACCCTTCTGTGAGGTGGGCCCTCTGATGTGAGGTCACTCCTGCCTGGCTGGCTCACGTCACCTTGGCGATGTGGGCCCTCTGTTGGCCACGAAAGCATGCTGGGAGCCCCCTACCCTCTTTAATGAGGGCCCTGAAAAAACGCATATGCACTTTTTGACCAAGTGCATCATTGTCGAGGATCTGCCTCTTCTCCTGTGCTTTCAGAGCACTTCCCGTCGACCTCCTGAAATCACATTCCTGGAATTCTGCCCCGCTTTCAAGTCCTCTTCGCAGCCTTATTTCAATATATTTTTGTATGATACCTGCCATTTATAACTCTGCAGGTTTGTTAATTACAGTGTCCCTGAGCTCCTTTCTTCAACTCGCTTTCTTGTGAGCTGGCCGCAAAACCGCAGGATTGCTTCAGGCCCAAATCTGGTTTCCGCACAGCATGCTGAGCCTTTGGTAAATTCCTTTTTCTGGTGGGAAATGAGCATTCAATTTGCCCGTGCAGACACCTACAGCTAGTCTCTCATTGGTTCTCCCTATTCCTCTTCATCTTGTGCAGATATTGCAAATGTGCCAAACAGGAGGTTAAGGGCACTGACTCTCCAAGTGGGTAGAGAGTTAGTAAAGCGTCTGGAATGGTGAACCCGAGTACCAGGGGACGAAACCTGAGAGGCATTTAAAATCGTTTCCCAGTCACACGGTGGACCATACTCTGGGATTCAGATGCATCTTTTAGGTGAAGGAAGAATCCCGTAAACCTGGAGAGTTGGGACCCATGGAATGGGTACCATGCAGTATGACTTCAAAGGGTCTGCATTTGCTCATCGAACCTCACCAACGCTATCAGCCCGATGTGTCCAACCTTATGCCTCACTCAGCTCTGGGTGTAGATGTGGTAAATCCAGGTTGCATTACAAGCCCTGAATGAATTATTTAAGAATTGCTCTCTATTTCAGTGTCATTGTGTTTTGTTTTTGTAATTCATTTTGATAATGGGATTTATCGGATTTTCTCTGCTGCATTCATGCCGCTGTACACACGCTTGATTCTCTTACGGAGACATATAAATCCATGGGTTGGAAGATTCTTACTAGTCAGTTGTATTCCTAGGATTTGTATATGTGGTGTTTAGTCCATTTCGTTGAGCAAGGGGTAGGTCTTGACTATTATATATTTGGCTTATGGAAACGTATCTGTGCTAATTTCTATCTTTGGTTTTATGAAGCACCCCAACTTACCTTTCCCCTTAAGCAAGCATAAGTTGGTTTTCTAAATTTGAGACCCTGTTCTGTTTTGTAATTCAGTTCATGTGTAGCCAAGTTTACATTCCTTGTATTAGTGATATCTTATGATGTTTCATTTTCTGTGTGACTTATTTCACGTAGAATAATCATACCTGAATCCACTCATTATGCCGCGACGGGCCTGATGACATAGATTTCGTTGCTGAGTGATATTCCATTGAACGTACGTACCACAACTTCTTTATCTATTTTTCACATTCTGGGATGTTTAACTTGTACCGTAGACGAGGTTCTTGTAAACAGAGCCGTCTGAAACTTTGCGGTGGCTGTGTGTATTTTACTTTAATTTCCCTAAGCTATAGGACCATAAGTGGAAGTGCCTTAGGCTCCGTTGCTTTGTTTTTCAGGTGTTCCAGGAAACACCATACACTTCTCCAGAGTGGCTGTTGGCAATTTACATCCCGCCCATCAGCATAACAAGGCTCCCTGTTCTCCATGGCCTGTGCTGCCTTTCTGGATTTTACACATTTTTCAGATGGCCCTTTTGACCGGGGGGCAGTGAGACTTCATTGTAGTGCAGATTTCTTTAACATGCTTGCTTGGTTGGCCAAAAAGTGGCATATGCGTTTTTTCCTCAATATATTCAGGAAAAAACGCATACGCCCTTTTTGGCCAAGTGCATCATTGTCGACGTTCTGCCTCTTTTCCTATGCTTTAAATGCAATTCCAGTCTACCCCTTGATATCGTTTTCGTGCAATTCTGCCCCATTTTCAGTCCTCTTTGCAGCCTTACTTCAATATATTTTTGGACGATAGCTGTCATATATAACTCTGCAGGTTTGTGAATGACAGTGCCGCTGAGCTCCTTTCTTCAACATGCTTTCTTGTAAGCTGGCCGCAAAACCGCTGGATTGCTTCAGGCCCTAATCTGGTTCCAGCACGGCATGCTGAGCCTTTGTTTAATTCCACTTCCTGGTGGTAAATGAGCGTTAAATTTGCCCGTGCAGACACCTACAGCTAGTCTCTCATTGGTTCTCCCTATTCCTGTTCATCTTGCGCAGAAATTGCAAACTGTGCCCAACAGGAGTTTAAAGGCACTGACTCTCCAAGTGGGGAGAGTGTTAGTAAAGCGTCTGGAATGGTGAACCCGAGTAACAGGAGACGAAAACTGAGATGCATTTAGAAACGTTTCCCGGTCACACGGTGGACCACACTCTGGGTTTCCCATGCATGTTTTAGCTGAAGGAAGAATCCCTTAAACCTGGAGAGTTGGGACCCATGGAATGGGTACCATGCAGTATGGCTTCAAAGGGTCTGCATTTGCTCACTGAACCTCACCAATGCTATCAGCGCAAAGTATCCAGCCTTATGTCTCACCCAGCTCTGGGTGTAAATGTGGTACATCCAGGTTGCATCACAAACCCTGAATGAATTATTTAAGAATTGCTCTCTATTTCACTGCCATTGTGTTTTGTTTTTTTTTTTTTTTTTTTTTTTTTTAAACATCTTTATTAGGGTATAATTGCTTTACAATTGTGTGTTAGTTTCTGCTTTATAACAAAGTGAATCAGTTATACATATACATATGTTCCCATATGTCTTCCCTCTTGCGTCTCCCTCCCTCCCATTCTCCCTATCCCACCCCTCCAGGCTGTCACAAAGCACCGAGCTAATATCCCTGTGCCTTGCGGCTGCTTCCCCCTAGCTATCTACCTTACTACGTTTGTTAGTGTGTATATGTCCATGACTCTCTCTCACCCTGTCAAAGCTCACCCTTCCCCCTCCCCATATCCTCAAGTCCGTTCTCCAGTAGGTCTGCGTCTTTATTCCTGTCTTACCCCTAGGTTCTTCATGACATTTTTTTTTCCCCTTAAATTCCATATATATGCGTTAGCATACGGTATTTGTCTTTTTCTTTCTGACTTACTTCACTCTGTATGACAGACTCTAGGTCTATCCACCTCATTACAAATAGCTCAATTTCGTTTCTTTTTATGGCTGAGTAATATTCCATTGTATATATGTGCCACATCTTCTTTATCCATTCATCCGATGATGGACGCTTAGGTTGTTTCCATCTCCGGGCTATTGTAAATAGAGCTGCAATGAACATTTTGGTACATGACTCTTTTTGAGTTTTGGTTTCCTCAGGGTATATGCCCAGTAGTGGGATTGCTGGGTCATATGGTAATTCTATTTGTAGTTTTTTAAGGAACCTCCATACTGTTCTCCATAGTGGCTGAACCAATTCACATTCCCACCAGCAGTGCAAGAGTGTTCCCTTTTCTCCACACCCTCTCCAGCATTTATTGTTTCTAGATTTTTTGATGATGGCCATTCTGACTGGTGTGAGATGATATCTCATTGTAGTTTTGATTTGCATTTCTCTAATGATTAATGATGTTGAGCATTCTTTCATGTGTTTGTTGGCATTCTGTATATCTTCTTTGGAGAAATGTCTATTTAGGTCTTCTGCCCATTTTTGGATTGGGTTGTTTGTTTTTTTGTTATTGAGCTGCATGAGCTGCTTGTAAATTTTGGAGATTAAACCTTTGTCAGTTGCTTCATTTGCAAATATTTTCTCCCATTCTGAGGGTTGTCTTTTGGTCTTGATTATGGTTTCCTTTGCTGTGCAAAAGCTTTGAAGTTTCATTAGGTCCCATTTGTTTATTTTTGTTTTTATTTCCATTACTCTAGGAGGTGGGTCAGAAAGGATCTTGCTGTGATTTATGTCATAGAGTGTTCTGCCTATGTTTTCCTCTAAGAGTTTGATAGTTTCTGGCCTTACATTTAGGTCTTTAATCCATTTTGAGCTTATTTTTGTGTATGGTGTTAGGGAGTGATCTAATCTCATACTTTTACATGTACCTGTCCAGTTTTCCCAGCACCATTTATTGAAGAGGCTGTCCTTTCTCCACTGTACATTCCTGCCACCTTTATCAAAGATAAGGTGTCCATATGTGCGTGGGTTTATCGCTGGGCTTTCTATCCTGTTCCATTGATCTATATTTCTGTTTTTGTGCCAGTACCATACTGTCTTGATTACTGTAGCTTTGTAGTATAGTCTGAAGTCAGGGAGCCTGATTCCTCCAGCTCCTTTTTTCGTTCTCAAGATTGCTTTGGCTATTCGGGGTCTTTTGTGTTTCCATACAAATTGCAAAATTTTTTGTTCTAGTTCTGTGAAAAATGCCAGTGGTAGTTTGATAGGGATTGCATTGAATCTGTAGATTGCTTTGGGTAGTAGAGTCATTTTCACAATGTTGATTCTTCCCATCCAAGAACATGGTATATCTCTCCATCTATTTGTATCATCTTTAATTTCTTTCATCAGTGTCTTATAATTTTCTGCATACAGGTCTTTCGTCTCCTTAGGTAGGTTTATTCCTAGATATTTTATTCTTTTTGTTGCAATGGTAAATGGGAGTGTTTTCTTGATTTCACTTTCAGATTTTTCATCATTAGTATATAGGAATGCCAGAGATTTCTGTGCATTAACTTTGTATCCTGCTACTTTACCAAATTCATTGATTAGCTCTAGTAGTTTTCTGGTAGCATCTTTAGGATTCTCTATGTATAGTATCATGTCATCTGCAAACAGTGACAGCTTTACTTCTTCTTTTCCGATTTGGATTCCTTTTATTTCCTTTTCTTCTCTGATTGCTGTGGCTAAAACTTCCAAAACTATGTTGAATAAGAGTGGTGAGAGTGGGCAACCTTGTCTTGTTCCTGATCTTAGTGGAAATGCTTTCAGTTTTTCACCATTGAGGATGATGTTTGCTGTGGGCTTGTCATATATGGCCTTTATTATGTTGAGGAAAGTTCCCTCTATGCCTACTTTCTGCAGGGTTTTTAGCATAAATGGGTGTTGAATTTTGTCAAAAGCTTTCTCTGCATCTATTGAGATGATCATATGGTTTTTCTCTTTCAATTTGTTAATATGGTTTATCACATTGATAGATTTGCGTATATTGAAGAATCCTTGCATTCCTGGAATAAACCCCACTTGATCATGGTATATGATCCTTTTAATGTGCTGTTGGATTCTGTTTGCTAGTATTTTGTTGAGGATTTTTGCATCTATGTTCATCAGTGATATTGGCCTGTAGTTTTCTTTCTTTGTGACATCCTTGTCTGGTTTTGGTATCAAGGTGATGGTGGCCTCGTAGAAGGAATTTGGGAGTGTTCCTCCCTCTGCTATATTTTGGAAGAGTTTGAGAAGGATAGGTGTTAGCTCTTCTCTAAACGTTTGATAGAATTCACCTGTGAAGCCATCTGGTCCTGGGCTTTTGTTTGTTGGAAGATTTTTAATGACAGTTTCAATTTCAGTGCTTGTGATTGGTCTGTTCATATTTTCTATTTCTTCCTGATTCAGTCTTGGCAGGTTGTGCATTTCTAAGAATTTGTCCATTTCTTCCAGATTGTCCATTTTATTGGCATAGAGTTGCTTGTAGTAATCTCTTATGATTTTTTTTATTTCTGCAGTGTCAGTTGTTACTTCTCCTTTTTCATTTCTAATTCTATTGATTTGAGTCTTCTCCCTTTTTTTCTTGATGAGTCTGGCTAGTGGTTTATCTATTTTGTTTATCTTCTCAAAGAACCAGCTTTTAGTTTTATTGATCTTTGCTATCGTTTCCTTCATTTCTTTTTCATTTATTTCTGATCTGATTTTTATGATTTCTTTCCTTCTGCTAGCTTTGGGGTTTTTTTGTTCTTCTTTCTCTAATTGCTTGAGGTGCAAGGTTAGGTTGTTTATTCGAGATGTTTCCTGCTTCTTAAGGTGGGCTTGTATTGCTATAAACTTCCCCCTTAGAACTGCTTTTGCTGCATCCCATAGGTTTTGGGTCGTTGTGTCTCCATTGTCATTTGTTTCTAGGTATTTTTTTATTTCCTCTTTGATTTCTTCAGTGATCACTTCATTATTAAGTAGTGTATTGTTTAGCTTCCATGTGTTTGTATTTTTTACAGATCTTTTCCTGTAATTGATATCTAGTCTCATGGTGTTGTGGTCAGAAAAGATACTTGATACAATTTCAATTTTCTTAAATTTACCAAGGCTTGATTTGTGACCCAAGATATGGTCTATCCTGGAGAATGTTCCATGAGCACTTGAGAAAAATGTGTATTCTGTTGTTTGTGGATGGAGTGTCCTATAAATATCAATTAAGTCCATCTTGTTTAATGTATCATTTAAAGCTTGTGTTTCCTTATTTATTTTCATTTTGGATGATCTGTCCATGGGTGAAAGTGGGGTGTTAAAGTCCCCTACTATGAATGTGTTACTGTCAATCTCCCCTTTTATGGCTGTTAGTATTTGCCTTATGTATTGAGGTGCTCCTATGTTGGGTGCATAAATATTTACAATTGTTATATCTTCTTCTTGGATCGATCCCTTTATCATTATGTAGTGTCCTTCTTTGTCTCTTGTAATAGTCCTTATTTTAAAGTCTATTTTGTCTGATATGAGAATTGCTACTCCAGCTTTCTTTTGGTTTCCATTTGCATGGAATATCTTTTTCCATCCCCTTATTTTCAGTCTGTATGTGTCTCTAGGTCTGAAGTGGGTCTCTTGTAGACAGCATATATAAGGGTCTTGTTTTTGTATCCATTCAGCCAATCTGTGTCTTTTGGTGGGAGCATTTAGTCCATTTACATTTAAGGTAATTATCGATATGTATGTTCCTATTCCCATTTTCTATATTGTTTTGGGTTCGTTATTATAGGTCTTTTCCTTCTCTTGTGTTCCTTGTCTAGAGAAGTTCCTTTAGCATTTGCTGTAAAGCTGGTTTGGTGGTGCTAAACTCTCTCAGCTTTTGCTTGTCTGTAAAGGTTTTAATTTCTCCATCAAATCTGAATGAGATCCTTGCTGGGTAGAGTAGCCTTGGTTGCAGGTTTTTCTCCTTCATCACTTTCAGTATGTCCTGCCACTCCCTTCTGGCTTGTAGGGTTTCTGCTGAGAGATCAGCTGTTAACCTTATGGGGATTCCCTTGTGTGTTATTTGCTGTTTTTCCCTTGCTGCTTTTAATATGCTTTCTTTGTATTTAATTTTTGACAGTTTGATTAATATGTGTCTTGGCGTATTTCTCCTTGTATTTATCCTGTATGGGACTCTCTGTGCTTCCTGGACTTGATTAACTATTTCCTTTCCCATATTAGGGAAGTTTTCAACTATAATCTCTTCAAATATTTTCTCAGTCCCTTTCTTTTTCTCTTCTTCTTCTGGAACCCCTATAATTCGAATGTTGGTGCGTTTAATGTTGTCCCAGAGGTCTCTGAGACTGTCCTCAGTTCTTTTCATTCTTTTTTCTTTATTCTGCTCTGCAGTAGTTATTTCCACTATTTTATCTTCCAGGTCACTTATCCGTTCTTCTGCCTCAGTTATTCTGTTATTGATCCCATCTAGGGTACTTTTAATTTCATTTATTGCGTTGTTCATCATTGCTTGTTTCATCTTTATTTCTTCTAGGTCCTTGTTAACTGCTTCTTGCATTTTGTCCATTCTACTTCCAAGATTTCGGATCATCCTTACTATCATTATTCTGAATTCTTTTTCAGGTAGACTGCCTATTTCCTCTTCATTTGTTAGGTCTGGTGCATTTTTATCTTGCTCCTTCATCTGCTGTGTGTTTTTCTGTCTTCTCATTTTGCTTATCTTACTGTGTTTGGGGTCTCCTTTTTGCAGGCTGCACGTTCGTAGTTCCCGTTGTTTTTGATGTCTGTCTCCAGTGGCTAAGGTTGTTTCAGTGGGTTGTGTAGGCTTCCTGGTGGAGGGGACTAGTGCCTGTGTTGTGGTGGATGAGGCTGGATCTTGTCTCTCTAGTGGGCAGGTTCACGTCTGGTGGTGTGTTTTGGGGTGTCTGTGGCCTTATTATGATTTTAGGCAGCCTCTCTGCTAATGGGTGGGGTTGTGTTCCTGTTTTGCTAGTTGTTTGGCATAGGTTGTCTAGCACTGTGGCTTGCTGGTCGTTGGGTGAAGCTGGGTGCTGGTGTTAAGATGGAGGTCACTGGGAGATTTCCACCGTTTAATATTATGTGGAGCTGGGAGGTCTCTTGTTGACCAGTGTCCTGAAGTTGGCTCTCCTACCTCAGAGGCAGAGCCCTGACTCCTGGCTGGAGCACCAAGAGCCTTTCATCCACACGGCTCAGAATAAAAGGGAGAAAAAGTAGAGAGAATTAGTAGAAGTATGAGGAAAGAAAGAAGGAAAGGAGGAAAGGAAGGAAGGAAGAAAGAAGCAAAGAAGGAAAGAAAGGAGGGAGGGAGGAAGGAAGGAAGGAAGGAGGGAAAGAAGGAAAAAAGACAGAAAGAAAGAAGATACAGTAAAAATAAAATAAGGTATAATATAGTTATTGAATTAAAAAATATTTAGAAAAAAAAAAAAAAAAAAAAAGAGGGACGGATAGAACCTTAGGACAAATGTTGGAAGCAAAGCTATACAGAGAAAATCTTATACAGAAGCATACACATACACCTTCACAAAAAGAGGTAAAGGGGGAAAGATCATAAATCTTGCTCTCAGAGACCACCTCCTCAATTTGGGGTGATTCGTTGTCTAAAGGAGGGAAGGACGGAAAGAAAGAAAGAAAGAAAGAAGGAACGACGGTAAAGTATAATAAAGTTATTAAAATTAATTATTGAGAAAAAAAAATTTTTTTTTTTTTTAAAAACCATGGACGGATAGAGCCCTAGGACAAATGGTGGAAGCAAGAGTATACAGACAAGATGTCACACATAAGCATACACGTACACATTCACAAAAAGAGGAGAAGGGAAAAAAATCATAGATCTCGCTCCTAAATTCCACCTCTTCAATTTGGGATCATTCCTTGTCTATTCAGGTATTCCACAGATGCAGGGTATATCAAGTTGATTGTGGAGCTTTAATCCTCTGCTTCTGAGGCTGCTGGGAAAGATTTCCCTTTCTCTTCTTTGTTCTCACAGCTCACAGGAGCTCAGCTTTGGATTTGGCCCTGCCTCTGCGTGTAGGTCGCTGGAGGGCGTCTGTTTTTTGCTCAGACAGGACGGGGTTAAAGGAGCCGCTGATTCGGGGGCTCAGGCTCACTCAGGCCGGGGGTGAGGGGGGGGAAGGAGGGGCACTGCATGCGGGGCGGGCCTGCGGCGTCAGAGGCGGCGTGACGTTGCGGCAGAGGCCGGCGTGACGTTGCACCAGCCTGAGGCCCGCCGTGCGTTCTCCCGGGGAAGTTGTCCCTGGTTCCCGGGAACCTGGCAGTGGCGGGCTGCACAGGCTCCGCAGAAGAGGGGTGTGGAGAGTGACCTGTGCTCGCACACAGGCCCCTTGGTGGCGGCAGCAGCAGCCTTAACGTCTCCCGCCCGTCTCTGGGGTCCGCGCTTTTAGCCGCGGCTTGCGCCCTTCTCTGGGGTTCGCGCTTTTTGCCGCGGCTCGCGCCCGTCTCTGGGGTCCGCGCTTTTAGCCACGGCTCGCGCCCGTCTCTGGGGTTCGCGCTTTTTGCCGCGGCTCGCGCCCGTCTCTGGGGTTCGCGCTTTTAGCCGCGGCTCGCGCCCGTCTCTGGAGTTCCTTTAAGCAGCGCTCTTAAACCCCTCTCCTCGCGCACCAGGAAACAAAGAGGGAAGAAAAAGTCTCTTGCCTCTTCGGCAGGTGCAGGCTTTTCCCCGAACTCCCTCCCGGCTAGTCGTGGTGCACTAACCCCTTCAGGCTATGTTCAAGCCGCCAACCCCAGTCCTCTCCCTGCGCTCCGTCCAAAACCGAAACCCGAGCTTCAGCTCGCAGCCCCGCCCACCCGGGCGGGTGAGCAGACAAGCCTCTCGGGCTGGTGAGTGCCGGTCGGCACCGATCCTCTGTGCGGGAATCTCCCCGCTTTGCCCTCCGCACCCGTCGCTGTGCACTACTCCTCGGTCCCGAAGCCCCCCCCTCCGCCTCCCGCAGTCTCCGCCCGCGGAGGGGCTTCCTAGTGTGTGGAAACTTTTCCTCCTTCACAGCTCCCTCCCACTGGCGCAGGTGCCGTCCTTATTCTTTTGTCTCTGTTTTTTCTTTTTTTCTTTTGCCCTACCCAGGTACGTGGGGAGTTTCTTGCCTTTTGGGAGGTCTGAGGTCTTCTGCCAGCCTTCAGTAGGTGTTCTGTAGGAGTTGTTCCACGTGTAGATGTATTTCTGGTGTATCCGTGGGGAGGAAGGCGATCTCCGCGTCTTACTCTTCCGCCATCTTCAAGTGTGTTTTGTTTTTGAAATTTATTTTGATAATAGGATTTAGCTGATTTTCACTGCTGCGTGTATTCCGCTGTACCCATGCTTGATTCTATTACGCAGACATATAAATCCATAGGTATTAAGACTCTTACTCATCCGGTATATTCCTAGGTGCTGAAAATGTGGTGTTGAGTCCATTTCATTGACCAAGGAGTAGGTTTTTTCTATTCCATATTTGGCTTATGGAACGGTATCTGTGCTAATTTCAATCTCTGGTTTTATGCAGCACCCCAACTCACCTTTATCCTTGAGCAAGCATAAGTTGGTTTTCTAAATTTGAGACACCGTTCTGTTTTATAATTCAGTTCATTTGTAGCCACGTTTACATTCCATGTATTAGTGATATCGTATGTCTTTTCGTTTTTATATTATGTGACTTCGAGTGATCATATGTCACTCCTGTGTAGTTGTTACACATGGCCATATTTCATTGATTTCCTGGCTGAGTAATATTCCACTCTACATAAATGCCACATCTCTATCCATTTTCTCTCTCCAGAGACATATAATTTATATCCTAGTCGAGGATCTGTTAAACAGAGAGGCGGTATGCCTTGGGGTGCCTGTGTCCTCTCGATTTTTGTTTTTCCCAAGATATACGTCCATGAGTGCAAGGGCCCTGTGCTCTGTAGCTCATTTTTTAGATGCTTTAGTAAACAAAATACACTTCTCTAGAGTGACCGTTGGCAATATTCATTTCCACTATAAGCCTCACAGGGCTCCCTTTTCTCCTTGCCCTGTCCTGCATTTCTGGTGTTTACACTTTCTGAGGACGGCTCTTCTGACTGATGCGAAGTGATATGTTTTGTAGTATTGATTTCCAGTGCCCACCTGTTTGGTTGGCTAAAAAAGTGTATGCCCTGTTCTTGAATATATACAGAAAAAGACGCATACACCCTTTTTGGCCAACTGCAATGTTGGCAATGTTCAGCCCCTTTTCTTGTGCTTAATGGCGAGTCCTTCCTACCTCTTGCAATCCCTTTCCTGCCATTCTCCATTGCTTACAAGTCCTTTTCTCTGACTTTCCTCAAGACATTTTTCAGTGATAGATATTTTCATCTCTGCAGTTTCGTGAATTTTAGTGCCCGTGAGTCCCATTTTTCAACTTGTGTTTATGGGAACTGACCACAAAGCAGCGGGATTTCCTCAAGCCCTATTCTGTTTCCATGGGCAACCCTAGCCTTTGGTCAATTCGTCTTCCTGATTGGAAATTAGAGTGACATGTGCCTGTCCGAAAACCTAGGACTTGTCTCTCATTGTTCCTCCTCCTTCCGCTTCATCCTCTGGACAAATTCCAAACTGTATGCAACAGGATGTTGACAGTGCTGACATCTCCAAGTGGGGAGACTGTTCGTAAAGAAGCTGGAGGGGTGAACCCGAGCACCAGGAGATGAGGAGATGAGATGCCTTTTCCAAACTCTTCCCGATCAGACGGTATACCATCCTCTGGGTGTGACAGGCATGTTTTAGCTGTAGGAAGCGTCCCATTCATGTGAGGAGAACACCAGGGCTTTTTCAAAATCAGTGTCTCTCCGCAACCCAAAGTGGGGAATGTTTTAAGCTACGGCTACACATATGTTCATTAAGGGCCTTGGGAAGTAGGCAGAGTCCAAACTTTAGATGATTGAAGTCTTCCTGGTCAGAAGCACTCACCACCGGCTTCCCTTAGGTTCCATTTTAACTGTCATTGATAGATGATGTCAATAAAAATATCTATTCTTTTTCAGATTATTTCCCCTTATAGGTTATTGCAAAATATTGAGTGTAGTTCCCTGTGCTATACAGTAGTTCCTTGTTGATGATCGATTTTATACATAGCAGTGTGTATGTGTTAATCCCAAACGGTTAATTTATCCCTCCTCCCACCTTTCCCCTTTGGTAATAATAAATTATAAGATTTTATACTTCTCAGAAATGGGGGAGCTGAAAGAGAGGTATCATTTTCAATGGAAAAGCATTTAAAACAAGATTGAAGCTTTAACCAAGATTATTAGATGTACATCCTTGGAAAGAAATCACTTCGTTTCTCTAATATTGACCTGACAAATAAGACAAACCTTTTCACTGAACTTGCTTATAATAAAGTGATGGAAATATCAAATGGAAGTGTTAGAAACATCTTATTTTACCCGAGCCTTATACACTGTTCTATGTTAATTACAGTTTGGCTCACACATCTGTTCACTGAAGTTACAATGTTCTCAATTTCTGTTATTGATCCTCCAGAGTGGACCCCAACAAGTGTCCCCCTGCCCAGTGTCATTGGAGCCAACAGATCGAGACTGAGTTTGGTTCAGAAGCAAAGGAAACTTTATATTTTGATCAGAGAATGGAGAGGTGAGAGCATGTGCTACCCTGTGGGCTGTGGGCTGGGCTGCTGTGTAGAGATCCTGTCAGAGTCAGTGGGAGGGAGGGGGCGGAGCTCTCGAGGGCCCGGTTGGCTGCAGCTCAGGCTCTATATCACGGAGTCTGCACTGTGCCCCAGGAGCTGAGGTGTCGACCCAGCCATTCTGCACTAGGAAATCTGGTCTGAAGTGCCGGCTGTTGAACCTCTGTATGCGGGACCCTAGGAGCACGTGAAATTAGACAAAGCACAAAGGATAAAAAAGGTTAGACTTTATTTTATTGCCCAGATTCTATTTTTATCTCCCAGGGATTTTTAAGGGGCTTTGCCTGGGACAAACCCCTCTTCTGCCTTTTGTCCCCTTCCTCATTCTTAGAGTGCTGAGGGTGCAGACCCTTCTTCTTTAACTGCTGAGTGCTGAGTTAGAAGCCCTCATACTCATAGGCAAGGGTCAGAATTTCTCCCCAGCAGCCTCCAGGTGACGTTGATTGTCCCCAGGCCTCCTGCCTCCCTGCTCGTCCGCCTGAGCACCAGTATTGGAAGTGTTATAGATTCTAATGACCTTTAAGGGTCCAGGAAGGAGATGTGCAGTGACGCTGTGAGGTCCAGTTTCACCCTGCCCCACATTTGTTCAGCCACCTTTAGCTGACCGTTTCTGCCAGCCTAGATGCTCTGACCAGTAGTCTGCGCTTCCTTCTATTAGGCCCCAGAATTAACATAAAAACAGCACCAGGTGTCAGGACCCTGCCCGCTCAGCTCCCAGACAGTCCAGGGTCAGTGGTGATGAAGGACCATGATGGCCACTGAGTCAACAGCCTTTTGAAGTAAACAGGAGTCCAGCCGGTCTTATTGGCCACCATCATCACAGTGTCTGTAGGCTTTTCTATGGTGACAGCTTGATATACGGTTCCCCCGCCAAGATTATTACCTCCCCTCTGGGTGCAGTAAGTCCTGCAAGCAGTAGTCTACTCTTTTGGGACACACTCTTGTTGTTTTATGAGAGAAACTCCAGGTCAAGTGATGGTCACACGAGTCGTCATGGTGCCCTGTTGCCCCCGGTTATCTCTCTGGATGTTGGAGTTGGAGGGCCTTCTCACTCGAGGTCAGTGTGCCCACGGAGCAAACCCTGTGACTTCAGGGCATGGTTGGGGGTTCGGTTCACCACGTGGGGTCCTTTTCCCTTAGGAGGGAGGTGGCCTTTTGGGCTGCTGATTTCCACGTTTTCAGATACCGCCAGTATCTTGGCCAGATGTGGCGGTGGGCCAAGCCCCTTGGTGACCATAGTTTATCCTACCTGGATGGCATTCTTGCATTGTTCCATTTCAAGTGGTCCCAGTATTTGCACTAATACTCCAATGGCCTTTCAAATTTCACTAGGAATGTAAATGTCAAAGGGTTTAGCTAAATTAGGGAGTTCCAGGGCAAGGGTCTGAATTGACTGCTCTTTCCATTCTTGAAAGGCCACTTCTGGATTCTATTCAAAAGGATCATCATCTTTTCCTTTCAGTGTTTCATATAGAGGCCCAGCTAGTAGACTGTAGTTAGGGATCCAGAAGCAGCAAACCCTGGCCTCCCCAGGAACCCCTAAGCTGTCTTCTAGTTGTAGAAATGGGTAAGGCTGTAAATTGTTTCTTCCCTTTCCTGGGATGGGCTTCTCCGACCTTCTGTGAGAATGCAGCCCACGCAGGTCACTGTAGTCTGTGATATTTGAGCTTTTGCTTGGACAACTTGTATCCTTTATTGGCTTGGTAGTTCAGATGTCTCCTTAGTAGGGCTGGCGATCAGAATGTCGTCTGCATATTGAAGGAGTGTTTCCTTTTCCAGAGGTAGAGCTTTTAGGTCTTTAGCTGAGCTTTCCCCAAAGATGGTGTGGGAATTTTTGAACCCTTGCGGCAAGACGGCCCGGAAGTATTGTTTTAGTTGTATGTTGAGTCCTGCCACTCACAAGCCAAAATTTCTTGTGACTCTGGGACTAATAGAATACAAAAGAAGGCTTCATTGAAGACTAATACAGAATACCATGTCCTGGTGGTTAGTAGAATGACCAGCAGGGTGTAGGGTTTAGGAACTACTGGAGGTCTATCCTCGGTGGCTTCACTGACTGTCCTGACATCCTTTACCAGGACTCCAGCAGCCCATGGGGCTCTCGAGGTCAGGCCAATCCCAGGATATGGAGCTCACCTGGGCAGGTACCCCACCCCCACCCCAGCCCACGGGGCTCTCGTGTTCAGGCCCCTCCCAGGATATGGGGATCCCTGGGCAGGTTCCCCTGCAGCCCATGGGGCTCTCGTGGTCAGGCCCCTCCCAGGATACAGAGCTACCCTTGCCGGTACCGTGGCAGGGCTGGGCACACAGGAGCCATGCACATCGCCCTCATTTCAGAGCACTCCCAGCTCACCTGTCACTCAGATCTGACACAGAGCACCTCAGAGCAGGACTTGAACTAACAAACAGCAGCTCCGACAGGTCTGTGACCCTGGGCATCACTCTGTGTGGCCTCCCTCCACCTGGTCTTCCAGAGATTTCCACTGCACCCGGGGCACCAGGCCTCTGTCTCCACCCACCACCCAACCCTGCTCTCCCTGACTCCTGGGTACTTCTCATTAGGAGAGGGTTTTCTTGAAGTTGTCTCCCACTCATGGGCCAGATAATATAATTAGACAACAAGCCAGAGCTGCAGCCCCTTGTCTATCCTGACTCTCAGGAGCCCACACCTATTCCTTGGACCTGGCCGATTCAGCAAGTTCCAGTTTCTGCAACTGTGAGCCCCTGAGGGGTGATTATTGGCTGGCCTGGGAAGCCTGACCGTGCCGGCCAGCCCTCCCCAGGTGTGCCTGGGTTGAGATCAATATAAACACCGCTCCAGGCAGCAAGAGCACCTGCAGCTGTGCCTGACGCCATTTTCTCTGCCCTGTCAGCAGTCTCGGGGCTGGACTGGTGGGAGGGAGTGAGAGGCCACGGCTTTGTGGGTGGCCCAGTGTGAGTGGGGCTCTGCTGGACTTTCTGCAGCAGTTGCCAAGATGCCACCTGCTAAAGAAGAGGATGTGTCACCCATACCTGCCGCTGGAATTTCTCCCTGGGCAGAGGTGAGTAAGGAAGAAAGCAGTGGGGGCCGGGACAGGAGGGGTATCTCAGGCAGGGAAATGGAAAGCTTCCAGTAGATCACCCAGGGCCAGGACCATCCTGTCTGGCCTGCAGGCACCAAGTCGGCTGGCATGCTGTCGCTCATGTGGCTCCATGGCCCTTCCTCTAGGCTTTCAAGTCCTTGTACATATTCAGGTGTTTTACCTAGGAAGGGTGGGAACATTTCAGCAGCAGCTGGCCTGGGGCTCGGCCCACGTTTACTCACAGATGCCTCGGCACGGGCCCCCAGCTTTGCAATGAGGACGCTTGTTGCGTGGGGCATGCTGGCTGAATGGGAGATGATTCCCCACCACTGACCAACTTCAGAATTGTTTACAACTGGAGCAAGTGCCCTGATACGGTTTTCCTCTGTGTAACTGGTGGGTTCTGGGTTTTTTTCGTTTTTTCGTTCTTGGTTCAAGGTAGATTTTATTCCTCTTTTTTGTATTTACAGATATAAGCATGGAAATAATTTATTCATATAAATACATGTATGTGAAGGGAAGAATATTTTTTCTGTTTTACTTTTTTTAATTTTGAATTTTATTTTATTTTTTTATACAGCAGGTTCTTTTTGGTTACCTATTTTATACATAGAAATGTATACATGCCAATCCCAATCTCTCAACTCCTCCCACCACCACCCCCCCAACAGCTTTCCCCCCTTGGTGTCCATACGTTTGTTGTCTACATCTGTTCCTCTATTTCTGCCTTGCAAAACGGTTCATCTGTACAACTTTTCTAGGTTCCACATATATGCATTTATATACAGGATTTGTTTTTCTCTTTCTGACTTACTTCACTCTGTATGACAGTCTCTAGATCCATCAACGTCTCTACAAATGACCCAATTTCATTCCTTTTTATGGCTTAGTAATATTCCATTTTATATATGTACCACATCTTTATACATTCGTCTGTCTGTGGGCATTTAGGTTGCTTCCATTACCTGGATATTGTAAATAGTGATGCAGTGAACATTGCGGTGAATGTCTCTTTTCGATTTACGGTTTTGTCTGGGTATATGCCCAGTAGTGGGATTGCTGTATTATATGGTAATTCTATTCTTAGTTTTATAAGAAACTCCATAATGTTCTCCACAGTGACTGCATCAATTTACATTCCCAACAATAGTGGAAGAGGT
The DNA here is from genome assembly GCF_059928025.1 of Delphinapterus leucas. Lineage (NCBI taxonomy): Eukaryota > Metazoa > Chordata > Mammalia > Artiodactyla > Monodontidae > Delphinapterus > Delphinapterus leucas. Next base: position 1,186,713 of record NW_028322250.1, read on the forward strand.
TTCCTTATCTCTGCACCCTTTCCAGCATTTGTTGTTTGTAGATTTTCTGATGATGCCCATTCTAACAGGTGTGAGCTGATACACCATGGATGAGTCTATTTCGTTGAGCAAAGAGTAGGTCTTGTCTATTACATATTTGGCTTATGGAACGGTATGTGTGCTCATTTCAATCTCTGGTTTTATACAGCACCCCAACTCAACTTTCCCCTTAAGCAAGCATAAGTTTTTATCTAAATGTGAGACTCTGTTCGGTTTTGTAATTCAGTTTATGTGTAGCCAAGTTTACACTCCCTCTATTTGTGATATCTTATGATAATTATCTTTCTCTGTGTGACATATTTCTCTTAGAATCATCATACTTAAATCCACTCAATTTGCTGCTACAGGCCTGATGACATTGATTTCATTGCTGAGTGATATTCCGTTGTACGTAAGTAGCACAACTCCTTTATCCATTTTTTTCTTTCTGGGATATTTAATTTGTACTGGACTCGAGGTTCTTGTAAACACAGCAGCCCTGGATATTGTGTTGGCTGTGTCTTGTTGATTTTAATTTTCCTAAGCTATAGGGCCAAAAGTGGAAGTGCCCTAGGCTCTGTAGCTTTGTTTTTTAGATGTTTCAGCATACACCATAAACGTCACCAGAGTGTCTGTTGGCAATTTACATCCCGTCCATCAGCATAACAAGGCTCCCTGTTCTCCATGGCCTGTCCTGTGTTTCTGGGTTTTACACTTTTTTCAGATGGCTCTTTTGACGAATGGGAAATGAGAGTTCATTGTAGTGCGGATTTCCATTGCTCGAATTCTTGGTTGGCCACAAAGGGCATATGCGTTTTTTCCTGAATATATTCAGGAAAAAATGTATACGCACTTTTTGTCCAAGTGCATCACTGTCAAAGATCTGCTGCTTTTCACATGCTTTAAATGCAATTCCAATCTACCTCCTGAAATATGATTCCTGCAATTCTGCCTCGTTTTCAAGTCCTCTGTGCAGACTTACTTCAATATATTTTTTGCCAATAGCTGTCATTTATAACTCTGCAGGTTTGTGAATTACAGTGCCTGTGATTTCCTTTCTTAATTCGTTTCCTTGAAAGCTGGCCACAGAACCGCAGGTTTGCTTCAGGCCGTAATCAGGGTCCCGCACGGCACGCTGAGCCTTTGGTTAATTCCTCTTCCTGGTGGGAAATTAGAGTTAAATGTGCCCCTCCAGACACCTGCCTCACTCCCAGCCCCTTGGTGATGTGTGTCCTCTGGTTTGAGGCCACATGTGCTGGGTTCCTCACCTTTCGCAGATGTGGCCCCACTGGTGTGCGGACACTCCTGCCTGGTTCCCATCCCCTTGGTGATGTGAGCCCTCCAGTGAGAGTCTGATCCTGGTTGGGCTCCTCACACTTCTGTGAGGTGAGCCCTCTTCTCTGAGGTCACTCCTGCCTGGCTGACACACCCCGCCTTGGCGACGTCGGCCCTCTGGTGGCAGTTGGAGCCTGCTGGGAGCCTCCTCCCCTCAGTGATGAGGCCCTCTGGCATCAGGCCCTAACTGCTGGGTTCCCACATTTTCTGATACGTGCTAAGTGGTGCGAGGGCACTCCTGCCAGGTTCCCATCCCCATGGGCATGTGGGCCTTCTGCTCTATGGTCCCAACACCTGTGTTTTTCACAGTTTCAGGATGTTGGCTCTCTGGTGTTAGTTCACTCAGGCCTAGATCCCATAGACTCTGTGCTCTGAGCCGCCTGCTGGGAGGTTCCTACTGCTGGATTCCTTACCATTTTTATTCTTTGGGTCCTGTGTTTTCATGCTCCTCCTTCCTGACTCACTCCCAGCCCCTTTGTGATGTAGGTCCTCTGGTTTGAGGCCACCTGTGCCGGTTTCCTCACCTTTATTGATGTGGTCCCACTGGTGTGAGGACACTCCTGCCTGGTTCCCATCCCCTTGGTGATGGGGGCCCTCTGGTGAGAGTCTGATCCTGGCTGGATTCCTCACACTTCTGGGAGGTGGGCCCTCTGCTGTGAGGTCACTCCTGCCTGGCTGGCACACATCACCTTGGCGATGTGGGCCCTCAGTTGCGAGTTGGTGCCTGCTGGGAGTCTCCTCCCCTCGGTAATGAGGGCCCTCTGGCGTCAGGCCCTAACTCATGGGCTCCCAAAATTTTCTGATATGTGCCCTGTCGTGCGAGTACACTCCTGCCAGGGTCCCATCCCCATGGGGATGTGGGCCTTCTGCTCTGAGGTCCCACCGGCTGGGTTGCTCACAGTGTCATGATGTGAGCCCTCTGCTGTGAGTTCACTGTGGCCTGGATCCCATAGACTCCATACTCTGGGCCACCTGCTGGGAGGTTCCAACTGCTGGATTCCTCACATTTTTTATTCTGTGGGCCCTGTGTTGTTAGGCTACTCCTGCCTGCCTCACTCGGAGCACCTTGGAAATGTGGGTCCTCTGGTTTAGGCCACATGTGCTGGGTTCCTCACCTTTCTATAATGTGGCCACACTGGTGTGAGGACACTCCTGCCTTGTTCCGGTCCCCTTGGTGATGTGGGCTCTCTGGTGAGAGTCTTATCCTGGCTGGTTTCCTCACCCTTCTGTGAGGTAGGCCCTCTGCTGTGAGGTCACTCCTGCCTGGCTGGCACACGTCACCTTGGCGACGTGGGCCCTCAGTTGGGAGTTGGTGCCTGCTGGGAGTCTCCACCCCTCGGTAATGAGGGCCCTCTGGCGTCAGGCTCTAACTCCTGGGCTCCCAAAATTTTCTGATGTGCGCCCTGTGGTGTGAGTACACTCCTGCCAGGTTTCCAACCCCATGGGAATATGGGCCTTCTGCTCTGAGGTCCCAACGGTGGGTGGCTCAGTTTCATGATGAGGGCCCTCTGGTGTGAGTTCACTCCGGCCTGGATCCCATAGCCTCGCTGCTCCTGGCCGCCTGTGGGGAGGTTCCAACTGCGGTATTCCTCACCTTTTTTCTTCTATGGGCCCTCTGTTTTGAGACTCCTCCTGCCTGCCTCACTCCGAGCCCCTTGGAGATGTGGGTCCTCTGGTTTAGGCCACATGTGCTGGGTTCCTCACCTTTCTATGATGTGGTCACACTGGTGTGAAGACAGTCCTGCCTGGTTCTGATCCTCTTGGTGATGTGGGCCCTCTGGTGAGAGTCTAATCCTCTTTGGGTTCCTCACACTTTTTTGAGGTTGGCCCTCTGCTCTGAGGTCACTCCTGCCTGGCTGGCACACGCCGCATTGGCGACATTGGCCCTCTTGTAGCAGTTGGAGCCTGCTGGGAGCCTCCTCTCCTCGGTGATGAGGGCCCTCTGGCGTCAGGCCCTAACTGCTGGGCTCCCCATATTTTCTGATGTGTGCCCACTGGTGCGATGACACTCCTGCTTGGTTCGCTTCCCCATGGGGATGTGGGCCTTGTGCTCTGAGGTCACAATGGCTAGGTTGCTCACAGTTTCATGATGAGGGCCCTCTGTTGTGAGTTCATCATTGCCTGGATCCCATAGCCTCGGTGATCTGGGCCGCCTGCTGGGATGTTCCAACTGCTGGATTCCTCACCTTTTTTATACAATGGGCCACGTGTTTTGAGGTTCATCCTGCCTGCCTCGCTCCGAGACCCATGGAGATGTGGGTCCTCTGGTTTGAGGCCACATGTGCTGGGTACCTCAACTTGCGATGATGTGGCCCCATGGGTGTGAAGACACTCCTGCCTGGTTCCCAGCCTCTTGCTGATGTGGGCCCTCTGGTGAGAGTGTGATAATGGCTCGGTTCCTTACCCTTCTGTGAGGTGGGCCCTCTGATGTGAGGTCACTCCTGCCTGGCTGGCTCACGTCACCTTGGCGATGTGGGCCCTCTGTTGGCCACGAAAGCATGCTGGGAGCCCCCTACCCTCTTTAATGAGGGCCCTGAAAAAACGCATATGCACTTTTTGACCAAGTGCATCATTGTCGAGGATCTGCCTCTTCTCCTGTGCTTTCAGAGCACTTCCCGTCGACCTCCTGAAATCACATTCCTGGAATTCTGCCCCGCTTTCAAGTCCTCTTCGCAGCCTTATTTCAATATATTTTTGTATGATACCTGCCATTTATAACTCTGCAGGTTTGTTAATTACAGTGTCCCTGAGCTCCTTTCTTCAACTCGCTTTCTTGTGAGCTGGCCGCAAAACCGCAGGATTGCTTCAGGCCCAAATCTGGTTTCCGCACAGCATGCTGAGCCTTTGGTAAATTCCTTTTTCTGGTGGGAAATGAGCATTCAATTTGCCCGTGCAGACACCTACAGCTAGTCTCTCATTGGTTCTCCCTATTCCTCTTCATCTTGTGCAGATATTGCAAATGTGCCAAACAGGAGGTTAAGGGCACTGACTCTCCAAGTGGGTAGAGAGTTAGTAAAGCGTCTGGAATGGTGAACCCGAGTACCAGGGGACGAAACCTGAGAGGCATTTAAAATCGTTTCCCAGTCACACGGTGGACCATACTCTGGGATTCAGATGCATCTTTTAGGTGAAGGAAGAATCCCGTAAACCTGGAGAGTTGGGACCCATGGAATGGGTACCATGCAGTATGACTTCAAAGGGTCTGCATTTGCTCATCGAACCTCACCAACGCTATCAGCCCGATGTGTCCAACCTTATGCCTCACTCAGCTCTGGGTGTAGATGTGGTAAATCCAGGTTGCATTACAAGCCCTGAATGAATTATTTAAGAATTGCTCTCTATTTCAGTGTCATTGTGTTTTGTTTTTGTAATTCATTTTGATAATGGGATTTATCGGATTTTCTCTGCTGCATTCATGCCGCTGTACACACGCTTGATTCTCTTACGGAGACATATAAATCCATGGGTTGGAAGATTCTTACTAGTCAGTTGTATTCCTAGGATTTGTATATGTGGTGTTTAGTCCATTTCGTTGAGCAAGGGGTAGGTCTTGACTATTATATATTTGGCTTATGGAAACGTATCTGTGCTAATTTCTATCTTTGGTTTTATGAAGCACCCCAACTTACCTTTCCCCTTAAGCAAGCATAAGTTGGTTTTCTAAATTTGAGACCCTGTTCTGTTTTGTAATTCAGTTCATGTGTAGCCAAGTTTACATTCCTTGTATTAGTGATATCTTATGATGTTTCATTTTCTGTGTGACTTATTTCACGTAGAATAATCATACCTGAATCCACTCATTATGCCGCGACGGGCCTGATGACATAGATTTCATTGCTGAGTGATATTCCATTGAACGTACGTACCACAACTTCTTTATCTATTTTTCACATTCTGGGATGTTTAACTTGTACCGTAGACGAGGTTCTTGTAAACAGAGCCGTCTGAAACTTTGCGGTGGCTGTGTGTATTTTACTTTAATTTCCCTAAGCTATAGGACCATAAGTGGAAGTGCCTTAGGCTCCGTTGCTTTGTTTTTCAGGTGTTCCAGGAAACACCATACACTTCTCCAGAGTGGCTGTTGGCAATTTACATCCCGCCCATCAGCATAACAAGGCTCCCTGTTCTCCATGGCCTGTGCTGCCTTTCTGGATTTTACACATTTTTCAGATGGCCCTTTTGACCGGGGGGCAGTGAGACTTCATTGTAGTGCAGATTTCTTTAACATGCTTGCTTGGTTGGCCAAAAAGTGGCATATGCGTTTTTTCCTCAATATATTCAGGAAAAAACGCATACGCCCTTTTTGGCCAAGTGCATCATTGTCGACGTTCTGCCTCTTTTCCTATGCTTTAAATGCAATTCCAGTCTACCCCTTGATATCGTTTTCGTGCAATTCTGCCCCATTTTCAGTCCTCTTTGCAGCCTTACTTCAATATATTTTTGGACGATAGCTGTCATATATAACTCTGCAGGTTTGTGCATGACAGTGCCGCTGAGCTCCTTTCTTCAACATGCTTTCTTGTAAGCTGGCCGCAAAACCGCTGGATTGCTTCAGGCCCTAATCTGGTTCCAGCACGGCATGCTGAGCCTTTGGTTAATTCCAATTCCTGGTGGTAAATGAGCGTTAAATTTGCCCGTGCAGACACCTACAGCTAGTCTCTCATTGGTTCTCCCTATTCCTGTTCATCTTGCGCAGAAATTGCAAACTGTGCCCAACAGGAGGTTAAAGGCACTGACTCTCCAAGTGGAGAGAGTGTTAGTAAAGCGTCTGGAATGGTGAACCCGAGTAACAGGAGACGAAAACTGAGATGCATTTAGAAACGTTTCCCGGTCACACGGTGGACCACACTCTGGGTTTCCCATGCATGTTTTAGCTGAAGGAAGAATCCCTTAAACCTGGAGAGTTGGGACCCATGGAATGGGTACCATGCAGTATGGCTTCAAAGGGTCTGCATTTGCTCACTGAACCTCACCAATGCTATCAGCGCAAAGTATCCAGCCTTATGTCTCACCCAGCTCTGGGTGTAAATGTGGTACATCCAGGTTGCATCACAAACCCTGAATGAATTATTTAAGAATTGCTCTCTATTTCACTGCCATTGTGTTTTCTTTTTGAAATTTATTTTGATAATAGGATTTAGCTGATTTTCACTGCTGCGTGTATTCCGCTGTACCCATGCTTGATTCTATTACGCAGACATATAAATCCATAGGTATTAAGACTCTTACTCATCCGGTATATTCCTAGGTGCTGAAAATGTGGTGTTGAGTCCATTTCATTGACCAAGGAGTAGGTTTTTTCTATTCCATATTTGGCTTATGGAACGGTATCTGTGCTAATTTCAATCTCTGGTTTTATGCAGCACCCCAACTCACCTTTATCCTTGAGCAAGCATAAGTTGGTTTTCTAAATTTGAGACACCGTTCTGTTTTATAATTCAGTTCATTTGTAGCCACGTTTACATTCCATGTATTAGTGATATCGTATGTCTTTTCGTTTTTATATTATGTGACTTCGAGTGATCATATGTCACTCCTGTGTAGTTGTTACACATGGCCATATTTCATTGATTTCCTGGCTGAGTAATATTCCACTCTACATAAATGCCACATCTCTATCCATTTTCTCTCTCCAGAGACATATAATTTATATCCTAGTCGAGGATCTGTTAAACAGAGAGGCGGTATGCCTTGGGGTGCCTGTGTCCTCTCGATTTTTGTTTTTCCCAAGATATACGTCCATGAGTGCAAGGGCCCTGTGCTCTGTAGCTCATTTTTTAGATGCTTTAGTAAACAAAATACACTTCTCTAGAGTGACCGTTGGCAATATTCATTTCCACTATAAGCCTCACAGGGCTCCCTTTTCTCCTTGCCCTGTCCTGCATTTCTGGTGTTTACACTTTCTGAGGACGGCTCTTCTGACTGATGCGAAGTGATATGTTTTGTAGTATTGATTTCCAGTGCCCACCTGTTTGGTTGGCTAAAAAAGTGTATGCCCTGTTCTTGAATATATACAGAAAAAGACGCATACACCCTTTTTGGCCAACTGCAATGTTGGCAATGTTCAGCCCCTTTTCTTGTGCTTAATGGCGAGTCCTTCCTACCTCTTGCAATCCCTTTCCTGCCATTCTCCATTGCTTACAAGTCCTTTTCTCTGACTTTCCTCAAGACATTTTTCAGTGATAGATATTTTCATCTCTGCAGTTTCGTGAATTTTAGTGCCCGTGAGTCCCATTTTTCAACTTGTGTTTATGGGAACTGACCACAAAGCAGCGGGATTTCCTCAAGCCCTATTCTGTTTCCATGGGCAACCCTAGCCTTTGGTCAATTCGTCTTCCTGATTGGAAATTAGAGTGACATGTGCCTGTCCGAAAACCTAGGACTTGTCTCTCATTGTTCCTCCTCCTTCCGCTTCATCCTCTGGACAAATTCCAAACTGTATGCAACAGGATGTTGACAGTGCTGACATCTCCAAGTGGGGAGACTGTTCGTAAAGAAGCTGGAGGGGTGAACCCGAGCACCAGGAGATGAGGAGATGAGATGCCTTTTCCAAACTCTTCCCGATCAGACGGTATACCATCCTCTGGGTGTGACAGGCATGTTTTAGCTGTAGGAAGCGTCCCATTCATGTGAGGAGAACACCAGGGCTTTTTCAAAATCAGTGTCTCTCCGCAACCCAAAGTGGGGAATGTTTTAAGCTACGGCTACACATATGTTCATTAAGGGCCTTGGGAAGTAGGCAGAGTCCAAACTTTAGATGATTGAAGTCTTCCTGGTCAGAAGCACTCACCACCGGCTTCCCTTAGGTTCCATTTTAACTGTCATTGATAGATGATGTCAATAAAAATATCTATTCTTTTTCAGATTATTTCCCCTTATAGGTTATTGCAAAATATTGAGTGTAGTTCCCTGTGCTATACAGTAGTTCCTTGTTGATGATCGATTTTATACATAGCAGTGTGTATGTGTTAATCCCAAACGGTTAATTTATCCCTCCTCCCACCTTTCCCCTTTGGTAATAATAAATTATAAGATTTTATACTTCTCAGAAATGGGGGAGCTGAAAGAGAGGTATCATTTTCAATGGAAAAGCATTTAAAACAAGATTGAAGCTTTAACCAAGATTATTAGATGTACATCCTTGGAAAGAAATCACTTCGTTTCTCTAATATTGACCTGACAAATAAGACAAACCTTTTCACTGAACTTGCTTATAATAAAGTGATGGAAATATCAAATGGAAGTGTTAGAAACATCTTATTTTACCCGAGCCTTATACACTGTTCTATGTTAATTACAGTTTGGCTCACACATCTGTTCACTGAAGTTACAATGTTCTCAATTTCTGTTATTGATCCTCCAGAGTGGACCCCAACAAGTGTCCCCCTGCCCAGTGTCATTGGAGCCAACAGATCGAGACTGAGTTTGGTTCAGAAGCAAAGGAAACTTTATATTTTGATCAGAGAATGGAGAGGTGAGAGCATGTGCTACCCTGTGGGCTGTGGGCTGGGCTGCTGTGTAGAGATCCTGTCAGAGTCAGTGGGAGGGAGGGGGCGGAGCTCTCGAGGGCCCGGTTGGCTGCAGCTCAGGCTCTATATCACGGAGTCTGCACTGTGCCCCAGGAGCTGAGGTGTCGACCCAGCCATTCTGCACTAGGAAATCTGGTCTGAAGTGCCGGCTGTTGAACCTCTGTATGCGGGACCCTAGGAGCACGTGAAATTAGACAAAGCACAAAGGATAAAAAAGGTTAGACTTTATTTTATTGCCCAGATTCTATTTTTATCTCCCAGGGATTTTTAAGGGGCTTTGCCTGGGACAAACCCCTCTTCTGCCTTTTGTCCCCTTCCTCATTCTTAGAGTGCTGAGGGTGCAGACCCTTCTTCTTTAACTGCTGAGTGCTGAGTTAGAAGCCCTCATACTCATAGGCAAGGGTCAGAATTTCTCCCCAGCAGCCTCCAGGTGACGTTGATTGTCCCCAGGCCTCCTGCCTCCCTGCTCGTCCGCCTGAGCACCAGTATTGGAAGTGTTATAGATTCTAATGACCTTTAAGGGTCCAGGAAGGAGATGTGCAGTGACGCTGTGAGGTCCAGTTTCACCCTGCCCCACATTTGTTCAGCCACCTTTAGCTGACCGTTTCTGCCAGCCTAGATGCTCTGACCAGTAGTCTGCGCTTCCTTCTATTAGGCCCCAGAATTAACATAAAAACAGCACCAGGTGTCAGGACCCTGCCCGCTCAGCTCCCAGACAGTCCAGGGTCAGTGGTGATGAAGGACCATGATGGCCACTGAGTCAACAGCCTTTTGAAGTAAACAGGAGTCCAGCCGGTCTTATTGGCCACCATCATCACAGTGTCTGTAGGCTTTTCTATGGTGACAGCTTGATATACGGTTCCCCCGCCAAGATTATTACCTCCCCTCTGGGTGCAGTAAGTCCTGCAAGCAGTAGTCTACTCTTTTGGGACACACTCTTGTTGTTTTATGAGAGAAACTCCAGGTCAAGTGATGGTCACACGAGTCGTCATGGTGCCCTGTTGCCCCCGGTTATCTCTCTGGATGTTGGAGTTGGAGGGCCTTCTCACTCGAGGTCAGTGTGCCCACGGAGCAAACCCTGTGACTTCAGGGCATGGTTGGGGGTTCGGTTCACCACGTGGGGTCCTTTTCCCTTAGGAGGGAGGTGGCCTTTTGGGCTGCTGATTTCCACGTTTTCAGATACCGCCAGTATCTTGGCCAGATGTGGCGGTGGGCCAAGCCCCTTGGTGACCATAGTTTATCCTACCTGGATGGCATTCTTGCATTGTTCCATTTCAAGTGGTCCCAGTATTTGCACTAATACTCCAATGGCCTTTCAAATTTCACTAGGAATGTAAATGTCAAAGGGTTTAGCTAAATTAGGGAGTTCCAGGGCAAGGGTCTGAATTGACTGCTCTTTCCATTCTTGAAAGGCCACTTCTGGATTCTATTCAAAAGGATCATCATCTTTTCCTTTCAGTGTTTCATATAGAGGCCCAGCTAGTAGACTGTAGTTAGGGATCCAGAAGCAGCAAACCCTGGCCTCCCCAGGAACCCCTAAGCTGTCTTCTAGTTGTAGAAATGGGTAAGGCTGTAAATTGTTTCTTCCCTTTCCTGGGATGGGCTTCTCCGACCTTCTGTGAGAATGCAGCCCACGCAGGTCACTGTAGTCTGTGATATTTGAGCTTTTGCTTGGACAACTTGTATCCTTTATTGGCTTGGTAGTTCAGATGTCTCCTTAGTAGGGCTGGCGATCAGAATGTCGTCTGCATATTGAAGGAGTGTTTCCTTTTCCAGAGGTAGAGCTTTTAGGTCTTTAGCTGAGCTTTCCCCAAAGATGGTGTGGGAATTTTTGAACCCTTGCGGCAAGACGGCCCGGAAGTATTGTTTTAGTTGTATGTTGAGTCCTGCCACTCACAAGCCAAAATTTCTTGTGACTCTGGGACTAATAGAATACAAAAGAAGGCTTCATTGAAGACTAATACAGAATACCATGTCCTGGTGGTTAGTAGAATGACCAGCAGGGTGTAGGGTTTAGGAACTACTGGAGGTCTATCCTCGGTGGCTTCACTGACTGTCCTGACATCCTTTACCAGGACTCCAGCAGCCCATGGGGCTCTCGAGGTCAGGCCAATCCCAGGATATGGAGCTCACCTGGGCAGGTACCCCACCCCCACCCCAGCCCACGGGGCTCTCGTGTTCAGGCCCCTCCCAGGATATGGGGATCCCTGGGCAGGTTCCCCTGCAGCCCATGGGGCTCTCGTGGTCAGGCCCCTCCCAGGATACAGAGCTACCCTTGCAGGTACCGTGGCAGGGCTGGGCACACAGGAGCCATGCACATCGCCCTCATTTCAGAGCACTCCCAGCTCACCTGTCACTCAGATCTGACACAGAGCACCTCAGAGCAGGACTTGAACTAACAAACAGCAGCTCCGACAGGTCTGTGACCCTGGGCATCACTCTGTGTGGCCTCCCTCCACCTGGTCTTCCAGAGATTTCCACTGCACCCGGGGCACCAGGCCTCTGTCTCCACCCACCACCCAACCCTGCTCTCCCTGACTCCTGGGTACTTCTCATTAGGAGAGGGTTTTCTTGAAGTTGTCTCCCACTCATGGGCCAGATAATATAATTAGACAACAAGCCAGAGCTGCAGCCCCTTGTCTATCCTGACTCTCAGGAGCCCACACCTATTCCTTGGACCTGGCCGATTCAGCAAGTTCCAGTTTCTGCAACTGTGAGCCCCTGAGGGGTGATTATTGGCTGGCCTGGGAAGCCTGACCGTGCCGGCCAGCCCTCCCCAGGTGTGCCTGGGTTGAGATCAATATAAACACCGCTCCAGGCAGCAAGAGCACCTGCAGCTGTGCCTGACGCCATTTTCTCTGCCCTGTCAGCAGTCTCGGGGCTGGACTGGTGGGAGGGAGTGAGAGGCCACGGCTTTGTGGGTGGCCCAGTGTGAGTGGGGCTCTGCTGGACTTTCTGCAGCAGTTGCCAAGATGTCACCTGCTAAAGAAGAGGATGTGTCACCCATACCTGCCGCTGGAATTTCTCCCTGGGCAGAGGTGAGTAAGGAAGAAAGCAGTGGGGGCCGGGACAGGAGGGGTATCTCAGGCAGGGAAATGGAAAGCTTCCAGTAGATCACCCAGGGCCAGGACCATCCTGTCTGGCCTGCAGGCACCAAGTCGGCTGGCATGCTGTCGCTCATGTGGCTCCATGGCCCTTCCTCTAGGCTTTCAAGTCCTTGTACATATTCAGGTGTTTTACCTAGGAAGGGTGGGAACATTTCAGCAGCAGCTGGCCTGGGGCTCGGCCCACGTTTACTCACAGATGCCTCGGCACGGGCCCCCAGCTTTGCAATGAGGACGCTTGTTGCGTGGGGCATGCTGGCTGAATGGGAGATGATTCCCCACCACTGACCAACTTCAGAATTGTTTACAACTGGAGCAAGTGCCCTGATACGGTTTTCCTCTGTGTAACTGGTGGGTTCTGGGTTTTTTTCGTTTTTTCGTTCTTGGTTCAAGGTAGATTTTATTCCTCTTTTTTGTATTTACAGATATAAGCATGGAAATAATTTATTCATATAAATACATGTATGTGAAGGGAAGAATATTTTTTCTGTTTTACTTTTTTTAATTTTGAATTTTATTTTATTTTTTTATACAGCAGGTTCTTTTTGGTTACCTATTTTATACATAGAAATGTATACATGCCAATCCCAATCTCTCAACTCCTCCCACCACCACCCCCCCAACAGCTTTCCCCCCTTGGTGTCCATACGTTTGTTGTCTACATCTGTTCCTCTATTTCTGCCTTGCAAAACGGTTCATCTGTACAACTTTTCTAGGTTCCACATATATGCATTTATATACAGGATTTGTTTTTCTCTTTCTGACTTACTTCACTCTGTATGACAGTCTCTAGATCCATCAACGTCTCTACAAATGACCCAATTTCATTCCTTTTTATGGCTTAGTAATATTCCATTTTATATATGTACCACATCTTTATACATTCGTCTGTCTGTGGGCATTTAGGTTGCTTCCATTACCTGGATATTGTAAATAGTGATGCAGTGAACATTGCGGTGAATGTCTCTTTTCGATTTACGGTTTTGTCTGGGTATATGCCCAGTAGTGGGATTGCTGTATTATATGGTAATTCTATTCTTAGTTTTATAAGAAACTCCATAATGTTCTCCACAGTGACTGCATCAATTTACATTCCCAACAATAGTGGAAGAGGTTTCCTTATCTCTGCACCCTTTCCAGCATTTGTTGTTTGTAGATTTTCTGATGATGCCCATTCTAACAGGTGTGAGCTGATACACCATGGATGAGTCTATTTCGTTGAGCAAAGAGTAGGTCTTGTCTATTACATATTTGGCTTATGGAACGGTATGTGTGCTCATTTCAATCTCTGGTTTTATACAGCACCCCAACTCAACTTTCCCCTTAAGCAAGCATAAGTTTTTATCTAAATGTGAGACTCTGTTCGGTTTTGTAATTCAGTTTATGTGTAGCCAAGTTTACACTCCCTCTATTTGTGATATCTTATGATAATTATCTTTCTCTGTGTGACATATTTCTCTTAGAATCATCATACTTAAATCCACTCAATTTGCTGCTACAGGCCTGATGACATTGATTTCATTGCTGAGTGATATTCCGTTGTACGTAAGTAGCACAACTCCTTTATCCATTTTTTTCTTTCTGGGATATTTAATTTGTACTGGACTCGAGGTTCTTGTAAACACAGCAGCCCTGGATATTGTGTTGGCTGTGTCTTGTTGATTTTAATTTTCCTAAGCTATAGGGCCAAAAGTGGAAGTGCCCTAGGCTCTGTAGCTTTGTTTTTTAGATGTTTCAGCATACACCATAAACATCACCAGAGTGTCTGTTGGCAATTTACATCCCGTCCATCAGCATAACAAGGCTCCCTGTTCTCCATGGCCTGTCCTGTGTTTCTGGGTTTTACACTTTTTTCAGATGGCTCTTTTGACGAATGGGAAATGAGAGTTCATTGTAGTGCGGATTTCCATTGCTCGAATTCTTGGTTGGCCACAAAGGGCATATGCGTTTTTTCCTGAATATATTCAGGAAAAAATGTATACGCACTTTTTGTCCAAGTGCATCACTGTCAAAGATCTGCTGCTTTTCACATGCTTTAAATGCAATTCCAATCTACCTCCTGAAATATGATTCCTGCAATTCTGCCTCGTTTTCAAGTCCTCTGTGCAGACTTACTTCAATATATTTTTTGCCAATAGCTGTCATTTATAACTCTGCAGGTTTGTGAATTACAGTGCCTGTGATTTCCTTTCTTAATTCGTTTCCTTGAAAGCTGGCCACAGAACCGCAGGTTTGCTTCAGGCCGTAATCAGGGTCCCGCACGGCACTCTGAGCCTTTGGTTAATTCCTCTTCCTGGTGGGAAATTAGAGTTAAATGTGCCCCTCCAGACACCTGCCTCACTCCCAGCCCCTTGGTGATGTGTGTCCTCTGGTTTGAGGCCACATGTGCTGGGTTCCTCACCTTTCGCAGATGTGGCCCCACTGGTGTGCGGACACTCCTGCCTGGTTCCCATCCCCTTGGTGATGTGAGCCCTCCAGTGAGAGTCTGATCCTGGTTGGGCTCCTCACACTTCTGTGAGGTGAGCCCTCTTCTCTGAGGTCACTCCTGCCTGGCTGACACACCCCGCCTTGGCGACGTCGGCCCTCTGGTGGCAGTTGGAGCCTGCTGGGAGCCTCCTCCCCTCAGTGATGAGGCCCTCTGGCATCAGGCCCTAACTGCTGGGTTCCCACATTTTCTGATACGTGCTAAGTGGTGCGAGGGCACTCCTGCCAGGTTCCCATCCCCATGGGCATGTGGGCCTTCTGCTCTATGGTCCCAACACCTGTGTTTTTCACAGTTTCAGGATGTTGGCTCTCTGGTGTTAGTTCACTCAGGCCTAGATCCCATAGACTCTGTGCTCTGAGCCGCCTGCTGGGAGGTTCCTACTGCTGGATTCCTTACCATTTTTATTCTTTGGGTCCTGTGTTTTCATGCTCCTCCTTCCTGACTCACTCCCAGCCCCTTTGTGATGTAGGTCCTCTGGTTTGAGGCCACCTGTGCCGGTTTCCTCACCTTTATTGATGTGGTCCCACTGGTGTGAGGACACTCCTGCCTGGTTCCCATCCCCTTGGTGATGCGGGCCCTCTGGTGAGAGTCTGATCCTGGCTGGATTCCTCACACTTCTGGGAGGTGGGCCCTCTGCTGTGAGGTCACTCCTGCCTGGCTGGCACACATCACCTTGGCGATGTGGGCCCTCAGTTGCGAGTTGGTGCCTGCTGGGAGTCTCCTCCCCTCGGTAATGAGGGCCCTCTGGCGTCAGGCCCTAACTCATGGGCTCCCAAAATTTTCTGATATGTGCCCTGTCGTGCGAGTACACTCCTGCCAGGGTCCCATCCCCATGGGGATGTGGGCCTTCTGCTCTGAGGTCCCACCGGCTGGGTTGCTCACAGTGTCATGATGTGAGCCCTCTGCTGTGAGTTCACTGTGGCCTGGATCCCATAGACTCCATACTCTGGGCCACCTGCTGGGAGGTTCCAACTGCTGGATTCCTCACATTTTTTATTCTGTGGGCCCTGTGTTGTTAGGCTACTCCTGCCTGCCTCACTCGGAGCACCTTGGAAATGTGGGTCCTCTGGTTTAGGCCACATGTGCTGGGTTCCTCACCTTTCTATAATGTGGCCACACTGGTGTGAGGACACTCCTGCCTTGTTCCGGTCCCCTTGGTGATGTGGGCTCTCTGGTGAGAGTCTTATCCTGGCTGGTTTCCTCACCCTTCTGTGAGGTAGGCCCTCTGCTGTGAGGTCACTCCTGCCTGGCTGGCACACGTCACCTTGGCGACGTGGGCCCTCAGTTGGGAGTTGGTGCCTGCTGGGAGTCTCCACCCCTCGGTAATGAGGGCCCTCTGGCGTCAGGCTCTAACTCCTGGGCTCCCAAAATTTTCTGATGTGCGCCCTGTGGTGTGAGTACACTCCTGCCAGGTTTCCAACCCCATGGGAATATGGGCCTTCTGCTCTGAGGTCCCAACGGTGGGTGGCTCAGTTTCATGATGAGGGCCCTCTGGTGTGAGTTCACTCCGGCCTGGATCCCATAGCCTCGCTGCTCCTGGCCGCCTGTGGGGAGGTTCCAACTGCGGTATTCCTCACCTTTTTTCTTCTATGGGCCCTCTGTTTTGAGACTCCTCCTGCCTGCCTCACTCCGAGCCCCTTGGAGATGTGGGTCCTCTGGTTTAGGCCA
The DNA here is from genome assembly GCF_059928025.1 of Delphinapterus leucas. Taxonomy (NCBI): domain Eukaryota; kingdom Metazoa; phylum Chordata; class Mammalia; order Artiodactyla; family Monodontidae; genus Delphinapterus; species Delphinapterus leucas. Next base: position 1,202,852 of record NW_028322250.1, read on the forward strand.
CATGTGCTGGGTTCCTCACCTTTCTATGATGTGGTCACACTGGTGTGAAGACAGTCCTGCCTGGTTCTGATCCTCTTGGTGATGTGGGCCCTCTGGTGAGAGTCTAATCCTCTTTGGGTTCCTCACACTTTTTTGAGGTTGGCCCTCTGCTCTGAGGTCACTCCTGCCTGGCTGGCACACGCCGCATTGGCGACATTGGCCCTCTTGTAGCAGTTGGAGCCTGCTGGGAGCCTCCTCTCCTCGGTGATGAGGGCCCTCTGGCGTCAGGCCCTAACTGCTGGGCTCCCCATATTTTCTGATGTGTGCCCACTGGTGCGATGACACTCCTGCTTGGTTCGCTTCCCCATGGGGATGTGGGCCTTGTGCTCTGAGGTCACAATGGCTAGGTTGCTCACAGTTTCATGATGAGGGCCCTCTGTTGTGAGTTCATCATTGCCTGGATCCCATAGCCTCGGTGATCTGGGCCGCCTGCTGGGATGTTCCAACTGCTGGATTCCTCACCTTTTTTATACAATGGGCCACGTGTTTTGAGGTTCATCCTGCCTGCCTCGCTCCGAGACCCATGGAGATGTGGGTCCTCTGGTTTGAGGCCACATGTGCTGGGTACCTCAACTTGCGATGATGTGGCCCCATGGGTGTGAAGACACTCCTGCCTGGTTCCCAGCCTCTTGCTGATGTGGGCCCTCTGGTGAGAGTGTGATAATGGCTCGGTTCCTTACCCTTCTGTGAGGTGGGCCCTCTGATGTGAGGTCACTCCTGCCTGGCTGGCTCACGTCACCTTGGCGATGTGGGCCCTCTGTTGGCCACGAAAGCATGCTGGGAGCCCCCTACCCTCTTTAATGAGGGCCCTGAAAAAACGCATATGCACTTTTTGACCAAGTGCATCATTGTCGAGGATCTGCCTCTTCTCCTGTGCTTTCAGAGCACTTCCCGTCGACCTCCTGAAATCACATTCCTGGAATTCTGCCCCGCTTTCAAGTCCTCTTCGCAGCCTTATTTCAATATATTTTTGTATGATACCTGCCATTTATAACTCTGCAGGTTTGTTAATTACAGTGTCCCTGAGCTCCTTTCTTCAACTCGCTTTCTTGTGAGCTGGCCGCAAAACCGCAGGATTGCTTCAGGCCCAAATCTGGTTTCCGCACAGCATGCTGAGCCTTTGGTAAATTCCTTTTTCTGGTGGGAAATGAGCATTCAATTTGCCCGTGCAGACACCTACAGCTAGTCTCTCATTGGTTCTCCCTATTCCTCTTCATCTTGTGCAGATATTGCAAATGTGCCAAACAGGAGGTTAAGGGCACTGACTCTCCAAGTGGGTAGAGAGTTAGTAAAGCGTCTGGAATGGTGAACCCGAGTACCAGGGGACGAAACCTGAGAGGCATTTAAAATCGTTTCCCAGTCACACGGTGGACCATACTCTGGGATTCAGATGCATCTTTTAGGTGAAGGAAGAATCCCGTAAACCTGGAGAGTTGGGACCCATGGAATGGGTACCATGCAGTATGACTTCAAAGGGTCTGCATTTGCTCATCGAACCTCACCAACGCTATCAGCCCGATGTGTCCAACCTTATGCCTCACTCAGCTCTGGGTGTAGATGTGGTAAATCCAGGTTGCATTACAAGCCCTGAATGAATTATTTAAGAATTGCTCTCTATTTCAGTGTCATTGTGTTTTGTTTTTGTAATTCATTTTGATAATGGGATTTATCGGATTTTCTCTGCTGCATTCATGCCGCTGTACACACGCTTGATTCTCTTACGGAGACATATAAATCCATGGGTTGGAAGATTCTTACTAGTCAGTTGTATTCCTAGGATTTGTATATGTGGTGTTTAGTCCATTTCGTTGAGCAAGGGGTAGGTCTTGACTATTATATATTTGGCTTATGGAAACGTATCTGTGCTAATTTCTATCTTTGGTTTTATGAAGCACCCCAACTTACCTTTCCCCTTAAGCAAGCATAAGTTGGTTTTCTAAATTTGAGACCCTGTTCTGTTTTGTAATTCAGTTCATGTGTAGCCAAGTTTACATTCCTTGTATTAGTGATATCTTATGATGTTTCATTTTCTGTGTGACTTATTTCACGTAGAATAATCATACCTGAATCCACTCATTATGCCGCGACGGGCCTGATGACATAGATTTCATTGCTGAGTGATATTCCATTGAACGTACGTACCACAACTTCTTTATCTATTTTTCACATTCTGGGATGTTTAACTTGTACCGTAGACGAGGTTCTTGTAAACAGAGCCGTCTGAAACTTTGCGGTGGCTGTGTGTATTTTACTTTAATTTCCCTAAGCTATAGGACCATAAGTGGAAGTGCCTTAGGCTCCGTTGCTTTGTTTTTCAGGTGTTCCAGGAAACACCATACACTTCTCCAGAGTGGCTGTTGGCAATTTACATCCCGCCCATCAGCATAACAAGGCTCCCTGTTCTCCATGGCCTGTGCTGCCTTTCTGGATTTTACACATTTTTCAGATGGCCCTTTTGACCGGGGGGCAGTGAGACTTCATTGTAGTGCAGATTTCTTTAACATGCTTGCTTGGTTGGCCAAAAAGTGGCATATGCGTTTTTTCCTCAATATATTCAGGAAAAAACGCATACGCCCTTTTTGGCCAAGTGCATCATTGTCGACGTTCTGCCTCTTTTCCTATGCTTTAAATGCAATTCCAGTCTACCCCTTGATATCGTTTTCGTGCAATTCTGCCCCATTTTCAGTCCTCTTTGCAGCCTTACTTCAATATATTTTTGGACGATAGCTGTCATATATAACTCTGCAGGTTTGTGCATGACAGTGCCGCTGAGCTCCTTTCTTCAACATGCTTTCTTGTAAGCTGGCCGCAAAACCGCTGGATTGCTTCAGGCCCTAATCTGGTTCCAGCACGGCATGCTGAGCCTTTGGTTAATTCCAATTCCTGGTGGTAAATGAGCGTTAAATTTGCCCGTGCAGACACCTACAGCTAGTCTCTCATTGGTTCTCCCTATTCCTGTTCATCTTGCGCAGAAATTGCAAACTGTGCCCAACAGGAGGTTAAAGGCACTGACTCTCCAAGTGGAGAGAGTGTTAGTAAAGCGTCTGGAATGGTGAACCCGAGTAACAGGAGACGAAAACTGAGATGCATTTAGAAACGTTTCCCGGTCACACGGTGGACCACACTCTGGGTTTCCCATGCATGTTTTAGCTGAAGGAAGAATCCCTTAAACCTGGAGAGTTGGGACCCATGGAATGGGTACCATGCAGTATGGCTTCAAAGGGTCTGCATTTGCTCACTGAACCTCACCAATGCTATCAGCGCAAAGTATCCAGCCTTATGTCTCACCCAGCTCTGGGTGTAAATGTGGTACATCCAGGTTGCATCACAAACCCTGAATGAATTATTTAAGAATTGCTCTCTATTTCACTGCCATTGTGTTTTCTTTTTGAAATTTATTTTGATAATAGGATTTAGCTGATTTTCACAGCTGCGTGTATTCCGCTGTACCCATGCTTGATTCTATTACGCAGACATATAAATCCATAGGTATTAAGACTCTTACTCATCCGGTATATTCCTAGGTGCTGAAAATGTGGTGTTGAGTCCATTTCATTGACCAAGGAGTAGGTTTTTTCTATTCCATATTTGGCTTATGGAACGGTATCTGTGCTAATTTCAATCTCTGGTTTTATGCAGCACCCCAACTCACCTTTATCCTTGAGCAAGCATAAGTTGGTTTTCTAAATTTGAGACACCGTTCTGTTTTATAATTCAGTTCATTTGTAGCCACGTTTACATTCCATGTATTAGTGATATCGTATGTCTTTTTGTTTTTATATTATGTGACTTCGAGTGATCATATGTCACTCCTGTGTAGTTGTTACACATGGCCATATTTCACTGATTTCCTGGCTGAGTAATATTCCACTCTACATAAATGCCACATCTCTATCCATTTTCTCTCTCCAGAGACATATAATTTATATCCTAGTCGAGGATCTTTTAAACAGAGAGGCGGTATACCTTGGGGTGCCTGTGTCCTCTCGATTTTTGTTTTTCCCAAGATATACGTCCATGAGTGCAAGGGCCCTGTGCTCTGTAGCTCATTTTTTAGATGCTTTAGTAAACAAAATACACTTCTCTAGAGTGACCGTTGGCAATATACATTTCCACTATAAGCCTCACAGGGCTCCCTTTTCTCCTTGCCCTGTCCTGCATTTCTGGTGTTTACACTTTCTGAGGACGGCTCTTCTGACTGATGCGAAGTGATATGTTTTGTAGTATTGATTTCCAGTGCCCACCTGTTTGGTTGGCTAAAAAAGTGTATGCCCTGTTCTTGAACATATACAGAAAAAGACGCATACACCCTTTTTGGCCAACTGCAATGTTGGCAATGTTCAGCCCCTTTTCTTGTGCTTAATGGCGAGTCCTTCCTACCTCTTGCAATCCCTTTCCTGCCATTCTCCGTTGCTTACAAGTCCTTTTCTCTGACTTTCCTCAAGACATTTTTCAGTGATAGATATTTTCATCTCTGCAGTTTCGTGAATTTTAGTGCCCGTGAGTCCCATTTTTCAACTTGTGTTTATGGGAACTGACCACAAAGCAGCGGGATTTCCTCAAGCCCTATTCTGTTTCCATGGACAACCCTAGCCTTTGGTCAATTCGTCTTCCTGATTGGAAAGTAGAGTGACATGTGCCTGTCCGAACACCTAGGACTTGTCTCTCATTGTTCCTCCTCCTTCCGCTTCATCCTCTGGACAAATTCCAAACTGTATGCAACAGGATGTTGACAGTGCTGACATCTCCAAGTGGGGAGACTGTTCGTAAAGAAGCTGGAGGGGTGAACCCGAGCACCAGGAGATGAGGAGATGAGATGCCTTTTCCAAACTCTTCCCGATCAGACGGTATACCATCCTCTGGGTGTGACAGGCATGTTTTAGCTGTAGGAAGCGTCCCATTCATGTGAGGAGAACACCAGGGCTTTTTCAAAATCAGTGTCTCTCCGCAACCCAAAGTGGGGAATGTTTTAAGCTACGGCTACACATATGTTCATTAAGGGCCTTGGGAAGTAGGCAGAGTCCAAACTTTAGATGATTGAAGTCTTCCTGGTCAGAAGCACTCACCACCGGCTTCCCTTAGGTTCCATTTTAACTGTCATTGATAGATGATGTCAATAAAAATATCTATTCTTTTTCAGATTATTTCCCCTTATAGGTTATTGCAAAATATTGAGTGTAGTTCCCTGTGCTATACAGTAGTTCCTTGTTGATGATCGATTTTATACATAGCAGTGTGTATGTGTTAATCCCAAACGGTTAATTTATCCCTCCTCCCACCTTTCCCCTTTGGTAATAATAAATTATAAGATTTTATACTTCTCAGAAATGGGGGAGCTGAAAGAGAGGTATCATTTTCAATGGAAAAGCATTTAAAACAAGATTGAAGCTTTAACCAAGATTATTAGATGTACATCCTTGGAAAGAAATCACTTCGTTTCTCTAATATTGACCTGACAAATAAGACAAACCTTTTCACTGAACTTGCTTATAATAAAGTGATGGAAATATCAAATGGAAGTGTTAGAAACATCTTATTTTACCCGAGCCTTATACACTGTTCTATGTTAATTACAGTTTGGCTCACACATCTGTTCACTGAAGTTACAATGTTCTCAATTTCTGTTATTGATCCTCCAGAGTGGACCCCAACAAGTGTCCCCCTGCCCAGTGTCATTGGAGCCAACAGATCGAGACTGAGTTTGGTTCAGAAGCAAAGGAAACTTTATATTTTGATCAGAGAATGGAGAGGTGAGAGCATGTGCTACCCTGTGGGCTGTGGGCTGGGCTGCTGTGTAGAGATCCTGTCAGAGTCAGTGGGAGGGAGGGGGCGGAGCTCTCGAGGGCCCGGTTGGCTGCAGCTCAGGCTCTATATCACGGAGTCTGCACTGTGCCCCAGGAGCTGAGGTGTCGACCCAGCCATTCTGCACTAGGAAATCTGGTCTGAAGTGCCGGCTGTTGAACCTCTGTATGCGGGACCCTAGGAGCACGTGAAATTAGACAAAGCACAAAGGATAAAAAAGGTTAGACTTTATTTTATTGCCCAGATTCTATTTTTATCTCCCAGGGATTTTTAAGGGGCTTTGCCTGGGACAAACCCCTCTTCTGCCTTTTGTCCCCTTCCTCATTCTTAGAGTGCTGAGGGTGCAGACCCTTCTTCTTTAACTGCTGAGTGCTGAGTTAGAAGCCCTCATACTCATAGGCAAGGGTCAGAATTTCTCCCCAGCAGCCTCCAGGTGACGTTGATTGTCCCCAGGCCTCCTGCCTCCCTGCTCGTCCGCCTGAGCACCAGTATTGGAAGTGTTATAGATTCTAATGACCTTTAAGGGTCCAGGAAGGAGATGTGCAGTGACGCTGTGAGGTCCAGTTTCACCCTGCCCCACATTTGTTCAGCCACCTTTAGCTGACCGTTTCTGCCAGCCTAGATGCTCTGACCAGTAGTCTGCGCTTCCTTCTATTAGGCCCCAGAATTAACATAAAAACAGCACCAGGTGTCAGGACCCTGCCCGCTCAGCTCCCAGACAGTCCAGGGTCAGTGGTGATGAAGGACCATGATGGCCACTGAGTCAACAGCCTTTTGAAGTAAACAGGAGTCCAGCCGGTCTTATTGGCCACCATCATCACAGTGTCTGTAGGCTTTTCTATGGTGACAGCTTGATATACGGTTCCCCCGCCAAGATTATTACCTCCCCTCTGGGTGCAGTAAGTCCTGCAAGCAGTAGTCTACTCTTTTGGGACACACTCTTGTTGTTTTATGAGAGAAACTCCAGGTCAAGTGATGGTCACACGAGTCGTCATGGTGCCCTGTTGCCCCCGGTTATCTCTCTGGATGTTGGAGTTGGAGGGCCTTCTCACTCGAGGTCAGTGTGCCCACGGAGCAAACCCTGTGACTTCAGGGCATGGTTGGGGGTTCGGTTCACCACGTGGGGTCCTTTTCCCTTAGGAGGGAGGTGGCCTTTTGGGCTGCTGATTTCCACGTTTTCAGATACCGCCAGTATCTTGGCCAGATGTGGCGGTGGGCCAAGCCCCTTGGTGACCATAGTTTATCCTACCTGGATGGCATTCTTGCATTGTTCCATTTCAAGTGGTCCCAGTATTTGCACTAATACTCCAATGGCCTTTCAAATTTCACTAGGAATGTAAATGTCAAAGGGTTTAGCTAAATTAGGGAGTTCCAGGGCAAGGGTCTGAATTGACTGCTCTTTCCATTCTTGAAAGGCCACTTCTGGATTCTATTCAAAAGGATCATCATCTTTTCCTTTCAGTGTTTCATATAGAGGCCCAGCTAGTAGACTGTAGTTAGGGATCCAGAAGCAGCAAACCCTGGCCTCCCCAGGAACCCCTAAGCTGTCTTCTAGTTGTAGAAATGGGTAAGGCTGTAAATTGTTTCTTCCCTTTCCTGGGATGGGCTTCTCCGACCTTCTGTGAGAATGCAGCCCACGCAGGTCACTGTAGTCTGTGATATTTGAGCTTTTGCTTGGACAACTTGTATCCTTTATTGGCTTGGTAGTTCAGATGTCTCCTTAGTAGGGCTGGCGATCAGAATGTCGTCTGCATATTGAAGGAGTGTTTCCTTTTCCAGAGGTAGAGCTTTTAGGTCTTTAGCTGAGCTTTCCCCAAAGATGGTGTGGGAATTTTTGAACCCTTGCGGCAAGACGGCCCGGAAGTATTGTTTTAGTTGTATGTTGAGTCCTGCCACTCACAAGCCAAAATTTCTTGTGACTCTGGGACTAATAGAATACAAAAGAAGGCTTCATTGAAGACTAATACAGAATACCATGTCCTGGTGGTTAGTAGAATGACCAGCAGGGTGTAGGGTTTAGGAACTACTGGAGGTCTATCCTCGGTGGCTTCACTGACTGTCCTGACATCCTTTACCAGGACTCCAGCAGCCCATGGGGCTCTCGAGGTCAGGCCAATCCCAGGATATGGAGCTCACCTGGGCAGGTACCCCACCCCCACCCCAGCCCACGGGGCTCTCGTGTTCAGGCCCCTCCCAGGATATGGGGATCCCTGGGCAGGTTCCCCTGCAGCCCATGGGGCTCTCGTGGTCAGGCCCCTCCCAGGATACAGAGCTACCCTTGCAGGTACCGTGGCAGGGCTGGGCACACAGGAGCCATGCACATCGCCCTCATTTCAGAGCACTCCCAGCTCACCTGTCACTCAGATCTGACACAGAGCACCTCAGAGCAGGACTTGAACTAACAAACAGCAGCTCCGACATGTCTGTGACCCTGGGCATCACTCTGTGTGGCCTCCCTCCACCTGGTCTTCCAGAGATTTCCACTGCACCCGGGGCACCAGACCTCTGTCTCCACCCACCACCCAACCCTGCTCTCCCTGACTCCTGGGTACTTCTCATTAGGAGAGGGTTTTCTTGAAGTTGTCTCCCACTCATGGACCAGATAATATAATTAGACAACAAGCCAGAGCTGCAGCCCCTTGTCTATCCTGACTCTCAGGAGCCCACACCTATTCCTTGGACCTGGCCGATTCAGCAAGTTCCAGTTTCTGCAACTGTGAGCCCCTGAGGGGTGATTATTGGCTGGCCTGGGAAGCCTGACCGTGCCGGCCAGCCCTCCCCAGGTGTGCCTGGGTTGAGATCAATATAAACACCGCTCCAGGCAGCAAGAGCACCTGCAGCTGTGCCTGACGCCATTTTCTCTGCCCTGTCAGCAGTCTCGGGGCTGGACTGGTGGGAGGGAGTGAGAGGCCACGGCTTTGTGGGTGGCCCAGTGTGAGTGGGGCTCTGCTGGACTTTCTGCAGCAGTTGCCAAGATGCCACCTGCTAAAGAAGAGGATGTGTCACCCATACCTGCCGCTGGAATTTCTCCCTGGGCAGAGGTGAGTAAGGAAGAAAGCAGTGGGGGCCGGGACAGGAGGGGTATCTCAGGCAGGGAAATGGAAAGCTTCCAGTAGATCACCCAGGGCCAGGACCATCCTGTCTGGCCTGCAGGCACCAAGTCGGCTGGCATGCTGTCGCTCATGTGGCTCCATGGCCCTTCCTCTAGGCTTTCAAGTCCTTGTACATATTCAGGTGTTTTACCTAGGAAGGGTGGGAACATTTCAGCAGCAGCTGGCCTGGGGCTCGGCCCACGTTTACTCACAGATGCCTCGGCACGGGCCCCCAGCTTTGCAATGAGGACGCTTGTTGCGTGGGGCATGCTGGCTGAATGGGAGATGATTCCCCACCACTGACCAACTTCAGAATTGTTTACAACTGGAGCAAGTGCCCTGATACGGTTTTCCTCTGTGTAACTGGTGGGTTCTGGGTTTTTTTCGTTTTTTCGTTCTTGGTTCAAGGTAGATTTTATTCCTCTTTTTTGTATTTACAGATATAAGCATGGAAATAATTTATTCATATAAATACATGTATGTGAAGGGAAGAATATTTTTTCTGTTTTACTTTTTTTAATTTTGAATTTTATTTTATTTTTTTATACAGCAGGTTCTTTTTGGTTACCTATTTTATACATAGAAATGTATACATGCCAATCCCAATCTCTCAACTCCTCCCACCACCAACCCCCCAACAGCTTTCCCCCCTTGGTGTCCATACGTTTGTTGTCTACATCTGTTCCTCTATTTCTGCCTTGCAAAACGGTTCATCTGTACAACTTTTCTAGGTTCCACATATATGCATTTATATACAGGATTTGTTTTTCTCTTTCTGACTTACTTCACTCTGTATGACAGTCTCTAGATCCATCAACGTCTCTACAAATGACCCAATTTCATTCCTTTTTATGGCTTAGTAATATTCCATTTTATATATGTACCACATCTTTATACATTCGTCTGTCTGTGGGCATTTAGGTTGCTTCCATTACCTGGATATTGTAAATAGTGATGCAATGAACATTGCGGTGAATGTCTCTTTTCGATTTACGGTTTTGTCTGGGTATATGCCCAGTAGTGGGATTGCTGTATTATATGGTAATTCTATTCTTAGTTTTATAAGAAACTCCATAATGTTCTCCACAGTGACTGCATCAATTTACATTCCCAACAATAGTGGAAGAGGTTTCCTTATCTCTGCACCCTTTCCAGCATTTGTTGTTTGTAGATTTTCTGATGATGCCCATTCTAACAGGTGTGAGCTGATACACCATGGATGAGTCTATTTCGTTGAGCAAAGAGTAGGTCTTGTCTATTACATATTTGGCTTATGGAACGGTATGTGTGCTCATTTCAATCTCTGGTTTTATACAGCACCCCAACTCAACTTTCCCCTTAAGCAAGCATAAGTTTTTATCTAAATGTGAGACTCTGTTCGGTTTTGTAATTCAGTTTATGTGTAGCCAAGTTTACACTCCCTCTATTTGTGATATCTTATGATAATTATCTTTCTCTGTGTGACATATTTCTCTTAGAATCATCATACTTAAATCCACTCAATTTGCTGCTACAGGCCTGATGACATTGATTTCATTGCTGAGTGATATTCCGTTGTACGTAAGTAGCACAACTCCTTTATCCATTTTTTTCTTTCTGGGATATTTAATTTGTACTGGACTCGAGGTTCTTGTAAACACAGCAGCCCTGGATATTGTGTTGGCTGTGTCTTGTTGATTTTAATTTTCCTAAGCTATAGGGCCAAAAGTGGAAGTGCCCTAGGCTCTGTAGCTTTGTTTTTTAGATGTTTCAGCATACACCATAAACGTCACCAGAGTGTCTGTTGGCAATTTACATCCCGTCCATCAGCATAACAAGGCTCCCTGTTCTCCATGGCCTGTCCTGTGTTTCTGGGTTTTACACTTTTTTCAGATGGCTCTTTTGAGGAATGGGAAATGAGAGTTCATTGTAGTGCGGATTTCCATTGCTCGAATTCTTGGTTGGCCACAAAGGGCATATGCGTTTTTTCCTGAATATATTCAGGAAAAAATGTATACGCACTTTTTGTCCAAGTGCATCACTGTCAAAGATCTGCCGCTTTTCACATGCTTTAAATGCAATTCCAATCTACCTCCTGAAATATGATTCCTGCAATTCTGCCTCGTTTTCAAGTCCTCTGTGCAGACTTACTTCAATATATTTTTTGCCAATAGCTGTCATTTATAACTCTGCAGGTTTGTGAATTACAGTGCCTGTGATTTCCTTTCTTAATTCGTTTCCTTGAAAGCTGGCCACAGAACCGCAGGTTTGCTTCAGGCCGTAATCAGGGTCCCACACGGCACGCTGAGCCTTTGGTTAATTCCTCTTCCTGGTGGGAAATTAGAGTTAAATGTGCCCCTCCAGACACCTGCCTCACTCCCAGCCCCTTGGTGATGTGTGTCCTCTGGTTTGAGGCCACATGTGCTGGGTTCCTCACCTTTCGCAGATGTGGCCCCACTGGTGTGCGGACACTCCTGCCTGGTTCCCATCCCCTTGGTGATGTGAGCCCTCCAGTGAGAGTCTGATCCTGGTTGGGCTCCTCACACTTCTGTGAGGTGAGCCCTCTTCTCTGAGGTCACTCCTGCCTGGCTGACACACCCCGCCTTGGCGACGTCGGCCCTCTGGTGGCAGTTGGAGCCTGCTGGGAGCCTCCTCCCCTCAGTGATGAGGCCCTCTGGCATCAGGCCCTAACTGCTGGGTTCCCACATTTTCTGATACGTGCTAAGTGGTGCGAGGGCACTCCTGCCAGGTTCCCATCCCCATGGGCATGTGGGCCTTCTGCTCTATGGTCCCAACACCTGTGTTGTTCACAGTTTCAGGATGTTGGCTCTCTGGTGTTAGTTCACTCAGGCCTAGATCCCATAGACTCTGTGCTCTGAGCCGCCTGCTGGGAGGTTCCTACTGCTGGATTCCTTACCATTTTTATTCTTTGGGTCCTGTGTTTTCATGCTCCTCCTTCCTGACTCACTCCCAGCCCCTTTGTGATGTAGGTCCTCTGGTTTGAGGCCACCTGTGCCGGTTTCCTCACCTTTATTGATGTGGTCCCACTGGTGTGAGGACACTCCTGCCTGGTTCCCATCCCCTTGGTGATGGGGGCCCTCTGGTGAGAGTCTGATCCTGGCTGGATTCCTCACACTTCTGGGAGGTGGGCCCTCTGCTGTGAGGTCACTCCTGCCTGGCTGGCACACATCACCTTGGCGATGTGGGCCCTCAGTTGCGAGTTGGTGCCTGCTGGGAGTCTCCTCCCCTCGGTAATGAGGGCCCTCTGGCGTCAGGCCCTAACTCATGGGCTCCCAAAATTTTCTGATATGTGCCCTGTCGTGCGAGTACACTCCTGCCAGGGTCCCATCCCCATGGGGATGTGGGCCTTCTGCTCTGAGGTCCCACCGGCTGGGTTGCTCACAGTGTCATGATGTGAGCCCTCTGCTGTGAGTTCACTGTGGCCTGGATCCCATAGACTCCATACTCTGGGCCACCTGCTGGGAGGTTCCAACTGCTGGATTCCTCACATTTTTTATTCTGTGGGCCCTGTGTTGTTAGGCTACTCCTGCCTGCCTCACTCGGAGCACCTTGGAAATGTGGGTCCTCTGGTTTAGGCCACATGTGCTGGGTTCCTCACCTTTCTATAATGTGGCCACACTGGTGTGAGGACACTCCTGCCTTGTTCCGGTCCCCTTGGTGATGTGGGCTCTCTGGTGAGAGTCTTATCCTGGCTGGTTTCCTCACCCTTCTGTGAGGTAGGCCCTCTGCTGTGAGGTCACTCCTGCCTGGCTGGCACACGTCACCTTGGCGACGTGGGCCCTCAGTTGGGAGTTGGTGCCTGCTGGGAGTCTCCACCCCTCGGTAATGAGGGCCCTCTGGCGTCAGGCTCTAACTCCTGGGCTCCCAAAATTTTCTGATGTGCGCCCTGTGGTGTGAGTACACTCCTGCCAGGTTTCCAACCCCATGGGAATATGGGCCTTCTGCTCTGAGGTCCCAACGGTGGGTGGCTCAGTTTCATGATGAGGGCCCTCTGGTGTGAGTTCACTCCGGCCTGGATCCCATAGCCTCGCTGCTCCTGGCCGCCTGTGGGGAGGTTCCAACTGCGGTATTCCTCACCTTTTTTCTTCTATGGGCCCTCTGTTTTGAGACTCCTCCTGCCTGCCTCACTCCGAGCCCCTTGGAGATGTGGGTCCTCTGGTTTAGGCCACATGTGCTGGGTTCCTCACCTTTCTATGATGTGGTCACACTGGTGTGAAGACAGTCCTGCCTGGTTCTGATCCTCTTGGTGATGTGGGCCCTCTGGTGAGAGTCTAATCCTCTTTGGGTTCCTCACACTTTTTTGAGGTTGGCCCTCTGCTCTGAGGTCACTCCTGCCTGGCTGGCACACGCCGCATTGGCGACATTGGCCCTCTTGTAGCAGTTGGAGCCTGCTGGGAGCCTCCTCTCCTCGGTGATGAGGGCCCTCTGGCGTCAGGCCCTAACTGCTGGGCTCCCCATATTTTCTGATGTGTGCCCACTGGTGCGATGACACTCCTGCTTGGTTCGCTTCCCCATGGGGATGTGGGCCTTGTGCTCTGAGGTCACAATGGCTAGGTTGCTCACAGTTTCATGATGAGGGCCCTCTGTTGTGAGTTCATCATTGCCTGGATCCCATAGCCTCGGTGATCTGGGCCGCCTGCTGGGATGTTCCAACTGCTGGATTCCTCACCTTTTTTATACAATGGGCCACGTGTTTTGAGGTTCATCCTGCCTGCCTCGCTCCGAGACCCATGGAGATGTGGGTCCTCTGGTTTGAGGCCACATGTGCTGGGTACCTCAACTTGCGATGATGTGGCCCCATGGGTGTGAAGACACTCCTGCCTGGTTCCCAGCCTCTTGCTGATGTGGGCCCTCTGGTGAGAGTGTGATAATGGCTCGGTTCCTTACCCTTCTGTGAGGTGGGCCCTCTGATGTGAGGTCACTCCTGCCTGGCTGGCTCACGTCACCTTGGCGATGTGGGCCCTCTGTTGGCCACGAAAGCATGCTGGGAGCCCCCTACCCTCTTTAATGAGGGCCCTGAAAAAACGCATATGCACTTTTTGACCAAGTGCATCATTGTCGAGGATCTGCCTCTTCTCCTGTGCTTTCAGAGCACTTCCCGTCGACCTCCTGAAATCACATTCCTGGAATTCTGCCCCGCTTTCAAGTCCTCTTCGCAGCCTTATTTCAATATATTTTTGTATGATACCTGCCATTTATAACTCTGCAGGTTTGTTAATTACAGTGTCCCTGAGCTCCTTTCTTCAACTCGCTTTCTTGTGAGCTGGCCGCAAAACCGCAGGATTGCTTCAGGCCCAAATCTGGTTTCCGCACAGCATGCTGAGCCTTTGGTAAATTCCTTTTTCTGGTGGGAAATGAGCATTCAATTTGCCCGTGCAGACACCTACAGCTAGTCTCTCATTGGTTCTCCCTATTCCTCTTCATCTTGTGCAGATATTGCAAATGTGCCAAACAGGAGGTTAAGGGCACTGACTCTCCAAGTGGGTAGAGAGTTAGTAAAGCGTCTGGAATGGTGAACCCGAGTACCAGGGGACGAAACCTGAGAGGCATTTAAAATCGTTTCCCAGTCACACGGTGGACCATACTCTGGGATTCAGATGCATCTTTTAGGTGAAGGAAGAATCCCGTAAACCTGGAGAGTTGGGACCCATGGAATGGGTACCATGCAGTATGACTTCAAAGGGTCTGCATTTGCTCATCGAACCTCACCAACGCTATCAGCCCGATGTGTCCAACCTTATGCCTCACTCAGCTCTGGGTGTAGATGTGGTAAATCCAGGTTGCATTACAAGCCCTGAATGAATTATTTAAGAATTGCTCTCTATTTCAGTGTCATTGTGTTTTGTTTTTGTAATTCATTTTGATAATGGGATTTATCGGATTTTCTCTGCTGCATTCATGCCGCTGTACACACGCTTGATTCTCTTACGGAGACATATAAATCCATGGGTTGGAAGATTCTTACTAGTCAGTTGTATTCCTAGGATTTGTATATGTGGTGTTTAGTCCATTTCGTTGAGCAAGGGGTAGGTCTTGACTATTATATATTTGGCTTATGGAAACGTATCTGTGCTAATTTCTATCTTTGGTTTTATGAAGCACCCCAACTTACCTTTCCCCTTAAGCAAGCATAAGTTGGTTTTCTAAATTTGAGACCCTGTTCTGTTTTGTAATTCAGTTCATGTGTAGCCAAGTTTACATTCCTTGTATTAGTGATATCTTATGATGTTTCATTTTCTGTGTGACTTATTTCACGTAGAATAATCATACCTGAATCCACTCATTATGCCGCGACGGGCCTGATGACATAGATTTCATTGCTGAGTGATATTCCATTGAACGTACGTACCACAACTTCTTTATCTATTTTTCACATTCTGGGATGTTTAACTTGTACCGTAGACGAGGTTCTTGTAAACAGAGCCGTCTGAAACTTTGCGGTGGCTGTGTGTATTTTACTTTAATTTCCCTAAGCTATAGGACCATAAGTGGAAGTGCCTTAGGCTCCGTTGCTTTGTTTTTCAGGTGTTCCAGGAAACACCATACACTTCTCCAGAGTGGCTGTTGGCAATTTACATCCCGCCCATCAGCATAACAAGGCTCCCTGTTCTCCATGGCCTGTGCTGCCTTTCTGGATTTTACACATTTTTCAGATGGCCCTTTTGACCGGGGGGCAGTGAGACTTCATTGTAGTGCAGATTTCTTTAACATGCTTGCTTGGTTGGCCAAAAAGTGGCATATGCGTTTTTTCCTCAATATATTCAGGAAAAAACGCATACGCCCTTTTTGGCCAAGTGCATCATTGTCGACGTTCTGCCTCTTTTCCTATGCTTTAAATGCAATTCCAGTCTACCCCTTGATATCGTTTTCGTGCAATTCTGCCCCATTTTCAGTCCTCTTTGCAGCCTTACTTCAATATATTTTTGGACGATAGCTGTCATATATAACTCTGCAGGTTTGTGAATGACAGTGCCGCTGAGCTCCTTTCTTCAACATGCTTTCTTGTAAGCTGGCCGCAAAACCGCTGGATTGCTTCAGGCCCTAATCTGGTTCCAGCACGGCACGCTGAGCCTTTGTTTAATTCCTCTTCCTGGTGGTAAATGAGCGTTAAATTTGCCCGTGCAGACACCTACAGCTAGTCTCTCATTGGTTCTCCCTATTCCTGTTCATCTTGCGCAGAAATTGCAAACTGTGCCCAACAGGAGGTTAAAGGTACTGACTCTCCAAGTGGGGAGAGTGTTAGTAAAGCGTCTGGAATGGTGAACCCGAGTAACAGGAGACGAAAACTGAGATGCATTTAGAAACGTTTCCCGGTCACACGGTGGACCACACTCTGGGTTTCCCATGCATGTTTTAGCTGAAGGAAGAATCCCTTAAACCTGGAGAGGTTTGGGTACCATGCAGTATGGCTTCAAAGGGTCTGCATTTGCTCACTGAACCTCACCAATGCTATCAGCGCAAAGTATCCAGCCTTATGTCTCACCCAGCTCTGGGTGTAAATGTGGTACATCCAGGTTGCATCACAAACCCTGAATGAATTATTTAAGAATTGCTCTCTATTTCACTGCCATTGTGTTTTCTTTTTGAAATTTATTTTGATAATAGGATTTAGCTGATTTTCACTGCTGCGTTTATTCCGCTGTACCCATGCTTGATTCTATTACGCAGACATATAAATCCATAGGTATTAAGACTCTTACTCATCCGGTATATTCCTAGGTGCTGAAAATGTGGTGTTGAGTCCATTTCATTGACCAAGGAGTAGGTTTTTTCTATTCCATATTTGGCTTATGGAACGGTATCTGTGCTAATTTCAATCTCTGGTTTTATGCAGCACCCCAACTCACCTTTATCCTTGAGCAAGCATAAGTTGGTTTTCTAAATTTGAGACACCGTTCTGTTTTATAATTCAGTTCATTTGTAGCCACGTTTACATTCCATGTATTAGTGATATCGTATGTCTTTTTGTTTTTATATTATGTGACTTCGAGTGATCATATGTCACTCCTGTGTAGTTGTTACACATGGCCATATTTCACTGATTTCCTGGCTGAGTAATATTCCACTCTACATAAATGCCACATCTCTATCCATTTTCTCTCTCCAGAGACATATAATTTATATCCTAGTCGAGGATCTTTTAAACAGAGAGGCGGTATACCTTGGGGTGCCTGTGTCCTCTCGATTTTTGTTTTTCCCAAGATATACGTCCATGAGTGCAAGGGCCCTGTGCTCTGTAGCTCATTTTTTAGATGCTTTAGTAAACAAAATACACTTCTCTAGAGTGACCGTTGGCAATATACATTTCCACTATAAGCCTCACAGGGCTCCCTTTTCTCCTTGCCCTGTCCTGCATTTCTGGTGTTTACACTTTCTGAGGACGGCTCTTCTGACTGATGCGAAGTGACATGTTTTGTAGTATTGATTTCCAGTGCCCACCTGTTTGGTTGGCTAAAAAAGTGTATGCCCTGTTCTTGAATATATACAGAAAAAGACGCATACACCCTTTTTGGCCAACTGCAATGTTGGCAATGTTCAGCCCCATTTCTTGTGCTTAATGGCGAGTCCTTCCTACCTCTTGCAATCCCTTTCCTGCCATTCTCCGTTGCTTACAAGTCCTTTTCTCTGACTTTCCTCAAGACATTTTTCAGTGATAGATATTTTCATCTCTGCAGTTTCGTGAATTTTAGTGCCCGTGAGTCCCATTTTTCAACTTGTGTTTATGGGAACTGACCACAAAGCAGCGGGATTTCCTCAAGCCCTATTCTGTTTCCATGGGCAACCCTAGCCTTTGGTCAATTCGTCTTCCTGATTGGAAAGTAGAGTGACATGTGCCTGTCCGAACACCTAGGACTTGTCTCTCATTGTTCCTCCTCCTTCCGCTTCATCCTCTGGACAAATTCCAAACTGTATGCAACAGGATGTTGACAGTGCTGACATCTCCAAGTGGGGAGACTGTTCGTAAAGAAGCTGGAGGGGTGAACCCGAGCACCAGGAGATGAGGAGATGAGATGCCTTTTCCAAACTCTTCCCGATCAGACGGTATACCATCCTCTGGGTGTGACAGGCATGTTTTAGCTGTAGGAAGCGTCCCATTCATGTGAGGAGAACACCAGGGCTTTTTCAAAATCAGTGTCTCTCCGCAACCCAAAGTGGGGAATGTTTTAAGCTACGGCTACACATATGTTCATTAAGGGCCTTGGGAAGTAGGCAGAGTCCAAACTTTAGATGATTGAAGTCTTCCTGGTCAGAAGCACTCACCACCGGCTTCCCTTAGGTTCCATTTTAACTGTCATTGATAGATGATGTCAATAAAAATATCTATTCTTTTTCAGATTATTTCCCCTTATAGGTTATTGCAAAATATTGAGTGTAGTTCCCTGTGCTATACAGTAGTTCCTTGTTGATGATCGATTTTATACATAGCAGTGTGTATGTGTTAATCCCAAACGGTTAATTTATCCCTCCTCCCACCTTTCCCCTTTGGTAATAATAAATTATAAGATTTTATACTTCTCAGAAATGGGGGAGCTGAAAGAGAGGTATCATTTTCAATGGAAAAGCATTTAAAACAAGATTGAAGCTTTAACCAAGATTATTAGATGTACATCCTTGGAAAGAAATCACTTCGTTTCTCTAATATTGACCTGACAAATAAGACAAACCTTTTCACTGAACTTGCTTATAATAAAGTGATGGAAATATCAAATGGAAGTGTTAGAAACATCTTATTTTACCCGAGCCTTATACACTGTTCTATGTTAATTACAGTTTGGCTCACACATCTGTTCACTGAAGTTACAATGTTCTCAATTTCTGTTATTGATCCTCCAGAGTGGACCCCAACAAGTGTCCCCCTGCCCAGTGTCATTGGAGCCAACAGATCGAGACTGAGTTTGGTTCAGAAGCAAAGGAAACTTTATATTTTGATCAGAGAATGGAGAGGTGAGAGCATGTGCTACCCTGTGGGCTGTGGGCTGGGCTGCTGTGTAGAGATCCTGTCAGAGTCAGTGGGAGGGAGGGGGCGGAGCTCTCGAGGGCCCGGTTGGCTGCAGCTCAGGCTCTATATCACGGAGTCTGCACTGTGCCCCAGGAGCTGAGGTGTCGACCCAGCCATTCTGCACTAGGAAATCTGGTCTGAAGTGCCGGCTGTTGAACCTCTGTATGCGGGACCCTAGGAGCACGTGAAATTAGACAAAGCACAAAGGATAAAAAAGGTTAGACTTTATTTTATTGCCCAGATTCTATTTTTATCTCCCAGGGATTTTTAAGGGGCTTTGCCTGGGACAAACCCCTCTTCTGCCTTTTGTCCCCTTCCTCATTCTTAGAGTGCTGAGGGTGCAGACCCTTCTTCTTTAACTGCTGAGTGCTGAGTTAGAAGCCCTCATACTCATAGGCAAGGGTCAGAATTTCTCCCCAGCAGCCTCCAGGTGACGTTGATTGTCCCCAGGCCTCCTGCCTCCCTGCTCGTCCACCTGAGCACCAGTATTGGAAGTGTTATAGATTCTAATGACCTTTAAGGGTCCAGGAAGGAGATGTGCAGTGACGCTGTGAGGTCCAGTTTCACCCTGCCCCACATTTGTTCAGCCACCTTTAGCTGACCGTTTCTGCCAGCCTAGATGCTCTGACCAGTAGTCTGCGCTTCCTTCTATTAGGCCCCAGAATTAACATAAAAACAGCACCAGGTGTCAGGACCCTGCCCGCTCAGCTCCCAGACAGTCCAGGGTCAGTGGTGATGAAGGACCATGATGGCCACTGAGTCAACAGCCTTTTGAAGTAAACAGGAGTCCAGCCGGTCTTATTGGCCACCATCATCACAGTGTCTGTAGGCTTTTCTATGGTGACAGCTTGATATACGGTTCCCCCGCCAAGATTATTACCTCCCCTCTGGGTGCAGTAAGTCCTGCAAGCAGTAGTCTACTCTTTTGGGACACACTCTTGTTGTTTTATGAGAGAAACTCCAGGTCAAGTGATGGTCACACGAGTCGTCATGGTGCCCTGTTGCCCCCGGTTATCTCTCTGGATGTTGGAGTTGGAGGGCCTTCTCACTCGAGGTCAGTGTGCCCACGGAGCAAACCCTGTGACTTCAGGGCATGGTTGGGGGTTCGGTTCACCACGTGGGGTCCTTTTCCCTTAGGAGGGAGGTGGCCTTTTGGGCTGCTGATTTCCACGTTTTCAGATACCGCCAGTATCTTGGCCAGATGTGGCGGTGGGCCAAGCCCCTTGGTGACCATAGTTTATCCTACCTGGATGGCATTCTTGCATTGTTCCATTTCAAGTGGTCCCAGTATTTGCACTAATACTCCAATGGCCTTTCAAATTTCACTAGGAATGTAAATGTCAAAGGGTTTAGCTAAATTAGGGAGTTCCAGGGCAAGGGTCTGAATTGACTGCTCTTTCCATTCTTGAAAGGCCACTTCTGGATTCTATTCAAAAGGATCATCATCTTTTCCTTTCAGTGTTTCATATAGAGGCCCAGCTAGTAGACTGTAGTTAGGGATCCAGAAGCAGCAAACCCTGGCCTCCCCAGGAACCCCTAAGCTGTCTTCTAGTTGTAGAAATGGGTAAGGCTGTAAATTGTTTCTTCCCTTTCCTGGGATGGGCTTCTCCGACCTTCTGTGAGAATGCAGCCCACGCAGGTCACTGTAGTCTGTGATATTTGAGCTTTTGCTTGGACAACTTGTATCCTTTATTGGCTTGGTAGTTCAGATGTCTCCTTAGTAGGGCTGGCGATCAGAATGTCGTCTGCATATTGAAGGAGTGTTTCCTTTTCCAGAGGTAGAGCTTTTAGGTCTTTAGCTGAGCTTTCCCCAAAGATGGTGTGGGAATTTTTGAACCCTTGCGGCAAGACGGCCCGGAAGTATTGTTTTAGTTGTATGTTGAGTCCTGCCACTCACAAGCCAAAATTTCTTGTGACTCTGGGACTAATAGAATACAAAAGAAGGCTTCATTGAAGACTAATACAGACTAATTGAAGACTAAGACTAATACCTGGTGGTTAGTAGAATGACCAGCAGGGTGTAGGGTTTAGGAACTACTGGAGGTCTATCCTCGGTGGCTTCACTGACTGTCCTGACATCCTTTACCAGGACTCCAGCAGCCCATGGGGCTCTCGAGGTCAGGCCAATCCCAGGATATGGAGCTCACCTGGGCAGGTACCCCACCCCCACCCCAGCCCACGGGGCTCTCGTGTTCAGGCCCCTCCCAGGATATGGGGATCCCTGGGCAGGTTCCCCTGCAGCCCATGGGGCTCTCGTGGTCAGGCCCCTCCCAGGATACAGAGCTACCCTTGCAGGTACCGTGGCAGGGCTGGGCACACAGGAGCCATGCACATCGCCCTCATTTCAGAGCACTCCCAGCTCACCTGTCACTCAGATCTGACACAGAGCACCTCAGAGCAGGACTTGAACTAACAAACAGCAGCTCCGACATGTCTGTGACCCTGGGCATCACTCTGTGTGGCCTCCCTCCACCTGGTCTTCCAGAGATTTCCACTGCACCCGGGGCACCAGGCCTCTGTCTCCACCCACCACCCAACCCTGCTCTCCCTGACTCCTGGGTACTTCTCATTAGGAGAGGGTTTTCTTGAAGTTGTCTCCCACTCATGGGCCAGATAATATAATTAGACAACAAGCCAGAGCTGCAGCCCCTTGTCTATCCTGACTCTCAGGAGCCCACACCTATTCCTTGGACCTGGCCGATTCAGCAAGTTCCAGTTTCTGCAACTGTGAGCCCCTGAGGGGTGATTATTGGCTGGCCTGGGAAGCCTGACCGTGCCGGCCAGCCCTCCCCAGGTGTGCCTGGGTTGAGATCAATATAAACACCGCTCCAGGCAGCAAGAGCACCTGCAGCTGTGCCTGACGCCATTTTCTCTGCCCTGTCAGCAGTCTCGGGGCTGGACTGGTGGGAGGGAGTGAGAGGCCACGGCTTTGTGGGTGGCCCAGTGTGAGTGGGGCTCTGCTGGACTTTCTGCAGCAGTTGCCAAGATGCCACCTGCTAAAGAAGAGGATGTGTCACCCATACCTGCCGCTGGAATTTCTCCCTGGGCAGAGGTGAGTAAGGAAGAAAGCAGTGGGGGCCGGGACAGGAGGGGTATCTCAGGCAGGGAAATGGAAAGCTTCCAGTAGATCACCCAGGGCCAGGACCATCCTGTCTGGCCTGCAGGCACCAAGTCGGCTGGCATGCTGTCGCTCATGTGGCTCCATGGCCCTTCCTCTAGGCTTTCAAGTCCTTGTACATATTCAGGTGTTTTACCTAGGAAGGGTGGGAACATTTCAGCAGCAGCTGGCCTGGGGCTCGGCCCACGTTTACTCACAGATGCCTCGGCACGGGCCCCCAGCTTTGCAATGAGGACGCTTGTTGCGTGGGGCATGCTGGCTGAATGGGAGATGATTCCCCACCACTGACCAACTTCAGAATTGTTTACAACTGGAGCAAGTGCCCTGATACGGTTTTCCTCTGTGTAACTGGTGGGTTCTGGGTTTTTTTCGTTTTTTCGTTCTTGGTTCAAGGTAGATTTTATTCCTCTTTTTTGTATTTACAGATATAAGCATGGAAATAATTTATTCATATAAATACATGTATGTGAAGGGAAGAATATTTTTTCTGTTTTACTTTTTTTAATTTTGAATTTTATTTTATTTTTTTATACAGCAGGTTCTTTTTGGTTACCTATTTTATACATAGAAATGTATACATGCCAATCCCAATCTCTCAACTCCTCCCACCACCACCCCCCCAACAGCTTTCCCCCCTTGGTGTCCATACGTTTGTTGTCTACATCTGTTCCTCTATTTCTGCCTTGCAAAACGGTTCATCTGTACAACTTTTCTAGGTTCCACATATATGCATTTATATACAGGATTTGTTTTTCTCTTTCTGACTTACTTCACTCTGTATGACAGTCTCTAGATCCATCAACGTCTCTACAAATGACCCAATTTCATTCCTTTTTATGGCTTAGTAATATTCCATTTTATATATGTACCACATCTTTATACATTCGTCTGTCTGTGGGCATTTAGGTTGCTTCCATTACCTGGATATTGTAAATAGTGATGCAATGAACATTGCGGTGAATGTCTCTTTTCGATTTACGGTTTTGTCTGGGTATATGCCCAGTAGTGGGATTGCTGTATCATATGGTAATTCTATTCTTAGTTTTATAAGAAACTCCATAATGTTCTCCACAGTGACTGCATCAATTTACATTCCCAACAATAGTGGAAGAGGTTTCCTTATCTCTGCACCCTTTCCAGCATTTGTTGTTTGTAGATTTTCTGATGATGCCCATTCTAACAGGTGTGAGCTGATACACCATGGATGAGTCTATTTCGTTGAGCAAAGAGTAGGTCTTGTCTATTACATATTTGGCTTATGGAACGGTATGTGTGCTCATTTCAATCTCTGGTTTTATACAGCACCCCAACTCAACTTTCCCCTTAAGCAAGCATAAGTTTTTATCTAAATGTGAGACTCTGTTCGGTTTTGTAATTCAGTTTATGTGTAGCCAAGTTTACACTCCCTCTATTTGTGATATCTTATGATAATTATCTTTCTCTGTGTGACATATTTCTCTTAGAATCATCATACTTAAATCCACTCAATTTGCTGCTACAGGCCTGATGACATTGATTTCATTGCTGAGTGATATTCCGTTGTACGTAAGTAGCACAACTCCTTTATCCATTTTTTTCTTTCTGGGATATTTAATTTGTACTGGACTCGAGGTTCTTGTAAACACAGCAGCCCTGGATATTGTGTTGGCTGTGTCTTGTTGATTTTAATTTTCCTAAGCTATAGGGCCAAAAGTGGAAGTGCCCTAGGCTCTGTAGCTTTGTTTTTTAGATGTTTCAGCATACACCATAAACATCACCAGAGTGTCTGTTGGCAATTTACATCCCGTCCATCAGCATAACAAGGCTCCCTGTTCTCCATGGCCTGTCCTGTGTTTCTGGGTTTTACACTTTTTTCAGATGGCTCTTTTGACGAATGGGAAATGAGAGTTCATTGTAGTGCGGATTTCCATTGCTCGAATTCTTGGTTGGCCACAAAGGGCATATGCGTTTTTTCCTGAATATATTCAGGAAAAAATGTATACGCACTTTTTGTCCAAGTGCATCACTGTCAAAGATCTGCCGCTTTTCACATGCTTTAAATGCAATTCCAATCTACCTCCTGAAATATGATTCCTGCAATTCTGCCTCGTTTTCAAGTCCTCTGTGCAGACTTACTTCAATATATTTTTTGCCAATAGCTGTCATTTATAACTCTGCAGGTTTGTGAATTACAGTGCCTGTGATTTCCTTTCTTAATTCGTTTCCTTGAAAGCTGGCCACAGAACCGCAGGTTTGCTTCAGGCCGTAATCAGGGTCCCACACGGCACGCTGAGCCTTTGGTTAATTCCTCTTCCTGGTGGGAAATTAGAGTTAAATGTGCCCCTCCAGACACCTGCCTCACTCCCAGCCCCTTGGTGATGTGTGTCCTCTGGTTTGAGGCCACATGTGCTGGGTTCCTCACCTTTCGCAGATGTGGCCCCACTGGTGTGCGGACACTCCTGCCTGGTTCCCATCCCCTTGGTGATGTGAGCCCTCCAGTGAGAGTCTGATCCTGGTTGGGCTCCTCACACTTCTGTGAGGTGAGCCCTCTTCTCTGAGGTCACTCCTGCCTGGCTGACACACCCCGCCTTGGCGACGTCGGCCCTCTGGTGGCAGTTGGAGCCTGCTGGGAGCCTCCTCCCCTCAGTGATGAGGCCCTCTGGCATCAGGCCCTAACTGCTGGGTTCCCACATTTTCTGATACGTGCTAAGTGGTGCGAGGGCACTCCTGCCAGGTTCCCATCCCCATGGGCATGTGGGCCTTCTGCTCTATGGTCCCAACACCTGTGTTGTTCACAGTTTCAGGATGTTGGCTCTCTGGTGTTAGTTCACTCAGGCCTAGATCCCATAGACTCTGTGCTCTGAGCCGCCTGCTGGGAGGTTCCTACTGCTGGATTCCTTACCATTTTTATTCTTTGGGTCCTGTGTTTTCATGCTCCTCCTTCCTGACTCACTCCCAGCCCCTTTGTGATGTAGGTCCTCTGGTTTGAGGCCACCTGTGCCGGTTTCCTCACCTTTATTGATGTGGTCCCACTGGTGTGAGGACACTCCTGCCTGGTTCCCATCCCCTTGGTGATGGGGGCCCTCTGGTGAGAGTCTGATCCTGGCTGGATTCCTCACACTTCTGGGAGGTGGGCCCTCTGCTGTGAGGTCACTCCTGCCTGGCTGGCACACATCACCTTGGCGATGTGGGCCCTCAGTTGCGAGTTGGTGCCTGCTGGGAGTCTCCTCCCCTCGGTAATGAGGGTCCTCTGGCGTCAGGCCCTAACTCATGGGCTCCCAAAATTTTCTGATATGTGCCCTGTCGTGCGAGTACACTCCTGCCAGGGTCCCATCCCCATGGGGATGTGGGTCTTCTGCTCTGAGGTCCCACCGGCTGGGTTGCTCACAGTGTCATGATGTGAGCCCTCTGCTGTGAGTTCACTGTGGCCTGGATCCCATAGACTCCATACTCTGGGCCACCTGCTGGGAGGTTCCAACTGCTGGATTCCTCACCTTTTTTATACAATGGGCCACGTGTTTTGAGGTTCATCCTGCCTGCCTCGCTCCGAGACCCATGGAGATGTGGGTCCTCTGGTTTGAGGCCACATGTGCTGGGTACCTCAACTTGCGATGATGTGGCCCCATGGGTGTGAAGACACTCCTGCCTGGTTCCCAGCCTCTTGCTGATGTGGGCCCTCTGGTGAGAGTGTGATAATGGCTCGGTTCCTTACCCTTCTGTGAGGTGGGCCCTCTGATGTGAGGTCACTCCTGCCTGGCTGGCTCACGTCACCTTGGCGATGTGGGCCCTCTGTTGGCCACGAAAGCATGCTGGGAGCCCCCTACCCTCTTTAATGAGGGCCCTGAAAAAACGCATATGCACTTTTTGACCAAGTGCATCATTGTCGAGGATCTGCCTCTTCTCCTGTGCTTTCAGAGCACTTCCCGTCGACCTCCTGAAATCACATTCCTGGAATTCTGCCCCGCTTTCAAGTCCTCTTCGCAGCCTTATTTCAATATATTTTTGTATGATACCTGCCATTTATAACTCTGCAGGTTTGTTAATTACAGTGTCCCTGAGCTCCTTTCTTCAACTCGCTTTCTTGTGAGCTGGCCGCAAAACCGCAGGATTGCTTCAGGCCCAAATCTGGTTTCCGCACAGCATGCTGAGCCTTTGGTAAATTCCTTTTTCTGGTGGGAAATGAGCATTCAATTTGCCCGTGCAGACACCTACAGCTAGTCTCTCATTGGTTCTCCCTATTCCTCTTCATCTTGTGCAGATATTGCAAATGTGCCAAACAGGAGGTTAAGGGCACTGACTCTCCAAGTGGGTAGAGAGTTAGTAAAGCGTCTGGAATGGTGAACCCGAGTACCAGGGGACGAAACCTGAGAGGCATTTAAAATCGTTTCCCAGTCACACGGTGGACCATACTCTGGGATTCAGATGCATCTTTTAGGTGAAGGAAGAATCCCGTAAACCTGGAGAGTTGGGACCCATGGAATGGGTACCATGCAGTATGACTTCAAAGGGTCTGCATTTGCTCATCGAACCTCACCAACGCTATCAGCCCGATGTGTCCAACCTTATGCCTCACTCAGCTCTGGGTGTAGATGTGGTAAATCCAGGTTGCATTACAAGCCCTGAATGAATTATTTAAGAATTGCTCTCTATTTCAGTGTCATTGTGTTTTGTTTTTGTAATTCATTTTGATAATGGGATTTATCGGATTTTCTCTGCTGCATTCATGCCGCTGTACACACGCTTGATTCTCTTACGGAGACATATAAATCCATGGGTTGGAAGATTCTTACTAGTCAGTTGTATTCCTAGGATTTGTATATGTGGTGTTTAGTCCATTTCGTTGAGCAAGGGGTAGGTCTTGACTATTATATATTTGGCTTATGGAAACGTATCTGTGCTAATTTCTATCTTTGGTTTTATGAAGCACCCCAACTTACCTTTCCCCTTAAGCAAGCATAAGTTGGTTTTCTAAATTTGAGACCCTGTTCTGTTTTGTAATTCAGTTCATGTGTAGCCAAGTTTACATTCCTTGTATTAGTGATATCTTATGATGTTTCATTTTCTGTGTGACTTATTTCACGTAGAATAATCATACCTGAATCCACTCATTATGCCGCGACGGGCCTGATGACATAGATTTCGTTGCTGAGTGATATTCCATTGAACGTACGTACCACAACTTCTTTATCTATTTTTCACATTCTGGGATGTTTAACTTGTACCGTAGACGAGGTTCTTGTAAACAGAGCCGTCTGAAACTTTGCGGTGGCTGTGTGTATTTTACTTTAATTTCCCTAAGCTATAGGACCATAAGTGGAAGTGCCTTAGGCTCCGTTGCTTTGTTTTTCAGGTATTCCAGGAAACACCATACACTTCTCCAGAGTGGCTGTTGGCAATTTACATCCCGCCCATCAGCATAACAAGGCTCCCTGTTCTCCATGGCCTGTGCTGCCTTTCTGGATTTTACACATTTTTCAGATGGCCCTTTTGACCGGGGGGCAGTGAGACTTCATTGTAGTGCAGATTTCTTTAACATGCTTGCTTGGTTGGCCAAAAAGTGGCATATGCGTTTTTTCCTCAATATATTCAGGAAAAAACGCATACGCCCTTTTTGGCCAAGTGCATCATTGTCGACGTTCTGCCTCTTTTCCTATGCTTTAAATGCAATTCCAGTCTACCCCTTGATATCGTTTTCGTGCAATTCTGCCCCATTTTCAGTCCTCTTTGCAGCCTTACTTCAATATATTTTTGGACGATAGCTGTCATATATAACTCTGCAGGTTTGTGAATGACAGTGCCGCTGAGCTCCTTTCTTCAACATGCTTTCTTGTAAGCTGGCCGCAAAACCGCTGGATTGCTTCAGGCCCTAATCTGGTTCCAGCACGGCATGCTGAGCCTTTGTTTAATTCCACTTCCTGGTGGTAAATGAGCGTTAAATTTGCCCGTGCAGACACCTACAGCTAGTCTCTCATTGGTTCTCCCTATTCCTGTTCATCTTGCGCAGAAATTGCAAACTGTGCCGAACAGGAGTTTAAAGGCACTGACTCTCCAAGTGGGGAGAGTGTTAGTAAAGCGTCTGGAATGGTGAACCCGAGTAACAGGAGACGAAAACTGAGATGCATTTAGAAACGTTTCCCGGTCACACGGTGGACCACACTCTGGGTTTCCCATGCATGTTTTAGCTGAAGGAAGAATCCCTTAAACCTGGAGAGTTGGGACCCATGGAATGGGTACCATGCAGTATGGCTTCAAAGGGTCTGCATTTGCTCACTGAACCTCACCAATGCTATCAGCGCAAAGTATCCAGCCTTATGTCTCACCCAGCTCTGGGTGTAAATGTGGTACATCCAGGTTGCATCACAAACCCTGAATGAATTATTTAAGAATTGCTCTCTATTTCACTGCCATTGTGTTTTCTTTTTGAAATTTATTTTGATAATAGGATTTAGCTGATTTTCACTGCTGCGTGTATTCCGCTGTACCCATGCTTGATTCTATTACGCAGACATATAAATCCATAGGTATTAAGACTCTTACTCATCCGGTATATTCCTAGGTGCTGAAAATGTGGTGTTGAGTCCATTTCATTGACCAAGGAGTAGGTTTTTTCTATTCCATATTTGGCTTATGGAACGGTATCTGTGCTAATTTCAATCTCTGGTTTTATGCAGCACCCCAACTCACCTTTATCCTTGAGCAAGCATAAGTTGGTTTTCTAAATTTGAGACACCGTTCTGTTTTATAATTCAGTTCATTTGTAGCCACGTTTACATTCCATGTATTAGTGATATCGTATGTCTTTTCGTTTTTATATTATGTGACTTCGAGTGATCATATGTCACTCCTGTGTAGTTGTTACACATGGCCATATTTCATTGATTTCCTGGCTGAGTAATATTCCACTCTACATAAATGCCACATCTCTATCCATTTTCTCTCTCCAGAGACATATAATTTATATCCTAGTCGAGGATCTGTTAAACAGAGAGGCGGTATGCCTTGGGGTGCCTGTGTCCTCTCGATTTTTGTTTTTCCCAAGATATACGTCCATGAGTGCAAGGGCCCTGTGCTCTGTAGCTCATTTTTTAGATGCTTTAGTAAACAAAATACACTTCTCTAGAGTGACCGTTGGCAATATTCATTTCCACTATAAGCCTCACAGGGCTCCCTTTTCTCCTTGCCCTGTCCTGCATTTCTGGTGTTTACACTTTCTGAGGACGGCTCTTCTGACTGATGCGAAGTGATATGTTTTGTAGTATTGATTTCCAGTGCCCACCTGTTTGGTTGGCTAAAAAAGTGTATGCCCTGTTCTTGAATATATACAGAAAAAGACGCATACACCCTTTTTGGCCAACTGCAATGTTGGCAATGTTCAGCCCCTTTTCTTGTGCTTAATGGCGAGTCCTTCCTACCTCTTGCAATCCCTTTCCTGCCATTCTCCATTGCTTACAAGTCCTTTTCTCTGACTTTCCTCAAGACATTTTTCAGTGATAGATATTTTCATCTCTGCAGTTTCGTGAATTTTAGTGCCCGTGAGTCCCATTTTTCAACTTGTGTTTATGGGAACTGACCACAAAGCAGCGGGATTTCCTCAAGCCCTATTCTGTTTCCATGGGCAACCCTAGCCTTTGGTCAATTCGTCTTCCTGATTGGAAATTAGAGTGACATGTGCCTGTCCGAAAACCTAGGACTTGTCTCTCATTGTTCCTCCTCCTTCCGCTTCATCCTCTGGACAAATTCCAAACTGTATGCAACAGGATGTTGACAGTGCTGACATCTCCAAGTGGGGAGACTGTTCGTAAAGAAGCTGGAGGGGTGAACCCGAGCACCAGGAGATGAGGAGATGAGATGCCTTTTCCAAACTCTTCCCGATCAGACGGTATACCATCCTCTGGGTGTGACAGGCATGTTTTAGCTGTAGGAAGCGTCCCATTCATGTGAGGAGAACACCAGGGCTTTTTCAAAATCAGTGTCTCTCCGCAACCCAAAGTGGGGAATGTTTTAAGCTACGGCTACACATATGTTCATTAAGGGCCTTGGGAAGTAGGCAGAGTCCAAACTTTAGATGATTGAAGTCTTCCTGGTCAGAAGCACTCACCACCGGCTTCCCTTAGGTTCCATTTTAACTGTCATTGATAGATGATGTCAATAAAAATATCTATTCTTTTTCAGATTATTTCCCCTTATAGGTTATTGCAAAATATTGAGTGTAGTTCCCTGTGCTATACAGTAGTTCCTTGTTGATGATCGATTTTATACATAGCAGTGTGTATGTGTTAATCCCAAACGGTTAATTTATCCCTCCTCCCACCTTTCCCCTTTGGTAATAATAAATTATAAGATTTTATACTTCTCAGAAATGGGGGAGCTGAAAGAGAGGTATCATTTTCAATGGAAAAGCATTTAAAACAAGATTGAAGCTTTAACCAAGATTATTAGATGTACATCCTTGGAAAGAAATCACTTCGTTTCTCTAATATTGACCTGACAAATAAGACAAACCTTTTCACTGAACTTGCTTATAATAAAGTGATGGAAATATCAAATGGAAGTGTTAGAAACATCTTATTTTACCCGAGCCTTATACACTGTTCTATGTTAATTACAGTTTGGCTCACACATCTGTTCACTGAAGTTACAATGTTCTCAATTTCTGTTATTGATCCTCCAGAGTGGACCCCAACAAGTGTCCCCCTGCCCAGTGTCATTGGAGCCAACAGATCGAGACTGAGTTTGGTTCAGAAGCAAAGGAAACTTTATATTTTGATCAGAGAATGGAGAGGTGAGAGCATGTGCTACCCTGTGGGCTGTGGGCTGGGCTGCTGTGTAGAGATCCTGTCAGAGTCAGTGGGAGGGAGGGGGCGGAGCTCTCGAGGGCCCGGTTGGCTGCAGCTCAGGCTCTATATCACGGAGTCTGCACTGTGCCCCAGGAGCTGAGGTGTCGACCCAGCCATTCTGCACTAGGAAATCTGGTCTGAAGTGCCGGCTGTTGAACCTCTGTATGCGGGACCCTAGGAGCACGTGAAATTAGACAAAGCACAAAGGATAAAAAAGGTTAGACTTTATTTTATTGCCCAGATTCTATTTTTATCTCCCAGGGATTTTTAAGGGGCTTTGCCTGGGACAAACCCCTCTTCTGCCTTTTGTCCCCTTCCTCATTCTTAGAGTGCTGAGGGTGCAGACCCTTCTTCTTTAACTGCTGAGTGCTGAGTTAGAAGCCCTCATACTCATAGGCAAGGGTCAGAATTTCTCCCCAGCAGCCTCCAGGTGACGTTGATTGTCCCCAGGCCTCCTGCCTCCCTGCTCGTCCGCCTGAGCACCAGTATTGGAAGTGTTATAGATTCTAATGACCTTTAAGGGTCCAGGAAGGAGATGTGCAGTGACGCTGTGAGGTCCAGTTTCACCCTGCCCCACATTTGTTCAGCCACCTTTAGCTGACCGTTTCTGCCAGCCTAGATGCTCTGACCAGTAGTCTGCGCTTCCTTCTATTAGGCCCCAGAATTAACATAAAAACAGCACCAGGTGTCAGGACCCTGCCCGCTCAGCTCCCAGACAGTCCAGGGTCAGTGGTGATGAAGGACCATGATGGCCACTGAGTCAACAGCCTTTTGAAGTAAACAGGAGTCCAGCCGGTCTTATTGGCCACCATCATCACAGTGTCTGTAGGCTTTTCTATGGTGACAGCTTGATATACGGTTCCCCCGCCAAGATTATTACCTCCCCTCTGGGTGCAGTAAGTCCTGCAAGCAGTAGTCTACTCTTTTGGGACACACTCTTGTTGTTTTATGAGAGAAACTCCAGGTCAAGTGATGGTCACACGAGTCGTCATGGTGCCCTGTTGCCCCCGGTTATCTCTCTGGATGTTGGAGTTGGAGGGCCTTCTCACTCGAGGTCAGTGTGCCCACGGAGCAAACCCTGTGACTTCAGGGCATGGTTGGGGGTTCGGTTCACCACGTGGGGTCCTTTTCCCTTAGGAGGGAGGTGGCCTTTTGGGCTGCTGATTTCCACGTTTTCAGATACCGCCAGTATCTTGGCCAGATGTGGCGGTGGGCCAAGCCCCTTGGTGACCATAGTTTATCCTACCTGGATGGCATTCTTGCATTGTTCCATTTCAAGTGGTCCCAGTATTTGCACTAATACTCCAATGGCCTTTCAAATTTCACTAGGAATGTAAATGTCAAAGGGTTTAGCTAAATTAGGGAGTTCCAGGGCAAGGGTCTGAATTGACTGCTCTTTCCATTCTTGAAAGGCCACTTCTGGATTCTATTCAAAAGGATCATCATCTTTTCCTTTCAGTGTTTCATATAGAGGCCCAGCTAGTAGACTGTAGTTAGGGATCCAGAAGCAGCAAACCCTGGCCTCCCCAGGAACCCCTAAGCTGTCTTCTAGTTGTAGAAATGGGTAAGGCTGTAAATTGTTTCTTCCCTTTCCTGGGATGGGCTTCTCCGACCTTCTGTGAGAATGCAGCCCACGCAGGTCACTGTAGTCTGTGATATTTGAGCTTTTGCTTGGACAACTTGTATCCTTTATTGGCTTGGTAGTTCAGATGTCTCCTTAGTAGGGCTGGCGATCAGAATGTCGTCTGCATATTGAAGGAGTGTTTCCTTTTCCAGAGGTAGAGCTTTTAGGTCTTTAGCTGAGCTTTCCCCAAAGATGGTGTGGGAATTTTTGAACCCTTGCGGCAAGACGGCCCGGAAGTATTGTTTTAGTTGTATGTTGAGTCCTGCCACTCACAAGCCAAAATTTCTTGTGACTCTGGGACTAATAGAATACAAAAGAAGGCTTCATTGAAGACTAATACAGAATACCATGTCCTGGTGGTTAGTAGAATGACCAGCAGGGTGTAGGGTTTAGGAACTACTGGAGGTCTATCCTCGGTGGCTTCACTGACTGTCCTGACATCCTTTACCAGGACTCCAGCAGCCCATGGGGCTCTCGAGGTCAGGCCAATCCCAGGATATGGAGCTCACCTGGGCAGGTACCCCACCCCCACCCCAGCCCACGGGGCTCTCGTGTTCAGGCCCCTCCCAGGATATGGGGATCCCTGGGCAGGTTCCCCTGCAGCCCATGGGGCTCTCGTGGTCAGGCCCCTCCCAGGATACAGAGCTACCCTTGCAGGTACCGTGGCAGGGCTGGGCACACAGGAGCCATGCACATCGCCCTCATTTCAGAGCACTCCCAGCTCACCTGTCACTCAGATCTGACACAGAGCACCTCAGAGCAGGACTTGAACTAACAAACAGCAGCTCCGACAGGTCTGTGACCCTGGGCATCACTCTGTGTGGCCTCCCTCCACCTGGTCTTCCAGAGATTTCCACTGCACCCGGGGCACCAGGCCTCTGTCTCCACCCACCACCCAACCCTGCTCTCCCTGACTCCTGGGTACTTCTCATTAGGAGAGGGTTTTCTTGAAGTTGTCTCCCACTCATGGGCCAGATAATATAATTAGACAACAAGCCAGAGCTGCAGCCCCTTGTCTATCCTGACTCTCAGGAGCCCACACCTATTCCTTGGACCTGGCCGATTCAGCAAGTTCCAGTTTCTGCAACTGTGAGCCCCTGAGGGGTGATTATTGGCTGGCCTGGGAAGCCTGACCGTGCCGGCCAGCCCTCCCCAGGTGTGCCTGGGTTGAGATCAATATAAACACCGCTCCAGGCAGCAAGAGCACCTGCAGCTGTGCCTGACGCCATTTTCTCTGCCCTGTCAGCAGTCTCGGGGCTGGACTGGTGGGAGGGAGTGAGAGGCCACGGCTTTGTGGGTGGCCCAGTGTGAGTGGGGCTCTGCTGGACTTTCTGCAGCAGTTGCCAAGATGTCACCTGCTAAAGAAGAGGATGTGTCACCCATACCTGCCGCTGGAATTTCTCCCTGGGCAGAGGTGAGTAAGGAAGAAAGCAGTGGGGGCCGGGACAGGAGGGGTATCTCAGGCAGGGAAATGGAAAGCTTCCAGTAGATCACCCAGGGCCAGGACCATCCTGTCTGGCCTGCAGGCACCAAGTCGGCTGGCATGCTGTCGCTCATGTGGCTCCATGGCCCTTCCTCTAGGCTTTCAAGTCCTTGTACATATTCAGGTGTTTTACCTAGGAAGGGTGGGAACATTTCAGCAGCAGCTGGCCTGGGGCTCGGCCCACGTTTACTCACAGATGCCTCGGCACGGGCCCCCAGCTTTGCAATGAGGACGCTTGTTGCGTGGGGCATGCTGGCTGAATGGGAGATGATTCCCCACCACTGACCAACTTCAGAATTGTTTACAACTGGAGCAAGTGCCCTGATACGGTTTTCCTCTGTGTAACTGGTGGGTTCTGGGTTTTTTTCGTTTTTTCGTTCTTGGTTCAAGGTAGATTTTATTCCTCTTTTTTGTATTTACAGATATAAGCATGGAAATAATTTATTCATATAAATACATGTATGTGAAGGGAAGAATATTTTTTCTGTTTTACTTTTTTTAATTTTGAATTTTATTTTATTTTTTTATACAGCAGGTTCTTTTTGGTTACCTATTTTATACATAGAAATGTATACATGCCAATCCCAATCTCTCAACTCCTCCCACCACCACCCCCCCAACAGCTTTCCCCCCTTGGTGTCCATACGTTTGTTGTCTACATCTGTTCCTCTATTTCTGCCTTGCAAAACGGTTCATCTGTACAACTTTTCTAGGTTCCACATATATGCATTTATATACAGGATTTGTTTTTCTCTTTCTGACTTACTTCACTCTGTATGACAGTCTCTAGATCCATCAACGTCTCTACAAATGACCCAATTTCATTCCTTTTTATGGCTTAGTAATATTCCATTTTATATATGTACCACATCTTTATACATTCGTCTGTCTGTGGGCATTTAGGTTGCTTCCATTACCTGGATATTGTAAATAGTGATGCAGTGAACATTGCGGTGAATGTCTCTTTTCGATTTACGGTTTTGTCTGGGTATATGCCCAGTAGTGGGATTGCTGTATTATATGGTAATTCTATTCTTAGTTTTATAAGAAACTCCATAATGTTCTCCACAGTGACTGCATCAATTTACATTCCCAACAATAGTGGAAGAGGTTTCCTTATCTCTGCACCCTTTCCAGCATTTGTTGTTTGTAGATTTTCTGATGATGCCCATTCTAACAGGTGTGAGCTGATACACCATGGATGAGTCTATTTCGTTGAGCAAAGAGTAGGTCTTGTCTATTACATATTTGGCTTATGGAACGGTATGTGTGCTCATTTCAATCTCTGGTTTTATACAGCACCCCAACTCAACTTTCCCCTTAAGCAAGCATAAGTTTTTATCTAAATGTGAGACTCTGTTCGGTTTTGTAATTCAGTTTATGTGTAGCCAAGTTTACACTCCCTCTATTTGTGATATCTTATGATAATTATCTTTCTCTGTGTGACATATTTCTCTTAGAATCATCATACTTAAATCCACTCAATTTGCTGCTACAGGCCTGATGACATTGATTTCATTGCTGAGTGATATTCCGTTGTACGTAAGTAGCACAACTCCTTTATCCATTTTTTTCTTTCTGGGATATTTAATTTGTACTGGACTCGAGGTTCTTGTAAACACAGCAGCCCTGGATATTGTGTTGGCTGTGTCTTGTTGATTTTAATTTTCCTAAGCTATAGGGCCAAAAGTGGAAGTGCCCTAGGCTCTGTAGCTTTGTTTTTTAGATGTTTCAGCATACACCATAAACATCACCAGAGTGTCTGTTGGCAATTTACATCCCGTCCATCAGCATAACAAGGCTCCCTGTTCTCCATGGCCTGTCCTGTGTTTCTGGGTTTTACACTTTTTTCAGATGGCTCTTTTGACGAATGGGAAATGAGAGTTCATTGTAGTGCGGATTTCCATTGCTCGAATTCTTGGTTGGCCACAAAGGGCATATGCGTTTTTTCCTGAATATATTCAGGAAAAAATGTATACGCACTTTTTGTCCAAGTGCATCACTGTCAAAGATCTGCTGCTTTTCACATGCTTTAAATGCAATTCCAATCTACCTCCTGAAATATGATTCCTGCAATTCTGCCTCGTTTTCAAGTCCTCTGTGCAGACTTACTTCAATATATTTTTTGCCAATAGCTGTCATTTATAACTCTGCAGGTTTGTGAATTACAGTGCCTGTGATTTCCTTTCTTAATTCGTTTCCTTGAAAGCTGGCCACAGAACCGCAGGTTTGCTTCAGGCCGTAATCAGGGTCCCGCACGGCACTCTGAGCCTTTGGTTAATTCCTCTTCCTGGTGGGAAATTAGAGTTAAATGTGCCCCTCCAGACACCTGCCTCACTCCCAGCCCCTTGGTGATGTGTGTCCTCTGGTTTGAGGCCACATGTGCTGGGTTCCTCACCTTTCGCAGATGTGGCCCCACTGGTGTGCGGACACTCCTGCCTGGTTCCCATCCCCTTGGTGATGTGAGCCCTCCAGTGAGAGTCTGATCCTGGTTGGGCTCCTCACACTTCTGTGAGGTGAGCCCTCTTCTCTGAGGTCACTCCTGCCTGGCTGACACACCCCGCCTTGGCGACGTCGGCCCTCTGGTGGCAGTTGGAGCCTGCTGGGAGCCTCCTCCCCTCAGTGATGAGGCCCTCTGGCATCAGGCCCTAACTGCTGGGTTCCCACATTTTCTGATACGTGCTAAGTGGTGCGAGGGCACTCCTGCCAGGTTCCCATCCCCATGGGCATGTGGGCCTTCTGCTCTATGGTCCCAACACCTGTGTTTTTCACAGTTTCAGGATGTTGGCTCTCTGGTGTTAGTTCACTCAGGCCTAGATCCCATAGACTCTGTGCTCTGAGCCGCCTGCTGGGAGGTTCCTACTGCTGGATTCCTTACCATTTTTATTCTTTGGGTCCTGTGTTTTCATGCTCCTCCTTCCTGACTCACTCCCAGCCCCTTTGTGATGTAGGTCCTCTGGTTTGAGGCCACCTGTGCCGGTTTCCTCACCTTTATTGATGTGGTCCCACTGGTGTGAGGACACTCCTGCCTGGTTCCCATCCCCTTGGTGATGGGGGCCCTCTGGTGAGAGTCTGATCCTGGCTGGATTCCTCACACTTCTGGGAGGTGGGCCCTCTGCTGTGAGGTCACTCCTGCCTGGCTGGCACACATCACCTTGGCGATGTGGGCCCTCAGTTGCGAGTTGGTGCCTGCTGGGAGTCTCCTCCCCTCGGTAATGAGGGCCCTCTGGCGTCAGGCCCTAACTCATGGGCTCCCAAAATTTTCTGATATGTGCCCTGTCGTGCGAGTACACTCCTGCCAGGGTCCCATCCCCATGGGGATGTGGGCCTTCTGCTCTGAGGTCCCACCGGCTGGGTTGCTCACAGTGTCATGATGTGAGCCCTCTGCTGTGAGTTCACTGTGGCCTGGATCCCATAGACTCCATACTCTGGGCCACCTGCTGGGAGGTTCCAACTGCTGGATTCCTCACATTTTTTATTCTGTGGGCCCTGTGTTGTTAGGCTACTCCTGCCTGCCTCACTCGGAGCACCTTGGAAATGTGGGTCCTCTGGTTTAGGCCACATGTGCTGGGTTCCTCACCTTTCTATAATGTGGCCACACTGGTGTGAGGACACTCCTGCCTTGTTCCGGTCCCCTTGGTGATGTGGGCTCTCTGGTGAGAGTCTTATCCTGGCTGGTTTCCTCACCCTTCTGTGAGGTAGGCCCTCTGCTGTGAGGTCACTCCTGCCTGGCTGGCACACGTCACCTTGGCGACGTGGGCCCTCAGTTGGGAGTTGGTGCCTGCTGGGAGTCTCCACCCCTCGGTAATGAGGGCCCTCTGGCGTCAGGCTCTAACTCCTGGGCTCCCAAAATTTTCTGATGTGCGCCCTGTGGTGTGAGTACACTCCTGCCAGGTTTCCAACCCCATGGGAATATGGGCCTTCTGCTCTGAGGTCCCAACGGTGGGTGGCTCAGTTTCATGATGAGGGCCCTCTGGTGTGAGTTCACTCCGGCCTGGATCCCATAGCCTCGCTGCTCCTGGCCGCCTGTGGGGAGGTTCCAACTGCGGTATTCCTCACCTTTTTTCTTCTATGGGCCCTCTGTTTTGAGACTCCTCCTGCCTGCCTCACTCCGAGCCCCTTGGAGATGTGGGTCCTCTGGTTTAGGCCACATGTGCTGGGTTCCTCACCTTTCTATGATGTGGTCACACTGGTGTGAAGACAGTCCTGCCTGGTTCTGATCCTCTTGGTGATGTGGGCCCTCTGGTGAGAGTCTAATCCTCTTTGGGTTCCTCACACTTTTTTGAGGTTGGCCCTCTGCTCTGAGGTCACTCCTGCCTGGCTGGCACACGCCGCATTGGCGACATTGGCCCTCTTGTAGCAGTTGGAGCCTGCTGGGAGCCTCCTCTCCTCGGTGATGAGGGCCCTCTGGCGTCAGGCCCTAACTGCTGGGCTCCCCATATTTTCTGATGTGTGCCCACTGGTGCGATGACACTCCTGCTTGGTTCGCTTCCCCATGGGGATGTGGGCCTTGTGCTCTGAGGTCACAATGGCTAGGTTGCTCACAGTTTCATGATGAGGGCCCTCTGTTGTGAGTTCATCATTGCCTGGATCCCATAGCCTCGGTGATCTGGGCCGCCTGCTGGGATGTTCCAACTGCTGGATTCCTCACCTTTTTTATACAATGGGCCACGTGTTTTGAGGTTCATCCTGCCTGCCTCGCTCCGAGACCCATGGAGATGTGGGTCCTCTGGTTTGAGGCCACATGTGCTGGGTACCTCAACTTGCGATGATGTGGCCCCATGGGTGTGAAGACACTCCTGCCTGGTTCCCAGCCTCTTGCTGATGTGGGCCCTCTGGTGAGAGTGTGATAATGGCTCGGTTCCTTACCCTTCTGTGAGGTGGGCCCTCTGATGTGAGGTCACTCCTGCCTGGCTGGCTCACGTCACCTTGGCGATGTGGGCCCTCTGTTGGCCACGAAAGCATGCTGGGAGCCCCCTACCCTCTTTAATGAGGGCCCTGAAAAAACGCATATGCACTTTTTGACCAAGTGCATCATTGTCGAGGATCTGCCTCTTCTCCTGTGCTTTCAGAGCACTTCCCGTCGACCTCCTGAAATCACATTCCTGGAATTCTGCCCCGCTTTCAAGTCCTCTTCGCAGCCTTATTTCAATATATTTTTGTATGATACCTGCCATTTATAACTCTGCAGGTTTGTTAATTACAGTGTCCCTGAGCTCCTTTCTTCAACTCGCTTTCTTGTGAGCTGGCCGCAAAACCGCAGGATTGCTTCAGGCCCAAATCTGGTTTCCGCACAGCATGCTGAGCCTTTGGTAAATTCCTTTTTCTGGTGGGAAATGAGCATTCAATTTGCCCGTGCAGACACCTACAG
Organism: Delphinapterus leucas; assembly: GCF_059928025.1. Lineage (NCBI taxonomy): Eukaryota > Metazoa > Chordata > Mammalia > Artiodactyla > Monodontidae > Delphinapterus > Delphinapterus leucas. Next base: position 1,242,197 of record NW_028322250.1, read on the forward strand.
CTAGTCTCTCATTGGTTCTCCCTATTCCTCTTCATCTTGTGCAGATATTGCAAATGTGCCAAACAGGAGGTTAAGGGCACTGACTCTCCAAGTGGGTAGAGAGTTAGTAAAGCGTCTGGAATGGTGAACCCGAGTACCAGGGGACGAAACCTGAGAGGCATTTAAAATCGTTTCCCAGTCACACGGTGGACCATACTCTGGGATTCAGATGCATCTTTTAGGTGAAGGAAGAATCCCGTAAACCTGGAGAGTTGGGACCCATGGAATGGGTACCATGCAGTATGACTTCAAAGGGTCTGCATTTGCTCATCGAACCTCACCAACGCTATCAGCCCGATGTGTCCAACCTTATGCCTCACTCAGCTCTGGGTGTAGATGTGGTAAATCCAGGTTGCATTACAAGCCCTGAATGAATTATTTAAGAATTGCTCTCTATTTCAGTGTCATTGTGTTTTGTTTTTGTAATTCATTTTGATAATGGGATTTATCGGATTTTCTCTGCTGCATTCATGCCGCTGTACACACGCTTGATTCTCTTACGGAGACATATAAATCCATGGGTTGGAAGATTCTTACTAGTCAGTTGTATTCCTAGGATTTGTATATGTGGTGTTTAGTCCATTTCGTTGAGCAAGGGGTAGGTCTTGACTATTATATATTTGGCTTATGGAAACGTATCTGTGCTAATTTCTATCTTTGGTTTTATGAAGCACCCCAACTTACCTTTCCCCTTAAGCAAGCATAAGTTGGTTTTCTAAATTTGAGACCCTGTTCTGTTTTGTAATTCAGTTCATGTGTAGCCAAGTTTACATTCCTTGTATTAGTGATATCTTATGATGTTTCATTTTCTGTGTGACTTATTTCACGTAGAATAATCATACCTGAATCCACTCATTATGCCGCGACGGGCCTGATGACATAGATTTCGTTGCTGAGTGATATTCCATTGAACGTACGTACCACAACTTCTTTATCTATTTTTCACATTCTGGGATGTTTAACTTGTACCGTAGACGAGGTTCTTGTAAACAGAGCCGTCTGAAACTTTGCGGTGGCTGTGTGTATTTTACTTTAATTTCCCTAAGCTATAGGACCATAAGTGGAAGTGCCTTAGGCTCCGTTGCTTTGTTTTTCAGGTATTCCAGGAAACACCATACACTTCTCCAGAGTGGCTGTTGGCAATTTACATCCCGCCCATCAGCATAACAAGGCTCCCTGTTCTCCATGGCCTGTGCTGCCTTTCTGGATTTTACACATTTTTCAGATGGCCCTTTTGACCGGGGGGCAGTGAGACTTCATTGTAGTGCAGATTTCTTTAACATGCTTGCTTGGTTGGCCAAAAAGTGGCATATGCGTTTTTTCCTCAATATATTCAGGAAAAAACGCATACGCCCTTTTTGGCCAAGTGCATCATTGTCGACGTTCTGCCTCTTTTCCTATGCTTTAAATGCAATTCCAGTCTACCCCTTGATATCGTTTTCGTGCAATTCTGCCCCATTTTCAGTCCTCTTTGCAGCCTTACTTCAATATATTTTTGGACGATAGCTGTCATATATAACTCTGCAGGTTTGTGAATGACAGTGCCGCTGAGCTCCTTTCTTCAACATGCTTTCTTGTAAGCTGGCCGCAAAACCGCTGGATTGCTTCAGGCCCTAATCTGGTTCCAGCACGGCATGCTGAGCCTTTGTTTAATTCCACTTCCTGGTGGTAAATGAGCGTTAAATTTGCCCGTGCAGACACCTACAGCTAGTCTCTCATTGGTTCTCCCTATTCCTGTTCATCTTGCGCAGAAATTGCAAACTGTGCCGAACAGGAGTTTAAAGGCACTGACTCTCCAAGTGGGGAGAGTGTTAGTAAAGCGTCTGGAATGGTGAACCCGAGTAACAGGAGACGAAAACTGAGATGCATTTAGAAACGTTTCCCGGTCACACGGTGGACCACACTCTGGGTTTCCCATGCATGTTTTAGCTGAAGGAAGAATCCCTTAAACCTGGAGAGTTGGGACCCATGGAATGGGTACCATGCAGTATGGCTTCAAAGGGTCTGCATTTGCTCACTGAACCTCACCAATGCTATCAGCGCAAAGTATCCAGCCTTATGTCTCACCCAGCTCTGGGTGTAAATGTGGTACATCCAGGTTGCATCACAAACCCTGAATGAATTATTTAAGAATTGCTCTCTATTTCACTGCCATTGTGTTTTCTTTTTGAAATTTATTTTGATAATAGGATTTAGCTGATTTTCACTGCTGCGTGTATTCCGCTGTACCCATGCTTGATTCTATTACGCAGACATATAAATCCATAGGTATTAAGACTCTTACTCATCCGGTATATTCCTAGGTGCTGAAAATGTGGTGTTGAGTCCATTTCATTGACCAAGGAGTAGGTTTTTTCTATTCCATATTTGGCTTATGGAACGGTATCTGTGCTAATTTCAATCTCTGGTTTTATGCAGCACCCCAACTCACCTTTATCCTTGAGCAAGCATAAGTTGGTTTTCTAAATTTGAGACACCGTTCTGTTTTATAATTCAGTTCATTTGTAGCCACGTTTACATTCCATGTATTAGTGATATCGTATGTCTTTTCGTTTTTATATTATGTGACTTCGAGTGATCATATGTCACTCCTGTGTAGTTGTTACACATGGCCATATTTCATTGATTTCCTGGCTGAGTAATATTCCACTCTACATAAATGCCACATCTCTATCCATTTTCTCTCTCCAGAGACATATAATTTATATCCTAGTCGAGGATCTGTTAAACAGAGAGGCGGTATGCCTTGGGGTGCCTGTGTCCTCTCGATTTTTGTTTTTCCCAAGATATACGTCCATGAGTGCAAGGGCCCTGTGCTCTGTAGCTCATTTTTTAGATGCTTTAGTAAACAAAATACACTTCTCTAGAGTGACCGTTGGCAATATTCATTTCCACTATAAGCCTCACAGGGCTCCCTTTTCTCCTTGCCCTGTCCTGCATTTCTGGTGTTTACACTTTCTGAGGACGGCTCTTCTGACTGATGCGAAGTGATATGTTTTGTAGTATTGATTTCCAGTGCCCACCTGTTTGGTTGGCTAAAAAAGTGTATGCCCTGTTCTTGAATATATACAGAAAAAGACGCATACACCCTTTTTGGCCAACTGCAATGTTGGCAATGTTCAGCCCCTTTTCTTGTGCTTAATGGCGAGTCCTTCCTACCTCTTGCAATCCCTTTCCTGCCATTCTCCATTGCTTACAAGTCCTTTTCTCTGACTTTCCTCAAGACATTTTTCAGTGATAGATATTTTCATCTCTGCAGTTTCGTGAATTTTAGTGCCCGTGAGTCCCATTTTTCAACTTGTGTTTATGGGAACTGACCACAAAGCAGCGGGATTTCCTCAAGCCCTATTCTGTTTCCATGGGCAACCCTAGCCTTTGGTCAATTCGTCTTCCTGATTGGAAATTAGAGTGACATGTGCCTGTCCGAAAACCTAGGACTTGTCTCTCATTGTTCCTCCTCCTTCCGCTTCATCCTCTGGACAAATTCCAAACTGTATGCAACAGGATGTTGACAGTGCTGACATCTCCAAGTGGGGAGACTGTTCGTAAAGAAGCTGGAGGGGTGAACCCGAGCACCAGGAGATGAGGAGATGAGATGCCTTTTCCAAACTCTTCCCGATCAGACGGTATACCATCCTCTGGGTGTGACAGGCATGTTTTAGCTGTAGGAAGCGTCCCATTCATGTGAGGAGAACACCAGGGCTTTTTCAAAATCAGTGTCTCTCCGCAACCCAAAGTGGGGAATGTTTTAAGCTACGGCTACACATATGTTCATTAAGGGCCTTGGGAAGTAGGCAGAGTCCAAACTTTAGATGATTGAAGTCTTCCTGGTCAGAAGCACTCACCACCGGCTTCCCTTAGGTTCCATTTTAACTGTCATTGATAGATGATGTCAATAAAAATATCTATTCTTTTTCAGATTATTTCCCCTTATAGGTTATTGCAAAATATTGAGTGTAGTTCCCTGTGCTATACAGTAGTTCCTTGTTGATGATCGATTTTATACATAGCAGTGTGTATGTGTTAATCCCAAACGGTTAATTTATCCCTCCTCCCACCTTTCCCCTTTGGTAATAATAAATTATAAGATTTTATACTTCTCAGAAATGGGGGAGCTGAAAGAGAGGTATCATTTTCAATGGAAAAGCATTTAAAACAAGATTGAAGCTTTAACCAAGATTATTAGATGTACATCCTTGGAAAGAAATCACTTCGTTTCTCTAATATTGACCTGACAAATAAGACAAACCTTTTCACTGAACTTGCTTATAATAAAGTGATGGAAATATCAAATGGAAGTGTTAGAAACATCTTATTTTACCCGAGCCTTATACACTGTTCTATGTTAATTACAGTTTGGCTCACACATCTGTTCACTGAAGTTACAATGTTCTCAATTTCTGTTATTGATCCTCCAGAGTGGACCCCAACAAGTGTCCCCCTGCCCAGTGTCATTGGAGCCAACAGATCGAGACTGAGTTTGGTTCAGAAGCAAAGGAAACTTTATATTTTGATCAGAGAATGGAGAGGTGAGAGCATGTGCTACCCTGTGGGCTGTGGGCTGGGCTGCTGTGTAGAGATCCTGTCAGAGTCAGTGGGAGGGAGGGGGCGGAGCTCTCGAGGGCCCGGTTGGCTGCAGCTCAGGCTCTATATCACGGAGTCTGCACTGTGCCCCAGGAGCTGAGGTGTCGACCCAGCCATTCTGCACTAGGAAATCTGGTCTGAAGTGCCGGCTGTTGAACCTCTGTATGCGGGACCCTAGGAGCACGTGAAATTAGACAAAGCACAAAGGATAAAAAAGGTTAGACTTTATTTTATTGCCCAGATTCTATTTTTATCTCCCAGGGATTTTTAAGGGGCTTTGCCTGGGACAAACCCCTCTTCTGCCTTTTGTCCCCTTCCTCATTCTTAGAGTGCTGAGGGTGCAGACCCTTCTTCTTTAACTGCTGAGTGCTGAGTTAGAAGCCCTCATACTCATAGGCAAGGGTCAGAATTTCTCCCCAGCAGCCTCCAGGTGACGTTGATTGTCCCCAGGCCTCCTGCCTCCCTGCTCGTCCGCCTGAGCACCAGTATTGGAAGTGTTATAGATTCTAATGACCTTTAAGGGTCCAGGAAGGAGATGTGCAGTGACGCTGTGAGGTCCAGTTTCACCCTGCCCCACATTTGTTCAGCCACCTTTAGCTGACCGTTTCTGCCAGCCTAGATGCTCTGACCAGTAGTCTGCGCTTCCTTCTATTAGGCCCCAGAATTAACATAAAAACAGCACCAGGTGTCAGGACCCTGCCCGCTCAGCTCCCAGACAGTCCAGGGTCAGTGGTGATGAAGGACCATGATGGCCACTGAGTCAACAGCCTTTTGAAGTAAACAGGAGTCCAGCCGGTCTTATTGGCCACCATCATCACAGTGTCTGTAGGCTTTTCTATGGTGACAGCTTGATATACGGTTCCCCCGCCAAGATTATTACCTCCCCTCTGGGTGCAGTAAGTCCTGCAAGCAGTAGTCTACTCTTTTGGGACACACTCTTGTTGTTTTATGAGAGAAACTCCAGGTCAAGTGATGGTCACACGAGTCGTCATGGTGCCCTGTTGCCCCCGGTTATCTCTCTGGATGTTGGAGTTGGAGGGCCTTCTCACTCGAGGTCAGTGTGCCCACGGAGCAAACCCTGTGACTTCAGGGCATGGTTGGGGGTTCGGTTCACCACGTGGGGTCCTTTTCCCTTAGGAGGGAGGTGGCCTTTTGGGCTGCTGATTTCCACGTTTTCAGATACCGCCAGTATCTTGGCCAGATGTGGCGGTGGGCCAAGCCCCTTGGTGACCATAGTTTATCCTACCTGGATGGCATTCTTGCATTGTTCCATTTCAAGTGGTCCCAGTATTTGCACTAATACTCCAATGGCCTTTCAAATTTCACTAGGAATGTAAATGTCAAAGGGTTTAGCTAAATTAGGGAGTTCCAGGGCAAGGGTCTGAATTGACTGCTCTTTCCATTCTTGAAAGGCCACTTCTGGATTCTATTCAAAAGGATCATCATCTTTTCCTTTCAGTGTTTCATATAGAGGCCCAGCTAGTAGACTGTAGTTAGGGATCCAGAAGCAGCAAACCCTGGCCTCCCCAGGAACCCCTAAGCTGTCTTCTAGTTGTAGAAATGGGTAAGGCTGTAAATTGTTTCTTCCCTTTCCTGGGATGGGCTTCTCCGACCTTCTGTGAGAATGCAGCCCACGCAGGTCACTGTAGTCTGTGATATTTGAGCTTTTGCTTGGACAACTTGTATCCTTTATTGGCTTGGTAGTTCAGATGTCTCCTTAGTAGGGCTGGCGATCAGAATGTCGTCTGCATATTGAAGGAGTGTTTCCTTTTCCAGAGGTAGAGCTTTTAGGTCTTTAGCTGAGCTTTCCCCAAAGATGGTGTGGGAATTTTTGAACCCTTGCGGCAAGACGGCCCGGAAGTATTGTTTTAGTTGTATGTTGAGTCCTGCCACTCACAAGCCAAAATTTCTTGTGACTCTGGGACTAATAGAATACAAAAGAAGGCTTCATTGAAGACTAATACAGAATACCATGTCCTGGTGGTTAGTAGAATGACCAGCAGGGTGTAGGGTTTAGGAACTACTGGAGGTCTATCCTCGGTGGCTTCACTGACTGTCCTGACATCCTTTACCAGGACTCCAGCAGCCCATGGGGCTCTCGAGGTCAGGCCAATCCCAGGATATGGAGCTCACCTGGGCAGGTACCCCACCCCCACCCCAGCCCACGGGGCTCTCGTGTTCAGGCCCCTCCCAGGATATGGGGATCCCTGGGCAGGTTCCCCTGCAGCCCATGGGGCTCTCGTGGTCAGGCCCCTCCCAGGATACAGAGCTACCCTTGCAGGTACCGTGGCAGGGCTGGGCACACAGGAGCCATGCACATCGCCCTCATTTCAGAGCACTCCCAGCTCACCTGTCACTCAGATCTGACACAGAGCACCTCAGAGCAGGACTTGAACTAACAAACAGCAGCTCCGACAGGTCTGTGACCCTGGGCATCACTCTGTGTGGCCTCCCTCCACCTGGTCTTCCAGAGATTTCCACTGCACCCGGGGCACCAGGCCTCTGTCTCCACCCACCACCCAACCCTGCTCTCCCTGACTCCTGGGTACTTCTCATTAGGAGAGGGTTTTCTTGAAGTTGTCTCCCACTCATGGGCCAGATAATATAATTAGACAACAAGCCAGAGCTGCAGCCCCTTGTCTATCCTGACTCTCAGGAGCCCACACCTATTCCTTGGACCTGGCCGATTCAGCAAGTTCCAGTTTCTGCAACTGTGAGCCCCTGAGGGGTGATTATTGGCTGGCCTGGGAAGCCTGACCGTGCCGGCCAGCCCTCCCCAGGTGTGCCTGGGTTGAGATCAATATAAACACCGCTCCAGGCAGCAAGAGCACCTGCAGCTGTGCCTGACGCCATTTTCTCTGCCCTGTCAGCAGTCTCGGGGCTGGACTGGTGGGAGGGAGTGAGAGGCCACGGCTTTGTGGGTGGCCCAGTGTGAGTGGGGCTCTGCTGGACTTTCTGCAGCAGTTGCCAAGATGTCACCTGCTAAAGAAGAGGATGTGTCACCCATACCTGCCGCTGGAATTTCTCCCTGGGCAGAGGTGAGTAAGGAAGAAAGCAGTGGGGGCCGGGACAGGAGGGGTATCTCAGGCAGGGAAATGGAAAGCTTCCAGTAGATCACCCAGGGCCAGGACCATCCTGTCTGGCCTGCAGGCACCAAGTCGGCTGGCATGCTGTCGCTCATGTGGCTCCATGGCCCTTCCTCTAGGCTTTCAAGTCCTTGTACATATTCAGGTGTTTTACCTAGGAAGGGTGGGAACATTTCAGCAGCAGCTGGCCTGGGGCTCGGCCCACGTTTACTCACAGATGCCTCGGCACGGGCCCCCAGCTTTGCAATGAGGACGCTTGTTGCGTGGGGCATGCTGGCTGAATGGGAGATGATTCCCCACCACTGACCAACTTCAGAATTGTTTACAACTGGAGCAAGTGCCCTGATACGGTTTTCCTCTGTGTAACTGGTGGGTTCTGGGTTTTTTTCGTTTTTTCGTTCTTGGTTCAAGGTAGATTTTATTCCTCTTTTTTGTATTTACAGATATAAGCATGGAAATAATTTATTCATATAAATACATGTATGTGAAGGGAAGAATATTTTTTCTGTTTTACTTTTTTTAATTTTGAATTTTATTTTATTTTTTTATACAGCAGGTTCTTTTTGGTTACCTATTTTATACATAGAAATGTATACATGCCAATCCCAATCTCTCAACTCCTCCCACCACCACCCCCCCAACAGCTTTCCCCCCTTGGTGTCCATACGTTTGTTGTCTACATCTGTTCCTCTATTTCTGCCTTGCAAAACGGTTCATCTGTACAACTTTTCTAGGTTCCACATATATGCATTTATATACAGGATTTGTTTTTCTCTTTCTGACTTACTTCACTCTGTATGACAGTCTCTAGATCCATCAACGTCTCTACAAATGACCCAATTTCATTCCTTTTTATGGCTTAGTAATATTCCATTTTATATATGTACCACATCTTTATACATTCGTCTGTCTGTGGGCATTTAGGTTGCTTCCATTACCTGGATATTGTAAATAGTGATGCAGTGAACATTGCGGTGAATGTCTCTTTTCGATTTACGGTTTTGTCTGGGTATATGCCCAGTAGTGGGATTGCTGTATTATATGGTAATTCTATTCTTAGTTTTATAAGAAACTCCATAATGTTCTCCACAGTGACTGCATCAATTTACATTCCCAACAATAGTGGAAGAGGTTTCCTTATCTCTGCACCCTTTCCAGCATTTGTTGTTTGTAGATTTTCTGATGATGCCCATTCTAACAGGTGTGAGCTGATACACCATGGATGAGTCTATTTCGTTGAGCAAAGAGTAGGTCTTGTCTATTACATATTTGGCTTATGGAACGGTATGTGTGCTCATTTCAATCTCTGGTTTTATACAGCACCCCAACTCAACTTTCCCCTTAAGCAAGCATAAGTTTTTATCTAAATGTGAGACTCTGTTCGGTTTTGTAATTCAGTTTATGTGTAGCCAAGTTTACACTCCCTCTATTTGTGATATCTTATGATAATTATCTTTCTCTGTGTGACATATTTCTCTTAGAATCATCATACTTAAATCCACTCAATTTGCTGCTACAGGCCTGATGACATTGATTTCATTGCTGAGTGATATTCCGTTGTACGTAAGTAGCACAACTCCTTTATCCATTTTTTTCTTTCTGGGATATTTAATTTGTACTGGACTCGAGGTTCTTGTAAACACAGCAGCCCTGGATATTGTGTTGGCTGTGTCTTGTTGATTTTAATTTTCCTAAGCTATAGGGCCAAAAGTGGAAGTGCCCTAGGCTCTGTAGCTTTGTTTTTTAGATGTTTCAGCATACACCATAAACATCACCAGAGTGTCTGTTGGCAATTTACATCCCGTCCATCAGCATAACAAGGCTCCCTGTTCTCCATGGCCTGTCCTGTGTTTCTGGGTTTTACACTTTTTTCAGATGGCTCTTTTGACGAATGGGAAATGAGAGTTCATTGTAGTGCGGATTTCCATTGCTCGAATTCTTGGTTGGCCACAAAGGGCATATGCGTTTTTTCCTGAATATATTCAGGAAAAAATGTATACGCACTTTTTGTCCAAGTGCATCACTGTCAAAGATCTGCTGCTTTTCACATGCTTTAAATGCAATTCCAATCTACCTCCTGAAATATGATTCCTGCAATTCTGCCTCGTTTTCAAGTCCTCTGTGCAGACTTACTTCAATATATTTTTTGCCAATAGCTGTCATTTATAACTCTGCAGGTTTGTGAATTACAGTGCCTGTGATTTCCTTTCTTAATTCGTTTCCTTGAAAGCTGGCCACAGAACCGCAGGTTTGCTTCAGGCCGTAATCAGGGTCCCGCACGGCACTCTGAGCCTTTGGTTAATTCCTCTTCCTGGTGGGAAATTAGAGTTAAATGTGCCCCTCCAGACACCTGCCTCACTCCCAGCCCCTTGGTGATGTGTGTCCTCTGGTTTGAGGCCACATGTGCTGGGTTCCTCACCTTTCGCAGATGTGGCCCCACTGGTGTGCGGACACTCCTGCCTGGTTCCCATCCCCTTGGTGATGTGAGCCCTCCAGTGAGAGTCTGATCCTGGTTGGGCTCCTCACACTTCTGTGAGGTGAGCCCTCTTCTCTGAGGTCACTCCTGCCTGGCTGACACACCCCGCCTTGGCGACGTCGGCCCTCTGGTGGCAGTTGGAGCCTGCTGGGAGCCTCCTCCCCTCAGTGATGAGGCCCTCTGGCATCAGGCCCTAACTGCTGGGTTCCCACATTTTCTGATACGTGCTAAGTGGTGCGAGGGCACTCCTGCCAGGTTCCCATCCCCATGGGCATGTGGGCCTTCTGCTCTATGGTCCCAACACCTGTGTTTTTCACAGTTTCAGGATGTTGGCTCTCTGGTGTTAGTTCACTCAGGCCTAGATCCCATAGACTCTGTGCTCTGAGCCGCCTGCTGGGAGGTTCCTACTGCTGGATTCCTTACCATTTTTATTCTTTGGGTCCTGTGTTTTCATGCTCCTCCTTCCTGACTCACTCCCAGCCCCTTTGTGATGTAGGTCCTCTGGTTTGAGGCCACCTGTGCCGGTTTCCTCACCTTTATTGATGTGGTCCCACTGGTGTGAGGACACTCCTGCCTGGTTCCCATCCCCTTGGTGATGGGGGCCCTCTGGTGAGAGTCTGATCCTGGCTGGATTCCTCACACTTCTGGGAGGTGGGCCCTCTGCTGTGAGGTCACTCCTGCCTGGCTGGCACACATCACCTTGGCGATGTGGGCCCTCAGTTGCGAGTTGGTGCCTGCTGGGAGTCTCCTCCCCTCGGTAATGAGGGCCCTCTGGCGTCAGGCCCTAACTCATGGGCTCCCAAAATTTTCTGATATGTGCCCTGTCGTGCGAGTACACTCCTGCCAGGGTCCCATCCCCATGGGGATGTGGGCCTTCTGCTCTGAGGTCCCACCGGCTGGGTTGCTCACAGTGTCATGATGTGAGCCCTCTGCTGTGAGTTCACTGTGGCCTGGATCCCATAGACTCCATACTCTGGGCCACCTGCTGGGAGGTTCCAACTGCTGGATTCCTCACATTTTTTATTCTGTGGGCCCTGTGTTGTTAGGCTACTCCTGCCTGCCTCACTCGGAGCACCTTGGAAATGTGGGTCCTCTGGTTTAGGCCACATGTGCTGGGTTCCTCACCTTTCTATAATGTGGCCACACTGGTGTGAGGACACTCCTGCCTTGTTCCGGTCCCCTTGGTGATGTGGGCTCTCTGGTGAGAGTCTTATCCTGGCTGGTTTCCTCACCCTTCTGTGAGGTAGGCCCTCTGCTGTGAGGTCACTCCTGCCTGGCTGGCACACGTCACCTTGGCGACGTGGGCCCTCAGTTGGGAGTTGGTGCCTGCTGGGAGTCTCCACCCCTCGGTAATGAGGGCCCTCTGGCGTCAGGCTCTAACTCCTGGGCTCCCAAAATTTTCTGATGTGCGCCCTGTGGTGTGAGTACACTCCTGCCAGGTTTCCAACCCCATGGGAATATGGGCCTTCTGCTCTGAGGTCCCAACGGTGGGTGGCTCAGTTTCATGATGAGGGCCCTCTGGTGTGAGTTCACTCCGGCCTGGATCCCATAGCCTCGCTGCTCCTGGCCGCCTGTGGGGAGGTTCCAACTGCGGTATTCCTCACCTTTTTTCTTCTATGGGCCCTCTGTTTTGAGACTCCTCCTGCCTGCCTCACTCCGAGCCCCTTGGAGATGTGGGTCCTCTGGTTTAGGCCACATGTGCTGGGTTCCTCACCTTTCTATGATGTGGTCACACTGGTGTGAAGACAGTCCTGCCTGGTTCTGATCCTCTTGGTGATGTGGGCCCTCTGGTGAGAGTCTAATCCTCTTTGGGTTCCTCACACTTTTTTGAGGTTGGCCCTCTGCTCTGAGGTCACTCCTGCCTGGCTGGCACACGCCGCATTGGCGACATTGGCCCTCTTGTAGCAGTTGGAGCCTGCTGGGAGCCTCCTCTCCTCGGTGATGAGGGCCCTCTGGCGTCAGGCCCTAACTGCTGGGCTCCCCATATTTTCTGATGTGTGCCCACTGGTGCGATGACACTCCTGCTTGGTTCGCTTCCCCATGGGGATGTGGGCCTTGTGCTCTGAGGTCACAATGGCTAGGTTGCTCACAGTTTCATGATGAGGGCCCTCTGTTGTGAGTTCATCATTGCCTGGATCCCATAGCCTCGGTGATCTGGGCCGCCTGCTGGGATGTTCCAACTGCTGGATTCCTCACCTTTTTTATACAATGGGCCACGTGTTTTGAGGTTCATCCTGCCTGCCTCGCTCCGAGACCCATGGAGATGTGGGTCCTCTGGTTTGAGGCCACATGTGCTGGGTACCTCAACTTGCGATGATGTGGCCCCATGGGTGTGAAGACACTCCTGCCTGGTTCCCAGCCTCTTGCTGATGTGGGCCCTCTGGTGAGAGTGTGATAATGGCTCGGTTCCTTACCCTTCTGTGAGGTGGGCCCTCTGATGTGAGGTCACTCCTGCCTGGCTGGCTCACGTCACCTTGGCGATGTGGGCCCTCTGTTGGCCACGAAAGCATGCTGGGAGCCCCCTACCCTCTTTAATGAGGGCCCTGAAAAAACGCATATGCACTTTTTGACCAAGTGCATCATTGTCGAGGATCTGCCTCTTCTCCTGTGCTTTCAGAGCACTTCCCGTCGACCTCCTGAAATCACATTCCTGGAATTCTGCCCCGCTTTCAAGTCCTCTTCGCAGCCTTATTTCAATATATTTTTGTATGATACCTGCCATTTATAACTCTGCAGGTTTGTTAATTACAGTGTCCCTGAGCTCCTTTCTTCAACTCGCTTTCTTGTGAGCTGGCCGCAAAACCGCAGGATTGCTTCAGGCCCAAATCTGGTTTCCGCACAGCATGCTGAGCCTTTGGTAAATTCCTTTTTCTGGTGGGAAATGAGCATTCAATTTGCCCGTGCAGACACCTACAGCTAGTCTCTCATTGGTTCTCCCTATTCCTCTTCATCTTGTGCAGATATTGCAAATGTGCCAAACAGGAGGTTAAGGGCACTGACTCTCCAAGTGGGTAGAGAGTTAGTAAAGCGTCTGGAATGGTGAACCCGAGTACCAGGGGACGAAACCTGAGAGGCATTTAAAATCGTTTCCCAGTCACACGGTGGACCATACTCTGGGATTCAGATGCATCTTTTAGGTGAAGGAAGAATCCCGTAAACCTGGAGAGTTGGGACCCATGGAATGGGTACCATGCAGTATGACTTCAAAGGGTCTGCATTTGCTCATCGAACCTCACCAACGCTATCAGCCCGATGTGTCCAACCTTATGCCTCACTCAGCTCTGGGTGTAGATGTGGTAAATCCAGGTTGCATTACAAGCCCTGAATGAATTATTTAAGAATTGCTCTCTATTTCAGTGTCATTGTGTTTTGTTTTTGTAATTCATTTTGATAATGGGATTTATCGGATTTTCTCTGCTGCATTCATGCCGCTGTACACACGCTTGATTCTCTTACGGAGACATATAAATCCATGGGTTGGAAGATTCTTACTAGTCAGTTGTATTCCTAGGATTTGTATATGTGGTGTTTAGTCCATTTCGTTGAGCAAGGGGTAGGTCTTGACTATTATATATTTGGCTTATGGAAACGTATCTGTGCTAATTTCTATCTTTGGTTTTATGAAGCACCCCAACTTACCTTTCCCCTTAAGCAAGCATAAGTTGGTTTTCTAAATTTGAGACCCTGTTCTGTTTTGTAATTCAGTTCATGTGTAGCCAAGTTTACATTCCTTGTATTAGTGATATCTTATGATGTTTCATTTTCTGTGTGACTTATTTCACGTAGAATAATCATACCTGAATCCACTCATTATGCCGCGACGGGCCTGATGACATAGATTTCATTGCTGAGTGATATTCCATTGAACGTACGTACCACAACTTCTTTATCTATTTTTCACATTCTGGGATGTTTAACTTGTACCGTAGACGAGGTTCTTGTAAACAGAGCCGTCTGAAACTTTGCGGTGGCTGTGTGTATTTTACTTTAATTTCCCTAAGCTATAGGACCATAAGTGGAAGTGCCTTAGGCTCCGTTGCTTTGTTTTTCAGGTGTTCCAGGAAACACCATACACTTCTCCAGAGTGGCTGTTGGCAATTTACATCCCGCCCATCAGCATAACAAGGCTCCCTGTTCTCCATGGCCTGTGCTGCCTTTCTGGATTTTACACATTTTTCAGATGGCCCTTTTGACCGGGGGGCAGTGAGACTTCATTGTAGTGCAGATTTCTTTAACATGCTTGCTTGGTTGGCCAAAAAGTGGCATATGCGTTTTTTCCTCAATATATTCAGGAAAAAACGCATACGCCCTTTTTGGCCAAGTGCATCATTGTCGACGTTCTGCCTCTTTTCCTATGCTTTAAATGCAATTCCAGTCTACCCCTTGATATCGTTTTCGTGCAATTCTGCCCCATTTTCAGTCCTCTTTGCAGCCTTACTTCAATATATTTTTGGACGATAGCTGTCATATATAACTCTGCAGGTTTGTGCATGACAGTGCCGCTGAGCTCCTTTCTTCAACATGCTTTCTTGTAAGCTGGCCGCAAAACCGCTGGATTGCTTCAGGCCCTAATCTGGTTCCAGCACGGCATGCTGAGCCTTTGGTTAATTCCAATTCCTGGTGGTAAATGAGCGTTAAATTTGCCCGTGCAGACACCTACAGCTAGTCTCTCATTGGTTCTCCCTATTCCTGTTCATCTTGCGCAGAAATTGCAAACTGTGCCCAACAGGAGGTTAAAGGCACTGACTCTCCAAGTGGAGAGAGTGTTAGTAAAGCGTCTGGAATGGTGAACCCGAGTAACAGGAGACGAAAACTGAGATGCATTTAGAAACGTTTCCCGGTCACACGGTGGACCACACTCTGGGTTTCCCATGCATGTTTTAGCTGAAGGAAGAATCCCTTAAACCTGGAGAGTTGGGACCCATGGAATGGGTACCATGCAGTATGGCTTCAAAGGGTCTGCATTTGCTCACTGAACCTCACCAATGCTATCAGCGCAAAGTATCCAGCCTTATGTCTCACCCAGCTCTGGGTGTAAATGTGGTACATCCAGGTTGCATCACAAACCCTGAATGAATTATTTAAGAATTGCTCTCTATTTCACTGCCATTGTGTTTTCTTTTTGAAATTTATTTTGATAATAGGATTTAGCTGATTTTCACAGCTGCGTTTATTCCGCTGTACCCATGCTTGATTCTATTACGCAGACATATAAATCCATAGGTATTAAGACTCTTACTCATCCGGTATATTCCTAGGTGCTGAAAATGTGGTGTTGAGTCCATTTCATTGACCAAGGAGTAGGTTTTTTCTATTCCATATTTGGCTTATGGAACGGTATCTGTGCTAATTTCAATCTCTGGTTTTATGCAGCACCCCAACTCACCTTTATCCTTGAGCAAGCATAAGTTGGTTTTCTAAATTTGAGACACCGTTCTGTTTTATAATTCAGTTCATTTGTAGCCACGTTTACATTCCATGTATTAGTGATATCGTATGTCTTTTTGTTTTTATATTATGTGACTTCGAGTGATCATATGTCACTCCTGTGTAGTTGTTACACATGGCCATATTTCACTGATTTCCTGGCTGAGTAATATTCCACTCTACATAAATGCCACATCTCTATCCATTTTCTCTCTCCAGAGACATATAATTTATATCCTAGTCGAGGATCTTTTAAACAGAGAGGCGGTATACCTTGGGGTGCCTGTGTCCTCTCGATTTTTGTTTTTCCCAAGATATACGTCCATGAGTGCAAGGGCCCTGTGCTCTGTAGCTCATTTTTTAGATGCTTTAGTAAACAAAATACACTTCTCTAGAGTGACCGTTGGCAATATACATTTCCACTATAAGCCTCACAGGGCTCCCTTTTCTCCTTGCCCTGTCCTGCATTTCTGGTGTTTACACTTTCTGAGGACGGCTCTTCTGACTGATGCGAAGTGATATGTTTTGTAGTATTGATTTCCAGTGCCCACCTGTTTGGTTGGCTAAAAAAGTGTATGCCCTGTTCTTGAACATATACAGAAAAAGACGCATACACCCTTTTTGGCCAACTGCAATGTTGGCAATGTTCAGCCCCTTTTCTTGTGCTTAATGGCGAGTCCTTCCTACCTCTTGCAATCCCTTTCCTGCCATTCTCCGTTGCTTACAAGTCCTTTTCTCTGACTTTCCTCAAGACATTTTTCAGTGATAGATATTTTCATCTCTGCAGTTTCGTGAATTTTAGTGCCCGTGAGTCCCATTTTTCAACTTGTGTTTATGGGAACTGACCACAAAGCAGCGGGATTTCCTCAAGCCCTATTCTGTTTCCATGGACAACCCTAGCCTTTGGTCAATTCGTCTTCCTGATTGGAAAGTAGAGTGACATGTGCCTGTCCGAACACCTAGGACTTGTCTCTCATTGTTCCTCCTCCTTCCGCTTCATCCTCTGGACAAATTCCAAACTGTATGCAACAGGATGTTGACAGTGCTGACATCTCCAAGTGGGGAGACTGTTCGTAAAGAAGCTGGAGGGGTGAACCCGAGCACCAGGAGATGAGGAGATGAGATGCCTTTTCCAAACTCTTCCCGATCAGACGGTATACCATCCTCTGGGTGTGACAGGCATGTTTTAGCTGTAGGAAGCGTCCCATTCATGTGAGGAGAACACCAGGGCTTTTTCAAAATCAGTGTCTCTCCGCAACCCAAAGTGGGGAATGTTTTAAGCTACGGCTACACATATGTTCATTAAGGGCCTTGGGAAGTAGGCAGAGTCCAAACTTTAGATGATTGAAGTCTTCCTGGTCAGAAGCACTCACCACCGGCTTCCCTTAGGTTCCATTTTAACTGTCATTGATAGATGATGTCAATAAAAATATCTATTCTTTTTCAGATTATTTCCCCTTATAGGTTATTGCAAAATATTGAGTGTAGTTCCCTGTGCTATACAGTAGTTCCTTGTTGATGATCGATTTTATACATAGCAGTGTGTATGTGTTAATCCCAAACGGTTAATTTATCCCTCCTCCCACCTTTCCCCTTTGGTAATAATAAATTATAAGATTTTATACTTCTCAGAAATGGGGGAGCTGAAAGAGAGGTATCATTTTCAATGGAAAAGCATTTAAAACAAGATTGAAGCTTTAACCAAGATTATTAGATGTACATCCTTGGAAAGAAATCACTTCGTTTCTCTAATATTGACCTGACAAATAAGACAAACCTTTTCACTGAACTTGCTTATAATAAAGTGATGGAAATATCAAATGGAAGTGTTAGAAACATCTTATTTTACCCGAGCCTTATACACTGTTCTATGTTAATTACAGTTTGGCTCACACATCTGTTCACTGAAGTTACAATGTTCTCAATTTCTGTTATTGATCCTCCAGAGTGGACCCCAACAAGTGTCCCCCTGCCCAGTGTCATTGGAGCCAACAGATCGAGACTGAGTTTGGTTCAGAAGCAAAGGAAACTTTATATTTTGATCAGAGAATGGAGAGGTGAGAGCATGTGCTACCCTGTGGGCTGTGGGCTGGGCTGCTGTGTAGAGATCCTGTCAGAGTCAGTGGGAGGGAGGGGGCGGAGCTCTCGAGGGCCCGGTTGGCTGCAGCTCAGGCTCTATATCACGGAGTCTGCACTGTGCCCCAGGAGCTGAGGTGTCGACCCAGCCATTCTGCACTAGGAAATCTGGTCTGAAGTGCCGGCTGTTGAACCTCTGTATGCGGGACCCTAGGAGCACGTGAAATTAGACAAAGCACAAAGGATAAAAAAGGTTAGACTTTATTTTATTGCCCAGATTCTATTTTTATCTCCCAGGGATTTTTAAGGGGCTTTGCCTGGGACAAACCCCTCTTCTGCCTTTTGTCCCCTTCCTCATTCTTAGAGTGCTGAGGGTGCAGACCCTTCTTCTTTAACTGCTGAGTGCTGAGTTAGAAGCCCTCATACTCATAGGCAAGGGTCAGAATTTCTCCCCAGCAGCCTCCAGGTGACGTTGATTGTCCCCAGGCCTCCTGCCTCCCTGCTCGTCCGCCTGAGCACCAGTATTGGAAGTGTTATAGATTCTAATGACCTTTAAGGGTCCAGGAAGGAGATGTGCAGTGACGCTGTGAGGTCCAGTTTCACCCTGCCCCACATTTGTTCAGCCACCTTTAGCTGACCGTTTCTGCCAGCCTAGATGCTCTGACCAGTAGTCTGCGCTTCCTTCTATTAGGCCCCAGAATTAACATAAAAACAGCACCAGGTGTCAGGACCCTGCCCGCTCAGCTCCCAGACAGTCCAGGGTCAGTGGTGATGAAGGACCATGATGGCCACTGAGTCAACAGCCTTTTGAAGTAAACAGGAGTCCAGCCGGTCTTATTGGCCACCATCATCACAGTGTCTGTAGGCTTTTCTATGGTGACAGCTTGATATACGGTTCCCCCGCCAAGATTATTACCTCCCCTCTGGGTGCAGTAAGTCCTGCAAGCAGTAGTCTACTCTTTTGGGACACACTCTTGTTGTTTTATGAGAGAAACTCCAGGTCAAGTGATGGTCACACGAGTCGTCATGGTGCCCTGTTGCCCCCGGTTATCTCTCTGGATGTTGGAGTTGGAGGGCCTTCTCACTCGAGGTCAGTGTGCCCACGGAGCAAACCCTGTGACTTCAGGGCATGGTTGGGGGTTCGGTTCACCACGTGGGGTCCTTTTCCCTTAGGAGGGAGGTGGCCTTTTGGGCTGCTGATTTCCACGTTTTCAGATACCGCCAGTATCTTGGCCAGATGTGGCGGTGGGCCAAGCCCCTTGGTGACCATAGTTTATCCTACCTGGATGGCATTCTTGCATTGTTCCATTTCAAGTGGTCCCAGTATTTGCACTAATACTCCAATGGCCTTTCAAATTTCACTAGGAATGTAAATGTCAAAGGGTTTAGCTAAATTAGGGAGTTCCAGGGCAAGGGTCTGAATTGACTGCTCTTTCCATTCTTGAAAGGCCACTTCTGGATTCTATTCAAAAGGATCATCATCTTTTCCTTTCAGTGTTTCATATAGAGGCCCAGCTAGTAGACTGTAGTTAGGGATCCAGAAGCAGCAAACCCTGGCCTCCCCAGGAACCCCTAAGCTGTCTTCTAGTTGTAGAAATGGGTAAGGCTGTAAATTGTTTCTTCCCTTTCCTGGGATGGGCTTCTCCGACCTTCTGTGAGAATGCAGCCCACGCAGGTCACTGTAGTCTGTGATATTTGAGCTTTTGCTTGGACAACTTGTATCCTTTATTGGCTTGGTAGTTCAGATGTCTCCTTAGTAGGGCTGGCGATCAGAATGTCGTCTGCATATTGAAGGAGTGTTTCCTTTTCCAGAGGTAGAGCTTTTAGGTCTTTAGCTGAGCTTTCCCCAAAGATGGTGTGGGAATTTTTGAACCCTTGCGGCAAGACGGCCCGGAAGTATTGTTTTAGTTGTATGTTGAGTCCTGCCACTCACAAGCCAAAATTTCTTGTGACTCTGGGACTAATAGAATACAAAAGAAGGCTTCATTGAAGACTAATACAGAATACCATGTCCTGGTGGTTAGTAGAATGACCAGCAGGGTGTAGGGTTTAGGAACTACTGGAGGTCTATCCTCGGTGGCTTCACTGACTGTCCTGACATCCTTTACCAGGACTCCAGCAGCCCATGGGGCTCTCGAGGTCAGGCCAATCCCAGGATATGGAGCTCACCTGGGCAGGTACCCCACCCCCACCCCAGCCCACGGGGCTCTCGTGTTCAGGCCCCTCCCAGGATATGGGGATCCCTGGGCAGGTTCCCCTGCAGCCCATGGGGCTCTCGTGGTCAGGCCCCTCCCAGGATACAGAGCTACCCTTGCAGGTACCGTGGCAGGGCTGGGCACACAGGAGCCATGCACATCGCCCTCATTTCAGAGCACTCCCAGCTCACCTGTCACTCAGATCTGACACAGAGCACCTCAGAGCAGGACTTGAACTAACAAACAGCAGCTCCGACATGTCTGTGACCCTGGGCATCACTCTGTGTGGCCTCCCTCCACCTGGTCTTCCAGAGATTTCCACTGCACCCGGGGCACCAGACCTCTGTCTCCACCCACCACCCAACCCTGCTCTCCCTGACTCCTGGGTACTTCTCATTAGGAGAGGGTTTTCTTGAAGTTGTCTCCCACTCATGGACCAGATAATATAATTAGACAACAAGCCAGAGCTGCAGCCCCTTGTCTATCCTGACTCTCAGGAGCCCACACCTATTCCTTGGACCTGGCCGATTCAGCAAGTTCCAGTTTCTGCAACTGTGAGCCCCTGAGGGGTGATTATTGGCTGGCCTGGGAAGCCTGACCGTGCCGGCCAGCCCTCCCCAGGTGTGCCTGGGTTGAGATCAATATAAACACCGCTCCAGGCAGCAAGAGCACCTGCAGCTGTGCCTGACGCCATTTTCTCTGCCCTGTCAGCAGTCTCGGGGCTGGACTGGTGGGAGGGAGTGAGAGGCCACGGCTTTGTGGGTGGCCCAGTGTGAGTGGGGCTCTGCTGGACTTTCTGCAGCAGTTGCCAAGATGCCACCTGCTAAAGAAGAGGATGTGTCACCCATACCTGCCGCTGGAATTTCTCCCTGGGCAGAGGTGAGTAAGGAAGAAAGCAGTGGGGGCCGGGACAGGAGGGGTATCTCAGGCAGGGAAATGGAAAGCTTCCAGTAGATCACCCAGGGCCAGGACCATCCTGTCTGGCCTGCAGGCACCAAGTCGGCTGGCATGCTGTCGCTCATGTGGCTCCATGGCCCTTCCTCTAGGCTTTCAAGTCCTTGTACATATTCAGGTGTTTTACCTAGGAAGGGTGGGAACATTTCAGCAGCAGCTGGCCTGGGGCTCGGCCCACGTTTACTCACAGATGCCTCGGCACGGGCCCCCAGCTTTGCAATGAGGACGCTTGTTGCGTGGGGCATGCTGGCTGAATGGGAGATGATTCCCCACCACTGACCAACTTCAGAATTGTTTACAACTGGAGCAAGTGCCCTGATACGGTTTTCCTCTGTGTAACTGGTGGGTTCTGGGTTTTTTTCGTTTTTTCGTTCTTGGTTCAAGGTAGATTTTATTCCTCTTTTTTGTATTTACAGATATAAGCATGGAAATAATTTATTCATATAAATACATGTATGTGAAGGGAAGAATATTTTTTCTGTTTTACTTTTTTTAATTTTGAATTTTATTTTATTTTTTTATACAGCAGGTTCTTTTTGGTTACCTATTTTATACATAGAAATGTATACATGCCAATCCCAATCTCTCAACTCCTCCCACCACCACCCCCCCAACAGCTTTCCCCCCTTGGTGTCCATACGTTTGTTGTCTACATCTGTTCCTCTATTTCTGCCTTGCAAAACGGTTCATCTGTACAACTTTTCTAGGTTCCACATATATGCATTTATATACAGGATTTGTTTTTCTCTTTCTGACTTACTTCACTCTGTATGACAGTCTCTAGATCCATCAACGTCTCTACAAATGACCCAATTTCATTCCTTTTTATGGCTTAGTAATATTCCATTTTATATATGTACCACATCTTTATACATTCGTCTGTCTGTGGGCATTTAGGTTGCTTCCATTACCTGGATATTGTAAATAGTGATGCAATGAACATTGCGGTGAATGTCTCTTTTCGATTTACGGTTTTGTCTGGGTATATGCCCAGTAGTGGGATTGCTGTATTATATGGTAATTCTATTCTTAGTTTTATAAGAAACTCCATAATGTTCTCCACAGTGACTGCATCAATTTACATTCCCAACAATAGTGGAAGAGGTTTCCTTATCTCTGCACCCTTTCCAGCATTTGTTGTTTGTAGATTTTCTGATGATGCCCATTCTAACAGGTGTGAGCTGATACACCATGGATGAGTCTATTTCGTTGAGCAAAGAGTAGGTCTTGTCTATTACATATTTGGCTTATGGAACGGTATGTGTGCTCATTTCAATCTCTGGTTTTATACAGCACCCCAACTCAACTTTCCCCTTAAGCAAGCATAAGTTTTTATCTAAATGTGAGACTCTGTTCGGTTTTGTAATTCAGTTTATGTGTAGCCAAGTTTACACTCCCTCTATTTGTGATATCTTATGATAATTATCTTTCTCTGTGTGACATATTTCTCTTAGAATCATCATACTTAAATCCACTCAATTTGCTGCTACAGGCCTGATGACATTGATTTCATTGCTGAGTGATATTCCGTTGTACGTAAGTAGCACAACTCCTTTATCCATTTTTTTCTTTCTGGGATATTTAATTTGTACTGGACTCGAGGTTCTTGTAAACACAGCAGCCCTGGATATTGTGTTGGCTGTGTCTTGTTGATTTTAATTTTCCTAAGCTATAGGGCCAAAAGTGGAAGTGCCCTAGGCTCTGTAGCTTTGTTTTTTAGATGTTTCAGCATACACCATAAACGTCACCAGAGTGTCTGTTGGCAATTTACATCCCGTCCATCAGCATAACAAGGCTCCCTGTTCTCCATGGCCTGTCCTGTGTTTCTGGGTTTTACACTTTTTTCAGATGGCTCTTTTGAGGAATGGGAAATGAGAGTTCATTGTAGTGCGGATTTCCATTGCTCGAATTCTTGGTTGGCCACAAAGGGCATATGCGTTTTTTCCTGAATATATTCAGGAAAAAATGTATACGCACTTTTTGTCCAAGTGCATCACTGTCAAAGATCTGCCGCTTTTCACATGCTTTAAATGCAATTCCAATCTACCTCCTGAAATATGATTCCTGCAATTCTGCCTCGTTTTCAAGTCCTCTGTGCAGACTTACTTCAATATATTTTTTGCCAATAGCTGTCATTTATAACTCTGCAGGTTTGTGAATTACAGTGCCTGTGATTTCCTTTCTTAATTCGTTTCCTTGAAAGCTGGCCACAGAACCGCAGGTTTGCTTCAGGCCGTAATCAGGGTCCCGCACGGCACTCTGAGCCTTTGGTTAATTCCTCTTCCTGGTGGGAAATTAGAGTTAAATGTGCCCCTCCAGACACCTGCCTCACTCCCAGCCCCTTGGTGATGTGTGTCCTCTGGTTTGAGGCCACATGTGCTGGGTTCCTCACCTTTCGCAGATGTGGCCCCACTGGTGTGCGGACACTCCTGCCTGGTTCCCATCCCCTTGGTGATGTGAGCCCTCCAGTGAGAGTTTGATCCTGGTTGGGCTCCTCACACTTCTGTGAGGTGAGCCCTCTTCTCTGAGGTCACTCCTGCCTGGCTGACACACCCCGCCTTGGCGACGTCGGCCCTCTGGTGGCAGTTGGAGCCTGCTGGGAGCCTCCTCCCCTCAGTGATGAGGCCCTCTGGCATCAGGCCCTAACTGCTGGGTTCCCACATTTTCTGATACGTGCTAAGTGGTGCGAGGGCACTCCTGCCAGGTTCCCATCCCCATGGGCATGTGGGCCTTCTGCTCTATGGTCCCAACACCTGTGTTGTTCACAGTTTCAGGATGTTGGCTCTCTGGTGTTAGTTCACTCAGGCCTAGATCCCATAGACTCTGTGCTCTGAGCCGCCTGCTGGGAGGTTCCTACTGCTGGATTCCTTACCATTTTTATTCTTTGGGTCCTGTGTTTTCATGCTCCTCCTTCCTGACTCACTCCCAGCCCCTTTGTGATGTAGGTCCTCTGGTTTGAGGCCACCTGTGCCGGTTTCCTCACCTTTATTGATGTGGTCCCACTGGTGTGAGGACACTCCTGCCTGGTTCCCATCCCCTTGGTGATGGGGGCCCTCTGGTGAGAGTCTGATCCTGGCTGGATTCCTCACACTTCTGGGAGGTGGGCCCTCTGCTGTGAGGTCACTCCTGCCTGGCTGGCACACATCACCTTGGCGATGTGGGCCCTCAGTTGCGAGTTGGTGCCTGCTGGGAGTCTCCTCCCCTCGGTAATGAGGGCCCTCTGGCGTCAGGCCCTAACTCATGGGCTCCCAAAATTTTCTGATATGTGCCCTGTCGTGCGAGTACACTCCTGCCAGGGTCCCATCCCCATGGGGATGTGGGCCTTCTGCTCTGAGGTCCCACCGGCTGGGTTGCTCACAGTGTCATGATGTGAGCCCTCTGCTGTGAGTTCACTGTGGCCTGGATCCCATAGACTCCATACTCTGGGCCACCTGCTGGGAGGTTCCAACTGCTGGATTCCTCACATTTTTTATTCTGTGGGCCCTGTGTTGTTAGGCTACTCCTGCCTGCCTCACTCGGAGCACCTTGGAAATGTGGGTCCTCTGGTTTAGGCCACATGTGCTGGGTTCCTCACCTTTCTATAATGTGGCCACACTGGTGTGAGGACACTCCTGCCTTGTTCCGGTCCCCTTGTTGATGTGGGCTCTCTGGTGAGAGTCTTATCCTGGCTGGTTTCCTCACCCTTCTGTGAGGTAGGCCCTCTGCTGTGAGGTCACTCCTGCCTGGCTGGCACACGTCACCTTGGCGACGTGGGCCCTCAGTTGGGAGTTGGTGCCTGCTGGGAGTCTCCACCCCTCGGTAATGAGGGCCCTCTGGCGTCAGGCTCTAACTCCTGGGCTCCCAAAATTTTCTGATGTGCGCCCTGTGGTGTGAGTACACTCCTGCCAGGTTTCCAACCCCATGGGAATATGGGCCTTCTGCTCTGAGGTCCCAACGGTGGGTGGCTCAGTTTCATGATGAGGGCCCTCTGGTGTGAGTTCACTCTGGCCTGGATCCCATAGCCTCGCTGCTCCTGGCCGCCTGTGGGGAGGTTCCAACTGCGGTATTCCTCACCTTTTTTCTTCTATGGGCCCTCTGTTTTGAGACTCCTCCTGCCTGCCTCACTCCGAGCCCCTTGGAGATGTGGGTCCTCTGGTTTAGGCCACATGTGCTGGGTTCCTCACCTTTCTATGATGTGGTCACACTGGTGTGAAGACAGTCCTGCCTGGTTCTGATCCTCTTGGTGATGTGGGCCCTCTGGTGAGAGTCTAATCCTCTTTGGGTTCCTCACACTTTTTTGAGGTTGGCCCTCTGCTCTGAGGTCACTCCTGCCTGGCTGGCACACGCCGCATTGGCGACATTGGCCCTCTTGTAGCAGTTGGAGCCTGCTGGGAGCCTCCTCTCCTCGGTGATGAGGGCCCTCTGGCGTCAGGCCCTAACTGCTGGGCTCCCCATATTTTCTGATGTGTGCCCACTGGTGCGATGACACTCCTGCTTGGTTCGCTTCCCCATGGGGATGTGGGCCTTGTGCTCTGAGGTCACAATGGCTAGGTTGCTCACAGTTTCATGATGAGGGCCCTCTGTTGTGAGTTCATCATTGCCTGGATCCCATAGCCTCGGTGATCTGGGCCGCCTGCTGGGATGTTCCAACTGCTGGATTCCTCACCTTTTTTATACAATGGGCCACGTGTTTTGAGGTTCATCCTGCCTGCCTCGCTCCGAGACCCATGGAGATGTGGGTCCTCTGGTTTGAGGCCACATGTGCTGGGTACCTCAACTTGCGATGATGTGGCCCCATGGGTGTGAAGACACTCCTGCCTGGTTCCCAGCCTCTTGCTGATGTGGGCCCTCTGGTGAGAGTGTGATAATGGCTCGGTTCCTTACCCTTCTGTGAGGTGGGCCCTCTGATGTGAGGTCACTCCTGCCTGGCTGGCTCACGTCACCTTGGCGATGTGGGCCCTCTGTTGGCCACGAAAGCATGCTGGGAGCCCCCTACCCTCTTTAATGAGGGCCCTGAAAAAACGCATATGCACTTTTTGACCAAGTGCATCATTGTCGAGGATCTGCCTCTTCTCCTGTGCTTTCAGAGCACTTCCCGTCGACCTCCTGAAATCACATTCCTGGAATTCTGCCCCGCTTTCAAGTCCTCTTCGCAGCCTTATTTCAATATATTTTTGTATGATACCTGCCATTTATAACTCTGCAGGTTTGTTAATTACAGTGTCCCTGAGCTCCTTTCTTCAACTCGCTTTCTTGTGAGCTGGCCGCAAAACCGCAGGATTGCTTCAGGCCCAAATCTGGTTTCCGCACAGCATGCTGAGCCTTTGGTAAATTCCTTTTTCTGGTGGGAAATGAGCATTCAATTTGCCCGTGCAGACACCTACAGCTAGTCTCTCATTGGTTCTCCCTATTCCTCTTCATCTTGTGCAGATATTGCAAATGTGCCAAACAGGAGGTTAAGGGCACTGACTCTCCAAGTGGGTAGAGAGTTAGTAAAGCGTCTGGAATGGTGAACCCGAGTACCAGGGGACGAAACCTGAGAGGCATTTAAAATCGTTTCCCAGTCACACGGTGGACCATACTCTGGGATTCAGATGCATCTTTTAGGTGAAGGAAGAATCCCGTAAACCTGGAGAGTTGGGACCCATGGAATGGGTACCATGCAGTATGACTTCAAAGGGTCTGCATTTGCTCATCGAACCTCACCAACGCTATCAGCCCGATGTGTCCAACCTTATGCCTCACTCAGCTCTGGGTGTAGATGTGGTAAATCCAGGTTGCATTACAAGCCCTGAATGAATTATTTAAGAATTGCTCTCTATTTCAGTGTCATTGTGTTTTGTTTTTGTAATTCATTTTGATAATGGGATTTATCGGATTTTCTCTGCTGCATTCATGCCGCTGTACACACGCTTGATTCTCTTACGGAGACATATAAATCCATGGGTTGGAAGATTCTTACTAGTCAGTTGTATTCCTAGGATTTGTATATGTGGTGTTTAGTCCATTTCGTTGAGCAAGGGGTAGGTCTTGACTATTATATATTTGGCTTATGGAAACGTATCTGTGCTAATTTCTATCTTTGGTTTTATGAAGCACCCCAACTTACCTTTCCCCTTAAGCAAGCATAAGTTGGTTTTCTAAATTTGAGACCCTGTTCTGTTTTGTAATTCAGTTCATGTGTAGCCAAGTTTACATTCCTTGTATTAGTGATATCTTATGATGTTTCATTTTCTGTGTGACTTATTTCACGTAGAATAATCATACCTGAATCCACTCATTATGCCGCGACGGGCCTGATGACATAGATTTCGTTGCTGAGTGATATTCCATTGAACGTACGTACCACAACTTCTTTATCTATTTTTCACATTCTGGGATGTTTAACTTGTACCGTAGACGAGGTTCTTGTAAACAGAGCCGTCTGAAACTTTGCGGTGGCTGTGTGTATTTTACTTTAATTTCCCTAAGCTATAGGACCATAAGTGGAAGTGCCTTAGGCTCCGTTGCTTTGTTTTTCAGGTGTTCCAGGAAACACCATACACTTCTCCAGAGTGGCTGTTGGCAATTTACATCCCGCCCATCAGCATAACAAGGCTCCCTGTTCTCCATGGCCTGTGCTGCCTTTCTGGATTTTACACATTTTTCAGATGGCCCTTTTGACCGGGGGGCAGTGAGACTTCATTGTAGTGCAGATTTCTTTAACATGCTTGCTTGGTTGGCCAAAAAGTGGCATATGCGTTTTTTCCTCAATATATTCAGGAAAAAACGCATACGCCCTTTTTGGCCAAGTGCATCATTGTCGACGTTCTGCCTCTTTTCCTATGCTTTAAATGCAATTCCAGTCTACCCCTTGATATCGTTTTCGTGCAATTCTGCCCCATTTTCAGTCCTCTTTGCAGCCTTACTTCAATATATTTTTGGACGATAGCTGTCATATATAACTCTGCAGGTTTGTGCATGACAGTGCCGCTGAGCTCCTTTCTTCAACATGCTTTCTTGTAAGCTGGCCGCAAAACCGCTGGATTGCTTCAGGCCCTAATCTGGTTCCAGCACGGCATGCTGAGCCTTTGGTTAATTCCAATTCCTGGTGGTAAATGAGCGTTAAATTTGCCCGTGCAGACACCTACAGCTAGTCTCTCATTGGTTCTCCCTATTCCTGTTCATCTTGCGCAGAAATTGCAAACTGTGCCCAACAGGAGGTTAAAGTCACTGACTCTCCAAGTGGGGAGAGTGTTAGTAAAGCGTCTGGAATGGTGAACCCGAGTAACAGGAGACGAAAACTGAGATGCATTTAGAAACGTTTCCCGGTCACACGGTGGACCACACTCTGGGTTTCCCATGCATGTTTTAGCTGAAGGAAGAATCCCTTAAACCTGGAGAGTTGGGACCCATGGAATGGGTACCATGCAGTATGGCTTCAAAGGGTCTGCATTTGCTCACTGAACCTCACCAATGCTATCAGCGCAAAGTATCCAGCCTTATGTCTCACCCAGCTCTGGGTGTAAATGTGGTACATCCAGGTTGCATCACAAACCCTGAATGAATTATTTAAGAATTGCTCTCTATTTCACTGCCATTGTGTTTTCTTTTTGAAATTTATTTTGATAATAGGATTTAGCTGATTTTCACTGCTGCGTTTATTCCGCTGTACCCATGCTTGATTCTATTACGCAGACATATAAATCCATAGGTATTAAGACTCTTACTCATCCGGTATATTCCTAGGTGCTGAAAATGTGGTGTTGAGTCCATTTCATTGACCAAGGAGTAGGTTTTTTCTATTCCATATTTGGCTTATGGAACGGTATCTGTGCTAATTTCAATCTCTGGTTTTATGCAGCACCCCAACTCACCTTTATCCTTGAGCAAGCATAAGTTGGTTTTCTAAATTTGAGACACCGTTCTGTTTTATAATTCAGTTCATTTGTAGCCACGTTTACATTCCATGTATTAGTGATATCGTATGTCTTTTTGTTTTTATATTATGTGACTTCGAGTGATCATATGTCACTCCTGTGTAGTTGTTACACATGGCCATATTTCACTGATTTCCTGGCTGAGTAATATTCCACTCTACATAAATGCCACATCTCTATCCATTTTCTCTCTCCAGAGACATATAATTTATATCCTAGTCGAGGATCTTTTAAACAGAGAGGCGGTATACCTTGGGGTGCCTGTGTCCTCTCGATTTTTGTTTTTCCCAAGATATACGTCCATGAGTGCAAGGGCCCTGTGCTCTGTAGCTCATTTTTTAGATGCTTTAGTAAACAAAATACACTTCTCGAGAGTGACCGTTGGCAATATACATTTCCACTATAAGCCTCACAGGGCTCCCTTTTCTCCTTGCCCTGTCCTGCATTTCTGGTGTTTACACTTTCTGAGGACGGCTCTTCTGACTGATGCGAAGTGATATGTTTTGTAGTATTGATTTCCAGTGCCCACCTGTTTGGTTGGCTAAAAAAGTGTATGCCCTGTTCTTGAACATATACAGAAAAAGACGCATACACCCTTTTTGGCCAACTGCAATGTTGGCAATGTTCAGCCCCTTTTCTTGTGCTTAATGGCGAGTCCTTCCTACCTCTTGCAATCCCTTTCCTACCATTCTCCGTTGCTTACAAGTCCTTTTCTCTGACTTTCCTCAAGACATTTTTCAGTGATAGATATTTTCATCTCTGCAGTTTCGTGAATTTTAGTGCCCGTGAGTCCCATTTTTCAACTTGTGTTTATGGGAACTGACCACAAAGCAGCGGGATTTCCTCAAGCCCTATTCTGTTTCCATGGGCAACCCTAGCCTTTGGTCAATTCGTCTTCCTGATTGGAAATTAGAGTGACATGTGCCTGTCCGAAAACCTAGGACTTGTCTCTCATTGTTCCTCCTCCTTCCGCTTCATCCTCTGGACAAATTCCAAACTGTATGCAACAGGATGTTGACAGTGCTGACATCTCCAAGTGGGGAGACTGTTCGTAAAGAAGCTGGAGGGGTGAACCCGAGCACCAGGAGATGAGGAGATGAGATGCCTTTTCCAAACTCTTCCCGATCAGACGGTATACCATCCTCTGGGTGTGACAGGCATGTTTTAGCTGTAGGAAGCGTCCCATTCATGTGAGGAGAACACCAGGGCTTTTTCAAAATCAGTGTCTCTCCGCAACCCAAAGTGGGGAATGTTTTAAGCTACGGCTACACATATGTTCATTAAGGGCCTTGGGAAGTAGGCAGAGTCCAAACTTTAGATGATTGAAGTCTTCCTGGTCAGAAGCACTCACCACCGGCTTCCCTTAGGTTCCATTTTAACTGTCATTGATAGATGATGTCAATAAAAATATCTATTCTTTTTCAGATTATTTCCCCTTATAGGTTATTGCAAAATATTGAGTGTAGTTCCCTGTGCTATACAGTAGTTCCTTGTTGATGATCGATTTTATACATAGCAGTGTGTATGTGTTAATCCCAAACGGTTAATTTATCCCTCCTCCCACCTTTCCCCTTTGGTAATAATAAATTATAAGATTTTATACTTCTCAGAAATGGGGGAGCTGAAAGAGAGGTATCATTTTCAATGGAAAAGCATTTAAAACAAGATTGAAGCTTTAACCAAGATTATTAGATGTACATCCTTGGAAAGAAATCACTTCGTTTCTCTAATATTGACCTGACAAATAAGACAAACCTTTTCACTGAACTTGCTTATAATAAAGTGATGGAAATATCAAATGGAAGTGTTAGAAACATCTTATTTTACCCGAGCCTTATACACTGTTCTATGTTAATTACAGTTTGGCTCACACATCTGTTCACTGAAGTTACAATGTTCTCAATTTCTGTTATTGATCCTCCAGAGTGGACCCCAACAAGTGTCCCCCTGCCCAGTGTCATTGGAGCCAACAGATCGAGACTGAGTTTGGTTCAGAAGCAAAGGAAACTTTATATTTTGATCAGAGAATGGAGAGGTGAGAGCATGTGCTACCCTGTGGGCTGTGGGCTGGGCTGCTGTGTAGAGATCCTGTCAGAGTCAGTGGGAGGGAGGGGGCGGAGCTCTCGAGGGCCCGGTTGGCTGCAGCTCAGGCTCTATATCACGGAGTCTGCACTGTGCCCCAGGAGCTGAGGTGTCGACCCAGCCATTCTGCACTAGGAAATCTGGTCTGAAGTGCCGGCTGTTGAACCTCTGTATGCGGGACCCTAGGAGCACGTGAAATTAGACAAAGCACAAAGGATAAAAAAGGTTAGACTTTATTTTATTGCCCAGATTCTATTTTTATCTCCCAGGGATTTTTAAGGGGCTTTGCCTGGGACAAACCCCTCTTCTGCCTTTTGTCCCCTTCCTCATTCTTAGAGTGCTGAGGGTGCAGACCCTTCTTCTTTAACTGCTGAGTGCTGAGTTAGAAGCCCTCATACTCATAGGCAAGGGTCAGAATTTCTCCCCAGCAGCCTCCAGGTGACGTTGATTGTCCCCAGGCCTCCTGCCTCCCTGCTCGTCCGCCTGAGCACCAGTATTGGAAGTGTTATAGATTCTAATGACCTTTAAGGGTCCAGGAAGGAGATGTGCAGTGACGCTGTGAGGTCCAGTTTCACCCTGCCCCACATTTGTTCAGCCACCTTTAGCTGACCGTTTCTGCCAGCCTAGATGCTCTGACCAGTAGTCTGCGCTTCCTTCTATTAGGCCCCAGAATTAACATAAAAACAGCACCAGGTGTCAGGACCCTGCCCGCTCAGCTCCCAGACAGTCCAGGGTCAGTGGTGATGAAGGACCATGATGGCCACTGAGTCAACAGCCTTTTGAAGTAAACAGGAGTCCAGCCGGTCTTATTGGCCACCATCATCACAGTGTCTGTAGGCTTTTCTATGGTGACAGCTTGATATACGGTTCCCCCGCCAAGATTATTACCTCCCCTCTGGGTGCAGTAAGTCCTGCAAGCAGTAGTCTACTCTTTTGGGACACACTCTTGTTGTTTTATGAGAGAAACTCCAGGTCAAGTGATGGTCACACGAGTCGTCATGGTGCCCTGTTGCCCCCGGTTATCTCTCTGGATGTTGGAGTTGGAGGGCCTTCTCACTCGAGGTCAGTGTGCCCACGGAGCAAACCCTGTGACTTCAGGGCATGGTTGGGGGTTCGGTTCACCACGTGGGGTCCTTTTCCCTTAGGAGGGAGGTGGCCTTTTGGGCTGCTGATTTCCACGTTTTCAGATACCGCCAGTATCTTGGCCAGATGTGGCGGTGGGCCAAGCCCCTTGGTGACCATAGTTTATCCTACCTGGATGGCATTCTTGCATTGTTCCATTTCAAGTGGTCCCAGTATTTGCACTAATACTCCAATGGCCTTTCAAATTTCACTAGGAATGTAAATGTCAAAGGGTTTAGCTAAATTAGGGAGTTCCAGGGCAAGGGTCTGAATTGACTGCTCTTTCCATTCTTGAAAGGCCACTTCTGGATTCTATTCAAAAGGATCATCATCTTTTCCTTTCAGTGTTTCATATAGAGGCCCAGCTAGTAGACTGTAGTTAGGGATCCAGAAGCAGCAAACCCTGGCCTCCCCAGGAACCCCTAAGCTGTCTTCTAGTTGTAGAAATGGGTAAGGCTGTAAATTGTTTCTTCCCTTTCCTGGGATGGGCTTCTCCGACCTTCTGTGAGAATGCAGCCCACGCAGGTCACTGTAGTCTGTGATATTTGAGCTTTTGCTTGGACAACTTGTATCCTTTATTGGCTTGGTAGTTCAGATGTCTCCTTAGTAGGGCTGGCGATCAGAATGTCGTCTGCATATTGAAGGAGTGTTTCCTTTTCCAGAGGTAGAGCTTTTAGGTCTTTAGCTGAGCTTTCCCCAAAGATGGTGTGGGAATTTTTGAACCCTTGCGGCAAGACGGCCCGGAAGTATTGTTTTAGTTGTATGTTGAGTCCTGCCACTCACAAGCCAAAATTTCTTGTGACTCTGGGACTAATAGAATACAAAAGAAGGCTTCATTGAAGACTAATACAGAATACCATGTCCTGGTGGTTAGTAGAATGACCAGCAGGGTGTAGGGTTTAGGAACTACTGGAGGTCTATCCTCGGTGGCTTCACTGACTGTCCTGACATCCTTTACCAGGACTCCAGCAGCCCATGGGGCTCTCGAGGTCAGGCCAATCCCAGGATATGGAGCTCACCTGGGCAGGTACCCCACCCCCACCCCAGCCCACGGGGCTCTCGTGTTCAGGCCCCTCCCAGGATATGGGGATCCCTGGGCAGGTTCCCCTGCAGCCCATGGGGCTCTCGTGGTCAGGCCCCTCCCAGGATACAGAGCTACCCTTGCAGGTACCGTGGCAGGGCTGGGCACACAGGAGCCATGCACATCGCCCTCATTTCAGAGCACTCCCAGCTCACCTGTCACTCAGATCTGACACAGAGCACCTCAGAGCAGGACTTGAACTAACAAACAGCAGCTCCGACAGGTCTGTGACCCTGGGCATCACTCTGTGTGGCCTCCCTCCACCTGGTCTTCCAGAGATTTCCACTGCACCCGGGGCACCAGGCCTCTGTCTCCACCCACCACCCAACCCTGCTCTCCCTGACTCCTGGGTACTTCTCATTAGGAGAGGGTTTTCTTGAAGTTGTCTCCCACTCATGGGCCAGATAATATAATTAGACAACAAGCCAGAGCTGCAGCCCCTTGTCTATCCTGACTCTCAGGAGCCCACACCTATTCCTTGGACCTGGCCGATTCAGCAAGTTCCAGTTTCTGCAACTGTGAGCCCCTGAGGGGTGATTATTGGCTGGCCTGGGAAGCCTGACCGTGCCGGCCAGCCCTCCCCAGGTGTGCCTGGGTTGAGATCAATATAAACACCGCTCCAGGCAGCAAGAGCACCTGCAGCTGTGCCTGACGCCATTTTCTCTGCCCTGTCAGCAGTCTCGGGGCTGGACTGGTGGGAGGGAGTGAGAGGCCACGGCTTTGTGGGTGGCCCAGTGTGAGTGGGGCTCTGCTGGACTTTCTGCAGCAGTTGCCAAGATGCCACCTGCTAAAGAAGAGGATGTGTCACCCATACCTGCCGCTGGAATTTCTCCCTGGGCAGAGGTGAGTAAGGAAGAAAGCAGTGGGGGCCGGGACAGGAGGGGTATCTCAGGCAGGGAAATGGAAAGCTTCCAGTAGATCACCCAGGGCCAGGACCATCCTGTCTGGCCTGCAGGCACCAAGTCGGCTGGCATGCTGTCGCTCATGTGGCTCCATGGCCCTTCCTCTAGGCTTTCAAGTCCTTGTACATATTCAGGTGTTTTACCTAGGAAGGGTGGGAACATTTCAGCAGCAGCTGGCCTGGGGCTCGGCCCACGTTTACTCACAGATGCCTCGGCACGGGCCCCCAGCTTTGCAATGAGGACGCTTGTTGCGTGGGGCATGCTGGCTGAATGGGAGATGATTCCCCACCACTGACCAACTTCAGAATTGTTTACAACTGGAGCAAGTGCCCTGATACGGTTTTCCTCTGTGTAACTGGTGGGTTCTGGGTTTTTTTCGTTTTTTCGTTCTTGGTTCAAGGTAGATTTTATTCCTCTTTTTTGTATTTACAGATATAAGCATGGAAATAATTTATTCATATAAATACATGTATGTGAAGGGAAGAATATTTTTTCTGTTTTACTTTTTTTAATTTTGAATTTTATTTTATTTTTTTATACAGCAGGTTCTTTTTGGTTACCTATTTTATACATAGAAATGTATACATGCCAATCCCAATCTCTCAACTCCTCCCACCACCACCCCCCCAACAGCTTTCCCCCCTTGGTGTCCATACGTTTGTTGTCTACATCTGTTCCTCTATTTCTGCCTTGCAAAACGGTTCATCTGTACAACTTTTCTAGGTTCCACATATATGCATTTATATACAGGATTTGTTTTTCTCTTTCTGACTTACTTCACTCTGTATGACAGTCTCTAGATCCATCAACGTCTCTACAAATGACCCAATTTCATTCCTTTTTATGGCTTAGTAATATTCCATTTTATATATGTACCACATCTTTATACATTCGTCTGTCTGTGGGCATTTAGGTTGCTTCCATTACCTGGATATTGTAAATAGTGATGCAGTGAACATTGCGGTGAATGTCTCTTTTCGATTTACGGTTTTGTCTGGGTATATGCCCAGTAGTGGGATTGCTGTATTATATGGTAATTCTATTCTTAGTTTTATAAGAAACTCCATAATGTTCTCCACAGTGACTGCATCAATTTACATTCCCAACAATAGTGGAAGAGGTTTCCTTATCTCTGCACCCTTTCCAGCATTTGTTGTTTGTAGATTTTCTGATGATGCCCATTCTAACAGGTGTGAGCTGATACACCATGGATGAGTCTATTTCGTTGAGCAAAGAGTAGGTCTTGTCTATTACATATTTGGCTTATGGAACGGTATGTGTGCTCATTTCAATCTCTGGTTTTATACAGCACCCCAACTCAACTTTCCCCTTAAGCAAGCATAAGTTTTTATCTAAATGTGAGACTCTGTTCGGTTTTGTAATTCAGTTTATGTGTAGCCAAGTTTACACTCCCTCTATTTGTGATATCTTATGATAATTATCTTTCTCTGTGTGACATATTTCTCTTAGAATCATCATACTTAAATCCACTCAATTTGCTGCTACAGGCCTGATGACATTGATTTCATTGCTGAGTGATATTCCGTTGTACGTAAGTAGCACAACTCCTTTATCCATTTTTTTCTTTCTGGGATATTTAATTTGTACTGGACTCGAGGTTCTTGTAAACACAGCAGCCCTGGATATTGTGTTGGCTGTGTCTTGTTGATTTTAATTTTCCTAAGCTATAGGGCCAAAAGTGGAAGTGCCCTAGGCTCTGTAGCTTTGTTTTTTAGATGTTTCAGCATACACCATAAACATCACCAGAGTGTCTGTTGGCAATTTACATCCCGTCCATCAGCATAACAAGGCTCCCTGTTCTCCATGGCCTGTCCTGTGTTTCTGGGTTTTACACTTTTTTCAGATGGCTCTTTTGACGAATGGGAAATGAGAGTTCATTGTAGTGCGGATTTCCATTGCTCGAATTCTTGGTTGGCCACAAAGGGCATATGCGTTTTTTCCTGAATATATTCAGGAAAAAATGTATACGCACTTTTTGTCCAAGTGCATCACTGTCAAAGATCTGCCGCTTTTCACATGCTTTAAATGCAATTCCAATCTACCTCCTGAAATATGATTCCTGCAATTCTGCCTCGTTTTCAAGTCCTCTGTGCAGACTTACTTCAATATATTTTTTGCCAATAGCTGTCATTTATAACTCTGCAGGTTTGTGAATTACAGTGCCTGTGATTTCCTTTCTTAATTCGTTTCCTTGAAAGCTGGCCACAGAACCGCAGGTTTGCTTCAGGCCGTAATCAGGGTCCCGCACGGCACTCTGAGCCTTTGGTTAATTCCTCTTCCTGGTGGGAAATTAGAGTTAAATGTGCCCCTCCAGACACCTGCCTCACTCCCAGCCCCTTGGTGATGTGTGTCCTCTGGTTTGAGGCCACATGTGCTGGGTTCCTCACCTTTCGCAGATGTGGCCCCACTGGTGTGCGGACACTCCTGCCTGGTTCCCATCCCCTTGGTGATGTGAGCCCTCCAGTGAGAGTCTGATCCTGGTTGGGCTCCTCACACTTCTGTGAGGTGAGCCCTCTTCTCTGAGGTCACTCCTGCCTGGCTGACACACCCCGCCTTGGCGACGTCGGCCCTCTGGTGGCAGTTGGAGCCTGCTGGGAGCCTCCTCCCCTCAGTGATGAGGCCCTCTGGCATCAGGCCCTAACTGCTGGGTTCCCACATTTTCTGATACGTGCTAAGTGGTGCGAGGGCACTCCTGCCAGGTTCCCATCCCCATGGGCATGTGGGCCTTCTGCTCTATGGTCCCAACACCTGTGTTTTTCACAGTTTCAGGATGTTGGCTCTCTGGTGTTAGTTCACTCAGGCCTAGATCCCATAGACTCTGTGCTCTGAGCCGCCTGCTGGGAGGTTCCTACTGCTGGATTCCTTACCATTTTTATTCTTTGGGTCCTGTGTTTTCATGCTCCTCCTTCCTGACTCACTCCCAGCCCCTTTGTGATGTAGGTCCTCTGGTTTGAGGCCACCTGTGCCGGTTTCCTCACCTTTATTGATGTGGTCCCACTGGTGTGAGGACACTCCTGCCTGGTTCCCATCCCCTTGGTGATGCGGGCCCTCTGGTGAGAGTCTGATCCTGGCTGGATTCCTCACACTTCTGGGAGGTGGGCCCTCTGCTGTGAGGTCACTCCTGCCTGGCTGGCACACATCACCTTGGCGATGTGGGCCCTCAGTTGCGAGTTGGTGCCTGCTGGGAGTCTCCTCCCCTCGGTAATGAGGGCCCTCTGGCGTCAGGCCCTAACTCATGGGCTCCCAAAATTTTCTGATATGTGCCCTGTCGTGCGAGTACACTCCTGCCAGGGTCCCATCCCCATGGGGATGTGGGCCTTCTGCTCTGAGGTCCCACCGGCTGGGTTGCTCACAGTGTCATGATGTGAGCCCTCTGCTGTGAGTTCACTGTGGCCTGGATCCCATAGACTCCATACTCTGGGCCACCTGCTGGGAGGTTCCAACTGCTGGATTCCTCACATTTTTTATTCTGTGGGCCCTGTGTTGTTAGGCTACTCCTGCCTGCCTCACTCGGAGCACCTTGGAAATGTGGGTCCTCTGGTTTAGGCCACATGTGCTGGGTTCCTCACCTTTCTATAATGTGGCCACACTGGTGTGAGGACACTCCTGCCTTGTTCCGGTCCCCTTGGTGATGTGGGCTCTCTGGTGAGAGTCTTATCCTGGCTGGTTTCCTCACCCTTCTGTGAGGTAGGCCCTCTGCTGTGAGGTCACTCCTGCCTGGCTGGCACACGTCACCTTGGCGACGTGGGCCCTCAGTTGGGAGTTGGTGCCTGCTGGGAGTCTCCACCCCTCGGTAATGAGGGCCCTCTGGCGTCAGGCTCTAACTCCTGGGCTCCCAAAATTTTCTGATGTGCGCCCTGTGGTGTGAGTACACTCCTGCCAGGTTTCCAACCCCATGGGAATATGGGCCTTCTGCTCTGAGGTCCCAACGGTGGGTGGCTCAGTTTCATGATGAGGGCCCTCTGGTGTGAGTTCACTCCGGCCTGGATCCCATAGCCTCGCTGCTCCTGGCCGCCTGTGGGGAGGTTCCAACTGCGGTATTCCTCACCTTTTTTCTTCTATGGGCCCTCTGTTTTGAGACTCCTCCTGCCTGCCTCACTCCGAGCCCCTTGGAGATGTGGGTCCTCTGGTTTAGGCCACATGTGCTGGGTTCCTCACCTTTCTATGATGTGGTCACACTGGTGTGAAGACAGTCCTGCCTGGTTCTGATCCTCTTGGTGATGTGGGCCCTCTGGTGAGAGTCTAATCCTCTTTGGGTTCCTCACACTTTTTTGAGGTTGGCCCTCTGCTCTGAGGTCACTCCTGCCTGGCTGGCACACGCCGCATTGGCGACATTGGCCCTCTTGTAGCAGTTGGAGCCTGCTGGGAGCCTCCTCTCCTCGGTGATGAGGGCCCTCTGGCGTCAGGCCCTAACTGCTGGGCTCCCCATATTTTCTGATGTGTGCCCACTGGTGCGATGACACTCCTGCTTGGTTCGCTTCCCCATGGGGATGTGGGCCTTGTGCTCTGAGGTCACAATGGCTAGGTTGCTCACAGTTTCATGATGAGGGCCCTCTGTTGTGAGTTCATCATTGCCTGGATCCCATAGCCTCGGTGATCTGGGCCGCCTGCTGGGATGTTCCAACTGCTGGATTCCTCACCTTTTTTATACAATGGGCCACGTGTTTTGAGGTTCATCCTGCCTGCCTCGCTCCGAGACCCATGGAGATGTGGGTCCTCTGGTTTGAGGCCACATGTGCTGGGTACCTCAACTTGCGATGATGTGGCCCCATGGGTGTGAAGACACTCCTGCCTGGTTCCCAGCCTCTTGCTGATGTGGGCCCTCTGGTGAGAGTGTGATAATGGCTCGGTTCCTTACCCTTCTGTGAGGTGGGCCCTCTGATGTGAGGTCACTCCTGCCTGGCTGGCTCACGTCACCTTGGCGATGTGGGCCCTCTGTTGGCCACGAAAGCATGCTGGGAGCCCCCTACCCTCTTTAATGAGGGCCCTGAAAAAACGCATATGCACTTTTTGACCAAGTGCATCATTGTCGAGGATCTGCCTCTTCTCCTGTGCTTTCAGAGCACTTCCCGTCGACCTCCTGAAATCACATTCCTGGAATTCTGCCCCGCTTTCAAGTCCTCTTCGCAGCCTTATTTCAATATATTTTTGTATGATACCTGCCATTTATAACTCTGCAGGTTTGTTAATTACAGTGTCCCTGAGCTCCTTTCTTCAACTCGCTTTCTTGTGAGCTGGCCGCAAAACCGCAGGATTGCTTCAGGCCCAAATCTGGTTTCCGCACAGCATGCTGAGCCTTTGGTAAATTCCTTTTTCTGGTGGGAAATGAGCATTCAATTTGCCCGTGCAGACACCTACAGCTAGTCTCTCATTGGTTCTCCCTATTCCTCTTCATCTTGTGCAGATATTGCAAATGTGCCAAACAGGAGGTTAAGGGCACTGACTCTCCAAGTGGGTAGAGAGTTAGTAAAGCGTCTGGAATGGTGAACCCGAGTACCAGGGGACGAAACCTGAGAGGCATTTAAAATCGTTTCCCAGTCACACGGTGGACCATACTCTGGGATTCAGATGCATCTTTTAGGTGAAGGAAGAATCCCGTAAACCTGGAGAGTTGGGACCCATGGAATGGGTACCATGCAGTATGACTTCAAAGGGTCTGCATTTGCTCATCGAACCTCACCAACGCTATCAGCCCGATGTGTCCAACCTTATGCCTCACTCAGCTCTGGGTGTAGATGTGGTAAATCCAGGTTGCATTACAAGCCCTGAATGAATTATTTAAGAATTGCTCTCTATTTCAGTGTCATTGTGTTTTGTTTTTGTAATTCATTTTGATAATGGGATTTATCGGATTTTCTCTGCTGCATTCATGCCGCTGTACACACGCTTGATTCTCTTACGGAGACATATAAATCCATGGGTTGGAAGATTCTTACTAGTCAGTTGTATTCCTAGGATTTGTATATGTGGTGTTTAGTCCATTTCGTTGAGCAAGGGGTAGGTCTTGACTATTATATATTTGGCTTATGGAAACGTATCTGTGCTAATTTCTATCTTTGGTTTTATGAAGCACCCCAACTTACCTTTCCCCTTAAGCAAGCATAAGTTGGTTTTCTAAATTTGAGACCCTGTTCTGTTTTGTAATTCAGTTCATGTGTAGCCAAGTTTACATTCCTTGTATTAGTGATATCTTATGATGTTTCATTTTCTGTGTGACTTATTTCACGTAGAATAATCATACCTGAATCCACTCATTATGCCGCGACGGGCCTGATGACATAGATTTCATTGCTGAGTGATATTCCATTGAACGTACGTACCACAACTTCTTTATCTATTTTTCACATTCTGGGATGTTTAACTTGTACCGTAGACGAGGTTCTTGTAAACAGAGCCGTCTGAAACTTTGCGGTGGCTGTGTGTATTTTACTTTAATTTCCCTAAGCTATAGGACCATAAGTGGAAGTGCCTTAGGCTCCGTTGCTTTGTTTTTCAGGTGTTCCAGGAAACACCATACACTTCTCCAGAGTGGCTGTTGGCAATTTACATCCCGCCCATCAGCATAACAAGGCTCCCTGTTCTCCATGGCCTGTGCTGCCTTTCTGGATTTTACACATTTTTCAGATGGCCCTTTTGACCGGGGGGCAGTGAGACTTCATTGTAGTGCAGATTTCTTTAACATGCTTGCTTGGTTGGCCAAAAAGTGGCATATGCGTTTTTTCCTCAATATATTCAGGAAAAAACGCATACGCCCTTTTTGGCCAAGTGCATCATTGTCGACGTTCTGCCTCTTTTCCTATGCTTTAAATGCAATTCCAGTCTACCCCTTGATATCGTTTTCGTGCAATTCTGCCCCATTTTCAGTCCTCTTTGCAGCCTTACTTCAATATATTTTTGGACGATAGCTGTCATATATAACTCTGCAGGTTTGTGAATGACAGTGCCGCTGAGCTCCTTTCTTCAACATGCTTTCTTGTAAGCTGGCCGCAAAACCGCTGGATTGCTTCAGGCCCTAATCTGGTTCCAGCACGGCACGCTGAGCCTTTGTTTAATTCCTCTTCCTGGTGGTAAATGAGCGTTAAATTTGCCCGTGCAGACACCTACAGCTAGTCTCTCATTGGTTCTCCCTATTCCTGTTCATCTTGCGCAGAAATTGCAAACTGTGCCCAACAGGAGGTTAAAGGTACTGACTCTCCAAGTGGGGAGAGTGTTAGTAAAGCGTCTGGAATGGTGAACCCGAGTAACAGGAGACGAAAACTGAGATGCATTTAGAAACGTTTCCCGGTCACACGGTGGACCACACTCTGGGTTTCCCATGCATGTTTTAGCTGAAGGAAGAATCCCTTAAACCTGGAGAGGTTTGGGTACCATGCAGTATGGCTTCAAAGGGTCTGCATTTGCTCACTGAACCTCACCAATGCTATCAGCGCAAAGTATCCAGCCTTATGTCTCACCCAGCTCTGGGTGTAAATGTGGTACATCCAGGTTGCATCACAAACCCTGAATGAATTATTTAAGAATTGCTCTCTATTTCACTGCCATTGTGTTTTCTTTTTGAAATTTATTTTGATAATAGGATTTAGCTGATTTTCACTGCTGCGTTTATTCCGCTGTACCCATGCTTGATTCTATTACGCAGACATATAAATCCATAGGTATT
The DNA here is from genome assembly GCF_059928025.1 of Delphinapterus leucas. Lineage (NCBI taxonomy): Eukaryota > Metazoa > Chordata > Mammalia > Artiodactyla > Monodontidae > Delphinapterus > Delphinapterus leucas. The sequence goes on from NW_028322250.1 coordinate 1,283,800, forward strand.
AAGACTCTTACTCATCCGGTATATTCCTAGGTGCTGAAAATGTGGTGTTGAGTCCATTTCATTGACCAAGGAGTAGGTTTTTTCTATTCCATATTTGGCTTATGGAACGGTATCTGTGCTAATTTCAATCTCTGGTTTTATGCAGCACCCCAACTCACCTTTATCCTTGAGCAAGCATAAGTTGGTTTTCTAAATTTGAGACACCGTTCTGTTTTATAATTCAGTTCATTTGTAGCCACGTTTACATTCCATGTATTAGTGATATCGTATGTCTTTTTGTTTTTATATTATGTGACTTCGAGTGATCATATGTCACTCCTGTGTAGTTGTTACACATGGCCATATTTCACTGATTTCCTGGCTGAGTAATATTCCACTCTACATAAATGCCACATCTCTATCCATTTTCTCTCTCCAGAGACATATAATTTATATCCTAGTCGAGGATCTTTTAAACAGAGAGGCGGTATACCTTGGGGTGCCTGTGTCCTCTCGATTTTTGTTTTTCCCAAGATATACGTCCATGAGTGCAAGGGCCCTGTGCTCTGTAGCTCATTTTTTAGATGCTTTAGTAAACAAAATACACTTCTCTAGAGTGACCGTTGGCAATATACATTTCCACTATAAGCCTCACAGGGCTCCCTTTTCTCCTTGCCCTGTCCTGCATTTCTGGTGTTTACACTTTCTGAGGACGGCTCTTCTGACTGATGCGAAGTGACATGTTTTGTAGTATTGATTTCCAGTGCCCACCTGTTTGGTTGGCTAAAAAAGTGTATGCCCTGTTCTTGAATATATACAGAAAAAGACGCATACACCCTTTTTGGCCAACTGCAATGTTGGCAATGTTCAGCCCCTTTTCTTGTGCTTAATGGCGAGTCCTTCCTACCTCTTGCAATCCCTTTCCTGCCATTCTCCGTTGCTTACAAGTCCTTTTCTCTGACTTTCCTCAAGACATTTTTCAGTGATAGATATTTTCATCTCTGCAGTTTCGTGAATTTTAGTGCCCGTGAGTCCCATTTTTCAACTTGTGTTTATGGGAACTGACCACAAAGCAGCGGGATTTCCTCAAGCCCTATTCTGTTTCCATGGGCAACCCTAGCCTTTGGTCAATTCGTCTTCCTGATTGGAAAGTAGAGTGACATGTGCCTGTCCGAACACCTAGGACTTGTCTCTCATTGTTCCTCCTCCTTCCGCTTCATCCTCTGGACAAATTCCAAACTGTATGCAACAGGATGTTGACAGTGCTGACATCTCCAAGTGGGGAGACTGTTCGTAAAGAAGCTGGAGGGGTGAACCCGAGCACCAGGAGATGAGGAGATGAGATGCCTTTTCCAAACTCTTCCCGATCAGACGGTATACCATCCTCTGGGTGTGACAGGCATGTTTTAGCTGTAGGAAGCGTCCCATTCATGTGAGGAGAACACCAGGGCTTTTTCAAAATCAGTGTCTCTCCGCAACCCAAAGTGGGGAATGTTTTAAGCTACGGCTACACATATGTTCATTAAGGGCCTTGGGAAGTAGGCAGAGTCCAAACTTTAGATGATTGAAGTCTTCCTGGTCAGAAGCACTCACCACCGGCTTCCCTTAGGTTCCATTTTAACTGTCATTGATAGATGATGTCAATAAAAATATCTATTCTTTTTCAGATTATTTCCCCTTATAGGTTATTGCAAAATATTGAGTGTAGTTCCCTGTGCTATACAGTAGTTCCTTGTTGATGATCGATTTTATACATAGCAGTGTGTATGTGTTAATCCCAAACGGTTAATTTATCCCTCCTCCCACCTTTCCCCTTTGGTAATAATAAATTATAAGATTTTATACTTCTCAGAAATGGGGGAGCTGAAAGAGAGGTATCATTTTCAATGGAAAAGCATTTAAAACAAGATTGAAGCTTTAACCAAGATTATTAGATGTACATCCTTGGAAAGAAATCACTTCGTTTCTCTAATATTGACCTGACAAATAAGACAAACCTTTTCACTGAACTTGCTTATAATAAAGTGATGGAAATATCAAATGGAAGTGTTAGAAACATCTTATTTTACCCGAGCCTTATACACTGTTCTATGTTAATTACAGTTTGGCTCACACATCTGTTCACTGAAGTTACAATGTTCTCAATTTCTGTTATTGATCCTCCAGAGTGGACCCCAACAAGTGTCCCCCTGCCCAGTGTCATTGGAGCCAACAGATCGAGACTGAGTTTGGTTCAGAAGCAAAGGAAACTTTATATTTTGATCAGAGAATGGAGAGGTGAGAGCATGTGCTACCCTGTGGGCTGTGGGCTGGGCTGCTGTGTAGAGATCCTGTCAGAGTCAGTGGGAGGGAGGGGGCGGAGCTCTCGAGGGCCCGGTTGGCTGCAGCTCAGGCTCTATATCACGGAGTCTGCACTGTGCCCCAGGAGCTGAGGTGTCGACCCAGCCATTCTGCACTAGGAAATCTGGTCTGAAGTGCCGGCTGTTGAACCTCTGTATGCGGGACCCTAGGAGCACGTGAAATTAGACAAAGCACAAAGGATAAAAAAGGTTAGACTTTATTTTATTGCCCAGATTCTATTTTTATCTCCCAGGGATTTTTAAGGGGCTTTGCCTGGGACAAACCCCTCTTCTGCCTTTTGTCCCCTTCCTCATTCTTAGAGTGCTGAGGGTGCAGACCCTTCTTCTTTAACTGCTGAGTGCTGAGTTAGAAGCCCTCATACTCATAGGCAAGGGTCAGAATTTCTCCCCAGCAGCCTCCAGGTGACGTTGATTGTCCCCAGGCCTCCTGCCTCCCTGCTCGTCCACCTGAGCACCAGTATTGGAAGTGTTATAGATTCTAATGACCTTTAAGGGTCCAGGAAGGAGATGTGCAGTGACGCTGTGAGGTCCAGTTTCACCCTGCCCCACATTTGTTCAGCCACCTTTAGCTGACCGTTTCTGCCAGCCTAGATGCTCTGACCAGTAGTCTGCGCTTCCTTCTATTAGGCCCCAGAATTAACATAAAAACAGCACCAGGTGTCAGGACCCTGCCCGCTCAGCTCCCAGACAGTCCAGGGTCAGTGGTGATGAAGGACCATGATGGCCACTGAGTCAACAGCCTTTTGAAGTAAACAGGAGTCCAGCCGGTCTTATTGGCCACCATCATCACAGTGTCTGTAGGCTTTTCTATGGTGACAGCTTGATATACGGTTCCCCCGCCAAGATTATTACCTCCCCTCTGGGTGCAGTAAGTCCTGCAAGCAGTAGTCTACTCTTTTGGGACACACTCTTGTTGTTTTATGAGAGAAACTCCAGGTCAAGTGATGGTCACACGAGTCGTCATGGTGCCCTGTTGCCCCCGGTTATCTCTCTGGATGTTGGAGTTGGAGGGCCTTCTCACTCGAGGTCAGTGTGCCCACGGAGCAAACCCTGTGACTTCAGGGCATGGTTGGGGGTTCGGTTCACCACGTGGGGTCCTTTTCCCTTAGGAGGGAGGTGGCCTTTTGGGCTGCTGATTTCCACGTTTTCAGATACCGCCAGTATCTTGGCCAGATGTGGCGGTGGGCCAAGCCCCTTGGTGACCATAGTTTATCCTACCTGGATGGCATTCTTGCATTGTTCCATTTCAAGTGGTCCCAGTATTTGCACTAATACTCCAATGGCCTTTCAAATTTCACTAGGAATGTAAATGTCAAAGGGTTTAGCTAAATTAGGGAGTTCCAGGGCAAGGGTCTGAATTGACTGCTCTTTCCATTCTTGAAAGGCCACTTCTGGATTCTATTCAAAAGGATCATCATCTTTTCCTTTCAGTGTTTCATATAGAGGCCCAGCTAGTAGACTGTAGTTAGGGATCCAGAAGCAGCAAACCCTGGCCTCCCCAGGAACCCCTAAGCTGTCTTCTAGTTGTAGAAATGGGTAAGGCTGTAAATTGTTTCTTCCCTTTCCTGGGATGGGCTTCTCCGACCTTCTGTGAGAATGCAGCCCACGCAGGTCACTGTAGTCTGTGATATTTGAGCTTTTGCTTGGACAACTTGTATCCTTTATTGGCTTGGTAGTTCAGATGTCTCCTTAGTAGGGCTGGCGATCAGAATGTCGTCTGCATATTGAAGGAGTGTTTCCTTTTCCAGAGGTAGAGCTTTTAGGTCTTTAGCTGAGCTTTCCCCAAAGATGGTGTGGGAATTTTTGAACCCTTGCGGCAAGACGGCCCGGAAGTATTGTTTTAGTTGTATGTTGAGTCCTGCCACTCACAAGCCAAAATTTCTTGTGACTCTGGGACTAATAGAATACAAAAGAAGGCTTCATTGAAGACTAATACAGACTAATTGAAGACTAAGACTAATACCTGGTGGTTAGTAGAATGACCAGCAGGGTGTAGGGTTTAGGAACTACTGGAGGTCTATCCTCGGTGGCTTCACTGACTGTCCTGACATCCTTTACCAGGACTCCAGCAGCCCATGGGGCTCTCGAGGTCAGGCCAATCCCAGGATATGGAGCTCACCTGGGCAGGTACCCCACCCCCACCCCAGCCCACGGGGCTCTCGTGTTCAGGCCCCTCCCAGGATATGGGGATCCCTGGGCAGGTTCCCCTGCAGCCCATGGGGCTCTCGTGGTCAGGCCCCTCCCAGGATACAGAGCTACCCTTGCAGGTACCGTGGCAGGGCTGGGCACACAGGAGCCATGCACATCGCCCTCATTTCAGAGCACTCCCAGCTCACCTGTCACTCAGATCTGACACAGAGCACCTCAGAGCAGGACTTGAACTAACAAACAGCAGCTCCGACATGTCTGTGACCCTGGGCATCACTCTGTGTGGCCTCCCTCCACCTGGTCTTCCAGAGATTTCCACTGCACCCGGGGCACCAGGCCTCTGTCTCCACCCACCACCCAACCCTGCTCTCCCTGACTCCTGGGTACTTCTCATTAGGAGAGGGTTTTCTTGAAGTTGTCTCCCACTCATGGGCCAGATAATATAATTAGACAACAAGCCAGAGCTGCAGCCCCTTGTCTATCCTGACTCTCAGGAGCCCACACCTATTCCTTGGACCTGGCCGATTCAGCAAGTTCCAGTTTCTGCAACTGTGAGCCCCTGAGGGGTGATTATTGGCTGGCCTGGGAAGCCTGACCGTGCCGGCCAGCCCTCCCCAGGTGTGCCTGGGTTGAGATCAATATAAACACCGCTCCAGGCAGCAAGAGCACCTGCAGCTGTGCCTGACGCCATTTTCTCTGCCCTGTCAGCAGTCTCGGGGCTGGACTGGTGGGAGGGAGTGAGAGGCCACGGCTTTGTGGGTGGCCCAGTGTGAGTGGGGCTCTGCTGGACTTTCTGCAGCAGTTGCCAAGATGCCACCTGCTAAAGAAGAGGATGTGTCACCCATACCTGCCGCTGGAATTTCTCCCTGGGCAGAGGTGAGTAAGGAAGAAAGCAGTGGGGGCCGGGACAGGAGGGGTATCTCAGGCAGGGAAATGGAAAGCTTCCAGTAGATCACCCAGGGCCAGGACCATCCTGTCTGGCCTGCAGGCACCAAGTCGGCTGGCATGCTGTCGCTCATGTGGCTCCATGGCCCTTCCTCTAGGCTTTCAAGTCCTTGTACATATTCAGGTGTTTTACCTAGGAAGGGTGGGAACATTTCAGCAGCAGCTGGCCTGGGGCTCGGCCCACGTTTACTCACAGATGCCTCGGCACGGGCCCCCAGCTTTGCAATGAGGACGCTTGTTGCGTGGGGCATGCTGGCTGAATGGGAGATGATTCCCCACCACTGACCAACTTCAGAATTGTTTACAACTGGAGCAAGTGCCCTGATACGGTTTTCCTCTGTGTAACTGGTGGGTTCTGGGTTTTTTTCGTTTTTTCGTTCTTGGTTCAAGGTAGATTTTATTCCTCTTTTTTGTATTTACAGATATAAGCATGGAAATAATTTATTCATATAAATACATGTATGTGAAGGGAAGAATATTTTTTCTGTTTTACTTTTTTTAATTTTGAATTTTATTTTATTTTTTTATACAGCAGGTTCTTTTTGGTTACCTATTTTATACATAGAAATGTATACATGCCAATCCCAATCTCTCAACTCCTCCCACCACCACCCCCCCAACAGCTTTCCCCCCTTGGTGTCCATACGTTTGTTGTCTACATCTGTTCCTCTATTTCTGCCTTGCAAAACGGTTCATCTGTACAACTTTTCTAGGTTCCACATATATGCATTTATATACAGGATTTGTTTTTCTCTTTCTGACTTACTTCACTCTGTATGACAGTCTCTAGATCCATCAACGTCTCTACAAATGACCCAATTTCATTCCTTTTTATGGCTTAGTAATATTCCATTTTATATATGTACCACATCTTTATACATTCGTCTGTCTGTGGGCATTTAGGTTGCTTCCATTACCTGGATATTGTAAATAGTGATGCAATGAACATTGCGGTGAATGTCTCTTTTCGATTTACGGTTTTGTCTGGGTATATGCCCAGTAGTGGGATTGCTGTATTATATGGTAATTCTATTCTTAGTTTTATAAGAAACTCCATAATGTTCTCCACAGTGACTGCATCAATTTACATTCCCAACAATAGTGGAAGAGGTTTCCTTATCTCTGCACCCTTTCCAGCATTTGTTGTTTGTAGATTTTCTGATGATGCCCATTCTAACAGGTGTGAGCTGATACACCATGGATGAGTCTATTTCGTTGAGCAAAGAGTAGGTCTTGTCTATTACATATTTGGCTTATGGAACGGTATGTGTGCTCATTTCAATCTCTGGTTTTATACAGCACCCCAACTCAACTTTCCCCTTAAGCAAGCATAAGTTTTTATCTAAATGTGAGACTCTGTTCGGTTTTGTAATTCAGTTTATGTGTAGCCAAGTTTACACTCCCTCTATTTGTGATATCTTATGATAATTATCTTTCTCTGTGTGACATATTTCTCTTAGAATCATCATACTTAAATCCACTCAATTTGCTGCTACAGGCCTGATGACATTGATTTCATTGCTGAGTGATATTCCGTTGTACGTAAGTAGCACAACTCCTTTATCCATTTTTTTCTTTCTGGGATATTTAATTTGTACTGGACTCGAGGTTCTTGTAAACACAGCAGCCCTGGATATTGTGTTGGCTGTGTCTTGTTGATTTTAATTTTCCTAAGCTATAGGGCCAAAAGTGGAAGTGCCCTAGGCTCTGTAGCTTTGTTTTTTAGATGTTTCAGCATACACCATAAACGTCACCAGAGTGTCTGTTGGCAATTTACATCCCGTCCATCAGCATAACAAGGCTCCCTGTTCTCCATGGCCTGTCCTGTGTTTCTGGGTTTTACACTTTTTTCAGATGGCTCTTTTGACGAATGGGAAATGAGAGTTCATTGTAGTGCGGATTTCCATTGCTCGAATTCTTGGTTGGCCACAAAGGGCATATGCGTTTTTTCCTGAATATATTCAGGAAAAAATGTATACGCACTTTTTGTCCAAGTGCATCACTGTCAAAGATCTGCCGCTTTTCACATGCTTTAAATGCAATTCCAATCTACCTCCTGAAATATGATTCCTGCAATTCTGCCTCGTTTTCAAGTCCTCTGTGCAGACTTACTTCAATATATTTTTTGCCAATAGCTGTCATTTATAACTCTGCAGGTTTGTGAATTACAGTGCCTGTGATTTCCTTTCTTAATTCGTTTCCTTGAAAGCTGGCCACAGAACCGCAGGTTTGCTTCAGGCCGTAATCAGGGTCCCACACGGCACTCTGAGCCTTTGGTTAATTCCTCTTCCTGGTGGGAAATTAGAGTTAAATGTGCCCCTCCAGACACCTGCCTCACTCCCAGCCCCTTGGTGATGTGTGTCCTCTGGTTTGAGGCCACATGTGCTGGGTTCCTCACCTTTCGCAGATGTGGCCCCACTGGTGTGCGGACACTCCTGCCTGGTTCCCATCCCCTTGGTGATGTGAGCCCTCCAGTGAGAGTCTGATCCTGGTTGGGCTCCTCACACTTCTGTGAGGTGAGCCCTCTTCTCTGAGGTCACTCCTGCCTGGCTGACACACCCCGCCTTGGCGACGTCGGCCCTCTGGTGGCAGTTGGAGCCTGCTGGGAGCCTCCTCCCCTCAGTGATGAGGCCCTCTGGCATCAGGCCCTAACTGCTGGGTTCCCACATTTTCTGATACGTGCTAAGTGGTGCGAGGGCACTCCTGCCAGGTTCCCATCCCCATGGGCATGTGGGCCTTCTGCTCTATGGTCCCAACACCTGTGTTGTTCACAGTTTCAGGATGTTGGCTCTCTGGTGTTAGTTCACTCAGGCCTAGATCCCATAGACTCTGTGCTCTGAGCCGCCTGCTGGGAGGTTCCTACTGCTGGATTCCTTACCATTTTTATTCTTTGGGTCCTGTGTTTTCATGCTCCTCCTTCCTGACTCACTCCCAGCCCCTTTGTGATGTAGGTCCTCTGGTTTGAGGCCACCTGTGCCGGTTTCCTCACCTTTATTGATGTGGTCCCACTGGTGTGAGGACACTCCTGCCTGGTTCCCATCCCCTTGGTGATGGGGGCCCTCTGGTGAGAGTCTGATCCTGGCTGGATTCCTCACACTTCTGGGAGGTGGGCCCTCTGCTGTGAGGTCACTCCTGCCTGGCTGGCACACATCACCTTGGCGATGTGGGCCCTCAGTTGCGAGTTGGTGCCTGCTGGGAGTCTCCTCCCCTCGGTAATGAGGGTCCTCTGGCGTCAGGCCCTAACTCATGGGCTCCCAAAATTTTCTGATATGTGCCCTGTCGTGCGAGTACACTCCTGCCAGGGTCCCATCCCCATGGGGATGTGGGTCTTCTGCTCTGAGGTCCCACCGGCTGGGTTGCTCACAGTGTCATGATGTGAGCCCTCTGCTGTGAGTTCACTGTGGCCTGGATCCCATAGACTCCATACTCTGGGCCACCTGCTGGGAGGTTCCAACTGCTGGATTCCTCACCTTTTTTATACAATGGGCCACGTGTTTTGAGGTTCATCCTGCCTGCCTCGCTCCGAGACCCATGGAGATGTGGGTCCTCTGGTTTGAGGCCACATGTGCTGGGTACCTCAACTTGCGATGATGTGGCCCCATGGGTGTGAAGACACTCCTGCCTGGTTCCCAGCCTCTTGCTGATGTGGGCCCTCTGGTGAGAGTGTGATAATGGCTCGGTTCCTTACCCTTCTGTGAGGTGGGCCCTCTGATGTGAGGTCACTCCTGCCTGGCTGGCTCACGTCACCTTGGCGATGTGGGCCCTCTGTTGGCCACGAAAGCATGCTGGGAGCCCCCTACCCTCTTTAATGAGGGCCCTGAAAAAACGCATATGCACTTTTTGACCAAGTGCATCATTGTCGAGGATCTGCCTCTTCTCCTGTGCTTTCAGAGCACTTCCCGTCGACCTCCTGAAATCACATTCCTGGAATTCTGCCCCGCTTTCAAGTCCTCTTCGCAGCCTTATTTCAATATATTTTTGTATGATACCTGCCATTTATAACTCTGCAGGTTTGTTAATTACAGTGTCCCTGAGCTCCTTTCTTCAACTCGCTTTCTTGTGAGCTGGCCGCAAAACCGCAGGATTGCTTCAGGCCCAAATCTGGTTTCCGCACAGCATGCTGAGCCTTTGGTAAATTCCTTTTTCTGGTGGGAAATGAGCATTCAATTTGCCCGTGCAGACACCTACAGCTAGTCTCTCATTGGTTCTCCCTATTCCTCTTCATCTTGTGCAGATATTGCAAATGTGCCAAACAGGAGGTTAAGGGCACTGACTCTCCAAGTGGGTAGAGAGTTAGTAAAGCGTCTGGAATGGTGAACCCGAGTACCAGGGGACGAAACCTGAGAGGCATTTAAAATCGTTTCCCAGTCACACGGTGGACCATACTCTGGGATTCAGATGCATCTTTTAGGTGAAGGAAGAATCCCGTAAACCTGGAGAGTTGGGACCCATGGAATGGGTACCATGCAGTATGACTTCAAAGGGTCTGCATTTGCTCATCGAACCTCACCAACGCTATCAGCCCGATGTGTCCAACCTTATGCCTCACTCAGCTCTGGGTGTAGATGTGGTAAATCCAGGTTGCATTACAAGCCCTGAATGAATTATTTAAGAATTGCTCTCTATTTCAGTGTCATTGTGTTTTGTTTTTGTAATTCATTTTGATAATGGGATTTATCGGATTTTCTCTGCTGCATTCATGCCGCTGTACACACGCTTGATTCTCTTACGGAGACATATAAATCCATGGGTTGGAAGATTCTTACTAGTCAGTTGTATTCCTAGGATTTGTATATGTGGTGTTTAGTCCATTTCGTTGAGCAAGGGGTAGGTCTTGACTATTATATATTTGGCTTATGGAAACGTATCTGTGCTAATTTCTATCTTTGGTTTTATGAAGCACCCCAACTTACCTTTCCCCTTAAGCAAGCATAAGTTGGTTTTCTAAATTTGAGACCCTGTTCTGTTTTGTAATTCAGTTCATGTGTAGCCAAGTTTACATTCCTTGTATTAGTGATATCTTATGATGTTTCATTTTCTGTGTGACTTATTTCACGTAGAATAATCATACCTGAATCCACTCATTATGCCGCGACGGGCCTGATGACATAGATTTCGTTGCTGAGTGATATTCCATTGAACGTACGTACCACAACTTCTTTATCTATTTTTCACATTCTGGGATGTTTAACTTGTACCGTAGACGAGGTTCTTGTAAACAGAGCCGTCTGAAACTTTGCGGTGGCTGTGTGTATTTTACTTTAATTTCCCTAAGCTATAGGACCATAAGTGGAAGTGCCTTAGGCTCCGTTGCTTTGTTTTTCAGGTATTCCAGGAAACACCATACACTTCTCCAGAGTGGCTGTTGGCAATTTACATCCCGCCCATCAGCATAACAAGGCTCCCTGTTCTCCATGGCCTGTGCTGCCTTTCTGGATTTTACACATTTTTCAGATGGCCCTTTTGACCGGGGGGCAGTGAGACTTCATTGTAGTGCAGATTTCTTTAACATGCTTGCTTGGTTGGCCAAAAAGTGGCATATGCGTTTTTTCCTCAATATATTCAGGAAAAAACGCATACGCCCTTTTTGGCCAAGTGCATCATTGTCGACGTTCTGCCTCTTTTCCTATGCTTTAAATGCAATTCCAGTCTACCCCTTGATATCGTTTTCGTGCAATTCTGCCCCATTTTCAGTCCTCTTTGCAGCCTTACTTCAATATATTTTTGGACGATAGCTGTCATATATAACTCTGCAGGTTTGTGAATGACAGTGCCGCTGAGCTCCTTTCTTCAACATGCTTTCTTGTAAGCTGGCCGCAAAACCGCTGGATTGCTTCAGGCCCTAATCTGGTTCCAGCACGGCATGCTGAGCCTTTGTTTAATTCCACTTCCTGGTGGTAAATGAGCGTTAAATTTGCCCGTGCAGACACCTACAGCTAGTCTCTCATTGGTTCTCCCTATTCCTGTTCATCTTGCGCAGAAATTGCAAACTGTGCCGAACAGGAGTTTAAAGGCACTGACTCTCCAAGTGGGGAGAGTGTTAGTAAAGCGTCTGGAATGGTGAACCCGAGTAACAGGAGACGAAAACTGAGATGCATTTAGAAACGTTTCCCGGTCACACGGTGGACCACACTCTGGGTTTCCCATGCATGTTTTAGCTGAAGGAAGAATCCCTTAAACCTGGAGAGTTGGGACCCATGGAATGGGTACCATGCAGTATGGCTTCAAAGGGTCTGCATTTGCTCACTGAACCTCACCAATGCTATCAGCGCAAAGTATCCAGCCTTATGTCTCACCCAGCTCTGGGTGTAAATGTGGTACATCCAGGTTGCATCACAAACCCTGAATGAATTATTTAAGAATTGCTCTCTATTTCACTGCCATTGTGTTTTCTTTTTGAAATTTATTTTGATAATAGGATTTAGCTGATTTTCACTGCTGCGTGTATTCCGCTGTACCCATGCTTGATTCTATTACGCAGACATATAAATCCATAGGTATTAAGACTCTTACTCATCCGGTATATTCCTAGGTGCTGAAAATGTGGTGTTGAGTCCATTTCATTGACCAAGGAGTAGGTTTTTTCTATTCCATATTTGGCTTATGGAACGGTATCTGTGCTAATTTCAATCTCTGGTTTTATGCAGCACCCCAACTCACCTTTATCCTTGAGCAAGCATAAGTTGGTTTTCTAAATTTGAGACACCGTTCTGTTTTATAATTCAGTTCATTTGTAGCCACGTTTACATTCCATGTATTAGTGATATCGTATGTCTTTTCGTTTTTATATTATGTGACTTCGAGTGATCATATGTCACTCCTGTGTAGTTGTTACACATGGCCATATTTCATTGATTTCCTGGCTGAGTAATATTCCACTCTACATAAATGCCACATCTCTATCCATTTTCTCTCTCCAGAGACATATAATTTATATCCTAGTCGAGGATCTGTTAAACAGAGAGGCGGTATGCCTTGGGGTGCCTGTGTCCTCTCGATTTTTGTTTTTCCCAAGATATACGTCCATGAGTGCAAGGGCCCTGTGCTCTGTAGCTCATTTTTTAGATGCTTTAGTAAACAAAATACACTTCTCTAGAGTGACCGTTGGCAATATTCATTTCCACTATAAGCCTCACAGGGCTCCCTTTTCTCCTTGCCCTGTCCTGCATTTCTGGTGTTTACACTTTCTGAGGACGGCTCTTCTGACTGATGCGAAGTGATATGTTTTGTAGTATTGATTTCCAGTGCCCACCTGTTTGGTTGGCTAAAAAAGTGTATGCCCTGTTCTTGAATATATACAGAAAAAGACGCATACACCCTTTTTGGCCAACTGCAATGTTGGCAATGTTCAGCCCCTTTTCTTGTGCTTAATGGCGAGTCCTTCCTACCTCTTGCAATCCCTTTCCTGCCATTCTCCATTGCTTACAAGTCCTTTTCTCTGACTTTCCTCAAGACATTTTTCAGTGATAGATATTTTCATCTCTGCAGTTTCGTGAATTTTAGTGCCCGTGAGTCCCATTTTTCAACTTGTGTTTATGGGAACTGACCACAAAGCAGCGGGATTTCCTCAAGCCCTATTCTGTTTCCATGGGCAACCCTAGCCTTTGGTCAATTCGTCTTCCTGATTGGAAATTAGAGTGACATGTGCCTGTCCGAAAACCTAGGACTTGTCTCTCATTGTTCCTCCTCCTTCCGCTTCATCCTCTGGACAAATTCCAAACTGTATGCAACAGGATGTTGACAGTGCTGACATCTCCAAGTGGGGAGACTGTTCGTAAAGAAGCTGGAGGGGTGAACCCGAGCACCAGGAGATGAGGAGATGAGATGCCTTTTCCAAACTCTTCCCGATCAGACGGTATACCATCCTCTGGGTGTGACAGGCATGTTTTAGCTGTAGGAAGCGTCCCATTCATGTGAGGAGAACACCAGGGCTTTTTCAAAATCAGTGTCTCTCCGCAACCCAAAGTGGGGAATGTTTTAAGCTACGGCTACACATATGTTCATTAAGGGCCTTGGGAAGTAGGCAGAGTCCAAACTTTAGATGATTGAAGTCTTCCTGGTCAGAAGCACTCACCACCGGCTTCCCTTAGGTTCCATTTTAACTGTCATTGATAGATGATGTCAATAAAAATATCTATTCTTTTTCAGATTATTTCCCCTTATAGGTTATTGCAAAATATTGAGTGTAGTTCCCTGTGCTATACAGTAGTTCCTTGTTGATGATCGATTTTATACATAGCAGTGTGTATGTGTTAATCCCAAACGGTTAATTTATCCCTCCTCCCACCTTTCCCCTTTGGTAATAATAAATTATAAGATTTTATACTTCTCAGAAATGGGGGAGCTGAAAGAGAGGTATCATTTTCAATGGAAAAGCATTTAAAACAAGATTGAAGCTTTAACCAAGATTATTAGATGTACATCCTTGGAAAGAAATCACTTCGTTTCTCTAATATTGACCTGACAAATAAGACAAACCTTTTCACTGAACTTGCTTATAATAAAGTGATGGAAATATCAAATGGAAGTGTTAGAAACATCTTATTTTACCCGAGCCTTATACACTGTTCTATGTTAATTACAGTTTGGCTCACACATCTGTTCACTGAAGTTACAATGTTCTCAATTTCTGTTATTGATCCTCCAGAGTGGACCCCAACAAGTGTCCCCCTGCCCAGTGTCATTGGAGCCAACAGATCGAGACTGAGTTTGGTTCAGAAGCAAAGGAAACTTTATATTTTGATCAGAGAATGGAGAGGTGAGAGCATGTGCTACCCTGTGGGCTGTGGGCTGGGCTGCTGTGTAGAGATCCTGTCAGAGTCAGTGGGAGGGAGGGGGCGGAGCTCTCGAGGGCCCGGTTGGCTGCAGCTCAGGCTCTATATCACGGAGTCTGCACTGTGCCCCAGGAGCTGAGGTGTCGACCCAGCCATTCTGCACTAGGAAATCTGGTCTGAAGTGCCGGCTGTTGAACCTCTGTATGCGGGACCCTAGGAGCACGTGAAATTAGACAAAGCACAAAGGATAAAAAAGGTTAGACTTTATTTTATTGCCCAGATTCTATTTTTATCTCCCAGGGATTTTTAAGGGGCTTTGCCTGGGACAAACCCCTCTTCTGCCTTTTGTCCCCTTCCTCATTCTTAGAGTGCTGAGGGTGCAGACCCTTCTTCTTTAACTGCTGAGTGCTGAGTTAGAAGCCCTCATACTCATAGGCAAGGGTCAGAATTTCTCCCCAGCAGCCTCCAGGTGACGTTGATTGTCCCCAGGCCTCCTGCCTCCCTGCTCGTCCGCCTGAGCACCAGTATTGGAAGTGTTATAGATTCTAATGACCTTTAAGGGTCCAGGAAGGAGATGTGCAGTGACGCTGTGAGGTCCAGTTTCACCCTGCCCCACATTTGTTCAGCCACCTTTAGCTGACCGTTTCTGCCAGCCTAGATGCTCTGACCAGTAGTCTGCGCTTCCTTCTATTAGGCCCCAGAATTAACATAAAAACAGCACCAGGTGTCAGGACCCTGCCCGCTCAGCTCCCAGACAGTCCAGGGTCAGTGGTGATGAAGGACCATGATGGCCACTGAGTCAACAGCCTTTTGAAGTAAACAGGAGTCCAGCCGGTCTTATTGGCCACCATCATCACAGTGTCTGTAGGCTTTTCTATGGTGACAGCTTGATATACGGTTCCCCCGCCAAGATTATTACCTCCCCTCTGGGTGCAGTAAGTCCTGCAAGCAGTAGTCTACTCTTTTGGGACACACTCTTGTTGTTTTATGAGAGAAACTCCAGGTCAAGTGATGGTCACACGAGTCGTCATGGTGCCCTGTTGCCCCCGGTTATCTCTCTGGATGTTGGAGTTGGAGGGCCTTCTCACTCGAGGTCAGTGTGCCCACGGAGCAAACCCTGTGACTTCAGGGCATGGTTGGGGGTTCGGTTCACCACGTGGGGTCCTTTTCCCTTAGGAGGGAGGTGGCCTTTTGGGCTGCTGATTTCCACGTTTTCAGATACCGCCAGTATCTTGGCCAGATGTGGCGGTGGGCCAAGCCCCTTGGTGACCATAGTTTATCCTACCTGGATGGCATTCTTGCATTGTTCCATTTCAAGTGGTCCCAGTATTTGCACTAATACTCCAATGGCCTTTCAAATTTCACTAGGAATGTAAATGTCAAAGGGTTTAGCTAAATTAGGGAGTTCCAGGGCAAGGGTCTGAATTGACTGCTCTTTCCATTCTTGAAAGGCCACTTCTGGATTCTATTCAAAAGGATCATCATCTTTTCCTTTCAGTGTTTCATATAGAGGCCCAGCTAGTAGACTGTAGTTAGGGATCCAGAAGCAGCAAACCCTGGCCTCCCCAGGAACCCCTAAGCTGTCTTCTAGTTGTAGAAATGGGTAAGGCTGTAAATTGTTTCTTCCCTTTCCTGGGATGGGCTTCTCCGACCTTCTGTGAGAATGCAGCCCACGCAGGTCACTGTAGTCTGTGATATTTGAGCTTTTGCTTGGACAACTTGTATCCTTTATTGGCTTGGTAGTTCAGATGTCTCCTTAGTAGGGCTGGCGATCAGAATGTCGTCTGCATATTGAAGGAGTGTTTCCTTTTCCAGAGGTAGAGCTTTTAGGTCTTTAGCTGAGCTTTCCCCAAAGATGGTGTGGGAATTTTTGAACCCTTGCGGCAAGACGGCCCGGAAGTATTGTTTTAGTTGTATGTTGAGTCCTGCCACTCACAAGCCAAAATTTCTTGTGACTCTGGGACTAATAGAATACAAAAGAAGGCTTCATTGAAGACTAATACAGAATACCATGTCCTGGTGGTTAGTAGAATGACCAGCAGGGTGTAGGGTTTAGGAACTACTGGAGGTCTATCCTCGGTGGCTTCACTGACTGTCCTGACATCCTTTACCAGGACTCCAGCAGCCCATGGGGCTCTCGAGGTCAGGCCAATCCCAGGATATGGAGCTCACCTGGGCAGGTACCCCACCCCCACCCCAGCCCACGGGGCTCTCGTGTTCAGGCCCCTCCCAGGATATGGGGATCCCTGGGCAGGTTCCCCTGCAGCCCATGGGGCTCTCGTGGTCAGGCCCCTCCCAGGATACAGAGCTACCCTTGCAGGTACCGTGGCAGGGCTGGGCACACAGGAGCCATGCACATCGCCCTCATTTCAGAGCACTCCCAGCTCACCTGTCACTCAGATCTGACACAGAGCACCTCAGAGCAGGACTTGAACTAACAAACAGCAGCTCCGACAGGTCTGTGACCCTGGGCATCACTCTGTGTGGCCTCCCTCCACCTGGTCTTCCAGAGATTTCCACTGCACCCGGGGCACCAGGCCTCTGTCTCCACCCACCACCCAACCCTGCTCTCCCTGACTCCTGGGTACTTCTCATTAGGAGAGGGTTTTCTTGAAGTTGTCTCCCACTCATGGGCCAGATAATATAATTAGACAACAAGCCAGAGCTGCAGCCCCTTGTCTATCCTGACTCTCAGGAGCCCACACCTATTCCTTGGACCTGGCCGATTCAGCAAGTTCCAGTTTCTGCAACTGTGAGCCCCTGAGGGGTGATTATTGGCTGGCCTGGGAAGCCTGACCGTGCCGGCCAGCCCTCCCCAGGTGTGCCTGGGTTGAGATCAATATAAACACCGCTCCAGGCAGCAAGAGCACCTGCAGCTGTGCCTGACGCCATTTTCTCTGCCCTGTCAGCAGTCTCGGGGCTGGACTGGTGGGAGGGAGTGAGAGGCCACGGCTTTGTGGGTGGCCCAGTGTGAGTGGGGCTCTGCTGGACTTTCTGCAGCAGTTGCCAAGATGTCACCTGCTAAAGAAGAGGATGTGTCACCCATACCTGCCGCTGGAATTTCTCCCTGGGCAGAGGTGAGTAAGGAAGAAAGCAGTGGGGGCCGGGACAGGAGGGGTATCTCAGGCAGGGAAATGGAAAGCTTCCAGTAGATCACCCAGGGCCAGGACCATCCTGTCTGGCCTGCAGGCACCAAGTCGGCTGGCATGCTGTCGCTCATGTGGCTCCATGGCCCTTCCTCTAGGCTTTCAAGTCCTTGTACATATTCAGGTGTTTTACCTAGGAAGGGTGGGAACATTTCAGCAGCAGCTGGCCTGGGGCTCGGCCCACGTTTACTCACAGATGCCTCGGCACGGGCCCCCAGCTTTGCAATGAGGACGCTTGTTGCGTGGGGCATGCTGGCTGAATGGGAGATGATTCCCCACCACTGACCAACTTCAGAATTGTTTACAACTGGAGCAAGTGCCCTGATACGGTTTTCCTCTGTGTAACTGGTGGGTTCTGGGTTTTTTTCGTTTTTTCGTTCTTGGTTCAAGGTAGATTTTATTCCTCTTTTTTGTATTTACAGATATAAGCATGGAAATAATTTATTCATATAAATACATGTATGTGAAGGGAAGAATATTTTTTCTGTTTTACTTTTTTTAATTTTGAATTTTATTTTATTTTTTTATACAGCAGGTTCTTTTTGGTTACCTATTTTATACATAGAAATGTATACATGCCAATCCCAATCTCTCAACTCCTCCCACCACCACCCCCCCAACAGCTTTCCCCCCTTGGTGTCCATACGTTTGTTGTCTACATCTGTTCCTCTATTTCTGCCTTGCAAAACGGTTCATCTGTACAACTTTTCTAGGTTCCACATATATGCATTTATATACAGGATTTGTTTTTCTCTTTCTGACTTACTTCACTCTGTATGACAGTCTCTAGATCCATCAACGTCTCTACAAATGACCCAATTTCATTCCTTTTTATGGCTTAGTAATATTCCATTTTATATATGTACCACATCTTTATACATTCGTCTGTCTGTGGGCATTTAGGTTGCTTCCATTACCTGGATATTGTAAATAGTGATGCAGTGAACATTGCGGTGAATGTCTCTTTTCGATTTACGGTTTTGTCTGGGTATATGCCCAGTAGTGGGATTGCTGTATTATATGGTAATTCTATTCTTAGTTTTATAAGAAACTCCATAATGTTCTCCACAGTGACTGCATCAATTTACATTCCCAACAATAGTGGAAGAGGTTTCCTTATCTCTGCACCCTTTCCAGCATTTGTTGTTTGTAGATTTTCTGATGATGCCCATTCTAACAGGTGTGAGCTGATACACCATGGATGAGTCTATTTCGTTGAGCAAAGAGTAGGTCTTGTCTATTACATATTTGGCTTATGGAACGGTATGTGTGCTCATTTCAATCTCTGGTTTTATACAGCACCCCAACTCAACTTTCCCCTTAAGCAAGCATAAGTTTTTATCTAAATGTGAGACTCTGTTCGGTTTTGTAATTCAGTTTATGTGTAGCCAAGTTTACACTCCCTCTATTTGTGATATCTTATGATAATTATCTTTCTCTGTGTGACATATTTCTCTTAGAATCATCATACTTAAATCCACTCAATTTGCTGCTACAGGCCTGATGACATTGATTTCATTGCTGAGTGATATTCCGTTGTACGTAAGTAGCACAACTCCTTTATCCATTTTTTTCTTTCTGGGATATTTAATTTGTACTGGACTCGAGGTTCTTGTAAACACAGCAGCCCTGGATATTGTGTTGGCTGTGTCTTGTTGATTTTAATTTTCCTAAGCTATAGGGCCAAAAGTGGAAGTGCCCTAGGCTCTGTAGCTTTGTTTTTTAGATGTTTCAGCATACACCATAAACATCACCAGAGTGTCTGTTGGCAATTTACATCCCGTCCATCAGCATAACAAGGCTCCCTGTTCTCCATGGCCTGTCCTGTGTTTCTGGGTTTTACACTTTTTTCAGATGGCTCTTTTGACGAATGGGAAATGAGAGTTCATTGTAGTGCGGATTTCCATTGCTCGAATTCTTGGTTGGCCACAAAGGGCATATGCGTTTTTTCCTGAATATATTCAGGAAAAAATGTATACGCACTTTTTGTCCAAGTGCATCACTGTCAAAGATCTGCTGCTTTTCACATGCTTTAAATGCAATTCCAATCTACCTCCTGAAATATGATTCCTGCAATTCTGCCTCGTTTTCAAGTCCTCTGTGCAGACTTACTTCAATATATTTTTTGCCAATAGCTGTCATTTATAACTCTGCAGGTTTGTGAATTACAGTGCCTGTGATTTCCTTTCTTAATTCGTTTCCTTGAAAGCTGGCCACAGAACCGCAGGTTTGCTTCAGGCCGTAATCAGGGTCCCGCACGGCACTCTGAGCCTTTGGTTAATTCCTCTTCCTGGTGGGAAATTAGAGTTAAATGTGCCCCTCCAGACACCTGCCTCACTCCCAGCCCCTTGGTGATGTGTGTCCTCTGGTTTGAGGCCACATGTGCTGGGTTCCTCACCTTTCGCAGATGTGGCCCCACTGGTGTGCGGACACTCCTGCCTGGTTCCCATCCCCTTGGTGATGTGAGCCCTCCAGTGAGAGTCTGATCCTGGTTGGGCTCCTCACACTTCTGTGAGGTGAGCCCTCTTCTCTGAGGTCACTCCTGCCTGGCTGACACACCCCGCCTTGGCGACGTCGGCCCTCTGGTGGCAGTTGGAGCCTGCTGGGAGCCTCCTCCCCTCAGTGATGAGGCCCTCTGGCATCAGGCCCTAACTGCTGGGTTCCCACATTTTCTGATACGTGCTAAGTGGTGCGAGGGCACTCCTGCCAGGTTCCCATCCCCATGGGCATGTGGGCCTTCTGCTCTATGGTCCCAACACCTGTGTTTTTCACAGTTTCAGGATGTTGGCTCTCTGGTGTTAGTTCACTCAGGCCTAGATCCCATAGACTCTGTGCTCTGAGCCGCCTGCTGGGAGGTTCCTACTGCTGGATTCCTTACCATTTTTATTCTTTGGGTCCTGTGTTTTCATGCTCCTCCTTCCTGACTCACTCCCAGCCCCTTTGTGATGTAGGTCCTCTGGTTTGAGGCCACCTGTGCCGGTTTCCTCACCTTTATTGATGTGGTCCCACTGGTGTGAGGACACTCCTGCCTGGTTCCCATCCCCTTGGTGATGGGGGCCCTCTGGTGAGAGTCTGATCCTGGCTGGATTCCTCACACTTCTGGGAGGTGGGCCCTCTGCTGTGAGGTCACTCCTGCCTGGCTGGCACACATCACCTTGGCGATGTGGGCCCTCAGTTGCGAGTTGGTGCCTGCTGGGAGTCTCCTCCCCTCGGTAATGAGGGCCCTCTGGCGTCAGGCCCTAACTCATGGGCTCCCAAAATTTTCTGATATGTGCCCTGTCGTGCGAGTACACTCCTGCCAGGGTCCCATCCCCATGGGGATGTGGGCCTTCTGCTCTGAGGTCCCACCGGCTGGGTTGCTCACAGTGTCATGATGTGAGCCCTCTGCTGTGAGTTCACTGTGGCCTGGATCCCATAGACTCCATACTCTGGGCCACCTGCTGGGAGGTTCCAACTGCTGGATTCCTCACATTTTTTATTCTGTGGGCCCTGTGTTGTTAGGCTACTCCTGCCTGCCTCACTCGGAGCACCTTGGAAATGTGGGTCCTCTGGTTTAGGCCACATGTGCTGGGTTCCTCACCTTTCTATAATGTGGCCACACTGGTGTGAGGACACTCCTGCCTTGTTCCGGTCCCCTTGGTGATGTGGGCTCTCTGGTGAGAGTCTTATCCTGGCTGGTTTCCTCACCCTTCTGTGAGGTAGGCCCTCTGCTGTGAGGTCACTCCTGCCTGGCTGGCACACGTCACCTTGGCGACGTGGGCCCTCAGTTGGGAGTTGGTGCCTGCTGGGAGTCTCCACCCCTCGGTAATGAGGGCCCTCTGGCGTCAGGCTCTAACTCCTGGGCTCCCAAAATTTTCTGATGTGCGCCCTGTGGTGTGAGTACACTCCTGCCAGGTTTCCAACCCCATGGGAATATGGGCCTTCTGCTCTGAGGTCCCAACGGTGGGTGGCTCAGTTTCATGATGAGGGCCCTCTGGTGTGAGTTCACTCCGGCCTGGATCCCATAGCCTCGCTGCTCCTGGCCGCCTGTGGGGAGGTTCCAACTGCGGTATTCCTCACCTTTTTTCTTCTATGGGCCCTCTGTTTTGAGACTCCTCCTGCCTGCCTCACTCCGAGCCCCTTGGAGATGTGGGTCCTCTGGTTTAGGCCACATGTGCTGGGTTCCTCACCTTTCTATGATGTGGTCACACTGGTGTGAAGACAGTCCTGCCTGGTTCTGATCCTCTTGGTGATGTGGGCCCTCTGGTGAGAGTCTAATCCTCTTTGGGTTCCTCACACTTTTTTGAGGTTGGCCCTCTGCTCTGAGGTCACTCCTGCCTGGCTGGCACACGCCGCATTGGCGACATTGGCCCTCTTGTAGCAGTTGGAGCCTGCTGGGAGCCTCCTCTCCTCGGTGATGAGGGCCCTCTGGCGTCAGGCCCTAACTGCTGGGCTCCCCATATTTTCTGATGTGTGCCCACTGGTGCGATGACACTCCTGCTTGGTTCGCTTCCCCATGGGGATGTGGGCCTTGTGCTCTGAGGTCACAATGGCTAGGTTGCTCACAGTTTCATGATGAGGGCCCTCTGTTGTGAGTTCATCATTGCCTGGATCCCATAGCCTCGGTGATCTGGGCCGCCTGCTGGGATGTTCCAACTGCTGGATTCCTCACCTTTTTTATACAATGGGCCACGTGTTTTGAGGTTCATCCTGCCTGCCTCGCTCCGAGACCCATGGAGATGTGGGTCCTCTGGTTTGAGGCCACATGTGCTGGGTACCTCAACTTGCGATGATGTGGCCCCATGGGTGTGAAGACACTCCTGCCTGGTTCCCAGCCTCTTGCTGATGTGGGCCCTCTGGTGAGAGTGTGATAATGGCTCGGTTCCTTACCCTTCTGTGAGGTGGGCCCTCTGATGTGAGGTCACTCCTGCCTGGCTGGCTCACGTCACCTTGGCGATGTGGGCCCTCTGTTGGCCACGAAAGCATGCTGGGAGCCCCCTACCCTCTTTAATGAGGGCCCTGAAAAAACGCATATGCACTTTTTGACCAAGTGCATCATTGTCGAGGATCTGCCTCTTCTCCTGTGCTTTCAGAGCACTTCCCGTCGACCTCCTGAAATCACATTCCTGGAATTCTGCCCCGCTTTCAAGTCCTCTTCGCAGCCTTATTTCAATATATTTTTGTATGATACCTGCCATTTATAACTCTGCAGGTTTGTTAATTACAGTGTCCCTGAGCTCCTTTCTTCAACTCGCTTTCTTGTGAGCTGGCCGCAAAACCGCAGGATTGCTTCAGGCCCAAATCTGGTTTCCGCACAGCATGCTGAGCCTTTGGTAAATTCCTTTTTCTGGTGGGAAATGAGCATTCAATTTGCCCGTGCAGACACCTACAGCTAGTCTCTCATTGGTTCTCCCTATTCCTCTTCATCTTGTGCAGATATTGCAAATGTGCCAAACAGGAGGTTAAGGGCACTGACTCTCCAAGTGGGTAGAGAGTTAGTAAAGCGTCTGGAATGGTGAACCCGAGTACCAGGGGACGAAACCTGAGAGGCATTTAAAATCGTTTCCCAGTCACACGGTGGACCATACTCTGGGATTCAGATGCATCTTTTAGGTGAAGGAAGAATCCCGTAAACCTGGAGAGTTGGGACCCATGGAATGGGTACCATGCAGTATGACTTCAAAGGGTCTGCATTTGCTCATCGAACCTCACCAACGCTATCAGCCCGATGTGTCCAACCTTATGCCTCACTCAGCTCTGGGTGTAGATGTGGTAAATCCAGGTTGCATTACAAGCCCTGAATGAATTATTTAAGAATTGCTCTCTATTTCAGTGTCATTGTGTTTTGTTTTTGTAATTCATTTTGATAATGGGATTTATCGGATTTTCTCTGCTGCATTCATGCCGCTGTACACACGCTTGATTCTCTTACGGAGACATATAAATCCATGGGTTGGAAGATTCTTACTAGTCAGTTGTATTCCTAGGATTTGTATATGTGGTGTTTAGTCCATTTCGTTGAGCAAGGGGTAGGTCTTGACTATTATATATTTGGCTTATGGAAACGTATCTGTGCTAATTTCTATCTTTGGTTTTATGAAGCACCCCAACTTACCTTTCCCCTTAAGCAAGCATAAGTTGGTTTTCTAAATTTGAGACCCTGTTCTGTTTTGTAATTCAGTTCATGTGTAGCCAAGTTTACATTCCTTGTATTAGTGATATCTTATGATGTTTCATTTTCTGTGTGACTTATTTCACGTAGAATAATCATACCTGAATCCACTCATTATGCCGCGACGGGCCTGATGACATAGATTTCATTGCTGAGTGATATTCCATTGAACGTACGTACCACAACTTCTTTATCTATTTTTCACATTCTGGGATGTTTAACTTGTACCGTAGACGAGGTTCTTGTAAACAGAGCCGTCTGAAACTTTGCGGTGGCTGTGTGTATTTTACTTTAATTTCCCTAAGCTATAGGACCATAAGTGGAAGTGCCTTAGGCTCCGTTGCTTTGTTTTTCAGGTGTTCCAGGAAACACCATACACTTCTCCAGAGTGGCTGTTGGCAATTTACATCCCGCCCATCAGCATAACAAGGCTCCCTGTTCTCCATGGCCTGTGCTGCCTTTCTGGATTTTACACATTTTTCAGATGGCCCTTTTGACCGGGGGGCAGTGAGACTTCATTGTAGTGCAGATTTCTTTAACATGCTTGCTTGGTTGGCCAAAAAGTGGCATATGCGTTTTTTCCTCAATATATTCAGGAAAAAACGCATACGCCCTTTTTGGCCAAGTGCATCATTGTCGACGTTCTGCCTCTTTTCCTATGCTTTAAATGCAATTCCAGTCTACCCCTTGATATCGTTTTCGTGCAATTCTGCCCCATTTTCAGTCCTCTTTGCAGCCTTACTTCAATATATTTTTGGACGATAGCTGTCATATATAACTCTGCAGGTTTGTGCATGACAGTGCCGCTGAGCTCCTTTCTTCAACATGCTTTCTTGTAAGCTGGCCGCAAAACCGCTGGATTGCTTCAGGCCCTAATCTGGTTCCAGCACGGCATGCTGAGCCTTTGGTTAATTCCAATTCCTGGTGGTAAATGAGCGTTAAATTTGCCCGTGCAGACACCTACAGCTAGTCTCTCATTGGTTCTCCCTATTCCTGTTCATCTTGCGCAGAAATTGCAAACTGTGCCCAACAGGAGGTTAAAGGCACTGACTCTCCAAGTGGAGAGAGTGTTAGTAAAGCGTCTGGAATGGTGAACCCGAGTAACAGGAGACGAAAACTGAGATGCATTTAGAAACGTTTCCCGGTCACACGGTGGACCACACTCTGGGTTTCCCATGCATGTTTTAGCTGAAGGAAGAATCCCTTAAACCTGGAGAGTTGGGACCCATGGAATGGGTACCATGCAGTATGGCTTCAAAGGGTCTGCATTTGCTCACTGAACCTCACCAATGCTATCAGCGCAAAGTATCCAGCCTTATGTCTCACCCAGCTCTGGGTGTAAATGTGGTACATCCAGGTTGCATCACAAACCCTGAATGAATTATTTAAGAATTGCTCTCTATTTCACTGCCATTGTGTTTTCTTTTTGAAATTTATTTTGATAATAGGATTTAGCTGATTTTCACTGCTGCGTGTATTCCGCTGTACCCATGCTTGATTCTATTACGCAGACATATAAATCCATAGGTATTAAGACTCTTACTCATCCGGTATATTCCTAGGTGCTGAAAATGTGGTGTTGAGTCCATTTCATTGACCAAGGAGTAGGTTTTTTCTATTCCATATTTGGCTTATGGAACGGTATCTGTGCTAATTTCAATCTCTGGTTTTATGCAGCACCCCAACTCACCTTTATCCTTGAGCAAGCATAAGTTGGTTTTCTAAATTTGAGACACCGTTCTGTTTTATAATTCAGTTCATTTGTAGCCACGTTTACATTCCATGTATTAGTGATATCGTATGTCTTTTCGTTTTTATATTATGTGACTTCGAGTGATCATATGTCACTCCTGTGTAGTTGTTACACATGGCCATATTTCATTGATTTCCTGGCTGAGTAATATTCCACTCTACATAAATGCCACATCTCTATCCATTTTCTCTCTCCAGAGACATATAATTTATATCCTAGTCGAGGATCTGTTAAACAGAGAGGCGGTATGCCTTGGGGTGCCTGTGTCCTCTCGATTTTTGTTTTTCCCAAGATATACGTCCATGAGTGCAAGGGCCCTGTGCTCTGTAGCTCATTTTTTAGATGCTTTAGTAAACAAAATACACTTCTCTAGAGTGACCGTTGGCAATATTCATTTCCACTATAAGCCTCACAGGGCTCCCTTTTCTCCTTGCCCTGTCCTGCATTTCTGGTGTTTACACTTTCTGAGGACGGCTCTTCTGACTGATGCGAAGTGATATGTTTTGTAGTATTGATTTCCAGTGCCCACCTGTTTGGTTGGCTAAAAAAGTGTATGCCCTGTTCTTGAATATATACAGAAAAAGACGCATACACCCTTTTTGGCCAACTGCAATGTTGGCAATGTTCAGCCCCTTTTCTTGTGCTTAATGGCGAGTCCTTCCTACCTCTTGCAATCCCTTTCCTGCCATTCTCCATTGCTTACAAGTCCTTTTCTCTGACTTTCCTCAAGACATTTTTCAGTGATAGATATTTTCATCTCTGCAGTTTCGTGAATTTTAGTGCCCGTGAGTCCCATTTTTCAACTTGTGTTTATGGGAACTGACCACAAAGCAGCGGGATTTCCTCAAGCCCTATTCTGTTTCCATGGGCAACCCTAGCCTTTGGTCAATTCGTCTTCCTGATTGGAAATTAGAGTGACATGTGCCTGTCCGAAAACCTAGGACTTGTCTCTCATTGTTCCTCCTCCTTCCGCTTCATCCTCTGGACAAATTCCAAACTGTATGCAACAGGATGTTGACAGTGCTGACATCTCCAAGTGGGGAGACTGTTCGTAAAGAAGCTGGAGGGGTGAACCCGAGCACCAGGAGATGAGGAGATGAGATGCCTTTTCCAAACTCTTCCCGATCAGACGGTATACCATCCTCTGGGTGTGACAGGCATGTTTTAGCTGTAGGAAGCGTCCCATTCATGTGAGGAGAACACCAGGGCTTTTTCAAAATCAGTGTCTCTCCGCAACCCAAAGTGGGGAATGTTTTAAGCTACGGCTACACATATGTTCATTAAGGGCCTTGGGAAGTAGGCAGAGTCCAAACTTTAGATGATTGAAGTCTTCCTGGTCAGAAGCACTCACCACCGGCTTCCCTTAGGTTCCATTTTAACTGTCATTGATAGATGATGTCAATAAAAATATCTATTCTTTTTCAGATTATTTCCCCTTATAGGTTATTGCAAAATATTGAGTGTAGTTCCCTGTGCTATACAGTAGTTCCTTGTTGATGATCGATTTTATACATAGCAGTGTGTATGTGTTAATCCCAAACGGTTAATTTATCCCTCCTCCCACCTTTCCCCTTTGGTAATAATAAATTATAAGATTTTATACTTCTCAGAAATGGGGGAGCTGAAAGAGAGGTATCATTTTCAATGGAAAAGCATTTAAAACAAGATTGAAGCTTTAACCAAGATTATTAGATGTACATCCTTGGAAAGAAATCACTTCGTTTCTCTAATATTGACCTGACAAATAAGACAAACCTTTTCACTGAACTTGCTTATAATAAAGTGATGGAAATATCAAATGGAAGTGTTAGAAACATCTTATTTTACCCGAGCCTTATACACTGTTCTATGTTAATTACAGTTTGGCTCACACATCTGTTCACTGAAGTTACAATGTTCTCAATTTCTGTTATTGATCCTCCAGAGTGGACCCCAACAAGTGTCCCCCTGCCCAGTGTCATTGGAGCCAACAGATCGAGACTGAGTTTGGTTCAGAAGCAAAGGAAACTTTATATTTTGATCAGAGAATGGAGAGGTGAGAGCATGTGCTACCCTGTGGGCTGTGGGCTGGGCTGCTGTGTAGAGATCCTGTCAGAGTCAGTGGGAGGGAGGGGGCGGAGCTCTCGAGGGCCCGGTTGGCTGCAGCTCAGGCTCTATATCACGGAGTCTGCACTGTGCCCCAGGAGCTGAGGTGTCGACCCAGCCATTCTGCACTAGGAAATCTGGTCTGAAGTGCCGGCTGTTGAACCTCTGTATGCGGGACCCTAGGAGCACGTGAAATTAGACAAAGCACAAAGGATAAAAAAGGTTAGACTTTATTTTATTGCCCAGATTCTATTTTTATCTCCCAGGGATTTTTAAGGGGCTTTGCCTGGGACAAACCCCTCTTCTGCCTTTTGTCCCCTTCCTCATTCTTAGAGTGCTGAGGGTGCAGACCCTTCTTCTTTAACTGCTGAGTGCTGAGTTAGAAGCCCTCATACTCATAGGCAAGGGTCAGAATTTCTCCCCAGCAGCCTCCAGGTGACGTTGATTGTCCCCAGGCCTCCTGCCTCCCTGCTCGTCCGCCTGAGCACCAGTATTGGAAGTGTTATAGATTCTAATGACCTTTAAGGGTCCAGGAAGGAGATGTGCAGTGACGCTGTGAGGTCCAGTTTCACCCTGCCCCACATTTGTTCAGCCACCTTTAGCTGACCGTTTCTGCCAGCCTAGATGCTCTGACCAGTAGTCTGCGCTTCCTTCTATTAGGCCCCAGAATTAACATAAAAACAGCACCAGGTGTCAGGACCCTGCCCGCTCAGCTCCCAGACAGTCCAGGGTCAGTGGTGATGAAGGACCATGATGGCCACTGAGTCAACAGCCTTTTGAAGTAAACAGGAGTCCAGCCGGTCTTATTGGCCACCATCATCACAGTGTCTGTAGGCTTTTCTATGGTGACAGCTTGATATACGGTTCCCCCGCCAAGATTATTACCTCCCCTCTGGGTGCAGTAAGTCCTGCAAGCAGTAGTCTACTCTTTTGGGACACACTCTTGTTGTTTTATGAGAGAAACTCCAGGTCAAGTGATGGTCACACGAGTCGTCATGGTGCCCTGTTGCCCCCGGTTATCTCTCTGGATGTTGGAGTTGGAGGGCCTTCTCACTCGAGGTCAGTGTGCCCACGGAGCAAACCCTGTGACTTCAGGGCATGGTTGGGGGTTCGGTTCACCACGTGGGGTCCTTTTCCCTTAGGAGGGAGGTGGCCTTTTGGGCTGCTGATTTCCACGTTTTCAGATACCGCCAGTATCTTGGCCAGATGTGGCGGTGGGCCAAGCCCCTTGGTGACCATAGTTTATCCTACCTGGATGGCATTCTTGCATTGTTCCATTTCAAGTGGTCCCAGTATTTGCACTAATACTCCAATGGCCTTTCAAATTTCACTAGGAATGTAAATGTCAAAGGGTTTAGCTAAATTAGGGAGTTCCAGGGCAAGGGTCTGAATTGACTGCTCTTTCCATTCTTGAAAGGCCACTTCTGGATTCTATTCAAAAGGATCATCATCTTTTCCTTTCAGTGTTTCATATAGAGGCCCAGCTAGTAGACTGTAGTTAGGGATCCAGAAGCAGCAAACCCTGGCCTCCCCAGGAACCCCTAAGCTGTCTTCTAGTTGTAGAAATGGGTAAGGCTGTAAATTGTTTCTTCCCTTTCCTGGGATGGGCTTCTCCGACCTTCTGTGAGAATGCAGCCCACGCAGGTCACTGTAGTCTGTGATATTTGAGCTTTTGCTTGGACAACTTGTATCCTTTATTGGCTTGGTAGTTCAGATGTCTCCTTAGTAGGGCTGGCGATCAGAATGTCGTCTGCATATTGAAGGAGTGTTTCCTTTTCCAGAGGTAGAGCTTTTAGGTCTTTAGCTGAGCTTTCCCCAAAGATGGTGTGGGAATTTTTGAACCCTTGCGGCAAGACGGCCCGGAAGTATTGTTTTAGTTGTATGTTGAGTCCTGCCACTCACAAGCCAAAATTTCTTGTGACTCTGGGACTAATAGAATACAAAAGAAGGCTTCATTGAAGACTAATACAGAATACCATGTCCTGGTGGTTAGTAGAATGACCAGCAGGGTGTAGGGTTTAGGAACTACTGGAGGTCTATCCTCGGTGGCTTCACTGACTGTCCTGACATCCTTTACCAGGACTCCAGCAGCCCATGGGGCTCTCGAGGTCAGGCCAATCCCAGGATATGGAGCTCACCTGGGCAGGTACCCCACCCCCACCCCAGCCCACGGGGCTCTCGTGTTCAGGCCCCTCCCAGGATATGGGGATCCCTGGGCAGGTTCCCCTGCAGCCCATGGGGCTCTCGTGGTCAGGCCCCTCCCAGGATACAGAGCTACCCTTGCAGGTACCGTGGCAGGGCTGGGCACACAGGAGCCATGCACATCGCCCTCATTTCAGAGCACTCCCAGCTCACCTGTCACTCAGATCTGACACAGAGCACCTCAGAGCAGGACTTGAACTAACAAACAGCAGCTCCGACAGGTCTGTGACCCTGGGCATCACTCTGTGTGGCCTCCCTCCACCTGGTCTTCCAGAGATTTCCACTGCACCCGGGGCACCAGGCCTCTGTCTCCACCCACCACCCAACCCTGCTCTCCCTGACTCCTGGGTACTTCTCATTAGGAGAGGGTTTTCTTGAAGTTGTCTCCCACTCATGGGCCAGATAATATAATTAGACAACAAGCCAGAGCTGCAGCCCCTTGTCTATCCTGACTCTCAGGAGCCCACACCTATTCCTTGGACCTGGCCGATTCAGCAAGTTCCAGTTTCTGCAACTGTGAGCCCCTGAGGGGTGATTATTGGCTGGCCTGGGAAGCCTGACCGTGCCGGCCAGCCCTCCCCAGGTGTGCCTGGGTTGAGATCAATATAAACACCGCTCCAGGCAGCAAGAGCACCTGCAGCTGTGCCTGACGCCATTTTCTCTGCCCTGTCAGCAGTCTCGGGGCTGGACTGGTGGGAGGGAGTGAGAGGCCACGGCTTTGTGGGTGGCCCAGTGTGAGTGGGGCTCTGCTGGACTTTCTGCAGCAGTTGCCAAGATGCCACCTGCTAAAGAAGAGGATGTGTCACCCATACCTGCCGCTGGAATTTCTCCCTGGGCAGAGGTGAGTAAGGAAGAAAGCAGTGGGGGCCGGGACAGGAGGGGTATCTCAGGCAGGGAAATGGAAAGCTTCCAGTAGATCACCCAGGGCCAGGACCATCCTGTCTGGCCTGCAGGCACCAAGTCGGCTGGCATGCTGTCGCTCATGTGGCTCCATGGCCCTTCCTCTAGGCTTTCAAGTCCTTGTACATATTCAGGTGTTTTACCTAGGAAGGGTGGGAACATTTCAGCAGCAGCTGGCCTGGGGCTCGGCCCACGTTTACTCACAGATGCCTCGGCACGGGCCCCCAGCTTTGCAATGAGGACGCTTGTTGCGTGGGGCATGCTGGCTGAATGGGAGATGATTCCCCACCACTGACCAACTTCAGAATTGTTTACAACTGGAGCAAGTGCCCTGATACGGTTTTCCTCTGTGTAACTGGTGGGTTCTGGGTTTTTTTCGTTTTTTCGTTCTTGGTTCAAGGTAGATTTTATTCCTCTTTTTTGTATTTACAGATATAAGCATGGAAATAATTTATTCATATAAATACATGTATGTGAAGGGAAGAATATTTTTTCTGTTTTACTTTTTTTAATTTTGAATTTTATTTTATTTTTTTATACAGCAGGTTCTTTTTGGTTACCTATTTTATACATAGAAATGTATACATGCCAATCCCAATCTCTCAACTCCTCCCACCACCACCCCCCCAACAGCTTTCCCCCCTTGGTGTCCATACGTTTGTTGTCTACATCTGTTCCTCTATTTCTGCCTTGCAAAACGGTTCATCTGTACAACTTTTCTAGGTTCCACATATATGCATTTATATACAGGATTTGTTTTTCTCTTTCTGACTTACTTCACTCTGTATGACAGTCTCTAGATCCATCAACGTCTCTACAAATGACCCAATTTCATTCCTTTTTATGGCTTAGTAATATTCCATTTTATATATGTACCACATCTTTATACATTCGTCTGTCTGTGGGCATTTAGGTTGCTTCCATTACCTGGATATTGTAAATAGTGATGCAGTGAACATTGCGGTGAATGTCTCTTTTCGATTTACGGTTTTGTCTGGGTATATGCCCAGTAGTGGGATTGCTGTATTATATGGTAATTCTATTCTTAGTTTTATAAGAAACTCCATAATGTTCTCCACAGTGACTGCATCAATTTACATTCCCAACAATAGTGGAAGAGGTTTCCTTATCTCTGCACCCTTTCCAGCATTTGTTGTTTGTAGATTTTCTGATGATGCCCATTCTAACAGGTGTGAGCTGATACACCATGGATGAGTCTATTTCGTTGAGCAAAGAGTAGGTCTTGTCTATTACATATTTGGCTTATGGAACGGTATGTGTGCTCATTTCAATCTCTGGTTTTATACAGCACCCCAACTCAACTTTCCCCTTAAGCAAGCATAAGTTTTTATCTAAATGTGAGACTCTGTTCGGTTTTGTAATTCAGTTTATGTGTAGCCAAGTTTACACTCCCTCTATTTGTGATATCTTATGATAATTATCTTTCTCTGTGTGACATATTTCTCTTAGAATCATCATACTTAAATCCACTCAATTTGCTGCTACAGGCCTGATGACATTGATTTCATTGCTGAGTGATATTCCGTTGTACGTAAGTAGCACAACTCCTTTATCCATTTTTTTCTTTCTGGGATATTTAATTTGTACTGGACTCGAGGTTCTTGTAAACACAGCAGCCCTGGATATTGTGTTGGCTGTGTCTTGTTGATTTTAATTTTCCTAAGCTATAGGGCCAAAAGTGGAAGTGCCCTAGGCTCTGTAGCTTTGTTTTTTAGATGTTTCAGCATACACCATAAACATCACCAGAGTGTCTGTTGGCAATTTACATCCCGTCCATCAGCATAACAAGGCTCCCTGTTCTCCATGGCCTGTCCTGTGTTTCTGGGTTTTACACTTTTTTCAGATGGCTCTTTTGACGAATGGGAAATGAGAGTTCATTGTAGTGCGGATTTCCATTGCTCGAATTCTTGGTTGGCCACAAAGGGCATATGCGTTTTTTCCTGAATATATTCAGGAAAAAATGTATACGCACTTTTTGTCCAAGTGCATCACTGTCAAAGATCTGCTGCTTTTCACATGCTTTAAATGCAATTCCAATCTACCTCCTGAAATATGATTCCTGCAATTCTGCCTCGTTTTCAAGTCCTCTGTGCAGACTTACTTCAATATATTTTTTGCCAATAGCTGTCATTTATAACTCTGCAGGTTTGTGAATTACAGTGCCTGTGATTTCCTTTCTTAATTCGTTTCCTTGAAAGCTGGCCACAGAACCGCAGGTTTGCTTCAGGCCGTAATCAGGGTCCCGCACGGCACTCTGAGCCTTTGGTTAATTCCTCTTCCTGGTGGGAAATTAGAGTTAAATGTGCCCCTCCAGACACCTGCCTCACTCCCAGCCCCTTGGTGATGTGTGTCCTCTGGTTTGAGGCCACATGTGCTGGGTTCCTCACCTTTCGCAGATGTGGCCCCACTGGTGTGCGGACACTCCTGCCTGGTTCCCATCCCCTTGGTGATGTGAGCCCTCCAGTGAGAGTCTGATCCTGGTTGGGCTCCTCACACTTCTGTGAGGTGAGCCCTCTTCTCTGAGGTCACTCCTGCCTGGCTGACACACCCCGCCTTGGCGACGTCGGCCCTCTGGTGGCAGTTGGAGCCTGCTGGGAGCCTCCTCCCCTCAGTGATGAGGCCCTCTGGCATCAGGCCCTAACTGCTGGGTTCCCACATTTTCTGATACGTGCTAAGTGGTGCGAGGGCACTCCTGCCAGGTTCCCATCCCCATGGGCATGTGGGCCTTCTGCTCTATGGTCCCAACACCTGTGTTTTTCACAGTTTCAGGATGTTGGCTCTCTGGTGTTAGTTCACTCAGGCCTAGATCCCATAGACTCTGTGCTCTGAGCCGCCTGCTGGGAGGTTCCTACTGCTGGATTCCTTACCATTTTTATTCTTTGGGTCCTGTGTTTTCATGCTCCTCCTTCCTGACTCACTCCCAGCCCCTTTGTGATGTAGGTCCTCTGGTTTGAGGCCACCTGTGCCGGTTTCCTCACCTTTATTGATGTGGTCCCACTGGTGTGAGGACACTCCTGCCTGGTTCCCATCCCCTTGGTGATGCGGGCCCTCTGGTGAGAGTCTGATCCTGGCTGGATTCCTCACACTTCTGGGAGGTGGGCCCTCTGCTGTGAGGTCACTCCTGCCTGGCTGGCACACATCACCTTGGCGATGTGGGCCCTCAGTTGCGAGTTGGTGCCTGCTGGGAGTCTCCTCCCCTCGGTAATGAGGGCCCTCTGGCGTCAGGCCCTAACTCATGGGCTCCCAAAATTTTCTGATATGTGCCCTGTCGTGCGAGTACACTCCTGCCAGGGTCCCATCCCCATGGGGATGTGGGCCTTCTGCTCTGAGGTCCCACCGGCTGGGTTGCTCACAGTGTCATGATGTGAGCCCTCTGCTGTGAGTTCACTGTGGCCTGGATCCCATAGACTCCATACTCTGGGCCACCTGCTGGGAGGTTCCAACTGCTGGATTCCTCACATTTTTTATTCTGTGGGCCCTGTGTTGTTAGGCTACTCCTGCCTGCCTCACTCGGAGCACCTTGGAAATGTGGGTCCTCTGGTTTAGGCCACATGTGCTGGGTTCCTCACCTTTCTATAATGTGGCCACACTGGTGTGAGGACACTCCTGCCTTGTTCCGGTCCCCTTGTTGATGTGGGCTCTCTGGTGAGAGTCTTATCCTGGCTGGTTTCCTCACCCTTCTGTGAGGTAGGCCCTCTGCTGTGAGGTCACTCCTGCCTGGCTGGCACACGTCACCTTGGCGACGTGGGCCCTCAGTTGGGAGTTGGTGCCTGCTGGGAGTCTCCACCCCTCGGTAATGAGGGCCCTCTGGCGTCAGGCTCTAACTCCTGGGCTCCCAAAATTTTCTGATGTGCGCCCTGTGGTGTGAGTACACTCCTGCCAGGTTTCCAACCCCATGGGAATATGGGCCTTCTGCTCTGAGGTCCCAACGGTGGGTGGCTCAGTTTCATGATGAGGGCCCTCTGGTGTGAGTTCACTCCGGCCTGGATCCCATAGCCTCGCTGCTCCTGGCCGCCTGTGGGGAGGTTCCAACTGCGGTATTCCTCACCTTTTTTCTTCTATGGGCCCTCTGTTTTGAGACTCCTCCTGCCTGCCTCACTCCGAGCCCCTTGGAGATGTGGGTCCTCTGGTTTAGGCCACATGTGCTGGGTTCCTCACCTTTCTATGATGTGGTCACACTGGTGTGAAGACAGTCCTGCCTGGTTCTGATCCTCTTGGTGATGTGGGCCCTCTGGTGAGAGTCTAATCCTCTTTGGGTTCCTCACACTTTTTTGAGGTTGGCCCTCTGCTCTGAGGTCACTCCTGCCTGGCTGGCACACGCCGCATTGGCGACATTGGCCCTCTTGTAGCAGTTGGAGCCTGCTGGGAGCCTCCTCTCCTCGGTGATGAGGGCCCTCTGGCGTCAGGCCCTAACTGCTGGGCTCCCCATATTTTCTGATGTGTGCCCACTGGTGCGATGACACTCCTGCTTGGTTCGCTTCCCCATGGGGATGTGGGCCTTGTGCTCTGAGGTCACAATGGCTAGGTTGCTCACAGTTTCATGATGAGGGCCCTCTGTTGTGAGTTCATCATTGCCTGGATCCCATAGCCTCGGTGATCTGGGCCGCCTGCTGGGATGTTCCAACTGCTGGATTCCTCACCTTTTTTATACAATGGGCCACGTGTTTTGAGGTTCATCCTGCCTGCCTCGCTCCGAGACCCATGGAGATGTGGGTCCTCTGGTTTGAGGCCACATGTGCTGGGTACCTCAACTTGCGATGATGTGGCCCCATGGGTGTGAAGACACTCCTGCCTGGTTCCCAGCCTCTTGCTGATGTGGGCCCTCTGGTGAGAGTGTGATAATGGCTCGGTTCCTTACCCTTCTGTGAGGTGGGCCCTCTGATGTGAGGTCACTCCTGCCTGGCTGGCTCACGTCACCTTGGCGATGTGGGCCCTCTGTTGGCCACGAAAGCATGCTGGGAGCCCCCTACCCTCTTTAATGAGGGCCCTGAAAAAACGCATATGCACTTTTTGACCAAGTGCATCATTGTCGAGGATCTGCCTCTTCTCCTGTGCTTTCAGAGCACTTCCCGTCGACCTCCTGAAATCACATTCCTGGAATTCTGCCCCGCTTTCAAGTCCTCTTCGCAGCCTTATTTCAATATATTTTTGTATGATACCTGCCATTTATAACTCTGCAGGTTTGTTAATTACAGTGTCCCTGAGCTCCTTTCTTCAACTCGCTTTCTTGTGAGCTGGCCGCAAAA
This sequence comes from Delphinapterus leucas, assembly GCF_059928025.1. NCBI lineage: Eukaryota > Metazoa > Chordata > Mammalia > Artiodactyla > Monodontidae > Delphinapterus > Delphinapterus leucas. Next base: position 1,319,510 of record NW_028322250.1, read on the forward strand.
CCGCAGGATTGCTTCAGGCCCAAATCTGGTTTCCGCACAGCATGCTGAGCCTTTGGTAAATTCCTTTTTCTGGTGGGAAATGAGCATTCAATTTGCCCGTGCAGACACCTACAGCTAGTCTCTCATTGGTTCTCCCTATTCCTCTTCATCTTGTGCAGATATTGCAAATGTGCCAAACAGGAGGTTAAGGGCACTGACTCTCCAAGTGGGTAGAGAGTTAGTAAAGCGTCTGGAATGGTGAACCCGAGTACCAGGGGACGAAACCTGAGAGGCATTTAAAATCGTTTCCCAGTCACACGGTGGACCATACTCTGGGATTCAGATGCATCTTTTAGGTGAAGGAAGAATCCCGTAAACCTGGAGAGTTGGGACCCATGGAATGGGTACCATGCAGTATGACTTCAAAGGGTCTGCATTTGCTCATCGAACCTCACCAACGCTATCAGCCCGATGTGTCCAACCTTATGCCTCACTCAGCTCTGGGTGTAGATGTGGTAAATCCAGGTTGCATTACAAGCCCTGAATGAATTATTTAAGAATTGCTCTCTATTTCAGTGTCATTGTGTTTTGTTTTTGTAATTCATTTTGATAATGGGATTTATCGGATTTTCTCTGCTGCATTCATGCCGCTGTACACACGCTTGATTCTCTTACGGAGACATATAAATCCATGGGTTGGAAGATTCTTACTAGTCAGTTGTATTCCTAGGATTTGTATATGTGGTGTTTAGTCCATTTCGTTGAGCAAGGGGTAGGTCTTGACTATTATATATTTGGCTTATGGAAACGTATCTGTGCTAATTTCTATCTTTGGTTTTATGAAGCACCCCAACTTACCTTTCCCCTTAAGCAAGCATAAGTTGGTTTTCTAAATTTGAGACCCTGTTCTGTTTTGTAATTCAGTTCATGTGTAGCCAAGTTTACATTCCTTGTATTAGTGATATCTTATGATGTTTCATTTTCTGTGTGACTTATTTCACGTAGAATAATCATACCTGAATCCACTCATTATGCCGCGACGGGCCTGATGACATAGATTTCATTGCTGAGTGATATTCCATTGAACGTACGTACCACAACTTCTTTATCTATTTTTCACATTCTGGGATGTTTAACTTGTACCGTAGACGAGGTTCTTGTAAACAGAGCCGTCTGAAACTTTGCGGTGGCTGTGTGTATTTTACTTTAATTTCCCTAAGCTATAGGACCATAAGTGGAAGTGCCTTAGGCTCCGTTGCTTTGTTTTTCAGGTGTTCCAGGAAACACCATACACTTCTCCAGAGTGGCTGTTGGCAATTTACATCCCGCCCATCAGCATAACAAGGCTCCCTGTTCTCCATGGCCTGTGCTGCCTTTCTGGATTTTACACATTTTTCAGATGGCCCTTTTGACCGGGGGGCAGTGAGACTTCATTGTAGTGCAGATTTCTTTAACATGCTTGCTTGGTTGGCCAAAAAGTGGCATATGCGTTTTTTCCTCAATATATTCAGGAAAAAACGCATACGCCCTTTTTGGCCAAGTGCATCATTGTCGACGTTCTGCCTCTTTTCCTATGCTTTAAATGCAATTCCAGTCTACCCCTTGATATCGTTTTCGTGCAATTCTGCCCCATTTTCAGTCCTCTTTGCAGCCTTACTTCAATATATTTTTGGACGATAGCTGTCATATATAACTCTGCAGGTTTGTGCATGACAGTGCCGCTGAGCTCCTTTCTTCAACATGCTTTCTTGTAAGCTGGCCGCAAAACCGCTGGATTGCTTCAGGCCCTAATCTGGTTCCAGCACGGCATGCTGAGCCTTTGGTTAATTCCAATTCCTGGTGGTAAATGAGCGTTAAATTTGCCCGTGCAGACACCTACAGCTAGTCTCTCATTGGTTCTCCCTATTCCTGTTCATCTTGCGCAGAAATTGCAAACTGTGCCCAACAGGAGGTTAAAGGCACTGACTCTCCAAGTGGAGAGAGTGTTAGTAAAGCGTCTGGAATGGTGAACCCGAGTAACAGGAGACGAAAACTGAGATGCATTTAGAAACGTTTCCCGGTCACACGGTGGACCACACTCTGGGTTTCCCATGCATGTTTTAGCTGAAGGAAGAATCCCTTAAACCTGGAGAGTTGGGACCCATGGAATGGGTACCATGCAGTATGGCTTCAAAGGGTCTGCATTTGCTCACTGAACCTCACCAATGCTATCAGCGCAAAGTATCCAGCCTTATGTCTCACCCAGCTCTGGGTGTAAATGTGGTACATCCAGGTTGCATCACAAACCCTGAATGAATTATTTAAGAATTGCTCTCTATTTCACTGCCATTGTGTTTTCTTTTTGAAATTTATTTTGATAATAGGATTTAGCTGATTTTCACAGCTGCGTTTATTCCGCTGTACCCATGCTTGATTCTATTACGCAGACATATAAATCCATAGGTATTAAGACTCTTACTCATCCGGTATATTCCTAGGTGCTGAAAATGTGGTGTTGAGTCCATTTCATTGACCAAGGAGTAGGTTTTTTCTATTCCATATTTGGCTTATGGAACGGTATCTGTGCTAATTTCAATCTCTGGTTTTATGCAGCACCCCAACTCACCTTTATCCTTGAGCAAGCATAAGTTGGTTTTCTAAATTTGAGACACCGTTCTGTTTTATAATTCAGTTCATTTGTAGCCACGTTTACATTCCATGTATTAGTGATATCGTATGTCTTTTTGTTTTTATATTATGTGACTTCGAGTGATCATATGTCACTCCTGTGTAGTTGTTACACATGGCCATATTTCACTGATTTCCTGGCTGAGTAATATTCCACTCTACATAAATGCCACATCTCTATCCATTTTCTCTCTCCAGAGACATATAATTTATATCCTAGTCGAGGATCTTTTAAACAGAGAGGCGGTATACCTTGGGGTGCCTGTGTCCTCTCGATTTTTGTTTTTCCCAAGATATACGTCCATGAGTGCAAGGGCCCTGTGCTCTGTAGCTCATTTTTTAGATGCTTTAGTAAACAAAATACACTTCTCTAGAGTGACCGTTGGCAATATACATTTCCACTATAAGCCTCACAGGGCTCCCTTTTCTCCTTGCCCTGTCCTGCATTTCTGGTGTTTACACTTTCTGAGGACGGCTCTTCTGACTGATGCGAAGTGATATGTTTTGTAGTATTGATTTCCAGTGCCCACCTGTTTGGTTGGCTAAAAAAGTGTATGCCCTGTTCTTGAACATATACAGAAAAAGACGCATACACCCTTTTTGGCCAACTGCAATGTTGGCAATGTTCAGCCCCTTTTCTTGTGCTTAATGGCGAGTCCTTCCTACCTCTTGCAATCCCTTTCCTGCCATTCTCCGTTGCTTACAAGTCCTTTTCTCTGACTTTCCTCAAGACATTTTTCAGTGATAGATATTTTCATCTCTGCAGTTTCGTGAATTTTAGTGCCCGTGAGTCCCATTTTTCAACTTGTGTTTATGGGAACTGACCACAAAGCAGCGGGATTTCCTCAAGCCCTATTCTGTTTCCATGGACAACCCTAGCCTTTGGTCAATTCGTCTTCCTGATTGGAAAGTAGAGTGACATGTGCCTGTCCGAACACCTAGGACTTGTCTCTCATTGTTCCTCCTCCTTCCGCTTCATCCTCTGGACAAATTCCAAACTGTATGCAACAGGATGTTGACAGTGCTGACATCTCCAAGTGGGGAGACTGTTCGTAAAGAAGCTGGAGGGGTGAACCCGAGCACCAGGAGATGAGGAGATGAGATGCCTTTTCCAAACTCTTCCCGATCAGACGGTATACCATCCTCTGGGTGTGACAGGCATGTTTTAGCTGTAGGAAGCGTCCCATTCATGTGAGGAGAACACCAGGGCTTTTTCAAAATCAGTGTCTCTCCGCAACCCAAAGTGGGGAATGTTTTAAGCTACGGCTACACATATGTTCATTAAGGGCCTTGGGAAGTAGGCAGAGTCCAAACTTTAGATGATTGAAGTCTTCCTGGTCAGAAGCACTCACCACCGGCTTCCCTTAGGTTCCATTTTAACTGTCATTGATAGATGATGTCAATAAAAATATCTATTCTTTTTCAGATTATTTCCCCTTATAGGTTATTGCAAAATATTGAGTGTAGTTCCCTGTGCTATACAGTAGTTCCTTGTTGATGATCGATTTTATACATAGCAGTGTGTATGTGTTAATCCCAAACGGTTAATTTATCCCTCCTCCCACCTTTCCCCTTTGGTAATAATAAATTATAAGATTTTATACTTCTCAGAAATGGGGGAGCTGAAAGAGAGGTATCATTTTCAATGGAAAAGCATTTAAAACAAGATTGAAGCTTTAACCAAGATTATTAGATGTACATCCTTGGAAAGAAATCACTTCGTTTCTCTAATATTGACCTGACAAATAAGACAAACCTTTTCACTGAACTTGCTTATAATAAAGTGATGGAAATATCAAATGGAAGTGTTAGAAACATCTTATTTTACCCGAGCCTTATACACTGTTCTATGTTAATTACAGTTTGGCTCACACATCTGTTCACTGAAGTTACAATGTTCTCAATTTCTGTTATTGATCCTCCAGAGTGGACCCCAACAAGTGTCCCCCTGCCCAGTGTCATTGGAGCCAACAGATCGAGACTGAGTTTGGTTCAGAAGCAAAGGAAACTTTATATTTTGATCAGAGAATGGAGAGGTGAGAGCATGTGCTACCCTGTGGGCTGTGGGCTGGGCTGCTGTGTAGAGATCCTGTCAGAGTCAGTGGGAGGGAGGGGGCGGAGCTCTCGAGGGCCCGGTTGGCTGCAGCTCAGGCTCTATATCACGGAGTCTGCACTGTGCCCCAGGAGCTGAGGTGTCGACCCAGCCATTCTGCACTAGGAAATCTGGTCTGAAGTGCCGGCTGTTGAACCTCTGTATGCGGGACCCTAGGAGCACGTGAAATTAGACAAAGCACAAAGGATAAAAAAGGTTAGACTTTATTTTATTGCCCAGATTCTATTTTTATCTCCCAGGGATTTTTAAGGGGCTTTGCCTGGGACAAACCCCTCTTCTGCCTTTTGTCCCCTTCCTCATTCTTAGAGTGCTGAGGGTGCAGACCCTTCTTCTTTAACTGCTGAGTGCTGAGTTAGAAGCCCTCATACTCATAGGCAAGGGTCAGAATTTCTCCCCAGCAGCCTCCAGGTGACGTTGATTGTCCCCAGGCCTCCTGCCTCCCTGCTCGTCCGCCTGAGCACCAGTATTGGAAGTGTTATAGATTCTAATGACCTTTAAGGGTCCAGGAAGGAGATGTGCAGTGACGCTGTGAGGTCCAGTTTCACCCTGCCCCACATTTGTTCAGCCACCTTTAGCTGACCGTTTCTGCCAGCCTAGATGCTCTGACCAGTAGTCTGCGCTTCCTTCTATTAGGCCCCAGAATTAACATAAAAACAGCACCAGGTGTCAGGACCCTGCCCGCTCAGCTCCCAGACAGTCCAGGGTCAGTGGTGATGAAGGACCATGATGGCCACTGAGTCAACAGCCTTTTGAAGTAAACAGGAGTCCAGCCGGTCTTATTGGCCACCATCATCACAGTGTCTGTAGGCTTTTCTATGGTGACAGCTTGATATACGGTTCCCCCGCCAAGATTATTACCTCCCCTCTGGGTGCAGTAAGTCCTGCAAGCAGTAGTCTACTCTTTTGGGACACACTCTTGTTGTTTTATGAGAGAAACTCCAGGTCAAGTGATGGTCACACGAGTCGTCATGGTGCCCTGTTGCCCCCGGTTATCTCTCTGGATGTTGGAGTTGGAGGGCCTTCTCACTCGAGGTCAGTGTGCCCACGGAGCAAACCCTGTGACTTCAGGGCATGGTTGGGGGTTCGGTTCACCACGTGGGGTCCTTTTCCCTTAGGAGGGAGGTGGCCTTTTGGGCTGCTGATTTCCACGTTTTCAGATACCGCCAGTATCTTGGCCAGATGTGGCGGTGGGCCAAGCCCCTTGGTGACCATAGTTTATCCTACCTGGATGGCATTCTTGCATTGTTCCATTTCAAGTGGTCCCAGTATTTGCACTAATACTCCAATGGCCTTTCAAATTTCACTAGGAATGTAAATGTCAAAGGGTTTAGCTAAATTAGGGAGTTCCAGGGCAAGGGTCTGAATTGACTGCTCTTTCCATTCTTGAAAGGCCACTTCTGGATTCTATTCAAAAGGATCATCATCTTTTCCTTTCAGTGTTTCATATAGAGGCCCAGCTAGTAGACTGTAGTTAGGGATCCAGAAGCAGCAAACCCTGGCCTCCCCAGGAACCCCTAAGCTGTCTTCTAGTTGTAGAAATGGGTAAGGCTGTAAATTGTTTCTTCCCTTTCCTGGGATGGGCTTCTCCGACCTTCTGTGAGAATGCAGCCCACGCAGGTCACTGTAGTCTGTGATATTTGAGCTTTTGCTTGGACAACTTGTATCCTTTATTGGCTTGGTAGTTCAGATGTCTCCTTAGTAGGGCTGGCGATCAGAATGTCGTCTGCATATTGAAGGAGTGTTTCCTTTTCCAGAGGTAGAGCTTTTAGGTCTTTAGCTGAGCTTTCCCCAAAGATGGTGTGGGAATTTTTGAACCCTTGCGGCAAGACGGCCCGGAAGTATTGTTTTAGTTGTATGTTGAGTCCTGCCACTCACAAGCCAAAATTTCTTGTGACTCTGGGACTAATAGAATACAAAAGAAGGCTTCATTGAAGACTAATACAGAATACCATGTCCTGGTGGTTAGTAGAATGACCAGCAGGGTGTAGGGTTTAGGAACTACTGGAGGTCTATCCTCGGTGGCTTCACTGACTGTCCTGACATCCTTTACCAGGACTCCAGCAGCCCATGGGGCTCTCGAGGTCAGGCCAATCCCAGGATATGGAGCTCACCTGGGCAGGTACCCCACCCCCACCCCAGCCCACGGGGCTCTCGTGTTCAGGCCCCTCCCAGGATATGGGGATCCCTGGGCAGGTTCCCCTGCAGCCCATGGGGCTCTCGTGGTCAGGCCCCTCCCAGGATACAGAGCTACCCTTGCAGGTACCGTGGCAGGGCTGGGCACACAGGAGCCATGCACATCGCCCTCATTTCAGAGCACTCCCAGCTCACCTGTCACTCAGATCTGACACAGAGCACCTCAGAGCAGGACTTGAACTAACAAACAGCAGCTCCGACAGGTCTGTGACCCTGGGCATCACTCTGTGTGGCCTCCCTCCACCTGGTCTTCCAGAGATTTCCACTGCACCCGGGGCACCAGGCCTCTGTCTCCACCCACCACCCAACCCTGCTCTCCCTGACTCCTGGGTACTTCTCATTAGGAGAGGGTTTTCTTGAAGTTGTCTCCCACTCATGGGCCAGATAATATAATTAGACAACAAGCCAGAGCTGCAGCCCCTTGTCTATCCTGACTCTCAGGAGCCCACACCTATTCCTTGGACCTGGCCGATTCAGCAAGTTCCAGTTTCTGCAACTGTGAGCCCCTGAGGGGTGATTATTGGCTGGCCTGGGAAGCCTGACCGTGCCGGCCAGCCCTCCCCAGGTGTGCCTGGGTTGAGATCAATATAAACACCGCTCCAGGCAGCAAGAGCACCTGCAGCTGTGCCTGACGCCATTTTCTCTGCCCTGTCAGCAGTCTCGGGGCTGGACTGGTGGGAGGGAGTGAGAGGCCACGGCTTTGTGGGTGGCCCAGTGTGAGTGGGGCTCTGCTGGACTTTCTGCAGCAGTTGCCAAGATGCCACCTGCTAAAGAAGAGGATGTGTCACCCATACCTGCCGCTGGAATTTCTCCCTGGGCAGAGGTGAGTAAGGAAGAAAGCAGTGGGGGCCGGGACAGGAGGGGTATCTCAGGCAGGGAAATGGAAAGCTTCCAGTAGATCACCCAGGGCCAGGACCATCCTGTCTGGCCTGCAGGCACCAAGTCGGCTGGCATGCTGTCGCTCATGTGGCTCCATGGCCCTTCCTCTAGGCTTTCAAGTCCTTGTACATATTCAGGTGTTTTACCTAGGAAGGGTGGGAACATTTCAGCAGCAGCTGGCCTGGGGCTCGGCCCACGTTTACTCACAGATGCCTCGGCACGGGCCCCCAGCTTTGCAATGAGGACGCTTGTTGCGTGGGGCATGCTGGCTGAATGGGAGATGATTCCCCACCACTGACCAACTTCAGAATTGTTTACAACTGGAGCAAGTGCCCTGATACGGTTTTCCTCTGTGTAACTGGTGGGTTCTGGGTTTTTTTCGTTTTTTCGTTCTTGGTTCAAGGTAGATTTTATTCCTCTTTTTTGTATTTACAGATATAAGCATGGAAATAATTTATTCATATAAATACATGTATGTGAAGGGAAGAATATTTTTTCTGTTTTACTTTTTTTAATTTTGAATTTTATTTTATTTTTTTATACAGCAGGTTCTTTTTGGTTACCTATTTTATACATAGAAATGTATACATGCCAATCCCAATCTCTCAACTCCTCCCACCACCACCCCCCCAACAGCTTTCCCCCCTTGGTGTCCATACGTTTGTTGTCTACATCTGTTCCTCTATTTCTGCCTTGCAAAACGGTTCATCTGTACAACTTTTCTAGGTTCCACATATATGCATTTATATACAGGATTTGTTTTTCTCTTTCTGACTTACTTCACTCTGTATGACAGTCTCTAGATCCATCAACGTCTCTACAAATGACCCAATTTCATTCCTTTTTATGGCTTAGTAATATTCCATTTTATATATGTACCACATCTTTATACATTCGTCTGTCTGTGGGCATTTAGGTTGCTTCCATTACCTGGATATTGTAAATAGTGATGCAATGAACATTGCGGTGAATGTCTCTTTTCGATTTACGGTTTTGTCTGGGTATATGCCCAGTAGTGGGATTGCTGTATTATATGGTAATTCTATTCTTAGTTTTATAAGAAACTCCATAATGTTCTCCACAGTGACTGCATCAATTTACATTCCCAACAATAGTGGAAGAGGTTTCCTTATCTCTGCACCCTTTCCAGCATTTGTTGTTTGTAGATTTTCTGATGATGCCCATTCTAACAGGTGTGAGCTGATACACCATGGATGAGTCTATTTCGTTGAGCAAAGAGTAGGTCTTGTCTATTACATATTTGGCTTATGGAACGGTATGTGTGCTCATTTCAATCTCTGGTTTTATACAGCACCCCAACTCAACTTTCCCCTTAAGCAAGCATAAGTTTTTATCTAAATGTGAGACTCTGTTCGGTTTTGTAATTCAGTTTATGTGTAGCCAAGTTTACACTCCCTCTATTTGTGATATCTTATGATAATTATCTTTCTCTGTGTGACATATTTCTCTTAGAATCATCATACTTAAATCCACTCAATTTGCTGCTACAGGCCTGATGACATTGATTTCATTGCTGAGTGATATTCCGTTGTACGTAAGTAGCACAACTCCTTTATCCATTTTTTTCTTTCTGGGATATTTAATTTGTACTGGACCCGAGGTTCTTGTAAACACAGCAGCCCTGGATATTGTGTTGGCTGTGTCTTGTTGATTTTAATTTTCCTAAGCTATAGGGCCAAAAGTGGAAGTGCCCTAGGCTCTGTAGCTTTGTTTTTTAGATGTTTCAGCATACACCATAAACATCACCAGAGTGTCTGTTGGCAATTTACATCCCGTCCATCAGCATAACAAGGCTCCCTGTTCTCCATGGCCTGTCCTGTGTTTCTGGGTTTTACACTTTTTTCAGATGGCTCTTTTGACGAATGGGAAATGAGAGTTCATTGTAGTGCGGATTTCCATTGCTCGAATTCTTGGTTGGCCACAAAGGGCATATGCGTTTTTTCCTGAATATATTCAGGAAAAAATGTATACGCACTTTTTGTCCAAGTGCATCACTGTCAAAGATCTGCCGCTTTTCACATGCTTTAAATGCAATTCCAATCTACCTCCTGAAATATGATTCCTGCAATTCTGCCTCGTTTTCAAGTCCTCTGTGCAGACTTACTTCAATATATTTTTTGCCAATAGCTGTCATTTATAACTCTGCAGGTTTGTGAATTACAGTGCCTGTGATTTCCTTTCTTAATTCGTTTCCTTGAAAGCTGGCCACAGAACCGCAGGTTTGCTTCAGGCCGTAATCAGGGTCCCGCACGGCACTCTGAGCCTTTGGTTAATTCCTCTTCCTGGTGGGAAATTAGAGTTAAATGTGCCCCTCCAGACACCTGCCTCACTCCCAGCCCCTTGGTGATGTGTGTCCTCTGGTTTGAGGCCACATGTGCTGGGTTCCTCACCTTTCGCAGATGTGGCCCCACTGGTGTGCGGACACTCCTGCCTGGTTCCCATCCCCTTGGTGATGTGAGCCCTCCAGTGAGAGTCTGATCCTGGTTGGGCTCCTCACACTTCTGTGAGGTGAGCCCTCTTCTCTGAGGTCACTCCTGCCTGGCTGACACACCCCGCCTTGGCGACGTCGGCCCTCTGGTGGCAGTTGGAGCCTGCTGGGAGCCTCCTCCCCTCAGTGATGAGGCCCTCTGGCATCAGGCCCTAACTGCTGGGTTCCCACATTTTCTGATACGTGCTAAGTGGTGCGAGGGCACTCCTGCCAGGTTCCCATCCCCATGGGCATGTGGGCCTTCTGCTCTATGGTCCCAACACCTGTGTTGTTCACAGTTTCAGGATGTTGGCTCTCTGGTGTTAGTTCACTCAGGCCTAGATCCCATAGACTCTGTGCTCTGAGCCGCCTGCTGGGAGGTTCCTACTGCTGGATTCCTTACCATTTTTATTCTTTGGGTCCTGTGTTTTCATGCTCCTCCTTCCTGACTCACTCCCAGCCCCTTTGTGATGTAGGTCCTCTGGTTTGAGGCCACCTGTGCCGGTTTCCTCACCTTTATTGATGTGGTCCCACTGGTGTGAGGACACTCCTGCCTGGTTCCCATCCCCTTGGTGATGCGGGCCCTCTGGTGAGAGTCTGATCCTGGCTGGATTCCTCACACTTCTGGGAGGTGGGCCCTCTGCTGTGAGGTCACTCCTGCCTGGCTGGCACACATCACCTTGGCGATGTGGGCCCTCAGTTGCGAGTTGGTGCCTGCTGGGAGTCTCCTCCCCTCGGTAATGAGGGCCCTCTGGCGTCAGGCCCTAACTCATGGGCTCCCAAAATTTTCTGATATGTGCCCTGTCGTGCGAGTACACTCCTGCCAGGGTCCCATCCCCATGGGGATGTGGGCCTTCTGCTCTGAGGTCCCACCGGCTGGGTTGCTCACAGTGTCATGATGTGAGCCCTCTGCTGTGAGTTCACTGTGGCCTGGATCCCATAGACTCCATACTCTGGGCCACCTGCTGGGAGGTTCCAACTGCTGGATTCCTCACATTTTTTATTCTGTGGGCCCTGTGTTGTTAGGCTACTCCTGCCTGCCTCACTCGGAGCACCTTGGAAATGTGGGTCCTCTGGTTTAGGCCACATGTGCTGGGTTCCTCACCTTTCTATAATGTGGCCACACTGGTGTGAGGACACTCCTGCCTTGTTCCGGTCCCCTTGGTGATGTGGGCTCTCTGGTGAGAGTCTTATCCTGGCTGGTTTCCTCACCCTTCTGTGAGGTAGGCCCTCTGCTGTGAGGTCACTCCTGCCTGGCTGGCACACGTCACCTTGGCGACGTGGGCCCTCAGTTGGGAGTTGGTGCCTGCTGGGAGTCTCCACCCCTCGGTAATGAGGGCCCTCTGGCGTCAGGCTCTAACTCCTGGGCTCCCAAAATTTTCTGATGTGCGCCCTGTGGTGTGAGTACACTCCTGCCAGGTTTCCAACCCCATGGGAATATGGGCCTTCTGCTCTGAGGTCCCAACGGTGGGTGGCTCAGTTTCATGATGAGGGCCCTCTGGTGTGAGTTCACTCTGGCCTGGATCCCATAGCCTCGCTGCTCCTGGCCGCCTGTGGGGAGGTTCCAACTGCGGTATTCCTCACCTTTTTTCTTCTATGGGCCCTCTGTTTTGAGACTCCTCCTGCCTGCCTCACTCCGAGCCCCTTGGAGATGTGGGTCCTCTGGTTTAGGCCACATGTGCTGGGTTCCTCACCTTTCTATGATGTGGTCACACTGGTGTGAAGACAGTCCTGCCTGGTTCTGATCCTCTTGGTGATGTGGGCCCTCTGGTGAGAGTCTAATCCTCTTTGGGTTCCTCACACTTTTTTGAGGTTGGCCCTCTGCTCTGAGGTCACTCCTGCCTGGCTGGCACACGCCGCATTGGCGACATTGGCCCTCTTGTAGCAGTTGGAGCCTGCTGGGAGCCTCCTCTCCTCGGTGATGAGGGCCCTCTGGCGTCAGGCCCTAACTGCTGGACTCCCCATATTTTCTGATGTGTGCCCACTGGTGCGATGACACTCCTGCTTGGTTCGCTTCCCCATGGGGATGTGGGCCTTGTGCTCTGAGGTCACAATGGCTAGGTTGCTCACAGTTTCATGATGAGGGCCCTCTGTTGTGAGTTCATCATTGCCTGGATCCCATAGCCTCGGTGATCTGGGTCGCCTGCTGGGATGTTCCAACTGCTGGATTCCTCACCTTTTTTATACAATGGGCCACGTGTTTTGAGGTTCATCCTGCCTGCCTCGCTCCGAGACCCATGGAGATGTGGGTCCTCTGGTTTGAGGCCACATGTGCTGGGTACCTCAACTTGTGATGATGTGGCCCCATGGGTGTGAAGACACTCCTGCCTGGTTCCCAGCCTCTTGCTCATGTGGGCCCTCTGGTGAGAGTGTGATAATGGCTCGGTTCCTTACCCTTCTGTGAGGTGGGCCCTCTGATGTGAGGTCACTCCTGCCTGGCTGGCTCACGTCACCTTGGTGATGTGGGCCCTCTGTTGGCCACGAAAGCATGCTGGGAGCCCCCTACCCTCTTTAATGAGGGCCCTGAAAAAACGCATATGAACTTTTTGACCAAGTGCATCATTGTCGAGGATCTGTCTCTTCTCCTATGTTTTCAGAGCACTTCCCGTCAACCTCCTGAAATCATATTCCAGGAATTCTGCCCCGCTTTCAAGTCCTCTTCGCAGCCTTATTTCAATATATTTTTGTATGATACCTGCCATTTATAACTCTGCAGGTTTGTTAATTACAGTGTCCCTGAGCTCCTTTCTTCAACTCGCTTTCTTGTGAGCTGGCCGCAAAACCGCAGGATTGCTTCAGGCCCAAATCTGGTTTCCGCACAGCATGCTGAGCCTTTGGTAAATTCCTTTTTCTGGTGGGAAATGAGCATTCAATTTGCCCGTGCAGACACCTACAGCTAGTCTCTCATTGGTTCTCCCTATTCCTCTTCATCTTGTGCAGATATTGCAAATGTGCCAAACAGGAGGTTAAAGGCACTGACTCTCCAAGTGGGTAGAGAGTTAGTAAAGCGTCTGGAATGGTGAACCCGAGTACCAGGGGACGAAACCTGAGAGGCATTTAAAATCGTTTCCCAGTCACACGGTGGACCATACTCTGGGATTCAGATGCATCTTTTAGGTGAAGGAAGAATCCCGTAAACCTGGAGAGTTGGGACCCATGGAATGGGTACCATGCAGTATGACTTCAAAGGGTCTGCATTTGCTCATCGAACCTCACCAACGCTATCAGCCCGAAGTGTCCAACCTTATGCCTCACTCAGCTCTGGGTGTAGATGTGGTAAATCCAGGTTGCATTACAAGCCCTGAATGAATTATTTAAGAATTGCTCTCTATTTCAGTGTCATTGTGTTTTGTTTTTGTAATTCATTTTGATAATGGGATTTATCGGATTTTCTCTGCTGCATTCATGCCGCTGTACACACGCTTGATTCTCTTACGGAGACATATAAATCCATGGGTTGGAAGATTCTTACTAGTCAGTTGTATTCCTAGGATTTGTATATGTGGTGTTTAGTCCATTTCGTTGAGCAAGGGGTAGGTCTTGACTATTATATATTTGGCTTATGGAAACGTATCTGTGCTAATTTCTATCTTTGGTTTTATGAAGCACCCCAACTTACCTTTCCCCTTAAGCAAGCATAAGTTGGTTTTCTAAATTTGAGACCCTGTTCTGTTTTGTAATTCAGTTCATGTGTAGCCAAGTTTACATTCCTTGTATTAGTGATATCTTATGATGTTTCATTTTCTGTGTGACTTATTTCACGTAGAATAATCATACCTGAATCCACTCATTATGCCGCGACGGGCCTGATGACATAGATTTCATTGCTGAGTGATATTCCATTGAACGTACGTACCACAACTTCTTTATCTATTTTTCACATTCTGGGATGTTTAACTTGTACCGTAGACGAGGTTCTTGTAAACAGAGCCGTCTGAAACTTTGCGGTGGCTGTGTGTATTTTACTTTAATTTCCCTAAGCTATAGGACCATAAGTGGAAGTGCCTTAGGCTCCGTTGCTTTGTTTTTCAGGTGTTCCAGGAAACAACATACACTTCTCCAGAGTGGCTGTTGGCAATTTACATCCCGCCCATCAGCATAACAAGGCTCCCTGTTCTCCATGGCCTGTGCTGCCTTTCTGGATTTTACACATTTTTCAGATGGCCCTTTTGACTGGGGGGCAGTGAGACTTCATTGTAGTGCAGATTTCTTTAACATGCTTGCTTGGTTGGGCAAAAAGTGGCATATGCGTTTTTTCCTGAATATATTCAGGAAAAAACGCATACGCCCTTTTTGGCCAAGTGCATGATTGTCGACGTTCTGCCTCTTTTCCTATGCTTTAAATGCAATTCCCGTCTACCCCCTGAAATCGTTTTCCTGCAATTCTGCCCCGCTTACAAGTCGTCTTCGCAGCCTTCCTTCAATATTTTTTTGGACGATAGCTGTCATTTATAACTCTGCAGGTTTGTGAGTTACAGTGCCCCTGAGTTCCTTTCTTCAACTCGCTATCTTGTGAGCTGCCCGCAAACCCGCAGGATTGCTTCAGGCCCTAATCTGGTTCCGGCACTGCATGCTGAGCCTTTGGTTAATTCCTCTTCCTGGTGGGAAATGAGCGTTAAATTTGCCCGTGCAGACACCTACAGCTAGTCTCTCATTGGTTCTCCCTATTCCTGTTCATCTTGCGCAGAAATTGCAAACTGTGCCAAACAGGAGGTTAAAGGCACTGACTCTCCAAGTGGGGAGAGTGTTAGTAAAGGGTCTGGAATGGTGAACCCGAGTAAAAGGGGACGAAAACTGAGATGCATTTGAAAACGTTTCCCGGTCACACGGTGCACCATACTGTGGGTTTCCCATGCATGTTTTAGCTGAAGGAAGAATCCCTTAAACCTGGAGAGTTGGGACCCATGGAATGGGTACCATGCAGTATGACTTCAAAGGGTCTGCATTTGCTCATCGAACGTCACCAATGCTATCAGCCCGAAGTGCCCAACCTTATGTCTCACTTGGCTCTGGGTGTAGATGTGGTAAATCCAGGTTGCATCACAAACCCTGAATGAATTATTTAAGAATTGCTCTCTATTTCACTGTCACTGTGTTTTGTTTTTTTAATTTATTTTGATAATGGGATTTATCACATTTTCACTGCTGCATTTATGCCGCTGTACACACACTTGATTCTCTTCTGTAGACATATAAATCCATGGGTTTTATGATTCTTACTAGTCAGGTATATTCCTGGGCTTTGAATATGGGTTGTTGAGTCCATTTCGTTGAGCAAGGTGTAGGTCTTGACTATTACATATTTGGGTAATGGAATGGTATCTGTGCTAATTTCAATCTCTGGTTTTATGCTGCACCCGAACTCATCTTTGCCCTTAAGGAAGCATTGGTTCGTTTTCTAAATTTGAGACCCTGTTTTGTAGTTCACTTCGTGTGTAGCCAAGTTTACATTCTGTGTATTAGTGATATCTTATGAGGTTTCTTTTTCTGTGTGACTTATTTCACTTAGAATCATCGTACCTGAATCCACTCATTATGCCGCGACGGGCCTGATGCCATAGATTTCATTGCTGAGTGATATTCCATTGTATATACGTACCAAAAGTTCTTTATCCATTTTTCGCTTTCTGGGATATTTAACTTGTACCGCAGACGAGGTTCTTATAATCAGAGCCGTCTGAAAATTTGGGGTGGCTCTGTGTTTTTGATTTTAAATTCCCTAAGCTATATGACCATAAGTGAAAGTGCCATAGGTTCCGTTGCTTTGTTTTTGGTGTTTCAGGAACACCATACACTTCTCCAGAGTGGTTGTTGGCAATTTACATACCGCCCATCAACATAACAAGGCTCCCTATACTCCATGGCCTGACGTGCCTTTCTGGATTTTACACTTTTTTCAGATGACCCTTTTGACCGGGGGGCAGTGAGGCTTCATTGTGGTGTAGAATTCCATTACAAGCTTGCTTGGTTGGCCCAAAAGGGCGTATGCGTTTTTTCCTGAATATATTCAGGAAAAAACGCATACGCCCTTTTGGGCCAACTGCTTCATTATCGACGTTCTGCCCCTATTCCTATGCTTAAAATGCAATTCCAGTCTACCCCCTGTAATCGTTTTCCTGAAATTCTGCCCTGGTTTCAAGTCCTCTTCGCAGCCTTCCTTCAATATATTTTTGGACGATAGCTGTCATTTATAACTCTGCATGTTTGTGAATTACAGTGCCCCTGAGCTCCTTTCTTCAACTCGCTTTCATGTGAGCTAGCCGCAAACGCACAGAATTGCTTCAGGCCTTAATCTGGTTCCGGCACGGCATGCTGAGCCTGTGGTTAATTCCTCTTCCTGGTGGGAAGTGAGAGTTAAATTTGCCCGTGCAGACACCTACAGCTAGTCTCTCATTGGTTCTCCCTATTCCTGTTCATCTTCCGCAGAAATTGCAAACTGTGCCAAACAGGAGGTTAAAGGCACTGACTCTCCAAGTGGGGAGAGTGTTAGTAAAGCGTCTGGAATGGTGAACCCGAGTACCAGGGGACGAAACCTGAGATGCATTTAAAAACGTTTCCAGATCACACGGTGGACCATACTCTGGGTTTCCCATGCATGTTTTAGCTGAAGGAAGAATCCCTTAAACCTGGAGAGTTGGGACCCATGGAATGGGTACCCTGGAGTATGACTTCAAAGGCTCTGCATTTGCTCACTGTACCTCAACAATCCAATCAGGCCCAAGAGTCCAGCCTTATGTCTCACCCAGCTCTGGGGGGTAGAGGTGGTTAATCCAGGTTTCATCACAAGCCATGAATGAATCATTGAGGAATTGCTCTCTATTTCACTGTCATTGTGTTTTTTCTTGAAATTTATTTTTATAATGGGATTTAGCTGATTTTCACTGCTGCGTTTACTCTGCTGTACACACACTTGATTGTCTTACGGAGACATATAAATCCGTAGGCTTTAAGATTCTTACTAGTCAGGTATATGCCTAGGCGTTGAATATGGGGCGTTGAGGCCATTTCGTTGAGCAAGGAGTAGGTCTTCTCTATTACATATTTGGCTTATGGAAAGGTATCTGTGCTAAGTTCAATCTCTTGTTTTATGCAGCACCCCAACTCACCTTTCCCCGTAAGCAAGCATAAGTTGGTTTTCTAAATTTGAGACCCTGTTCTTTTGTGTAATTCAGTTCATGTGTAGCCAAGTTTATATTCCGTGTATTAGTGATATCTTATGATGTTTCTTTTTCTGTGTGACTGTTTTCACTTAGAATCATCATACCTGAATCCACACATTATGCCGCTACGGGCCTGATGACATAGATTTCATTGCTGAGTGATATTACATTATATGTACGTACCACAACTTCTTTATCCATTTTTCGATTTCTGGCATATTTAACTGGTAATGTCGACGAGGTTCTTGTCAACAGAGCCGTCCCAAACTTTGGGGTGGCTGTGTGTTTTTGATTGTAATTTCCTTAAGCTATAGGACTATAAGTGGAAGTGCCCTAGGCTCTGTTCCTTTGTTTTCTAGGTGTTTCAGGAAACACCATACACTTCTCCAGAGTGGCTGTTGGCAATTTACATCCCGCCCATCAGCATAACAAGGCTCCCTGTTCTCCATGGCCTGTGCTGCCTTTCTGGATTTTACACATTTTTCAGATGGCCCTTTTGACCGGGGAAGTGAGACTTCATTGTAGTGCAGATTTCTTTAACATGCTTGCTTGTTTGACCAAAAGGGGCGTATGCGTTTTCTCCTGAATATATTCAGGAGAAAACGCATACGCCCTTTTTGGCCAAGAGCATCATTGTCGCCGTTCTGCCTCTTTTCCTATGCTTTAAGTGCAATTCCAGTGTACCCCCTGAAATCGTTTTCCTGCAATTCTGCCCCGCTTTCAAGTCCTCTTCGCAGACTTACTTCAATATATTATTGGACGATAGCTGTCATTTTTAACCCTGCATGTTTGTGAATTACAATGCCCCTGAGCTCCTTTCTTCAACTCGCTTTCTTGTGAGCTGGCCGCAAACCCGCAGGATTGCTTCAGGCCCTAATCTGGTTCCCGCACGGCATGCTGAGCCTTTGGTTAATTCCTCTTCCTGGTGGGAAATGAGCATTACATTTGCCCGTGCAGACACCCACAGCTAGTCTCTCATTGGTTCTCCCTATTCCTCTTCATTTTGTGCAGAAATTGCAAACTGTGCCAAACAGGAGGTTAAAGGCATTGACTCTCCAAGTGGGGAGAGTGTTAGTTAAGCGTCTGGAATGGTGAACCCGAGTACAAAGGGATGAAAACTGAGATGCATTTGAAAACGTTTCCCAATCACACAGTGGACCATACTCTGGGTTTCCCATGCATGATTTAGTGGAAGGAAGAATCCCTTAAACCTGGAGAGTTGGGACCCATGGAATGGGTACCATGAAGTATGACTTCAAAGGGTCTGCATTTGCTCACCGAACCTCACCAATGCTATCATGCTGAAGTGTCCGGCCTTTTGTCTCCCCAGCTCTGGGTGTAGATGTGGTAAATCCAGGTTGCATCAGAAGCCCTGAGTGAATTTTTTAAGAATTGCTCTCTATTTCACTGTCATGGTGTTGTGTTTTAGAAATTTATTTTGATAATGGGATGTATCGGATTTTCACTGCTGCGTTTAGGCCACTGAACAAACGCTTGATTCTCTTACGGAGACATATAAATCCATGGGTTTTAAGATTCTTACTAGTCAGGTATATTCCTAGGCGTTGAATATGGGGTGTTGAGTCCATTTCGTTGAGCAAGGAGTAGGTCTTGCCTATTACATATTTGGCTTATGGAAAGGTATCTGTGTTAATTTCAATCTCTGGTTTTATGCAGCAGCCCACCTCACCTTTCCCCATAAGCAAGTATAAGTTCATTTTCTAAATTTGAGACCCTGTTCTGTTTTGTAATTCAGTTCATGTGTAGCCAAGTTTACATTCCGTGTATTAGTGATATCTTATGATGTTTCATTTTCTGTGTGACTTATTTCACTTAGAATCATCGTACCTGAATCCACTCATTATGCTGCGATGGGCCTGATGACATAGATTTCATTGTTGAATGATATTCCATTGTACGTACGTACCACAACTTCTTTATCCATTTTTCACATTCTGGGATATTGAACTTGTAGCGTAGACGAGGTTCTTGTAAACAGAGCCGTCCGAAACTTTGGGGTGGCTGTGTGTTTTTGATTTTAATTTCCCTAAGCTATAGGACCATAAGTGGAAGTGCCGTAGGCTCCGTTGCTTTGTTTTTTAGGTGTTCCAGGAAACACCATACACTTCTCCAGAGTGGCTGTTGGCAATTTACATCCCGCCCATCAGCATAACAAGGCTCCCGGTTCTCCACGGCCTGTGCTGCCTTTCTGGATTTTACACTTTTTTCAGATGGCCCTTTTGACCGGGGGGCAGTGAGACTTCATTTTAGTGCAGATTTCTTTAACATGCTTGCTTGGTTGGCGAAAAAGGGCGT
This sequence comes from Delphinapterus leucas, assembly GCF_059928025.1. Lineage (NCBI taxonomy): Eukaryota > Metazoa > Chordata > Mammalia > Artiodactyla > Monodontidae > Delphinapterus > Delphinapterus leucas. The sequence continues at coordinate 1,339,305 of NW_028322250.1, forward strand.
ATGCGTTTTTTCCTGAATATATTCAGGAAAAAACGCATACGCCCTTTTTGGCCAAGAGCATCATTGTCGACGTTCTGCCTCTTTTCCTATGCTTTAAATGCAATTCCCGTCTACCCCCTGAAATCGTTTTCCTGCAATTCTGCCCCGCTTACAAGTCGTCTTGGCAGCCTTCCTTCAATATTTTTTTGGACGATAGCTGTCATTTATAACTCTGCAGGTTTGTGAGTTACAGTGCCCCTGAGCTCCTTTCTTCAACTCGCTATCTTGTGAGCTGCCCGCAAACCCGCAGGATTGCTTCAGGCCCTAATCTGGTTCCGGCACGGCATGCTGAGCCTTTGGTTAATTCCTCTTCCTGGTGGGAAATGAGCGTTAAATTTGCCCGTGCAGACACCTACAGCTAGTCTCTCATTGGTTCTCCCTATTCCTGTTCATCTTGCGCAGAAATTGCAAACTGTGCCAAACAGGAGGTTAAAGGCACTGACTCTCCAAGTGGGGAGAGTGTTAGTAAAGGGTCTGGAATGGTGAACCCGAGTAAAAGGGGACGAAACCTGAGATGCATTTGAAAACGTTTCCAAGTCATACGGTGCACCATATTGTGGGTTTCCCATGCATGTTTTAGCTGAAGGAAGAATCCCTTAAACCTGGAGAGTTGGGACCCATGGAATGGGTACCATGCAGTATGACTTCAAAGGGTCTGCATTTGCTCATCGAACGTCACCAATGCTATCAGCCCGAAGTGCCCAACCTTATGTCTCACTTGGCTCTGGGTGTAGATGTGGTAAATCCAGGTTGCATCACAAACCCTGAATGAATTATTTAAGAATTGCTCTCTATTACACTGTCACTGTGTTTTGTTTTTTTAATTTATTTTGATAATGGGATTTATCACATTTTCACTGCTGCATTTATGCCGCTGTACACACACTTGATTCTCTTCTGTAGACATATAAATCCATGGGTTTTATGATTCTTACTAGTCAGGTATATTCCTGGGCTTTGAATATGGGTTGTTGAGTCCATTTCGTTGAGCAAGGTGTAGGTCTTGACTATTACATATTTGGGTAATGGAATGGTATCTGTGCTAATTTCAATCTCTGGTTTTATGCTGCACCTGAACTCATCTTTGCCCTTAAGGAAGCATTGGTTCGTTTTCTAAATTTGAGACCCTGTTTTGTAGTTCATTTCGTGTGTAGCCAAGTTTACATTCTGTGTATTAGTGATATCTTATGAGGTTTCTTTTTCTGTGTGACTTATTTCACTTAGAATCATCGTACTTGAATCCACTCATTATGCCGCGACGGGCCTGATGCCATAGATTTCATTGCTGAGTGATATTCCATTGTATATACGTACCAAAAGTTCTTTATCCATTTTTCGCTTTCTGGGATATTTAACTTGTACCGCAGACGAGGTTCTTATAATCAGAGCCGTCTGAAAATTTGGGGTGGCTCTGTGTTTTTGATTTTAAATTCCCTAAGCTATATGACCATAAGTGAAAGTGCCATAGGCTCCGTTGCTTTGTTTTTGGTGTTTCAGGAACACCATACACTTCTCCAGAGTGGTTGTTGGCAATTTACATACCGCCCATCAACATAACAAGGCTCCCTATACTCCATGGCCTGACGTGCCTTTCTGGATTTTACACTTTTTTCAGATGACCCTTTTGACCGGGGGGCAGTGAGGCTTCATTGTGGTGCAGATTTCCTTTACAAGCTTGCTTGGTTGGCCCAAAAGGGCGTATGCGTTTTTTCCTGAATATATTCAGGAAAAAACGCATACGCCCTTTTGGGCCAACTGCTTCATTATCGACGTTCTGCCCCTATTCCTATGCTTAAAATGCAATTCCAGTCTACCCCCTGTAATCGTTTTCCTGAAATTCTGCCCCGGTTTCAAGTCCTCTTCGCAGCCTTCCTTTAATATATTTTTGGACGATAGCTGTCATTTATAACTCTGCATGTTTGTGAATTACAGTGCCCCTGAGCTCCTTTCTTCAACTCGCTTTCATGTGAGCTAGCCGCAAACGCACAAAATTGCTTCAGGCCTTAATCTGGTTCCGGCACGGCATGCTGAGCCTGTGGTTAATTCCTCTTCCTGGTGGGAAGTGAGAGTTAAATTTGCCCGTGCAGACACCTACAGCTAGTCTCTCATTGGTTCTCCCTATTCCTGTTCATCTTCCGCAGAAATTGCAAACTGTGCCAAACAGGAGGTTAAAGGCACTGACTCTCCAAGTGGGGAGAGTGTTAGTAAAGCGTCTGGAATGGTGAACCCGAGTACCAGGGGACGAAAACTGAGATGCATTTAAAAACGTTTCCAGATCACACGGTGGACCATACTCTGGGTTTCCCATGCATGTTTTAGCTGAAGGAAGAATCCCTTAAACCTGGAGAGTTGGGACCCATGGAATGGGTACCCTGGAGTATGACTTCAAAGGCTCTGCATTTGCTCACTGTACCTCAACAATCCAATCAGGCCCAAGAGTCCAGCCTTATGTCTCACCCAGCTCTGGGGGGTAGAGGTGGTTAATCCAGGTTTCATCACAAGCCATGAATGAATCATTGAGGAATTGCTCTCTATTTCACTGTCATTGTGTTTTTTCTTGAAATTTATTTTTATAATGGGATTTAGCTGATTTTCACTGCTGCGTTTACTCTGCTGTACACACACTTGATTGTCTTACGGAGACATATAAATCCGTAGGCTTTAAGATTCTTACTAGTCAGGTATATGCCTAGGCGTTGAATATGGGGCGTTGAGGCCATTTCGTTGAGCAAGGAGTAGGTCTTCTCTATTACATATTTGGCTTATGGAAAGGTATCTGTGCTAAGTTCAATCTCTTGTTTTATGCAGCACCCCAACTCACCTTTCCCCGTAAGCAAGCATAAGTTGGTTTTCTAAATTTGAGACCCTGTTCTTTTGTGTAATTCAGGTCATGTGTAGCCAAGTTTATATTCCGTGTATTAGTGATATCTTATGATGTTTCTTTTTCTGTGTGACTGTTTTCACTTAGAATCATCATACCTGAATCCACACATTATGCCGCTACGGGCCTGATGACATAGATTTCATTGCTGAGTGATATTCCATTATACGTACGTACCACAACTTCTTTATCCATTTTTCGATTTCTGGCATATTTAACTGGTAATGTCGACGAGGTTCTTGTCAACAGAGCCGTCCCAAACTTTGGGGTGGCTGTGTGTTTTTGATTGTAATTTCCTTAAGCTATAGGACTATAAGTGGAAGTGCCCTAGGCTCTGTTCCTTTGTTTTCTAGGTGTTTCAGGAAACACCATATACTTCTCCAGAGTGGCTGTTGGCAATTTACATCCCGCCCATCAGCATAACAAGGCAACCTGTTCTCCATGGCCTGTGCTGCCTTTCTGGATTTTACACATTTTTCAGATGGCCCTTTTGACCGGGGAAGTGAGACTTCATTGTAGTGCAGATTTCTTTAACATGCTTGCTTGTTTGACCAAAAGGGGCGTATGCGTTTTTTCCTGAATATATTCAGGAGAAAACACATACGCCCTTTTTGGCCAAGAGCATCATTGTCGCCGTTCTGCCTCTTTTCCTATGCTTTAAATGCAATTCCAGTCTACCCCCTGAAATCGTTTTCCTGCAATTCTGCCCCGCTTTCAAGTCCTCTTCGCAGACTTACTTCAATATATTATTGGACGATAGCTGTCATTTTTAACCCTGCATGTTTGTGAATTACAGTGCCCCTGAGCTCCTTTCTTCAACTCGCTTTCTTGTGAGCTGGCCGCAAACCCGCAGGATTGCTTCAGGCCCTAATCTGGTTCCCGCAAGGCATGCTGAGCCTTTGGTTAATTCCTCTTCCTGCTGGGAAATGAGCATTACATTTGCCCGTGCAGACACCCACAGCTAGTCTCTCATTGGTTCTCCCTATTCCTCTTCATCTTGTGCAGAAATTGCAAACTGTGCCAAACAGGAGGTTAAAGGTATTGACTCTCCAAGTGGGGAGAGTGTTAGTTAAGCGTCTGGAATGGTGAACCCGAGTACAAAGGGATGAAAACTGAGATGCATTTGAAAACGTTTCCCAATCACACAGTGGACCATACTCTGGGTTTCCCATGCATGATTTAGTGGAAGGAAGAATCCCTTAAACCTGGAGAGTTGGGACCCATGGAATGGGTACCATGAAGTATGACTTCAAAGGGTCTGCATTTGCTCACCGAACCTCACCAATGCTATCATGCTGAAGTGTCCGGCCTTTTGTCTCCCCAGCTCTGGGTGTAGATGTGGTAAATCCAGGTTGCATCAGAAGCCCTGAGTGAATTTTTTAAGAATTGCTCTCTATTTCACTGTCATGGTGTTGTGTTTTAGAAATTTATTTTGATAATGGGATTTATCGGATTTTCACTGCTGCGTTTAGGTCACTGAACAAACGCTTGATTCTCTTACGGAGACATATAAATCCATGGGTTTTAAGATTCTTATTAGTCAGGTATATTCCTAGGCGTTGAATATGGGGTGTTGAGTCCATTTCGTTGAGCAAGGAGTAGGTCTTGCCTATTACATATTTGGCTTATGGAAAGGTATCTGTGTTAATTTCAATCTCTGGTTTTATGCAGCAGCCCACCTCACCTTTCCCCATAAGCAAGTATAAGTTGGTTTTCTAAATTTGAGACCCTGTTCTGTTTTGTAATTCAGTTCATGTGTAGCCAAGTTTACATTCCGTGTATTAGTGATATCTTATGATGTTTCATTTTCTGTGTGACTTATTTCACTTAGAATCATCATACCTGAATCCACTCATTATGCTGCGATGGGCCTGATGACATAGATTTCATTGCTGAATGATATTCCATTGTACGTACGTACCACAACTTCTTTATCCATTTTTCACATTCTGGGATATTGAACTTGTAGCGTAGACGAGGTTCTTGTAAACAGAGCCGTCCGAAACTTTGGGGTGGCTGTGTGTTTTTGATTTTAATTTCCCTAAGCTATAGGACCATAAGTGGAAGTGCCGTAGGCTCCGTTGCTTTGTTTTTTAGGTGTTCCAGGAAACACCATACACTTCTCCAGAGTGGCTGTTGGCAATTTACATCCCGCCCATCAGCATAACAGGGCTCCCGGTTCTCCATGGCCTGTGCTGCCTTTCTGGATTTTACACTTTTTTCAGATGGCCCTTTTGACCGGGGGGCAGTGAGACTTCATTTTAGTGCAGATTTCTTTAACATGCTTGCTTGGTTGGCCAAAAAGGGCGTATGCGTTTTTTCCTGAATATATTCAGGAAAAAACGCATACGCCCTTTTTGGCCAAGAGCATCATTGTCGACGTTCTGCCTCTTTTCCTATGCTTTAAATGCAATTCCCGTCTACCCCCTGAAATCGTTTTCCTGCAATTCTGCCCCGCTTACAAGTCGTCTTCGCAGCCTTCCTTCAATATTTTTTTGGACGATAGCTGTCATTTATAACTGTGCAGGTTTGTGAGTTACAGTGCCCCTGAGCTCCTTTCTTCAACTCGCTATCTTGTGAGCTGCCCGCAAACCCGCAGGATTGCTTCAGGCCCTAATCTGGTTCCGGCACGGCATGCTGAGCCTTTGGTTAATTCCTCTTCCTGGTGGGAAATGAGCGTTAAATTTGCCCGTGCAGACACCTACAGCTAGTCTCTCATTGGTTCTCCCTATTCCTGTTCATCTTGCGCAGAAATTGCAAACTGTGCCAAACAGGAGGTTAAAGGCACTGACTCTCCAAGTGGGGAGAGTGTTAGTAAAGGGTCTGGAATGGTGAACCCGAGTAAAAGGGGACGAAAACTGAGATGCATTTGAAAACGTTTCCCGGTCACACGGTGCACCATTCTGTGGGTTTCCCATGCATGTTTTAGCTGAAGAAAGAATCCCTTAAACCTGGAGAGTTGGGACCCATGGAATGGGTACCATGCAGTATGACTTCAAAGGGTCTGCATTTGCTCATCGAACGTCACCAATGCTATCAGCCCGAAGTGCCCAACCTTATGTCTCACTTGGCTCTGGGTGTAGATGTGGTAAATCCAGGTTGCATCACAAACCCTGAATGAATTATTTAAGAATTGCTCTCTATTTCACTGTCACTGTGTTTTGTTTTTTTAATTTATTTTGATAATGGGATTTATCACATTTTCACTGCTGCATTTATGCCGCTGTACACACACTTGATTCTCTTCTGTAGACATATAAATCCATGGGTTTTATGATTCTTACTAGTCAGGTATATTCCTGGGCTTTGAATATGGGTTGTTGAGTCCATTTCGTTGAGCAAGGTGTAGGTCTTGACTATTACATATTTGGGTAATGGAATGGTATCTGTGCTAATTTCAATCTCTGGTTTTATGCTGCACCCGAACTCATCTTTGCCCTTAAGGAAGCATTGGTTGGTTTTCTAAATTTGAGACCCTATTTTGTACTTCATTTCGTGTGTAGCCAAGTTTACATTCTGTGTATTAGTGATATCTTATGAGGTTTCTTTTTCTGTGTGACTTATTTCACTTAGAATCATCGTACCTGAATCCACTCATTATGCCGCGACGGGCCTGATGACATAGATTTCATTGCTGAGTGATATTCCATTGTATATACGTACCAAAAGTTCTTTATCCATTTTTCGCTTTCTGGGATATTTAACTTGTACCGCAGACGAGGTTCTTATAATCAGAGCCGTCTGAAAATTTGGGGTGGCTCTGTGTTTTTGATTTTAAATTCCCTAAGCTATATGACCATAAGTGAAAGTGCCATAGGCTCCGTTGCTTTGTTTTTGGTGTTTCAGGAACACCATACACTTCTCCAGAGTGGTTGTTGGCAATTTACATACCGCCCATCAACATAACAAGGCTCCCTATACTCCATGGCCTGACCTGCCTTTCTGGATTTTACACTTTTTTCAGATGACCCTTTTGACCGGGGGGCAGTGAGGCTTCATTGTGGTGCAGATTTCCTTTACAAGCTTGCTTGGTTGGCCCAAAAGGGCGTATGCGTTTTTTCCTGAATATATTCAGGAAAAAACGCATACGCCCTTTTGGGCCAACTGCTTCATTATCGACGTTCTGCCCCTATTCCTATGCTTAAAATGCAATTCCAGTCTACCCCCTGTAATCGTTTTCCTGAAATTCTGCCCCGGTTTCAAGTCCTCTTCGCAGCCTTCCTTCAATATATTTTTGGACGATAGCTGTCATTTATAACTCTGCATGTTTGTGAATTACAGTGCCCCTGAGCTCCTTTCTTCAACTCGCTTTCATGTGAGCTAGCCGCAAACGCACAGAATTGCTTCAGGCCTTAATCTGGTTCCGGCACGGCATGCTGAGCCTGTGGTTAATTCCTCTTCCTGGTGGGAAGTGAGAGTTAAATTTGCCCGTGCAGACACCTACAGCTAGTCTCTCATTGGTTCTCCCTATTCCTGTTCATCTTCCGCAGAAATTGCAAACTGTGCCAAACAGGAGGTTAAAGGCACTGACTCTCCAAGTGGGGAGAGTGTTAGTAAAGCGTCTGGAATGGTGAACCCGAGTACCAGGGGACGAAAACTGAGATGCATTTAAAAACGTTTCCAGATCACACGGTGGACCATACTCTGGGTTTCCCATGCATGTTTTAGCTGAAGGAAGAATCCCTTAAACCTGGAGAGTTGGGACCCATGGAATGGGTACCCTAGAGTATGACTTCAAAGGCTCTGCATTTGCTCACTGTACCTCAACAATCCAATCAGGCCCAAGAGTCCAGCCTTATGTCTCACCCAGCTCTGGGGGGTAGAGGTGGTTAATCCAGGTTTCATCACAAGCCATGAATGAATCATTGAGGAATTGCTCTCTATTTCACTGTCATTGTGTTTTTTCTTGAAATTTATTTTTATAATGGGATTTAGCTGATTTTCACTGCTGCGTTTACTCTGCTGTACACACACTTGATTGTCTTACGGAGACATATAAATCCGTAGGCTTTAAGATTCTTACTAGTCAGGTATATGCCTAGGCGTTGAATATGGGGCGTTGAGGCCATTTCGTTGAGCAAGGAGTAGGTCTTCTCTATTACATATTTGGCTTATGGAAAGGTATCTGTGCTAAGTTCAATCTCTTGTTTTATGCAGCACCCCAACTCACCTTTCCCCGTAAGCAAGCATAAGTTGGTTTTCTAAATTTGAGACCCTGTTCTTTTGTGTAATTCAGTTCATGTGTAGCCAAGTTTATATTCCGTGTATTAGTGATATCTTATGATGTTTCTTTTTCTGTGTGACTGTTTTCACTTAGAATCATCATACCTGAATCCACACATTATGCCGCTACGGGCCTGATGACATAGATTTCATTGCTGAGTGATATTACATTATACGTACGTACCACAACTTCTTTATCCATTTTTCGATTTCTGGCATATTTAACTGGTAATGTCGACGAGGTTCTTGTCAACAGAGCCGTCCCAAACTTTGGGGTGGCTGTGTGTTTTTGATTGTAATTTCCTTAAGCTATAGGACTATAAGTGGAAGTGCCCTAGGCTCTGTTCCTTTGTTTTCTAGGTGTTTCAGGAAACACCATATACTTCTCCAGAGTGGCTGTTGGCAATTTACATCCCGCCCATCAGCATAACAAGGCTCCCTGTTCTCCATGGCCTGTGCTGCCTTTCTGGATTTTACACATTTTTCAGATGGCCCTTTTGACCGGGGGGCAGTGAGACTTCATTGTAGTGCAGATTTCTTTAACATGCTTGCTTGTTTGACCAAAAGGGGCGTATGCGTTTTTTCCTGAATATATTCAGGAGAAAACGCATACGCCCTTTTTGGCCAAGAGCATCATTGTCGCCGTTCTGCCTCTTTTCCTATGCTTTAAGTGCAATTCCAGTCTACCCCCTGAAATCGATTTCCTGCAATTCTGCCCCGCTTTCAAGTCCTCTTCGCAGACTTACTTCAATATATTATTGGACGATAGCTGTCATTTTTAACCCTGCATGTTTGTGAATTACAGTGCCCCTGAGCTCCTTTCTTCAACTCGCTTTCTTGTGAGCTGGCCGCAAACCCGCAGGATTGCTTCAGGCCCTAATCTGGTTCCCGCACGGCATGCTGAGCCTTTGGTTAATTCCTCTTCCTGCTGGGAAATGAGCATTACATTTGCCCGTGCAGACACCCACAGCTAGTCTCTCATTGGTTCTCCCTATTCCTCTTCATCTTGTGCAGAAATTGCAAACTGTGCCAAACAGGAGGTTAAAGGTATTGACTCTCCAAGTGGGGAGAGTGTTAGTTAAGCGTCTGGAATGGTGAACCCGAGTACAAAGGGATGAAAACTGAGATGCATTTGAAAACGTTTCCCAATCACACAGTGGACCATACTCTGGGTTTCCCATGCATGATTTAGTGGAAGGAAGAATCCCTTAAACCTGGAGAGTTGGGACCCATGGAATGGGTACCATGAAGTATGACTTCAAAGGGTCTGCATTTGCTCACCGAACCTCACCAATGCTATCATGCTGAAGTGTCCGGCCTTTTGTCTCCCCAGCTCTGGGTGTAGATGTGGTAAATCCAGGTTGCATCAGAAGCCCTGAGTGAATTTTTTAAGAATTGCTCTCTATTTCACTGTCATGGTGTTGTGTTTTAGAAATTTATTTTGATAATGGGATTTATCGGATTTTCACTGCTGCGTTTAGGTCACTGAACAAACGCTTGATTCTCTTACGGAGACATATAAATCCATGGGTTTTAAGATTCTTATTAGTCAGGTATATTCCTAGGCGTTGAATATGGGGTGTTGAGTCCATTTCGTTGAGCAAGGAGTAGGTCTTGCCTATTACATATTTGGCTTATGGAAAGGTATCTGTGTTAATTTCAATCTCTGGTTTTATGCAGCAGCCCACCTCACCTTTCCCCATAAGCAAGTATAAGTTGGTTTTCTAAATTTGAGACCCTGTTCTGTTTTGTAATTCAGTTCATGTGTAGCCAAGTTTACATTCCGTGTATTAGTGATATCTTATGATGTTTCATTTTCTGTGTGACTTATTTCACTTAGAATCATCATACCTGAATCCACTCATTATGCTGCGATGGGCCTGATGACATAGATTTCATTGCTGAATGATATTCCATTGTACGTACGTACCACAACTTCTTTATCCATTTTTCACATTCTGGGATATTGAACTTGTAGCGTAGACGAGGTTCTTGTAAACAGAGCCGTCCGAAACTTTGGGGTGGCTGTGTGTTTTTGATTTTAATTTCCCTAAGCTATAGGACCATAAGTGGAAGTGCCGTAGGCTCCGTTGCTTTGTTTTTTAGGTGTTCCAGGAAACACCATACACTTCTCCAGAGTGGCTGTTGGCAATTTACATCCCGCCCATCAGCATAACAGGGCTCCCGGTTCTCCATGGCCTGTGCTGCCTTTCTGGATTTTACACTTTTTTCAGATGGCCCTTTTGACCGGGGGGCAGTGAGACTTCATTTTAGTGCAGATTTCTTTAACATGCTTGCTTGGTTGGCCAAAAAGGGCGTATGCGTTTTTTCCTGAATATATTCAGGAAAAAACGCATACGCCCTTTTTGGCCAAGAGCATCATTGTCGACGTTCTGCCTCTTTTCCTATGCTTTAAATGCAATTCCCGTCTACCCCCTGAAATCGTTTTCCTGCAATTCTGCCCCGCTTACAAGTCGTCTTCGCAGCCTTCCTTCAATATTTTTTTGGACGATAGCTGTCATTTATAACTGTGCAGGTTTGTGAGTTACAGTGCCCCTGAGCTCCTTTCTTCAACTCGCTATCTTGTGAGCTGCCCGCAAACCCGCAGGATTGCTTCAGGCCCTAATCTGGTTCCGGCACGGCATGCTGAGCCTTTGGTTAATTCCTCTTCCTGGTGGGAAATGAGCGTTAAATTTGCCCGTGCAGACACCTACAGCTAGTCTCTCATTGGTTCTCCCTATTCCTGTTCATCTTGCGCAGAAATTGCAAACTGTGCCAAACAGGAGGTTAAAGGCACTGACTCTCCAAGTGGGGAGAGTGTTAGTAAAGGGTCTGGAATGGTGAACCCGAGTAAAAGGGGACGAAAACTGAGATGCATTTGAAAACGTTTCCCGGTCACACGGTGCACCATTCTGTGGGTTTCCCATGCATGTTTTAGCTGAAGAAAGAATCCCTTAAACCTGGAGAGTTGGGACCCATGGAATGGGTACCATGCAGTATGACTTCAAAGGGTCTGCATTTGCTCATCGAACGTCACCAATGCTATCAGCCCGAAGTGCCCAACCTTATGTCTCACTTGGCTCTGGGTGTAGATGTGGTAAATCCAGGTTGCATCACAAACCCTGAATGAATTATTTAAGAATTGCTCTCTATTTCACTGTCACTGTGTTTTGTTTTTTTAATTTATTTTGATAATGGGATTTATCACATTTTCACTGCTGCATTTATGCCGCTGTACACACACTTGATTCTCTTCTGTAGACATATAAATCCATGGGTTTTATGATTCTTACTAGTCAGGTATATTCCTGGGCTTTGAATATGGGTTGTTGAGTCCATTTCGTTGAGCAAGGTGTAGGTCTTGACTATTACATATTTGGGTAATGGAATGGTATCTGTGCTAATTTCAATCTCTGGTTTTATGCTGCACCCGAACTCATCTTTGCCCTTAAGGAAGCATTGGTTGGTTTTCTAAATTTGAGACCCTATTTTGTACTTCATTTCGTGTGTAGCCAAGTTTACATTCTGTGTATTAGTGATATCTTATGAGGTTTCTTTTTCTGTGTGACTTATTTCACTTAGAATCATCGTACCTGAATCCACTCATTATGCCGCGACGGGCCTGATGACATAGATTTCATTGCTGAGTGATATTCCATTGTATATACGTACCAAAAGTTCTTTATCCATTTTTCGCTTTCTGGGATATTTAACTTGTACCGCAGACGAGGTTCTTATAATCAGAGCCGTCTGAAAATTTGGGGTGGCTCTGTGTTTTTGATTTTAAATTCCCTAAGCTATATGACCATAAGTGAAAGTGCCATAGGCTCCGTTGCTTTGTTTTTGGTGTTTCAGGAACACCATACACTTCTCCAGAGTGGTTGTTGGCAATTTACATACCGCCCATCAACATAACAAGGCTCCCTATACTCCATGGCCTGACCTGCCTTTCTGGATTTTACACTTTTTTCAGATGACCCTTTTGACCGGGGGGCAGTGAGGCTTCATTGTGGTGCAGATTTCCTTTACAAGCTTGCTTGGTTGGCCCAAAAGGGCGTATGCGTTTTTTCCTGAATATATTCAGGAAAAAACGCATACGCCCTTTTGGGCCAACTGCTTCATTATCGACGTTCTGCCCCTATTCCTATGCTTAAAATGCAATTCCAGTCTACCCCCTGTAATCGTTTTCCTGAAATTCTGCCCCGGTTTCAAGTCCTCTTCGCAGCCTTCCTTCAATATATTTTTGGACGATAGCTGTCATTTATAACTCTGCATGTTTGTGAATTACAGTGCCCCTGAGCTCCTTTCTTCAACTCGCTTTCATGTGAGCTAGCCGCAAACGCACAGAATTGCTTCAGGCCTTAATCTGGTTCCGGCACGGCATGCTGAGCCTGTGGTTAATTCCTCTTCCTGGTGGGAAGTGAGAGTTAAATTTGCCCGTGCAGACACCTACAGCTAGTCTCTCATTGGTTCTCCCTATTCCTGTTCATCTTCCGCAGAAATTGCAAACTGTGCCAAACAGGAGGTTAAAGGCACTGACTCTCCAAGTGGGGAGAGTGTTAGTAAAGCGTCTGGAATGGTGAACCCGAGTACCAGGGGACGAAAACTGAGATGCATTTAAAAACGTTTCCAGATCACACGGTGGACCATACTCTGGGTTTCCCATGCATGTTTTAGCTGAAGGAAGAATCCCTTAAACCTGGAGAGTTGGGACCCATGGAATGGGTACCCTAGAGTATGACTTCAAAGGCTCTGCATTTGCTCACTGTACCTCAACAATCCAATCAGGCCCAAGAGTCCAGCCTTATGTCTCACCCAGCTCTGGGGGGTAGAGGTGGTTAATCCAGGTTTCATCACAAGCCATGAATGAATCATTGAGGAATTGCTCTCTATTTCACTGTCATTGTGTTTTTTCTTGAAATTTATTTTTATAATGGGATTTAGCTGATTTTCACTGCTGCGTTTACTCTGCTGTACACACACTTGATTGTCTTACGGAGACATATAAATCCGTAGGCTTTAAGATTCTTACTAGTCAGGTATATGCCTAGACGTTGAATATGGGGCGTTGAGGCCATTTCGTTGAGCAAGGAGTAGGTCTTCTCTATTACATATTTGGCTTATGGAAAGGTATCTGTGCTAAGTTCAATCTCTTGTTTTATGCAGCACCCCAACTCACCTTTCCCCGTAAGCAAGCATAAGTTGGTTTTCTAAATTTGAGACCCTGTTCTTTTGTGTAATTCAGTTCATGTGTAGCCAAGTTTATATTCCGTGTATTAGTGATATCTTATGATGTTTCTTTTTCTGTGTGACTGTTTTCACTTAGAATCATCATACCTGAATCCACACATTATGCCGCTACGGGCCTGATGACATAGATTTCATTGCTGAGTGATATTACATTATACGTACGTACCACAACTTCTTTATCCATTTTTCGATTTCTGGCATATTTAACTGGTAATGTCGACGAGGTTCTTGTCAACAGAGCCGTCCCAAACTTTGGGGTGGCTGTGTGTTTTTGATTGTAATTTCCTTAAGCTATAGGACTATAAGTGGAAGTGCCCTAGGCTCTGTTCCTTTGTTTTCTAGGTGTTTCAGGAAACACCATATACTTCTCCAGAGTGGCTGTTGGCAATTTACATCCCGCCCATCAGCATAACAAGGCTCCCTGTTCTCCATGGCCTGTGCTGCCTTTCTGGATTTTACACATTTTTCAGATGGCCCTTTTGACCGGGGGGCAGTGAGACTTCATTGTAGTGCAGATTTCTTTAACAGGCTTGCTTGTTTGACCAAAAGGGGCGTATGCGTTTTTTCCTGAATATATTCAGGAGAAAACGCATACGCCCTTTTTGGCCAAGAGCATCATTGTCGCCGTTCTGCCTCTTTTCCTATGCTTTAAGTGCAATTCCAGTCTACCCCCTGAAATCGATTTCCTGCAATTCTGCCCCGCTTTCAAGTCCTCTTCGCAGACTTACTTCAATATATTATTGGACGATAGCTGTCATTTTTAACCCTGCATGTTTGTGAATTACAGTGCCCCTGAGCTCCTTTCTTCAACTCGCTTTCTTGTGAGCTGGCCGCAAACCCGCAGGATTGCTTCAGGCCCTAATCTGGTTCCCGCACGGCATGCTGAGCCTTTGGTTAATTCCTCTTCCTGGTGGGAAATGAGCATTACATTTGCCCGTGCAGACACCCACAGCTAGTCTCTCATTGGTTCTCCCTATTCCTCTTCATCTTGTGCAGAAATTGCAAACTGTGCCAAACAGGAGGTTAAAGGCATTGACTCTCCAAGTGGGGAGAGTGTTAGTTAAGCGTCTGGAATGGTGAACCCGAGTACAAAGGGATGAAAACTGAGATGCATTTGAAAACGTTTCCCAATCACACAGTGGACCACACTCTGGGTTTCCCATGCATGATTTAGTGGAGGGAAGAATCCCTTAAACCTGGAGAGTTGGGACCCATGGAATGGGTACCATGAAGTATGACTTCAAAGGGTCTGCATTTGCTCACCGAACCTCACCAATGCTATCATGCTGAAGTGTCCGGCCTTTTGTCTCCCCAGCTCTGGGTGTAGATGTGGTAAATCCAGGTTGCATCAGAAGCCCTGAGTGAATTTTTTAAGAATTGCTCTCTATTTCACTGTCATGGTGTTGTGTTTTAGAAATTTATTTTGATAATGGGATTTATCGGATTTTCACTGCTGCGTTTAGGCCACTGAACAAACGCTTGATTCTCTTACGGAGACATATAAATCCATGGGTTTTAAGATTCTTACTAGTCAGGTATATTCCTAGGCGTTGAATATGGGGTGTTGAGTCCATTTCTTTGAGCAAGGAGTAGGTCGTGCCTATTACATATTTGGCTTATGGAATGGTATCTGTGCTAATTTCAATCTCTGGTTTTATGCAGCATCCTACCTCACCTTTCCCCATAAGCAAGTATAAGTTGGTTTTCTAAATTTGAGACCCTGTTCTGTTTTGTAATTCAGTTCATGTGTAGCCAAGTTTACATTCCGTGTATTAGTGATAACTTATGATGTTTCATTTTCTCTGTGACTTATTTCACTTAGAATCATCGTACCTGAATCCACTCATTATACTGCGATGGGCCTGATGACATAGATTTCATTGCTGAATGATATTCCATTGTACGTACGTACCACAACTTCTTTATCCATTTTTCACCTTCTGGGATATTGAACTTGTAGCGTAGACGAGGTTCTTGTAAACAGAGCCGTCTGAAACTTTGGGGTGGCTGTGTGTTTTTGATTTTAATTTCCCTAAGCTATAGGACCATAAGTGGAAGTGCCGTAGGCTCCGTTGCTTTGTTTTTTAGGTGTTCCAGGAAACACCATACACTTCTCCAGAGTGGCTGTTGGCAATTTACATCCCGCCCATCAGCATAACAAGGCTCCCGATTCTCCATGGCCTGTGCTGCCTTTCTGGATTTTACACGTTTTTCAGATGGCCCTTTTGACCGGGGGGCAATGAGACTTCATTTTAGTGCAGATTTCTTTAACATGCTTGCTTGGTTGGCCAAAAAGGGCGTATGCGTTTTTTCCTGAATATATTCAGGAAAAAACGCATACGCCCTTTATGGCCAAGAGCATCATTGTCGACGTTCTGCCTCTTTTCCTATGCTTTAAATGCAATTCCCGTCTACCCCCTGAAATCGTTTTCCTGCAATTCTGCCCCGCTTACAAGTCGTCTTCGCAGCCTTCCTTCAATATTTTTTTGGACGATAGCTGTCATTTATAACTCTGCAGGTTTGTGAGTTACAGTGCCCCTGAGCTCCTTTCTTCAACTCGCTATCTTGTGAGCTGGCCGCAAACCCGCAGGATTGCTTCAGGCCCTAATCTTGTTCCGGCACGGCATGCTGAGCCTTTGGTTAATTCCTCTTCCTGGTGGGAAATGAGCGTTAAATTTGCCCGTGCAGACACCTACAGCTAGTCTCTCATTGGTTCTCCCTATTCCTGTTCATCTTGCGCAGAAATTGCAAACTGTGCCAAACAGGAGGTTAAAGGCACTGACTCTCCAAGTGGGGAGAGTGTTAGTAAAGGGTCTGGAATGGTGAACCCGAGTAAAAGGGGACGAAAACTGAGATGCATTTGAAAACGATTCCCGGTCACATGGTGCACCATACTGTGGGTTTCCCATGCATGTTTTAGCTGAAGGAAGAATCCCTTAAACCTGGAGAGTTGGGACCCATGGAATGGGTACCATGCAGTATGACTTCAAAGGGTCTGCGTTTGCTCATCGATCGTCACCAATGCTATCAGCCCGAAGTGCCCAACCTTATGTCTCACTTGGCTCTGCATGTAGATGTGGTAAATCCAGGTTGCATCACAAACCCTGAATGAATTATTTAAGAATTGCTCTCTATTTCACTGTCACTGTGTTTTGTTTTTTTAATTTATTTTGATAATGGGATTTATCACATTTTCACTGCTGCATTTATGCCGCTGTACACACACTTGATTCTCTTCTGTAGACATATAAATCCATGGGTTTTATGATTCTTACTAGTCAGGTATATTCCTGGGCTTTGAATATGGGTTGTTGAGTCCATTTCGTTGAGCAAGGTGTAGGTCTTGACTATTACATATTTGGGTTAGGGAATGGTATCTGTGCTAATTTCAATCTCTGGGTTTATGCTGCACCCGAACTCATCTTTGCCCTTAAGGAAGCATTGGTTGGTTTTCTAAATTTGAGACCCTGTTTTGTAGTTCATTTCGTATGTAGCCAAGTTTACATTCTGTGTATTAGTGATATCTTATGAGGTTTCTTTTTCTGTGTGACTTATTTCACTTAGAATCATCGTAGTTGAATCCACTCATTATGCCGCGACGGGCCTGATGACATAGATTTCATTGCTGAGTGATATTCCATTGTATATACGTACCAAAAGTTTTTTATCCATTTTTCGCTTTCTGGGATATTTAACTTGTACCGCAGGCGAGGTTCTTATAATCAGAGCCGTCTGAAAATTTGGGGTGGCTCTGTGTTTTTGATTTTAAATTCCCTAAGCTATATGACCATAAGTGAAAGTGCCATAGGCTCCGTTGCTTTGTTTTTGGTGTTTCAGGAACACCATACACTTCTCCAGAGTGGTTGTTGGCAATTTACATACCGCCCATCAACATAACAAGGCTCCCTATACTCCATGGCCTGACCTGCCTTTCTGGATTTTACACTTTTTTCAGATGACCCTTTTGACCGGGGGGCAGTGAGGCTTCATTGTGGTGCAGATTTCCTTTACAAGCTTGCTTGGTTGGCCCAAAAGGGCGTATGCGTTTTTTCCTGAATATATTCAGGAAAAAACGCATACGCCCTTTTGGGCCAACTGCTTCATTATCGACGTTCTGCCCCTATTCCTATGCTTAAAATGCAATTCCAGTCTACCCCCTGTAATCGTTTTCCTGAAATACTGCCCCGGTTTCAAGTCCTCTTCGCAGCCTTCCTTCAATATATTTTTGGACGATAGCTGTCATTTATAACTCTGCATGTTTGTGAATTACAGTGCCCCTGAGCTCCTTTCTTCAACTCGCTTTCATGTGAGCTAGCCGCAAACGCACAGAATTGCTTCAGGCCTTAATCTGGTTCCGGCACGGCATGCTGAGCCTGTGGTTAATTCCTCTTCCTGGTGGGAAGTGAGAGTTAAATTTGCCCGTGCAGACACCTACAGCTAGTCTCTCATTGGTTCTCCCTATTCCTGTTCATCTTCCGCAGAAATTGCAAACTGTGCCAAACAGGAGGTTAAAGGCACTGACTCTCCAAGTGGGGAGAGTGTTAGTAAAGCGTCTGGAATGGTGAACCCGAGTACCAGGGGACGAAACCTGAGATGCATTTAAAAACGTTTCCAGATCACACGGTGGACCATACTCTGGGTTTCCCATGCATGTTTTAGCTGAAGGAAGAATCCCTTAAACCTGGAGAGTTGGGACCCATGGAATGGGTACCCTGGAGTATGACTTCAAAGGCTCTGCATTTGCTCACTGTACCTCAACAATCCAATCAGGCCCAAGAGTCCAGCCTTATGTCTCACCCAGCTCTGGGGGGTAGAGGTGGTTAATCCAGGTTTCATCACAAGCCATGAATGAATCATTGAGGAATTGCTCTCTATTTCACTGTCATTGTGTTTTTTCTTGAAATTTATTTTTATAATGGGATTTAGCTGATTTTCACTGCTGCGTTTACTCTGCTGTACACACACTTGATTGTCTTACGGAGACATATAAATCCGTAGGCTTTAAGATTCTTACTAGTCAGGTATATGCCTAGGCGTTGAATATGGGGCGTTGAGGCCATTTCGTTGAGCAAGGAGTAGGTCTTCTCTATTACATATTTGGCTTATGGAAAGGTATCTGTGCTAAGTTCAATCTCTTGTTTTATGCAGCACCCCAACTCACCTTTCCCCGTAAGCAAGCATAAGTTGGTTTTCTAAATTTGAGACCCTGTTCTTTTGTGTAATTCAGTTCATGTGTAGCCAAGTTTATATTCCGTGTATTAGTGATATCTTATGATGTTTCTTTTTCTGTGTGACTGTTTTCACTTAGAATCATCATACCTGAATCCACACATTATGCCGCTACGGGCCTGATGACATAGATTTCATTGCTGAGTGATATTACATTATACGTACGTACCACAACTTCTTTATCCATTTTTCGATTTCTGGCATATTTAACTGGTAATGTCGACGAGGTTCTTGTCAACAGAGCCGTCCCAAACTTTGGGGTGGCTGTGTGTTTTTGATTGTAATTTCCTTAAGCTATAGGACTATAAGTGGAAGTGCCCTAGGCTCTGTTCCTTTGTTTTCTAGGTGTTTCAGGAAACACCATATACTTCTCCAGAGTGGCTGTTGGCAATTTACATCCCGCCCATCAGCATAACAAGGCTCCCTGTTCTCCATGGCCTGTGCTGCCTTTCTGGATTTTACACATTTTTCAGATGGCCCTTTTGACCGGGGGGCAGTGAGACTTCATTGTAGTGCAGATTTCTTTAACATGCTTGCTTGTTTGACCAAAAGGGGCGTATGCGTTTTTTCCTGAATATATTCAGGAGAAAACGCATACGCCCTTTTTGGCCAAGAGCATCATTGTCGCCGTTCTGCCTCTTTTCCTATGCTTTAAGTGCAATTCAAGTCTACCCCCTGAAATCGATTTCCTGCAATTCTGCCCCGCTTTCAAGTCCTCTTCGCAGACTTACTTCAATATATTATTGGACGATAGCTGTCATTTTTAACCCTGCATGTTTGTGAATTACAGTGCCCCTGAGCTCCTTTCTTCAACTCGCTTTCTTGTGAGCTGGCCGCAAACCCGCAGGATTGCTTCAGGCCCTAATCTGGTTCCCGCACGGCATGCTGAGCCTTTGGTTAATTCCTCTTCCTGGTGGGAAATGAGCATTACCTTTGCCCGTGCAGACACCCACAGCTAGTCTCTCATTGGTTCTCCCTATTCCTCTTCATCTTGTGCAGAAATTGCAAACTGTGCCAAACAGGAGGTTAAAGGCATTGACTCTCCAAGTGGGGAGAGTGTTAGTTAAGCGTCTGGAATGGTGAACCCGAGTACAAAGGGATGAAAACTGAGATGCATTTGAAAACGTTTCCCAATCACACAGTGGACCATACTCTGGGTTTCCCATGCATGATTTAGTGGAGGGAAGAATCCCTTAAACCTGGAGAGTTGGGACCCATGGAATGGGTACCATGAAGTATGACTTCAAAGGGTCTGCATTTGCTCACCGAACCTCACCAATGCTATCATGCTGAAGTGTCCGGCCTTTTGTCTCCCCAGCTCTGGGTGTAGATGTGGTAAATCCAGGTTGCATCAGAAGCCCTGAGTGAATTTTTTAAGAATTGCTCTCTATTTCACTGTCATGGTGTTGTGTTTTAGAAATTTATTTTGATAATGGGATTTATCGGATTTTCACTGCTGCGTTTAGGCCACTGAACAAACGCTTGATTCTCTTACGGAGACATATAAATCCATGGGTTTTAAGATTCTTACTAGTCAGGTATATTCCTAGGCGTTGAATATGGGGTGTTGAGTCCATTTCTTTGAGCAAGGTGTAGGTCGTGCCTATTACATATTTGGCTTATGGAATGGTATCTGTGCTAATTTCAATCTCTGGTTTTATGCAGCAGCCTACATCACCTTTCCCCATAAGCAAGTATAAGTTGGTTTTCTAAATTTGAGACCCTGTTCTGTTTTGTAATTCAGTTCATGTGTAGCCAAGTTTACATTCCGTGTATTAGTGATAACTTATGATGTTTCATTTTCTCTGTGACTTATTTCACTTAGAATCATCGTACCTGAATCCACTCATTATACTGCGATGGGCCTGATGACATAGATTTCATTGCTGAATGATATTCCATTGTACGTACGTACCACAACTTCTTTATCCATTTTTCACATTCTGGGATATTGAACTTGTAGCGTAGACGAGGTTCTTGTAAACAGAGCCGTCTGAAACTTTGGGGTGGCTGTGTGTTTTTGATTTTAATTTCCCTAAGCTATAGGACCATAAGTGGAAGTGCCGTAGGCTCCGTTGCTTTGTTTTTTAGGTGTTCCAGGAAACACCATACACTTCTCCAGAGTGGCTGTTGGCAATTTACATCCCGCCCATCAGCATAACAAGGCTCCCGATTCTCCATGGCCTGTGCTGCCTTTCTGGATTTTACACGTTTTTCAGATGGCCCTTTTGACCGGGGGGCAATGAGACTTCATTTTAGTGCAGATTTCTTTAACATGCTTGCTTGGTTGGCCAAAAAGGGCGTATGCGTTTTTTCCTGAATATATTCAGGAAAAAACGCATACGCCCTTTATGGCCAAGAGCATCATTGTCGACGTTCTGCCTCTTTTCCTATGCTTTAAATGCAATTCCCGTCTACCCCCTGAAATCGTTTTCCTGCAATTCTGCCCCGCTTACAAGTCGTCTTCGCAGCCTTCCTTCAATATTTTTTTGGACGATAGCTGTCATTTATAACTCTGCAGGTTTGTGAGTTACAGTGCCCCTGAGCTCCTTTCTTCAACTCGCTATCTTGTGAGCTGGCCGCAAACCCGCAGGATTGCTTCAGGCCCTAATCTTGTTCCGGCACGGCATGCTGAGCCTTTGGTTAATTCCTCTTCCTGGTGGGAAATGAGCGTTAAATTTGCCCGTGCAGACACCTACAGCTAGTCTCTCATTTGTTCTCCCTATTCCTGTTCATCTTGCGCAGAAATTGCAAACTGTGCCAAACAGGAGGTTAAAGGCACTGACTCTCCAAGTGGGGAGAGTGTTAGTAAAGGGTCTGGAATGGTGAACCCGAGTAAAAGGGGACGAAAACTGAGAT